>NC_080434.1:35273836-36611976 GCF_028018845.1 Melospiza georgiana | reverse complement strand
TGAAGCAGAATTACATCCTACATAATCAGAGAGCTTTGCAGGATCATTTGGACCATGCATATGAGCTAAATTCCTACTTTACTTACTAACAAAGATGGCACATATGAAATAAAGACCTTGCTGTCACACAGTATCTCACTGTAATAGCACATAGAACTATATTAGAAGAACAATATGTTTATATATGTGTGTGTGTGTTTATGAATATATATATAGCTTTTAAAACTTAGGGAAAGTTGCAGAACTAAGTAAATCTCTTAAGATCTGTAAAATTACCCTTTTTTTTCTACTTTTAGACAAGCCAATGAAAATATTATTGTTCCAGCTTGTGACAAAAATCAGTTCTCTGCCTTTCTTCTTCAAGCCTGCCTAGATTAAGGAGTGTTGTCTAAAACAAATTCAATTCAAGGAGACAAACGGGCAAATTAACTTTAAAAAAATCAAACAGAGGTGACTGATGGATTGATCACTGACCAGTCGATACGCAGCGTGAAATTTGAAAAACTATTTCAAAATTTCATTTTAACACATACTCCACTAGTAATGAAAAATGTGCTGTCACTGATAAGTGGCCTTACCAGAAGAGTTTGTGGTGAGAGGGCTTTGAAAGAAGGAAATGGAAAGGGTACGGCCTTTCATTACATTAGGTAAATCTATTTGACCACAGAGAGGTTGAGACTCAGCTGCTGGGGTTACAAGCTAAACAGGCCATCAACTTAATGAATGCCTGACTTTTCAGCCGAGGGCGCGTTTGCGCGGCACCCACCGATCAATGTAACTCCAGACAGGCTCGGCCCCTGCCACCGGCTCCGCGTCGGCAGCGCCTTGGGCAGCAGCGGGCGGGTCTGCCAGCTGTGACAGCTGTGGCCAGCTGTGCGCCGGGAAAGGCGGCCCGAGCCCCGGCTGCCCGCGACGTGCCAGATGATTGCCTTCCCTCGGAAACTGCCCCGCTCCCCGCCCCGGCCCGAGGGGAAAGGCGGCCAAGCCTGGCCGAGCGCTTCCCACAGGCTTCAGCGAGCGCATCCCGTGCGCTGACAAGCACAGCATCCTGTTCTCAGTGCTGCCCGAAATCCCGTTCTGCCGCCTGTCCTGTGCGCAAACCCGGGGATTTTGGATTCCCCGTGTTGTCAAGGGGCTCTTGAAGCTGGGAGCTGTTATTCATACAAAAGTTTTTGTCCTGAAACTTGAAACCAGGTGAAACTTCTAAGTTGCCTCCTTCCCTCCCTTCCCCCAGGCAGCCTTGCAGAAGCTTTTGCCAAGTTTCGGGAGCATTTGAGCACACCTGGGTTGAGCCTCAAAAGCTGAGGCAGGATGTGGAGACGTTGATGGAAATTATGCAAAGCAACACCAACCCCCCCCCCCCCCCCCCCCCCAAGAGGTTTCACGCCGCCTCTGATGTGTTCCTAGGCTACTAAAGCAAATAGAAGCAATATAACTTCCCAGCTTGTACAAATGTTGCTCTCAATTGGGACACTTTTGCTGCTGGCTAGAAATGCATCCAAAACACACCTGCATTCCTCTTCTTGCTAATTGTGTCACTAAACTGTAATTTGTTGCATTAAGCACAAGACCAGGTCATAGTATCTTGTGCCTCACTTTTTCTGGAAACCTCTGCACTGGAGGCCCACAGCAGAGCCCATGTGCCCTGGGTCTAATCCATTAATTTTCTGTCTGGCTCCATCCCAGAATACTGACTGCATCCTCTAACTCTTGCCTGAAACCTATACATCCTGCTTAACCTAGAGTATTTGTTCTTTTACTTTTTTTAAAATTATTATTCATGTTTTGTTTTGTAGGCACTAAGTGAGAAAAAGCACAAACCCAGATTAAAAAGGGAATTATCTAAACAGAAATTATACCTTCAGTGATAACCATAGTCAAGGTGTGGGTGCTCAGCTCACCTCTTGCTCTTTCAGAACAAACCACCTGTCCTGAGAAGGGCAAAGGAGCTACACAGGTCTAAATAAGAGAGGAAACCTTGTGAAGTGAGCAGAATTTCCTCATGTTATTTGTCATTTATTAAATAATTAGCGTTACATATATGTTATTTCTATAACATTGAACATAAGCACAGGGACTAGTTCCTGTCCGTCTTTATTACAGGATATGTAAACAGAAAAGAAAGAAGTGTAGGAAATTTGGAAACTTGCTTTTCAGCACTAAAAATCCCCCCTGCCTAATTAATTGCCAGCTAAGCTTCAGCAACCCAAGTCAGGCAGATTCCTTCTCTAAGAGTAAAGCTGGGATTTTTCTCAGTCCACTTTTTTTTTTTTTCTTTTTTTACACCAGTAATTTATTTTACAGAAGGAAAGAATTGACCATCAGTCACCACTTGACACCGGGCAGGGAGAGCAGTTCAGACCCATCACTTCCTTTACCTTCGTCTGTTTGTGCCCTTCCTTCAACATCACACATCCTCATTCACCCTCCTGACAGCATCAGCACTCATCTCTCTCTCTCTGTCTTCTCCCTCAGCATCGGTGCCTACATGTTCTGTGACACCAAGGGGGGACACATTTTCACCACAAAGTCCCATAGCACCACAGCACAGAGGTTCAGCCAACCAAAGAAGCCTCTATGGGGCAGATCCCCAGTGCAAGTCCCATAGACAAAACATGGAATTTTAATCCACCTCTGACCCATATCCATACTGTAACTCCAAGTGCCTCAGTCCCCTTGCACAGCTAAGTCTGCTTTAGCTTGCTGTCTCTGAAAAAATAGAGGTGGGACACATTTGTGCCCAAGAAGTAATGCTCATTTAGAGAACAACACAACTGATAATGATTGACCCAGAGCTGCAGAGATCTGCTGTAAATTAAAATTTTGAGGGTTTCCTGGCATAATGTCACCTCCATTACAAGCACATCTCTGTGCATCTCTTCCTGTGTCATTAAGAGAGGCTTGGTCTGGGAAAGCCAGGTAGTAAAAGCCATCCCACTGGGAGCCAGAGCTTGCTTGCTTGCTTTTCAACATAATAAGAATGGGTCAGACAAAGCATCCTGATTTACTCAGGTGGAAGGACTTTCCAGAGAGGAATGGAAAAGGAGTGGGTGCGGTGGCTTATGCTAATTATCCTCTATTTATTTTGGGAGATAAGCTACTTATACATGGTATGTTTGGTTTGGATTAACTTGGGCAGACACAGAATGACTGTCCACAATTTGACCTTGACATGAGTAACTGGCCTTTGGCAGAGAGGGGGGACATTGACACATACTGCCTGAAGAAAGGGATCAGTCACAACCCAACTGCTGCACAAGTTACTCTGGGCAACACATTGGGGCTGGGAAACTCTGGCTGGAAATGGCAAAGGGAGAAGGGGGAAAAAATATGAGCTGTGGTCGGAAAAATCGGAAAGCAGAGGAGCGAGGTTGACCAGGGGTACAGACACCTCCTGTTAATGTCATTTGTTTTGGAATGACAATGTTTGTACCGAGCTGAACTCAAGGACAGGAAAAGGCAGACAATAGCACAAAGCTGCTGCATTGTTCGCCCCATGTGCTCTTTTCTTTCCCCTTGGCTTACCCAGCTGATCATTATGTAACCAATCAACTGGGCTAATTTTCAACCTGTCCAGGATATTCTCAATTATGTATTCTTCACAGAATGTCATGGTTTATTTTTAAAAGGCCCAGAATATTTCCTGTGATTAATGTCTGGATTAGTCGTTGTTTTACAGGGTATATAGACTTGGGTAACAAATGTTAATCCCGACTGAAAGGGCAGTTCAACACGAGCAAGCTTTTAATTTAAGTATCTTAACAAAGGGATTATATATTCTTCCCCTTCCTTACAAGTCTTCAGAGGAAAAATACAGCAATAGCAGATGAAGTGGGGCATGAAACACATTGTTTTCTGTTCTGGGAAGGTTTGCTTAAAAACCAAGCAGATTTCAAAATGACAAAACAATTTTTCCTGGCAAGTTTGGTATCAGGCTTTGTTTTGCTAAACCTGATTATGTACTTTGGCTGCTCAGCACAGGCATATGTTCCAAACCAATTTAGTCCCTGCTCAGAATGAGTCTCCTTATTTGTCCAACAGCTTCGGAAATCATTTTTTCATGCTGACTTTGAGCGACCGTTTAGCACACACTGCAAAGGTATTCCAGGGACAACAGACCTCTGCAGCAACTGAAGGTCCAATTCAAGACTTTTTTTTCTTTTTTTTTACTCTTCTGTTCAAGCTGCATTAATAAAGCTCTTTTCTTTGTTTTTAAACCTGCTGGCCACATTGTACACGTTCCAAGGGAAGAAACGTCAACCTTTTTGTCAAGGTTGCAAAACACCACAAAGGTGGGCAAAAGGGTTATATTTTTTTAAAATGGTCATTATTTTAAGTACAACCCTCATTTCCATGCATTAGTACAACATAAAAGTCTTCAGATGTACAAAACTGGGTGGGAAAGATGCCCAGATCTGCATAAACTCTTCCACATCCTCTTACAAGATTTTAGTTGTTCTGTTTAGACACTTTTAGTGCTCTGTCCAGTTTCTAATCCTGAATGGAAATATTTCTAATGTTGACTTCACACATGCTGGACCAGTGGGGAAGAATGATGTATAGGTCTCAATGGCCAGAACCTCCCCTTCATGTTTAGCAGACAACTTTCTCAGACTCAGGACATTTTCATGCTGACAAAACTACCAAAAATCCCGACAAATAGCACTGTATCTTTTACAAAACAACCCTCCACTAGCACTAAGCATTCCCCTCACTGGCATTCATACAACTCCCTTACAGTAAATATTTAGTGGACATCATCTTCCATTCCTCCTGAGAGAAATCTGTGAGAACAGAACAGAATTCAATCTGACATGAAAGCAATGCATCTAAATATGAGGGAAATGAAAAATAAACAAGAAAAAATAATAGCCACCAAAACTATTGCCTGGTTTGGACTAGAGGCAAGCAAATCAGTTTCTCTGGGGCCTGTGAACTAGAGGAACTGGATCTCCCCATGATGAGGAAATTATGGGTTGCCAAACTGCTCAGCTAGCCACCTCTGCTGTCCTCCCTGGCCACAGGAAACACATTTGTTGGCCTAGGGAAACCTAGGCTGGGCACATTTCTAGACACCAAAGACCCAAAGCTCAGCCAGCAACCCCTTCCCTGACAATTTCATTGTCACAGCAGCGTCACCACCGGGCTTTATCAATGGGTTGGACAGGCCACCCAAGATAACCCATAATAGGCAGGCAGAAGCAGTGCATTTAGCTATGCATAGTGACAGTGAGCAAACAAACTCTATTGAACGTTTTGGCCAGTGCTAATATGACTTGGCTAATGTGAGAGATTAACCTCTCTCTGCTCCGAATCACCCTTCCTGTGAATGAAAATAAGTACACCAACCTGCATGCCTCAAGGAAAAACTTTAGCCAATAATGATTGTTGACAGATTGGCACTAGAAAGTATCACAGTCTGCTTTTCCTCACACAGTGGCAATGACAGATATTTCAGAGGTTCAGATTGTTTTTCATCCTCATGGAGCAGAGAGGACAGGCAGCCTCAGCACAAATTAAAAAGCTCCCTTTGCTTTCAGACACCTTAGATCTGTTTCCAAATGGGAAGTTAGGTTTCTAACTTCTCTGATCTCCATGATAAGTGGACTGAAGGTTCTCTTAAAACTGAAATGACCACAAATCTTTCCCAGAATACTGAGAAGTCACCCTAAAACAGAAAGGTGAAGAGTCAGACATCTGCATCAAAGAGCAGTAAGAAAAGGTCCCTCCTTAACTTGTCTGCTGGTAAAGGATAAAAATGCAAAACATGTCCTACTATCCTTAGCTCTGCTAATTGGTCTCTTAAAGAGCAACCTCCTGAGAGTTACAGCAAAGCCATGCAGTTTTACATGGGTCTTCTGCAAGAGGAAAATCACTCTCAGTCTATTTTCATGAAAGCCATTTACTAATCTGGGTCACATTTACATTCCTCTCTTCTTTCAGGGCCACAGAAAGCCCTGAAAGAGATCAGAATAAAAGGTGTCTAAAACAACAATCTTCAGCAGTAGTGCCTACAGATGTCTTTGTAGGAGATTGCAGGTTTGATTAATATTCAAGGCCTCCCCTCATTAACCACGGTGCCTTCTGCCTGCAGGTACTGAGCTGAGGGAGCAGGCCAGTCACGCTGACACACAGTTTCTCAAATGTGACAGGTTTCTGCTGCTCGTGTGTGAACTCACTCCAAGATCTTGTAATGCAATCAGGCTGAAATAAACTCCTTCCATCTGATGTAATGGATTGTGTTTCTGCAGGCTTAGGAAGGAGAACGGGAACAGATAATCTTTTGTTGCTATCACAGCACCCGGGGCACCCTCTGGGGATGTGACAGACCTTCACTCTCCATCAGCTCCTGGTTTACAAACGCCGGGTGGTGAGCCACAGCACCTGCTGCACAATGCTCAGCATTTCCTCTGCTCCAGGGAAGTTCATCCTTGGGCTGTGTCTTCTATTCCCAAAAGACAGCACTTGGCCAGGCCAAGTCCAAACTGATGTCTTGAGGGCAGCTATCAAAGGACAGGGGACTGACAAGCTCTTAACTGTTCATTACATCAATAGTTCCTTGACATTTTCCAGAATGAGTTGGAAACTGCAGTGAACTACAGATAACTCATGTTTTTCAGTGCTTGCTTCTTAATACTTTGTGTTACGTCCAACTGCTCCAGGACAACTGTTGACACCAAGAATACCTGCTACAGTGCAGTACATTTAATTTACCTTGAATGCAAGGTAAGGAGGGACATTTCACCAGTGATGAAATTTGTCAAGACTTTGTGTACAAGCCTTTCAACCACACACCCTATAAACTTAAGAGAGGTTTTACTTTCTGCTTGCTTTAATGCTTTTGCTGTGTTGCGAACAACATCATGCTTTCTTTTTATCCTGATTAAACCACTTCATCAGGAATGCTACCATTAGAAGATGTGATGGCATGTATCATAGGCAATTATCAATAAATTGCTTCCTCAAAAACAATTGGGTTCAGCCAGCAGGAATTGAAAATGCTCCTGTAAGCTGCAAGACGCCACCTGTCTGAATACAAACAGTCAAACTGTGAGAAGACATTCAGCAGGACTGGAAATGTTTGCTTAAGCAGGACCATACACAAGAAAATCACCAAACTGTGCAAGGGCTGCTTGTGCAGATGAACAGGATGGGGTTGCACAACCTAAGAATAATTTTCCATTTTCTCCTGGTGCAGCACTTGGTCACAAGGCTGCCTTGCTAATTAAACACAATTCCACTCCACACCAAAGACACATTTGCTTCTATGTATTTGTTTTTAAGCAATTCCAGGAAACAAGTCCTCTTGCTTGTTCCTCCACTCCATTCTCCCACCTCCCCCCTCCATCTCCTTGAAAGATGCCTTTTAATTCTGACCTTCCACGCATCTCCATGAACAACTGCACTCCAGCAGGGGAAAAGCAGGACAGCTCTGCTTGGGGCCTGGGGAGGTGAGCCTTGCAGAGACCTTTTGTTGTTCCCCAGGTAGGATGTTTAGCTCTCCATCCATGCAGTCCGAATTCCTTTCTCACCACACCCAAGGTCATTTTAATGAAAATTCCTAAACCCATGCCAGGGGGATAGAATTGCTCCTAATCCTTCAGCAACACGTCATTTGATCCCCAGGCCCACTGGGGTTATTATTGTGTGTCTGCAGAGCGCAGCAAAGCAGACAGGAGGAGAAAAATGGCAACCACTGCAGGAGATCCCCTTCCCTTTCCCAACCTTCCTTTCAGATCCCCTATTTTTTTTCTTTTTTCCCCACCAGAGCACATTCACCGCCTGCCAGTTTTCAAGGGACAATGCCATGTTTTAAGTCACCCTCTGCCATTCCCTAGAAGCTGCACACGTTTTTAATGAAATTAATGAGGAAGTTTAATTTTAAAGGCAGATTGTTTCCTCTGGTTTGCGTTTTGAAAGGAACTGCATGTCTGTGTGGTCTATGCCTTACAGTACTGTACTGATGGTTTACATCTGTGTTCAAGCAACGTTTTAGCATCATGAAAAACAACACAAAACCAAAATTAAAGTAAAATTGCATTTTTGGCAGGATGCAGAGGAGGGAAAAAGAGCTAGTGAATCCAGTACAACTTCATCTGTTTTTCTGGACTTTTTTTCCATGATGCCACAGAGGCCTGTATTTTATAGAGAAAGCTTTTGGTGGGTAAGGTAAGGTTTCATTTTCCTCCTGTAGTTGCCTCCTCATAGCCTATCTGGGCATTGACTGCCTTTCCCTATCATGGTGGGATCTGGAAATCCACTGTGTCCTTGCCTTAGTATGCCCCAGGCCTCACACAAATCTGCCTGCTTTTTCCTATTAGCACTCCTTGCTTTCCTACACAGACATTTCAGAGCTTCCCAGCCCTGCCAAGTCAGATGAACACTTAGAAATTAGCAAATTTCCTCCCCAGTATTTAAGTATGAGTAGGGCTGGGATCACAAGCTATTTCCTACTCTCTCATCTCTTCCCCAAACATGATAATTTCTGCCCAGTTCTTGTCTACCACCTTTTCACTTTGCAGATCTCAGAGTGGGGCATAGCAGAGAGCAGCATTCTTATCTCCAAAGAGAAATTTGGCCAAGGTCACCAGGCATACAACAGCTGAAAAAAGGAAAATCTTCAATCCAGGCCGGGAATATGTCCCAGCTTACTCTAGACTTGACCTGGACAATAAAGGACCAGTGCCACAGAGCACCTCCATTCTTCCAAAGAACTGCCTGACTCACTCTACTACTATGGGATGAAAGTATTGACAGCATTTACAGTATTTTTCAAGGTACAAAAGTGTTGCCAAAAAAAACCTTTAAAAGTTGTGGATACAAATGACAGAGAAGCAAGACACTGCAGCAAAATCAAGTGTGTGTATATAGATATGTCTACGCATGCACAAACCTGCAATTTTTTATATTGATAAAAATTTACAATCTACTCAGGTCTACCTAAATTGTTGGGTGGGAATGTGCAGAAATCAGGAACCAGATGAATGCCCAAGAACTACCAGATCTGTGTATACTACCATGCTCTCTCTTTAATTTAGCTGCATTCACTCTGAACAATTATTATCCTGTAAACCATTCTTGGTTTATATTATATACTTCACCACCAGCTACAAAGAAATAGTAAATAGGGTCAAATCTACTGATAAATCAAGCTAGAGCCAGGGGTGATGTAAACACACTTGCTGTGCCAATCCACCTTCTTCCATTCTGACCTACCATACTTGTGTTATTCTAGGCCTGGGCCTGATCAGAGGTGCTTCCTTGGGCCAAAAGATTAGATAATTGCACACAGATACATACAAAATCCAGGGGGAAAAATCATAATTAAAATCATTCATCAAAATCCTCTTTAGGGGGAGAAAAAAGGAAAATAGCAAAAGAATTGCCAGAAAAGTGTTGGAAACATCACTTTGGGCAATAGGTAAAAAATAGATGGATTTTTTTTAAGGCCATTTTATTTAATTTTTACCAGGGGGTGGGTTGGGTTTTTTTTTTAGGACGGGGTAGTCTAGCTTGTGTTGTCCTGCAGCCATTGTGCAGCCTGATAGGAGACTGATTGATTGATCACAACTCAGCTTGTCAATGACCAGCATCATAAAGGCAGAGGTCTCCCCTGCAGAGGGACTGTGCAGGCAGACTTGACTGATGGATGGAGTACAGCAGAGTCCCACACTGGTCTGAATTGTAAAAGTTAATGCCACGCCACACAGGGGTCCTCCTGATTGATAGGATGTTTGACTGGCTGCAGCCCAGTCCCACAAGGATCACAGTTCTGGGGGTTTATGGAGCACTGAATTCCTCAACCTGACACAAAGCTGGGCTGCAGTTCACATGCCACTCTCACACACTAATCCCAAACATCAATTCATGGCAGGTGAGGGTTGCTCAGCTTTCCATTGGAGAAGTACAATGAAGAAAGGTTTTAGTGTGGCACCTGTCTGGGGGGTGGCTGCACAGCATTTGGGACAATGTCCTGCTAATATCACACGTGCAATGTCACTGCTTTGTTCACAAAGGTGCATTAGAGAAGAGCTCACAACTTTGAGAAGCCAGCCCTTTCCTCTCTGTTGGAGAGTGAGTCCTTAGCCTTCAAATCACACAGTATAAAGACTTTTATTGTGGTAGAATTAGGGTAGCTTTTAGCCTGCCTGCCCTGCTGCATTCATGCTAAAATAAAACCTGAAACTGCAGTGGGCAGGAAATAACTGTGTGCACACACTGACCAAGATCTGGTATGATTTTAGTCTGAGGAAACTCTACATCATCCAGTGATAATGTGGAGGAAATTTCCAAAATTATCTGAAGCATGGATTCTACAGCAAGAAAATATGTTTTGAAGCACAAGGTGCTTTGAGGTTTTGTTTGGGATCCAAAAAATCTTGGGTCCATTAAATCTCATCATTTATTGCTGCTGCTATGCTGTTATTGTGAAAAGTGATTTCCATCTTATTGGGACCTTTTCAATCTCTTTCAGTTTTAATATTAATTTCCTATGTATGCAGTCAAGAAACAGCTAGACCTTGCTCCTTTTCAGTAATTCCCTTATCAATTAATGTGATTTTTATAAAAAATTATGCAACCAATTCATTCACTCAAATTGGGGATACATAAACTTACCTGCTAATAAGAAAACAGTCTGTGTGTTATCTTCCTTTGGTACTTGCTTTTCTTGGAGAAAGGAGAGTTCTCAGGTGTGATATGTGGGAGCCTTTAAATATTGGGAAGTAAAAGTACAGAGCCCAGAAGACTTTCACTTTTCTCCTCACAGTTAATATCAACTCAAGTCTCACAGAAAGTCTCTGCACTAAATTTGTTGATGTGCCTGATGTACATTATAATCATACCTTCCAAAAAGCAGAAAAACTATATGTAGAGGTTTCTGCTCATTTTTGGCCAAGTGGTGCAGGACAAAAACAGATATTGCATATGTATAGTGAAAGTACAGCAATACATGGCTGGGAACCCTTCAAAATAAGAAAGAATCAAATGAAACAGGCAAATGCAGGCTGAAATTAGAGCTAAAACCCTATGAAGCCTCTGAGATTGCCTGAAGTCAGAGATCATGCTGCTGGTGGGGCCGCTGGAGAAGGAACATGAGGAAATCCCCAGCTGGATTTTTTGGGCCATTCCATTACATCCTCCAAAAGCCAGACAAAATCCTGAAGAATGGGAAGCTGGAAGCCACAACTGTTCGTTCCCCCACGGGATAACATGCTCCACTTGGCAAAGGAACAACAGCTGCATAGGCAGCAGAGGGAATGGCTCTGCTACAAAAGAGTAAAGCACCTCAGGCTGCTTTGAAGAACAGAGGTGGGTGAGATCCTCAGAGGAGCTCACAAGGAAGCCATGACAACATCCCCTGTCACCAGGTAAACAAAGACAAGCTGCAGTTGGAAAGGTTACAGGAGTTAGATGGAAACCCAAGGAAACAGTCAGAAGAATCAGACCAACAGGCAGCCTCCCTTCCTCTGGGACAGGAGGCCATGCCAGGACCATGGAAAGGCAGCAGCTGGTGGGAGGAGGAAGAGAGGTCCTCATGGGAGGCAGCAAGAAGGAAAATCACACCTACAGCAAGAACTCCGGATGGGGTACAAACACCCATGTCCAGGTCTGCCTCCAGTCCTGGCTTAGTGCTGGAGCAGGAACAAAGTGCTGCTATGGCACTGCCCACCTCTTGCTGCTTGAGAGAACATTTCCCACCCTAACCAGCCCATGGGATATTCCCCACGCCAACACTTTTTGCACAGATCTCTTAAATTTGGCAGAAGCAGTGCTTTACCTTGTGTAGGGATTTTCTGTGCTGGGGGAATTCCTCCCTGGACACAGGAGAGATTTCTGCCTGGCTGTTTGCTGCTTGCAGAGACGCGTTTTAACGATGAATTAGGATTTGTGGGTTCATTACAGATATTTTCACTTTTACCTCAGAGTTATCTAGTATTGATGCTTTTTAATTTAATTTAAAATGCAAAAGACATAGCTCTGGCATCTTCTAGGCACACACTCACTTGTAGGAAAAAATTATTGTCTTCCTTTTAGAGAGAAGCAACAGCACAAGCGCTGCTGGTCCTCAGCATGTTGCAGTGGCACACAGGCAGCCAGACAGGCACAGTGCATTCCTTTCCCATCCATCCATTCCAAACACAGGAGGATAGGAGTTTTCATCAGAGGGATTACAGTTTAAACATCTGGAAGTTAAACATTTCCTTACTCAGTTAAATCTATCAGTTTTGTTTAGTTACATCCCCTCCTCAGCAGCCCTATCCAATTGACTGCCACATCACAAGTTCCAGCTGTTTCATGAGTTCATGATTCCTGTATTGCTTATCACCCACAGGGAAAAAAACACCCTCACCTCCAAAAAGACTCTACAGCCTCTGAGTACTGCAAGTCTGACACAACTCAAATGGGGAGACAACACATTTACCTGAAGCCAGCAGGTCTCAGCTGGCAAAAGGACCTCCACAAAAGTAATGAGAAACCACACATTTGCTGCAGGACAAGCAGCCAGTGGTAACCTAGACATAGACTGTACAGGTGCCACGACAGCCTCTGAATTGCAATACACCACTGAGCTCAACATACAACACCAGTAAACCAAATAATTGGAGGGGGCATTCCCTTTCATTTGTCTGGAGCAGAGGTAGGAATACATGAACCTGGGTTAAGAAGCTCAGCTAGGATCTCTCATTATATAGATACATGTCTCTGTTCTATTAAAAGTTCAGACACAAATTCTAATAACACATGGTGCATGGAAAATTCCTTAGGGCAATATTCCAACTTGCCAATTTCCACTGACCCTTGCCCGTGAAACACAAGAAGGCAAAGACTGTGTGGAGGAGAATGAATCAGGGTGCTAACATATTTGCTATTGGCATGGGAAGATGCACATATTTCAAGCTCTGATGCTTGGAAAAATAAGGGCTTATTTTGAAGTCATCGCCCTTCAAACCCAATAATTACTGTCATTGACAATCATGATTTACGTAACCTCACTGAAGTGGTTTAGATGCCTGCATGTTTAGGAACTTGCATGGTTTAAAGAGAGAAAAATACATACTTAAGTATTAGAGCCTTTACAGCAAAAGACAAACTTTGACTTATGGTTGTTCTGGAAACATTTTTACCTTTGTGACCAAAAGGTACCAAAACAGCCTTACTTCAAAGTCCTTGAATTGTTTCAATATGTGTCATGCAGAATCACTTTTTTGGACATGGAAAAAACTGTGGGCAGGTCATACATTATTGCACTGAACACTCACAGAGGAAATGTGACAGAATCTATCCAACCTATGGGTGACTTCTTTGGCATGAGTCAGATACACTCTTACCTCCAAGCTTGCACTCCATTCCTCCCACTGGTAAGAGAAAAAAGCCTTCTCCATTTGTGTATGGACATACACATTGGTTCCACCCTTGACTCACACATTGCTCTCAGCTCCTCCCAGCCCAGCTGTCCCAAGGTGCACACAACAAAGCCCAGCTTAATTGCAAAGATTCATTTGCCAAAGCAGCTCAGCCCAGCACTTAACCAACACACTCTGCATCATTCCCTTGCTACAGATACTGCTCTTCTCTCCTACACAATAATGTTTCCCATCAAGCTTTGGTTTTGTAGCTGTTATTCTCCTCAGTGGAAGATCTGAGATAGCACGGCAAACTCTTGTTTCACATACTACTAGATGGTCCTGAAACAATCAGAGACTTTTGGCTTGCAACAAGAAGCTTGCAAATCCTTTTCTTCCCCAGAAATGAGAAATCTGGTTTCTCATGCAAACCCTAGCAGCTGCAGGGCTAAATATATATATTCTTCCTCTCAGCTAACATGCCATATAGTCTAGGAAAACTGCATTCCCCCAATTGGGAGTTAAACACAATCAATTAATCTGGCTACCCATGACATTTGGAAAAGCTTGTTTCTGTATCTGTTACCTAGTTCTGAGCCAGGATTTGAACCTGCATATCTAGATGATCATCTCTGCCTGGTTCTAAAATCTGTTTCTTCTCCTCTGATGGTTCTGCTATGTACAAATATGCCAACATTCAGTGGACACCCAGGTACCACATACTTCATGGTGTCTGCCTCACTCCCTCTCTTTGGCCTAAGCCCATGTCTTTATCCTGGACATCTCTTAACTACCTCTTTTGTCAGCAAGTTACTTTTCTTGCAGCTCATTCACCCAGATCCCAGCCTCAAGCTGATTAGAAACCTGGATATGTGACACAGAGCTGCAGATTCCATGGGTGGCAGGACACCCAAAGCCTGCACTATTTAACCTCTTCTGTCTGCCTGTTCCATAGCTTCATTTCCTTCCTGCCCTGCTCTTCCCTCCCTTTCTAGCAGGGAAAGAAAGATCTATGATAAAAAGTCCAGGAAGAACATAGATTAAACTAATGGTTAAAACTTGCTTTTTTGTTAACTGCAAGTCCCATTAAAGCAAAAGAGGTATTTCAGTAACTAGTATATAGTTGGAGCGCCCAACACTTCCTTTCACAAATACCAGACATAAAAATAAAAAAGCTTTCAATCTTGCTGAAAAGAAAAGAAAACCAGTATTACTAAAATGAAATAAAGAATGCCTTAACACATGTTCTGACATTGTTTTATGAGGAGCTTTATGCTGGCTGTGTGTAGTGAAGGGGGCTTCCCTGAATGGCATTCAGAAAGAATGGCACCAACTACCGGGTGGGGCATGAGTGGCCTCGCCTGAGGATGTTTTCCTTCTCTATTCACATAACCCCTCTGTGTTTTTCATTCCTGTAATTTAAGCATTAAACATCAGAGACTTCCCACTCTACCCCAGTACATCACAAGGCTGACCCTTCCAAGAGATGTTACCAGCCAAATTACGTTTTTCCTCATCAGGTTTTTTTCCAGTGCAATCATGGGGATGGGGAGATCAGCACTTAAAGGTAACTGGTAAAGTCAGGCTTTTGGCCAAGGTGCATTGTCAGCAGGTGCCATTGGCGACTTCCACACCAGTGAAACTTCCTGCTGTTTCATTTTTCCCAAAGGAAGTACTTGAGAAAAGGTAAGTAAGGAAGAGTGATGTTCCATTAACCAAGTAAACACTGAAAGACAATGACAGAGCCTGAGAGACATGAACAGGGAGGTGATTTGAGGATATGACACTCCTACTTTTTTTCCCACACTTTTGTCCTGCATGTAACACAAGATAATTTAATGGACATCAAAAGTTATGATTTTGATAACTGGTACAAAATAAGCTAAGTGATAGACTATAGTCACATTTGGATACTTCCACATGATCAAAAATCACCACTTCAATTGGCACAGACAACCTCATCAGCAGTGTTACTAGAAAGATCAAGGGCCAATCAGTCTTCAACATTGTACAGCAACAGCTCAGAACAACAGATGGTAAAAGAAAAAAAAATATCTTTCTGAAAATCTTGAAGTTCAATTTCTTTCTAATTTAGGAAGGAAAAAATCCATAAAAATAGATTCTAGGGACAAAAGCTTAACTCAAAACATATTATGAGTTTTCATTTTCCTACTGCCTGAACACCGCAAGGATTCCACACTTCAAAAATATTCTGAAATTATTTTGCCTCCTAGTGATAAAAACACACTTTGTGTCTGCTGAACACTTCAGTGGAAACAGTTTCATAACCACCCCTGTTTCACCAAAACAGAATTTTCTGCGAGAACTCAAATGATCCTAAGGGAAAACAAGTGAAAAAGAGCATGTAAACTGTATTTGTAAGTTGTAATGCCATCTGTCAGTAACAGCAGGACCTGAGGGAAATTGTTTGCTGAATGTTCTGGCAAGCTTGCTCCTGCCCATTGTGGGAACACAGTCCTTTATAGCTGCTGTGCATGTAATGAAACTGTGGTCATTCCGTAGGCATCAGCTAAACAGGAGCACCAGTGGGAAGGGGAAAGACTGCAAATGCTTGGGGCAAAGACCAAATGATCTCTACACAACCACTTTCCACAATTGCTTTACAGATGAGTTTATTCAAAGGCATGGTGGTAGGAAAGGAAACTTGTATAAAAGTATTTTTTATATGTTAGCTAAAATTGAACTAAAACATTCACCTCAATCTCAGGACTTTAATCATTCAGTTACACTCAGATAATCAACACAAGGATGTGATACCACAGAGCCATAAATTTCATAGCCTCAAAAACTTGGAACGAATATTTCAGCCTGAGAAGCCATTGAAGATTTCTTTAACAACATACATCATAAAGATGATTCTCCTAGATCATTTTCTAAATAGCTTTGAAAAATAAATGTGAGAGCTGTAATTCTTACATAGCTCATGTTCTGAATCATAATTGTCCTCTCCTGAACTACTTGTTCACCAAACGTTACTTTCACTCAATACCTAGGAGAACACCATTTAAAATGTCAATAAAGAGGGGAAGGAATGTAAGATAAATATTCTCAAATTAGAAGATGCCAAAGTATACCCAAGACAACTATGCAAGGTACTGAACTATCTTTGTGAGTAATTCCACCCACTCAACTCCCTCACAGGCAGCCTCCCTGTTCCTGAAGGAAGTCTGTGTTTTCTGTATTTTCCTAGAAATTATAAGTATTAAGAGCAGAATTTGTTGTAATCACAGGGCTAAACTGCACGTTTCCCATCAATATTCTGTAAGACAGAAAATCACCACCATTGTTAGATGCATCTCTCAAGTGACAAGAGCTGATTTATTCCCCTTTCAGTGCAGGTTTTCTCTGAGGAGAGAAAAGCCACAACAAAAGCACAGTCACTGATGCAGAGCAGTTATTGGCAGGGCTCTCCTGAGAGAAAATCACACACACACAGTCCCATGGAGGATAACTCTGCACTGTCCCAGACCACTTCTATCTACCAGGGAGAAACACTGCACCTTCTCTTCATATGACAGCAGCATACAAGGAGCTAGACCCTAGACCCAAGACTGGATAGCAGCAGTGTGTCATTAAGCTGATATATACAATACTGCCACAATAATTTTCCCCCTGCATTATTGTTTCTCCCATAATCAGTAGCTGAATTCTCTGTGTTCAAACAGCCTTTTCAGAAGTCCATTCTACTGTAAGCTCTCTCCTTAGAAAGTATCCTGAACTTCCAAAGTCATTTGGCCAGTAGAAAAGGAAAAATGAGTTCAAAGCCGTAAAACAGCTAGTGTCATGTCAAGAACAAGAATTTGTAGCAGGTACTGTGACCTGACTGGTTTGCTTATCAGTATCAAGTGCAACTACGAGTCCCAGAGATAACATTATTGAAATTCCAGCAGTGCATGAACAACATGTTGAAACTTGTTTCCTTGCACAGTTTATCACTAAGCAATTCTTAGAAGAAATTCAACATGCTTCTGTTCAGAATTGGAGTTTTTACTCCACGGACTCAGAATTTATGATTCCAGTAGCAAAAGTGCAAGCCAGCATCTGCAGGAAAATAAATTTCCCCAATTTTGCAGGACAGAAAATTGCCATGAGTGGAACCTCTGTATTTCCAGTTCCACAAGTGGCTGGAGCAAAGAGAAACAGTAAGGATTTTCAATTGGTTTGACAGAAACATTTCCAATGACAGTCATTCATTTCTACCCTCCACAAAATGAGACATAATTTGCCTTGAATTCACAAATGGAACTTAAAAACTAAACAACCAGAGTTCAAACACCTTCACTTTCTCTGCCAAGAGATGGGTCAGACCATTACAGTTGTTCCCAAGAAGGACCATGTCTGCAACAGCATTTCCCCTGTCAATAACTGTATATCCTAAAGAAATTCAATAAAAATCAAAGGAGAATGAAAATTAAAACTGGGGAAAGCAAGTATCCTGGGAGGGGAAGTGAGAACAAAACCACGCAGGCTTATGCAGCCAGCCATCTGCAAAGCTGAAGGTTTCAAAGAGGAAAAAAAGCCTCTACTGTTCCTGAATCAATGACTTCCCATTTACACTCTGAAAGACATTCAAAATGGCTCTCAAGGAACCCAGGCCAACTGCGAGGTCTGTTTTCTCAGCTCTAGCCCCCTCCCCTCTTTCTTTCCCAGTCACAAGGATGTAAGTATTTATCAGTCCTGTAACCCTGCCAGCATACACTGGAACGAGTCAAAGGGACCTGGCACTGAATCACAGGGATTTGTGTTGCTAATAAATACAGCAGGCCCCATCCATTGTTGATTAATTTTGACCAAAATCTAAACACCAAACAACAAACACTCTTCTGAACTGCTTTGGTACCCATTAGTTTGATGTGTTTATTAGACAAGACTGTATTCTTTCAAGTTTATTAACAACAGATTAGAGTATCTGCAAACAAATATATGAGTTTTATTATTTAAAGGTGTGGGCACCATACACTAACATCTTTAGGATTTGACAATAAATAAAACCAAAATTCCCATATCAAACTGTACTTAAGGTGACAGAAAATACCCCAACTAGTTAAAGTGCAGCACAGTGCCAGCCCTCCACCTTTTCAAAAGGTTCAGCTCAGTAGATGCAGAATGACACTGCTGGAGTACACAAAGACTAAAGATAAATTTAAAAAGAAACTAAGAAAAGCAAAGTGTAGGAGAACCACAGAATTTGCACTAGTTCATAAAGGATTCACAGCAAATAAGAGAGCTTTGGTACTTCTGTAATATACTGTCCAGGTAAAGAAATTCCTTAAAATTCCTTTTGTTTGCCAAATCAACATACAAGTATTCCAGCAGCTCTTAGCAAAACCATCAAATCACTATTAAACCCCACAATTTCTTCCCCCCAGGATTTCGTATCTTTCAGGCAGGCGTTTACTGGGCTGAAGCACCTGGTAACAACCAAGCAAAACATTTTTAAACCTTCTAACCTGGGACCTGCCCAGCTGGGAGTGGCACTCTGGAAAGAGACCTGGGCATCCCAGTGTACAATGATCAGCATCACCTGCAAGATAAAGAAGTCCTTACCCCATTCAGCACTTCTCAGGCTAAACCTGGAATGCTCTCCTCAGTTTTGGTCCCCGGTATGCTAAAAAGACATGGATGAGCTGGAGGGGGTCCAGGGAAGGGGCACAAAGATGATCAAAGGATTGGGAAGCTTGCCATGCAAGGAAAGGCAGAGGGAATTGGGATGTTGAGTCTGAATAAAAAAAGGCTTCAGGGAATTTCAGTCTTTAAATGGGTGGCTACAAAGAAGATGTAGGAAGGAAGATGAAAAGGAAGATGGTGATTCCCTTTTTATGGGGAATCAGGTGGAAAAGATATGGGGTAATGGTTACAAGCAGCTCCCAGGGACATTCCGATTGGACACAAGAGAGAAAAATTTCTCAGTGAGAATCATCAGCTGTAGGAATATTTTCCACAGGCAAGTGGTGGATTCCCCAACATGTGACACTTATAAGATTCAGCTGGGCTGGGTGCTGGGCCATCTTGTCTGGATCATGTTTTTGTAAGGAGAAGTTGGACCAGACAATCCTTGAGGTCTCTTCCAACCTGGTAATCCGAGTCTCAAAATAGGACAAACTGAAGAACTTCTCTGCTAAAACCAAAGACAAAACCTTTGAGCAGGATGCAAAGGGTGACTGTGGAAGAAAAACATCTAAATCTTTATCAATTCTCCAGTAACACTAAGACTAAACAATAATAAGGTATTTCCCCTAATCTCCTGCTAAAAATAAAAAATAGCTTTTGACTAGTCTTATTTTAATTCACAGACTGATATAATATGTCAATATGCTTTTTGTTTCTGTCCTAAATTTGATTTTAGTTATTCCTCTCCAGACATTCACAGGTCTTTGAGTTTAGATGACAGTAAATTAAAATGCGTCATTATTACTTAGATGGATGAGAACACTAAAATTTAACCCAATAAAGGACCAAACCAAGGGCAGTTCAAAAGGACTAAAACAAAACCTTCCTTGTTTGATGCACATGAAGTCAAATAATAAATCCTGCCTCAAGGGAAGTAAGATTCATAACCATTAGCTGGCAATATAATGAAAACACATACTATTAGATTTTGCATCTTAAAGTTTTCCAACTCGCCAAAATTCCAGCCTTCAAATACCTATGCAGCCCCAAAAGATTGGAATGCAAAGATACAACTGCAGTTGTTGAGATTTTAGCATGGAAGGTCAATGTGAAGTGCTAGAGCAACTGCCAGAGCCAAGAGTTCAGACTTGGCCCTTATACTTTGGGAACAGAATTCTGCATCAAAACCCTCCATATCCGAAGAGAAATTGATATTGAAGTGGTGCTAATCTCACCTGTGTTTTCCAAAGCATTTTTATCCTTCTCTTTTACCCATTTTTCTTTTCTGCTATGATTGCCATTGTACCTCAGTCAGATGTGTGCACTGAGGGGGCTCTCATACCTAAGTCTTATGTTACTGCAGTTAATTCAAAACTCAAAAATAAATAAGACTAAATCACTAAGAAAAATAGCCACTGTTTTCCAATAGCAGCAATCTTATGCTTCTAGCAGAAAATTTAGTTTCTCATTGTGCTGTTTCTGTCACTAGTTTTATTAGAAATTTCTGACTCCCCAATAAATAATCCTTAATAAACAGTGCTGAAAAGTTTGCTCCACAGATCAAATAGTCAAGTGCCCAAATAGCTTTTCAATTTAACAGGCTCTTTCAAGCATTATTTCAATGTGCTATGTTGTCATAACAATATTACAGTGCCTGTTGCTCGACCATAAACTCATTCAAAAAGAAAAGTCATGCTGATCTTACCAAGGCTTATTAGCCTTCACTGTAGATTCAAATTTTATAATTTATTAATCTAAAGAAGAGGACTACCTAATAGAAGCTTTATGGGATTTAGGAGTTATTTTACAGTTTCCAAAATATTTGGAGATCTTTTGGCAGAAAATCTTCCTATTATTTGGACAAACCTATCTTCACAAGCAGATGTGAATGTCATTACAGGCAAGAGCTCATAGGAGGGCTTTACATTACAGGATTATTTAGTAGGGGGTTTTGCCACTATCTTCACTCTGGCTTTTATTTTATATAAATCATTTCATGTGTTCCTATTTAAGAAGCTTGAAAACAAGCATTCATCCAACTTTTCTTTAGCTCTTTACTATGCTCTGCTACTAGAGCCTATAATTGCCATAAATCTGGTTGAATTGCACTGGAAAATAATCTTTTCACATTTTCACTGGCACACAAAGACAAACTACCAACTACAGCTTGCCATACATTAGTTAGATGTTTCCAAACAGCTGTAAATCTAGTTTTTAAGTTTTATATCTCTCACTGATCTCAAATGAAATATTCTTGCTAAATTTTCCTGTATTATTTTAACATATTTATGTCCTATAAACCAGGCCACTCAGAATCATTGGTCAGTGCCAATTTTTCCATGAGTTGATAGAACTCAAGCCCATAAGAAATCTCACCAGAAAGATTTCAGAAATTCTGCACACTACATCAGTCCCATGTCTTAAAAAACACAAGTCCTAAAGTTCTTTTGTTCAGCTGTGTTCCAGGACCTGCTGCAAGGTCAAGAGGAAGCAATATATTAAAAGTCAAGCACCTCATTAGGTTTTTCAAGGAATTTCCAAACCATACATCTTGTCTCTAACTAGTCTTCTTCCTATAAAGCCAATACAAGAAGGAAGGAGGATCAACAATCAAGTCATGGTGATATTGATTTGTTAATTACAACAAAATCCCTGGAAGATGACAGTCACATATTGATAGTTTAGTGGCGGGGAGGAGGGACAGGTTCACATGAAGGATTTTGATTGCTCAAGGAACCCAACTGCCTTGATAAGAGCAGTAGCTGGGTTTAACATTATCACTGGTATTATATCTCCTTTTCTAAATCCTCACCCAGCCTCCTGACTTCTTCAAGCACTGCTTTAATTTTCTTCATAATAAATCACTGAAGACCCCAGATTAGCCTTGAACAAAAGGTGTCTAAAAGTCCCCTCTCTAATGGATGAGAAAGATATTAACAGGTTAAGCATAATATAGAGCCATGAAGCAGAATTCCCACTCCCTTTTAGCTTTAAAGAAGAAATTTTATGGTTTTTTTCCTGTGCAGGTCAATTTGGCATGCACAGCATTAATTTTGAAGGAAGCTAACGCTGCTAATGAAGGATTTTCCAAATAGCACAAAGGAAGCATTTAATTACTTCTGGGCCTGTGAGCCCAAAGCCCAGTAAAACAAGTCAAAAGTGAGTTGAGAATAATAAAACAGCATCTGTGTTTCCCTCTGATACCCTGGGTGAGATGGGGAATTTGCATAACATTTTAATGTAGAGTAAAACTGCAACTCTTGAGGTTAAGTTCTTTCAGCACCACACTAATGAGACAAACACCTTACAGCTAACCCTACTAATGATCCTATGTAAAAATTTAAATAGGGATAGGATTAGACAGGAAATTCCTCTTTTGCATGGTGAATTAGGAAGATCTAAAAAGGTCTGCAGTGCCTGCAGAGGCTTTGAAATTACAGCTCAGATACAAGAAATACTGAGCTCATTATGTCACTGAGATGGTTACTGTGGTGCTTCATTCAGTGCCTGGGTTATAAATGTCCATTTTTAGAGTCTTGTTTCCAGGGATAATTCACATGCCACTTGTTTCATGTGGCTGTATTTCCATGCACATTCCTTTCTCAGACTAATTTTTAATACCTGCAAGTTTATATCCTTTTATTTCTGTTTACTAAACCTGGCAAACATTCAATCAATTTCCAATATGTCCCATATAGACCTGTGTTTCTAAACCACTTGACAGAAATTTGTAGCTATAGAAAAGGCATTTCTATCATCCAGCATTCTCATGGTAACTGGTGTGAAGTAATTCACTTAACCTGGTTATTTGGGGGTCTGCACACAAAATTATCCCATTTTTTTTTCTTTGCTGAGACCAACATTTGGTAGGAACCAGTTATAAAACTGACCAACATGTAACTTTTTTACTTGCTCTCAGATCAAAAAATGTACTGTTAATTTTCATTCCTAACTTTAAAAATATTTCCCTGAATCACAAACTGTAGCACAGCAGAATAACGTCAATCCCATTTTATTTGACACTTCAAAGCTCAAAAGGAAATTGAAGATCATCTTCTCCAATCAGTCTTGTTGTACACCTAACCAAAGAATTTTAGGACTTAGTAGGGTTAAAACCTATCATGGGTACTTTTACCCTGAAAAATAGATTAAATAAGCAATAATGAACAACCAGACATTTACAGGGCAACCGTATGACAACCTACTTTATACCTTAATTCAGGAGCCTGCATTTCCTGTAGAGTCAGTGGAGAAAAAAATTCCTCAAAAAATTACTGCATGCTTTTTTATTTGTTTAAAGATAGACTACCATTACCCATTACTTCACAAACCCTCCTCCTGACAACAAATTTTTACCTTTTTGTGTTTCAGCTGACCACTGGTTTTTCCTCCCCTTTAGTGCTGATTCCATAATTTCATAATGAAGATAACTAAGTGTCAGCATCCTCACCTTCAAATTAATAAATATCTCTTTTCTATCTGTGCAACAGTGTTTATATTGTCCTACAGTGTTGCTCCCATGAGGAATCCCTGGGGCTAATAGCTGGATTGTCAGACCTCTTCTCCTGGCCGTACACATTCTACAAATTCTTGCAATATAATATTGCTGTTCATTTATCTTTTTCTCCAAATATCAGGCATCATCTTGCATAGATTATCAGAGCTGGCACAGTTCCATGGGCTGTCCTGCACACTGTAGTTTTACAAGGTATCAGTCCTTTTGTATCTGTACTTTAGCATCAGGGATTTTTCTGTCAAGCCCTGGCACATTTCTGTTTCTTTCTCTAGGTTTAAAGCCCTGGGTGTTCATCAGCAACTCGAGGGAAGTTCTTCACAGCTCTGCCCATCGAGTTGCTTTCAGGCAGCCCCTTTCACCATCTCTGATCTTTGCAAAGAAGCAGAGTTATGTTCAGTATTCATATTAAACCTGACTAATTGCCTGTAGTGGTACAGAAAAGGAGTAAGAGACAGTAACCATTACATTTTCACACACAGGAGAGGTCTATAATACCTGCAATAATTGCAGTGGTACAAAAGGGGCCTTAGATTAGCTTAAGAGCAGCAGCCAATTTAGTTTCAAGACTTTAGTTGCCGGTCCTAAATATCTTATTTCTATCTTACTGAAGGTAGTTTCAGGATCTAGGAATGACTGTTCAAGGTTCTATACAAAGCACAATTACAGAAACTGCTCCCACTGCAGCTTATTTAAGGCAATTAAAATTAAAAAAAAAAAAAAAAAAAATCAGACACCACACCAGACCGAAAAATCCCATACTCTCATTATAGGCTTATTTGGAAATAGAGTTAACTAAGATTTAATCAAATTGAAGTTATCAAGGTCTCTCATAGAACTGCCCAGACAACCTGGGAGGAAAGAGATTGAAGTTGCTCCTGGTCACCAAGCATCCCCTTCTATAGAGTATTTCCAGCACAGTGTCACACAACTGACTGCAGAAGGATGGACTCAATAGCCAAAAGCAAAGAACAAAACCAGAAACTCACAGGGAATGAATTACATATTCCTATTAAATAATTTCAGCCACCACTTAGATACTGTGCTACCTAGACAAGTCCACAATACAGCAAAGACTTTACTACACAAGCACAGATTTCACTTTAAAGCAAAAAATGTTGCCACTGCTTCTTTCTGCCTGTAAAAACAGGCAAGGTAGCAGTGCAACATGCTACCTCAGTCTAGAAGGAAGAAAGGAAAACTTGGAATTTTGTTCAGCGGTGATCTGTCATTTATATGGTCTCCCTCTGGGTCTAATACTCTAATGACATTCAGAAAGACAGTTCAATAAAGAAATGGAAGCTGAGGCTGTATCACAAACTGTACTTCATAAGCTATCAAACTTCAGACCTCCACATTTCAATTAATCACAATCCATCATATCATATGTACATTGGAAAAGGCATTTTAGACTTCATATCAGTCACCATAATTAATTTAAAGAATTAGAGTCATGACAGGCAATATAATTAAAAGTAGCAGGCTTAAAAAGAGTTGGAGGGGAAAGTTGTTGGGTTTGAGTTAAGGGGGTTTTGCTTTTTTTTTTAACAATGTCATCTTCCAGTAACTTTCCTGTTTCATCCTATTCCATCTCAGCCTCGGAGGTTACAGACTTTGCTTCAAAGAATTTCTTGGCACTCTTATAGTCATAAAACAAATATTCTATAACTTCCAAGATCAAACACATTTTGGCGGGATGCAAAACAGCTACCTCTGCTCCAGTTTGGGCAGACGCACTTGGAAAGGATTGAATTTTTGCCTCTGCACCTGAGCAGCACAAGATGTATCATGAAATATGCAGGCCTTTATTATGCTCACCTTTCAGACAGGCTGTGTGTCCTTCCCTAGAACTGGAGCTAACACCTATTGGAATGTGTTTTTCCAAGAGGAATCAAACTCGTCACATGATCCATAAGAACCTCCTGTACTCCTGGAACTCACAGAATGCTCCATTTTAATATAGTCAACTTTGATTTTAATGAGTTCCACTCTCACAGGCAGAGAATGTTTGCTAAGGATTATGTGCCAAAATGCTGTACTTTTTAAAGGAATAACTTCTTATTCTGGAAGAATCTTTTATGTTTAGGAAAGAATAGTTGTGGATTTGTGGCCAGAGTCAAGGGGACTGAAGTGATACCAGAACAACAAAAAAGAGCATTTATTAATAAAGGCTGTATATCTTCAAGTACAAATGTCTCCTCTCCTTACTCTCCTTTACTGTTTCCTCAGTAAAAGTGGACAGACAGGAGTAAGTGTAAGGATGAAAGGCAGTTAGAAACCTTACTATAATTATAATATGGTAAGATGTATGTGTATAAACACAGACACACATCTCCTCTAGTTCTTCCAAAATATAAATTTGGAATTTTCTTCTATAGAAAATAGTGACTTGGAACAGAAACATTTTTCAATTTCCAAACTGAAAATTCAAACACTGGTTCCCAGCACAGTTCCTGCAGCAGTAATGCCATGGAAAAAATGCAAGAAGAAAATTCACAAGTGCATGTTCAAAGCAGGGCTTGAAAAACATGCAGCAAATGAGTCACAGGCCTGTTGAGGACAAAAAAGTAGCAAACACAATATATAATTCAGTAAGCACTGATATTCTCAATCATGTTGGAATTAAGGAATTTCTTGGGGAAAAGTATGGGCTAACAGTTTTGGCATTTTGTAAATGATACAAAGTAAAGCATTCAAATGTTCTTAAATAGTGTTTGGGAACAAGAATACAGACTCAGAAGGAGAAAACAGATCGATGCTATACTGACCAATTTATTCTCTGACTTCTATCACTTTCTAACATAAAGGAATGCAACTACAACTTGACTTCCTCTATACATTTTTCAAGGTAACAACTACAATTTGATATAGCTTATTAACCTGTCTTTACAGTTCAGAAAATTGATATACAGAGGTGAAGAAAGCTGCCTAAGGTCAGAGAAACTAAGCAAGCAAAAGAAGAAAATATCCCATTTTCCTGAAAGCAGAGATCCTAATGAAATTTAGTGCTTTGCTACTTATTAGTCACATAAATATAAAACCTCGACTTTTCCCCCACAGTTACTGCTTCACTTATTCATACACTATGCTAATAAATAGGTTTTACATGTCAGGAGGAACTCAAGGATTGCCAAAGGGAATGACAACAATTTTAATGATAACTAGACAGCATTAGGTGAGGAGACAGGATGAGACAGGGCTGGATGAGAGGTCTCTGTGCTCAGGTGAACTTGCTCTCCTACATAACTTACAAGTTTTCCTCAGAGTTCACTGACAGGAACTTTGAGGGAAAATCATAAGGCAATTTTTAAAAGATGCCAAACCCCACAAAACCAGCCTAATTTCTGTGAGCAAATATTGCCATCTTTCTCTATTACAGTAACAGCCAAAGACCATGGTGGATCTTTTCTATTCAGTACCCAGCAAGAAAGGTGGTCTTTTCCTCTGAAAACTTTCTAACCCAAATAGACCAGAGACATCAGGCAGGGCAGGTACAGAACATTTTTCATCCCACCAACAGCTCTCAGCACCTGAGGGCCACAGTCTCACCTTCTCTGCTGAAAGTGTGTCGCAGCACATGTCACAATTGAGACAGTCACAATACAGTGTCATCACACCAAATCAGAAAGCTTCAACCCATACAGAGCAACATCCTGCCACTTCTGAAGGCTGAAACCATCTGCCCTTGTTCTTCAACCCAACATTTTATACCCCTCCTGTTGATGCCCTGCACCTGTGTGCCCTCTGCTCCCTTTGGTGGTTGGGCAGGGCCCCGGGCTCTCGTTACCTTCAATGCTGCTCACCGGCTGCTCACAGCTGCAGCTTCACTCCCAATTACCACAAACTCCATGCCTACACCAAGGTTCAATATCTAGATCTTAAAACAGCAGATAGAAATAAAACAGCAAGTAATTGTAACACAGCTGACAAAGTCCAACAGATGCCTTCAACACCAGATAAAACCATCTAGATTATAATCCACATGAAAACTACTATGTCTCTTACTAAACCATAAAATGGATACATCTACCTGGAGGAAAAAAAGTTGACAGTGCAGTCACAACATTGCTTTTGTCTTATTTATCTAATCTGAACGGGAGAAAAAACCCCAAAACTCTATTTTACAATTAAGACTGAAATGTAGACATGGTAAAGAAAACCACTTGTGCATTTAGGGTAGAATTGATCTGAATAGAAACACAAAGCTTGGTGAAAGGCACTTGTCACAAAATTCAGAAAATTAATTATTTTCACAGTAGAAACACCAGCCCTTCTGCATTCCTCTTCCCCACAAAAGACTCCAGAAACAAATCAAGTCACTTCTGACTTACATGTCTGGTAACCACAGCAGCCAAGGGTGGAGGGGGTGATTTGGCTTCCCAGTATTCCCAGCTGGTCGGTGGTGGCACATGGCACAGTTGAGGTGGCCATGACACACAGAGTGCCATACAATTCCAGAAGGCTTCAGCCCACACAGAGCAACATCACACCATTTCAGAAAGCTGCAAGCATCTACTTATCTCATTTGTCAGCCCAACCTTTTATCCCCTCCTGTTGATGCCCTGCACCTGTGTGCCCTCTGCTCCCTTTGGTGGTTGGGCAGTGCCCCTGGGCTCTCGTTACCTTCAATGCTGCTCACCGGCTGCTCACAGCTGCGGCTCATTGGGGATGAGGCTCAGCTGCAGCCCCACCCCAGTCTCCACAGCCTGTGTGCCTACAAAAGCAAGGCACACTACTTTCCTACTTATTCTACAGAACCCCACGCTGTTCTGCACAGAAGGTTTCCAAAAGACCACAGGCAGAGAGCTGCTGACCTTCAGCTTGCCTCAGCCCACCCTCATTGTAATTCTCAGAAACCTCTTATCAGAATATCATTCGTATTTTGTGCTGTAGAACAATGAATCTCTCTACTCTTTCTCTTCAGCACTGTACACTTCCTCAGAGCCTCACTCTTTGCAGAAGCTCTTAAGAGGTGACTGGCATTTAGATGACAGAATATTGAGAAGGTCAGGGCTGTGCTACACAATGCAGCCATGCACAGGGCACACCAGCTATTGAAACATCATTCCCATAAATCCAACACTAGCACAGTTTGTTCCTCTGGAAACTCTGTGCTTGAAAGGGTTCAAGGTCTGACTGAGCAAGGCTGGGCTGGACATCCTCCTAAAATGGCAGATTATGAATCTACACTACCTGCTACTTTTCACCTTTCAGCAGTATCCTGGTCCTGAATGCCTCACAAGAAATAGCCCTGATTTTATAAGATCACATCAAAGTCAATGTGGTCCTTGGGTGGTGATTTACTCATTCTGAGCCAATAGAATTGAGACAAGACCTAGAAATAAGCAGAGCTTAAGTAGGGATCATTCCACCTGCAATGAATATTACTGTCTCTGGGGTTTTGAAAAATAAGAGGAATATTTTCCAATTGAAATTTTTAAAGGGAGATTAGCAAGCCATCAGCTCAGATTAGGCAGGTTATCTGACAAGATAGTTATCCACATGAGTTCTGTCACTATCTTTGTTCCACAGTTTGCATGTTTCTCTTCAACCTCTCAAAAAATAGACCAAACAAACATACTTCTATAGAGAAACAAACTCTAAGGAACACAAAATGTATTCCTCATTCATCTCTTCTCACTCTTCACCAGTCCTTTTCCTTCATTGATTAAAAGCAGTCACCTGTGCATCTTCCACCACTCCCTTCCCTTACTCTTTGCCTTTTCTCATCTCTCTTGGTCCATTTTCTTTCCAACTGTCAGAGATAAAATTATAATTCTCTCTGCCTTGACCATTCACCAGTCATTTTCCAGCAATATCATTTCTTCCCTTGCCTATCCCTTTTGAGCTCTCTTGCCATCTGTTACTCATCTTGAAAATCTTCAGAATTTTTTTCAGTATATAGAGTCTCCTTTTTTCCACTATTTTGGAATTTAGACCACATAACACTGGCAGTTATTATTAACTCCTGCATAGCATATAAAGCAAATAGAGGTCTTGTAAAAGACAGTAAACATGACAAAGTAGTACTTTATTTTTAATCACTACATCGCTACTATGTGGATATATTTAATAACATTTGCAGCTGTCAGATTTGCAAGCTGAGACAGGTGAGGCAGAGGTAAAAGGTCAATGCTCCTTATTTTGATAGAAACAGAGGAAGCCTGATTTCTTTTATAGATTTTTATGGGACTGTCATTCATAACTCAGTTCAACATGACATTTATCTGTCCGTTTCCCCATTTCACATCCTCACTGTGGCAGCTTTGTAAAACAGACCTGTCAAATTCTCTCCTCACCTTCAACCTTCTCCCAGCTGTGAACTGAATGTACTGCACAAAAGCCCTCTAAATAAAGCTAGAGCTTATTCAGTAGAAAGACCCATGACCAATTAGAACACTTTGCATTTCCCTTGGCTTATGTGAATAGCAAAATGAGAAAAACAAACAGAAAAGATAACTGTGCTCTGTTAAAAGCTAATCCCTTAGTATAACGATTGTCTAGCAAGTTGGAGTGCCAGTCAGAATTTAGTAATTATGTCCCCATTTATTTATGACAATTATGCTCTGCCATCTCTTCAGGCCCTTTAAAAATGCTCCTATTCCCCAAGGCTTCAGCTATATTTGTAATGCAGTATCCCCTACTATTTCCCCAGTGTTATGACAACAAAGAATCTGATATTTAGGGAGCTCTCAGGTTGTGACAAGGCCAGGCAGCAGGAGGGTGTGTGTATGCCTCTCGCTGTGCACGGGCACACGTCAGCCAGGACAGAAAAGGCACCACAGGATGGAGGAAGGGCACTAACAAAACTGTGTTTGTTTCTTCTCTAAACCTCCTGGCTAGAGGCACTTAATCACAGTATAGATTAGACTGTGCTGACTCATTTAAAAAAGAACCTGAAATTCAAGAAAGCTCACTTCCTTCCTACTTTTTTTTTTTTTTAATGATAGAGTGAGGCTTGACTCACAAGGTCATTGAAAGCTACAGAAATATTTCTTTCCACCTCAGTAACCAAGAGACTCCTATGCATGCTTCCACATCTTTTAATGACTTTTCTACACATCTGTAAACACAGCAAAGTTGGGACCCACCAGAGCAGACTCCATGTTTCTAACAAATATGTTTTTATCTAAATGGACACTCAGCTCTTGTAGTGACTGCAGTTTTCCAGCACATTCACTTTGCACCAGCCAGCAGAGCCCTTTCTCACATTGCCGTAGCCCCGCTCAGGAGACTGCAAGGTTTTGTTTTCCCACTCAAGCTAACTTCTGGAAGTCATTACTAATAGATGAAACCAAAGTTAAGGGAAGATGTTAAGTGCTCCACTGAAAGTTTTCCAAAATTAGCAACTGTCATGAATCCTACGACTTGATAAAGATTCTCTGAAGATTGTGCTTCCACAACAGTGCTGCTCAGTTACTGCCCTGTCAGCACTACCACCCTGTCATTGTGCTGCCACCCTGTCATTTCTAGAACCTAGTAGAAGTGGGTGAGGGAGGAATTTATCTTCCTTTTTGCGTGTTGCACATATATGCACATGTCAAAAAGTCATTGGGCCATACCAGCACTTACCAGACAAGGGGAGTAGGAGCACCAGGGCTATCCCATGCCCACATCTCCTTCAAATGTTCACACTGCCTCCATCTGTGGCAAAAATAAGCTGTTCAACCTTTGTAGCCAAAAGAAATTAATGTTTTTTAGTCAGAACCCAAACTTCTACTCTTGCCCAGCAGTGTATCTCGTTGTGTTTGCCTCTATTCAGTGGACATATAGAAAGGGAAAATATTACTTTGGTAGGGAGTATTGAAATATGAAATGCCTGTACACTTCTTGAGTACTTGAATATTTTTTCTTGGATAATTATAAACCAAACTTCAGAATCTGTTTCAAACTTTTTCAAAACACTTTGTTCACACCTTGAAGCAAAAGGGGAAAAAATGAAAGGGAGGGGGAGGAAAGAAGGAGGAGAAGAGGGATATCCCAATAGAATTGATCAGCTGAGTAAATTGTTCTCATCTGGATCTGAGTCTATCCTGATACTCCAAGTGCCAATTATGCAGTAAGCTTGGTAATAAATCTAGCACAGGAGCACAAGAGCTACATACAAGAACTAAGACTTCTTCCCTCAAGAAGTGGACTGTAAGCACTAAGAACTTTCCTAAAACCACTAAGTCAATAACAAGCACACAGCTCTATGAGCAAGTCTGCAGAACTGAGCACAGCTGTTGCAGGTTACACCTCTCTGCTTTCACACAACTGGGTTTTTTTTTAATTACTTTCTACCACTGTCTGAGCAGGGAGGGGGGGTTGCCACATCCCACTTATATAAAAGACCCATTTCCCTCTTGTGGCTCCCCCACTTGGGAGCAGACTGTGTCCACAAGGAAACTGAAAATAGCCCAGCACAGTCTTTGTGTACCTTTTAAGATTTGCTTCACGGAAGGAAACATTGGCTTATGTCCAGGCCCATGATTTACTGTAACCTTCCAAAGGAACATCCAGTTGACTGGAGCGATTTATTAGCCATGCCAAAAAACAAAGGCAGGCAATATTTCTGGCATGTTCTGTTTCCAAAGGCCCAAGCATAATAGGAGGGGTTACACCTCTGTCTCCTATTTCTACATTCAGAACCTTACACACGTTGTTCAGGTCTCTTAAGATTATTTGTAGTTCAGCATTTTTGATGGGACTCGCTGATGTGTTGGAAATTGAAACCCCATCACTGGAAGGAAATTGTTGTTTTCCTCCTAAGTAAGAAATGCAACTACCTTTGGTCATACAAGCCTTATTGCATACACCTTCTCAATTACAGAATTCACATTATACTTCTATAGAACCAAACATAAAGCCTCCAAAGTCTGAGAAAGTTACCTCTTAAAAACCAAATTAATATATAACAATACTCACTAATTCAGTATACAGGCATATGTGTAAGTGGCATTAAATGGGCAGCAACATGAGAAGTTGCAATCTTGCTTTTAAGTAACTCAGGGTTATTTGCTATTCTGTGGGTTCTGATCAGCACAAAGATTTGTGTCAACTGGCATGAAAAGTTGTTTCTGTTTATCTCTTCTCTCCTTCTCTCTCATGTCTCATCAAGGAACTCCTGATACTTTGCTTGGCACACCTAGATTCTCTGCAGCCTTCCCTCACACAGAATTACCCACCTTGCAAAAGTATTTTCCAAGTGATAGCCATGAAAACAGCAAGATGAAGTGGAAAACAGCAAGATGAAGTGAAAGACAATCAAACACATTATTTTTCCATACCAATGCTGAATTCACATAGTAGACACATAACTGAGAACTACTTTATATTATCTCCATAGTAAAATTTCCCAAAATATTGTGACACCAAACACATTGTTTATCAGATATCATGTCATCTTATTCATTTACAAGTTGGTCATGCTTAATCACCATGACCTTCTGGAGATCAGGACTTACTCATCTAAGTTGCTTCACTTCCATTAGCTGACTGTATTAACAGTATGTACAAAAGCACCATTGAAATGCCTGGATTAAACTGTGAGGCCAAGCTAAAAATATTTCAAGTCCATCCTCTTACATCAACTGAAAAGTCTGAGCTGAAAAATAAAAGAGCTTGGAGTTTAAAATGTGTCAAAAGAATCAACAATTAATTTTTTGCTTCTTAAATTTGTGCTCATCGCTGCCTCAAAACTTTAGATGTAGAACTCTGACAGATGAAAAAAAATTTGGTTTAGACATAATGAGTTCAAGAGTGTGAAAAAAACCCCACAAAGTAAGAAATAAAAATAATAACAACAACAAAAAAAATTTAAAAAGAGAGAGACAATTGATAATGCACAAGTCAGGCTTGGTTAGCAGGGTACTTAGGATACAGAACATGCTGCTCAATCTCACTGTTTGTGATTTCAAAGCTCAACATCTGGCTCTCAGAGTAGATGCAAATTTGATGGCAGATGTTTGCAAGAATCACAGAGCACTGTTTTTGTAGTTAGAAGCTATTAAGGCAAGTTGTTCATTTTGCCACATTTTTGTCACCCTTCCATTTTCAACTATCACCCTCCTGCCCCTTATCTGTCAGTCTTGGCCAGGACAAGCCATTTGACAATGGCTTACTCAATTAAAACTACTTCAAATGCACCCTCATCATCCCAAATTCCTGATCCTTCCATCCATTCTCCACTTCCAGTTCAGAGGGTACAGATTATAGCCAAGGCCACCTCACATATTCTGCCCATGTAGGCTCAGCCCAGATGTGACCATGGAGATTGAACTTCCACATGGCATTTTGCCCTCCCATTTTGCCCTGGTGGCTGCTTCCACCTCTGCAGAGTGACCCCAGAAGAGCGTTGCGCCCCTCCAGCACACCCTTAATACCATCCAGACCCTACAAAATGGGAAGCTGCTAAAGCTTAGCTGAGGAGAAGAAGGATGTCAATAACCCCTTCTCTATTCCCATACCAATGAATCTACACCCAGGATATAAATCACTCAAAGGGACATTTCCCATCTCATTCTGTTGGTGTTAATGTTAATGTGTTAATGTTGTCTTTCCCTCCTTGTTCTGGGAATACAGCCCTTGTTCTGGGAGAGACAGCCCCTGCACTCAAAAGTCAGTTGCTAACACCACAACTTTCTTCCAGCCTCAACCCTCCATTCATTTATGAATATCCATCTGTTTCTAGGCAAGAAAAAATTTTATTTCATACAGTATGAAATAGACCATATAAAGGTTGGATAGGGCATTAAACAACCTGGTCTAGCAGAAGGTGTCCCTGCCCATGGAAGAGGGTTGGAACCAGATGGTCCGTAATGCCCCTTCCAACTCAAACCATTCTGTGATTCATTCTATGACCAAAAGCTTGTCTCAATTTTAGGAGCCTGATTATATCCATTTCCCACATTCCGGCCTCAAAGAATGGAAAGAGCACATTCTGTGCTAAAAATGTCCCAGCTCATACATTTCACTCTTGAATGAAGCTTTTGACAAAGGAATCAAAGGATGCTAGACATCAGTTGGTGCTAGTAAATCAGGACAACCTGTTTCCCCAGCCTTTTTTTTTTTCTTGTTTTTGTCAAAGAATCCACCTTCATTCCCTAAACAAGCAAACCAATTTGCAAAACACTCTGTACCAAAGGGGCTGCAGACAACTGTAAATTTTAACATCCTGAGCTGCACTTGGATTCACAAACTGCAGGCAGATGACTTCATAGGCTTTACCAATCCCACATGCCATCTGGACCCGCTTGGCACTGCCTTCCAGGAGCTCCCTGCCCTATGGCTCTCACACGGCTGTTGTGCTCATAGCCTCAGAACTAAACAGAGTTGCTGCTTCTACTGTGATTACCCCTAACTTTCTCTTGCTACTCAATGTGCCTCCTGACATTTCCAGGCACCATGACTCAGTCAGTTTCAACAATGTCCTATAGACATATGGCAACAAATAGCAAATTTTCCAGAAATCAACAAAGAGCACCCAGATTCCTGAATGCCCTTTTCAGCTGCAACTAGAAATGAGGGCTATTCAAGACACCCTTAATTTTGTGGCAACATGCATTGAATTTCTCTGGATTTCAGATCTGGCCATGCTGTCTCTAAAGTGCTCAGCAGAGGCACCCTGAGCTCCGCAGGAACATCTCCCAGGCTAAGGTCACAAGACCCTTTTCCTTCAGCAGGAGGCTGGGACAGCTCTCACTCTCCCCATGAAATGGCCTGAGGCACATCTGGGAGCAGTACCTGTTCCATGCAGGAGAGGGCAGCGATATACACGTGTGCACGCCTGGTAAATAAACTGACATGCTTTTGGACACACTTCCCTTGAGCGTTTGACTCCCCTGGAGGTTCAGATGCTGTTCATGGTCACGCAGTTAAGTCAAGGAAAAATTCCATTATGGCATATGACAACGTCAACATGAATGTGTATAGATTGATGCTAAATTAAAGGAATCAAAAGTGTGAGGTGGAAAAGGAACTGCAAAAGGCACGGGTTATGCTGGTGGGAGAAAGAGGTTGAGCTTGGGAGAGAGCAAAGCAATTGGGAGATCCAAAGCAATTTAAGATGGGAGGGGGGGGGGGGAGGGGAAGGATGTTCCTAAAGCATCCAAAGCTGAAATCTGCAAGCCACTTTGTCATTGGACACTCTAGCACCTTGACATCCAAACACCAGCATGTACTCAGACCTGGAGTATGTTTCAATAGGAAGGTAGTGACACTTGAATAACCTGAAAATACTTCCTCCTAAAACTCTGTTTACTAAACTTTTATGAACACCTTTGCTTCGATTTTTGAAAAATATCCCAACTTCTTCCCCTAGCAGAATTATTTCCTGAATACATTTGTGTGGATTATGGCTTTTTATTCCTTTTTACATGGGACTCACAGAGAAAACTTGAAGACAAAAATAATACTCTTCAATATAAAATGCCAGAAATTTAACAAGCATGACTTCAAGTGGACTACTTCAAAATAGAAAGGAGCTTAGATGAGCTACAATCAAGGAAATGCTCTCCAGACACCTTTGTGTGCTTAGTACAAGCACTACCAAGATATATTTAATACACACCTTACAGCAAATTTAATAACAAATTAGTTTGATAACAAATTTTTACTCAGCCAGTTTATAGGGCAACCCTCGCAGGTGCACTGAGAAGCCCAGAACATCCCACAAAACCTGAAGTTTCCCAGCTGGGGGAGGCAGGAAAACCCACCACCAGGAGTGCTCACCTCAGTGCTAGAACAAATGCAGCCCTTGAGGCAAACATGCTCTGCACAACTCCAAAAGCTGTCACTCAGAAGTAAGGGAAGGAAAAGTGGAGCTGTGTTGATGTTTACCTGCCTTGTACATGGGCATGAAGCTGAATGGCATAAAGCTGAGTGAATGTTTAGGCTAATGTTAACAGCTCACTCATTTAAAACAAAAATACAGTAAAACAAAACCCAAAAACAACTACTAGTAAAAGGATACAATGAAAGAGCAGCTCAAATATGCAAAGAGTACATAAAAAGATCTCTATTTCAGCAACTAAACTGTGGTAACTAGAGCTGTATCAACAGTACCTCTTAGTGGCCACAGCAATCCGCTACCAAACAGAGGGAGGAAGGAAGAAAAGAAAAAAAAAAAAAAAAAAAAAAAAAAAAAAAAAAAAAAAAAAAAGAAGAAAAGGAAGTTATGAGTAGAAACATAAGGGAGGTAGAGGAAAAAATAAAAAGTAGAAAGATTTGGTACCCTATCCTGGAATAATCTTGCAGACATTGATCCAAAGATAGCAGCTTTTTCCCTTCATCTTTAAAGAGATGTATGTGAACAGATATCACTCAGCCTGTGTTCTGTGTGCCACATGCCTGCACTTTCCAGAAGCCCTGCTAGCAAAACTCACCCTGGCCTTGAAAACTCATGTTTAATATGCTTAAAAGTACAAAACCCACTGGAAACATTTCAGATATGTAAAGTGAGATCCAAACCAAGGTAAATAAACTTTGCATTTCTTTCCATGTGGCCTGGGGAAGGGGCAAATGTGGAATGGGATACATCTATCCATTTACAGTGCATCTAGACACTTTAAAAAAACAAAGCATATTTTTAACATCCTTGTGCTTCACTTCTGCAAGCTGTGAAGGGTTGCCAGGGAGCTGGAGCAATGATTTGTGGCCAGAAGGTGGAATCTGAAGATGACACAGATAACACAGGGGTAAGGGAACACTTGTCCTTGTCCTGCCTGGGGCATCAGTACACAGGATCATGAAGCAGGAGGCACGGCCTCCAGAGCACACTGCTAAGGCAGAGCTTGTAGGCCCAAGGGATAAAAAATACAGTGGCTATTTTGGGAAGATCATGAGTGTACACTACACGACAATTAAAGTAATGAAGAGAGGAAACAGTGAGAACTCCAAGTAAAACCTTCCCAGATGTAGCCACATAATTAGTGGAAGATATGGAATTTAAAATCAAGCCTGCTGCCACTCTCCACCTCATCAAGACAACCCAGCACACCCTTTCCAAAGGGCGATGCTCTCATGTTACATCTTCCAAACTTGATAAACTTGGAATTTAAATTGAACAAATTTTGATTTGTTCAATTTAATATAGAAATAAACATGTTGACCACTGGCAAAGTTTAAAGTAGTATTTCTTTGGAAAATAGGAGCATTCAAATGTCCTCTACCTATCATTTAACTGCAGGCTGGAGTGCTAAATTTCCTCTGACTCTACCTCGTGCCTGTAAATCTTCCAGCCAGTCATTAACTGCCTGGTAAAGGACTGGCACCTCATATATTGTCACTTAATTATGCTATGCTACATTGGGCTTCCTAGGAGGCACTCATTTAGCACAAAAACACCTCTAAAGAAAACGATATAGACAGACTGCCCGAGCCAGAGACGATGTAGAATGCTGCTGACAGGGGAACAGAAATGACAACTAAAACAGCCTTTGGAACGGAAGGAGAAACCGTAGCGACGGGGAAAAAGAAACCAAGCATGGACATTTGAACCATCAGATAAACAGCAGCTGACAGCACATTTTAGATCTGGAAGGAGGGGGCAGAGGAGGAGGAGGAGAAGTGCACCAAAGTGGAAATAGAAAATTACTCTCCTGAATGAACGAGATGTGTTTGGAATGAGTCACCGGGGAAGGCGAGTGCAAGCATCAGCAAGTTGAGAAGCTGACTGCGCGGTACCTTGCTCCTGAACCCGCTCCTCAGAAACGAGAGACGGCTGAATAAACACAATGAGAAAAACAGCCTGTTCTCACTTCCTACCTCTGCCTGCTGAAATGAAAACACTCGCTGGGCAGGCACAGCCCTACGAGCACAAGGTAGGCACTGCCACTGCTGACTTCAACGCAGGCAAAGGACATTCAGCACCTCAGAATTGTCGTTCCTTCTTCCCGCTCCAAAGAAATGCTTGGATCTTCCCTGCTATGGAAGGAAAACCAACCCTGCTCTTGTACAATACATACTAGCTTCGGGACCTATTGCCAAAAAAATCCAAACCAAAACTGAACATAAAAGAGCCAGACTGAGATATGAAACAATAGCAGTGCTGCCACATGGCAGTAACACACACGCACACTCACGCACACTCACACACTTCCCTCAGCCACTAGAGCCACTGTGGATGCTGCCATGGATGGAGCATTTACAAAGAAGTCTATGGGAAGGCAGAATTGGATCTTTGGCTGCTCCACAGCAGAGCAGGATTTGGAGTATTTATGGTAACAAATGGCTGCAGCAGAGGCTTTCCTCTCCTCCCCTGGCTAAACCTTTATTTCCTCTCCCCTTTGTAAATATCAGCATTTCTCAGTCCCAGTGACAGCTACCAAACTGGAAGCCATCACCCTTCAAAGCTTCTGCTGTGCTTGGCAGCTTTACACTTAACTCTGGTGTCATTCAGCTGCATCAAGTCACTGGCCAAAGTCAGGAATTAATGTGGAAATTGCCACTGATTGCTAACATTCAAGTAAGATTTTTTTCCCCCCACAAATTTCATATCACCAAATTTAGGGTCATGCAAATCTTGGTGGAAATTTAGGTTCAACACCTAAGATACACACACACTCATATCCCTAATTGGACTGAAAAAATTGTCTCAATTTTTTCCCCCATTTTTCATTGATAAATTCATAGTTTCTGCTTGGGAAGAAATCCCACTTCCTAAGAAAACACAAATAATGTGGTGTGGGCAGTGAGAAATTTGGTTTGCTCCATACTTTTCTCTGATTCATCTCCCGAAGACTGCTCAGGAAAAGCCTGTTCTGAATCCATGGATAGTAAGGAATTAAGGACACAGCTTGTCCATATAAAACTGTATGTTTACTAATACCACAGCAGATAAAGACCCTCCTCAGTACTGAAGACATTTCCTGAATGACTTTGTGTTGGTACCTGTGCAATGAAGCAGGCACTGCTGGACATGCAATTGCCTTATGAGCTACTGAAATAATTACTACAAACGGTGCTTAAAGGATTTCTAAAACAAGAGGCAGCACTGGTGTGTGTTCCCCTGAGCTGGAGAAGTGACTTGAAATCTATCCTTTCCCTTTCCTTATCTCCACATCACTTCGCCAGCAAAGGTCAATTACATGCTCACAAACAACCAGCTCATAGAATTTGCACTATTAGCGAAACCTTAGTCACCAGTTCCGGCTGCCTGCAAGTATAAAAAGCAGCAGCACTTCAAGCCTGTGTTAGAGCTGGTCAGGAAATTATACCCCCACTTCCCAACCCACACAAAAGCATTTTAGGAAAATGAACAATTTCCAATTTAATCGGAGTTTCCAGTTTACATGCAGAGTTAAATTTTGTTTGGTTTTGGAACTAAGCCCTTTCCTCAGTTCAGTAAGTTTTAGTGTTTTTTGAAGACAGGCTAGAAATTCAACCCAAGTGGAAAGTTTTCATTTAAGTTTTTCATTTCATCAGAAAGTTTTATTTCTCCCATCCCACAGATTCTTGACCAAATTAACCAACCAGCCTCACAGGAAAAATCCCTTTCAACACACAGGACTTCTGCCTTCTTACTTATTATTACACACTCTGTTCACATTCTACTGCTCGCATCCAAGAATCAAAATCCTAAATATTTATTCTGAGCTTTTTTACACAGTATTACTTGCAAAGGTTGAAATCAATTTGTAAAACTTATTCTAAACTAGTGCAAATACGTTTTGAAACTTTCATTGTAAATGTCATGGAACAATGCAGATACCAACATTTTGGACAACTTTTTACATGTACTAACAGTACACAAAATCTGAGGAGATTAGCATCTCACTGCAACACTAAAGGCAGATGACAAGGCTTCAAATAAATTATAGCAGCATAAATCTGTTCTGTTTTCAGGTCACTGAGATATCTGGACACACCCAAGCGTTGGCTTTGTTTTTTATTACAGGGAAAGAGAAGGAAAATTCACACAAAGGTGTTTAACACAGGAGTTTCCAGATCTTAGAGTAGTTCCACTTTTAAAGAAGGTGAATTTATTTATTTATATAGGCTGCAAACACAGTAATTGCCAGTCAGACTTGTCTATCAGAAGATATTTGTGTTCCTTCAGGGGACAGAAATGTCCTTTAGTAGCTGGTAGTTTTCAAACACAATTGTCAAAAATTGCACAAAGCAGAATCTACAAGTTTATACAGTTTAGAATGAGATTTGTCTGATCTCCTCAGTGCAACTTGCACCTTCATTTTGCTCACAACCCCAGCCTACAAAGCTCCATGAAAACTACCAAACTGAAAATGGAGTAAGATAATAAAAACCAGAGCAAGAAACTGTTCTGTATCTACTTCCTAATGGATCCCAATTTCATGGATCACTATTTTTTTTTTAATAAATTAATGTCCAAGACACCCCAAACTGCAGCTCAGTGTTGGAGGTAGCCAAATGTATTGACCCAGCAACTTCACAGCAGGATGGGATCTTCAGAGCAAACACATGCTAGGCTGGGACTTAATGGGACAAATTCTCAGTGGTCAAATCCCACCATCCCTAATGGAGCTACATCACTGAGGGTTTGGCCACATTATTATTTTTATGTTCTTTGCTGCTTCCTTAACCACAGTTTAAGTCTCACCTTTTAGTAGAAAATTTCCACTTGGAGAATATCCAGGTCCTGTTTCTAAGGAAAGATAAGGACTGTGGCATTAAATGGTGTGAAAATAAATCATATTCCACAGTGTTTCCCTCAAAGTCTCACTGTGCCTGTTTTGTTAGACGACCAAATTATACCTGTGGTAAATATCTGAACTTAACTATTGCCTGTGATGGATACACATAAAGCAGTTTATGCAGATTTTATAGAAGGCAAAAAATATACATTTGAAAGAGATTTAATAGTGGCATGCCAAGTTATATGTTCTGTAAAATACTGTTTTATGGAATATGCTCAGGTCATCCCAATGGGGAGAAAAATCATGAGTATTTTCCTTGCTTTGTTTTGAAACAGTAAGTATTTTCACCCTGAAGGTCATTTAATGCTCACTATATAGAGATTCCTTATTTCAGCAGCCATAGTTAAGCCACATATATACTGTACTTTATCCTTGTATTTATCAATATTCTACAGAAAGTTGCATGTTCCTATGTAAGATCACATTTTATTAATCTATGCTGGAAAATATGCACTTCATGTTTAGCAAAAAATTAGCTAGGTAATCACTTAACAAATTGCACCATGTTTCAGAATGGTCCACAGATAACACAAATACACTTTATCCCTAAACATGGTTTAGGCCAAGTCTCCTTGTCTCAGCAATAAAAGATTTATTAGGTACTTCCAAAAGGATTTCTCTATCACAACTCCTAATCAAACACACCAGGAGGATAATACATTTAATGTTATCACTCAGGAAACATCATGCCTTATACCAGTAAACCAGGATTCTCAGGGACAAAAGGAAGGGGGGGAAGAGCCCTTAAACCTTTAAAGATACAGCAAATAAATCTCATTATTATAAGAAACTTGGCATCATAAATGAGCCTTTGATAGAAACAATATTTCACTATGGATACTTGCAAAGTCTGTAATAAGGATCAATTTAGACTTTCCAAAAGATTATTAGAGAGTGGATATGAATTAGAATTAAGGAGAGCAGACTATTAAATCGCGTCTCTAATGCATTCTAAAGAGCAGAACGTCGTAAGTTGGGTGCAAAGCAAGTGCATAATGGATTCATCATGCTTACTACTCACAGCATCAAACTGCTTGGAGAAGAGGTCCTCTTGGAACCCAAATTAACCAAGAAAACTGCACATATAGAAGTATTTTAGTGAAATGACAGAGTAATTGCATTGCATTCTTCCAGAAATCATAGTGGCACTTGGGCAACAGCGATTTTTTTACAGCACATACTCAGTGGTCTCAGGATAAACATGCTAAGCAAAGTTCTTTAATCTATTCGAGGAGTCTTTGTCTTGTCATTAAAAGAATAACAGTAATAAATCATTGTTTTGTGGCAGTATTTCCACTTGTTCATAGCTGAGGATGTTTTATCTGGCAAAAAAAAGTAAAATCACCTCACACTGAGTAGAATGTATAGGCTTGTACTAAAGTATCACAAACACAAAAGCAGAAATGTCTCTGTGCTCAGGTTCAAACTGAACTTCTGTGGGAGGTCAAGTGTAAATTATGTAAAATTCATTGGTTAAAGTCTACATTCCCACATTACTACACAAAGCACAAGTGAAAACCAACTTGCACTATCAATTCAGCACCACAACTTTCCAAGACTGGCCAGTCCTGGGGTCCTCCTCAGTCTTTGCATGAGGAACTATAGGAAATAATAAGATACTGTGGATTACAGGACCATTATCCTAGAACCATGTGACTGTGCTGCAGCTAAGGTCTTGCCAAATCTCAGACTGACACATGCCCAAGGGGCTAGATCAGTTAGCACAGACTTAGCAAACCACCTGGAGACATCTTCATGACTATGAATTTTTTCTTCAGAAACCACCAAGGCCACATTTGAAAGATCCCTACCATGATTAAACTCCATGGTGCAACCTGGACCAACACAATTTGAACATGTCCAAGCAGATATTTCTGCTCTGGTTTTCCCTTACCCATTCCTCTGGTATCAAGTATCATGCCTTGCTTTGTGCCTCAAGGCTTCAAGTAAAGTTTCAAATCTAGCCTGGGAATCAGTCTTTCCTCTGCTAGGAGAAATTTTAGAGCCTGTATTTGCATACAACCTGGAAGAACAGAGTCCAGAGCAGGCTATCTCCACAGCATCCCCTACTACAGGATATGTGCTAGACCCTTCCTGAGACCAACAGCCAAGAGATAGCCTTGGAAAAGCTGTCAGAAGGAAGCTGGTATACCTGAGTCCTCTTTGGGGAAGGAGCAGCCCAGGGCATTTGTTACAGATCAAAGCTTCCAGCCATGATTGCTGTAAGTCCAGGATATGCAACAAAGTACACAAAAAAATGTTCTCATATGAAGTTTGTCGAAATAGGGGTGTTTGAAATGTTCATGTCAAAATCAAAACCAAGCCGAGCTTCTCTAGTTTAAAGCTCTGCCCCACAGCCTATCATACATAAGCCTATCATACATAAGCCTATCATGTGTGTATGAATTCTGAATTGTTTAAGCTGGCTTACAAATTTAAAATGAAAATCAAGCACCCCTGTGCAAGAACTAAGAATAGCGTCTAAAGTTTCACAGGAGAAAAAGCTTTACTTCCGGAAACTTGGAAACAGCCTTTGGTATTTTTGGTTATTTTTATCACCTCATGACAAACAAATCCTTTTGATTTTAATAAACCCATTTGTATTTTCCACAGTTCGCATAACTGACAATTCTTTTTAAAAAAAAATCAACTTCAAATACACCAAGCTCAAAATAGAATTTTGGAGAAGATCATTTTTATATGGAAGTCATCAAACCACAGAGAAGACTGTTTTTGCAGCCTGTTGTTCTCCAGGGCTTGTTCTTTGAGCAACTTTTCCAAGAGCAACATTGGTTCTGTTTGCAATTCATCTCTCCAGTGAGGATTTTTAAACTTGAAGAAGTGGCAGTAGTGGTGGGAGGGGAGGGGGGAAATGAGAGGCCAGAAGACAAAAATGTGGACATGTTTAAAGCAGGGGTCCTACAGGAACGAGAGGGCTCAGCTTTGCGTGCATGAGAACGCGTTTTGGATTGAAAGGAAGTCTCGCTTACAAGGCAAAACCGCTGGCGGTGTGAATTATACGAGCCCAGCTTCCTCCAGTTTGGCAGGGCGGTGAGAGCAGCCACTGTGGTTTGACTCTCACTGATAATAGCCGACCCTCCCTCCACCCCCTGAAAACTCAGCGCTCTAAAAATAAGAAGGAAGCAAAAGGAGAGCCATTTCCTTGCCAACACCAGTAGCTGGGAGGCCTGGAATGATGCCATTAGATACCCTGCTATTTATTGCCCATTTCCACCCCATAGGAAGCTTGGGGAAGTAGTTGCCAAAAGAAAAAAAAAGAAGGGAGAAAAATAAACTTTCCTGTTTGGCTTAACATTTGACAGGACAAAGTCAGACAATTCTAGCTCTACATTTTGCACGTTCTTGCCCACAGTTGTTTTCCTCCAGAGGTTCCTTCTGAAAACAAACAAGGATTTTTATACATCATTGCTTTCAAAGCAAACACAGGAAGTATCTTCTCCAGTCTCCTTTGCTGCTTCACTCCCTCTTCACTGGGCACTTTCATTCTGGACAGCACAACAGCAGGAGTATTAAGATATATATGCTCATTAGTTCAGTTTCCTTCAGAAATTACTTTTCATCAGTACCAAAAGTTTTGCAAGTTAGTTGTAGTTTTAACAAGCTGTCTCAAATCAGAGACACGACTCTGGGGGAAGGAGTGGGAAAAGAGGAATTAACTGAAGAGATTATTATTTGTTATGTCCTCTCTGTCCAGAGCAGAGAGGATTCAATTTGGTCTCCTGTCTGCTCAAGGAAGGTCATACCGGCAAGTTTAGAAAGGTACTTCAGCACCTTCTCCTAACGTTGTTCCACTTTATTTAAATTAAGGATTAATTAAAAGGATCAAGAGAAACTATCACCTGGTGGAGCTAAGTTAATCGCCTAGCTCAGGCTCTCCAAAGCCTGCTCCTTTGAGAAGCTAGGACTCGCATCAGAAATTCAATAAAATAGAAAAGCCGTCAAAGCTGAGATTAGATGAGTGTCTAATAGGACACCTATTTTAAGTGTCTGGTCCAGACAGAAGCTGGCTAAGAAATAGTCCTGATAGAGCCCAGTTCCCAGTGCAGAGGCAGTCCAAGCAGTGATGAAGAAGGGTAGCCATCGACCTTCTCCAGCCATGCCACCAGTCTGAGTGGTCAGGACTGGACAGATTGAATCCTGCCTGACCCATAGCCTACAAACATGCCACAGGACAGCAGAAACTGCATATGGTGGGAACACGTGAAAATGCAAGGTTAGGATGGGGTGGGAAGCATGTTTCTTGTCCTGCTAACATTTTTAGGATTATAATAACAAATTCTTCTGTACCAGGACACAAAAGAGGAGACGGAGTGGGAAACATACCCTGCAACCCCTGCTCTGAAAAAGAAGCACCCTCACAGGACAGCCAAAAGCCCAGTAGTCAGAGCTTGTAACAGTGAAGGAACGGGAACCTGAGAATCAAGACCTCATGTTTGGCAGGCACATCTCCCACATTCCCAGGAAAAGCTCTACCCTCCGGGGTATTGGCTATTCTGAGCTCTCTGCTCTGGCTTTCTACAGGAACTCGGTGCCAGATCACAGAAATTTTTCCACGCAAAAGTTTCATCCAAAGCGACAAGTTTCCATGAAAAGTTTTGATGAAAAAAATGTTTTCTTGGAAAATTCCTAGCAAGCTCTAATCTTCACGTTAAATCTGGCCATGGATTTACAGCAGTGTGCTGCACACATGCTGACTGGAGCCTAGTAAAACTGTAGCGAGCTCTGGTTCCTCCTCCAGCCCTCCTTTGGGACATGTAAAATCTTGCATCCTCCGGGTCCTATATAACCTCCTGGTCAAAAATGCAGTGCTCTTTCTGTTCTTTTTTTGTTATTAATCAAACTCCTGTTACTTCTCAGGAGCAAAGCATCAAGACCTGAGTTTTTGTAACTTTCCCTTTTGCTTTCACCTAGTCACACCAAGCGATTCCCCCAGCAGGGTTCATCTCAGATGTCCTCCCTGAATGGTGTGGCACAGACTTTACAGGCACAGAAGGTTTTCTGTTACTTGCAAAGGGTTACAAGCAGCTGAAAATTCTTCCCTTGCTCCCTGCTGTTTTGGAAGAGCAGTGCCATCTTTGAAAATAAGTGGGGACAGTTGAAAACAGCGATGAATCTCTATCCAGTGCAGTGCACAATATCATGGAAGCTGCCTTTGTAGATGCAAGTGTTTGAATTGCAATTCTCAGCTTTAATAGGATTTCTGCTTTCATAGAAATTAAGGTATATTCTCTTGGCAGCTTGCAGTGTCAAGAGGAAATGACATCTTTCTTTCACGAGCAGTAAAGATCAGGAGGCAGTTTAGACCACCACACTTCAGGTTTTTAGAAGGATTTTCTTCTGTTCTTTCCAAAAAGCTGCAACCTTGCCACTCACAGTGCCATTATTTCCTTCTTTCAAAGGACAGCACTGAGGACTCAGCACAAAGCTACCTCTGATTGCATGTCATCCATATCAGAAACTGCAGATCCATGTTAAATTTGGGCTGAGGTACAACACAGTTGTCATAGTGGCAACTAAAAAACTTATGAAAATCATACATTTCTACGTGCAAAAGACAAAGAACAGACACTGATGGCTAATCTGGCTTGAATTATCTCATATTTGGTGTAGGCCAAGTGCAAGCACGTGGACAGTTCCCCTGGAGCAAGTGCTGTGCAGTAGAATGTTGTTTCACAGCAACTCATCTGCATGCTAAACCTTTTCACTTGGAGCTATGGCTCAGGCAAGTCACAGAGTCGACCTGACCTTGACAAGAAGGAGCTGAAGGAATTGTGAGCCCTCAGTCTCTAAGCAGAGATTTCTTCCTGGCCAGGTATTGAACCCAGGAATGCTCATTTTTAAATATATCTCTCAACAGTCAGTGTGCATGTGAAACATACCTAGGAAGGGAATATACATGGGAACAGTTCAAGTTTCATGTAAAACCAACACCACTGACTCCACAGAGTTTCCTCTTGCTTGAAAATAATCAAGGCTTGTGATGCCAAAGCTTCAATCCCCATTCTCTCCCAGCACTAAATCCTGAGAAATCAGTGTCAGTCAAGAGCTACTGCAATATGCATGGTGCAGATGTTTATGGTGATTGCCAATGGATTGTGACACCTCCCAATTTCTGTGCAGTACAATAGAGTATGGAAAAGAAAATAATATTTTCCTCTAAGCCTCTTTTCCTTAAGCTGTCAAAACATCAACTACTCTGCCATCTCACCCTCCCTAGCTGATAGTACCCTGCACTTTTACACTGTTTGTACTTGCTCTGCTTAGAATTCAATTTCCTCTGGAGATCTGCATGCAGGCAAATATTGCCCAGGGCACTAATGTATATTTGTTCTTCTTGAATTGCACACAGAAATATTGTTGCTATGCGGCGAGCACAAAACAATCCAGAAGTCACCTGACATCCTCCATCAAACATTTAGGAGTCATCAAACTTAATTTCCCCTTTGTGCCATAAAACACCGAGAGGAAGCTTTAATAGATTGTATTATGTAACGGTTCTATAAAAATAGCAGGCCAGCACTGGAGCACTTCCTTCCTGAGGCCCAATAACCTATGCTGAAAGGATACACACTGGTTTCCCTGGCAACCATGAGAGATGACACTAGGGGAAAAACAGCAACAAAAGGACCATTTTTTGCTTAGTAAAATAAGGTCTGGCTTCAAGCTTGTGATACAGTGAATACAGAGTGCCTGACAGAGAGAGAACCAGTTAATAATTCTGCTCAGGTCCCAGTGACCTTGCAAGGCTGTTAATGCTTTTCATTTCTTCTTCTACTGCCTATGAAAAAAAAAAACCCAAAAACAAAAAACAAAACCACAACAGCAATCTCACTTCAGCAACTATTAAAGTTTTAAATCTTTTTAAATTGAAAAGAAAAAAAAAACTAAAAGGAAAAAAAAAGACACTTGATGCAGGAGACTGTGTCAGAGATTGATCTGACCCCCTAGCATTTCCACATTTCTCCCCTCCACTTGCACAGATCTCAGGATTTCCACCTTTTGGTTCAAAAGACTCCTTTCTATTTCCAAGCCTGCCATGCTTAGTACTCCATTGTCCAGCAGACAGCTGTTTCCAAGACAGGGCCTTTGCAAGTAACCAAAAAAACAAACTCCCTCCCCAAAAAACCTCACGGTGATAGAACACCACACTAAAGGCACAACCCAATGAGCTAGAACACTTAACAAGATCATCTCTCTTGCCTTATTCAGCCCTTCCACAGCCCCATAGTCCCACAGGGAGCCAGAGAGAAAAGTGACAAAAATGTTTTTTGTTTCAGTCCAAGCATAAGGGCTGGAAGTTTCCTTGTGGCATAACCACATGAGCTTATTCTTGTCGCCTTCAGCTTTCCCTGGGCAATTTTTAACCCTTGCTTGTTGCAAGATTTCCTGCTGAGGCAGCTCCCACACCAACAAGTTGCTTTCTTCACTTGCCCCTCAGAAACCTCTGGCACATTAGGGTATTACACAGTGCAGTGGCAGTGGGCAAACGCATGTTTTTGAGAAGATTAAAAAAAAAAAAAAATCAGTTGTTTTCTCTGCAATCTGGAAAGCAGCTGTCTAAGGCTCATTTCCAGCCTTTCTGAAAAATTCCCTTCCTCCTCCTTGTCAGTCAGTAACAGGAGGCAACACATTGGAACAGGAAATGTAGTGGCACATAACTCTCCTGCTGAGCAACTCCACCATCTTGAAGCGATCCTGGGCTCCTCACGCAAGCCAGAGAAATGTAACATGTCCTGCTGAGGAGGAAACCCAGAAACAGAGACACTACTCTACAGCAGCAGGTATCCTGGCTGGAAAGCTATTTCTGCCATTATGGATCCCTTGCTAAAAGCATGTCTTCAGTCTTCAAGTGGATATTTGGATATTGCTCTTCATTTCCTCTTGGAAGTAAAAAGGTGTTTGCTGTGGCTGTATTTCAGCAGAGGATTAAGTCACCCCTAGGTGTTACCTACTTCACAGGATCACACACGTTCCTTTAGACCTGCTCACACCAGGTCTCCCCTACACACAAGGCCAAGGCATTACACAACTATTTTGGAGGTTGAACAGGATTTGAGGGGTGTGTAAGGCACTGTAGCTGGATAAATTTCCCACAAGATGATTTAATTCTGACACACTAACCCTTTCAAACACATAGATGAGGCCTTTATAAAGTGCCCAGTTTAGGTGGAAACAGATGAGAAACAAATTCTTCAAGGCAGTTTTGTGCAGACTCTCCTGTGCAAATTCTGCCCAGTTCTGACTGGGAACTCGTCACCAGGGCACTGGTGCAATGCTCTGTGGCTCCCAGCCCTAAAGTTAGCAACGACACAAGACTCCACAGCAAGGTAGCAACAGACCACAAGGACAACTGTCACAGTGAAGTTCACCTCCATGAAATCCAATTGCCCAATGGGATAGTCCCTAATCTAACATGGAACAGAGCCTCTGAATGGTGAAGAAGCAGCAGCAGCAGCGAGGGAACCTGGCACAGAGCCCCAAGAAATGAAGAGCCCAGCGCCAGCACACTGCCTGTGTGTGCCCACGCTCATCCAGCGGCACAGTTGGTAGGTAGGGAGGCAGATGGAGTAAACCCTCAGGTGTCCTACAGCTCCTGCTCCGACCTGGGAGCTGCCAGCCCTGCAGCCACATTTGCTGGCTTTGTTGCAGCCTTTATTACCTCGGAGAGAAAACCCTCTCTGTATCAGAAATGCCTCGCTGGCCGCCAATGGAGCAGCCACTAACAGCGCCCGCTCCTACCCCGGCAGGGCGCCAGCTCAGGCACAGCTTACCCACAGCCCAGTTACTTAGTTACTATGCTAATTAGGCACCTAAATAGGTAGCGCATTAACGTGTCAGGGTTTCAAAAGTTAGTGGGAGCTCACTGGGCATTTCCACTTCCGAGTCACAGGAATAATTAAGCCAGCTATAAATGCCTCCAAATGTAAGGCTCATGTAAGACAGACTGCTCTTCTGAATTTTAAGGGCAAAAGCAAACAACATATCCTCCTCAGAATATTTTAAAACAATAAAGGAGAATTCACAGTCAGAGGGAGTTAAGCCTACAAAATTACCCCCAATGTACTTCAGACAACAAAACTACAGGCAACATGCAGCAGTCGTGAAGCAAGCTGTAACGAGGTGAAACAGACACCTGAGAGCACGCCAAGGCAGGTTAGTGTTGCCAATTAGAGCGTGCTGAACTTGCAGCCACCTGCTCAGTGCCCTGCAGACACACTGCTGGCACAGGCTGTTAACATTTAACCAGGGCCCTGGGGCCGCTGCGGTGCCTTGGTGAGCCTGTGGAAACCTACACAGCTCCCTGGCTTTAGGCTGCACCCATTTAGGGTTCAACACACAGCCATGGCACTCTTGGAAGGTGACACCAGCAGCCTCCTACAGGATCTGTCCAGCCAGGAGCTAGGCCTGGATTGCAACAATTAGGCTAGTACTGATCCTGGCAATGACAGTAAGAATTAAGGACAAATATTTTTTACTCTCAAATTAGCCATTTTCCCAGTTTACCTATGTACATTTTATCATTTCACCCACCAGAGAGAAGAGGAGCCCCAAAGGCAGATGAAGCTTTTGATACTTTTAGGGCTAAGAGAGAGAAAGCTTCCAAAATAAAGTGCATGTCATGATCAGGTCCTTCAGATTTACATCTTAATCCTTCCAGTAACAAGATCACAGGTGCCCGTGCTGTAATATTTTCCCTTGTGGAGAAGCAGGTTATGTATGAAAACCTAGGAGTGTCTCAGAACAAATCACCCATCCCCAAAAGCCTGCCCCCCAGTAGTGGTGCAGAGCAGATCTCTCAGAAGGAGCAGAAGAATTGGGTGAGCACACACGATACCTCTTGGCAGTCTCCCAGCAGCCAACCATTTGAGGATCAGAGACTTCCTGTGCCAGACTCCTTTTTATCTATTTAGTCACCCTCAATTAATTTCTCTTTCATGAACCTGTCCAGTTGACCTTTGTACCCATAAAGCACACTATCTGGTTGCTCTAAGTGGATAGACAGGTATCCCTGGTATGTGAAGCAGCAGCATTTTACTGCTACTGAAGGGAGGAAACGACAAACCAAGAGCTTTAGCAAGGCTGCCTGCTTAACACAGCTCATGATTTCCCCAGCACTGCCCCCCACCACGCAGGCTACGTGATGGAATCAGTGAGGTGGGATACAGCTGGACATCTCAGTGCTACCAGGTGTGTAGGAACACAACAGTTAGAAGCTGGAAAACAATTCAGGATTCAAGTGGGTTTTCTGATGGCTGAACTCAGCCCCTGAAGTATCCTAAAGCAAACAGGAGTTTACAGGAGCATCCCTATTTAAAGCACTATAAAGGTGCCTCTGCAAGATGCATCAGAGGATAACATGGAGAAATTCATTCCTTAGCTCCAAATCCACAAGGAAGAAAACAGTGACTGAAATTATCAAATAGCAATCTTTAATTAGTGCCTCACTAAAAGTTTGTTGTGATGACACATTAAATGAAGACAGGGAAAGAAATGAAGCAGTATAGAAACACTTCAGACACGCTACCATGACTTTGAAGCCAAAGTTCCATCAATTCTCATCACAGCAAGAAAGATCTCATAAGACAAAAATAAACCCACCAGAACCATCAAAGCAAAAGTTACTGTCTCTTGGCACAACTGAAATATTCATCCATAACCCTCCTCACTGGTGTGCCAGGAAGAACTGCAGTACTTAAGTCCTACTTGAGCACTGAAAACAGCCTTTAAGTGGCATTGAAGTGAAGCAAAGCAACCATGCAGACCCCTTGGACAGGAGGGAATTCTGCCATCTGTGCTCAGCATCTGCATCTGCTCAATGGATCAGCATCTGTCACTGTGTGCAGCAGCTGAGCAAAGCACCTTTCCCTCTGGAGGCTTTTTCCATGCTGAAACTGAGGCCTCACCCCAGCCAGTCCTCTGATCACAGAGAATCACTATCACTGTTAAACAGATCCAAAATTAACCCAAAAAGAAGTGGAACTTGAAGACTCTTTTAAAAAAAGCTCAGAAGATCTCTAAAGGGAAGCCCACAGGAGGACATTCTTGAAGGCAATTTATTCATTCTGCATTGAGCAACTTTGAGTGTAAACCAGAAATGTACAAACCGGGTCCCAGAACAACTACATTATTTTAAAAAAACGGAACATGTCACAGATACTTTACTCCTAAGATTAAAACCATGGAAAATCACCTAGCATCTTCAGTCTCTTGTCTGGAACACAGGCAGAGAATGCTTTTGCAGCCTGCAAAAGGACAGAGAGGGAAAGGTCACAATCTCACCCTTGTGTGCACCAGTGCACACACTTCATTCTTGGTAGGGATGCTTGTGCTGTCTCTCTGATTTACACTCCCCAGAGACTCCTGGAAGGAGTGGAGTCTCCTGTCTGAGCCAGCCCAAGCACTGTAAGGATTCCTAGAGCATGTAATCCAGGAATACCATCCCCTGCCATGCCTCCAAAAGCCATGGACAAGCCTTCTACAAGCAGATATTCACACTCTCTAAAAATAGAAATGCTTATGCCTGCAAGCACATCTCACCACCACGTATTAGTTTCTATCAATGGAAGTGTTGAGGAGCCTGCCAGGGTGACAAGGCACACTATGAACCAAACCTGAAATAGACAGAGAAGATAATGGATTTTTTTTTTAAAGGCAAAATGAGATCTTATGTGTCCAGCAGTGAGAACTGAGTCTACCTAAACCACAAAAAAGCTCCATGTTCCCTGCAGCTCCCAAGGATAAGCTGCACCCTAAGCAGATCCTGTGCTGCTAGCTGTTAGTTCCTCCAGGCAACTACTGCAGGGAAGTTAATTCTGTTTCCAAGTCACATCTTCAGGGCTCCTTTTGCATCTTTGCTGTCAGGCATCCAGCACATCAAGGCAAACATTTGGAATAAAGCCTTGGGTGCAAGCCACATTTGTTGCTAAATAAACAAAGCCAATGCTACAAAAAACAATCATGCTTCAAGGTATAAAGCAACAGGGCTTTTTGGCCAAAGAAACACCCACCTCCTCACTGTATCCCCCATCTGGGAAGATACCTGTGCAAGTGATCCCACTGCTGCCTGGAGCACTGATAAAGGCCCAAGGCTGGGAGTGGCCAGGAGAGGAGATAAGCCATTGGACTGACCTAGCAAATCACACCCTTTGTTCAGCTCATTTCCTGGGGATTTGAAACAGCTCTTCCCATTCTCTCTAAACCCAGATAAATAAAGAGTGATATCTTTAGAGCTTTTCAAGTGACAAGAGCAGGAGGAAAGACAGACCTATAGTAAGAGGCTTTAACGAGGGCACTATCAGCTGACATAGGGACCTGTATATTGGCTTATTGAGCAGATTCCTCCCACAAACAGTGACAATAACCTGGTCCCTCACATCCCACTCCAGCAAAGCTTTAGTACTTCCTGTATCCATGTTCCTGACTAATTAAAACAAAACAAAACCAACCCTACCACAACCAAAAAAAGCCAACACCATCCTGAAAAGGCCAACCTACAGCACAGGACTGGAGGGGGAAGAGATTAATTTTCAGTGCTGCAAGCCCCTCAGGAGTCTTATCTAGTCTCAAGTATCTGATAAGTATCCGACACCCAGGACAATGTCCAAGTACTGAAATTTCAGTACAATGCTGGAAAAAGGCAATAATAATGTTGCAGGTTGCATGGGACAAACACTGTGCAATTAGAGAAGGGCAAAGAGCTGGCACAGAGCACTACAATCCTGTCCATGGCACCTGTTCTTAGTGGTGTGCTACACCCAGTGCTGCTACTTGAGCATTCTGAAGGACTGGAAATGGCATAATTGAGCTGCAATATATTCACAGAAATAACAGAAATATTATTTGCACTTTTTCTTCCAAATGTTCCCACACCCTCCATCTAACCTGAACAAACACCCGCAAAAAGGTTTGTGGTTAGGGCAAAAGTAAAGCCATTATCAAATTTCTCTGAGACTGTCCTGGAAGTTTACATTGTGAGAGGATAATCAAATTTTATGCATCTGATTATGAACACCACACAACTCAAAGTAAACATGGCCAGCCTGATTTGGGACTATCCAGGACAGAAAGTGTTCAACAACTGCAGGAAGAAATGTATTTAACACAGGGAGTATTGTAAAATGAACTCTAAATTTATCAGCTTATTTTCACAGTTCTTACTCACTGGAAACAACCCTTGTCTTTAGTTTGGTTCCTTTAAGTTCAGCTCTTGTCTGAATGCTTTGTGCTCAAATATAGCTGTACTGACAAAAATGGGTGCAATGTTCCATAATTCTCTACAGATGAATAAGGAATTCTCTCTCTATCATGCTTCTGAGAGTCCCTCTGTGCAATTCAACAGGTGTATCAAATATTTCCAGTTATCCTCTCATAGTGATAAAAGCAGAAAAGAAAATTATGGGCAAAAATTTAAATACTACAGCTGGAATACAGAAAGCCAAAGTTATTAATAGATTTTGGACAAAAGATATAAAATGTGTTTTGTGAAAGTGTGAAAGCTCCAGACCAAAAGGTGTGTGTTTTGGGATTTGATGGGTTTTTTGCCTTCTAGGACTCAAAAAAGACTTCTTACTTTGAAAAAGGTTTCACAACTTTAGGGCAGATCAGTCAAGCAGACAAATACATCCATGATGGCTACCAGAATATGTATCAGCAAATGCTGTCCAAGATTTCAAGACAAGTGGATTTGAGTCCCAACAGTGAGTGGCTGGTCTGTTACCAATAAAACACAAACCTACCTCCTTTCAGATTTTGACCAGGAACACATTTTAATGAAGTCAGTGGAGAAAAGGTTTCCCATTCACTGTATTTGCCTACTTTGAAAGGTCTGAAACCAATGAGCATCTCAACAATTATTCTAGGAAATAGGTATTTTCTCCAAGCACTTTTGTTGGTTTAAACAAAATCATTAATTTTGCTCAACATTGAGATTCAAGTAAACTAAAAACCTCAGAATTATTCTCAGGTCAAACCATAACATCCAAAGAAAAAGGGCTAATTTCACATAGTTTGGTACTGAATCATGTGGTAAAGCTGGGCTCACACAGTAGTTTTTAGGACAACATGTTTACACAAAATTGGATAAACAAAATCTGTGAGGAATTCACCCACAAGTGCATTTTAAAAGAGTTTATTCTTGGCACAGATGGGGACAACTCCCATCAGCTTGAATAGAAAACTCACCTGTTTATGCCAGGACTGGCTTTGTTCTCCAGCACCTGCAAACATGAGGCAGAGGAGCAGCATCCTCACAGCAAACTGAAGGTTCCTACCTTTCTGAAGTCACTCTTTTTGATGAGGTGAACAGCAGTGGTCAACCAGGATGTGGGTTGCTGTGTTTTCAGAGATATTCACCAGCCATATTTAAGCAAAAAAAAGCACACTCCTTCTGTCCATCTTAAGGACTTGTTTGGAATTATAAAGACATATGGTATTTTTAGAGGCTGAAAGAAACTGACTCACACTCACCACTGCCAATTGAGAATAAGGCACATTTACTGATGTAACCAATGTTCCACTTCAATCTGCTTTCCCATCAAACCTCAACATTTTATTTTAGCTGCAAAAAGGTTTATTAAAACCCTGTGGCTACATGATAATTCTCTCAACTGAGAAATGCAAGTCTCAAAAAACTCAAACCTACACAGCTGCACTCATTTCAAAAATCACCTTAAGTTGCATAGCATTCCACAGAGTTCATATTTTATTGTGGTGTTTAAATGAAAAGAAAACCAGTTGTTCCTCTGTTTTTTTTTTTTTACACATCCAAAATTAAGGAAGTACGGGGTAATATCTCCAACTCTGTCACCAAACCCACTTTGTGGATTCCTTTTGCAGTCCTTAACTGACAGAAAATAATTATCTGTATTTGTCTTACAACAGCACCTTTGCCCTCTTCCCCACAAGCTCAGGTTTTGTGTTATATGAGTTAGGCATAGTTGCTTGCCCACTCATTTTAGCAAGAGTTGGAAGTTTAAATCCTGGAACCTGAGCTGCATGGGGGGTTTAAAACTTGTTAGATGGAAGATTATATATATGTTGTATTTATCAGTTGGTTGCAAAGATACCTCTTACACATGAAGCAAGAATATCTTTGCAAGAAGATACCCAAGATAGGGTATTTTAATTTTCTCAGTGTTCTGCTCCCAGTGAAGCAGCTGAGTGAATGACACACCACTTTTCTCCTAGATGACAGCAAACAAAAAGCACAGGAAAAATTTATACTGTAGTGAATCACAGGCATATTTTGACTGGTGGAAGCTCTGCCAGAGAATGGAAAGAAAGATTAATTTAGCTGGTTTATCCCTTCCTTCGACTTCCACGCAGACTAACACAGTGGCTGCTCACAAAGGCTGCCCACAGGCTGGCAGGGCTCCAGGCAGGCACTGGTGTGTGCCGGCTGTGGATCAGACAGCACTTTGTCCTGGCCAGGATGTGGTCTGCCTTTGTAACGAGGCCCATGCAAACGGGCGCCCATCGGCCCCTGCAGCCGGCTCTGGCAAACACCACTTGTCCCCTCGCTAGACATAAATGAACTGTAACTACCTCAAAGGAGAACAAACAACATAAGAAAAGAAGGGGAAACATCCAGATTTAACCAGATTAACGATAACGGCTCTCCCGAGGGAAGGCTCCCTGAAGAGGAGAATTCAGGGACTTATTAGCAGCCACTAACCACGTTTCTGGTTTGTGATGTGCCATGCAGTGAAAAGTACAAATCTGTGACTTCCCCTGCAGAAGAATTTAGGGAGGATTATTAGCTTCACAGAAGACAGATTAGTCACAGCATAAACTGCTGCCCTAAACATTTCATATTTGTTTTGCATCCCCAGCATCCTGCTAAAAATAAAAGGGACAGGGAAACGTATCTGGGCTTAGAAGCAAATACACATCATACTTCGACCATCACCATTCCTCTGCTGCACTAAATACTTGTTATTCATCTTGAGCCCTTATTTTTGTCATTTCACTTAAGCCTGGAGCACATGGACTTCAGAAAAACTGCTTCTCATCAGAAATTGCTATCACAATGTTTGTATAAAGAGAAGGAGAACAATGAACAGCAAGGAACTCAGAGATTTTCCTCAAACTTTCTTACCTTAGTCCTTCCAGAATGCTGTTAATGCACTATCTTGGGAAGAAAGATCAACAGAATTTCCGCTGCACCTCATTCTCCGGGATGCAGGACTCCATTTCTGAAAGCAGAGAGATTAGGGTGACTGAAATCTGAAGTACAGATACTGTGCTGGGAGAATGGGTGCTGACAGCAGGCTCTTAACTCATCAACAGATGCAGGTCTTGTTGACTGCACTTAAACTCAGTCACAGAAGCAAAATCCCCATGAAAGCAGCAAGAAACAAGGAGCAGCCAGACTGGCCTCTCTTATGATTAACAAGAAATAACCACCCCTATCCATCTACAGAACTCCACTGCTCTGACTAGAGAAAACAGTTTTCTGGGGACTATTGGACCCAGATATATCATGTTTGGATAGTGGTGCACTTGCACCAAATTAAAGCAAAGATATGCCTAGGCAGGTGCAGCTGACACAGAAATAAAACTCCCCTCCAAACTCTGAGCTGTTCAGCAACTTAAATATCAGTACTCAAGTGTGAAAGACCACAGCTCCCCTCCACTTTCCTCACAGGTCTCAGCCCCAGGACAAATTAGGCAGATATTAAAAAGCAGAATAGTTAAGTATGTTGGACCCACCACATTTGCAGCATCCTCAGGGAAACAGATTCCTATTCCATCTGGACCTCATTGCAGAGGATGCTTGAGACCACTTCCACTAAGCCTCTTCACCAAACTTCAAATCAGCAAGGTGATACAGCCATCTTTTATGTGCCAAGCAATAAAACAGAAATTAATACAATTTGGGCTATTCCAGAATAAAAAACCTGTTTCCAACTCTATTCTTACAGAATGCCATCAGTAAGAGCTCCCAACATTAAGCAGATAGCAGTTAGCAAACCCTGTGCCAATAATTTAATCAAATTTGAACCTGTGGTCAGCTATTCCTTCTTTGGGAAAACTGAAGATCCTTCACCTTCCACAATTTTTAAATGGAGATTCCTCAGCTGCCAGGCAGAGACAGACTGTAAACTGCATCCAAACTACACTGAGAACATCCATCAGCAGGTGCTTGGCACAAGGCAGCTCCCTGCTCCTGGTTTGGGAAAGCGCTTCTCCAACCAGAAACGGGGTCTAGAGCACAGCAATGAGAGGCCCTTCCTCCAGTTGCTCAGTACAGAAGGGGCTCAACAGTGCTTGCCTGGCTGCTCAGTCAATGATTTGGGGCCTCTTTATGCACTAAAACCTCATTGCTTGCCCTGCTGGTGCAGCTGAGGGTCAAGCCAGGAACGGATCCAGCAAAGGCAGACATTATTCCAGGGCACTCTGAATTGGTGCACTAAGAGCTGTTGTGACAGAACATCTAGCCAAACCTCTTTTTCAATTTCACTCATATCAACACCGGGGTCATACAATATGCTAGAAGAGCCTTCCAGAAAAAAATTATCATCTTTGGGATTTATAAATCTTACTTACACACTTACAAATCACAAAGACTCCAGTTTGGCAATAACACTTGTCTGTGTTATTGCACAGTCTCCAGGTACTTCTTGCTTCTCATTCTCTTTCAAATGTTTTTGTCTCCCTGGAGCACGACCCCCTTCCCCAGCCCGTTCCACTCTGATCCTAATGGAGACAGGGTTAAATTTACAAAGTGTTTTTATCCTAATTACAAGCCGTTCAGCTAGTACCTTAGTCTCAGCCTCAGCAGGAAATGATATGCAAAATATACTTTCATGCATCTGACAGTCCCCAAAACTACCGGTCATATAAATTCTGCCAATTTACTCTAATTAAAGCTAAGCAGTGTCGTGTGTGCTTAAACGGTCAATCTGTCTTGAAGTAATTACACCTGAAAGCAGGAATACATCAGTTTCCTTCTCCTGGAATTAAACTCAGATGGGGCAGCTGAGAAACAGTCAGGGGACATTTGCTAATAATTAAATCCAAATCACATCTCCTTGCAGTGCTCTTAGCAAGTACAAGCTGCTGCATGGATGCTGATGGATTTGTGGAGGAAGGAAGCAGATGGTACAAGGCACTTGTCAACACAGAGCTGCCTACACAAGACTCTCTCTCACACCCAGTGCTGCAGAGGCTCGTGCTCTGAAGGGAGGCAAAATGAGACTCTGGGAGAATGTAAAATATATGCTGTGCTTGCAGTCAGAAGAGCCAGCAGGCAGAGCTCCTGGTGTGCCAGAGAACTCCCACCTTCCATACTACCATGTCAAAGATGTCTCTCATCTCTTGATGGTCTTTTCTAAAAGACCAAAGATGACTTTCTAGAAATAGCAACAATATTGACTCACTTAGGAAAAGATGAAGAGGCTGCATTGCTCCATCCAAATCCTCCTTCCTGCTCTTGTGTACAGAGCAAGGAGCACAGAAGGCAGAGAAGGAAAGACAAAAAAAGAAATCATTAACCACTAACCACACTTACACAACCATATTTTGCTGTGCCACTCAACAGCAGCACGTAACTCCAAATTCCCATAAGTCCTGACACAGTGCTCAAAGACTGTTAGTCAGAAGGATGCTTACTTTGGCCCCCTAGGAGCTGACAAACTCCGCTTTATCTCCCTGGGATCTGACGAGCCCATCCTGTCACACGGAAGACGATTATGAATGACAATGCAATGAGTAACTTCTTAAACAGGCAAAGAAAAGTCTGACTTGAATATTCTGCTTAGATTCTCATCCTTTGCTGGTTCACTGATATGTGCTAAGTTTCCCAAAAGGAGAAGGACACATCACTAGAAGACAAGCAGGAACCAAGTTTACCTCCATATCAACATATAAAATCTTCTATATATGCGTCACTGGAAGATTAACCTAAATCCATGTTCAGCCTCTGAAACCGTAGTTTGAAAGATGCAGTAAACTGTGAAAGGACAGGCCAAGGACCTGTGCAGCTCTTTAAGCTAGCTGTGATTTGTCCATCTTCAAAACAAACTAAAAAAGCAGTTTTTTGTCAAGTTTATACTTGCACTCCTTTTACAAGAAGTGAAACTCTGTTGCCTCCCATTATCCCATTAATCATCTTCCTTATTTAAACACAAGCATGGTTTGATTCGTGTTAGATTAAAATATTCTGAAGGATACCTATTTAGGAGTCAGAATTCTTTATTCCTTAATTATGATACAATCCAGCCATATTCATCAGAACAGGCCAGTTCTTTCTATCCCTCTGAACTGGGACCTTTCCAAAATGCCAAAACCAGATCTCTTCTGGTGTACCTAAAATAATCTACTGGCACTTTTCTAGAAATATTCTGGGTTTTCAAAAGGCAAGCAGAAATCACTCTGTGACTGAATGTCATAGTTTGTGTTTTGTTAAAATATTCCAGAAGATTAACCTGCTAAAACACTTGGGGGAGGAGGGGGTGCCTTTAAAAGGTGCTTTGGCATTAAAAAGCGTGCAGTATCAGGCACAGAAGAGAAGGGAAAAGACAAAACCAAAGAACACAGTTTTCCATTATCAGAACAAGGTAAAGTGGGATCAGCTGCTTTTTGAAGATAATTTGTTGTTGTGAGAGACCTCACATAGTCCCCAAGGCTGCATTTTCCATTCCAGTCTCACCGTGGAGTATTGGTTGCAGCAGGACTGTTAATCACTGCTAATTGTGAGGACAGCACTGCGGCAGGAACAACTGTCCCCAGTGAAGCCAGCTGAACCAGTAAGTTGATTTTAGCTTCCTTAAGGGCTTGGGATGTTAGTGATTTCAGGCCACTAACAGGAGTGGGTAGGTAAGTGCCTATCCTAGCAGTGAAAGATGTTAGGACAGTAATCCTCTTTTCTTATTTTAGCCCAGCTAACAACAGAATAAATTAACTTTTACCATTAAATCTGAACCAAATAGCCTATATTCCAAGTGTAAGGCTTCTCAGCCACAGCTGTCTTGCCTTTTAAAAAAAGGAAAGGAAGAAAAGCCAAGTAAATCTTCTCTATGGAGACATTTAAGATTCCCTTCCTTCCCCCCAGCAGCAGTAATGTATGTATCTTCATCTTTTGGACTTTTTCCAAAGTGCTTAACTTTTTAATCTACATATTATGCTTGCCACAGCAAGTGTCTCTTTAGACTAACGCTCCTCTCCCATACAGGTCTAAATTCTGTCACTCCTTTTCCCCAGAGTTTGCAGTAATGACTGGACAGCTTCTCTGCAGCAATTGTGGTCTGTCAGAAAAAACAAAGCAGAGGAAGTATGTATCATTTGGCTGTCTCCTTAATTTTAGTGTAACAATTCCATTTTTAGGTACAGAGAGTCCATAATAGAATGGGCATATCCGAGTTTAGCACACAAAGCTCTAAATAAGACTGCTGCTTTACAAAACCACAGCACAGAATGGCAATTGTTTCTAGCGTGGTAACCGCAGTGATTGAGAGATGCCCAAAGTAACTTGTTTTTTAAAGGGGAAACTTCAGTCTGTGGTGGCAAGCTCTGAAACCACCGATATAAATGGATTAGGCCGTGAGCACAGCAAACAATAGTCCCATTACTTTGGCTTAGGTCTGTTTTAAGAGAGCTAGAGAGTACTTAAAAAAAAAAATCCCCTTGGTCTTTCCAATATCACTGGAGGGCTGGGCAGGGGTAGAGATGCTTTCTGCAAGCTCACACCAGGATGTGCTAATATTATCAAGCCTTTTGCTTTGTTGTCGTGCTATTCTTACTTAGCTTCTAATGCTCCACGAATGCATGACTGCTCTTTCCAGTCCACATAACAGCTATATTACTGGAGGTTCCAGCCTGTTGTTTTTCTTCGAAGCTAGGCTTCAGCCTTGGTTAATGTTTGCCCAGAAATATGTAATTGCGGACTTCCTCCTCATAAACCGTTCCAGAGCACAGGCTGCCATCCTTCCATGTTATTATTATCTGTGTGCCTGCAGGCTAGAGCAGGGTGTGCTCTCACATTTGAGAGCAGAGATAACCCTTTCCTTTCAGGAAAGGCACTCAGTGCCTTGGATTGAGGCAGATGCTGCTAAAAAGAAGTGACCTGAAAGCTTTGCTGGTGTTATTTTCTGCCCTCAGATTATGGAATAAAAATACTTTTAGCACAGGCCTACTATGTCACAAATAAGTGTAAGGGAAGCTGAGTATAAAATCAAAATAATTGGAGTTGTAAGTGGCCTTAAAGATCATTTAGTTCCAACCCCTCTGCCAGGGGCAGAGGCACCTTCACTATCCCGGGTTGCTCCAAACCCCATCCAGCCTGGCCCTGGACAATGCCAAGGATGGGGCAGCCACAGCGTGGCCCAAACAGACAGTGGGATATTAATTCAGCATAAGCATTTTCTGGAGAAACAATCAGCAAACTAAACACATGTTATCTTAATTTTGGGCACAGGTCTTCAGTGCCAGAAATGCAGTATCAGCAATGACAGCAAGGCCCCAGGCACTAGCAGAAGGTAGGTAATGTTCAGAATTTACAGTGGTAAACATGCCCATGTAAAGAAAGCTGCCTGATTTTGAGCTACTGAAATAGATTTAAGAATCTCTCCTCTCCTAGGAATTGCTCACATCTTCCATGGATACCATGAAGAATCCAGGTCACGGTCTTTGCAACATTATGTTGAATGACCAGAAGGCTTGCAATGAAACAAACTCAAGAAACATGAGAAATTAAGCAGATGAAATCTCTCCAGATACTTTGTAGGCAACAGGTCTTCTAAGGTCTTGCCCAGATCCCTGCTGGAGATAGCCTGGCATGCTTTCCAATCTCGACATTCCCTCTTTGCCCTCAAACCATCCAGATCTGGGACCTGTCAGAGTGTGTTAAAGCTCACATCCAGTCTATTCACCTGGATTGCCTTGTTTCAAGGGTAAAGTGGAAGCCAATATGAGCCCAGGATCTCACCCTGATACAGATTCAGGGTATGTCTGGCACACACACCTAGTCCAGGAATTGGGAAGACCTCCAGGGTCAAGTAATCAGGCGTGGTCTAAGGGGTTCACTGTCCTTGAATACACAGATCACAGGAAACAGGGTGGGTCAGGCAGAACCTGCACACTAAACTAAACAAACCCGTGTCCAGCTCCTCTGCTCAGAAAGATTAGTAAATATCTTGAGTGCAGTGAACTAAAGCAGTACCTCAGATGGAGGAGTAGTACAGTGAAAAACCTTCACTTCCTCCCAGATTTAAAATCTTTAACAAGAGCAACAGCTGGAAAAATTTAGCCATCACTTAAACCAAAAGATATCTTTATTTCTGACAACTGCTGGGTTTGAAACACGATGTTTTTAGTAGCTTTCAGATGCCTCTTCTTCCTGAGCTCACTACAAACTGCAGGACAGTTCAGAGAAGGGCTGTGTTCCACATAAAAATGAGATACAGCAGAAAGATATTTTAGAACAGAAAAGTAGTGACAGCTTAGAGAACAGACTTACAGCTAGTAGGTTATTTTTGGAAGGAAAGGGCTCAGCAAGTCTCAGGATAACAAGCCAGAGCTCCAGACACATTGAGGACAGACGCTCACAGAGAAATTAGTGGAGGGCCAAGAATTTACTCTCAAGCCAATTGAGATTTGCCATGCAAGGGAAGTCACCTAGTCAGACTGAAAGCACACATGAAATGGAAATTCTCTTCTGAATCGGGAGTAGCTTTCCATGACTGACAAACCCATTGTCAGTTCAGACTAACCCATGTGACAGTCATCCTCATGTTGTTACAGCCTGCCCCTATAAACAGGAATACTTGTTTAGCAAAATACTCAAAAAAGGCCAATAGGAGTTTGCTTCAGTAAGGAGCCACTCAAAACTGGAAGACAAGCTACAGGACTGGGCCCTGGCAATCACAATACTAAAAAGCAACTAGAGTGGGATAATTTTTGAGCATGAATTCCAACAAAGCCAGCTTGCTGATAGAAGGTTGTTCAGCTACCGAAGATTTGTCCTTGGATTCCTGTTGAAATCAATCCATAAAAATCATATTAAAGGATTAGGCATCAAGCATTTGTGTGTTGATGTGCATAAGAAATTCTTCGCTCACAGACTGCTGACCTTACATTCTTAAGAGGATCTTTTGCCCCATAATAAAGTGTTCACTGTCAACAGTAATTCTTGCGCTTCATGCATCTGTTGACAAAGCCTGAATAGGAAGCCCTTCTGCAGGTAAAAAGTTTAAATGCTGTGCTTCCACAAGGCCTTTGTCCAAAGCATGATGGAGGATTTGGACATTTTGGCAAACAGCAAGGTACCGGTCGTGATATTTATGCCACAAGTGAACTGTGAAACAAAGAGATGCCACGCTTTTACTTCAGAAGCTTGGTAGTTCAGGAATTAAACAGCTCTCCTTGCATATCTATCCTTCTGTTATCATCTGTATTCCTTTAGGCACAGACACACTTCTAGTACAATTATGCAGAATAACTCATGAGCACGCAAGAGTGCTTATATTATGTCAACAATCCTTGCTTGTTGAATTAATAAATTTAACCTGCACTTGTTTTTATAAAAATGCACCATTTCAGGTGTCTGCAACACTGATTTCACAAAGCACTGAAATCATCCCTTTGCATAAACCATGCACAACACAGAAGGACCAAAATGACATGTCCAACATAAGCCACCTGGGTTAGCAGGGAGCTCCAAGCAAAGAGATTTAATAGAGACCCAAAAAAAAAACACGTTCTACAATTGGCTGACCAATTCCCAACCATGTAAATCCAGGGAAGAACTGGGCACAAAGCTGGCCCACAACTGCCTTGTAGGCTGCAGCTACTTGGCCAGAGGAGGAACAAATCAAATTCTCTCACTGCAGACAGGATTTGCACTCTCTGCCTTCTTTCTCTCCAATCATGCAGGAGTATTGGTGGCTTGGCAGGATTGAAATCGCTGCAGAAACACGTGGGGCAGACAAGGTCTGCTGTGGTCCCTCGCTCTCCTACTCTTTCATGAGGACAAGGTATGTGATGTATTTAATCTTCCCTGTCCATTCTGTCTGCTTAAAAAATAAATGTCTACTCTGATTTCTTACTGCTGGTACCTCCAGATGTCTCTTTGCTCAGGAAAGTTGCACCAGTTCACGCTAAAGCTCTCTGCAGATGCGCATCATTTGGCATGTCAAAGATTTGCTTTCTGCCAGCAATTTAACTAAATGCACTCAGCTACAGAAGTTACATCCATTGAATTGGAACTGGTGTTAGAAAAGGCAAACTTAACACAACTTGCCAGCTAGAAATTCTATCTCCAGACCTCTGCAGATAATTTCCTAGCCAGCCCCTTGTGAAAAAGTCCTGCTCGATGGTAATTGAATTTACTGCAAGAAGATGGAAACAACAAATACGGGAAAATAACAGAGCTTCATATCTTTGGGTAAAATGGAGTGCTTGTGGCTTCCCCAGCTCCACAGCTTGCTCTGTTATACCTCATCTATCAGTCCCAAAAGCATCTTTTACTTTTCACAGAATAGTTTACATTGGAAAGGACTCCTGGGAGGTCATCTAATCCAACTCCCAGCTCTGAGCAGGTCCAGTTAGATCAAGTTGCTCAGGGACTTGTCCAGGAAATAAGAGATTCAGTATTAAAGCAGTGGGAAAACCATTAAACATTTCAAGGAAATCACATAGAAAAGTAATTAAAGTTAACATATGGAGCCTAAAGACAGAGGCCCCTAGTTTGACTCCAGTTCCTAGATCCCACTCCTACCTTAGACCATAGGTGCTGAAACCAGGAGTTTCTGTTCTACATATATGGAGTTCAGAGATCGAGAAAAGACAACAATCACAACCAACCCTGCATGGCACAGCGTGATTTCACTAACAACTGCTTTTGCATTTGGGAAATGCATTTTTAGGACAGCTGTCCTATAAGCAGAGAGATCAGGTCCTAGCCTGATGCAAACCAATGCTTACCAGCTGACACCAACTGGGAAACTGCCTTACTATTTGATTCTGTCAAGAAAATTCTCTGTAAGAAAATCTTGCATCTTCTGCTGAAATGCAAGAGACAAGCAGATTCTACCAGACACCCCCTGGTTCATACTGAATCACTGCTAGCACATACATTGGAGTCTTACTGAAAAACAAAGGACAGAATGCAGGGTAACAAGCGATCAGTCACGTCTGACACGCACACTGTTTCCACAGAATTACTCATCTCTGTGAGGTCTGATAAATGTTAAAGGATTTTTCCTAATTCACACACAGATGCCTTGTAAATAAATGGCAACTATTCATATGACTAAATAGTTACTTCGTAGGTATTTTGACAGAAAGAGCTCATGGAGTTTCCAATAATGCCATCCTCAAAACATAAACTGCGCACTTCCCCTCCTTTCACTTGTTTTTCAGGAAATCATATTTTCAGACTTCCTGTGGCTGCCACAGCCTGGGTAGGTCAGGCTGTGCTGTATCACATCCCACAGCATGTGGCAGAGTGTGAGCTTCCCACGGTGATGCTCCACAATGCAGCAGGTGAGAGTCAGACTGGGAAATGCAGAGCAGCTTTGATTTGTTTCAGTTTTTTCACTGCTGGCATGACGTACAGTTAAACAAACTGCCTGCCAAGGGAAATAGGAAAGGGATGCTCTGAGCTTAACTGTGTGGTTAGCACATTTCATCTTTCTAGGAGTTAACCTACCAAGTTAAATCCAAATGATACATTTGGGCATCCCTCGCTGGTAGCACCATCTGCTTTCACACCCTGACCTAGCTAATCCTAAGCCTACAGGGCTCTAGATTTTCATCAGCAGATAAATTCAGAATTTGATTCCTAGGACACTGCTTTTCTTAGCTCCTTTTTTTAAAATTTATTTGGTGGGATTTTCAGGCTAACTTTTCTTCTGCCTACTGCACTTGCAAGCCTTACTCCAGGAAAACACACTGGCTGTGATCACAGGATAAGATCTAGTCTGAGAAATCTTTCAAAAAGACTTCTTGGCAGCAGGTAGGGAAAGCAGGCATCCCCAGCATAACCAACAGCTGTTTTCCTACAGTTTCTATATCCCTGAAGACTGGTGATAGGGGAAGAAAAGTGCATACAGCGGACAAGAGAAGAAAGATGAGGTGAGAAATTGATATTCCAAATGTTCACTGCAGCAAGGAGCTGGTGTCCCCCTCCAGACAGCTCAGTGTCCTAGACACCAGACCACTGTATTATCTCTTTAGCTTCCCTAATGCTTCACTATGCACAGTACAACAATCTCCAAAAGAACAAACTATAAGCCAACACCGCCCCATGTTTCTGACTCTGTAAGCAACCCTGCAATCTGATCTGTTCATCCTCCCTTAACAGCCAAGGCCTGTCCATTACCATGCAAATGCAACTCTAACCAATCCTTTTATTGCAAATAATTTTAGCAGAACCATACAGCTAATAGATTGATTCCATTATTAGCGACAGCTTGGGACTGTGAACTAATCAATATCCCAGCGTGCTGAGGGGGGGAGACAGAAAATCTAATCAAGACCCTACAGAACTTACGCCTCGAATCCTAATTTACAATTAAAAACTTTGAGAATAATAATTTACAATCAAAAGCTTTGATTCCTGATGGCCATTTTTCTACCATTCAAGCAACAATATATCACATTATACACATAATCAAATTATGATTTTACTGCTCTACAGATCTCTACATTCATCAGCACCATTTTCTCCCTACAAGGATAAACAAATGAGAAAGGCAATTCAGAATCCTTTTGCACCTATACTTTGATGCCCACACCTCTGCATGTTAGACAATACAGGGGGTTGTGACAAAGGGATTACAGCCAGATATCCCTAAATTAGCTTCCATTTATCTGCATATCCCATTCCTATTAATTACTCTACTGTAAAAGTCAGCATGCCCAAGGTCAGTGCTGTTCCAATACTCAGATCTGGCACCTGGAACCGATGCTCTCCACCTGGTCTTTAATTGCCCTCCCAACTGGCTAGTAACACTACTTATGTGGACCTTGTCTGCCAACACACTGGTGAGAGTTGTTCCACTTCTTTCTGTAGCCCTGGATTTGCCAAAAAGGCACCCATGCAAGTGGAAGCTGTTGCTACACCCATGCACTGCACAGCTCTGAATCAGGCTACATGCAGCGCTCTGCATTTTTCACCCACATGCATGCTATGGAACAAATAATCTGCTCCTCCACTTAGGAATCCTTTGGTGCAACACACAAAAAAATGGCATTCCTTGTGAAGTCTAGAGCAGAAAGGGCAAAAGCAGTGCAAGGAAAACTGAGCTTTCCATCTGTTTATGTAGCTATCTGCTGCACAAAGCCAGAACGGCCGGCTGGAGCTGGAGAGACACACAAGTGTGGCACACACAGCAATCCTCCTTCCGGGCCAGTTCAGTCCTGCTCCCTTCCACCCAGCTGGGCTCGTGGATCCCTGCAAAGGGAAAAACTCAGGCTGGATTGCACAGCAAGAGAAGAGAGGTAAGTGATCTCCTCTTTCCCTTTCTCACCTTTCTTCCCCCTTCTCCACATATTTCTCCCAAATATATATTCCAAGCTGGGATATAATACAGCAGAGTTTTGTTTAAACCTTCCCAACACCATGACTGTGATTTAGGCAGCAAGAGGATTAAGCCTACATGCCTTAGGAGGAGGCAGGACAAATTCTTGCTCAGCCATATGATTTATTTGAACGGTAGCAGACCTGGAAAAAATTTTAAAAGGTAACGTGGGCAGACATTATACACAAAGGCACTTCAAAAAACTAATAATGCAATATTAAACAAACATGGAAAAGGGCATATTTGCCTTCTTATAAGGATTCTATCCTGTATATCTCTGTACCCGCATCTCACTGGCCTCAAACGGATCACCACTGGTACAACCATGGGCATTACAGTTTGCCATGCAGGATGTGCTTCAAAATGCCAGAATTAGCTCGAAACACTGCAGCTCCATTTCTTCCAGCACATGAAATATTAGCAGTCAGGCTGCTCTTAGCACTGAATAAAATGCATAAGGCACTTGGCTTTTGTTAACAATGCTTATTTTGGATGTGCAACTCAAGCAGTGGTTTAGATCTAAATTCACAGTAATCCTCAGTACAAAACTAGGCTTAAGAAAAGTTACTGAAGTCCAGATGCTAAAATAAAGCCTTAAGGAACAGCCCTGATTAGCTGGTGGGGTGTAAGTGCTCTGCCCTTGGAACAGCTTGGCAAGGAATTGTCGGAATTCCTCCCTCCTCTTTCCGGGGGGGAGCGGATGCAGTAACAGCTCCCAGGGGAACGACACTCCCTTCCTTTCGCCTGGGCTCCCTGCGGGGAATGGGTCTGGATTTGTTAGGCAGGTCTGCGAGGAGAAGGGGGGGGATGTAATCCTCACTCCTCACCGGATATGGACACAATCCGAGCTCAAGTTATTGACTTGTAACCTCACCACAAAAGGAACCATTTGGATTGTTGCTGCACTGCAAGGCTGGTGCAAAGGGCTGTTACTGAATTGTCAGGGCTTGCAGTGCCCCATGAGGCCAAGATCTGAGAGCAGTCTCAAACGCATGCCCACTTTCCACTACAAAATCACTTTTTAAGGGCAAAATCCATGTATGCAAATAACCCAAAGGGACAGTGAAAAACCCCAGAAAACTACCCATTTATGGATTGTGGGATTTTGGAGGGGTGCAATAATTTTTTGTTGAATGCTTTAGGAATTTCTCCCCTCATTCCCCAGCATGACACAAACCTTCATCACCCCACCACGGCCAGTATGATCTCCTTTTGGCACTCACTGTTTCAGGTCCTGGAGCCTGAAGTATGGCTCACCCAAAGCCTTGGCATCACAGCTGTGACTTCAGAAGGGAGATGATGAACTCAAGGCAGGTAGCAAGGAGCACTTGCACACCTTTATCTTGTTCTGACACCACACAGACAAAGCCTGACAGCACCGGACTTCCCAGGCTAATCACTGCAACCTTTGGCTCAAGTCCACAGGCATTTTGCTCATCCAAGCACCAGGTTACTCATTAGCGCCCCTTGATTACAGCGCTGCATTCACCCCCACACCATCTCACAGAGCCCACAGAAAAAACAGGAAAGATTAAGGGAAAAGGCACCGTGGAAAGTAACAAGTAAAGGACAAATTCCGGACAAGAAGAAACTAAATAAATTAGAACATGCCAGCTGGCTAAGAGGGGACAGAATCAACATCTGAAAAATAATGAAATGGAATGATGTGGTAAAAAGGGGAATTATTTACTGTATGCAATAAAGGAAGTCGGGAAGCCTGTTTTAAACTGGCAGCAATTTAGAAACAAAAGGAAATGCTTTTTCATAAAACAATTACAGTGTGGAACTCAGTGCCCACAGGGGCTGGTCGAGGCAAAGCAGCACACAGGTTCAAATGGAGATCAGAGGAATGAACAATGAATACATCCAGGAGAAGCTACCAAGCACATGTCAGCCTCAGGAGCTGCTACACAACTCTTTGTTAGAAGCTGACAAGATAGAGCAGGGAAAGATAATTCGAAATACACATCTATTTTCTGAGGCCCTTTCCCCATCCCACTCTCACCGGCCTCTGCTGGAGGCAGGATACTTACAATAATCTTTGATCTAATTTAGTGTGACAGCTGCTGTGTTCTCATAAATTTCACTGAGCTTCACAGATCATTGAATAATTTTCCATGTTTATTGTTACAGTGAACAACAGGACACGTTCCTTCCTTCACGACTTCTTGTTTTGCACAGATGATCTCAAAGGACAAACCCAACTCCCTCGGTACAATTCACATTCAAGCAAATATTATGGAAACCAAACACAGCCTCTAAAATATTATTCTGGTTTCACATATCAACAATGAAGACACAAGGGACTACATAGAAAACTTCCTGTGGGATCTAGTGAGCCCTGCATCTTCCTCAACTGTGTTAGACTGCATTTTCAGTGTAGTAACCCTTTATGGTTACTTACTGTAACATCTCTGGTGCTTCTCCTTCCCAAGAAACCACTAAGCAACAAAGTTCACAGCAATCCTCCAGGTTTACAAGGAGTTTTTCCATTTGAACACAGCATGCTCCCTTTGTTTACCTGCTGTTTGGTCTCATGATGCAACCCAACATTCTCTAATCAGTTCAGAGCACTTGTAACACAGCCAGAGGCTTTGTCACCCACCGGAAACTGCGGGCTTAACAAACTTATGCAGCCAGACATCATCGGTGAGTTATTCTTGTGCAAAATTAATAAAAAAATAATTAATAAAACAAAACCCCCAACACATGGACCAGGTTGCAGCCTTCTCCCTTCCACATCTTTCTGGCTAAAAATCCAGAGAGGGAGGCCAGGGCCCTGCAGCCGGTTATGGAAAGGGCTGAGCATCCGGCAAGGGAGCACAGCTGCTGGCCACATGACACACGCCCCGGTACCAGCGACGCGCTTGCTCGTGGGCAAATCCGCTCCCACCACAGAGCATCCTGGGATTATTTGCCACTTTGTGCTTTCTCCCACTGCCCCCCCAGAGGATTTGGGACTAAACATGGGAAAAAAAAGGCACTAATCATGAATAATGCAGTTCCAGTTACAGTGCTTGAAATGTTCAGCTCAAAAATGTGTGCTCGCTGTTTCCTTCTACTGGCTGCTTAGGCAGGCCTGTGGATGTCACTGCATGGACACACCTGGAGTGGATGTGATCAGCACATGTATAAAGATCAGAATTAACCCCAAATTCCTCTGCTTTCAAGGAACTGTTTAGTTTAATGATTAAAACCTCATGAGTGCCTAGATTGTGTGAACACCTGTCAGTGCTCTTTGGAAGAAAAGGTATTTGCTTGCTTATTTATTTGAAAACTGAAGCTATATACTAGTCAAAGGAATTTTATTTGGTTTTTAAAACAGAATTGAGATAGCAGTTTCAGCTGAAAAGTGAAGCTTCAGTGCAAAGCCAGCACACAAAGTTTCAACACCCAGCTTTTGTTCCTGTGAGCACTGACTTTGCTGCAGGGGGGCAGTTTGAACTGAGCTCTGCACCTTTAAATTTCTTACCCCTCTGCTTTTGTGGGTAGCTGTACTAGGACCCCCACACCCTTGCAGACTTAGGAAGCCTGTACACTTAAACTGTAGAAAAAAAGAGAATTGGGATTTTAAGCATTGGAGCCTGCCCTCCCAACCACATCTCCTCCCTTACACAGCCCATCTGCATTACCTTTTGCACAAATGTGGATTATTCAGTAACTAAAATAGCATTCCCCAAAAGCTCATCAACGGTCACATCCTTCCTACCTAAAGCTCATTTGGACTCTGGATCTAATTTTCAAAAAAGTCAAGAACTGTTTTCAAATGGGCAAGAAAAGTCCATTTCCTCAGCTCTCTCCAACATTTGCATCCCTGCTTGGAAAATAAATAATTAAGTTGTGACATGGCAAAGAACAAGCCAGGAAAACATCAGCCCAAAAGAGGCAAGTTTTGGAGAGCTGCAAACAAAGGATTACAATGGGAATGCTTATATAATCTTAATTACAGAGGATGCTTCTTCCATAACCACAATGGCATACACATGGCCTACAACTGCACATGCTGGAGAGAACAGTAGTTATTCCACTGGCTTCTCCCTGTGCTTACCACAGTTAACAGGGCAAAGGAAATTCATTTCCATGCCCTTCCCCCAAAATGGAAAGGTTAACCATAATTCTGTGGCGAGATGAAAGCGTTATCACTACTCCAGAAGGATATCAATCTAAATAACCCTCACACTCAGTAAATCAATAGGATTCTTCTGGTTGCATCAGACCAGCCACACAGTGTTTGCATAGGCAAACAATCAATATGAATGTCATCCAAATACAGAACTGACAACAGCAGGGAATGTGAGCAAAGGGAGGAGATGGGGGGAGGGAAAGGGGCTGAGCAAGAGGAGAAAAGAAAGCATCGAAGGTGTCGGAGTCAGGAAAACTCTTCCGAGTTTTAGTGCCTCAGCAACCTCCATTCATATCTTGAGAAATGTCAGAAATCAGGAAATATTACTTCGGGTTGCATGCTTCTGTCCTGGCCTATCAAATGCACGGAGTAGTAACAGCAAATTACTGGAAACTGCACTTTGAACTTAGCCACTGGCAAGGATCCCAGTCAAACAGAAATGTAAAAGTGCCTTTCCTCCATGGGGCCTCCTGTGTGGGGGTGTCCCCATAGACGTTCAATAGCTGGTTGCAACAGGTTGGAATGAGGCCCTGAGCCAGAAAAACAAGCCCTGACCAGTATTATTTCCTACTGCCTCGGTTGTTTATTAAAAGATATTTTGACGCATCACTCTCAGCTTTGTTGGGCTGCACTGGAGGCTCGAGGCCCATCGAGGAAAAACTGGCACCATTTTCACTAAGTGCTCACGCCTCCTTTTCTTCCAGCATTCCTCCTCCTGCCTCCCCATGTGCACAGCTATAGGTGCAGCACAAAGATACACTTAAAGGAGAATTGGAAACAGGCAGACTGGTTGCTAAGCAAAGGCTCTGTATTTCCTACAAATAGAGAAGTAATTAGATTCTAAACCCTATCAATATTCCTAGCATAGGCAGAAGAAACAACATTTTTCTGCACACCAGACTTTTATAACAGGGTTTGAAAAGAAAAAAAAAATCCAACCACAGAGTGTTCAGGAACAGTAACTTAATGTTATTAACAACCCAGGGAGTGCCCAGTGAGTGCAGAAAGGCATTGTAGCCTTCCCCCTTCCAGAGGTGAAATGATCAAAAGACTGGCCTCTTTACAGTCTGTTATATTTCTGTCTAAGAAAACCCAATTTGCACAAGCAAATAAACTAGCTCATTATAAAACTGAGGGGTCAGCCTGAGTCAGATAAACTCTGAATTCAGACAGCTGAAGAAACAAACTTTTATTTAAGCCACAGCACAGGTGATCCTAAGAGGAAACAGTAAATCCCCATAGAGCCACAACTTCCACATTGGGCAACAGAGAGCACGAGGAATGGAGGTGCAGGAGTGCAATTTTCTAAGGCCACACGGCTCAGCACACATTTAATCAGAAACAACAGATCCCGGCCTTGCATTCAAAGGGGGGGAAAGCAAATAGAAAAATCAAACACTGTCGTCACAATGCAGCGAGTCAAACATTATTGAAATCATAAGGACTAATCAGTTTCTTGCCTTTTCTTTTTGTTTTTAAGAGATCAAATTTTTTTCTTATTCTTTCCCCTCCAGGGAAGAAAAAACAAACAAACCCCCACCCCCTCCACCCCCCCAAAAAAATCCCCACCAAGCCAGTTCTTCTTTTGGAGATTGCCTAGTAACCAATACACCATCAAGCACAGATTCCATTTTTCCCTTCCTGATGAAAGGAATTAAGCCTGACTGCATCAGGACTAGTCAAGAGGAATGATTAAAAAAAAAAAGAAAAAAAAAAAAGCAGAATGCCTTACCAGGCATCTTGGATTTTTTTTTTTTCTAGGTAAGTTTAAACATAACCTTCCTGGCAGAAAATCAATAACATTTTCTCTGTTTTATAAGCGTGATAGGTATTTCATTTTCAAAAAGAAACAAAATTTTATAAGAAAATAATACACTGAACCTCACAGGTGTTTCTAAGAGATTCCAGATCAATAAATCCTGATTCCAATGAGACTTGCAAAGACACATATCCATACCTTAGGGAAATAAAGAGTGTTTATGACAGCTTCAGCCTGTTATTGTACGTCCTAAGGACATACAGTTCTGTTCATGCTGTACTCCAGGCCACTTTCTTGTTTCCTTCTTGGTTCTCCCCCCCGACCAAGTGGAGTTACAATGCAGGTTGCTAAGAGAGATTTATCCCACTGCACTTTCTTCTGTGGAAACTTAATAATCATTGTTTAACTTAAATTTGCCACAGCTTCCGTGGGAGAAAGTACTTTACTGGATATTACCACGTAGTCTAATTTTGGTCTAAAAATACATCTCTTTCTTCTGCACTTGCAAACTCAACACATGGAAAAAATGTAACATTTGAACTACCACAGGTGTTTCTGTAGGAAAAAAAAATTTAGGTACCCTAAACGTTATTATTCCATGATACCTGCTCCAAGAAACAATGTCACATATCAAAATAAAGGTAAATATTTTGTAATGCCTGTACAATAGAGAACAGACACATTTAGACATTTCATAAATAAACAGACAGAAGGATAAATAAACAAATATGTTGAGGTATTTGCTGGCGTTCATGAATGCAAGAGACATGCCACAGCTGGCAGGAGCATGCCTTGTCTTAGGTGTTAACCATGTCTTCCCGATTTTCTGCATCCACTTGCTTCAGTGGAGCAGGATTTTGTAACTCTGTAATCCAGAATCTTTGTACAGAATGCCATTATGACAAGCAATAGGCTTTTAATTTCCCCAAATGCCTTCTCATGCGTAAAGCCTTGCCAGTAATTTTCACATTACACACCAGCAAATTGTATTTCATGCTGTATTCTGCAGATGGGCTCCAAGTAGTTCATGCCAGTTTGAGGTGCTTGGTTTTAAAGCATACTAGTGGTCTGTGCTAAATGATGTGGATTTATTGACAATAAACAGAAAGCAAAAGCCGAACTCTGAGCTATTCTGACAGCACTGAATGATGCATCCATGAATTAGACCCTGTGCTGCAGGTGAGCAGGCAAAGTAGAAGGAGCAGACAGGAATTCAGTGAAGCACAGTTTTACTAAAAGAACGTTTGAAGTGTTACCCACCTCCTGCACTGCTTGGACTTCGTGAATCACTAAATTTATCCTGGAGAGCAACATTAGATGTCACCACAAATTCCACTGCTGAGCTCTTTGCAACGCACAGTAGCTGAGAAGTCACAGCTGACACGTTGTCACACGAGAATACCCACTGAAATCAGGAGCAAGAACTGTTCTAGAGAATGAAAGAAGAAACAGATTACCACAAAAAACCACAGGGTTTCACTATCTGAAATTGTGTTACTAAACATTTTTCATTATTAATAATTCCATGGGACTGATTTATCACTTTCATCATGGGGATTGTACTGCATGCATCATGAAAGGACATACTGGTTTTGTGGGTTTTTCCTCACTTTTCCCCCTTCAAGAAAACCCAAAAGCTCATGCAGAGATCAAATGCACAGAGCAGAGTGGGGTGAGCAGTATTAAGTCAAGTGCTTGACAGAAGTTGCTCTGTCATGATCATGTTTTATTCTCCCTGTTGCCAGGCTCAAACTTAAGAGGACTCATTGGTTAATCCCACCTAAGCTTTCTCTTTTTTAAATTTATAGCACTGTTTTTTCCTAATGTTATATTTTAGAAGATTTACCAGATTAATGTTCCCTGTCCACCACAACATTTTGGTTCCTACCATCAAAATTACGTCTGACTCCATGCAAAAACATTCCTGTTGGAATGGGTAATTTTTCTTTCTTTTTTTTCTTTTTGTTTAAGCACTAGGTATATATCTCACTTGTTCCCTAATTTCCTGGGTATGATATATATTTCCTCACTCAAGTCACATGATGACACAGGCCTACATTACAGCTTTGCTCTATCCTGTCAGAGGCATCAAGTTACCAGGAATGTCAATGGACTTCTAAGGAGAAATGGGTTAGGGGAGAAAGACAAATATATTTAGTAAGATTTTTCCAGAGAACACATGTTGCCCTGAAGCAAGCACCTTAGTATGCAGTTGATTGTGTCTGTATAGAAAATAAAAGAAAAAAACAAAGGGAGAATTATTTTTGTCTGAAAATTTCCATTCCGTGAACACAATCTAGAGCAGTAGAGTTGAAAATCTCCCCAAAGCAAACATGGTAGAGCCATGCTGGAAAACTACATGTTAGCAGCAAGGAGCATGCCACACAACTTTCCAATTATTTTACTTTTCATGCAAGGGCAAGGGACCAAATTCTGTTCTTAGTGGCACACTGCAAAGCAGATAATGGGCCCCTGAGCTGGCTAGGGCTAATCTCAGATCTGAAGGGGAATAGGAGAGGCTGATTCCCTTCCAGAAGAAAACATTCTCTTCTCCAGCAGCTGAGCAGGCCCTGTATGCTATGCAGCATGCCAACAGGAATGGAAGGAGAATACAGTCAAAAGGAAAAACAACTGAGGAGGCAGGGTGGGGATGGAGAATGTATAAAAATCACAGCTGATACCATTTCTCCCATACACTAATACCTTGAGGAGTTCAAAGGTTTTCCATGCCTATGGCATTTGGCAATTATAATCGCACGGTAAAATACCTAAGGTTAATGAGTAACCTCTAAAGGAAGTTACTTCACATAATGACAGCAATTTCTCTGAACTAAATGTTAATAATCAGGCCTGTAATACGGTGAGAAGGAAATAGTGGGCAATTGGCAAATGGAACTCTGTTACCTAGTAACAAGTCCTTGAGGTACGAGCCGAAAAATTTTGAGCAGGCAAAACATTTCCAGGCAGGCAGAGCAGCTTGACAAACACAAAACATTTTGCAAATCCGGCAACTGTCCATGACATGGAAAGTGGAAGCAGATGCGGCAAATTACCTCGTTAACAGGCAGTCTGAGGGACAATTAGCTAATGGCACCGCAAAGGGAACGCTGTCACGTAACCAGCAGCAAGGGCAGGGCAGCAAAGTTCAGGTTCCCCTGAAGATAAATGGGAATCCTGCTCCTTACACTGGCAGTGTTCACTCGCAGCTCTGCCGCGGCCGGGGCCTTTCCCTGCCCACCGGGAGATAAGGGGAGCGCTGCCGCAATTCCAGGCACGGCTGCTGACTCAGCAGATCCAGCCCCGGTACCGCGCTGCAGACGCCGCCGCACGGAGCGTTTCGACACCTTTGCTATGAATGGGGCGATGCCTGCTCTGCTCCCAGGCAGGGTTACTTGCAGTTTGCCACGAGGAAGAGCATCAGAGTGATTGCCTCACTCAAACACACCAAACAGGATTTCCTAAATGTTCCCTTGCAGCAACAAATGCACTTTCAAAATCATCTGAACAAATCCATCTCCTTTCAGGCACAGTGCAGGAAACCACGTACCTACCTCTCTCTCCATCTCGTAAAATCCTTTTGACAGGTACAGGAACCACTCAGGAAAAAAGTTTTGTCAACCTCCTTTGTGCATTTTTTTTTTGCCACAAGCAAATGGTGTGTTTTATCTGTAAAGCTGGACAAACCAGCTCTTCACAGAACATTGGTCAATCCCATGTAAGCCACGACTGAAAAGCATTTCCTACAGCAGCCATACCCTCCCAAAGCCAGCCCGGCCCCTGCCATGCTCAAAGGTGTGCCCGGAGCCATGCAAAGGCTTGGATTTGTGCACTCCATCATGACTCCTCAGCAATATCCCCAATTGAAGCACCACAAAGGACATGAGTGATGCCTCATTCCATCCTACCTCACCACACACACAACTTTTAATTCCTGGCTGAAGCTGTTCATCTACAAATAATGAATGTGGCTAGTGTGTGTCCTGTTCCTGACTTTTTCGCCTTATCCTAAAAACAAAAAAGGAATGTTGGGTTTTAGATGTGATGTTAATGCAAAACTAAGTTTGATTTCTAAAATGCACAAAGCCCAGGAAAGTCACATTTTAGCTCTTTTCTAAGCCATGAGCAAAACCAGCATTTTCATTCCACGACTATGATTCTGGACAATGCAAGACACTTCCACTATTTGCATAAATTCAGATCCAAACTAATCTCTGCAGGAGATGACTCCAGAAAAAGAAGCCTCAGTAAAACAAACATACCAGCTGAGGGACTGCAGAAAGATGGGACCACTCTTGCTTTGGTGACGCACCATAAAACAAAGCATCCCCTGGCTCCCCTCAATTTCATTTCTCTGCTTGCAGAATTCCTGGAAAATGGCAGATCATACCCTGTAGCCTAAAGAGAGCAATAAGGCAGAGCCCAATATTTAAACAATCCTGATACTGAAAATCTGGGGTTGATGGGAATGCCAAGTGCCTCGGTAAGAACATTTCTCAGGAGAAAACAGCTGGTTGGCTTTCAGGCGCTGTGCTTGCCACACATGCCCTTAATCAATTTGGTCTAATTTCCCTAGCTTGAAGCACTTAAATCAGCTATGTGGCCTCCTCATCATAGTTGGACTCAGAAGAGAGCGTAGACAGAAGTGACTGAAGAAAACCATTCCAGCAAGAGTCACATGGAAGCCTTTTAAAACTATCAGATCTTACTACAGACATGCAAAAAAAAAAAAAATAAAAGATCAAATTTGGCAGAACTCTGTGTTCTAACTAGTTTCCACTATCAGACAGAGAATACATGTCCTCATTTAGACAGCAAAGCATATCCCTAAGTCCTGAAGAACAGACGCAGCTGCAAGGATTGCTAAAAACCATGGGCCAAGTCTGATGGTAGTGCTGCAGTGTTGCTCCTAACACTCGAGCAGGTTCACTTTGTGACTTTATCCTGTGTCAACAAGCCCAACTTTATCCTGTGTCAACACATATGGGCAGGATGTTATTTGGTGAACAAAAGCCACCAGTGACCAACAGCACACAGGTAAAGCACTGGTTATAAACCCAGAAATAATTAGAGATTTGGCACTTGCCATTGCTCAGATATCTGACTCCAGGAACAGGGGAGCTGACTGCTTTCCAGGAACAGCCAAGCACTCACTGGGGGCCCCTTCACAGCACCCAAAAGCAGCAGCAATCAGAGCCACCAAGCACATTCTAACCTGTCCAGACAGAAGCCAACATACAGCATGGCACATTCTGCATGAGCACCTTCAAGGAAGGCAAGAGGATAGCCAAGAATTAGGAAGGCCCACATGGCCCATGAGAAAGAAGCGTGCTCCACGTGCCAGGGCTACACTGAGGCCTCTGGCAGCGGGGCTGGGTTGGCACTAGGGCCACAGGGCAATCGGGGCCCGTGCCTGTGCAAGGCAGCGCCACCAGGTCATCCTGGGACACGGCCACATCCACGGCTTTGTTCCTTTCCATGATGGCCTGAGCCACGAAGCTCCTGTGGAGCTGCTGGCAGCACCACCTACAAGTCATTCCTGGGACAGGACGAGTGCTCTGAGGTGCAAGGTTTGTAGCCCGAGGCATCTGGCAACATCTGGGCTGCCCCTCACCCAGGGCTTCACCCGGGCAGGCTGGAGCAGCTGGAGGCCCTGGCTGCAGACAGTGTCTCTTTGCACAGCCGACCTCATGAGATGCACAGCCATTTGGAAAAGATAAATGAGGTCACTGATTTTTATTTATTTATTTTCACAACAACCAAAGGCTGCTGCTAAAAACCTTTCCTCTCTCGCACATGCCATAATAAGGCTTCACCCCGGAGGCTGGCAATAAAGATGTCTGAAACAAACTCAACGCTGGACTCATCATCTGCACCTCGGCCTGTTCCTCCTGCCTTTGCATCCACCACTTGTACAGTAGAAGAACTCTTATCACCAACCAATCTCAAGTGACTCATTCTGCACTTGTGCTAGGGAGATCAGAAAGAAGCCTCGTGACTTATAATCCATAGTTAAAACTCCAAGAGCATAAAGACAAGTTATCTGGCAAAATGAAAGTTAAATAAATACAGGTGCCTTGTGGTTGCTACTTGCTGATCTGGCAGCAGTTGTTAGTCATTTCATCAGAAGGCCCATCTGCGAGGATCTAAGAGTCAAAAGCTTTGATTGCTTGCCCTTTATGTTGTCTGGCTCCTCTTCACTCATTCTCGAGAGCCAATGAAGGCTTGGAGTAGTAACAGAAACCTATCCAAGCCATGCTGTTCTGCAGATGTTAAAAAGATAAATGCACAAACTGTGAAGGAGCACACACAATACATGGCAAACGTTTTGATTAACTGCTCTAACTGGAAGTCACAGACTCCAGGCTCTCCCAGCGTGTGTTTTGGCTTTTGAGAAAGGAAGTCCGTAATGGGGTTTTCTGTCATCCTGAGGTTGCTCGGAGCCAGGCTCAGCCCACTGCTCTGCAAGTGGGACAAGGCTGTAGTGGAACTGGTGTGGTTGCACGGCAGGGAGCAGCAGGAATCAGATCCTTTCTAGGGAGGCAGCGACAGGAGCATGGGACACTGCACCCACCACTGGGCTCCAGGCAGCTACTGGGGAGCAGCTCCACAACTTCAAAGGAATTCCTTCTCCTTCCTTCAGTCTGCCCAGTGGCCTGGACACGGGGGTCAGGCACACAGCCCTGTGCTTGGCCCTTTGGGAATCACAAGCGGAAAGAACCACAGGGAACAAGCAGAGCATGAGGCGGCACATGGGGCTTTCTTCACAGCCCACCAGGGGTTGGAGCTTTGCAGGAAGCCAAGTGACATTTCTCAGGCTTAAAAACCAGAACAACACCTGCTATGAAATATTTTGTGCCAAAAGAGAGGAACCAGCATCGCATTCACAAAGTACCTCAGGTGTCCAAGCAGCAAAACTGGTCTGTATACCAGGGAAAGCATCACATCCACACACGTAACTTTGGAGCTTGCTGCTGAACTTGTGTCTCTCAAATTTCCTGTCCTAACAATATAGGGCAGCCCCAGAGACTCAGTGTGCATTGCAAGGGGTGCTGGCACAAACTGACTGAAACCAAAAGAAATTCAAATTCAAGGCTGAATCGCTTTCCTTACCTCATCCCATTGTACTTAGTTATTTCAGCACATAATTGCTAACATCCTTCATTGATCTGAAATTCCTGCGGATACAATAAGGCCAGCCACGGATGGATGCTAGCCTTCACTCTGGGTATACAGGCCTTTGTCACAGCCCCTGGGCTCAAAAAGCATAAAGCTTTCAGAGTGTCAGTGACCTAAATACATCTGTGACAGCCCCAGTGCATCTGTGGGCGCCCCTCATGATGCATTCAGCCCATTTCCTGCTGCCTCAGGCTCCCCTGCACACGGCAGCTCCTCTCCCAGCCCTGCTGCCTTGTCCTTTTTTCCACTTACAGTCATAAAATCATTTCCTCTTCCTCCTGGGCTCTGCATTAGATACGATTAACTGCCACAGGGCATCCTACTTTTAAATTCCCTGTGCAGCCCCATGTGAGGAGTTTGCTGTCGATGGTTTGGAGAGGAAAATTCATTGGTGCATAAAGATTTTATTATTCCCAGAGTAGAGACAGATGTGCAGGTGATTTTTACTCTCTCCCAAGCTGAAAGGGAGAGATTAATATAACACACAAGAGTACATGATAAAAATATTGTCATGCAAGTAGGGCAAATTGGGAGATGTGTGTGTGAAATTTACATACATTGATATCAACATCAATTTCACATACAGATATGAATACTTTCAATTGCTAAGGGGAAACATCACATAATAGATATTTCTCACATCTAAAAAATTATGAGCATCATTCTTTTAAAAAACTATTGAAATTATTTGAAAATCATTTGAACTCATGTACAAAATACACTCCAAGAAAGCCTTTAAGATCATTTCTCATGGTTCAGTAGAAATAAATGCTCTGTTGAGCCTGTGCTTGAAAATATTCAGTCCCAATACATATATTAGATACATACCACCCTTGAGCTGAGAAATCTATTTTAGGGTTTTCCTGTCACTTTCCAAAAACAGCTTAGAAGAGAGTGGTGAAATCAGCGCAAAAGTGACCATATGGGGTTTTTCTGAATGAGCAATAAGATGTAAAAGAGAAAAAGTACACGGAAACAAGAGGTCCACCTTCCTGTATACAGCAAACGTCCAGCAAATCTACAACCAAGAAAAGATAATGCTAAAACAGAGCAAACCTCTGATTTTCACAGACACTGCAAGAGGCTCATTTGAAATAGCTGTTCACCCCCTCCCTCCAGTAGGATCAGTCTTGGATATTTTTAAAATGCCCCTCTAAAATTAGATTTACCTAAACTGTGATGGTCCCTACAGTGAGGAAAAAATACTGGGGAAGTACATGTTGATTCCAGAACCAGATTTTGATTTTACTGTAACTTTTTAACACCCATCTTAGCCTCCCTTTGGTTTTCAAATACTACTGACCAGGACATGAGATTCCCCTGCTAAAACTCTTATTTTCTCTTCACACATCACCACTTTTTGGGGGGGCAGGGCCACAGCTCGAAGCCCCCGGGGCTGCCTGAAGGCTGAGCGCGCTTGGCAGCAGCTGGAAAAGTGGGTCACTGGCTGGCAGCTGTGAGTGACCCCGTTCCAGGCGGGACTGCAGGATGTGTCCCAACCTCTGGGGAACGGCAGGGTTTGTTTGCTGTCGGGGAGGTGCGGGTTATCAGCTCGGCGGGGAGCGGAAACAACCCAGCGGGGCAACTTTTCTGAGGCTAAGCACAGCTCCAGCCGCCCTGGGGCGGCCTCTCCCCTTTCCATGGGAGGCTGTCTCGGCGCAGGTATAAAACCTTATTATACAACCAGCAGAAAAACAGTGACCAAGCCTTCTGGCCCATCTGGAAATAAATAAGGAAAGTCTGGGGCACCATCCTCCCCACATGGACAACCGGGGGGCGGTCCGCACATCACCTCAGCCCTGAGCACGGCTGGGCACCACGACCCCGAAATGGCACGGCGGACAAAACTGCAACAGGGCTTTTCACGCCTCACAGCGTGGTCCAGGAGAAGAAGGCTGCTGGAAAACACCCAATTCCAGCCATTTCAGCACCGCCAGGCCCTCCGCGGGTCGCCTCAGGCTGCTCGGGGCCGTGAGGGAGCCGAGTGACGGGAACGCCGCCGCCGCCTCCCCTCAGAGCCGCGGGGCGGGCGGGCGCCGTGAGGGCGCCCCTGAGGCAGCGCCCACCGCGATGGAGACGGCGCCAGGGCCCCGCACCATCGCCCTCCGTGCCCCTCAGCGCCTGCACGGAACACCTCCACACCCGTGCCCTGAGATGGGAGACGTGAGGGGGGAAACCGCTGTGTCACCTCTGTGGTGAGGTGGGCTCAGCCCTTCAGACAGAAAGCGGGCAAAGAATCCGCCGAGCGCGGCCGCTGACTTCGATTTCCATTATTTCAATACCCACTTTGTTCGCTATGGGCATCGCTTTCTAAAAGCCGGGACAAAAACATCTCTCCAAGAGGTTGGCGGGTGCTTTTGGCACATCTAGGCAGTGCCAGGGCTCCATTCCAGCCTCTGTACTTCCTACAGACTTCAGTGCACTTAAAATCACCTCAGACCACTTAACTTCACACAGATAAAATCTCCTCGCCACAGTGGCACTATGTGCCGCCTTAGACCTTACTGCCGCGAAAGGGAACTTTAACATGAAAACAAACCCCTTCAAGTTATCCTTAAAAAAAAAAAAAATAAAAAAAAAAAAAATTAAAATCTTAAAAGAGCCGAAAGCGCAATTCAAGCATCCAGAGATCACCGCTTAATGGTCGCACATGTGCCGCAGCCTGTGATGCTGCGTTGTGTCCTCAGTGACTCGCAGCATCATTTCAAACCCATCCGCATGCCAGGAGCTGCTTTAGGGGAGATGCCAACGATTTTCACCATCGTTCTTTCCTCTTTTCCCTTCCCCACCCTGCCCCAAAGAGCCAGCTTTCACACAAACCCCATTTTTCTTCAGGTCATTCTGAAGAAGACGCTGTTTTGACAGCATCGTGCATTTTCCCTCTTGCGAGTCCAATGAAGCCCTGCCAAAGAAAGTGATATATGGCCAGAAAGAGACCCTCAACCTCACCCTAATTAGAAGCCTTCACTATTCAGGAGGGTTTCAAGAGGACAGAAGCCTGAGGCAGCTGGATGGGAATACGAACCATACCATGCTCCAGCAGCTTTCTCATATTCATCCAGTGACCGAGATCCATCTGTTTATCATCAGTTGCAATACAGTCGGAGACAAAGTGCATTGTTAATAGGGTGTGTTTGAGAGAAAAGTCACAAGGAAGTGCCCTAAACTAAGTGATTTCTGAAAGTAATGGCTACGGAGCACATACCACACAGTAGCGCTGTGCTAATGGATATTTTTCTTCAGTCATAGCCATTAGCTGTGTGGTTTTGCCAGAAAGATCCAAAAATAAAATACAAGGTGTGAATATATTATCTACATAAGATGTTTCAGTTTCTAACTAGTTCTAACTTTGATTCCTTTTTCTTGTAAGGATTTGCCATACATTATCAGTGCAACAGCTCCTTTTGGCCACGAGCTTGTCCCTGACAGTAACCCTGGACAATGCTTCAGAGCATGCTGAATGTTCTCCAAGTAACAATGATTACATTAACCAACTCCAAAGCATTAATTAGCTTGCTTCATCACCCTCACCCAAGTGCCTGTCTCTAAAATAACAAGTCATATATTATCACATATGACTGTTATATGAGCAACTATTATCACACATTGCATGTTGTTGAGAAGCTGAAGATTTTACTTTTAAGGCCATAATCCTGTTCTGTTCAGCACTGTAATGGAAAGGACAAGCAACCAGGAGACACCACCACATTTTCACAAAGGCAGTGTGAAATTGCAGCTGACCTGATGCCACTGAGGGACATCCCACTCAGAGTTTGGATATTGGATCAGTGGAGAGCAAGATTCTCTGCTGCTGAAAAAGCACTCAATGGCCACCAAAAGTAAGTTGTTTTTTTTTTTTTAATTAATGGCAATGTAAGGGGATGTCAGAGCTCTTCCCAGTCCAGGCCTTCATAGAGCTACTTGGACTTGTATTGATTAAGTGTGGACACTATGGAGCAAACAAAATGCAATCAGATCAGATCAGATCAGCAGAAGCTTTCAGTCCTTGAAGGCTCTAAAATTTGGAAATAGAGATACCTTGCAAGCAACACACCCAGGGTTATTTTAAAATCAAAGGTTATAGGGTGGATCTCTTTTTTTTTTTTCCTGTTGCCCTTGCTTCAGCTTTCAGAAATTTAACGACGTTCCGCGCTATCAAAGCATTCATTCATCATCTTGATTTCTTGCCCCTCCCATTGTAAACTTTATTCTACCACCTTTTGCTCGCTCCCATGCAGTCACTGTTCTTAGCAGGCTCACAGGGAAGATTGTCTGGAGGCAAGCAGACACACTGGGGTAACTCGAGCAGTTTAGTTCACCTGGTACCAGAGGTTTTATAAGGATGCTTGTTTTATGAATGTTTGTGTGCTTATTTCATGAAAGGTAACTATAGTATAAATCAGCAGTTTTCTAATAAAAAGAAATAAATATGGTTTTGTTTGCTAATAGAAGTTTGAGCGTCTTAGTTTGAGGTCAGGGTAGAAGTAAAACCTTGAGCTGGACCTTTTCCAACAGGACCTAAAACCGGAAGAACTACAGAAGCCTCATGATCCAGCCAGGAATTATGTAACACTTGCCAGTGCCATGTGGAGTTATTTCTAAGGATGATTTTTGCTCTTGGCCCTGTCCTGTGAGGTGATTTTCACAGCAGGTCCAGGCTGCCATCTACTAATGGATGGACTGCACTCACAATCCCGTACAAGAGGTCATTTAATCACGGCTGTCTCTCTGCTCATCCCAGCAGCTCATGTTTGGTTTAAGCACTGCTTCCAAGCAGGGCTGCAGCCCTGACCTGAATAAATCAGGAGCTGGGGAATTTATCACTTTCCTCAGTGGTTTATTATAGTGGTTATTAAACATCCCTGCTAAAGATACATGCCTGTGCTCTGAGTTTTCTGGTTTCAAGTTCAGTCTTGTGACTTAGCCAGCTAAATTGCAGAGCCCTTTAGTACATATTTCCTCTCCACAAAGGTGTTTAAAAGTGCTGTAATCAACTTACTCCTCAGCCTTTCTTTGTGATAAGCTAAATACATGGAATTCTTGATCTCTTTCTTGCCATGCAAAACACAAGCCTTTAAACCAGCTCACAAGCTTTCTGCAATCTCCCATCTTTCAGCATCCTCTTAAAAGCACAGGCAGCTAGAGGGAATGCTGTACTCCAGCACAATAAGTGCACTTGTGTCCCCTCTGAGCTCCAAATCCGTTCCCAGATGTTTTATGGGGTCCCCTTCAGGAGGCGTGAATCTGGCTCCAGACTATCCACCCCTTAAATTTGTGTCTTGTTTTCTAACAACCAAGGAGTCTCCTCCACATCCCTTCCAACAGTACAGCACTGCACACGTGTGGCATGGCCCAAAAAGGACCTTTGAGCTCTCTGCCATTGTGACAGTCTTGACACTTTTCCCTTCAGCTTCCACCGGAATTGCCACCAAAACCACCATGTAATGGCAACGCACTGCAGATTAAAGGAAATAATCTCCCATTTAGTTTGTGTTGCAGATGACTTGGGGAGGAAAAGCCCATTCTGACAGCTGCTTCCATTTCATTGTGCTTTTTTGTTTTTGAAAGAGAGAAGACCATTTGTTTTCAATTTGTCTATAAATAATAGGGGAAAACACAGCTGAGGGGCCTAGTCTGATTTTTATAGAACATTCATTTTTAGAAATCTGATAAGCTTAACCACATATGTTTGAAATCACAGTCATATAAAATAGAGAAATCTAAAAAAAACCACCCTACTTGTCATGCAATCTATTATTTATTTTATCTACTACTTAGCAGCATTTGTCAAATATTTGTGTGTTGGAGGCAACTTTGGACCCAAATTCTGAACACGTGGAGAAATATATATCTGACGGAATTAACAGATTAGGACTTAAACCTTTATGAGGTCAAAACTGGGGAGTTTTTCCCTAGATTGAGAGTGACCTCACAAGCCAGCATGACAATTAATGAGCTCCTGTTTTTCCAAGTGAGCCAGGAAGGCAATGGACTACACCTGAATTCCACTCACACTGTGTTTGTGCAGGTCAGATCTCAGAGATTACCGGTGACATTGGTGATATCTGTTCCTCAGCCAGGGCACAACAACAAATCCCTTATTTCTAGTCCCCTTATTTCCTCAGAACGACCATATTTAAAAACAAATAAACAAATAAAATAGATAAATAAAGGAGGTAAATTATGCCACTTGCGTACCAAGAGAAATGCTGACCTGTGGTACAGCAATCTCAGGAGATCGGAATAAAGGGGAGGGGGACATATCCATAAGCTCAAATGTAATATTATGCCTTAGAATGTTAAATTCTCTCTTCCCACTCCCAGCACTATAAAAATTGTTTATGACCCTATTTGTCTTCTGCTTTCCTGAAGTACAATCACGTCATGTCACACCCATGCCATTTAACTGATATATCATGAAGTGTTTGTTGCTAATGAGGCATTAAGGAATATTTCTGATCTGACTTGAATTTTTAATGGCAGTGGGTAAAGCCACTGGAAACGGGGTTGTTGGGGAAGGGCTGTTTTCTGCTGGATCGTAGCATGTGAAAGCTGCAGGAAGCCAATAATAAGCAGAAGGGTTTTATTACAGAGGCTCTGGCCACTACCTTGTAAGGTCTCCACAGCATCAGAACCCCAGCCTGTTTGTATCAGCACAGGGCCTGGAAGAGATACAGCAGCCTGGAGAGGCTCCTAAATCTTCACAGGAGGTTGCACTTCTAAGTGCAACTTCCTATTTAAGGAAGCAGGCTCTGTGTTAAAGGAAAAAGCGAGGCTTACGGGAAGATTTGAGGATGTGAGAACCCTTCCCATGAGACCAGTTGGCTGGAGCCATCTGTCCAACGTGGGGAATACTCATAAGAGCCCATAGAAATGACCAGGCAGCAAACAGAAGTTTGCCAAGGGGCTCAGGGCACTACAGCAATCATCCCTGTCCTTTCATCCATGTCAGATCCCTCCTGAAGGAGCAGGGTGGGGTACCAGAGGTGGCTATGAGGGAGTCTGAGGGGAAGAGAAGGTGACTGCATCCATTCCCACTGCTGGCTGTGAAAGGTAACCTCAGCTTTCCAGCCCTCAACAATTCCTTTCTCCTCTTCCACAGAAAGGCCTAAAAAACTAACAGTCATATACAAAGGTTCCCGCTTTTTAAAAAAAAGTGTATTTCCTACAGTTTTAATGAGCTGGTGTTTGCCCAGTACACTCAGCTATGGTGTGTGCTGGCCTGTCTAGCTGATGGCACAAACTGCAGATACATCACATCCAGACTTCCAGAGACAGAAGGGGAATTGCTGTGTCCACAGCCTTCTCAGACTTCCCTCCAGGTGCTGTGCTGGCAGCAGGCCCTGCTGCTCCCTGGAGAGGCAAGCAGCACTCTTGACTCAGAAACTGTTAGCAGACAATAACTAGTCATTTCAAGAATATGTTCTGTTTTCAGATAAACACATACACAGAACATGATGAAACAAGACTTTTTCGCAAAGGAAGCTGCCCTGCTCTCACTGGACTCAGTCCTGACTGTGCTTGCTCAGACATCCAGCCATTACTGGAAAGTACAGGGAGTGTTTAGCCAAGTGCATTCGGGCTGGAGGTCGCTAAAAGACCTTGGCTTTAGCCCCCAGTGTTTTCAGAGCACTGAGTTTAAAACCACCCACCACAATGTCCGTGTTTGTAATATATTGATTCACATTGCCCACGTACACACCCTGGGAGGACATGACAGATTTGTTCCTGTCATCTTTTACCACTCCTTAAGGAAAATATGTAACCAGCATCCCACCTGTCACATACTGAGTCACCTCCCAGTTAAATACATTTCTTACTTTGTATTTTTTTCTATTCAGCAGATAAACATGCTTCATTTGTCAGTACAGTCACTTCCTCAGGAAAAGCACTGAAGGTTATGCTGTATCAGAATGCAGATCAGCCACCAAAACACTTGCTGTAAGACAAATGCTCAGACTTGGGGAACAGTAAAGGTGCTGGGACCGATTTCAATCAGGTGCTGCAGGAAAGGGATCCTCTCAGGCTGGAAGGGGAATAGCTGAGTTGGCGTGGCGGCCGGTTTGGTCACCCAGAGTGACCACCCTGCTGTCACACAGTGACTGAAGCGTGGTGGTTTTACAGGGCAGTGTGAGCCTGCATGGAAAGCTGTCTGTGAGTCATGGGAACAGGCAGGCTCCCTGTGGACCTCTCAGCATCCCACCCAGCTCTCCCCCCAGGCCAGGAGGTCCAAACCAGGAACAGGAGTGAGCTGCATAAGTTCCCAACAGCATTACACAAGCTACTGTTGAATTTTATTTGAAAAGTTAATTTTTTCCCCCTAAGAATCTCCATTCACCAAGCCTATTCCACACATTACAGGGAATTATTGTCAATTTATAGAGGGCCATAAAGCTTAGGGATTATAAATGGGTTGTTTGCTACAGCTCGTGGGGCAGTCTGGCAGCAGAATTGGGAGCAAGTTTGGCATTCCCACTATCTTGGCTTTGTGCCTTAATCAAACTTTATATAAGGTGCAGGAGGCCCAGGAACTCACCATACTATCTCTAATGTCAGGAACTGATTAAGGCACCAGTGCTTCGTGTTTTGCCAGTACAGCTGCAGTCTGATAGAAAATTATTTGACTGAGGGCTGGTTCAGAAAGGAGCCATAAACAGATAATACCCACATGACTACAGGAACCAAGAACTTAATCTCTGATGGTTATTTCCCAAAGTAAATATTTAAATAAACTAACATCTAAAAAATAATAAAATGTAATTGGAGATAAGCAAGGTTATAAAAGTTATTTTCCTGTAGGCTGCAGGAAATTTTACTTCCAATCCCCTCAGCATACAATGGGATTAAAAAGTCACTGCGATAGAAATAGACATTACAACCCAAGAGCAGATTTCCTCTGAATATCAAAAAGCACTTCCTGTAATGGGAAATTGTCAACAGACCCACGTAGTGGCAAAGCAAGGGTTAGTTTATTGCATGTGGATATCCTGCCAATATATTTGCACCTGCTTACAGCCTCCAGATTGATTTACAACCACAAGGGAAGGCTTCAACTCCCTCATCACATCCCTCTTATCCACATTATGAACTTCCATACACCTTTATTCTTGCCTTTTTCTTTCTTAATGTGAAAATAAATCTTATTTTTCTGCCCTAAAATTTCCAAATCCCCATTCCTGTATTTCAAAAGTCATCATTAATCTGTCTGCCGCGTCTTTCCTTTATGGTCTTTAAACCCTTCAAAAACAACATGCCGACAAAGGGAAGAAAAAGAAATAGAAAAAAGAAAAAAAAAATCAAGAAATTGGTAGCAAGGCATTTTGCCCCCATAAGCGGGGAGCAGAGATCTCAGCCAAGCGCAGCCAGGCCGAGCATCAGGCGGGCTCTGCGGGCTGCCACCTCCGTCATCTGGGCTTGGGGAGGAAGAGGAGGAGCCGGGGCTGCGGCAGGTGCTGGGCTTGAATTCACAAGCGCAGTGACCCTCCCTAGGAGCATGGCAGGAATTTCAAATGGGATTAGCCACCCGGACAAGAGAAAGGTCATACTTGACATTTCCACTGGAAATTCTAATGCAAATAGACCTCTGATACTCATGACATTTTTTCACACACGGACTAACAGCCATACATATGTAAAAGGAAAATTATAAAATGTGATGACTAATTTATGTAAATCTCATAAAGGCAATAAGACCGAGGCCTGAGCACATAGAAACATTAGTCAGGCGAAGGAGCACATGATTGTATTCCCCTTTTATTTGCTACCATTTTAAATTGGTTTATTTTGATAGGGTTATTATTTGTTTAGCTTTCAAAAAGTCTTCAGTGCCTGTGCAAGGAGTACAGGACATAGAGCCCTTGCTCATAGTGATCCCTCGGCTTTATTTGGAATGGTTTTGGTTATTGCCATGAGGATGGGAGCTGAGCAAGGCAGAGAGGCTCTCTAGGAAGCCAGGGATTTTTACAGCCTAACTCAGGCTTGAATATTTACACACTGAGAAATCCTGGCTGAAAAACCAATTTTTGGAATTAGATCCCAGTGCAATTCACGTAGGATACTTACAACACAAAGATTACATGGAAAATAGTTCTACAGAGAAGCTTTTCTCACCTCAAGGAGCCTTAACAACAGCATTGCAACATATTCTCACACTTACAGCTGTTTCCACCGTGTATCTTGATAAGCAAATTTCCTTATCTGTTGTGTTCTGAGGTCACCAAATTAGACAAAAATAGAGTGCTTTGGTTAATCCACTCAAAGAAGAAAATTAAAGCTATCAGGCTGAACGACAGCAGAGTGGCTGGAAATGTTGGTTGTCGAGCTTTTGTTGTTTTACACACTCAGCAAACCTGTGGTCAGCAGAGCTCTGAGGTATCTGCAGGTCTCCCCGTACAGGCAGGAAAATAAGTCAAAGCTAAATATAAACTAAGTAGAGAAGACCCAATTCTCTCAGCATCTTATTCAAGGTTTTGCTTTCAATACAACCAGGAGTGGTTTTTACCCCACTTCCCATCGTTGCCCATTTTATTTCAGTATGTCTATTTCTGCATTCTGTATTATTCCAAAGGGCAGCGCCTCATTTTCTTCAGCTGGGGGGGTTGAGGAAAACATTTATTAAACTCCTCAAGGCTTGTTTATTTTTCTTAAGCCTAATTACCTGCCCGCAATGACTTAATTTTGTTTATTACGGGTTTTAAAATGACAAGTTCATCTGCCACCGGAAAGCAGCGCTGCTTTAGCGACAATGAAAGGCCGCAGTCCTGCAAGCACTTATGCATATGCTTCACGTTTTGCATGTAAATAGTCCCATTGACTAAATCCCCGTTCTTTGAAAGGGAAGAAAAGGCTGAAAGGCAATCATTGTTTTCCCAGGCAAACAGCGCTGGAGAAGAAAGGAACAAGTTAGGAATATAGAAAATTAACTCATTTCCCATCGCCCACCACATGCATGCATATCCTGAAACTCCTGAATTTACTTTAAGTATCTAAAGTCTCTTCTGTATGCAGCCCAGTTTTTCGGTGTCTTAATGCTTTGTTAGTTTTCCAAGGCAATTTCTTTAGGCAAATATAATACAAGAAAACTTTTAAAAGATAATTTAAGAGAAAACATTATGAGCAAGCAAAGACCAGCTCTGATATTCAACCTCCTCTCTAAGTATAAAAAAAAGAGGAGAGGAATTCAAACAACAGTCTAGGAAGGAAAAATGTATTCGTTTTTCCAAGGCACTGTAGAAATTGAATAATTAAATGCACTCTTCCCCTGAGCTTCCCAGTTAGCTCCATCCCCCTTTCATCCGAGTTGGATAATAGCAGGTGTATTGCTTCAAGTTAAAGTTACCCTGGGCTAGACATGGCAGGACTGATCATAGAATCACAGAATGGCTTGGTTTGGAAAGAATCATGTAATTTCAACCCTCTGCCATGGGCAGGGACACCTTCCACTATCTCAGGTTGCTCAGAGCCCCATCCAGCCCTGCTTTGAACACTTCCAGGGCTGGGGCATCCACAGCTTCTCTGGGCATCCTGTTCCAGGGCCTCACCACCCTCACAGGGGGGAATTTCTTCCTTGTGTCCAATCTAAACCCACCCTCTTTCAGCTTGCAACCATTCCCCCTTGTCCTATCATGTGCTGGGAATGATGCCATCTTAGAGGATAAAAAATCTCCTGGGTTCCCTCTCTGACCAAGGTAGAGGAGCAACTCACAGCCCTGACCTGAGGCCCCCCCACATAAAAAAGAATGGAAAAGATCAAGCATTTGTTTTTTTCCTGTCTGTGCCCTACAGCAGTGCTGAGGTGCATTTGAGACCCTGATGCTGGGGCACAGCCCGAGCCCCGTGCTGCAGCCCAGCACAGCATCCCACCAGGGGCAGTCTGCGGGCAAAGAGGTGTGGGAATCTGAAATCAACATTTCTGAGGGACCGTGGGCAGCTCATTAACAGCAGCACTGACATCAGCAAGTGGAAATGGTCCCGTTACAAACACACACACACAGAGACACTTGGGTTCCTAAGCCAAAAACCAGATCTGCTGCTTTGCCTCAGACTGGCTCATGTTTTTTCCACTTGATAAAGAGTCATGAGTTACTCTGAAGTTTCTTCTGTCACAGACTTCTTTCAAACCTGAGTAGCTATCATACCACCATCACTGAACCTACATGAGAGACTGGGCAAGTGGAAAGAATTAAAATAAATTCGCTAATATAAATTTTCCTATAGCTGTTCTTCATCAATTCTCATTAAGAAGAAAAAAAAAAAAGTATCCTTTCCTGCAAAAATTAAAACCTATATAAAAACAAATTAGGCTGGAACTACTGCTTTGAGGTTCCTTCCAACCTAAAATATTCTAAGATGTAAATTCCTTATCACAGCAATAACTTTGGCACAGGGAAGAAGACAGAGCAGCAGTCATTGCTGTGTTTACAACCAACAGATATGGGGACAGATATGGGTTCAATTAACACAGCCTGTGTTAATTGAAGAGTTCTTGTAGCCTGGAGAGCTACAGCTGATACAACCTGTGCCTCTCAGGTGCCCTCAAGCTACCACCTGACAAATGTTCCAAGCAGTGCAACTGAATCTATACAAATATTTCAGTGTTTCTTGCTGCCCAAAGATAACACTTCTTCAGTGGCTAAAATAGGGGCATGAGGGAAAAAAAAGCATGGAATTAATTAGGAATCATAAGCAAACTCTTCCTCACAGAGAAGTCCTGTGACATCTAACAGTGGTGAAACCAACAGGCTTGTGGAACAGATTGCTCTGAGAGCCAGGAGAAGCCAGGTGAAGGTACCTGCTGTGGTGCTGGCCACTTGGCTGGACACCATTCCTCACTGGGCCCAGGATTCCAGCAGCTGGAGCCCAGGCAGGCAGGGAACAGAGCTCCCCAGCTGCCTTCCTGACACAGAACGTGTCCCATTCACACCACAGACATTCCTGTGATTTGCCAGATGAAGGGGTGGCCTTGACAGAATTAAAAGCTGCCGATGAATCTGTGAGGCCAAGAGAGCTGATGCATATTTTTTTTTAAAGGTTACTATTCAAGGAAGCAGTGTAGTGCACAGCAGTAACAAAAGGATTGTGGCAACCAGCAAATTATTCCCTGGAGAAACTTCCTCCAAAATTGGGTAGTGACAGAATCCAATCAGGGTAAAAAAAAAAAAAAATCCCAGACTAAATACCCACCAGACCCAAACACAAAGAATAAAATCCATGCAGAACAAGGATCTTTCTCCTTTCCTGGACTGGAAACCAGATGTACTTACTTTTTAAAATTTTTTTTTTTTTTTTTTTTTTTGCCAGACTGCCTAAGACTAAGCTGTCTTGAACACTGAAAACCTGACTCCAAAAATACCCCAAAAAACAGCTTTCTTGATTTTAGCTTACAGATTATTGAATAACCCACAGGCCACCAGCTTCTGTCCTGCTATTTCTAAGTCAGTCCAGATCAAGCTGGATGGGGAGGGGAAAGGCAGGTTTGGGCTTTGTTTGATTTGGTTTTAGGCTAAAGCTCAAGGCCCGTTTATTTAGGAAAGAGACTGCCACCCCCCAATGCAATGCATTTTATGTTCAATAGAAAATAATATAAGAGCATATCCCTATGCCAAGTATAATGCACACTCAGTTCTAGGTTTTGGTGTTAAAATTTCTCAAGAGAGAATTTTCTTCTTCTGTTTTACGACATTTTACAGAATTTCCTTTACTTTCCATAAATACCAACTTTTTTGTCTACAGGTAACTAAGATTCCCCTTTCTAAAGGAGAATCTTAGTTACCTGTAGACAAAACCTGAAACTTAGTTACCTGCAGAGCTGCTTTTTGGAAAAGGATCAGTTATTTCCTCCAGGGCCTGGGAGCCTCTCCCTGAAATAACTACTCCATCCACCCCATGAGTAAAACACTGAGCTCAACGCCAGCTGGAAGTTTTGAGGGCAGATTTCAGCTCACCTGCCTGAGCAGCCAGGCACAAAAACCCTGTAGGAGAGGGACAAGGAGCAGTTTTGCCCCTTTGCCTCCACCGAGGATCCAAGGGCTTGGAAAGGAGCGCACGGCAGTTCGCATCAGTGCGCGAGCTGAATATAAAACCCAAAGCAAAACACGATTTGTTTTTCAGTTTATTAAAGGAAATGTTTTCATATAATTAATCATGGTCCACGAGGCCGCTTTATCCAACGCCGTCCCTCCCTACCCCCGCCATCCCACATGGAGCCTTAGCTGGACTAAAATTTTGCAAAGCCTTGCATTGTTCTCCCTGACACCGGATCAGCGGACACAAAAAAGCAACTGCCAGCTCAAAAGCAATCCGGCGATAGAGCCTGGTGCTATCTAATCAAGGGCAAAAGGTCACTTCCGAACAACTGGGCAATAAAAGATTATTTCCAGCCGCAGAACAGAAAGGCCCAGTGGTGGATGCTTGAAAGAGGGGGGTGGAAGGAGGGCAAAAGGGCTCCCGTCTGTGGGAGGAAGTGCATTGAATAAAGCCAGCAGACGGGAACCATCTGGCTTTGTGCGTGGTCTGTTCTTCAGAGGAGAGAGAAAGCCCCCTCAGCGGGGCCAGTGACTCCAGCAATGATTCAAACTTTTCTTCTTTTTTTTTCCCCCCTCTTTCTCTCCCCCATCAATTTTAAAGCAGCTTTCCCAGGCACCAAAAAATTGGAAAGGGAAACTTTCCTAACGGGTGGATGGACGCGTCTTATCAAGGGCGAGCTGCGAGATGGAGCCCATGTTTTAATTTGGCCATGAGAGATGGCTCTTATCAGGGAGCGAGGCCTGTGGATGACCAGACAGGGCTTTTTTGGTTTGTTTTGTTTGTTTTTAAGAATGGCTTAAAGAAGAAGCCTCCCAGGGACCCAGCAGACTCAAATTCCCAACCCATCCAGTACACTGGGTTTTGGTGGCATTTTTGAGCAACAAATGACATTTCCAGCAGCATCACCTTTATTATGTATACTTCATGCATTTCCCCCTTTCCTCTCTCTCCCCACTTGTTATATGGCCTCACTTGAATGAAAGCAAGAAAATAAAAGGGCCAGATTACATTCAGTCCAGTTGCCATGGCCTGTGGGAGGGCAGAATTGCAAACACTTCAGTACAAATGGTACAATCCCTCCTCCCTCCCCTCGGCCCTGCAGTTGTCCTCCATGTCCTCACTTTCCCTCGCTCCGCGGTTCGCACCGGAGGCCTTTGGCACTCGGCGGCGAGGAGCTGAATCTATTCAAGCGCCCAGACACCTCCTCCGTTCACCAGTGAATTAACTTTAAGCATGCAAATCACACTAATCCAGAATTCACAGGAGAGGAAGTCAGGAGGGTTCCCAGTGGTCTGGGAAATATTTTTCCTTTCGGGAAGGGAAGGGGAGGGGGGGGTCATTGCACTCTTGTTTAGAGCTCGCTGCAGGTCACTCTGGCTCATCTCAAAGAAAGTTTAGTTCAGAGGCTCAGCTTGACATTCATTGGTTTCTAAATCGGAACCTCTTGAGCGATTGTCCCAGCAATCCCAGGGATTGGGGCCTGAGCAAATAGCCCCCGACTAATTCTGCTGTAGTAGGGGGGAAACGAAGCAGTTAAATGTCCAGTTTATCAACAGAAAACAACAACTGAGCCTTTGTCCTAACAGGGTGCAGGAGGAAACCGTTTTGCAAGGCTCATCTGCATGAGAAACCCGGGCAGCTGGGAAACACCGACAAACGGCCTGGGGGGAGATCCACGCACACACTGGAGGAGAAAAATATTCCATACATCGGCTTTCTGTACTGCCACCTTCAAAAAGGAAGCACAACTCGGGAATTCTGAGTAAGTCAGACACAGCTTGACAATTGAGGGGCTTTGTTTTAAATGGGGGGAAAGAAAACCAACAGCAAAAAAAAAAAAAAAAAAAAACACACAAAGCAAAAGTTTAAATTGAGAACCTACACAGCAGGTCCTCTGCCACAGCCTATTTGTTAGAGAATGAAAAAAAAAACACTACCAACAGCAAGGTGACCAAATGGCCACGGCAACAGCTCTGGTATTTATTCTCTGCAGCTCTGCAAGCTGAGGCAGTGCAAAGATACCAGTGTTTCTACTAGAGTCTCACCAGACACAGAAATGCAGGATGCAGTTTGGGAATGCAAAGCCAAAAACTAAAACCACAGAGTTGAAATGGACCTACTATAAAGTGTGTTAAAAAACCCCAATGTCATTCCTCCTGCTCCTCACTTTTTTTTTTTTTTTTTTTTTTTTTTTTTTTTTTTTTGCCACTCAGTACTGATCTATTCTGTTTTCTTAGCTAAGGGTTTCTTGGCAGTCACAGGCATTTTTCTCTAAGGATTTTTAGACACCCAGAAGTGGTTGGAAAAGCACAAGCAAAGGACTTGCCCACCACATTCCGTGTCTCTCTGAGAGCTGAGCAAAAAGCCTTGCCCTGTTACTGCCCAGGGTGAGGTCTAGAACCCATACAGCAGATATGGAAACTGCATTCCACTTGCTCATCAAACCCAGTGGGAAAACAGCTTGAAGGTGCAGGGGAAAAAATCCCAAATGTAAAGCAGGTGAGCCCCAGGTTAAGGCAGCTGCTGCTTTAACAGCCACTTTCAACACTTGAGAAAGTGAAACCACTTAGTGGAACAACAAAGCTATGTGCAAGGAGGAGGGGATGGCTGAGAAAATGTGTCCCTGCAACAGACCCTTTAGGGACAGGCCAAGGCGAGATGATGAGGTTATCACCAGGAAGATCACAGCCCCAAACTGCAAGGTCACAACCTGCAGGAACTTTGACAAAGCTTTTAAAGAGAAGCAAATCCAGCCTTTCCTGGAGTGCCCCAAAAGAGAAACCCATCCAAAGGGACACTTCCATGGCCCAGCAGTACAATATTCACATTCCAGCCACAATGGAGCCAAACAGATTCACTGCAGTGGGGGCAGCTCCTACTCCCACATAGCGTGATTAAAAACCTGGAGACTCACAGTTGTTTCAGAGCTCCACTGGCATTCTTTTAGGCCAGAGCATGCCCTATGCTGAGCAGCCACCCTGCTTTCCACTCCACTTAGCATTAATTACAAGCCTCTTTCTTGGATAGCTTGGCAGCTTTGTGGTTCAAGGGGGAAAGGGAAAAAAAAAAAAATAAATCTCATCCTATTAAATGTAGCCCAGCGACCAAAAGACTCTGAAAGATAGGAAACCCTTCTCAGCGTGAACAAGCAGCAGAACTGCACTTTTAGATACAGGTTTTAATTGCAAGTGGCATTTCCAAGCTACCCTGCTCCTGGGGCCACCTCAATGAGGGCCAGGAGTGCTACCAGACAGTTAATACCCTCAAACAAACAGCTTCCCACTCCCAGCCACAAACAGGGCTTTAAACATAGCCCATTTGTATCACAAAAGGCAGCCAAAGCCCCTGTCCTTGCAGGAGGCTTAGCTCTAGTTAGGCACCCAACAATGACTAAGTTGGTAAGAACCTCCATTTGGTCTCTCTGGCTGACTCAAACCCAGCGTTTTGCTGGGAGCAGATTCTGTAATGCTCACATCAAGCCCTTGTAGCTTGATCACAGATCACAGGCCAATTTTAGCCAATATCCTTAGCACAAACTCACCAAATCCACTGGAGCTCCAGAAGGGATGCAGGAGAACAGCACAGCTCTCCTGTCCTAAACCCTTATGGTTTTAAGGCTGCAGGTCTTGGGGCAAGCCTGAAGGAGACCAAGACCAGACTGTGACCTGCCTCAAGAAGAGAGGGCCTGCTTAATACCCTTCTGTATAACCAAAGGCTCTTGTCCTGGGTGTCCCTTCAGCTGTGGGGAGTTTGGGCCTCCTAACTCTGTGGAGCATCCCAGGTGCTCTCAAGGGGCAGAAAGGAGTTTGCCACCAGCTGAGTAGCTCAGAGCTTTCCAGGCAGGTTTTTCCATTTAACCCTGAATTGACAAACCCTGGAGCATTGGTCTGCCACGTTCTCAGCATCCTAACTGGCTTAGCCAACAACTCACACTGCCAGTGTCTTGCTGGTGTGGGATCCTTTAGGCTTGTAACCTAAGGGGAATACATGCCAGCAATCTACTGTGCAGATGAGGGAAGCAATTGCTATTCCTTACATCCAGTTGTAAATCAAAGGGTTTCCTGCCTAAGTCTAGATAAGAATATAACCCCCAGGCTATGGACCACCTGACAGCACCGAAATCCTTTTGTTAGGAAAATAATTGCAGATGAGTCAGTACTTTCTCCTGCTCTCCTTTGCCAGGTAGCATCTCCTCTGGATGGCTAGACTGAGCTGAGGCTTCAGCAGAAACTTGAAGCTGAGACTCCTTAAACAAGAAATTTCTTCTAGGGTCTGACTTTACAGGCCATCCCTGCATTTCCAGCACAGGAGGGCAACAGAGACAGAGCCACCTCCATCACATCCTGGTGAGATCTGGCTCCTTCACTTGGGAAAGTGCTTAACTCCAGGTTTTGCTGAGCCTGACAGCCTTTAGCCTCCAGCCCTTGCCAAGGCCCATGGCAGTCCTGTTGTGCTTGAACAACTTGACTGCTTTGAACTCAAGCTGATGGCAAAAGAAGGATGTAGGGAATCTTAAAAAGCATTTTCCATTCTGACTCTGATGTATTACTGTACAGCCTTTTCCAACTCCTCCATTGCTTTGTGGCTGGTGTCACTCACACTTTTCCTGCCTCACTGCTGCCCTTTCTGCCCAGCCAGTGGGCTCGCTCCGTGGGATGCTTCCCACCGGCGCTGCAGGCACAAATCCGAGAACTCTGATGTCATGTCTCGTAACCCATCAAAAAGTGCCTTGTTTGAAACGGGGAGATGGGATGAAGTCATCAGGAGCTGTAACCATTCTCTTTCTTTGGCACACCACCTCCTTATCTGGGAGGCATTGCAGGGAGGGCATTGTAAAGGTTACATAAAATCAAAACAGAATTGTCAGGCGTTCCTCTCCCCAACATTTGTTTTGGCAAATTTACATCCCCTGAGAAACATGAGGGAGGCATCGTTTTCCCCAGCAGAACATCACGTAGGAGCAGGGCTGACACAAAGAACATTCTGCCCAAGGGTGCTGGGGAGGCCTTAGAGGCAGGAGGGGAAAACCTTTGGTGTACACTGAGTGCATGTGCAAATACCCCCACGTGTCCCTCAGCCCACAGAATGCAGGAGGAGGAGGAAAGGATTATCCATCATATAGCTCCTGTCATGGGAGACATTTCCATTATTGTTTTACAAGATTATATAACTGCATTGTCCATAAGCACAGGAGAGCCAGCAAAACTCTTTGTGTTGGCATCTCGTGGAAGCACTGCTGCAGACTCACAGGTGGCAAAGATAGTGGGCACATACCTTGTTCATTCAGATCTCCTCCATCTTCCTAAATTATCTGCAAGGAACTGGAGAAAGGGGGAAATAACACAATCTCCTAACAAACCTACCAGCGAGGCAGTTTTACAGCTTGGCTCCAAGCCTCTGCTCAGAATCTCTTCCTCCTGTTTTTCAGAGTTCAGAGTTCAGTTTCAGAGTTCAGTGAGCAACAGAGGGCATGGGCATCCTTCCATCTGCTTCTCCTCTGGAGCAGAGATATATCCAGAATGGTGCAACTCTGCAATCTTTCTCTCCTTCTGGGATGGTTTCAATGGTAAGATTTACAGCCTAAAAGATATCACTGAAGTCATGGCAGTAAGAGGGGCAGCTACAACAGGAAGGAAGAGGAACAGGAGTATTTTACTGAGTCCAAGCCTTGCAGATGGTGAAAACAAGAAGCAAAAGCCATGCTCACAGTTAAAGCTAATGAAAATCTGCAATCCCCACGGGAAACTCAGAAACACAGGTATGAAATGCAGAACTGCTTCTTGTGTTCATTTGTTTTTTAATACTTTGGTTACATGTTCAAATGCAATACACGGACGGAGTGCAGGGACTGAATTTCCTGTGCTGCTGGATACAGCCCATTTTTGGTTCATAGCCCTGCATCCACATCTGCAGTTCCAGTAGCCACCTACAGTGATGTGCCTTCAGGCAGGGAGGTAAGGAAGGAGAGCACCTCTAGCACAGAGAGGCACAAGCATCCCAATTCAGACATTGTCCATCTGCCCTAAACCATTTTTTGATAACTTTTGATAACATTGCAAGAGCATCTCTTTGCATCTTCTTGGTAGGCATCCACAGCCCCCCATTAGCAAGATAAGATTAAACAACAGCCACTTCTATCTTTATGTGGTAAAACAAGCTTCTGTATTTAAGATAAACTTTACAGGACAGGTGGTATCCTAGAATGGAATATCCCCAAGAAAACATTTAACTATCCTACATAAACGTCAACAAGGTATGAGTAGAGTGCACCCAATAAAGGAGATAGAGGCTACAATAAAAAGGGGCCCTAAATCAAAGGGCAGGTTCACACCAGCAAACACTCACACACACCGGGCCGACTGGAACAGGGCCCTCAGCACTGCTGGCAGCCCAGCAGCTCTATTGGTGTGGCTTCCCCTGCCTTTGCTTGGAGGTTTGACCCACACCATCACCTTGATGGGGTTGTGGCCGGGACCGCATCCACAAAACTGCCCCTGCGGGTTCTGTATTGTATTGGGAGCTTGGTGTGGACGTCTACCTTTATCAGCTCTTAAAAAAAAAAAAAAAAAAAAAAAAAAAAAAAAAAAAAAACCCAAAAAAAAAAAACCGGGAGGGGGGACTGGGGGACGCAGAGCAAACATTATCTATTGGTAATTACCTGTAAAGTAGGGCTTTTGCCACTTCCCCAGTTTCTAAGAGCTCTGAAGTGAAACCTGAAAGAAGCCACCCATTGTTTCCAATTGTGCAAGAGCCAGGAGCAAATAGGGCTCAAATTGCAGCTCTGAAAGGCAGCAGGAAATTGGCAGCCCGGTAATCTGCTCCCCACCATTCAGGGGAACAAAGGCGACATTCCTCCTCAAGTAGTCACCATTAGAAACCCAAGGCTGATCTATTTAGTAAGGCCCACAGAATAAATCTGTGGAAATAAAGAGTTTTAATTAGAAGGCCATAGGATATGGCTCTAGTTTCCAGCCCCTCAAGTAACATGTATTATTTAGGCCCTTACCTCGTTTCCCACATAACCAAACGCTGACACCCAGACATCAGCACCGCTGCCACTAAAAAAAACACCCCAAGAACTAATAAAGGTGGAAACTTTCATTACAGGTGGATCATACCATACAGTGTGCTGTACCAAGCACATTTCAAATTGGTCCCTGGTTTGGGATTGCATATTTCCCCCCACCCAGAGCATTAACAATCCTTCTAAGCCACCGCATCCATGGCATGTTTTAAATGTTCTCCAGAAAGTGTTACAGTTTCCAGCAGGATGAGTTTTTTTCCCCTCTCTCCCATCCATCCATCTGCACAGAATGACTCAGTAATTAAACACTGCTGGTCAAAGGCTCCTGGCTGTGCCAGCGCCTCACAGCGTGGCTCCACACAGCCCTCCAGCCCCAGTTTTCCCAGGAGCCAAAGAACAGTTTCCTTCAGAGCTGTTTTATCGGGCACAGTTAATTTGAAAGAATTTAAGTCCGAGTGCAAAATGCTCTGAGATACTTTGCAATTTTTGCCACCTGAACAGATAAAGTTGTCCCAGCCCCAGTGAGTCAGAACTGTCAGGAGGGAGAGCAGATGAGGTTAAATTTTCTAGGTATGTTATCTGCACCTGGCAGCAGTGATGGATGACTCAGGAACTACCATGGCAAGTGCTCCTGCTCCAGTACAAGGCAAGGGATGGAAAGTGGGGATACAAGAGCACAGGCCCTAGAACTCCAGGTTTGAGAGCCCATACAAAAATCTCTGGGGAGACTCCAGAATGGCACCTTCTATCTCTACCACTTGCTCCAGAGAGACCTTTGGCTATTTAACACAGCAGAACTGGTGCATTTTCAACTCTATCAATATTTCCTCACACACTCTTGGCAGATCAGTAAATTCGAGCCCAGGTACAGCCAAAGTTTGGCAAAGTTCATACCTGGAGCTGAATTTCAGAACAAAAATTCATGACATCCAACTATCCTGTATTTCCCACTCTGACTAACCAGTTTTATCCTCACCTTGAATTGGATGAGATACAGGACATGTAAAAGTGTATGAAATCAAAAAGTTTCTCAGTGACAGCACAGGTGCTCCTGTAGTCATAGCACATTCCATCCAGAAGAACTTTGCATGCCATGTGGAAAAATGAACAAGTGGACAATTATTCCCTAAAAAGAAGGGGTCAGGTAAATGAGACTGGATTTAGATAAGACTTGGGTATAAAAAGAAGGTACTGTGCAATCTCCAAATATCCAGGTTAGAGGAAAGCTCCAGCACTTCCCCCTTCCTTTCAGGCAATAGTTTATTCATTTTCATCTGGAAGTGTGCTACTCATGAAGTGTACAGGTCCAAAAACAACTGATCAGACATCACAGAAGAAATGAGAGAATGTTCTTTGGAGAGAACATTCATCAGGCCAGGTAAATTATCCCTTCCTCCTGACTGGAGTGTGGAAGAGGAATCTTCCTGCAAGAACTCTCAGGTGGTTTGGAAATTGAAGCTTGTGCCAGAAAACAGGAGGTTTCACTTAAAATAGTCATTAAGAAGTTAATCAGTTATGTAATTTCAGCCTACTTAGGGAGCTCCAGCTACTTCTCACAGTCACTGTATCCCACAAACTAAGAACATCTAACATTTATGAGCACTGGGCATTCCTAAGGCAGTGCAGGCACTGTGGCCCGGCCAGCTCATTCACTGGTGTAAATCCATCAGCTCCATTGAGAAGAAATATTCCCTGGAATAAACCCGCTCATACTCTGGCAGCGACCCTGCGGGGTCAGGCAGGACGTCCCATTGTGCTCCTTCTTGCACAAACACAATGGGGTTCAGCCCCTGGGGGCAGAGCCTCTGTCAGGCTGTTTGTGCCTCCTGACATCGTGTTCTGCAGGATGTTTGTTTTCAGGTCGGGGCACCCAACCAACGTGGAGACAAAAGTTCACAAAATAGGGCGTGCTTACAAGGCCAGAGCCATGGCTATCAGGCACACCTTTCTCCAAGGACTGACCAAATGGATGCTTCTCTGCTCCTAATTAAAGAGCTACCACACTAGCAAGCTAATTTTGGAATATGTACTTGTTCTAGAAGCACAGTTTCTCTTATAATACTGTCCCGTGCATCTACCAGGAATATTGAAAAATCCAGGTGAATTTCTGGCTCTTTTTTGGTTACTCAGTAAGACTAGTGTCTCACCCATACACACCTCAACTAAAAAGCCAAGCCATGTGTGGTTTGCAGGAAGACTTTCCCAAATTTGTATTTATTGGTAAGTAAATGAGGCAGTATCTCAAGACAGCTTCACCAGGAGGAGCAGGACTGGCAGCTCCTGGGAAAACCAACTGCGCTGCACCCCTTTATCACAAATATAAACCAAGCTGTAAATACCACTCTGGAGATCACAAGGTTTTTGAGCAGATACTTACCACAGGCTCCTCGTGGCTGGAAATCATGCCAGGGGAAGAAGCCATGCCTTGGCTCCTCCCACCAACCACAGGAAGGTGAAAGACAACCCCAGAGAAGAACTACAAATGATAAGAGCTGCCCCAAAAGCAAACTGCCCTGCAAATGAAGGGTCATCAGAACAAGACTTGTGCAGCCCCATGTGCTGTGTAAGGCTGCTAAATCCAGCTTTATGACAGCAGAACAGAATTTTATTCCAGGGTGTTTTTTTTAAGCACCACCATGACTGACACAAATGCTCCAGCTGGAAGAAGGCCAACAATTAATCAGGATTCCTTAGAATTTGGAGGCAATTTTAGCAGAACATGAAATGCAGAAGTATCAGTGAGTCCTGAACATTCCTCCAGGACAAAAATCTATTACTTCATATAAGTCCATTAAAACACTTCATCTAGCCCCTTTAATCCCTCTTAACAGATTTGCTTTATCACAGACAGAGAAGCTAATCCTCTCCCACCTGTCTTTATGATATGGAGCCATAAATAAGTACTTTTCATTTGCTAGGCATTATTCCCCCTTGGATAGTGCCCTCACCCACCCCAGCATTGGTGTACTGGAGCCATCTTTATAGAAACACCCCAACTGTGAGGGCAAATTCCCACCCCAGCCATGGATTCCTCCAGCATGGAACATGGAAACTTTATCTACCCATTGTTTTTATTGCTAAAGTACTGTTTCCTAAACTCATCTCTCTTATCATGAGTTTTGAGACACTAAGCAAAGCAAGAATTCCAGCTTGCTGGACTTTCCTTTTTCCTTCAGCCCAGACCTTACATGTCCGAGGAGGCCTTTGCTGTTGGAAGCAGATGGCAGCCTCAGCCAAATCCATCACCCATGCAATTAGGTCAGTAGGTCAGCTGAACTTACTGCCTAATTACACCACCATTTTACACAGAGTTCTCTTGGCTTCTCAAAACAGGATCTCAGAAATATCAGGAAAAAAGTTATTGTTATGAGCTACACTGCAATAGGCTCTGACAGTCTGGTGCTCTGCAAACATGGAGGAGTCACCTCAAACAGGCTGCTGATAAATGTGGAGTTGAAGGACTGAAATGTGCACTTCAGTGCCCTAATTGCTGGAAACTGCCTCAGCAACCCCCCTTCCAACAGGACACAGCATCCTTGGATGGCCATTCCACGGTGGAAAGTGGAACAGACACAGTGGCTGACCACTTGGGGCATATTTAAAGTAACCTGTGCTTCTTCAGGCTGTGGAGGCTTCACAGCTTCACTTCCTCCAGCCACCAGCTTGCTCCCTTCTCTTTCAGCTGGAAAGACATTCATGTGCTCTCACCCAACCCTGCATGGCTCTACACCACAAAACTGCCTGAAGGAATCCCCAGTCACCTCCATGGCACAGTGGCAATGACCTTACATTCCAGAGTAGGCAGGAGCGAGCTCAGATATATTTGTGTCACAGCTGAGACAGCCACACACACGGAGTATCACCACACACTTTCAGAAGGCTTTAAGCATTCACCCATATACAGTAACACCTTACCTCATCAGAAGGCCTCTGGTGTCTGCCCATACACAGTAAGACCCTGTCTCTTCAGAAGGCTGCAAGTATCTGCTCGTCTTGTCCCTCAGCCCAGCCTTTTATCCCCTCCTGTTGATGCCCTGCACCTGTGTGCCCTCTGCTCCCTTGGTGGTTGGGCAGCGCCCCTGGGCTCTCGTTACCTTCAATAGCATTCACCTGTTCTGCACAGCTGTAGCCAATTAGGGATGAGGCTCAGCTGCAGCCCCACTCCCAGTTACCACAAACTGTGTGCCCACATATTTATATGTTAAATACAAAGCATACAGCATCTAACCCAAGAGAAATACACATTATTCTCATTTTTCTAACACTGTCTGCTCTACCTGGCAATGAGTAAGCCATGTAAGACCTGCAAGGAACTGTTTTCTTCTCTTTGCTGTGTAGGTCCCAGTAATTTTTTCTCCAGAGGCACTGCAACCTCAAGTTATTCCCAAAATCTGGTTAGTAAAGGCAGCATTAGCATGACTAACTAGAGCATAGCTGTTGTCTTAAAAAAGAGATCTGAAACAGTGTCACAACCTAGCTCCTGATGGAAGACAAACATTAAAGGATGGAGAACATGTGTATCCTTTGGGATTTCTTTTCTTCTGCTAGGAACCAACCCAAGCCCCCAGATAAATCAGTCACCTGGCTGAAAAAAGAAACAGAGGTACAGAGGGCAATGTTTTCCTTGAGGAGGCGGGAGCAGCACCCTTGGAGCACACAGGGGTGCTGGGGAGCTGGCTGTGGTGAAGCAGAGGAGGCAGCTGGCTCCGTGTTCCCGGGTGCCAGCACACAGTTATCAGTGGGCGTCTCTGGCCAGCGCTGCACAAGGCCCCCATTGTGTCCGTGGGCCGTCTGCAGCTGTCGCTCCTGGAGACGCGCGGGGACAGCGAAGGAGAGTGAGTCCCTGCTCCTCAGGAACATTCCTGCCTTTGCTTCCTCCCGGGAAATCTTGGAAAGCAGAATCCACGTGCATCCAGTGCTGCCCCCCCAGGCTGTCACTTCTGTCACACAGAGGAGCAGCAACCACCGGCACCTTGCAAAGCATTGCTGGGTGTACTCAGGTGATGATGTCTCTCTGTACCTCTCAGGGGTCATCTGTGCTGCTTAATAAAAAATCAGCTTCTCAGACAGCTCTGTTCCATGACACTGCATCAGCTGGGATGGAATTAACTACAAAAAGCCGAGCTTATTCAAATTATCACCGTGCTGGGAGTCAGAGCAGCTTGAATATGGTAATGCAAAGCAGCAGGACTTCAAAAAAGAGCAAGATATGACACATTGTCAAGTCACTGCTCTGTTCTGAAGTGGAGTTTCTCTAGAACCACTTACTCTGAACGCCATGTGAAATTGCATCCATTTAAAACTTTTAAAGTTCAGGAGAATAGTGATGTAGCCTTGACCCACATGAGGAAAAGAATGAGGTCTCCCCATTCACTGTTAATGAAAAGCTTTTTCTGTTGAATGTGTGTTAAATGGCCACAAGTAGCTGTGACACTTAGGTCAACCTTAAGAGCCTTTAATTTAAAGACAGAAGACTCAGTTGACATTGGAAAACTATGGGAAAAGAACCAAATAAGTCATAGACATAGGTCCAAACACACACATTCCCAGATTTCAAAGCTACCAAACTACAACAACACAATCACTATTTTTCATCCTGGCTCCAAGCTTTTTATTTAGAATTGAGGTGGGGAGATTAATTTCTTCCACTGTTGCACAATTTAACCAGCCAGGAAGTTCTATATAGGAAAATTTAAAATGGCTTTGCATGTTAATGTGGTATTCCTTAAAAAAACAAAAAACAAAAAAAAAAAACAAAAAACAAACAAACAAACAAAAAACAAACCAAACACCAAAAAAGAAACCAATTTGGAAGTTGTGGTTTCCTCCTCCACAAATGTATTTCCAAATGCTTTGGTAAATAAATAGAGCCTCTATTTCTTGGCACTGTTAAGCACAACACAGATTCAATTGTATTAAACATCCCTTATTTGATACATAGTTGGCTTAAACTTAAAATTAGGTAAACTAAACTAGAGCACAGACTAGTGGCTTTGAAGTATCAATAGGAGGTTATTTGTCACCTGACAGACCTGAAGGAGGAGGAAGAGCCCAGCAATACACACAGGTAGCTCAGAACCTATCATTGTAACAAAAGAACTCCAGAGGCATTTTCATTAATTAATATATTTTCTGCATTATAGTTAACATATGTACTTTCTTCGTGTCATCCTTATTTCGTTAAGTATTGATATTTTGTTATATTCAGACATGAGTACATTTTTGAAGTCTTTTGCAATAAATATCATAAAATAATAGAGATTCACATAATAAATATTCTTTACAATAAAAAAAGTTTTAACAGACTTTTGTCTTAAAAATAGTTGGGATTCAACTTTGTGTTTTATACATAAAATATACAAAAAAGGACCACAATTTGTGGCTAAGGCAATAAAACAGGGACAGAATAAAATTATAAAGTACAGAGCAGAGCTAAACTCACTAAGCCAAAGGATCACAAGAGACTTGAAGGATTCAAGAACATTTAGGTGACTCAATGACACCTGAAGGCTGTTTGGATATATGAACACCACCAACTTTAATATCAACTGATACTGACAGACTATAAAAACTGGATTAGGAGGGTGGAGTAAGCAATATCCTTCAAAGACTGGACAGCAGAAGAAACAAATGAGTATGTTGCAGCCACAATGTCTCCAATGTGAAGATCTACATAGTGTAGCAAAAACTGAAGTTACACTGAAAATGTAAAAAAAGAAAAAAAAAGAAAAAAAAAAAAAGGCTGGACAATTCTCAGGTCTGAGAATGTTCCAAAAGTTAAGAGAAAAAGAGAGAGGGGAAAAAAAAAAGATGCAAAAAGAAGCAGGCTGCTTATAGAAGAGTCAGGCCTTTCATTTGGTGAAGCCTTTATTTTACATCCCTCTCCAGAAAGAACACACACAAAAAGTTATTTCACAATCCAGCTCACTCAGGAAAGTTACTCTTCCTTGGCACCCAGTAGGTTAAGGAGAAAAAAACCATAACTTGCTGAGAACAAAAAAAAAAACCATCTTTGGGAAGATATTCACAGAGCAAGAAGCTTCAAGAGCCCAGTGAGCCCTCACTGTCTCTTTCAGGAGTGGTTCAGTTACAAACTCAAAGACCCTGCCCGAAGGAGCAGCAGGTGCAGATCCCAGGTCCACACTTACCAAAGAGCAGCAGTGACTGCATGAAACGCTCCACACTCAGCCAAGTCAGCAGGAGGAGGAGAGCAAAGATGCAAGGGGAAGAGCTCATATGTCTGGAGTTGGGCAGACAGAAAGGAAAGAAAAGCAACAGTCCTCCCAAAATGGGAGAGGAGGGGGGAAGAAGAAAAGATGGGGAGAGGGAAAAAAAATCAGCTACAACCTGAAAAACTGAAGTTGGAGGAAGTAAACCTCCCTCCCAAAATCATGAGGGCTTGCCCTGACCCCGGGAGGGGCAGCTCTCCAGTTTACAATAGACCGTGTTGGAGTTCTTGCACCGGCAGCCCGGACGATTGACGCGGTCGTAGCAGCCCCGGCAGAGTTTTAGGCATCCTTTGGCCGGAGGGTAGCAGAGCAAGCAAGGCAGGAACAAGGACATGGCTCCCATGCACAGGTACCTAGAACAGCAGTGTGCCTGGGAGCAGGAGCAGGGATTATCCGCGTACGAGTCCCCTTCATCGTCGTTGGAACAGTGGTAGAAGATGCCTTTGACCAGGCACATGCAGGTGCCGTACTCCACCATGCTCTCGGCCGAGCACAGGCACTGCCGGTTGCAGGCCAGGCAGGAGGGCAGGGCCCGCGGCGCCGTGCACTCCCCGCACTTGCACTTCCCGCACCGCTCGCAGATGAACTTGTGCTGCGTCAAGTCCTCTTTCAGAGGCCCCTTCAGATCGTCCACGATCAGCGCCGCCTGCTTGGGCTGCGCCCGGATCGTCCGCTCGGGTCTGTGGCCGGAGCCCGGCCGGGAGGGCGGCGAGCGCCCCAGCAGCCCTTGCTCCGAGGAGGCGCTGCTGTTGCTGCCGGAGCTGGCCGCGCTGCCCGTGCTGGTGGAGCGGCTCAGCACGGGAGCCCTGGCGTTCTGCGGGTGGGCCGCGTGCCCCGCCTGGCCGGGCCTGTGCTCGTAGTTGTTATTCACATTTATCGGTATAATCTCGTGAGTCCTCTCGTGCTTCTCCTGCCTCGGCGCCGTCCGCGGAGCCGGCTTCTTCACCACCGACGGCCCCTCGGTGTATTCGTTGCTGCCCCTGATGGCCTTGATCTGGTCCAGTGACAAGATGGTGGCGGGCTGGCCGTCCCTGTCATAGTCCAAGCGCTGCCGACTGTCCAGGGAGGGCTGCTGAATCACCACCAGGGAGCCGCCGCTGCCGTGCTGACTTTGAGGCTCCATCTGTAGTGATCTCTGCTGCTGGCATTCAGCGGGAACCTGGCATGCATCTGAAATCCTGAAATAAGGAAAGAGACAGAAGGTGTAAATAAACACTGCGTGTGTACATATACACACTCGAGATCAAGGGCAGCGGAGGGATAAAGCACCGGATACTTTCTGAAAACAGAAATGATCTGGCAAAGCCCAAACTGCCCCAGCCACCTGGTACTGATCACTTTCAGCAGGGGATTACAGCAGTGCTGCGGATCTGGCCAAAGTCCAGCAATGGGGAGAGTCTGGGTATGGCATCATGGATCAGGAATTCAAAGGAGACCCCATGCCATTTTAAAAAAAATGTAAAAAATAAAAATCCAGTATTAACTTGTATGCCTTCTTGGCAAGCCATGGGAAGTGCCTCTCCCTTGCTACTGAACTCATCATCTGTCTCTAGCAACAGCAATTCCGAATGCCCCTGACACTGAGCTGGAAACAGCCAAGAACACCACTACGGTCATGTTCCTGTTCCGTATGGCAGAGTGAGGAACGAGCCCAGTTCTCACTCTTCTCCCTGAATGTGCAGCATCAGAAGGCTCCACAGATTTGCTTCCTAGTGCATTTGGAAAGTCTCCCTCTTCAAGTGACGTATGTGCATTACAGAGTCCTGAACTAAGTGCTGTCAAGTGGCCAAGACATTTTCTGTGAGAAAGTAACTCAGCCTACACATCTAATATGCTCCTTTATATAATTAAAGCAAGGCTGCAAACACCGTTTTCAAATATTTCCTGACCACAGGCCGGAGTGTGAAAGAAGAATGGGCTAGAAAAGGCTTAGATGAACTAGGTGTCAAACAAAAAGTACCTGAACGTTCATGAGAACGTTAAGAGCAAATAAAAACCCCTCAACTAGAACCTCAAAACACAAACAAAGAACAAACCCATTTTCAAAAGAGAGATTAAAAGCTTCTCAAATAAACAGAACATCTGCTCGTCTATCTTTTAAATAGTGGGAAAATAGTTGAGATGTTACATGTTTCCATCCCTTTCCATCCTGCCTAGTGAGAGACTCGAAGGTTGCAACACTGAGAAAACTGCAGTGACAGTTCTGCACCTACACAAAAATGTAGCTGAGTATTTAAGTGCCACATTTATGCAGGGAACCAAGACAACAAACTGCTTTTCTTTACTGCCAGCCAGAGGAAAAGTCCCTTTTGACCCCTCCCGGGATGTGTTTACCTGAAAGCAGAGAAAGGTGAGTGCTATCACGCATTTCAAAACCTCATCCAATAATGCCACGAGAGTATCCTGTGTACCCAGACCACAGCCAGCATGGAGCTGTTCCCCACTCCAGACAGTAAAAGGCACCATGGTGTGGAAGCACAGGAAGAACAAGAGGAGGAATTGTTTCTTCTAGCAGGCAGTCACCATGGGCAGAAAGTGACAGCGTCTGCCGTGACACAACATCTTTGTCCTCATCCAGTAGTCAAAGATTTCATTTTACATCTAACATCACCTGTGTGGGCTTTGTGGTCACCAGATTAAACAGAAAACCAAACACTCTCCCTTCTAATTCACAGAACAGAATCACAGGATGGCTTGGTTGGAAGGGACCTAAAAGACTCTGCAGTCCCAAAGCCCCTGCCATGGGCAGGGACACCTTCCACTAGACCAGGTGGCTCAGAGCTCCATCCGACCTGGCCTTGGACACTGCCAGGGATGGGCGCATTCACAGTTTTTTCCAGGGCCGGTGCCTCGCCACTCTCCAGCAAAGAATTTCCTCCTACCCCACACAAGAAGCAGCCTTCCTCACGAGCACTGAATACAAATCCACAACAGACCAAGGGTGAATGAATGCGAAAAGGGAAAGATTTACAGCTGTACCAGCCAAGAGCTGGGCTCCCTAGGGGATGAAAAACAATATCCCAAGAAAATGCGAAAGACATCCAGTGCCATCTTTGGGGGGAAAGCGCAACATCAACGCGGCGCAGACTGACAAGCCCAGCTGCAGACCGGGGCGAGAGTTGAACCAGCCACCTCCACCCCCGCGCAGATCGCTCGTAAACTGCTTCCCCCCCGGACAATGAAATAAAAACGAGTACAACAAAATAATAAAATAACGTACGGCGCAGGCGGCGAGAGCCCTCACGGTTCTGCACCCGGGGCTGCACTCCCTCCCCGCACCTCGGGGGTGGGACCCCGCTTCCCTCCCCTTCTCCACACCCGCTCGGACACGCCGCCAGCCCTCCCAGCCCGCCCTGCTCCGCCCCGCTCCCCGCAGCCCCGGGCGGGCGGCGGCGGCGCGGCGCCCTCTGCGCCCCGAGCGGAGCGGAGCGGATCACGGCGCTGACGGAGAGGAAGGAAGAGGAGGGGAAAAGGGGAAGAAAAAAAAGTTATGAATGAAAACATAAGCTTTTTTTTTTTTTCCTTCCTTTCCCTCCTTCTCTCTCTCTTCCTCAGGGGAAGGCAAATCTTAGCCCGTTCCTGCCTCGGGAGGGCAGATTACCTGGCGCTTAAAGCGGCAGCCGAGCGGCCGCTCAGCCCCGGGATTTCCCCGCGCTGCGGCTCGGCACCCCCCCTCAGCCCCTCCAGCCCCCACCTGCGAGGAGCGTTTGGGGGTGTTTTTGACGTTCTGCGCGTTCGCAGACGGCCACGGTCCCTAGCAAGCCTTCCCGCAGCAGCACGGTGCCTCCATTCCGGGAGCGGGACGGTGGGAGGGTGGTCGGGGCCGCCCCTCACCGGGCGGGCGCCGCAGCGCGCCGCGGCACCTGCTGGCTGCGGCAGCGCCGGCCCCGCTGTGAGCGCACGGCGGGTCCCAACTTACTGATGTGCAGGGAGCCGCCGGGAACGGCAAATCCAGCGGGCGGGGGGCGGCGGGGCCTCGGCTCCTCGCTCTCCCGGCCCCCGGGGCGGGGAAGGCCGGCGGGCTGCGCTCCTCGTCCCCGCACAGCCCTCGCTCGCCGATCTCCAGGTCCTACTGGGCCAGCGGAGAAAAGCCCCGCTCTCCTGCCCACCGCAGCTCCCCTCTGCCGGGGCTCAGCATGCAGCGGCCCCGGCCGCCCGTGGAAGCGGCGCTCTCCTTCGGCCGCAGCTCTCTCGGTCCGGAGGCGACGGGGAGCAAATCCAGCCCTTCCTGCAAAGCGGAGTGTGTGGAACGAGCCTCAGGCGGCTGCAGGCTGCGGCAGGCAGCGGGGCTTGTTGCGATGCAGGTCTCCGGGAAGAGGCGGCGGGTGCGCGGCTCCCGCTCCGGCTGTTTGTTATTTCCCTTTGCGATCGCAGAGTGCAGCGCTGCGGTCCCGCTCCGGCGCTCGGCTTCACCGCATGGTCCTTGCCGCAAGTCCCGTCTGGCAAAGTGCAACCACAACCTCTGGTGCGAAAGACTGGGTTGGGTTTTTTCTTTTTCGTTTTGATTTTTAATTTTCTTTTTAAAGCGATCAAGAAGCAGCTCTGGCTTTCCAGGCAGACCTCAGCGAACTGCGAACGAAGCCAGAGGCAGCGCAATGCAATGGCCCTGCGAGCTCCCCGCACACAGCCATGTGCCGGCTGTCGCTGCCGGGGGCCGAGTGACAGGCTCGGGGCAGGGGCAGGACGCGGCGGGGAGAGGCGAACCCGCACGCCGCAGTCTGGCACCGAGGTCTCCGCAGGCTCGAGAGGGTCGCGCAAAGCTCCGACGCGCCGGAGACCCCGCGCCGGGCGGGACGGGCGAGTACCGAGCCGGAGCTTCTCTGCGAGCAGCGAATCGCGCCCAGCTCAGCGCTGCCGGCCCGGGGAGCCGAGCCCCCCGCTCTCCCGCCCGGTGCCCCGCGGAGCAGCGAGCGCCGGCTCGCCCGCACCTCCCGCACGCCTCGCAGCGCGGCCGCCCCCAGCACGGCGCGGGGAGCCCCGGCCGCCCGCCCGCACCTGACCCGGCGGGAGGTGGGTGCGCGGCGAGGCGAGCGCCGCCCGGGCTTACCTAGGGCCGGGGTGAGCGCCCGCCTCCCGCGGCACATTGGCGGCTAGGATCCAGCCCGGGCAGTGCCGGCAGCCGCTCCGCGCTGCCCCGCCGCCGTTCCGGAGTGACTCGGGCCGCGCCTCGCCGCCTTTCAGCGCGCAGCCCCCGCCCGCCGCCGGCCGCGCCCCCCTGATGTCAGTGTGCCTCCGAAATCCCGGCGTGGATTCCCCGCCCTCCCGCCGGGAGCCGCTCCCGCGCGGGCACGGCCGCTACCGCGGGCCGCCGGGGAAGGAAGGAGGGCGGGAGGGAATGAAGGAGGGAAGGAGGGAGGACCTGCCCCTCTGCGGCCCCGGGCCCGCGCTGTCCCGCAGCCGCGGCTCCTCCCGGCCCCGAGGCCCCGCCGGCAGAGGGAGCGCCCCGGGGGCTCGGCCGGGCGCAGCTCGGAGCTGCCCGGTCCGCACACGCTGCCCCCGCCTGCGCTCATGGAGCTGCCGCGGCCCCGCCGGGCACTGGGCTCTGCTCAAGGGCTGAAGTTCTGCCACGCTGCTCTGACAGCGTTACAGAGAGATTCCTGACTGTGTTTTACCGTCAGCGCCCTTCAAGCCAGGTGGAACAGCCCTTCGTTTATATTCACAAGATATTTTCTGCTTCTTTCTGACTATTGCAGAGGCAGCTGAGGACCCGAGAAGAGCATTCCCTCTTGTCATCCTGCCAGGAGATAGGAAGCGGCTCTTGCCATCGTTGCCAAAGCTTACCACTGCATCTCTGCCATGGTGCCAAAGAGATACAGGGATGCTTTCCAAGCCAGTAGCTTTATGGCTAGATATTACCTTTGGCATATGATTTTTGGGGGTTTGGTTTGGTTTTTCTCATTGAGTGGAGTATTTAAACAGGCCACCAAAAGAACATGGGAAAATAATGTAAAGCACATCCAAATTCTGAGAATTATTTCATAACAACATGTAAAGTATTGGAATAGTTGAGGCTTCCAGTACTTTGCTAAACACCACGCACCCTTAAGTTTATCTGAAACACACTAGCAATCTCTTTCAGAAAAAACCATTCTCCCACCTTTTGCCCCAAAGAAAAGAAGTATGTGCTAAGGATATGTGGAGCTGCTTAGCAGGAGCATACATCCAAAGGCAAACAATCCCTACAAACAGGATTGTACCACAAAGGGGGCACTCGGTGACAGTCTGTGCACCCAGCTCACACTCGTGGATGTAGCACAGTTGTTTTCCATTAAACTTTAGTAAGTTTGGAAAGAAATCACCCGAACCGCATTTTTAAAATTTCCACCATTATGCACAACCCTTACCTGAATCACCTATCTCTCTATGAAATAAAATTTGCATGCATTAGAGGTTCTGTACTGAATACTAGAATATAGTACTAGTGACAGTACGACTCCTAATACTTCTGAGTTTGTAATTAACAGATTGCTGATACAGACAAACCATAAATACCATTCTCCAATGAGAGAGGCTCAAAGGACAAACAATGGCATAAAAATCCTTGGTGTGGAATGAAAGTACACCAAATCAGTATTAATATTGCTGTGGGATTTAGAAAGCGTGGTTGTTCACCAAAAGCATTCTCAGGCACACTTTGAGCACAAAGTACAAAATCATTTTCAGTGAAATCCATCTGAAAACTCTGGAACCTATAAGAGTTACAAAAACCTATGAAGGGAAAAAAAATCCAACTGAAGAACCAAAATGACTAAGAAAATTAAAAAAAAAAACACTACTCCTGCAGAGTAGTCTTAGTGGTGTGAGTTCATCTTGGAGCCTTTGGAAGTAGCAGGGCTCTGTTCTCACAAAAGTTCATATACATTTTTCCTAGGATACAACCCTAAAAACAACTCAACACCTCTTCTTTCACATCTCTAAGCCAGGGCCACCTTAAAAAAATCCATGCCAAGTGTGAGAGCTTGATTTTAGAAACATAATACCAGGCTTAAATGGGTCAGTCAAATAACCAAGAGTACTGGCAGGTGTTCACTATCACCTGGCACCTGAATTAATACTTCACAGAAAGAAGGAAAAACCCTCCAGAGATATCCAAAGGCTCTCCACAGGATCAAGCAAACATTCCTGCACCTCACAGAAGTCCATCTCACTAGTTTAATCCTGAAAATTATAGCAATGAGAAGTTCTGATTAGAAAAAGGAGAGGAGAGCTACATTCTGGAGAATGAACTGGCACCTATGGCTACATCCTGGCATGGCCTTAATTTGAGGATTGATGCTCAGGTTTCCACTTTCACTTTGAGGATCAGGTACTGGAGATAATCCCCACCTTCTGCAGTCACATGCTACTTCTCCCTCATGGCAGCCCGAGTGCCAAAGGGGCACTGGACAGATCAAAACCACAATCCTTGCTTAGCTTTTTGTTTGGTTTTCTTCCTAATCCACACCTAGAAGCAACTTTTATCTCTAAGTGACTTAAGTAACCTTTGTAAAGATGCACTGGATAAACTGTGATCCTCCCACCATCAGTAACAACTATTTCCATGGATCCCACCTGGAAATATTATTCTTTTGCTCCCTAAGCAGCCTCACTTAGCCTTGCTAAGGCACAAATCCCAGAAGGAAGGAAGACACACACTCAGCCCCAGTCACAAAGCCAACATGGCTTTGAGGAGACTCAGCAGGGGAAGTGCTTCCCTTTATGCATGTTACTTGTCACTTCATAACCAATCTTCACAGCTGCAACAACATTTCTAAGGTTACAGAGGAATTCAAAGGCAAAACAACCCCCTCCATTAGCATTTATAACAAAATTATGAACCAAATTGTTGTGCCAGTCTTACCTGTAGCATGTGTAGGTCAGTTACTTCCCTCACTAGTGATGATCTTGCAGAGATGGCATCAGGAGAACCAACTGGAACCTGCAGCTCCCCAAAGCTTTGTGTGTCAGCAACTTTGAGTTTGGGTCAGGTGGAACTTTGTAGTTGTCAGTGCTTGAACAGTCTCAGAAACTCTGAATGCTTGTTGGGACAAGAGCAGCATAACTAATTTTTTAACACACCACTAGGCCTATATATATACTGCAAGGCAAGAGGAAATGGCCTCAAGTTGCACCAGTGGAGATTTAGATTGGGGAGCAGGAAAAAACTCTTCACTGAAGGCACTGGAACAGGCTGCTCAGGGAGCTGGCTGAGTCACCAGCCCTGGAATGATTTAAAAGTTGTGTAGATGTGGCACTTAGGGACTGGTTTACTGGTGACACTGGCTTGATGGCTGGACTCAATAACCTTAAAGATTTTTTTCCAACCTAAATGATTTCATGATTTAAAAACTCTCCAACAAACCAACAACAGGCTATGGAACACTGCTGTAATAACAAGTGCTGTGGGCAGTTTCTCAGCAGCTCTCATGAAATCTTGCTGGCCCTGGCTTAAGCTGGTGCATGAGATAAACAGAGCTGCTCCCAGGAGCCAAACACCATGAGTGCTGTGGTGAAGGCATACCCTGACACGCACAGTGAATCACTTCAGCGTAAGGAAGAGAAAGCGAAGGCTGATGTGGCAGCGTTTCCCATCACACTTTCTAGCAGACAGGTTGACCTTTATCTGAGATCAAAGGCACGGGTGGCTGGGGATTTCTTCAGCTCCTGTGCAGGGGCTGTTCTCAAAGCTCTCTGAAGATGCACAGCCCGTGTGCGCCGCTGCCTCTTGCCGTCACTGCTGGGGCTGGGGAAAGGCACACAGGAAATCCTCAGTTACAAATAGAACCTGTAGTTTTCACTTCAGGAGATAACATCAGTTTTTCTTAGAGGCAGAGGAGACAGTAAAAGGCAGCAGCCAGGCAAACCTCCAAGAACAAAGGGACGAACTTCGATGTGAACCTGCCTCATGAACATTTGAATGTGGAATCAAAGCACCAGGGAAATGCTGCAGAGAGAGGGGTTTAGTCTGTGCCCAAATTAAACAGGAGGAAAATGCCAAAGTCTGTAAAATAGGCTGAGAGTCTGAGAACACACTTGCCCTTCCCCATCTCCTGCACTGTATCAAAGAAACCAGTAATTTTCCTTGGGTAACCACAGGCAAAACTTCACTCTCCTAAGGGTAGGCCACAGCAAGTCTCTTCATTTTCCACCACTCCTTTGACATACAGGCAACTTGGTACCTCTACACCTCTCCTTCAGGTACCCATAGTTACTGTTTCCTGATCAAGTTTAATCTTCCTCGGAGAACTGCCTCTCTAGCCTTCATGTGTAGCTGCTACACGGGTTGCCTGCATGTGCACAAGATATTCTAAGCTACTGACCATATCTTCCTTACTTTGTATTAATTGTTAACTATTTTAGCTAATATGACTCCATCTTCATCTGTATAAACAGTTTTGTGAAAAAGTAAAATTGTCATTATTACTGAATACCAATAATAACTTACTCTCATCTACCATAAATTATCTACAAGTCCTTATCTCCTGTCCCAGCACTGAGCAAACTGCCTTTTCCATTGCACTGGGACACAATTCCTTGCACAGACACAAACCTTTCCCATTTCTGCTGGAGAAGTGGCCTCTCCCCAGGAGTGGGCTGCTTTACTGGGGGAAGAGGAGAAGCTCTCTGCTAATTTAAATACATGGCTCTGTGCATGTTTTTATAGTCTCAGCACTTGTGGCGACTGGGGTGTTAGCACAGCTCCAGGAATGCCTCCTGTTTATCAGGTTGTGCAATCCGTCACTGTCAGCTGAAGGAGGTCTCGGGAGCAGCGTTTCTAATTTGATTTGAAAATATACATGGAAACCTGAGCCTGCTTTTAGCAAGAATGATGGGGTTGGCCTAATGAACACAATCTCTCTTGTCGCTCTCGAGAACAGTGTGTCAACAACCGAAGTTTAGGTTCCCTCTGTGGCTGCAGCAGCTTCTGTGGGGAAGCAGTAGCCTCACGTCTGTGTCATGTTCTTGGTTCTGCTTTACCACTAAAAGGCATTTCAGAGAGATTTTAACAGGCAAATGCAAACAGCACGGAAGTTCTTCCATAGATCTCTTGAAGGGAAGTTTGCAACTGGCAATTTTTTTCATGGCAGCTTCTTCCTCTGAGCCTTCATACACTTGTGCGGTACCAAATGGTGCTAAAGAAAATGTGCTTCTAGAGAGCCACTTCTCAGATAGCTCAGAAGCTGTCACTGCTTTCTCACCAGAAACCGGCTACAAGAAAAGGAACATGTCACAGGATTCACATAGGATTCTGGCCACAGCATCATTCACTTGAATATTTACAGATTTTAACTTCTCAGGGAAAAAAACCAAATAAACAGCCCCCCACCTTTCTTTTACTCTTCTATTGCTGAAATCTCTTGCCACAAATCTACAAGACTACAGTGATGTCACTTTCCCACATCCCAACAAGAGAGTGATAAAATATAATTTGCTATTAACCTCTATTTTTTCATCCTTTTCCCATTTTCTGGGTCTTACTTCTCTGACAGATTCTGCATTTGGCAATTCAAGTATAAAGTGCCAAGACACCCCCTCCATGTTTGATGGGGTTTGTTGTACTCTAGAAGAGCTTGCCTGTCACATCTTGGAATTTTGCTCCGTAGTAACAACTACCTGTCAAAGAATATTCAGTGTCAAGGGCCAGATTCTGTTCCTGGGAAATCAAAGTTAACCTTGGTTCCCTTTGAGATTGAGGAAGTCAGGAAACTTTGGTATTTTGGAGACAGTGTAAAAAATAATATCCATCAAGAGCCTATGGGTTGAAAAGGTCAGATTTCTCTCACCAAAAAGGACTGGGAAAACCCTTGACAGTGAGGAACAGAAAACACACATGCCCCTGCACATACTGTCACATTGCTGATGAAAACCCCCTCATTTCCATTGGGGTGGGAGACAGGTTGCTCTAGTTCCACACAAGCCATGGAGAAAGCTTGCACTGCCTCTCCTGCTGGCTCCCACCCAGGAGGACATGTACAGGCACACACTTAACACAGGGAGGTTGTGACACCAGAAACTCTGTGTTTGTGTGTGTTGGGGGGGTGGTCCCTCTTTTAGATTCCCTCCATAATTCTCTACTTTGAAACCACTCCTGTGATTCTTGTTTCTTTCCCTGATCAATTAAACACGCTGTCTTTGAGAAGCCAGAGAATTTCCATCTGCCAAGACCACATCTATTACTGACACATACCCTGTTTAAACCACCTCAAAGCCTAGCCAGGATCTGTCTCTATTGTCTCCCAAGTTCAGTAGTTTTGAAATTTACACAGAAAATAGAATTTCCTCCGAAATTAGCCCACCCATTAGCCTTCCAAAACACTGCAGTGATGCTGCTGCAAGGTGACATTTCTTGGAGCAGCACTGTAATACCATAGCATTCCCAAGAGAGGGACTGCACTGTTGCCTACAACAATCTCTCCATAGGTTTTCAGCAGTATAATCTAACCTAAAAGAAGCATCTGAATAAAGATAAGAATGACAAGTGTGTCCAGTTGAAAAACAGAAAACACACATTTTATATTAGCTTAGAACTGTGGACATCACTGCCTGGCTGAACTCAATGTTTGAAGTAATTCCCTAATTATTAAACAAAACAAAAAAAAATCCCTGACAATTCCCTAGTGGGTTCTAGTATTTTCTACATGGAAGGCCAGACAGAGACCTCAGAGTATTCAAGAAAGGTCATCTTCAGCACCAGCAGGTATTGAGGTCAACTGCTCAGCTATTATTTATGTCCACACCTCTCAGAGTAGTGAAATAGCTGTCACCACCTGGCTGGATTGCAGCTCTGCAGAGGGCAGGTATCAAACCCTAAATATCAATCTGTTAGAACTTACACACCACTCTGTTCTCATAGCAAACCAACATGACTTTTCTAATTCTCCTCCAAATGTCCCACTTACAAAAAATTTAAACTTTTATGCACCTAAGATCAGTATTCAATATATTTTACCATATTCTTTGAGTCTTTGCTGCAGGTCTTGTACAGGGGAGAAAACAAACAAACCAACACCACACCTTGCTTTTACTCTTTTATGGTTGAAAAGACATGGAAAAGATCTCTCACCACAAGGCTACAAGAGCACAGCAGCTCAGCAGTAGCACTACTCGAATTTCATCACACACCAACAGTGTGAAACATGGGAGGAAAATGGAAAACAACATTTTTGGAGCTGGACTGATGTCAAGAATTACCTTTCAAAACCATGTGCTGTTTTTTTTTAAAACTTGCCACATGAAAAAGCAACAACTTTGAGTCAATTACAAACACTCCTGTAGGTTCATTAGCTTCTGCAGACTTAAATTTTCCAGGGTGCCAATTGCTATAAAGTAAAAGTGCTCAGCACTTCTTAGGAAGACACAGAAAGAATAATTTGCTCAAGAGTTCTTTCTAAGGCAGGAAGGGACAATTCCTACTGTCAGACCTTTGTGGGGAAAGAAAAAAGGGGTTGAAAGGAGGCATCATGTCAGGAAAACCAAGCTGAGATGCTGAGAACGTCCAAGGCATGCATTTTCTAAATCACATCCCTCTTTCCATATGCTTTTAGGTACTAGCATACCCATATATATCCTAGTTTGTGTTTATAAAGACTCAAAGTTAATGTGAGAGATGCAGTAAATGTGGAATTATTCCCTGTCTGCTCCTTGAGGAACAGCTAAACCAGCCCTACTGTTCCTGTTAAAGATAGCTTAGACAGCAGTTGGTCCATCAGCTCTGTTTTAAACTTAGGTTTCAGACTAAAATTTAAAAAGCCTGAAAAAATATTTTCTCAGTGTATTTCATGACAGGATAGCTCAGCCAAAGCCCATGAATGTAACTGCATTACTTGTTTGTTTGAGGAATCTTGCCATGTTCCAAATCACCTCCACATCATCAATATTTTCAGTGCCAGCAGCTGCTCTGCTGAATTGTGTAGAGGAAAACAATCCTTCCTGGCAGGGAATGGGAATGAAACAGCACAACAACACCTCTGTTAAGAGAGATGACTTCCAAAAGTGTCACAAGAAGAGCTGACTAGGACAGGAGTTCCAGGGAAGGAGGAAGGTGGAAAGGACAGAAGCTGACAAGAGCTCAGCAGTAGATCGATACAGTCGGGCTGATGTTTTGTCAGCAGAGTGTAAAAAGCTTCTTTCACATTTCACAAGGGGATTTATCATTACAATTCCTCTGTTTTCAGCAGCTTTCCCCCTGTATCCAAACACCCTGCCTGAATGCACTCTGTTCCAAGTTACTCTGCTGGGAGGTAAGTGAACACCATCTATGCTGAGACAGGCAGTGCCCGAGCTCCTGGAGAACAAACAGCCCTGTGGCATAGCCCCTATCTTACTCTATCCATTACTTATTAGCAGTGATTTAATTAAATGCTACATCTGTAAGCAAGTAAGAGAGGCTGACAGCACCTGTGCTGGGAGGGGTGGCTTGGTGGGAAAGGCCCAGGAAGGAGCAAACCCCCGTGTCCCTGCTCTTACTGCACCATTGCAGAAAGGCTTTGGCCAGGCTACATTCTGTTCTTACTTTGTGTTTCTCTGTTTCCCCACCCAACTTCACACAAATTCTTACAAAGGTTATGTACAGACTTGTACAAAATGGAGACTGACACTGGCTCTTGGAGGGTTTCCCAGAGCAAGTTTAACAGAGATTATATAATACATTACATCTGTGTTGGTTGGTTGGGTTTTTTTTATTTTTAATATAGATGTTATTACACTACCAGTTTGTCCTTCCTAGCTTAACCCTCCAACCACCCTTTCAAAACAGTTCATTATGATCTGCAGAGATTAAAAACCTGAGGTTATGATGTGAGTTTTGTTTCCAGCCCTCACTTAGGACAAGTGTGTTACAACTGGAGGGGCTCAGCAAGTCACAACCACAATTATTTTCCTTCCACCCACACTCTACTATCAAAGTCATTGCAGGTAGGGGTCCCTTAATTGATGGAACAGTGGAATTTTAGAGCTAACACACAACTTTACTTCTATATCCTATTTTTAAATCAGAAGTCTCAAAGTAGTCTGCACAGCTTGGGCTCAACTTCTGTAGCTGTGACCCTTCCTCCCAAGACAATCCAGCAGGATAAATCCAGCTTAAAATCATAGGGCACTTATTAAGGATATTGAGTAGTCTCAAAAAATCAGGCTAAGTCACATCCTAATAGAACTGACTGCAAGATATGAAGCCCACCTTTGTGCAAAGCTGTTTCAAGATGCTCTTCCTGTTATTGCTGCTGTGGGTTTTCCTTCTTCTCCATCTCATTGTTTTTCTTGTGGAGTTTAGAAATCCCCACTTCTCAAATTTTTATTCCCTCAACTTTTCCTCTTCTCTTTGAAAAAAGGGGCAGAATTCCCCTCATTTCTCTTGATACCATTACTGGACCCTAAATTTCTGAAAAAAATCACAAGAGGAAGATCTGTGTCTTACTTTTTTTGGTTCTGAAGTAACCTCTGCCCCTTTCTATGCACCTCAAGTGTCTGAAAGAGTCAAGCTCCAGAAACACACCTGCTACTCCAGTGCTGATGGGGTTAATGAGATCAAAGCCAGACTCCACTTTGTGCTTAGCAGGGAGACACTTCCTACCACCGGCTAGGGTGACTGCAGCCCTCTTTCAGCTCACCTAAATCAGCATCAAAATAACACAAATCAGCCCCTACTCTGATTAGAATCAGTATTCCCACTTTCTGTCTCCTTCCAACTCCATCAACCCCCACACATTTCCACAAAAATCAGTCAGTGATGAATTCCAGGGAAACTTTTCTAATTCACATGTTTATTTTCAAGCATTTTCTCCATCCATCCCCTCTCCCACCCTCCCCTTGCTGTCCTTAATCAGTAAGGGCTTCATGTGCTCCAAAGCCAGCTCTTACCTTCTCACCCAGCAGACAAAGTGATCCCAAAATTCAGCTCCCCCACAGCCCAGTAGGTAAAGAACAGCTCTCTCAACATCTTCTCCTAAAGTCTCCCAGCCAGGCAGTGCAGGAAGGGGCCTAACAAAGCTGTATGCAGCCAATTGTGTTATCAGGGCACTTGGCACTACCAGCTGATCCTTGATTACTATTCATCCCTCGGGAAAATAAAACACCCCTTTGTAGTAAAAGTGTAACCGGTTACTATGAGGCATTACACATTAACAAAAGCAGCTTTTTACCAAAATCCCAGATGATGAAAGCCTGGAAGTGGAATCAGACCAAGGTAACTGGTTGTTTCTGAATGTTTCAGATAGAAAGCTGACAGTTTAACCAAGATTTTCACAGTGCTAGGAAGAAAGTGGTGGGTGAGTTGTGTCACGTATTTGTACATAGAGTCGTAGTGGGCTGTGTAAAACAAATTTTAAGGATAAAATTGTAGCAACTTTTGTGGTGCGGCATCCTACATATGCTACTGCCTGCACTGCAGCAAGACCCTCAGTTTTCACAGGGTCCTGAATATTTTTAAGAGTTCTTTTTATCATTTTTGTGCTTTTCCTGAAATCCACAAAGACACTTTTGATATGCTTTCAGATTTTCCTTTTCTTTTTTTTTAACTGAAGAGTACAAATAATTAAAGAGCACAGCTATCTGAAAGGCACTTTTCACTAGGCAGAAGGCTTGGTGGAATAATCCCTACTTAGGTGGTGAGGAAGCATTCCAGAATATTAAAGGATTTGTTTGTTTGCTAATCTACTTAAGCACCCATAGGCTTTAACACCCACAACTTGTGTGCTTTAGGGATCTCTCATGTCCATGGCCACTCTCACTGCCACAGCTCTGCATTAAAGCTGCAGATTCAGACTGCAAGCTGCTCATGGGACACCTGGAAACAGCTGCATGGCTTTGGTCCACCCACCCCCAAATCCTGCTCCACATTCCTGTATTTTAGGTACAGTAGCCATGCACAGGTCACTCTGCTTCTCACATCCTGTGCTCCTGCATCCCAGCCACCCAACTCTGGGACAGCACAGCAATCCAAGCACCAGGAGCCCCTCACAGGCCCTGCAAAGGAGGCTGTGTGAGCAAGTTTCACACCCTCAGCTTGGGGAGAACTCGCTGACAGGGAGGCAGGGTAGCTTTAAAGGCATTAAGTAGAGCAGGCTTGGTGTAAGCAGCTGCCCCTGTGTGAAATCCGAAGCTCCTGCCAGCGGTGTGGAGGAAAGACATGACCTCATTATTCCACAGCCCAGATAATCCGTTCCTGGATAAAGTGAGAGCTGACAAGTGTTTCACCTTGAATGTTATCAAAGCCCTTTCCACACTTGGCTGATGGCAGAGCCATTTTACCAAACAGGGATGTGAAAACTCCTCAGTGTTAGCAAAAGAGATTAAAAAAATCCCTGGGGTGCATGGTTAATGCCACACACACACAGGTGTGAGAGGAAGAGACCAGCAGCATTTCCATAATCATTTAGGCAAACAGAATATATTTGCACAAGTTGATAAAATATTTTTCTCCATGTATCAAGGGTTGCTGCTTTCAATTTCTTCCATCTACCTCAAGGTAAGTGTTCTCTAGGTAAGTGTTGAGGGCTTCTTCTGACATCAGCTGCCCCATCAGCACCTCCAGAAAGGTAGTTCACTTCTCAGCTGGGATAAATCACTGTCTGGATTACCTTCTTGTATCTTCCCAGTGGTTGCCAAGTGTGATTCCACCCCCATAATCTTTTAGTCAGAGAAACCCAATCTTTAATGTCGTGGATTTTACACAGGCACACGCAGACAACACTTTTGTTGGAAGGATATCACAGAATCATTTAGGTTGGAAATGAACCATTAAGATCATCCAGTCCAACTGCTGGACCCACAATCAGTTTGAGCAATGGCTAGTCCAAGGGGAAGGAATGTCATCTGGTTGCCATTGCCTTCTCTCCCAACACCTGCGCTCTCGCTGGAGTCCCGCCACGCAAACACAGGGGCTCTCCCCCCTCATCCCTCCTGTCCTTGGCAGGCCAGTTAACAGAGAAAACACACATCTCCTTCTCTGTCAGGGCTCTGGAGCTGTTGGATTTAAGTCTGTGTGGAAGAATGACGCCATTTAAAATGTTCAACACAGAACGCATAAAGCCCTGGTGAAAACGCTCCGTGAAGTTTCCAGCAGAGGAGGTTAATAAATGAACAGGTAGCACTTGCAGAAGGAGCAGACACAAACCCCAAGATCAGGAGGAGGTTTCAGCTGAAATGTTTGTCTTCCTGATGCTGGCCTGCCAAATGGGCAAAGCATTTCCAGCCACAGCAGCAATTCTGCCTCTTGCACCTACTACATTGGAAAAGCTGTCTATCAAACTGCACACATTAATGTCACCTCTGGTATTGTCTTCCATGTCAAGGGAAAAAAAAAAACATCAGCGAAAGATTTTGGGGTTCCTAGGAGATAAAAATTATTCCAATTCACTACAACTGTAGCAACAATATTAAATACAAATACAGAGGGGTCCCAATGTAAACCTGATTTTCCAAATGTAACTCTGCCCCCACTGCAAACCACTTGCCATGCCCCAGGAGTAATCCCATAGCTCAGGAGTGTGAATGGAAGCACAGCTGGTTTCATCCCAACTCTGGGATCACAGCAAGCAAGGCAAGTTCTCTGTGCCTGCTTTTTACTAATTCTTTCAGGGCCTTTTACCAAAGTTGTACCTTCTAGTGGGTGACTCTTCATCTTTGAGGTCCAATTCCTCCCCAGTTCCAGCACTACATACTAGGATACCATAGTCCCTGGACACCAGCATTTCTAGTGCTGGCAATTCTGTTTCATCAGCTGCTTTCTCTGGCAGAACCAGAAAGAACCAAAACCCTTCAGGGTCAGGCTCCTCACAGCCCTGACGGCAATAAGCAGAGACAGTTCTCCTGCCCACCAACCTGTGCCCGTCACTGAACTTCATCTTCCTAGGCACTACAGGACAAAACTCCAGATCTGACTTCCACTTTTCCCCTCTTCACACTTTTATCAGCAGAGTCAGACTCCTGCTTCACTAGGAAAGATCACTCCCAGCCTTCCATGGATACTCAGTTCCTGGAGCATTGTTTGGCATGTGTCCAGCTTCCAGAGGGGAATCATCACACTTTGACATTCAAAATGAGTAAAAAAGCTGAAAAGAAAGAGCCAGGATACAGAATCCACAAAAATCAGCTTTAAGGATATAATATTTGAAAGGGCTGATTTCAAATCTAAAGTCTAAATTCAATGATTTTGAATAACCACCTTTGAAATAAATGACCTTTATTTTGTCTCTGATGTTGGCCCTTGCACCTGAGCTTGGTAAAAGTTATACTCTGCTCTCATCTAGAGGCTGCAGGAAAATTATCCACAATAAACCTAATTCCTTCTTCTAGGATTAAGAATTGTATATCATGCTTGCAGTGAAAATCTGTTTTATGCAGTAGGTAGAACACAGGACTGGAGTTTTTTTCAAGTTAAGTGAAGACAATTTTGCATTTTGATCATAAATATTCTCCTGGTAATTTCTGGCAAAACTGTCAAAAGACATTTTATACCATTTTGCAAGAGGTTGTTATTGCAGGAAAAAGGTAGATTTAGATTTTGCATTTAAACAAAGTGTGCCTGAAATGTTGAGAAGTTGATTTAATGTTAACAATTCTGCGACTCAAGCAGTATTTGGGCCAAAATCCAGCTCCAAAAGATAACAGCAGGCAGGAAAAAGACTATTTCTCAAAAACTTAAAGAAGTTAAAGAATAGAAATTACTTAAAGAATAGAAATTACTTAAAGAAGTAAGCCTAGGAATCTAAGCAGTTAAAGAGAGGATGGGACAGACATATTCTTCTCAGATGCCTTCTCTGTTGAAATTCACTGAGTCTCAATCCTTTTATTAAAATTAAATCTCATGGAAACACAACAAAATCCAGCAGAAGAGAGAGTGCCTCTGTCTTTGAGCTGCTCTGCAGCACAAAGGTGTTCAGGCTTTTATGGGCTCACTCTGGAATAGAACTGAGAGGGTGCCAAGGCACGAGGTGTTCAGCAAAACACGTTGTGAGGAGTCAGCCCTGAATCAAAACTTGCTCCTGTAAATGACAGGAGATGCTCCTGGAGTGCTCTGTCCTACAGTGCCATCATCAGTAAGTTCCAACAAGAGGCTCAGGGTGCAAGAGCTCTCAGCAAGCTGCATTATCAAAGGGCTACACTGCCCCTGTGTTTTGATCAAAACCAAATTTTTGGTCATTTTCCAGAATTCTCATACCCACGTTTCAATTTGCTCATCCACAGCAGCAGTGATCTTTCTTTAGGAAAGAGACAGGGAATCATCATACCAGCAAAGTTTTTCAAACAGAATTTTCTGGAAGCAACAGACACCTCCTGGGGACTTCACAAATTGGTCATTGCTTATTTTTTTATAATTTCTTACTTTTTAAAAAAATCAAATGCCACATACCCAAGAATAAAAAGAGGAGCTTCCAACACTTAAAATCACTTCAAGCATATTGGTGTGTATCCAGAGATTTGGTGCCCTGTGGATAAATGTGGCACCATACAGGTACAAGGATAAATGTTTGCAGGGATGGGATTTTTCCCGAGGTACAAACAGCAGACACAAGCCAGCATTCTCTCCTAGTGTGCAAAATTTCCCTCTGATGGCAGCAGGGTTCCACAAAGGGACAGGGCAGCCAGCTCCCACCTGCCTCTCTTGTAGTTTCTCAGTTCACATTCACTCCTTGGTGCATGTTCCCAATAAACTCAGCACTTCCCAAGGAATGGCCAGCTAGTTTTAACACTCATCTGGAGCAGCACGTAGTGTTATTTTTAGGCTACAAAATCACACACAGAATTCATTATTGGCAGTGAAAATTGCAGTCTCTCTTTCCTCCTTTCAAGAGCACACACTGGAGTGAAGTGCCAGGGGATAAAGGTATGGCATTTAATTTCTGGAAACCTCAAAAATTTCATGGTTATGATGAATGGTTCACATCCTGAGCTCCGAGCTGGAGTATGCTGAATTCAGAAAAGAAGGATAAAGTAGTTTCAGATGCAGTCTTGATCCCCAAGGCAACTCTTCCAGTTTATAATTTTCTTAATTCCCTTTGTCTGTTGGAATACTAAAGAGTCAAACAATGAAAAAAAGAAAAAACCTCATACACATCAGCTGAACTAAGTAAAAGACCCCCTTTTCCTCATCCTCTAATCCTTTACAGCAATAATAAAATTAAATGCAAATTACAGCAACAATAGGTTAGAATGAGAGTAATAAAAAAAGCTATCATTTAAAAATAGTAGATTTCTGTTTAAAAGCTACAAAATGTGTACAGTGCAGAACTAAGTAAAGAGAGAAAAACCATAATCAAGGTGAAGAAATTACCTTTCTGTTGAAGTTTGTGTTGGTTTTGGTTTATCTTTCCCTCAACTGTTTATGTCTGGACTAGAAAAGCTCAGCCTTTCTGTTGTGGGGAAAAAACCTGAATATTAGTTTGCTTAACTGCATTTCATCCTGAGTGCAAGAGCAGAAAGCCCACAAGGACCTGTCATCGTTTCAACAGACGATATAACAAAGAAACAACCTGAGGAGATTTTATCTGTCCCTGAAGTATTTTGTGGTCATTTATAACAGTTCTTGCAAGGAGGTTTTCTCATTCATTAATTAGGGTTCACTATGGATTTTAAGCAGCCAACTACTTTATCAACATTCCTATTTATTTTGATGGAAACAAACATGAACAACAAGAATCTTTTGCTGACACCTGGCAGTGAGTTCACGCCAGTGAAGGGCTGGACAATTTTCCAAGGTGCCTACCTGCCAGCATGTCTAAAAAGGAGCTGCTGAAGACTAAAGATAAATGTTTGGCTGTAATCAATCAGGATGCCTTGGCTTTATCTCAGAAAGCCTGTTTGGCAGCTTTGCTGGAGATCATAAGTCAAAAAATTCACAATAATTGTAAGCATTTTTTGTAATGAGGCCTCTCACTGGGATCAACTGTGGTTGAGGTAGGAACAAATCAAGACAATAACAGCATTTGTCGCTTCTCTCTTTAGGGCCACAAATCCACCAAATTTCAGAATTTGATCTTTTGGGTTTTTTTGATACACGGATAAACTGACTTAAACCAGAAATCTGACTACCCCTAAAAGGCAGGTTATGGTAACATCTAAAGTTTAGGACAAAGCCTATGACACGCAAAACTTCCACAGGAACTTTTATTACAGCAATTCCACACTCAGTTAACTCCAGACACTCCACTTACTCACAGTACAAAACTCTTTGGCTTCTGACAGCTTCACAAAGGAAATGTGCCATTCACACAGTGAATGGGGAATGTATTAATTTGCCTTTCAGAGCGCGTGCAGTCCACTTTGCTGCTGGTAATCTGCATAAAACTGGATTAACGAGTCGGGAATCCTCGGGCTCATGACTGTCAGTGCGCTCTGGAAGTGCCGGCCAGCGATAGATTTGGCATGGATGTCTTCCTGAAGAGCTAGGAGGGCTGCTTCCCTGCACACTGCTGTTATCTGCAAAGAAACAACAAAAAAACAACCACACAGCATTATTATTATTATTATTATTATTATTATTATTATTATTATTATTATTATTATCATCATCATCATCATCATCATCATCATCATTATTATCAACATTATTTGAAAAAAGCGAACCCAAGAACATCAAATCACTCCAAATGCCGAATAATCACAAGTAGAGTTTTCCCAACTTTTTAATTTTTTTAAAATATATGAAGTTGTGGGCGATTAGAACATCCAAAAAACAGGATGTAGCTCGAACTTTAAACCACAGTACATTAAATTTCACATTACAGCATGCTGCAAATTAACTTGCTAATCATATTACCTTGTGTTGAACTCCCCACAACACCTGATAAATTCAAATCCCAACCACTGGCGATACATTTTTCCATCCCCAAAGTGCAAGAGCAGATATTCCCAGCCCCTGCGGGCACTTTTCTTTCCCAGCCTTGCACTGGGAAAGAAATAAAAACAATTAATTCCAAAAGGAGGCTAGGAGGAGAGGGGTGTGTGGAAGGGGAGGAAGGTTAAGGTCTCATACCCTGCAATGTGTTTTTAAGCTCTCTGGACTTCAGACAGCGGAAACAGACTGATGCCAGTGTCACTCTAAAGACACATTACTGTGGTGAAAGGAGCTTGTGGAATGAAAAGAGATATTGTGATTTCCAGTGCAACAGGGAAAACAGTGATTGATATTGACTGTTCCCTTATATCTGTAAATGAAAGAGCCAACTGAAACACATTTGTCCGGCTATTCAGCATATTTTCTCTGTTTGTTCACTTACTGAAAGGAGTTCCCTCGCTTATGCTCTGCTAATGGTTGCCAAAGCCGTTTAGTAGCTTTTTAGGGGATTTAGCAGCATGTTTAGGAAGCTTTCACAAGAAAACATGCATGGATTTAGATGGCTTTGTCAAGTTACAACAATATTACTATTAGTTCTGTGCTGCTCTAATGAGCACCAAAGCTAAACACTGCTGTTCCGCATTTTAATGCTTTTCAGGACTTCAGAGACAGCTGAATGTGGAAGTGCAGCTGAGATTTAGTGCACCAGCTTCTTGTGGAGATCAGTAATACATCACCCAGAAAGTTAACAGAGAGGCCCTGGTCTTTCTGTACAAGTTTTTCTCTAAGCAGACATTGTGACTGCGTCCCCATCTCGAACAGGAATATTAAGCTACTTAAAGAAAAAAACCTGCACCAGATCAAACACCCCTTGCACTCCCTGCCTACCACTGACCCCAGAATTCTTTCACAAGGGAGAAGACTGGTGATGGACAAACAGATCCCAAGCATTCTGGACTCAGAACCCGTGTTGAAAAAGGGGTCCATTTCCCCTTGATAAATACTCCAGTAAGGCCACAAAATGAAGACACTCTCTGGAAGTTTTCACAGGCATTATTAAAAAATCCCCAAATGCAGTCCAGCAGGATTTGACTGCCCTGTTCTTCTCACAGACACCATCACCTATCCACAGCATGAAATGCTGAAGCAGGGTGACACTGTCAAGGTGTTCACTTGGTTTAGTGAAGGAGAAGCTGAAGGAGACACTGTCAAGCTGTCACATCCAAAACTGAAGGAACACCACTGCCAATCCTATTTCTTCCTGTTTCATTTGTACACCGATACACTCAGGAGGAATTCACCCACAGGCTGATAGCTCTGATGAAGCTTTCACCTGTTCTCTGTGCTCTGCCAACACTATCCTCCTTTGGAGGTGAGTGATGGCAACTCACCTCCAAATGATTTTTTTTTTTTGTTTTAATTTCATTCTTAAATACTGAACCATAAGTTCTGTGATAACTTAAAATCACTAGACATGAGGAAGCACCAGAAAACTCATTATTTTTGGCTTCTTAAAAGCATTTCAGCTGCTTTTAAGGGACAAGGGAAGGCATACATTTAGGGCATAAATTATTGTTCTCCCTTTTCCTGGCTGCATTCAGAATTTTTGTGGACTAAATATTTTCTATATTATTGAATAATAAACAGCAGGTGTTGGGGCACAGTGTTGAAAATGCAGGCCCTCGTGTCTGGTCACAGAGTCACATGGACTTGTTTCCATTCCTTGGCTAACCCAGGGGATCAGGTTTCTGAGGTAAGAGATTCAACACGGCAAGTTTGATTATTTTGCTTTGTTCAGTATGCAAACTTTAAAAAAATAAAAGTCCTCACAAGCATTCTCACTAGCTGATAAAGCTCAATCACTCATGGAAAGCAAACACAAGTAGTGGTGTAGCCACAGTGAGAGGAGGGTGAATTCATCTGCTGAATTCAGACCTTATTGGCCTAAGGTCACTGGTCTGTCATGGACACTCCTTGTCACAGCCACATTAGGACATTTCTTACCAGATGGAGCAACAGAAGTGCTTTTAAATGTCATTTCTGTGGATTGAGGAAAAAAAGGAAGGCCACAGAAGAGGCTGTAACTGACAGCAGAGGAAGGAGACCCTTTGCAGTAAGACATGGATTTTTTTCCAGGCTTAGCAGCACTCCAAACCCAGAAGCTGCATCCACACCACCAACTTTAAAACCCTGCAATAGGTCCATTCCCAATGAACTTCCCCTGTGACTTTCTTAAATCACTTCTTCTTTTGGCCTCTACAAGATCACCCTGTATCAAGTGCCACAGTCCAATCATCCTTATATAATAAAGCACTTTTGTTTGTATTAAACCTGGCAATTTCAGCAAGTCCTCCTATTCCCTGTGTTATGAGAATGGTGATTCATCTGCTCTTCCCTGCACCATCGATGATTTTACAGAGCTTTATCTCCTTCCCTCCCAGTCAAGTCTTTGCAAGCTGAAGAGTCCTCAGTGACTCAGACCTTGCTCCTGCCCAACCTGTCCATTCTTCCTCCCACCTGCCATTGCTGCCTTGGCCAGTTCTGCCTTGAGCTCTCACTGCTGAGTGCCTGAAGCTGTGCAGGGCACAGAGGCGGCTGTACCAGGCCACAGCTCTGTCCCTGGGCTGCTTGCAGTTCCTTTCTCATCATTGTATTTGTGCTGAGAGCATTTTTCTCAGAACATTATCCACGCTGCCTCCAGCATCTCTTCCCAAGTGACAGTACCTAATTTAGGCCAAATTATTTGTGAATTTGAAGCTTGGGTGATATTATTTTTTCTCCATTGCATTTAGTAGGATGAACAGCATCTGCCTACCTCGATAAATGAATGCTAAGAACCAGCATTACCTACCTGCAAGGCAATTCTTAATGAGTTTCAAATAAAAATACTAAGGGATCTTAATTTTTACCTTTTCAGAACACAAAAAAAGGATAAATAAAAGTTCAGTCTTTTGGATCTCTGTGTGCTGTGAGGAACAGGAATAACATCCTAGTCCTGTTCCAAAGGCAAAAATACATCTCACTGTGTGGAGGGACAAAATAGATATTTTGTGACTGCATCTGAATCCAGAGTGGCTTTCAGCACCCACTGTAGGCAGTAATGAAGGCATCAAGCAATTGTCAAAGACAGCAGTGATTAAACAGCAACACACCAGGTAATCAAGCTGTACCTACTGTAACTGCATGGGTGCTACTGCAGCAGTAAAGAGGCAGTCAGGTGGGGTAAAAAGCTGCTGAATCTAAGAGTACCAGAGTATCCCCTACTTTGGTTATTATTAGTATCATTATCAAAGGAAGTTCACCAAAGAAAATTCTCATTTCAAATGGAGTCAGAGCAATTTACTGACCAATGTGTTCATCTGCTGTCTACAGTCATCTCTTACCATGAGAATACTTTTGAATTCATGTATAAAAACCCAGTGCAGTGCTTTCTTGAAGGACTGATTTATAATCTCAGGAATGATCTTTAAGATCAGAAAATAAATTCATTTAGAATTCTGCTTCAAAGTGAAAAAGGCACCAGAATCAAGCTTTCCTGGGAGGAAAGGAGAATTAAAAATTGCTGTCTGAGCCACACACACAGAGATCAGTAAGAATCAAAGCCACATACCAGCCCAGAGCTATGCTACAAACAACGATGAACCCCCCAGCAGAAAAGGATTTACACCTAGTCGTTCTCTCCTGCCCCATTCCACTCCAAGCAACAATAAAATGCCCGGTGCCAGTTACTGTTCCCTGCATAACCAGCATTGAGCCCGACCCATCTTTCCCCTGAAACCAAAGGTTACACTGGCTGCTTCAGCTGGGCCAATTCTCCCCCATTCTGGCATTAAGATTAAGCACCAACTCTTTCCAGCCGACTCGAAGTCCTTTTCAGCTTCTTTGTATTTAAAGTGCTCTAAATAGCTTTAAAGAACCTTAAAAAAAAAAAAAAAAAAAAAAAAAAAAAAAAGCTCTTCTGTGTTAAAGCCGTAGGTATTTTCAAGAAAGTGGTTTTGTTAGGGCCGAGTGTGCTGGGAACACCTGTGAATGTCGGGTTTAATTGGGCTGCAGCTGGTGTCGATTGTGTGTGCCGTAACTGGCAGCCACTGCCTGGCTCTACATTGTGTTTCATTTTCCTTTTTCACTCGCTCCTCCACCCCGCCAGTTAAAGTTGTAAGGGATTGTGTGTGAGAGAGGGATTAGGAGCCTGGAAACAAGAATAGTGCCCCGCGGGTTGTGAATAGCACAAATTGGGGCTCTTCCTGGCGGAGCAGTACCTGCGAGGCTGAGCGCCCGCCGGGCACCTCAAAGGGAGCCGGGACCAGGTCTGGGGATTCGCCTTTCCCGCTCAGCCAGGGAGGGATAAAAGCTTCACACACGGCATTTGAAAAAGACATGAATAACCCCCGGGTCTCGACATCTGTGTCTCACTCGGGCGAATTCCTGCCCTACTCCTGTGCCAGGAGCTGCCTTGTGAGAGGGAAAGACTTATCCCCACTAAACAGGGATAGCTGGAAAGCTCTCAGGACCCACCTGGGACTAAGGAAAAAGGTGGGCATGGATGCCTTTCCAAAGCGAGAAGTTGCTCTGTAGGCAGAGAGGAGATGGGAGAGGTTGCTGACTGTACTCTTAAAATCCACATAAATAATTCAACGCGGCTCCAGCAGCGCACAACTTCCCACAAGGGATTTGTGGGGGGCTCATAGCAGTGCTGGGCAGAGATGTAAAAATACCTCGAGGTTTGTGCCACCCCCAGCAGGTCACCCCTGCTCAGTGTGGGACGCCACGGCCCCGCTTTCCCCCTCTCCTTTGTGCAGGCCCCACCCGCTGCCGGCTGCGGGCTCCCGCCCTGCTCTTGTGCTGGCTCCGGTGCTAAGCTGGCCCTTTCATTCACCGATTCAATGCAGCAGACCATCAGAAAACTAATCCAGAAATAAAATAAAAAGAGCCTTAGCTTGCTGCTGGGGTATTGAGATGGGCTCAGGGGGGGATTCGACAAGTAGGCATGGGAGGAGTGGGGAGCACAGCAAGTGGGATGAGTTATGCTCCAGGAGCTGCCACAGAAATCCGCCCTAGATGAAAATGCTATTTTAAGATGACACAAGTATAATTTTTTCTTTAAAATGGAATAAACTGAGAGGTCTTAGCTGCTGAGAGGTTTTTGATGCGTTTCAAAAAGGCTTAAATGTAGTACTTCTCTTGTGTTTCACCTTCCCCTGTTTTATGTATAAACCAAGGCAAGACAAGAAAACAGCTTTTTTCTCTTGACCGCTCAGAGAAATTGTTACAGATTGCTAAAAATCTTGTTCTGTATAGAGGAAAAAGTTTCCAATACTATGGAACTAACACCTTGTGATAAATTTTGACCAATCTTTGAAAGACAAAGAATGACCCTGTATGTGCACCTCCTCATTCTGCTCAGTTCTGTGATCTGTGTAGATTTAAATGGGATGGATCACAGAATCAAATAATGGTTTGGGCTGAAGGGACCTTAAAGATTTCCTAGTTCTAACCCCTCTGCCATGGGCAGGGAACCTTCCACTAAACCAGGCTGCTCAGAACTTGGCTTTGAACACTTCCATGGATGGGTATCCACAAAATTATACAGTTATACATCTGGGCATTTTGCAAAGGGTGAATAATCTGTTCTAACCAGAAAACGATGAAGTGTATTAGCATCATGCTTTTCAGACAGTATCCATTCACTCCTCAGACTCAGGTACTGAACTATGGGACCTATGGAGTGGATGTGCTTAAGATAGATGAATGTTGCTCCCTAAAATTTTCCCAGCTGAAGATTGAAAGGCCCTCACAGGCTGCACAAGAGCCTCAGTGAGACAGAGGCATCTTTGATCTCTAAGCATCTATGTTGTAAACTGTTGTTATCTTTCCTCAACTTAAAGCACTTACATCTCTACAGTTTTGTATTTAGGAACACTGCATTGGAGTGGATGAGTTCCTACCCTCAGCAATGACAGTCTACAATTAGATATTATTTTTCATAAAAATATAGACTTCTTTCTCCCTTGTTTATTAAAGAGACATTCATTATGAGCAGGCATTAGACTGCCTACTTTAAAACAGGTCTGTACTGATGAGGCAGCATCTTTGCAATTTTTAAATGTAAAGGACAGCTATTACTTTTTGAGCAACTTGGTCTAGTGGAAAGTGTCCCTGGCCATGGCAAGGGGGTGGAATGAGATTATCTTTAAAGTCCTTTCCATCCCAAACCATTAACCCATGATTATGTGTATCCTGTGTCTCTGAGAGCAAATGATCTCTGTATTCCTGATTCCTTTAATGAGAAATTGTTAAGCACATGTAATTGAATAAAACCAGCTCCTTTAACGTCTGTAAGTGACCTTAGTTCAGAGCAGTCTGCACAACTTAATGTACCATTTGCTTATTTGTGTAATTTTGTGGCTTAACGTACAGGTGATCACGTGTATGGGTGTCTACAGCTTACCTGAGGTTGCTGCATGGGGACACAAAGCTGTCCTGCTGCCTGAATACATCTGATTTGACCAGGAGGGGGGTTCCCATGAAAGGTTCACCCTTTCCATGGTGGCCACAGCAAAGACCAAGTCCTCCTGCTCTCTCCTCGTCTCAGCCAGGCTTCAGAATCAGTTGACAGTGAACCAAGAGCTGAGCCAGACAAATGGCCAGCTGCACATGTGAGACAATCATAGCAACAATTAATGAGGCAGAGTGACCCCAAAATGCTGCCTTTAATTGCTCTTCCAGTACCAGAAACTGAGCAGGGGCTGTGCCCGGGCAGCAGACAGCATCACATGTGTCAGTAGCTCCTGCTATTCTATAAAGATCACACACGCCCAGGGAAGGGAAGGATGAGGTATGTAGCCAAAATTAGGTGTATGTATCATAACTCCAGCACATGATGACAGCTAAGGGGAATAAAGTGGAGCTCTCAGTGGTACATGCTAAGTGTCATCACACATACCTCTGCTCATCCTGACATGTTCTAACAGAGCAAAGCCTCGGCTCCATCTGCAAGCTTTCTTTTTTTCTTCCTTCCACTCTCTTAAAAAATATTACTAGATGTGATATCCTTCCAAGCAATGTATAAAACATGTAAATTCCAATTTCAATTTTGTAACTACAAGCCCAAAACGCAGCTATTTTCCAAGAGGCGCTCTGCCGATATGGCTCCCATCACTTTGGCAGAGACATGGCATAGCTACACCTCTCACAAAGGAATTCCGTAACAAAACGAGTTTTTACATGCTGGGACTAAATATTTTTAAACAGCACTCTCTGCCAACTTCAAGTTTCAGCTATATTTGTGCAACTAAAAAAAAACCCCCAAAAAAGCAAGCACCCCCCCCCCAAAAAAAAATCACATGCGTGTTTCTATACAAGATTAAGCTGCATTTCTGGTTAACCTCAGAATTATTTCATTTTTATATAAACATTTAATGGGAAAGTTTAACTTCTTCCCTTCAATGAGGAAAAGGAAGCCAAGCCACTAGAAAAACAGAGTCTTTCTGTGTGTGTGTGTGTGTGCACGCACTCATTTTAATTAAAAGTAATTAAGAGAATTCTGTGTTCTCACTCACAGTCTGCTGGTGCTGCAGAGGGCCTGGACACAGAGCCAAGGGTATTCTGCCGAATGCCGCCAGCAAGAGAGATTGGATTATGCAACTAAAAATTTAAAACTAGAAGACTTCATCATTAGCTGTGGCTGTCATGAGTTTCTCCCTAGGGAAAAAAAAACTGTATAAAACAGATTTGGCAGCTCCCACCTATGAAACCTATCAGGGTGGAGGTGTTAAGCGGTTGCTGCGTTTGCTTGCTTGCTTTTCAGATTTCGAGGCACTTACAAGGCTGGGTGAAATACTCAGCATATTCCCTATTTCTTGCACTGGAAGATAATTCTTTCCTTTCTCAAGTTTAACCTGAGCAGAGGCCTCAGACTCCTATCAAAACAAAGCAAACAAAAGCAACTCTGCAAAAAGAACTGGAAGAAGTGCTCTCCCTTCCCTAAAAATATTATTTTTTTGGTCAATAGAACACAGCCAGTCTAAAACTGTCTTTCATCTCCTTTCAGCTCCAGCCACATTTCTATTACATTATATCACCATTTAAAGGTTGCTACAACCCCAAACTTTTGAATCCAACTAGCAAAGAAGGAAAGCAAAAAAAAAATACTTTTTTCATGGGTTCATTTAAACTCTGCCTTTCACCCTGTCTTTGGAGCCATGGCAAATATTGTCCTGATTTGGACCTTACACAGCAGGTTAAAAATAGCAACTGTAGTTACCTACATATGAGCTATCATAATACAATACAGTAAAAGCAAACTCACTCATTTAAAAATAATGACAAATTTCCTAGAAACTTAGTTTTTCTGTCAATTTGGACAGAAAGCACACAAATGCTGCAATAGTAAGGGTTATACTTTCTTGGTGACACGTGCATTCACATCCTGGGCTGAGGTGAGAAAAGACATTAGGGGAGAACACACATAATGCCTTCAATGGAAGCTCTCTAGCCTTTATTTATTGGGTTCTCAGTTCCTGGAAGGTGTGACATGTTTCCTGTGGAGTATCTATTTCCCCAGCAGAAAGCTAAAGGAATTTCAAGCTGTTTCTAAGTTTACTTCTTGGAGCTTCCCATGGCACCAGCTGCTCGTGTTTCCCAGGAAAATAAGGGAGGAGGACTACTGCATGCCTGTATTCCAGGGAGGCAGAGTGTGGCTGGGAGGACAGGCAGACCTAGAAAGCAATGCCATTAAGCCCCAGCAAAATGCCTTTGTGTATGGTTATTACTCCTAAAGGAGGAAGCAAAAAATGCTGGAAAAGAACTTACTCAAGTTCTAATGCAGGGTTTGCTTGTGCAAGAAAAGAAATGAAGCAATTGCAGCAAGAAAAGAAACCATGAATGATGCAAATATATGGAACAAGAAAAGTGAGGTACCAACAATTACCTTGAGTTAAGGACTGATGAAGGGTTATATTTTAATGGAACAGAAAGTCAATTAAGGTGTCTGCTTTTGCATTGTTAATGTTACAATTCGAAATTTGGGTTCCCTCCTCCAGTTGAGGAAACTGAATCCACATAATGTCTGAAAGTCATCCAGATCTGCTTACACCATGGATAATAGATCTAATTTAACAAATTCTTCTCTTTCATAACTGTAAACTCCTTCTACACTTGTGCCATGTTATTGCAAAAACCTCCATTGGTCTCTTGGGTTTTTTCCCCCCTCCTTCCTTGTCTAGGCAAGACAACGTAATGCAAATTTCCAATACTATGAAGATTTAGAAAACAGGTCACTTGAATTTCTCTTCATAAAGATGCTTCACATTCAAAATTTACCCTCAGCATCTCTGCAAATATGCACGGGGGAAGCAGAGGAGTGTCCCTTCCCCTTCCTCCATGTTGTATGCAGCTTTGCTTTTTAATATTAACAGCATTTTAACTTAGAAGTTGCAGTCTAGCATGATACTCAAACAATTTAAGGCCAGAAAAGTAGGAAATTTATGCTTAGTAGTGTTTAAGGAAGGAGAGGATGAAGCCCAAAGGAGGATGTCACAAGAGTGAGCTCAGAAACTGTAACACAACTAAGGACCACAGCAGAAAGATCACAAAAAGGCACTAAGAAACATGCAAGCAGTGGCAGGACAGTCCTGAAATGATCCTGAGGCACACTTTGAGGGACACTCACAAACTGAAGTCACCATGAGGTTTTTTGCCTCCTGCTGTAGGGCTGCTTTGCCTACCAGAGCCCGAGTGAATACACAGGAAAAGACCATCAGCTCCTCTTACCTGCAGTGTTGTGGGTGCACTCCTCTTGCTAGCTAGAGCCTGCAGCACACATATGCCTTCTCCTGAACTTCCATAAATATTTTACTGTGCTGATTTGTGTGGCCAAGTTATACAATGACACAATAAAGCACAACTGCTCTCCCTGAAGCCATTCCAGCCTATCTAACAGGCTCGGGAATCACCCAGCAGCCCACTTTGCATGGCACAGAGGACCCCAAGGATGACAGCATCCAACAGCTTGTGCCAAGTAGACAGGAGTCTGTGAGATAGAAAAAAAAGTACACCTTAATTGTATCATTGACTTTGTCCTTAGCAGATGCTGCTCTTTCTGCCTTGTGTGGGTATCTACAACTGGTATTGTTTCCAGATCCTTATCAAGAGCTGAGCTCTGATTTGCTCAGGAATTGTCTGTGTGCACGAGAAAGTGCGAACTTTCCACTTCCCTGTGTACTGTATTTACTCATTTCACACTAGATGTACAGATAGTAGGACAGACAGAAAGTCTTAATGCCTCTGCAAAAACAATAAAAGGTGACCAAAAGAATGAGGACACCACATCCAGGATGCTGCCACAGAAGCACAGTTTTCCATACTGAACCAAAAACCAGATGCTATTTTCTCTCAGCTTTGTAATTATTCAGTACTGCAAAGAGCAGATGTTCTTAACATTTCCCACTTAGTATCATATTTATTACTTTTCATGCTATCTGGAAGATTCTTTGATATCAATCATTTGTTTTTTATGGGGTGAGCAAGTTTTAAATGCATGAAATGTCATGGGGAAGCTGGACTTCATTCCTTCCTTTTATTTTGCATGACACCACACAACTGGTACTTCTCAGCAGCCCAGAGTGGTGAAGGTGCTTGTTTTAGCTCAAAGGGCTGTGATTGAGAAAGCCTCTCTTGTGCTGCAATGTGCCCCTCCCATTTATCAAGTGACTTCCAGATCAAATGGATGACTCTGAGACTTGGAAGGGCATAGCACCACAGCAGCACTGAAGCCCTTTCTCCCCTCACATATCCATGTTGGGAACAGCAGCTGTAGCACCAGGGAGCCTGAAACAATGTGGGACTCTCACTCTGCTTCATTAAATGCTATTTTGCTAAATTAAAGGCCACAAGTAAGTCATATTGTATCCATAAGCACATGCATGCCACAGGCCTTTCCCCTTCCCATATTTCCCTCAGCTGTGGATCATGCAAAATCCCATGGAAGGCATATTTCAACTTTTCAATTGGGGTTGGTTTTTTTTTTTGGTGAGAGCAGGACTTTCTACCCCTCAGTGGACACGGCACTCAAACCACACTGCCAAATATTATATGATGTCCTTTCCAGAGTTAATTTTTAATTTCCTGACTCCACTGCATGAGAAATTTTCAAATTGTCTTGGCGGTCACTTAGAGCCATGTGCAGACCTAATTGCAGGAGTGAATGCAGTGTCAGCCCAAATGCAAACCTCTGGACTCAGTGAGGAATTTCTGCAGAATTAGTTCCTTGGTTGAATTAAGTTCCAGAGAGACCCACACTCCAAGGATCGACTGCAAACGTATCGCAAAGGGCAAGAGCCTTTCTTGCCCCAGCCTGCAGCCAGGGGAGGCAGGTGTTTTCAATGTGTCACTAAAAAACCTGGTGATTTTCTGTTTTCATTTTTTAATGCCCCAATTCATAACCCACAGATGTTGTGCATGGCTATAAATCTTGGCACCCTCTCCTCTGCGAAAGAGTTTCTCCTGGTATTCTATTTTCTTTGCTTTACCTTAAGTCACCCTAATCATGCTGACATCTACTATCGATGATTATATTAGCCCTAAAAGATCCTTAAACAAATGAAAAGGACTGACTTCCACTCCTAAAGTTCTGCTTCCAATTTTCTAAAGGAAATTAAATAATGTATAAATCAAACGCTGGGCGCAGGCCCAGGCAGCTGAACATCGCTTTGTCCTTTCAAAGTGAAGACAAAGTGTCTGCTACGGAAGGGACGAGCCAAGAGAAATAAAGCTTAACCTCAGCTCCATGTGAAAGTGATTTGGGATAATCGGGGGAATCTGCAAAGAGGTTAAAAAGGGGACCACATACTAACAGGGGAACTTCACACAACGATCAAAAATATATCAAGAGCTGACCCTCACCTGGAGGAGCTGCACAGCCCTGACAGCTTTGTTACACCGGAGCAGAGTGCGAAGGGCAGAAGAAAGAAGAGATGAGCAGGAAGTAAAAAATCTATTTATGGCTGCCATTTGTCATGTTTTGGTAATCTTATCAGGGTGAGTTTTTTTCAGTTTTGCAAGATTTATAACTAAGTACTGCCTGACAACCTTGCAGTGAGTGTGCATACTACTTCCCAGTTCTCCTTTAGCTAGTACACACTACTTGGATTATTAAATCAACCACCAAGGCACTTCTGAATTTATGTACTATTGATGGACTGCTGATCCTTCTCTTTAACACAGTGTATGTATCTAGGAGGGGAAAAAAGCAGTAAAATGTGCTAGATTTCTTCCTGGTATTATTTAACGAGCAAGCAATTGCTTTAATTGCCACAAGGCATTTCTTAGAACTATTGGGGAAGATGTACTTTGTAATATGATTTCTTGATTAAAATGAGATCCTAATCAAGTCTATACTGCTTCAACATGAGTTCACACTCACATTTTTGCACACAGCAGGGTGTGTTTGAAATCTCTGATCAGCACTAGAGTTCATGGTTAGGGTCAGCTTAACCCTATTCACATAAAGCAAACTTTGGTGGGGAGAAAAAGATGTGACATGCAGCTGTCAGTGCCCCAACTGCGTACACTCATAGTTCCAAAATATTCCTGTTCTCATCTTTACAAAGTCTAGAATATTTCAGATGTGATGCACATGGCCCTTAAGCTCGGATGGTGGAGAAGTCTCATCTTTATACTTTCTTGAGAAACCTGCAAAATTGTTTTCAGCACTGTCACTTAGCAATTGTTTGGTCTGTCACCACGTGAAGTGAGCAGCTGGCAAAGCAGGGACAGCCACAGAACACTTACATGTGAATGTGAATTCAACACACATCTTGCTTAGCTGCTGCAAACTTGTCACGGAATGTTTCACTGTTTAAAAAAAACCCCAAAACATAAACCCACAAACAAAATCCCTATAAATTTATTTCCCTTTTTAAAAGATGAGTCTGTACACACACTCTTTTATTGTAGAGTTGAAGTACATGATGACTGCAACTGCCATTTAATGGGATACAAATTCATCTGAACATCAAGCACCCCTGATTCAGAACCAACAGGTTTACTGGGCTCACAGCCTTGTAATTTAGTGACAAGTATCCATGTCTTTCACAAAAGCTATAAAATATTAGAACAAACTTCAGGAATGTTATTACCTTAAAAGAGGCAATTCAACCAACCTGTGAGCTGGGAGATTCTCCCATCCATCTCCCTGTCTTCTGACAGACCCCCTGCAAATGAAGCACCAGTCCAGCTATGGCTGTGTTTGAAAAAGCAAAGCAAGCAGTGGAACTGAGGGGGATTTCATGGCACCACAGGGCTTCACACAACCACTGCCAGAATAAATTCCTCTGTCAGACCTCCAAGTTTCACATCACTTTGTCTCCACAGGTTCCCAAATATCAACAGCAAGAAGAAAAAAAAAAAAAAAAAAAACAAACCATAAAGAAGGATGGGAAGAAGTAGGAAGTTTTCACAGAGTGTGGTTGTTTGCCGTCCTTGGATTTAAACAAAACCAGGCGCACAGTGTGTTACTCACACATGAAAAGAGGAGAGCCAAGGGAAGGAGAGGCTCCTCTCCCCTTGTTTCAAGAAAGCATCCCTGAAAGCACACAGGCATCTGGTTTGGGTTCCTCTGACGTCAGCAAACACCACTGAAGTAAAGCACATGCTTAAATATGTTCCAAACCCCTTATCTGCTTTTAATAATTGGAAGCTAAATGGAAACTATAAGTCATTGAGCAGGACAAGTACCATGAACAAACAAGACCTTTTTTGCCTTTAAGGTGATGATACTTGGTGGCTCTGCAAAACTTTGGATTCAGTAACATCCACTATCAGAAGTAGAGACAGATTTTAATGCAGGATTCAATCAAATTACAAATGCTACAATTCATGCTCTGGTCAGAGAAAGAAGTTGAGATTAATGACAGTGTGTCACATTCCTTTGGTGCTTTATATTTCTACCTATTTTTTATATATTGGTGTCTCCAGTAAAAGGAAAATAGGAAGAATCTCTAGTACGAGGCTACTCATCCCGGCCAGGTGATTTTGCTCTGGTCAGCTGCTCAGGCAGTGTGTGGCTGGTGCTCTTGGAGAGTTTGGGAAAGAGATGAGAAATGTGGGAGAGGTCTTTTCCACCAGACTATGTGAAACATTACCTGCCAAGGTAGAGTTAGGCAAAAGTCACTCCTAACAGGAGTCAGCCATCTGACAATCCCTGAGAGGGACTGAATGTAGGATTACAGTCTTGGCTCTGTCATGAATTTCCTTTGTCACCACCTAGCAAGCTCTGCTGATACCTGGGATGAGCTGCCTTCCTCAGGTCAGCGCTCATTCATGTCCCAAACCTCATGGACCATCAGCAGTGGAGGGGTTACAGCAGCCACTGCAGTGCCTGGCATGGCAGGGACTGATTCCAGGGATTGCCATGGGAGTTACTGCAGTGGGATCCAATTCCTCAGTAACAGGCAGGATCAAGTCCTAAATTAGTGATTCCCAGATTTCATTAAGTTTATTCATCCTTAAGCCAATTTACCTGCTGGCACAACTCCCCTGGGGATTGTGCCAGCAAAGACTTTGGCCTAGTAATTTCAGATTAATTTCTGTATCATCATCTTCATGTGGCTTTGGGAAGACTATTTGTATATCCTGCTATAGACCTTGTGGAAGCAAACACTAATTATGAAGGAAAGTTTTTGACTCCACAACTACTCTTCCAAAATTAAAAAAAAAAAAAAAAAGAGTAGTCTAGACCATGGACAGGAATTCCAGATGGAAATATGTTTAACAAATATGGAAAGCTAATACTTTCCTGTATATTGCTTTGTGAGTTATTAGCACCTAAATAGTCTCCATGGTCAAAAGTGTATTAATGAGCTGGAAGACAAAATGATGTAATCAGGAGAGATCAGCAGTAATTTCTCCTGCAGGAGATTTACATGCAGCAGCCATGTGTGTTTATGATCTCTACATCTGGTAATGAGCTCTCAATGCCATGGAAAGCTGCGGTGGAATAATGCACCCTGTTCCTCTCACACACTAATTAATGCTCTATTTAATCTGGGAAAAGGCATTTTAAAAATAAACACTCATTTCCAGCAGACCATAAAGAATAGGTAACAACTGAAACACACCACACAGGCCTAAAAACTGGTGTGTAGCAACCTCTCAAGCATTAAAAAAGGTGAGTTTTAACTCCCAGAGTACCACAGGAAGAATGTGTGCACACACCGATCTCTCCAGCACTACAAACACACACTAAGAGACCCTAGATACCCACAGAGACAATCAAAGCCAGAGTGATAATCTGTAGGAATGACAAAAAACAGTAAGAGAAGGCAGAGATAAAATATTCCCCATGACAGCAAGTGTTAAACTATGTTTTGTGCTCACCTATGGTAGCACTGCTGGTCATCACCTCATCCACCTCATTCTGACAGTTGATAACATGAGCAATAAATCTGATTTCCACAATGACAGGAAAAGCAGCCATTGCAAAGATGGTTAGATCATGTATTCCTACTGGAAAAGAAAAGGCCTGGGAGATGGTGTCCAGCCCATCCTCTGCCTGCAGGGCTGGCTGCTGTGGGGGGAATGCAGTGGAGGCTCAGCATCCTCAGCTGCCACTGGAGTCATTCCACTGCTTTTAGCCACTTCACCAAGGCCTTGTCTCCACAGGATGTTAGGCTGGAGCAGCTACTGCATTTACATTCACAGCCTATCTCATTCCAGGATAACTTCCTCACACTGACATGCCCTCAGAAGTACAAGAGCATTCATCTGTGGCTGCATTTAGCCCTAGGCTGGAGTCTCACAAGGTAACAGAGAATAGAGATTTGGCTTTATCTTACACACTGTGCTAATATATCTCACCACCCTTTGGATTGGAGCCAACTTCTTCTCTCTAACCTCCCAATCATTTCCCACTGAAAACTTGTACTTCAGTCTGTGAAAGAAGACAAAAATCAGGAAAATCACAGGGATGGCAGGGCATGCAAAGCCTGTGTGAGCTGTATCCAAGAGAAAATTTCCCAGCCTGAGATACCAGAGCTATGAAATGGCCTCTTTCAGTGACAGAGGAATTGCCATGGTGGCTAAAAGATCGCCTGCTTAGGCTACAAGTATGGAGAAACAACAATTCAGAGACTTGGGATGGCTTTAAAGGTAAATCAGGTAAAACAGATAAACACAGAGCAAATATATGAGTAGAGATTGAAACTTCTCATGTATATTGAAATGGCAGTGTGAAAACAGTTTTTCTCCTGCCAGGCACAACTCCTACCCTCCCACTCACACATCCAGAGTACAGAGTTTGCAACTCAGAACTTCTTATGTGCTCTTCAGCTGCAATAAAAAAGGCATTTTTGCAGTGCTTTCAGACCTTCATCCACATTCACTGAGACCATCTGACACATCCCTGCCTCCCCTGTTTGGATTTCCCAAAGCAAGCAGAGAGGACCAAGGGGGAATCACATGTCCGACAGGGATAGTCTGACATGAACGGTGAGTTGTCAAAATGGAACCAGCAATCCCCTAAAACTAGTTTTTGGCTTCAGGAAAAGAATTTGCAGGCTGCAGTCTGCAGATGCATGCCAGGCTCTGCCACAGCTGTAAGTGTAGGTGGGCAAATAGCAACTCATTTCTAGAGGTAGCCACTCGACTCTGCACTTCTACCAAGGCTTTTCTGATAAAAAAAATTATGGTTTTTTGTCAGTGCCTGAATCTCCATGGGTTCCTAGGTCTTCAAGAGCATCTTTGTTCTGTTTAGACTTGCTCTTTTTTCTTTTTTTTTTTTTTTTTTGTTCAGAGACAAAACAAGCTAGGGCTTCAAACCATGCAGGGTTTTAATGCTGCAGAATCCCCACATACCCACTTCCTCTCTTTCCTCAGCTCTTCTCTATCGGATTTACTGTTTACTTACAGACCATATGGGAAACATGTCGGGAAAGCAAACATCCGGGTTCACATCCACAGTAAATACTTTTTATGACTATTCCCATGACCTGCAGCAACAGACTAGATTAGTCGCCCACAACTATGTATAATCACACAATCATTTAAATACATTTTCCAAACAGAATATGTTCTGAGATACAGATCAACTAAATATTCCTTTTTCTGAAACCTATTTCCTACAACTTCACCATTTCCACCTGAGACAGAAAGTCTTATCTTTCAACTGTGGAGTCAATATAAACAGAAGAACATGAACACCTGGGTCCATGTACAAGTGCAGCCCGCAAATTATCAGTCCAGGCTGCTCAGTTTTCTTAGCAAAAGAATTATAAACTTGCTTTCAGCAAAAGAGGCTGAAAATAGATGTTGATGCTGGAGTATATCTATCAAAATGTGAAAAACCACTCTTTTTTATTCTCTGTTTCATAAAACCAACTCCCTCTAATTGTAAGTGCATCCAAAAGCAGAATTGCAGAAGCATTCTATTCTGCTGAATAGAGTGTAGAATATTTCCCAGGCAGAATATATTATTTAATGCAAAGCCAAATAAACAAAGGGTCAAATTCAACCTCACCCATTCCATTTAGCAACAAAATTGAAAGGAAATCTTGAAAACGTCATTTTGAATTGAAATTTTTAAAATCTTTCCAAGGTGAAACATTCTGAATTCTGTTTCTAATGTAAAAAGTTAAGTCACTGATACAGAACTAAAGAAATAATTGAATTTAGTGTTTCTGAATAATTTTTTATCAGAAGGAAGTCTGAAGCAAAATTTATAAAAGTAAAATTAATATCTACATTTTCCCATGTAAGTAATGAGACCATTTAATCTTATTCAGGATTACCACTTACTCTTATTCAGGATTTGAATTTTTTTTTTCATTTCCAATCAACCTGTGGGTTGAAGAAAAATTTGCTGTGTCCCTGTTGCTTTGGGAAATGGTTCTGATAGTCTTTTAACTCACAACTGGCAGGAGTGAAGAATGCTTGTAGCTCTCCCCCACCTCCTCTCCCTGCGGAAGCTGGCAAGCTCATCTGCTGCAGGATACTTGGAGAACATCTCCTCAGCCAAACTGACCACTGCATCATGTTCCAACACTTAACTAGAACACATGGAAATATTCCTTTTGTTAAATGCATAAAGATTAAAAAAATAGAGATTTCACAAGGTAACTTGGCTTTTTAAAGCTCTATGATTTTATGAAATGGAGGTTGGGTGTTGTTTCTACAGGCAGATGTTGGGATACTGTTGTAGCTCTCTAAAAATGAAAAGGGGGTTTCCCTGCTTTTTAAGGAACGCTTTACCCACAGGTTTTTGAGATGAAGTGCAGAGCACTGGAAAGTGCTGGCATTCAGCAAGGCACTGAGCAAGGGCTCAGCTGGAAGCAGCTGAGTGAGCCTCTGCTGTCAGAGAAGGGTCCTGCTGAAGCACCTGGGAGCACTCGCTGTCAGGCACAGCCAGCCCCGGGCCTGACCCTGCTCTGCAGTCAGGCTGTTCCTGGAACAGCCAGAGATCCATCTCTGCCGGCCTCCTCCGCCAGCTCCGCTCCAGCTCGGAAAACATCGGATCTGGAAAATGCTTTAAAACTGCATGTTTCTGTTCAAAAGGCCCTCTTGTTGTTCTGCTTGTTTGGGGGCAGGAGCAGGAAGGGTCATTACATGGTGGAAAAGCAAAAAAACACATTTTCATGGGCAATTGCTATATTAATATGTATCACTTTACATACACAGTACATCTACATATGGAACCTATTATTACTGAGGAAATGTTTTTTTAATGAGGAAGACTTAACAATACTTAAGAGAGAAAATGTTCAAACCGATGTTAATTTGCAGCAGAAGTAAAAAAATATTTTAATAAAAAACAGTAACAAGAACTGGCCTTCCTATCCAGGATCAGCCTGCTCCTATGTTCACACCTTGAGAACAGAATTCTACTTCCACAGCTTTTCCAGCCATTGCAAACCTCCTAAAATTGAAGTCTAACCTCTGACTCAAGGACTTTCAAGAGCAGGACCTGCTTCAGCTCTACACAGAGACAGCTAATTATATTTCTCTTTTCTGGATCCCTGGAAGCATTTTTTCCCCCTCCACCTCTTTTACCGAGCCCATGCCTGCCTTCCCTTCCTAGCCCCCAAACTCATCCAAAAATAAAGAAAAAGGGATTTTTAGGTAATACAATCACTTCTGTATAAATGTAGCTAAATATATTCTCAATTGCTGAGCACTGTTTCCTTCCCCTCTCCCTGCATGCTGGGATTAATTAAGCTTTCCTTAAATATTGCATATGAATTAAGAAGAAACAAACAGCAAAAAGCCCCTCACTATTTTCAAAGGAAAAAAATCTGGTGCTAAAAAGTCCTGTCAGGCTAAATATTAGTACAATAAAACTGCTGGATTTCAATTGGTAAAAATAAAGTGACTAAAAGCTCTCTGTTTGAAAAATGGGAGACATACAAGAAAGACTGTTCCTGTAGGAAACAGACACTCTCTTTCAAGAATGATCTCAAAGCCAAGGATGAATTATTAGTACCAACTATAAACCTCAAAATAGACTCTTCCTGTTATCACAATGCAAATATTAATGTGCATTTGCTATTCCTGCTAAATGTTATCAGCGTTGTTCCAGCTCACAGGGAACAACCTGTTCTGTGCAGATCCTGACTGGGCTAGGACTGGACTTGGTTTATCATTTTAACACCAGGATCATTGTTTTGTTCACCTTGGGAAACCACAGCAGGAGCAATGATCACAAGGGAATCCTGCACGGGTTTCTGCACTGGCTCTGCTGGGAAAGCCTGGAGAGCTCTGGGGATGTCAGATGAGCACAGCAGCTCCTGGGCTGCAGGGAGTGGTCACTGGTCATGGCTCCCACCACCACATTAACTGATCCCTTTATTTACTTTATTTATTTAGCTATAAGCCCTTTTTTAATAGGCAGAATGACTTCTGCTGTACAGTAGAGGTTTGGAATGGCACCAAAACCAGCAGCAGCCATTCCCAAGGGGCTTGATGCAAGCTCCAGGGAACAGCCCTCAGGAAACAGGTCCCAGAATAAATGGGTAGCCACAAAACACACCATCTGTAATAAAGGCCTACAGGTATTTTGAGTGGAGCTCTTCATTTTGAATCTGCACAGGGCAAAACCAGTCCCACCCTGTATATGGCAAGCAATAAGTTGAATTGTCATTTGTTCTGCCCCTCAGGTTGCACACAGACACCACTGAACACAACACTGAATGTCAAGTCTTATGTAACAAGAGGTTTCAAATTATAAATGTCACCTAGGCATCATTTCAGGCTTTGAAATACAGTTTACTTATTACCAAATACTATGTGTCAAGTGATTTATCAAATCCATAAGAAAGAAGAAACCAACGAGACAATCCAACAATCCATCCTATCTCCCAGCAAGCCCAGGACTGTCTCCAATCAAATGTATACTGGAATAAGAGATTTATTACCACGGTTTCTCAATGCTATGTTTTATATTTAGCAAGTGTTGCTATCATGCTCCACGTGGTACTTTCACCCAGCACCACAAGCCCACCTGGATTTCCACACCTGCCCAATTCAGTGGGTCACTCACTGCCTGCACATCTTTGATGCTGTGTGTCTGTGGCAAACTTCTGGAGATGAAGCTGCTATTGAAAAAAATTTGACAAAAATCTCTTTTCCAGCTCCAAAAACACATAAGATTGGCAGAGTTGTTCTTAAAGGTGAGGCTGTTCTTTCATGTGCTGACATTAGCATTGAAGATACACTGAGTTTTTCAAAGTGCTGTTTAAAAGCAGAGGGATTCCTTTGGCCAGTGCTCCTCACACATGCCTCCCATCAACAATCTGTAAAAAGCAACACTGAAAAGACCTGGAAATATTTGGAATGGCTTAGTTTGGGACTAAGTGACACTGAAAACACACCTTCACTTTGACACCATTAAAAGGCAAGGGGTTTTCCTGGTCATGGAAAAATCATTTGTACTAAAAAAAAAAAAAAAATAAAAAATGTCTGGAATGGTTTGAGTTGGAAAAGATCTTAAAGATCTTAAAGATTGTCTTGTCCTAATGCTCCTGTCATGGGCAGGGACACTTTTTACCAGACCAGGTTGCTCAGAGCCCAATCCATTCTTGCCTTGAACACTTCCAGGGACAGGGCATCCACAACTTTTCTGGGCATCCTGTGCCAGGGCCTCACCACCCTCTTCTTCTATATGGCTATTCTAAACCTTACAAGTTATTTATGAAATCCTTTGCACATGCAGAACTGAAGGAAGCTGACTGCTTTAATTAATATCTAGTACCCAGGTAATGAAAATACTTTTGTTTGAAATGCCTACAAAAAGTGGCACATCTCCAGGATGAATTTCTGAAAATACTTAATATTTGAGAAATATTAAATGTATGATGATGTATGATACAAGCTCCTCCCTGCCTGCATAAGTAAGAAAGGAGACACACACACATACATAGATATACACACACATTTACACATTTGTAAAGAAAGGCTAAAACAAGTAGGACACAAATCTCAGATGAGCAGCACCTGAGTGATAATACTACCAATAATTTTTAAGAAGTCTCTAACACAAGTTGAAATCTTTTTCCATCACATGAGAGAGATGTTTTGGCTGTATTTATACATCATCCTGAGTAAACTGGCTGAACTGCAAAACCAGAACATTATGTAAGAATAATGAAAGGAATGAAAAATACTTCTGCCTAGGCCTGACATTTATCAATATAAAATAGCCACTTTTGCCATTGTTTGAAGTAAGGGAAGCAATTAAAGTGCACAATCCCATTTTGATACCAGCACCCTATTTCCTGCACAGGTTGGTAACCCAGGGCTCCCCCTCCCTCCTTTGGCGCTGTTCATTAACTCTCCACAATAAACACCATCCTCCCATAGCACACGTTTGAGAGCACTCCGAAACTGGGAGATTGGGCAACAGTACTGCTCTATGCAAAACCAGCCAAGTCCAGTCAGGAAACAGATTAATTTGAAAGCCTTAATTAATGACTGAACGTTTATACAGCCAAGATTTATGAGTTACAAGGAAGTAAGTCCAAAACATAACACTCCCTCCCGCATGCAAGCTCTCTCTTTAATGGTAAACAACTAGCCTAGGGTAAGATACTGTCTCAGTGCTCCAGTTCCCTTTCTTATTCCAACTTCCAAGCACTGACAGAAGACAAATTAATTTCAAACTTCTTTTTTCCTGCTCCTCTATAAATATTGTTAAAATAAACATGGTTTAATGATGACAAACTATAGATTATTTTAATAAATAAACCAATTTTTTTTTTTAGCTCAGGAGTGCAAAGATAGTACATAACAAAGAAGAGGAAAAAACAGAATCTGTTTTATAAGGGTAAGTTCATTATATTTATGAACATTTTCTTGTGAAGAAAATCATAAACAAGAAGAGAAAGGTCTTTATACAGATAACTATATGCATAAAAATCTCCTTAAATCCCCCAAAACCCCAGGTTTGTCAGCTTACGTCACAAATACTTTTATAAATTTAGTAGTGACAAATGTTAGAAATGAAGAGCAAGTTTTCAGTTTTTAACATTTCAACTATATTCCATATTCCACTTCTGAGAGCTGACATCTCAGTATGATGAGCTCTTGCTACTTGAATATTAAAACAAGACTGCCAGCAACACTTCTTTGGAAGTCCTCAGGCCTTAAACTAGAAAAGTCAAAATCAAGAAAAGTTTTGCTCTCCCTTTTTTAAAGAAAACTACTGCGCTCATTTTCTTGCCTTGCAAATTCTGTTACGCTAACAAAGGAGCGCAGTTTGGTTCCCCTGGTTCATATAACACAGAAATACCCAGAAATGACCACAGAAATGGCAAGATCCCATGAAATGAGGAGCCTGTGATGAGCCCTTCAGCTCTCCCTGGCAAGAGGACCCCCCAAAGGCCCTCTCCCCAGGTACACAGCCATGACCAGCACTTGGCACAGGTAATCAGAAATACAAGTGGCACATGGCTTTTGGGTTTGGGGTGGGTGTTTTCTGCTTCCCTGTGGCAATGATGAACACTCAAGCCCCTGTCCTTGCCTGTCATGGGAAAAATCCCCAGTAACCCATCCTGCTGGCTCCTGCTCTTTGGTCCCTCATCCCCAGCAGAACAACAAAACCCAGCTGCTGAAGAGACTGAGCAGAAAAAGTTCTCCTTATACAGACTCACAAATACAAACACACAGAGTCTGAGCTATGAGCTGGGTAAAAATTTTTTTACCCCCTCTTCATTGGTTTATCATTGAATGAGAGCTCACTGGGAGCAGTTCTGGAAAAAGACAAAGTTGGTTTATCCCAGTGAAAAGCAGGCAAGAGGACAAAACAGAGGACAAATTGCTGCTCTCCCCCTCCTTTCCCTCCAACAGTGTGTGTCACTGTGCAGTGTTAATGTAATAGTAGTTTTCTAGTTTTATCACAAATTCACTTTGTTTGCTAGAAAATGAAGTAACAAATGCTACGTCTGTAAGATGCCAATTACTTTGAGAAAATAACTCCCATCCCCAACTTCCCAAAATAAGAAACTAAACCATCAAACAAAACCCAAAGCAGCTCTTTTAAACTGGACAAAACACTCTTGGTTCTCCTTTCCTGACAATGGGGATGTCAAGACCAATTAGCACTTGCAGTCATCTTGGGGTTTGCTCTGTTTTCTCCCACTGCAAGTGGTCAGGCCAGATCCGATGGCTCCCTTCTATACATGCAATGCCATGGACAAATTACACAAGACTGGACCTGAAAGGCTTTTTTCCTACCCAGCTATCCTTGACATTTTCATTACTCAAAGACAGGAAACAAAAAGCCTAAGCTGAGAACTAGGTGATAGTCTGAAAAAAGTTTAATTAAAAAGTAAAACAGACTATGGAATTGCTTCTAACATAGCTAATAATTTGCTGCAGAGTTGCTATTGTGCTGCTTCCATCTGCCAATAACCTTTTAAACCTTTTGCCAAGGGCAATCCAAAGCTTTTCCATATGTATGTAAGGGTAACCATAAAAGATAACTTGGAAATAACAACTTGCAACTTCTGCTATGCAAAAATCTGAGCTACAGCGGTGTTTGTGCCCATCAGCTTCCAGCAGGGTTCTGGAAAACAGAAGTTACATGGCAAGAATGAAAACTGCCCCGTTTGACAATGGAGGTTTGGCTGCAAGATTCCCTGTTCCCACATTCAGCATCAGTGACAATTACCAACAACTTCTCAAATGGTTTCAGAATTAACACTGAGAAGCTTAATCTCACCAAAAAGCCACCAGCTCCAACAATGCCATTGCTAGAGTTTGTGGATAAAAAAAGCAAGTGGAACAAAAGCAGACATTTCAACTATTCTACCCCCAAAAAAATCTCACTTAGAAAAAAAAATTACACATAATCAAAACCTCTTTGAAAGGAATATAGAAGAGTGCATTTTTGAACTCAAATAACTAATGCCTATGCCTTACACACATTGTTAGGGACAGGAAGTATCAAAGCAAATCACCTAAGTCAAAAACTTAAGGAAGAAACCAAAAAACTCTCCCACTCCAAATGTTTTATCAATAATGATCACCTCTCAGAAAACAAACTCAAAATTCACTTTACACAAGTGAAATATCATTTCTATCATGGGAGAAAGCAATGGAAACTGAATAGTTGGTGCATGTACTACACAATGGTAGTTTGACTAGCAAGAGCATTTCAGCTTGAAATTAGGTACATTTATTGTTCAAGAAATTCACAGCCATTTGTGATTTGATTTTATTAGTTATTATTATTCATTATTAGGTTCCAAATTTGTGCAACAGAAACAATTACTTTTTGCAGATGACTGCCAAAAGCAAACATCCTATTTTCCCTGCACACAAAGATACCAATGTATGTTCAGACATTTTAATTCACACACACAGCCCCAGCTCGCCAATCTTTGCAGTTCAGTGAAGTGTAAACAGTCAGTGTTGCCATTAAAATAACACGTTCTTCATTCACAGCAACAATAGCCAGGTAGATTAACAGCCTTTTACACCTGGGCCCTATTATTCCTCTGCCATTCATTAACATTTCTTCTACCATGACAGCAATTGAACTGGCACAGTCCCAGAAACACAAGTAGGTCAGCACAAGGTGTTCCTCTGGATGCTTTCATCTGGTATAAACATCCTGAATTAGCCTTCAGGTACTACATCTAAATATCCCTAGTGCTAATTAAGATCACAATCAGAACCATTTCAGATGTCACTGACCAAGTACAACCCGTGGTTTTGGAGGGCTGATTCTATTAAGGATGGAAAGTAATTTCACTGCAGAAGTGGGGAACTTCCTGCAGCTCTCCTGGCCAAGCAGATGCTGGACATCATGCCTTGAAATGTGCTACCTCCTCGAAATCACAGAACCATGTAACAGCCTGGGCTGGAAGAGATCTTAAAGATCACCTCTTTCCAACCCCCCTGCCATGGACACTATCTGAGCAACCTTCCACGATCCCAGATTGCTCAGAGCTCCACCAGGGATGGGGCAGCCACAGCTTCCCTGGGCAAAGCTGTGCCAGGGCCTCACCATCCTCAGAGGGAACAATTTCTTCATAATAATCTAACCCAAACTTATTTTCTTTCAGTTTGAAGCCATTCCCCCTTGTCCTGTCACTACAAGCCCTGCAAACACTCCTCCCTTCTTGCATGGTCCCTCCAAGTACTGGAAGGCCACAATTAAGTAACCCCAAAGCTTTCTCTTCTCCAGGCTGAACAATCCCAATTCCCTCAGCTTTTCCTCACAGGAAAGGTGCTCCATCCCTCCAATCACCTTGGCCCTCCTCTTAATGCAGCATATCCAGGGGGAAAATGAATATACATGTAAAGGAAGAGAAATTGAACAATGAGGATGGACAGTCAGACATTGAATGCTACTAAAATTAATCATAACAGGCACTTAAGCAAGTCAGACACTTGCTAATCTTAAGGCCATGAGAAATAGCAATGAATATGTAAGAATATTTACTTTCCCCACCCACCCCAGTTTAAGAGAAAAGTGGATACAAATCAATGAAACAAGAAAACCTCAGACATACCTTTTACTACTATACTAAATACTCAGTATTTACAGCGACTTGTGTATGTTGAGTGGATGTTGTCATATAAGAGTAGAGGACCAGGAATAAGTTTTCTCTGAACTGCAATAACTTTTTGGTGACTTTCTCCAATTTGTACACCTTGTCTTATACTTTAGGACTAGAGTTGAGACAAACTCCAAGCAGCAAGTTCACTCCTAACCACATACTCCGTGACACATCATAACTTATGAGATCAAGTGCCAGCACTACAGGTTTAAATCAGAAAAACAGGTCAGTGTGAGGAAAAACACACTTTTTCTCTTTTATTTTCCTTTTTTTTTTTTAACATAAAAGCCTATTTGTCAACTCTGAGCTGATATAAGCATTTGTATTACACCAATGAAACTACTTCAAAAGGCAGAAATAAGCCAACACTTTCAATTCCTTCCTGATCACTGCAAATGCAATTTGCACTCTGAACTTTCCATATCCCCACTTGTGATCACTGCTATACTAAGAGCGTGTGCTTTAAGACAGTGAAGAATAATCCCCACTGTCTGATTAAAAAAAAATTAAATTAAAAGTTGCTAGAAATAACTCACAGGCAAAAAATAAAACTCAAAGAAAACAATAGCAGTAGGCTAAAGAGACATATTTTTTCCTTCAGGAATGAATTCCCATCTGCTTTTAAAGAGCAACATGTTTTTCCATTGCTGGGAATTGCAGCCAAGCCCAGGACAATAAAGCAGCAAAGCCAGAGGCAAGAGCAGAGGGCAAGTAAAGCTGGCTGACAGAGGCTGGGCCTAGGTCCCTCTTTTATAAGCCTGTGTGACAGTGGCAGCTCATCAGTGCCCTGCTGTGCTGGCAGCATGCACCCCTCTGCCACCCTGAGCAACTGGGAGCTCCTGCTTACTCTGCCATGGGTGAGGTTGTGAGAAAATGGGAAGGTGAACACAGGGAAAGGAGGGAAACAGCACAGTTGGTGCTGCTGGCAAAGGCAGGCATCTCCCCTGGCCTCAGCTGGTTTAGTGAAAGTACAGCTGGTTTGTGCAAGCTCAAGGGCAGGGAGCTTGCTCCTGACACAGGTGATGCTCCTACTCATGTTCATTCTCCAGACACTGGGCACAATACAAAACAACCCTGCAAAAGCAAACACAAGAGTGCTCACTTACCTGGGTGACAATACTTTTAAAGTAGTTAATGAAGCAAAACATGTTGAAATCAGCTGTAAAGTTCCTGCATCCAAATTGTTTTGGCATTTAAAGAATCAAAATATCAGCTTTTGGGGCTTTATGGGGAATAAAAGAAGTCGGTTTGAGAAGCAAGCAAAATTTCATACCTCAGCACTGGCTGGTGCTCATTCAAATTCCTCTTGGCTTTTTTGCCCAAGTTCCTCTGAGGATCAGTGTTCTTTGAGTTCCTTAGGAAGCAGTTTCGACTGTGTGCTCCTGAGCTGTTAATGTGTCTGACCTTTTCAGAAACACTAATGTCCCTTCAGCCAGATGCATTAAATCTCCCCTGCTTGATTCAACTATTAGCAAATCATTATCTCACTGAAGGAGAAAATGTTCTTTCCCAGATGAGCTCGCCATGCATAAATTTCAGTGCCAATACTCCCCTCTACACCAAACCTTATGGTTGGCATAAATGTGCTGATTGCCAGCCATGCTCTACCACCCTCACTAGGTCAGAGCACACAGCACTTTATCAGGCCTCAGCTGAGACACAACATGATGAAAATCCACCCACTCTGGGCAAAACCTCTGCCAAACGGGCGACAGGAACCAGATCTTTCTGAAGTGACTGAAAAGAGCAGGGAGAGGCAGAGTAATGCCCCCAAGTCCTGCTTTCAGCACTGCCACGCCAGTGCCGTTCCCAGGCATCCCCAGGTGCTCACACTGCCCTCGCTCCCAGTGTGCCCGAGCACATTCCGCACGTAGGAGCCTCCTGTGACACCAGCAGCAGGCAAAATCCCATGGGAAGTCCTGGGTAGTTAGTGACTTCCTTTCCGGTGATTCATCTCGTTTATCCCAAACACTAACATTTGGAAAACATTCCCAATGCCAGGTATTTCCTCACCTTCCAGCCACCTGTGCCAAACACATCCTTAGCACTGATAAATGTCTGTAGGAAGGAGGTGATCCCATGCTACCCATATTGGATAAAGGCTGAGACTTTTCCTCATCCACCCACACAAAAATGTTCATTTTTCAATGAGTGACATAAATTAACAGATCCTCTGCACCAGTCCAAGAGAAACATCAGAGGTTCATCTGAGGCCTTAATCTTGCTACATTTCAGTTTGATGACATTCCTCACCTTGAAAAGTCACATTTCACTGTAATACTTCAGGTACTATATAGGATTGAATCCACTGCCCTTTAATAATTTTAAGCAGAAAGCCTTTTCCTTAAGTCTGGAAGATCTTTTCCTTCATGTACAGCTAAATGTAAAAAAGGTAACACATCCATATCTTTTGAATGTCCATTTTTTCCCCTACATCTAAACCATCTCTCTACTGTAGATGTTCTTTACTAAGCAGACAAATCCTCCCCAGTCTCTTAAAAGAGAGAGGTTTACCTTCCTGTGAACCTATGGTGGAACACATCCTCATTCCTTCTGAACTTACTATCTTCCTCTGCATGAAACAGAGGACTTTGGAGAAGTCTGGTTGTTTGGGGGTGTTTTTAATTAAAGTTACTAGTTTAAATATGTCAATATCTGGTAAACAAGAACAAGCATGTTTTGGAATACATATTTTAAGAGTCAAAGACTTGAGTTGATTTCAGCTAGTTTGCTGCTGCACAAATCTTTTTGGCATCACATCTTCTCTTATTTGAGCCAGAGCAAATCTTCATCAGCTTGCTTTTCTTCCCTTTCATTTTCTGGGCTCCCATTGAGAGTTATTGCAAAGTGAGAAAGATATTTTTTACGTTAACTGCTCCACTTCGATTCAGAACCAGTGAAAGATTTACAGGTTCCAAGATTCCTGCTCTACTCTTGTGTCCTGTAAGCATGGAAACTGATAATACTATAGAAACCATGCCAGCCTTGGCTTTCACCATGACCTGCTTTCCACCAATTTAAAAGCAGTCAGTCCCCATTATCTTATTTTTATAAGCACACTCATCTGAGGAATATTGTCATCATACCCAGATTATTTAATTTTTTATTACTTCCAACCAACTTGAAACTGAAAACAACTCAACACTTGATTTCAGTTTCTGCCTAAAACCTCCCTCTCTGCCTTTTAAATTGCAACAAAAACTTAATCTGACTGCAGCTCAGACAATAAAAGAACATCTCTCACTCTGCTGGGTTTATTTTCCTTTTTATCACCTACTTTCTGGAACAAAATATTTCTCCAGTGGGGAAGCACTCTCTTCTTTATCCCTTGCTTGTCTAACCTCAAACTGAAAAATGGAGCACCTAAGTTTGTGGAAAGCCCATCTTTCCTAAGGATAGCTGGCTGTGGCAGTACCAAAAAACTCACACTGCTCGTACTTTAAAACATTGCTTTTAAATACTTCTGTGGTCAGATCTCTAATTATCCCTACTTCAGTGGGAAATGAAACAGATGAAACTTCTCAGCATGAAGTACAACAGTGAAAATGCTCTAGGAAAAGCTGTGATCAAACTGTGAACAAGCCCAGAGCACAGACATTCTAATTATGTAAAACCATTAAAAAATAATCAGTTTTATAAAAGTTGGACCCCCTGCAATTTGGCCCAAAATAAAATGCAGTATCCCTGAAGAGGAGCCCAAGTACTGCTGCTGAGCACGACTTCAGAAAGGTCTGGAAATGAAGATTGCACTCAAATTCAATTATTTCCAGAAAGCTGATGATTTCTTCAACCTAAAAGTTAACTGTACAGACATACAGACAGACAACTGTACAGACATACAACTGCTCATCTAATGTCTTTTTTCTTAATAAACTTCACTGACACACAAGAGAAGGAAACTGTAATTCACCCTCATAAATTATCTTCCACCTTCCCTCACATGAAACAGTGGGAAGTAATCACCCCATTTTGCTATCTTGATGTATCTTTAAAGGTAGTCATTAAGAGAAACGTACATCCAGCAGGTGAACAGAGATAACTGGTCATAAGAGATGACAGGCAAAAACACACAAGTATCTGATCTGAAAAGGGGCCAAGTTGGAAGCCAGATGCACACTGAACTATCCACTTTCCTGGCTGTTTATTCAGCTCATGTCAGGATGATTCAACGCATCTTTACACGCAGCTCCCTATTCATGCAGCATCTTCCAGTCACAAAACCAGGCATTTTCCATTTCTTCCTCTGAACAAAGGCTAGAACAGTGCAGTGGGAACTTGCCATTCAGCAGCGGAAACTATTTGTAAAGCTGGGAAGCTGGAGACACTGGGAAGAAAAGGCTTTAATGAAACTGGCCACTGTGTGTGCCAACTATCCAGACTTTACATATTCTTCAAAGGAACCCTGACTGAGGCTTTTTCTGTATTTACTCTTTACATCCCAGTTATTATAATACTTCGCATGATGCAAAAGAACAAAATTCGTGAGAAATGCCATATTAGAAACAGGCAGGTTTTTTTTTTTTTTCCCCTGAAACCAGTCTGTAGCTGCACTCAATGACCCATTAACTTATTTCTGATTCTGCACAAAGCCAGCACCAAGACATTTGTGACTCATTATCAACCAGGGACTGGAATTCACCACTAGCTTTTCAGCTGATCCAGATCCAAAGGAAATCCCCATATGCTTGGAATTTCTAAAATACAAGCACTGCAGTTGTTGCCTGGTAAGGCGACAGTTGCCATATGCGACAGAGGAGATGTTTATACTTATGTTTTTGGAGGCTTGTAACTCAGCCAGAGGCAGATAGATTTTCCCAAGTTGTGTCACTGTCCCCCAAATATAAACATGACACTGCTACTTCCAAAACATGGAAGCAGTAGAGCTGTGACAGTCTTCCAGACCAACATTTAAGCATGAAATCCTTTTCACTGTTGCCTTTTTTTTTTTTTTCATTGTGAGAGCCCACATTCTGGGCAGAGAGATGTGCTACACAAACCAGCTCTGCTCACCACACAGCTTCCAATCATTCATTCATCCCCAGAGTGCAGTCTGCCCTGTGCTGTGGAGGAGGAAATCTCTCATGGGTTTGGCTTTGGTGTCTGCAGTGACACAGCTTCCCAGAATGACCCCACAGCACACACAGCAGTGCCCACACCAGCCAGAAGTTATGAGTAGGCAGCACAGCATTTTCCAGCCCACCAGCATCTAAGTGACAGCTAAATGAGGGGAAGCCTGGCCTGGGAGCACCACCAGTCCTTTGAGAAGGGCCTCGAAGCAATCACACAAATTCTCCACAATCACCCAAGACAAAAGTTTAGCTTATTTTCCTGCCCTTGTAAACAGCACACAGAGACATGGAGAGCCAAGGCAAGCACAGCACATTTTCCACTCTGCTATGGAAAAAGCAGAAGGTGGCTATGTAATTAGATGGTGTGATAATACAGACACTAGGGCTGGCTACAGCAAGGCGGAAATTCTGGTATTTCACACCTTTCAAGAGCTCAACTTGGCAACCTTATTAGCATTCTTTGAATTTTTGAATTAATATAATTACTCTCAATTAATTAAAATGAGGAAAGAACGAAATATCCTTTCATGAGACACTGACATGAATAACATTCAGGGAGCAGAATAACTGCCTGGCAGTTATAATAAGTATCAGTACATTAGTGGTCACCACTAATGTACTAATGACCACTAATGTACTGATACTTATTATAACTGCCAGGCAGCAGCATCTGAAAAAGTTTCTCCTTCTACCCAGGACAGGAAATAATTGTCTGACATTCACTGTCAGAAGCTAAATAATAGCAATGAGCTATAACAATAAATGCTGCTGTGAAGTCTTGATTATACAGAATAGGAAAATACAAGCTTCAAAGCAACTCATTTATAATTCCCCTACATTGTTTCTTACCTCCATCTCTCCTCTCTCCTCCTGAGGCTCTCAGTCATAATCCTGCACTCAAAAGATTCCTGGAGATGTGGGGGAACTGTCTGGGAAGTCTGGGAGAGCTTGCCTCCACCTCCCTCCAGTCCTGGCAGCACATCCTCAATGAGGCTGCCTGCAACTGTATGAAGGCTCACCCTGAAAGAGACCCTTCCCCTGGCACCACTCCTCTGATGGGGACCTTGAAGTAAAAAAGCCCCAGACTGCAGAAACACAGGAATATCTGAAATATTCCCTTTCATAATTCCCACCAGCACTCCGAGAAAGCTCCAGGGACGCTTGATTTCAACTTTAAACACCCTCTGTGCACCGACTGCAGAAGTTTTACCTCAGCTCCTGAGTATTTCTGCGTGTGCTCCACGAGCTGGGCCAAGCAGACGTCGTCGCTGACTGGCATGGACTGGAAACGGAGCCTGAAGATTTCCCTGCGAGTGGCTGCGTCTGGCAGTGGCACGTAGATAATTCTGTCTATTCGCCCCGGCCTCAGCAGGGCCTGCAATGAAAGTGTCACAGCAAAAGTTACAGCACACCAAGGGAGTAAAAAACCACAGCCCAAAAACAACACCACCACCAAATAACCAACAGTTTAAACAAAAGCAAGAACCTGCACAAGAAAAGACAGTAAGGCTACTCGGCTGGTGAAATACCAGTTAATGGAAAAAAGGAATCATAGAAGAACCACAGTCATTTTCCTAAAACAATACTTCTAGACTTGTTGCAAGGTGTGCTGGAATGTTAGGACTTGGCAGAAGAACAGGTGGCAATGGACACATTCCAAGTTTAGATCTTCCAACAAGACAACAATGAGAGAAAAGAAGGGTTTCATTGGAGTGAATCTTACATTGTGGATCCACGCTGCTTTATCCCACGTTATTAGAGCTGCACATGCTTACACACAAGCAGATCACTCTGATGAGGTTTTTTATGCAAAATAAGGTTACAACAGAGAGAGGCCAGTGATGCACTTGGGTGTTCAGTTTATACTGAGGGTGGGAGGGTGGCAGAGCAAACAGAGACGGAAAATGTAAGATAGGACAATGCCCACAACAGGCAGCATGGAGGGTTCAGACTGAATGGGAGGAAAATATTTCTAGAAGAGAAGCACAGCCTCAGGGCAGGTTACTGGGGAGGCTGTGGAAATTCTGCCTTTGGGGGTTTTATGGCTCAGCAGAAGCAGTCAAGCTCTCTCTGATCTGGTCTGGTGAAAGTCCTGAGCAGGAGGGGGACCACGGGGCCTCTGGAAGCTCCCTTCAAACATCTTTGTGCACAGGGTCAAAAAGTAAACTTTATCTATATATAAAGCAGTTATATCCAATATAGAGGAGAAGCCAAACTCTTAAATTTATAGGAAGGGAGGAAGCTTATTTCCCTATGTTTATAAAAAAATCTCCAAGGTTTTTGAAAACCATCTACAGTAAAAAAAGTAAAAATCCTCCAGCCTTTCTTAACATTTGGAAAAAAGAAAAGCAAAATACAATAATCCCATGCACAGCAAATGCACATAAATAGTATTTAAACTATTTTTTAGAAACTGAACAATGTTTATAAGATTCAGTGTGTAACCTAAATTGTTTTTATGTTATGGTTCTCCCTTGGGTAGACTAGTTTGAGTTCCAGATGACTAGAGATATTGCATAGCTGTCCTGGGCTGTCAGCCAATAAGTCTTTTCCCAGCCTGATCATGTCAGTGAAAGTCATGCTGAAAAAATAGTAGGAAAGAGCTTTCCTTCCTGCACAGCATTGATCAAGTCAACACCCTTCCTAGAGTTTCTTTAAAAAGACTGTTGTGGTGCTTCAGAGTGGAAAAATGTATCCTGAATGTTAAGAGACATCTCGTTATTTTTAAAACAACCCATGAAAATGCTCAGCAGAAAGTGCAGGGTCCTGTGGGGCTGCATGGAGCTGTGCAAGGACAGAGCACGGCTGGGAATCCCACAAGTCAATACCAGCGCAGCATCCTGTGTCTGCAGTGGCCAATGCTGCATCCCTACAGAAGAGAGCAAGAAAGAAGCTGTCCACTGATACCTGCTCAGCAGACTGTGCTGTTTTCCACTCGTGATGAATCCACCCAAGAACTCAGCTCACTGACAATGTCCTGACCAGTGTACAATTCAGTGTCTAAATCGTGTGTGTTCATCAGGAAGTTGCCATTTTTTGCCAACACACTTGAAAGAGAAATTTGCATTTTTCAAGACTAGGCTTGGAGGGAGTGGAATTAAACTACAGTTGTGTTCTGCATGCTGTTAAGAAAATGCCCATAGCTAATTCTATTATTTAGAAGAAACAAGAAATGTTCACAAGAGTACGGTGGTGCCTCTTTCAAACCAAGGCAGGTTTCATCAGGACACCCAGATAATTAGAACATCTTCTAGAGCCAACTTAACTTCCCACTGATGAAGGACCAGGGCTGTGGTGCAGGTGGGACAGGGACAATGCTCAGTGCCAATCAGCTGGGAGCAAGCTCTCCAGTGCCTGGCTCTCAGTTCCAAGGCACAAAACACAACTGCAGATCCAACACAGTGAACACACTTTTTTCTGGTCAGAGACTAAAATCTGTGTTTCCCCCCGTTTATCCCCAGTGCTTTGTGTTTTACCTATGGTGGTAGTTGAAGGCCCAAGTTTTAAGCATGCTATCATTACTTTTTTGCTACAATCAGGCCCAGGGACCTTATCCAAGGTGACCACATGTGCTGGGAACTACACAAAAAAAGCACAAGTCAGTTGCAGCAGTGCACACTAGCTATATCAACACAGACAAAAAGGAGAGAAAATATTCTATAACCTCAGCATGAGATGAGAGTCAGGCTCCCTGCAGCACCTGCAGACAAAAGCAGATTGAACTGAGAGCTGGTCTCCACCAGCCCTCCCTATGTGGTGACCCTGGGAGACCCTGGGCACAGCCTGGCTGCTCCTGGCTCTGCTGCCACCACCTTGGCAAGCCACCAGGCTCCCCCTCTCCATGTTCCTGAGGAGCTAAAATCAGCAGGAGAAAGTGAGGAATGGGCCCGCTTTGACCTATCTGGTGTTCCTGGAGGAAAAAGGCCTGGTGAGGGGCTGGGCTGCAGAGCTGTTCTGCTGCTGGATGCTCAGAACACAACAGCAAGTTGAGGCCTCTCTCGTTTGCAGGACATCACGCTGCCTCTCAGGCTTTTCAACTCTGCCCACTTCTCACAGAGATGCTTTTCCTTTCAGGCCAAAATAATTCAGAATTCAGAACCAAGCTGCACACAGTGGCTGGCAGTAAGGGAACAAGACAACCCTCATGATGTCTTTGCTCACTGGAGAGAAGTGAACTCTTCTGGGTTGCTTAGGGAAGCCTGCTGGGGCACACGATGTGGGCACCTGCACGTCATGCTAACCTGCAGGGCTGATTTGGATGGGTGCTGACACCACCCTTCTCCTCAACACCATTTTTTGTAGAGACCTAGAAGCTTCTGCTTTTCTCAGTGGGATGTTGTGTGATCCAGCCTTCACCACAGGTATGGATTTGGAGATGGCTGCTCCAAGCATGCCATGACTTTCACAGGCCATTCCAGAAGATGGAGCTTCAATCTTGCAACGTGCACTTGGAAAATGGGGAAGAGAGCGATAAGGACAGCCAGGTCACCTCTGGGCCAGCCCCACTGCCCTGGGCTGGGTGCAACGCGATCAGGTGGTGACCACCTGGCAAAGCACGAGGATGGAGCAGGAGGAGGAGGGACTCAGCAGGAGGATGGATCCAAGCTGTGGAGCAGGAGGAGGAGGAGGGACTCAGCAGGAGCAGAGGCAGGAGGGGGAGGGTGAAGAGTTGAAGCAGGGCTGCAGGCCTGGGCAGGTGCAGCTGCCGGGAGCGCGAGATGAACTGCTGGCGACTGGGAGATGCAAACCCGATTCGGGGCAAGCAGCACACAGGAGGTGGGAACTTGATGGGGCCAAAATTAATTGATGTGTGCACAGAGCTACATAACTCACTGATGTCGAGATGTGAGGGCTGCATAATTTACTCCAACCAGGAAGGGCACAAAACTAAGTAATTGGGGTTTTGGTAGAAACCAGAATAGCTCGAACCCAGAACACTTCGTACCACTCAGCAATTCTTCTGCAGGTTTATGTGATTTTTTTTGTTGCTGTTACCACAACAGTTATACAAGTGCCCATGCACTGAAAGGTTATGAGTGGTACACAGATACAATGCTCCTAGAGGGAAGACTAGGAAAGTGGGATAATTCTCATGTAATATGGAGTATCATCGACAGCAAAACAACAGTTTTCTAAGGAGAAATGCCTGCCCTTTCAAAAAGGAACCTTTCATTTTCTTGTAATTAAAATGGAGTATTTCCTCAAAATGTATCATTGGAAAAGATAGATAAGTCAAAAACATGTATTTTGTGTGCAATTATGAAGACAATTATTTCAGGAAAGAAAACATTAATAGGTGAAGCCTGGAAAATATTTGTGGTTCCTGTTAAGAACAGACCAGATTTAACCTAAGGGCTTTGCTAATTTTCCTCCTCCTCTTTCCCTTTTTTCTTTTGAGCATCTACCTTTACTTAGCTTTGTCAAAGGTTACTTGGCCATTTTAAAAATCACATTGTCACAGAATGCAGAACTACAACAATAGCAGAAGCATAACTAGCTGAGCTATCTATTGGACAGGAAAAAAAATTATTTTCCTACTGATGGGAATCCAGCAGCCATGCTTAATTCATCAAAAGCATTCTTCATCACATCTTATAACAAAAGCACACACGTGAACTGTGTGTGAAGGTAACCTAACTTTAGCAAAAAATAAATACAACTTTAAAACTCCTGAGCAGTAAGTGGCATATTGAGGTGAGTAAGAGAAAGCAAATCAGTTCAGGAGGTAGAGAAGCTCATCTGGAGAATCAGTGTTACTGCATATTCTCTGCTGCAATTAATCTCCACAAGTAGGAACAAATTTTTCTACTAAATTTGTCTCCTTTCAAGCAAATACATTGCTTTTAATGTGAAACCTAAAAAATGCAACTAAAAGTTTAATTTTGCCTCTGGAGTCTGTTGGGATTAGATCACTGATGAAAATGAGAGGACTGGGAATAGTTCCTTTGTAACTCAATCCTTCCAATTTAGAGTAACAATTGCTATTTATGAACTGTGGTCAGGGCTCCTACTTACATGGACTCCTCAATACAAGAGATGCTCTATATCTTGTAACTTCATTGAGCAATGCAATTTTTTTTTTTTGACTTTCACCATTAGAGTATTTGAACATTTCTAAGTCATTTTAAAGAAACAGAATCATAGAATCAAGAGAATGACCTGGTTGGAAGGAACCTTAAAGATCATCCAGTTCTGCCATAGGCAGGGACACCTTTCACTAGACCAGGCAGCTCCAAGTCCCATGCAGCCTGGCTTGGAACACATCCAGGCATGGGGAATCCACAGCTTCTCCAAGAAGCCTGTGCCAGGGCCTCACCACCCCATCACAGCCTTCCTGCAGCCTGTGCAGGCAGTAGCTGTTTGTGAGATGTTTTCCATGGCTTTGCCCACATGTCAGGACAGATGCATTGCAAGTGTGGGAAGTGTTAAGGCCTTCTTGTGCCATCATTTACCTCTGGCAGGAGTGAAGGCAGCTCCCATCAAGGTGCTTCCCCTGTGCTTTTGAGGCTCACCTCAGTGCCTGATGTTTTCGTTCCCACTGTGCCAGAGCAGGTCATGCTCCCAGCCCAACAGATCAGGAAGTGCCAGGCATTTTAGGATCTTTGAAAGTTTCAAGTACAGGAAGCTCATCCATCCTGTCTGAGAGATTACTGGAGGCTTTTTTGCAACCACGGCTTAATTGCCAAAATTAACAGAAGGTGCTGAGGGGAAAAGACACGTGGGAGTATTACCATTAAAGACTTAAAACCATAGTCCAGTGGAGACTAAATTTGATTCTCCCATAAGGCTTTTACTCCCACTCCATCTGGCATGAGCTGCTTCAGGAGGCAACCCCAAATTCCTCTGTTCCAGGTGACACACTTATTCACTGTGTCACAAGGCTGGAGTCCTGTAATTACAGGCTCCCGAGTCAAGCGATACTGCTTTGTTCCTGCCAAGAGCCCCTTTCCTCACACTCTTCCACTTCCCCACCTTCTTCCTTCTGTGCCAATGTCTGTCACCACCCTCAGCTCATGCCAACATCTCTAACCAGTTCCCCTCTTTGATGACTTTTTTGCTGGTCACCACCCTTGTACATCTCCCAAGATCTATGCAGATTACTCTCTGCTGTCATTACACAACATCTACTACTCCTCTCAGGGTGGAGCACTTTGGTTCCCTTACCTACTGTGCATCCACTACTCCATAAAATGCATTTGCTAACAGAATTTTATCAAACATTATTAAAAACCAGCTCCTAGAGAATGCTGCAGTTCCCTATGTGAAGGCTTTGCTTTGCACACAGATTTATAAAAGCCAGGCTGCACAGCCTTTCTGTGGTGTCAGTCTTGCTCAAGACCTGGAGCGTTGTGCAAGTTGACAAGAAAGGACATGATAGTTTGACAGCAGGTGTTCAGCAGGAACACGCTACCGAGCGGCAGCAGCCCTCTGCTCAGGCATTCAGCAGCAGCACGAACTAAAGGCACGGAGCAAATGTGTGCTTTGATACCCTGGCAAACAGCAAACCAGCTCCAACTGGGAGACAGCTGAGGTGATCCCAGTCCAAAGCAAGATGAAGAGATACAGAGAGTGAACCAATCCCAAAATAAGAACATGATCTGTCCCTCAGATGCCCCTGACTGTGTAGCAGCTACTCCCTCTGCTTATCCTCCAGGTACACATCTCCAGTTAATCTTTTGCCTTCCACCACCAATTCACACCTGTTTCCAGTTTGTCAGATCAACAGAGGGAAACTTCTTCATATAATTCCATGTGTTCTCAAGATCTGCTCTCTTTGCCGGCTACCCACATGAACTAACACCTCAAGCCAGCACTATGGATCAGTCTCTTAGCTATTCCAGCAAAAGCTTACATTACAGTGTGCAGGAAAACAGCAAAATCACCCTTCCTTACAAAATGAAGCCTGGGGAAAGAACTGCCTTGAATCAATTGAAACCACTGTCATCACCTGCTGGAACAACATGCCCTGCTTCTGCATGTTTCACAGCACCCAGTCATTTCCAATAAGGGTGGTGATTTAAAACAGATAGGAGTGTGACCTCAATAACTACAAATAGGCAGTGCTTTAAGTAAGCAAAAATTTCCAGAGTTGATATGAAAGCATATCAAGCCTCAAAAACCTCTAAGGAAGGCCAGGCTTGGCTTTCCAAACCTGCACAAAGCAGGATGCCACAAAACATTCTCATCCTTTTAATCAGACTAACAGCAGTGCCCTGACCACTGCACATCACCATCCTGCCACTGGCAGAATGTGATTGATAAAACCAATTTACAGGGAGTCGTGGAGAAAGGAGACCTGAGACTTGTTCTGCTGCAATGTGACCGTGCAAACACCACTGTGAGGAACAATGTGCTCCTTGGCCCATGCAGACAATACCAGGGCATGTTTTTATGTAGTTTTGTTCAGATAGGATTAAAATATCTCAAGAAACACAGTTTCAACCATTTCTCTTGGCAGAAACATCTGCAGGCAGATACTCTGCAGCTGCAGAACCAGTATCTCTGAGCTTTTTTTCTCCATCTGATATTGCAAGCAGTTAAATTGGCCAGTTGGCACAAATCACTGCAGCGCTCATTGGGAGCCAAGCTTTGCCCAAGCCTCCATCTATAAAAGTCTAAACCTGTCAGAAACACGGCCCGTTTTCAATGCAGTAAAACCAGAGCAAACCCAAGCAACCATGCCGATACAAATCCAGTTTGGCACCACAGAAATTCAGCTCCAAATTACATGTGTTCAAACCCACTGAGGCACTGCCAGGGAATCAGGCTCTCCATCCCTCCTGCTTTGTCAACATGGCCTCAGAAAAGCAATTTATTCTTCATCATCTGCCCGTACCTTCAGGACACTCAACCACACATTTTAAAGCCACCTTTGCAAAGTAGGTGCCAGACACAAGGTTTTGTCCTCTCCCCATGTCCCGTCTGAGCACTTTTACCACAATGGCACAGAGGATGTCCCAGTTTCCAGCTGTTTTCCTGCAATTTTAGCAAGGAGCGGGAGTGATCGAGTGCTTTGCCACTTTCTGGGTCTCACAGTGAGGTGGAGAAGACACTGGAAGATGCCCACTCCATGCAGCCTTTTCTCCCTCATTTCTAAGAAATGATTTTTAGTGAAGTTAAAAATTAAGTGAAGGAGAAAAAAAAATCTATCATCAGCTAATAAACAACATAACACACCCTCTTCAGTGTATGTTTACATAAGAGAGTCCTCCATGCTCCTGTCTAAGAGGTGCAAAACCTCAGGAATGTCAGCTCTTTTCTTCTTCCTTTCCCTTTTTTTTTTTTTTTTTTGGTGGGGGGGGGTGAGTGGGGGTTTAATGAAAGAACCCCTTTAGAAAAAGATAACAATTACATGTAATGGAACCTGGAACCAGACTCTTTTGGCAATTAATCACCCAGGAGCCGTTGCAATCCTGCAGGCTGTTTCTGACAGATTTTGAGAGCTTTACAGGAATCACTGGGATAAGATGTGCCTGGGCTGGCTTCTGACAGGGACCAATCATGTACAAAGTGTATTGTTGGTTTTGAGTTTTGTACTTTTTTTTCATTTGTATATTCATACACACACAAATATATACATATATCTATCTACACACATACACACAGATGTGTGCACCCATATCTACATTTCCATAGGAATCTTTCTTTACATACATGGAACAACTGCAGTGCTCATTTGTTGGCCCAGAGGCAAAAAAAGAAAGAAAAAAAAAAAAAAGAAAGAAAAAAAGCCTTTTCTTCCTCTCAGCAAAGTAGAGCTATCCATCACTTAACAGAGATACTTCCTGTTTTCAAGCAGTTGGGAAGGCATGACTTCCAACCCAAATACTTGGCTTGGCAAACCATTCCTGTGTTGACAGATGCTTTTATAACCACTTCATTCCACCTGAAGTTTCAGTATAAAAGGAGGTGGTTTTCATTGCCGGGTTTTTTTACCTTTTTTTTTTTCTGAGGGGGGAGAAAGGGAAAGCAGAAAGGACAGGAAAGAGAAGGAAAAGAAAGGAAAATACCACAATTATAACAGCTGGATGACAGAGGTTAGCATAGCTCTGACAGATGTTACCATGTAACCTCAAAATGACATGTTCGAGAAAAAACAAACCACCGAACCTGTTCCTTGTAGGAAAGAGAATTCTGAACTCCTGCCAAAATAGCACAATTCTCCTCAGAAGCTTTCAAACACTGCAACAATGATCTACCACATAATACATTATTTTCCACACATAAGCTTTACCTTTATATTACCAGTGCTCTGACTGATTAAATTACCAGCATGGGACGAGATGCTTTTCTGAGAGACAACTAAGCCTCAAATGACAAAAATCGACTGCAGGTCAGCTCCATCAGGACTTGCCTTGTAACAGCTTTTCATCTCTTACTTTCTGTTTTCCTAGGATTCATCCACAGGACATGCTCTGAACACTTCTTTAGGCAACATACTTCAGTGTATGACAAGGAGAAGTTAAACTGTGCTACAGACAAGAAGATGTATTTCTAAAAGCTGCATGATCCATTTTATGTAACCTTTTGTCATACCAGTTTTTGTATTCCTTACACCTGGTTCCTTCAGTGACTACCCTACCACAAAATTCTTCATGACTTCTCCTGGCTTGTGACCAAACTTTACAGACCTGTCTGACAAACTACAGATAGACATACTACAGATAAACAAAGTGCAAAAGAAATATTCCCAGAACAAACCAGATATGTGAAAGCAGCTGCTTCTAAAGAAAGAAATCAGCACAGAGGTAGGCAACATCAAGGAAACAATTCAGAAACAGTTTCAAAAGGAAATCAATGACTTTCCGTCATTACTGCCAGCACTGCGGATGAAAAAAAAAGTAAATTTCTGGTTTTCATTATTTGAAAGATCTTATTTTACTACTGTGGTTCTGGAAGACCATTTAAAGCAATAAAGTAGATACCAGTCACAATAACTGTAAGCTAAAGGAAAAGTCATTCAACTCAGAGAGAGAGAGAGAATAAAGCCACTATACAAAAAACATCACTCATCTGTACTTGAACACTAGGGTGATTATGCCTTTTACAAACCCATCTTGAGGCCTATATTCCAAACAATCAGGGAGTGAAAAAAACACATCCTGGTTTAAACCCCTCTCTTTGGGAGACACAGCCCTCCTGCCCTTTCACAGCTAACACATATCGGGTACAATGCAGGTGCCAAACCCATTTGAGACCGACTAAGGGAAACTTGGGAACACCTGGCAGCCTTGGGGAGAGATCCAAGGGGTCTTTCTCCCTGCCAAGGGCACAGCTGGTGGCCAGGCAGGAGCCTGCTGAGCAGAACAAACAGCACAGGATGCCTCTGTCCATAGGATGTCAACGATGCTTTTGATAAAGGAACAACCAGAAGACTCAGTACCTGGTAGTAGAAGAATTGCAGAATGGTTGAGTCGGAAAGGACCTTAAAGATCATCTGTTTCAACTCCTCTGCTATGGATACATGTCTGAACACAAATGAAGCCCTTTCCTTCTTTCAAAAGGTGCATTCTTAACCCATGTTTAAGTTATAAATTGAGGAGAAAAAGAGAAACAGGTGGCTAAGAAGCCTCTAACCAGCACCTGCAAAGTGATGCTCACACAGTGAAGCACTATTTGATGCAGACATCTAGCATCAGACATTCAGCATGAGTCTTCAAGCAGTTAGAGAACTTTCTCAGATCCAGATGAGCAAAAAGACTTTGGGAACAGCCAGATGTGGTCACTGAGGCTGCTGTTGGTGGCACAGAGCAGGTGACATGGTTCCAGTGACAGTGGGTAACACTGAAGAACTGCATGGCTGACTCCAGAATCCCAGATAGCTGCATGCCAGGATATTAATGCAGTCAAGACATGGCTAATTAAGAACAGCAGTGCACTGGCTGGGTCAGAAGCCAAGACACTGCCTGGAGAAAAGGCCCCACAGACATGCCTCCTCTTATTAGTGCAAGCAGACAATCACTGACTTCCTCCACCCGGATGCAGGAAGACAACCTGGTGGTTTTCTCCCTCATACCGGCAGAAACCACTTTGTGTGTTGATCTTGGAGTCTTGTGGGTGGTGCAGGGTTTACATAAATTACAGAGCTCACTGCAGCTGCCAGTTGCAAGTAACAGAGAGAGCTGCAACTCTGGGGTTCAAATACATCCTTTCAGCTCATCAGGACTGCAGCAGTGCTGATAAAAGTCCTGAAATCCTTCTGCAGGCCTGCCGAGTGTTTATAGCCCCTAGCAGACATGAAATATTAGAGGAAAGCATTTGGTGCCACTGAACTCACATTTTTTCCCTACGCTGCCAAGAGTTCCATCAAGCAAATGCAGGACCCTGCTGATTGTTGTCCATCTGGCTTTCTCTTTGACTGTCCCCCACTTTGTGAAGCCACCTGTGATATTTCTGGCTCTAAGCACCTTGCAATAGAGGGATTATTTTGGTCAGTCCCTTTTACATGTTCTACAGTCAGCCTGAAGGCATTCCTGCCATGGCAGACAGTCTGGCATCAGATCTGGCTTCATTCTTACCACATATCCTAGATATTTCCATCTTCATTTCTGGATAATTTAGGAGATTAAGTCTTGTTCAACTCCCCGACGAATCTCAGTATTTGTTATAAATTCATTCCATTTAAAACCTACTATTTCCCCAAGGCATTTAATTTCAAAAGCTTTTAGATGTCTGTCTGTACCTTTGGTGGATTTCCAGCTTTCACATCCAACTGTTAAGGTGGAAACAGAATTTCAGTGGAAGATTCCTACATTGGTTTTAAATTGTGGATTATCAACACCTACATCTCCTTCATGCTGGTCAAATACAGCTGCTGCCTCACTGATGTATTGCACTATTTCCTTCTGGACATCCTGTCCATCCCCATCTTACTGACATGCAAAGTGAAGATGCCTGGTTTGCATCTTGCTTATTTTTGCATCACATTATCAGGGCTGAAAATTACTGTGGTTCTCATTAAGTCTATTTGATTTTTAACTCACTTTCTCTTTTTTCTTTTCTTTCCCCCCTTTCTCTTGCCTGTGTCTGCTGGAAAAGAAGCCAGTTGTGGTTTTTGTTAAGTAACATAATGTACTACCCAAGTTACCTTTTTTATCTCCCACTTTTTCCCACTTAAATGAACAATGGCTCCAAACAGCAAGGGTGAAAGATTGCACCTCTACTTGTCTGCATGAATAAGGATTCATCCAGTCAAGCTGTACTTCAATCAACAAAGCTGCACCTTGACCTAAAGCCTCAATGAACTTGTCTTAACAAACCCTGTCATTTCAAGATGCTACAGTACCAGTCCTGATGGACAGATTCAAATATCTCTAAAGCTCTGAGTACAATCTAGATTTTAAAACACTGGGGGAGGTGTTTCAAATAAGGGTTTAGTTGAGTTATGCTTATGATTAAATCTGGTCAGCATATGAATTTCTGTTCTACTGAACCTCAACTCATTCCTGTATCCTGCCTGAAACACCACAGAAGACTTTTCCAGCAACAACAGCAACAAAAATGGACAGAATCATTAATTACTACAGCAGTTCAGGCCATCTTCAATTTCTGCTCTTCTTTATTTTTTTCCCTCTCCTTAATTACACTTTTCTAACGACTAAAAATTCAGTTACTTTGACCTTCTTTTTTTGTCATTTTCTGGATCCATATGCATTTACAGCTCTCCCTTTGTGTTGCTTTACCCTCTCTGCTGTGAGCTTTATGATAGTCCACTTACAGCCTATTTCTTTGTCAAGATTTAGAGATCATTGCTCTACTCAGCTGTTTAATATTATCATTGCTTATTTCCTTCTCTTCTTGTTGAAAATATTTAGTTTATTTCCTGAGGAAATCTCCTGAGGTGTAAGCTATGCTGGTAAAGTGCTTTCCTATCACCTCTTTAACACTTGTTCATGCTCCTTTGATACAGTCAGCAACCAGCAACGTATCTCATTTCAGACTGCATTTACTTGTGGTATAACTCACAGAAATTGGGTTTTCCCCCTGAAAAGGTCTGTTTGAACACTTAATTTGCATAATTCCAACAACTTTTACATATATAAACCGACTATGATTTATTAGTTCTTGGCTGTCTGGAAAGCTGCATTCATGTGCCAGCTATGAAGCTGTCGGGCAGAAAGGCCCAAAAGAAGCCACGTTGAGCTCCTGAGGTGAATTGTTTCCTTCAGCTAAGCTTTCTTGCGAAGTGTTGAGGGAGGTTTACTCCCCTTCAGTTTACAGGTGTCCAACTAAGTGTGAACCTCCTAAGTGACCAAGACACTTCTCCTTACAGAATGCAGATTTTGGAAACCATAAGCAATTTCAAAGTACAAAAATGATCTTGCCATAACCCGAGCTGTACATTTTGTCAGCTAACAGAGTAAACAGCTTGTTACATTCCCATCCTGTTGCCAGAGTCACAGAATCCCCCTCTTCAGCACCTGGGAACTGCAATGTGTAAGATAAAAGACTCGATTGCCCCATTATTTGAAAGAAACGTTGTGTTTTTTCTACCGAATTCCAGTGGTTAGTTATTGCAACGTGGAAACAGGAAATATCTTCAGTGTTCATGCTAAGGTCTTCCCGGAATTTAGCAGCGTTTGATCCTGAAAGCTTAAGTGACTTGCCAAGAGTCACTTTGAACCACCAGCTTTATCTTGGGCTCTAATCACTGTTCAGAGGAAGAGTCAAACGTAGTCAATTTAACATAACTATCTGATTACTCCTCCCGACGTACCATTTAAAACAGACAATAGCCCAGTTCAGGATGCAGCTCAGGAATGGTGTGCCCAAAGCCCGATGTTGCCCAAGGGCGATGTGGCTCCTAAGGAGACACCTACCTCGATTTCCTATTGATCTGGAACTTCCCGAAGCATTTGCAAATTGCAGGAACCGCACTGAGACATTTAAAATTTAAATTACTCTAACTTACTTCACAGGGCCATCAGTATTCAAAGCCACCCTCTAACCAAGAGGAAATACAAATTGCCCTTTGAATAGAGACAACTCTTGGGCTCTAGGGTTAGGATTTATCAAAGGAATTTAGGGGAAAAAAAATCCTGCTTCACATAGCTACATTTCTAACACAAGAGCTTTACAACTACCGACATTTCCTCCCACATATTATTTAGCTTTCAAAATTATATTCATTCTTCAAGTTTCTGAATTCATAAAGCCATGCTTTGGCTGAAGGCCAGAATATGCAGGAGGAAACAGAGAATCTTATTTTGCTCAAGATGCTCTGATGGAAAAAGCAAGAGTTTTAGGTTCTTTCTGGGGATGCAAAGATATAATCTTTTTGTACCAATAGCACATGCATGCAAAAATTATTCTATGGGAAATCTGTGCCAGGAAACTCAGCTTCTCTCATGATGAGCACCATCAAAATGGTCACAAACGGTGCTGACAATGAATCAAACCCCATTTTAAAAACAAAAATGAAGACAATTAAAATGTAAGTGGAAATAACTTGCTCCTTGGACAGAGCTGGGGATTATGACTGTTCGATTTTGACAAAACTACAACTTTTCATCTGCTTAAGGCAAATTAAAATTCAGTTAGTGCACAATTCAAATCCCCCCTTTGCAAACACACTTAACATCTCTTTTTCAAAACCATCACTTGTATAACAGAGAACACCGTTCAAAAGCTCAAAACCTTCCATGCTTAAACTGTAACTTCAGAACTGCCAGCATTCAAAGGTAAGTGAATCAAAAAAAAGCCAGACCACAATAATCTACACAGATGGGTGATGGGATCTGTGCTGGAGACCCCCTCAGCAGCACAGACAGTCTCCAACAGCAGCTCTCAGAATCTCTGCAGGTTTTCCCCTCACTTCTGGTATACCTGCATACAGGCCAACATGAGTGTTCCATAACTCACAGGGTTTCAGAATTCCTGGAAGATTTATTGGCTCTTGTGACAGTTTTTAGCCCCTTTGAGAATGCAAACATCCACAGACAAAAACTTCAGGGGGGCTGAGAGGTGGAAATGAATCTCCCAGTTAACACTGCTTTTTCATCTCACTCTGCTCATAGGAAAAATGCTCCCAGTCCTTGCCCATAATGGAGAGTTGCAGAGTCCTTGATACTTTATTTCCTTACACCAATGCAGTCCTAGGATGGACAAAAGCCTGCTTGGCCACAGCTGTGCAGAACTGCAGGGCTCTGCCAGGCAAGCATCCCTGGTCCTCTGCCTGCCAAAGACGCAACCATTGACCAGGAAACATTCTATCTGCAGAAATCCAGGGAGCTCTGAGAGCTCTCTCAAGCACCAGGCTTCACTATCCACAAACTGCTGGGATTTCATCACATAGTGTCCATTTCCCTCCTCTCAGTTCTGTATCCACAAACCAGCTCAGCCAGGCTGACAGAAACAAGCCACATCCCTGCCTTCCCCATCTGTGACTTGGAGGAGAGCAAAGTCAAAAGAAAAAAAATTTCCCATCACCTTTACAATAATCACTGCAAAACTGTACTGAATTTATCAAAAGGAAGGATGATTTCTCACTTATTTTTTAATTACAACTTGGCAAGCCTAGAATAAAATAAAAAATGTCTTCTAAATTTCAATTCATTACTGTATGCTAATGGATGCTAAATTATCATAATGCAGCTGATGTTACTATTCATATTGGTGAAATGAACATTGACACATCTAAGTTGTATCAGAGACACTTCCTTTAACTTCCTACTTGTATTTTCTTTTAAATTAAGTCAGACTTTTTTCAATTGTATATTTCCTGCTGTTTTTTTTTCTCCAAGTTCTTTCTTATTAATTTCAGTGAAGCAGCTTTAAGAGGTAACAATTACTGCAAAAATGTTTAATTACCCAACTAGCTTTTAAACAGTACCTGTGGGCATATACACTCCTTACGAGAAGTTACTTAAAAGTAAACCCACAAGAATTATTGTTAAATAATGGCATGATTATCAAAGAAAATTATTCTCTGTGAGTCATTTTACATTAATTGCAATGTATTATTTGCAGGGCAATGTACATGCAGCTCATTCTGCAGTGCTCCTAGGGCAGTTTAATGAGGAGCTGGTCCTATCAGGAAGCAGAGTGACAAGGCCCTTGCACAGAATCTCTGCCTGCAAATCACCAACACCACAGTCTGCAGCACACTTGGCAGGAATGGACTGGAGCAATAAAACTAATGAAAATCAGTAAGAAGAGGCTATAAGCAGCTGTAAAAGATTCAGAGAAAACCATGGAATTGAAGACCTGATCAGATTTCCAAACCCGGTTTTCTAACACTCTTAAAATACCCACTCCACTTTTGAAAAATCTCTGCAAACGAGTCTGAATTAACAGTGTGCTGTAAAAATCTGACCATTCATTCAGAAAAAAGCTATTCTAATACCATTTATAACTGATGAGAGACTATAATTCAGGTGGCATTTTTAAATGTATATGGTAGAAAAGTAGCTGTTAATTTCTACAATTTTCATTCTTCTAATAGGAAACTGCATCATGTGTGAGTTTTGGTTTTTTTTTTTGGAAGACAAAATCTCCTCTACAGTAGCAACCATTTTAATGAGCTTTAATAACACACATAGTTTACATATCACATGTACTGTGTTTTTATGCATCAAGCTCAGCTGGAGTGCTCACAGTCAGTTCTATGATAGACTAGAAATAACTTTTTTGAGAGCTTAGATTATTATTTACAGTACCCTTCCATTACCTTTCCAAATTCTTCATTGATGAGTCCAGTAAAGGGAGAATCACTGTAACAATGCACACTTACAATTATTACATTTTACAGTCACTGTAACAATTCACAGTTATTTATTAAGACATTAGAGCCCCAGCCTGCTGCTGCAAACCACTGCAGCTCCTCTCTCCTGGCACTCTGTTAATATTTACACCAGCAGAGGCTGATCCCAGAAATTAAACAGTGGCCAGTGGCTTTCTCATCACATGAATCAGCAAATTTATATAACCTCAAAATCCTAAAACTTGGGTGGTTGACTCTTACTCATTATCCCATCACTGAATCCTCCTGGCCAACAGGGAATTCCAGGCTTTGGAAATTATCTCTAACTCACTGTGATCAACACCCAAGGATTACAGATGGCTCCACCCTGCTCCAGGGAATTAAAGCCCAGGTTAAAGAGCTTCCTTACCAAGGAATTGTAGCTAAAAACGAAACCAGCATTAATTGTTTCTAGCACAGAGGAAAAGCACCTGGAGCTGGAGCCAGACCACAGAGGACGGGATTAGAGGAACGTGGGAGAAACATAGGAGGAAGAAGATAATAGAAGAAGTCAGAAAGAGAGAATATTTTCCACTAAGGTAAGTTAAGAGAGTCAAAGATGTCAATAGGATTCACACACAAAAGCAGCTCTTGGATGGATCTGCCCCAATCAGCACTGCAGCTTGACAGTGCATTGGAATGACACGATCAGCAATAGCTGCACAGGTTTTGCAGCCCTTCATTTTCTGGGGAAAAATTTTAGGCTGAAAACTTTTGGGTCAGAAAAGCAAGTTAAAGACTCAGAAAAGGTCATATGGTATCTCCCTGGGCTCTGCCTGGATGCCATAAACTTTGGTGGAAATGTTCTGCAAGCACAACAAGAGCATTTCCAAACCAAAGTACATCCTCCCATGACCAGATGTCTCTTGTAAAAACCCCAACTGGCTACCAAAGAAAACACTCACTTCTGTTAAAAGAAACCAATCTGAAACATTGATTATTCACAGAAAAAGCTGATTTTTTTTTTTTTTTTAACTACAGCAGCACCTTCAAAAAGGTATCTTTTTCTATCCAGGCTAGCCATGGTCAAACAATTTTAGAAATTATTCTGGTATAATTTTTTGGAGCATGAAAACTACTTGCTAATATTTGACTGAAAATTAATCTGAAGGATTGAACCATCCGTAACAGAACCTATTCTTTAAACTCCACTGCTAAACACATCCTAGAGCTCCTCCAGGGAATATGCCCAACCTTCCCCACTGCCTGAACATGTCACCCTGGAGTCCCTGCTACATGCACACCCAGCATTCAGGGACGGCTTATCCTTGTATGGTTTGACAGAACAGTGCAAGCAGGACGTGGGAGGGCAGCCAAATACCTGAGGCTAAATTCCTGGCACATTAAAAGCATATTTACTATTGCCCATAATGCTATTTCACATATAAAAATACAAAAGGAGATCCATGTGGAATTAACTATATTGTTCATTTCTGTGGTTCTCCCTTTGCCTTTTTTTTTTTCACATGAAAGAACTAGGTCAATATTCTCCAGAATTACCCAGCTTGTTTTATACTATGAGAAAGGAGAACCATTCCTAGTATGAACATTGTTTGGGTGAAAACAACATAATTTATGGGAATTTTTCCCATGTGACATTTTAGAAAAGGAAGCATAGTAGAAAACCCCCTTCACCATATGGAATATTACAGTTTTTATGTGAAATATCAGTAAAGACATCTACCACTGGAACTAATAAAGCAGTAGCAGTCTGTTAGGTGGGCCACTCAGCAGAAGAAAATGAAGATTATACCCTGCCTTTGGGTTTCACAGCTCTGTTTTGATTTCATGAGCGTGCAGAGTAATCTAGATTCTCTGTGACATTTAAAGTGCCCCTTACAAGATCCATCTGCTTGATTTTCCCAGTTTTGACTTCTACATCAGTTGTCTCCAATTTGTTCAGCCACCTGATACCCAGCTACAGGGATGCTGTCTCTCTCCACGCTTCCCCTACACCCCACTCTCACCTTTCAGCCCTCTGAGTGGTGGGGGTGACACCCCAAAGTGTCAGCCATGCCAGAATGGATCACACCCAATGACAGCTGTTTAATTTAGCTGCCAGACTCTGCCATGTGTAGAAAAGAAAGTTTACTTAAAATAAAATCCACTCAAATCTGGATAGAACTTTCCAAAAAGGTAAGAAAAGGTACACACATAACAAGTTTGAAGTCTCTCCTCTACTGTGCAAGGGGTGAGAGAATTTCTAAACCAAACCACAGCAAAAAAACCCAACAACATTGGTATGGGCAAACCCAACAGCTGTGGTAGGAGATAATCTCCAATTAGCTTTTCTTGAGAAAAACAGAAGTGTTTTTTGTTGACATGCAGAAAGGTTGAAGCAGACAATGGTCCAAGAATCATCATTATAAAGATTCCTATGACCAATCCATTTGACAAAGAGTTGCACAACTTGAAGTACAGACAGCACTATCTAAATCACCCAGAATAATTCTAAAAAGCATCTAGGACTTGAGCTTCACCAAGGCAGGCTGCATGGGTATGCCATTCTACCTTGCCAGCAAAGACAATAATTCCAGAAATTCAGAATTTCAAAATCAGCTGTGGCTTAATTTAAGGTATATTTTATTTCTTTTCCCAGAAAATTGACATTCCAGCTTAGAGCTCCAGAAGCATGCTCACATTCCACTATCTCTACTTAAAATATTTAAGAGGGGAAAAGTACAGATACAGGTAAGTGTGGTGAGTCACATACTCACCCCAAGGAGAAGTGTTGCTTACCTTTGATGAGGGAGGTAAATAATTAGCTATACTTAGTGCACTTCTCTTCCAGTCTCAGAAAAACATTACACAGGCAAAAGCTTCTGAAGGCTTTAAAGAAGGCAACACTCAAAATTCATCATCTCCCAGTGAAGGCAAAACATTGTCCCTGCCAAACATCTATAGACTTGATCTTGAAATATTAAACTGATTAATGATGGTAATGATCTACCTTCAGAGATTGACTCAGAAATAAAATCAATTTTGCCACACCCAAAAAATACTTCTCAGGAATGTACTCTCTTGGATGAAAGATTTCTACAAAACATTTAGGGTCTTTGTCTCTTTGTTGGTGAGAAGCAATGGCATAATCATGTGAGACCAGGGCCTAAAGAAACTTCTCTTTAGAATATTCCAGTGTTTTCTTTTCTTTCTTGTTTAAGAGGAGGGTAAGTCAGACTTGTATCATGACCATGAATATTTTAAGTATCTGACAATGAACCTCAGTGAACTGGGCTTCCACACAGATGCTTCTCTTGAATTTAATCACTGCACACACCACTGATAGCCAGGGCAGTTCAAGCTCCAATTCTTTTTTTCATTAGAAGAGATACCTAAATAAAATTATTTTTGCCTTTAAAGTACAAAAGACTATAAAGGAAATCACAGAATTGCAGTTTGAGCTGGAAGGGACCCAAAAGACCATGTAGTTCCAACCCCCCTGCCATGGGCAGAGACATTTCCCTCAGCCCAGGTTGCTCCAAGCCCCATCCAGCCTGGCCTTGAGCACTTCAGGGATGGAACACCCACCAGTTCCCTGGCCAGCCTGTTCCAACCTCACAGCAAATAAAAAACCTCACAGTTTGCTTAGCTTAGATGAATCCTTTTTTTGCTCTTTACTGTTGGAATTTATTTCTACCCTCATCAACACCATTACAAACCCCAGCTAAATATATAAGAAAACCCAGAAGCATTTAGCATGATATGCTTTTACACCAATAAAATTATCATCTTATTTGTGTACCCTTAACACTTAGCCTACAAAATTATTGTGGCCTCTGGATATTGAATTATAATATATAATCAACAGCATAACTAAGAACAAACACTATTTAAAAGATCTGACTAGTGGCAAAATGCTAATGTAACAACAGACATTAAACAGGTGCAATGTTTTAAATTATTTGGTATGCTCTATGTGAAAATACAGATTACCATACTCCAGAAGTACAATTAATATAATTTTATGCAGTCATAAGGTAAATGTATATAATTAAGCTGTCATAAGGGTTTTTTTTTCTAATTTTATTCAAGTTATTACTGTTCAATCCTCTGGAATGACCATTTTCTCTGCTTAAAGGTCATTCTCTATAGTGGCTTGTTTAGAGAAATTCTACTGAACACAAATACTCCATATAAGGCTACAGAAAGTCTAAAACTCTATGAAAACAAAGCATGCTCCAAGGATGGGGGGAAATCCGCATCAAGAAATACTGAAAGATTCAGAATAAACCCAAGTTCCTGAACACAGATATTTGCTGGTAGGGCTTTACAAACCCTACCTGTGCCACCTGTTAACCTTTTGCCTTGGGTGGCTCCTGGCTCTCTAGGAGCTACTGAAAGAACTTTTCAACTCCTATCAACATTTGGTTGCAACTGCAGACCCTAAAGCTGCTAAAGAATTTGTACTCATACTTTTTCTGTTTGTTACTGACTGAATTTTAGTGTAAAACCTTGGCTTTTACATTGTCTCTCTACTCCTCAAGTAGCATCTCACCAGTCTGCAATATTTTGGTGCAGGCAAAGAAAATTATTTTATTTATACTCGAATGCTCATCCTTAAATGACTAAAAAAAACCCAAACCCACCCCACCAAACTAATTAACATCAGCCTGATTTAAGACCAAGGGAGAAACATCAAAAGACATTACAGCATTGTTTGATGCTCCTCTCCTGGCAATAATTTCACAAACAGCAGGAAAACAAATGTTTCCAGTTACATGTAGGCTCTCACACGTGCCTAAGCGAGGCCACAGCTCTCTCTGCTAACTATGTTGGGGTGCCTTAGTTGCCAACTGGCTCCAAATATTTCTCAGAAATCTGAAGTTCCTCCTGCAGCAGGGCCTGGATAATGAGGGACAATTATGAGATGAAAACATGCTGACTTCCAAAGGAGAATAATTACTGTACAATACAGTATGAAGGATTTTATTGCCAAGAAGGCAATCATATAGCATAAAATTAAGGTATTACATAAAATTAAGGGATAGTTGAAAATCCAAGCTTCATTCAGAGGAAGGAAAATTAAAAATTGCCTCCCATCATTCATATAAGGGAAAACTACCAATGCAAGACAGAATTGTCCCACTTGTTGCTGAGAGACAATAACGACTGAGAGAAAAGAAATGGCCAAGGTGGGGAAGGGTGCAGCTGGCTACTCTTACCTGGAGGGGTTTTCTCTTTGGAAGAGCAGACACCATGAGATTTTGGCCAGGTGGTGAGGGCTCAGCTCCTCTCCCTGTCTCGCTATCCGATGGGATACAGGCCGTGATCGCTGAGGGGAAATCTGCCACCACTGTGGGGTTCTGTCTCCTGCTGTCCTCCCCTACCTTGAGGGGAGCTTTGCTCATTAGAGCAGCTGCTGAACCTTATTAACACCCAATCTGCCTGGAAAGGCCCCTCACCATCCATTGGGGTGCCTCAGGGGAAAACCCAGGATGCCGACCCCTTTCCTGAGGAGCATGGCTCCCGGCTGTGGGCCGCAGCTGCTACAGAGGAGCTGGCTGCCACTGCCTTGGCCTGTGTGTCCACCCGACCTCCATGGCTCCTGCTAAGGCTGTGGACCTTTCTGTTACATTTTGTTTATCACCACGGGGAGGTGTCTGCCTTTCCCATGGCAGCCGTGGCTCCGAGGTTCCCGTGGCAGCAGCCGCTCCACGGCCGCCATTCCCGCATGAGGGAGACGCGGCTGCACCATGGCGCCCCCTGGAGGCGCAGGGGACTCCTGAAAGCTGCCCCGCCTGGCCGGGAGCCAGCAGCGCCCCTGCTGGCTGCGCCTGGAACTGCACCGCAACGACAGCTCCTCACCAATCAAAACAAAATAAAATAAAACAAAATAAAACTAAACAAAACAAAAGATGAAGAAAAAGACATTTCAGAGAAGGCAAGATTGCAGCAGGAAATATCAGAAGAAAAAGGGTCTCCACTGCATCTGAACCAGAGGTGGCGCCATTTGTTTCAATGGGCATGTTTTGCCGCTAATCAAAGTAACAGTTAATTGTTGATAACTTCAGAGCATTAATCAGTCACTTGAAAAAAAATGTTCTCCAATCCAAACCAAGTGCAATTGATTCTAGATCTTTCCATGCCCTTCCATGGAGAAAGGAGGAAAAGTATCAGTGGCTTTTTAAGGACCCTGTAGATGTTGGTGCCTTCATTTGCTTTCTGATTTTAAAAAATTCTGTTGACATATTAAAATAACAACTTGTAAATCATTTATATTCAAATGAATATTGGATGTGACATGCAGGAAATGTTCTACATAGCCTTGTCAAAGAAAATGAACTTCTCACCTGAAGGGAGGCAAAGGCAGGGGGAAAAAAATATGACAACCAATAGTATTTTCCCCTATTTTATATCTGTTTTCTCCAAAACATTCCACCAAAAAGCCAGCAGGGATCTTTGGAATAATGACCATAGTTTGCTTAACTAGAATAAATCATAAAACACAAATACTTAAGTCAGCTAGGGAATGTGTGCAATTTCATATTGCATTGCAAGATTTTTCAAGGTGCTTTAGAAGCGCGAGCCCCAAATATGTGATTCTTTTGCATTTCCAGTGACAAGTCAGGCCCTCCACTCTGAAAAAAGACTCAGCAAAGTACTTTTGAGAGTTTCACCTAGAATGAGGTCACATCATACTGAATTAATGATATAGTATTATATAAAATATCTTTATTACCTAGAGAAATTACCACAGCTCAGGCACTTTTCTGAGACACCTTCAGCACAGTTGCTAATAACATTTCTTCAGCTGGAGGGCAAGGGGGAAGAAACAAAGAGAGGAGTCCTTTCAGGAAAATCAATTTTCAAAAAATTGTTTTGGGAATAACTCACTCTTGAGTGCCTGCAATCCAGGATGTGCCACACATGATCTTGTGCTCAAACTGCAATTGAACTCCAAAGAGGAGATGGACACAGGCTGGAGAGATTTATGTGGCTACAGACTTGCTGATTTTACTGTTGGGTGGTGTGCAACTCTGATTTAAGATGTGCTGAGCAGGCCTTTATAAAAAATAATAAATTAGTGATACAAATGTAGATTTATGTGTCATGAGTCCAAAGTGCAGAATGCACTCTTAATGAGTTTTAGAAATCTGTATAAATAAATATAACGGAAATCACACCATGGATGTCCCTGTCTTGTGTTTCTCAATAGGATCTAAATTAGATACAGGCTGTTTTCAACATGTATATAAATATGCTCACAGAAACACACTAATTATCAGCCTGCAAAATCAGCTTGGGTTTTGAGAGCCAATTAAGATCCCTGTGGGTTCATTTTTTTGTCAGGAAAGTCAGCAGAGACAACTCAAAACATACACAGGAAGTCTATCTGCTGCCTAAGATGAGATTTGTACAATTGCTTTTCTGACCGTAACTACACTTACTTCATTTCTTTTTGCTAACTTTACATTTCCCATCTATGATTCATGGTGTTATGCCAAGGTCACCCAGGTCCCTGGTATTAAAAGGTTACACAAACACATCCCTGGAGGAACTAAAATGAATCAGATATGCAGCGGACAGACTGCAGGCCTGGACTTGGAGAGAGAGGGAGTGTGAAAGCCAGACCCCTGACAAAAAAAACAAAACAACTTCACCTTCATTTGCAACTTCCCACAAAACACAAAGAAATGCATCGTTACTAGGAAGGAAAATCAGCAGAAAATGTTTCCTCTGGGGGAGGAACAGGAAGGCAAAAAGGTAAAACCCCCAACATCTGCACTTCTAGAAACCACCTGAGGACCTCTCGGTGCTCTGCTTTCTCATGCTGTCCCCAAACCCAGCACCCACACAGATCCATGGCCTCAACTGAGCACTGACAAGGACTCAAAGCTACAGCCTTTCTGAACCTGCTGATTTGCAGCTGATATTCACAGAATCAGAGAAAGGCTCAGGTAAAAGATTACCTGGTTCCAACCCCTGCCATTGGAAGGGATGACATTCACTAGACCAGGTTGCTCCAAGCTCCAGCCTGGCCTGGGACACTTCCAGGGATGGGCCATCCACAGCTTCTCTGATTTTCTGTCAGGCAAGCACTATCACATGTTAAGGCTAATAATTTATCACTCTCTATCTTCAAAATACTGTAATAGTAACAGCAACAGCTTATATTTGTTACATTTCTGTGAAATAAACATCAGTTTTACAGGTGGGGAAATAGGGGAGAACAGACTTGGAGTGGTTTGTCAGAAGTTTCAAAGCAATTTTGTGTTCAAATTAGAACTAGCATATTGTTTTTTACTTCTAGTCTTACATTTGTGCAGCTTTTTAACCCTCATAGGTCTCAAGCAATTCCTGAGTTCTTACAATCTTGTATGTCACTGCCACAGAGCAATCTACGATAAAGGCAGGTAAGCAGGACTTCAGCAGTAGACTGGGCCAAAGAAATCCCAACAACGATTTCCCCGATTTTGTTGGTTTATGCAATGGCAAGGTTCTGAGTACAACTCCTTAACTCCTTGAACTCTATTAACCTGCATTTCTTCTTGCCCCAGTACAGTCCTGCTGAAAATTCTAACAATCTCTCTCCCTCAATCCTGCTTCACTTCGAATGCCTGTTCTTTCTATTACTCATCAACTAAGATTTAAAACATAAATGGAACAAGGTGGCAGAAACTTGCTTCCAGCTCTAAATTCCTGACAGTACAACCCAAAGTCTGTAATTTATCGTTGAAAAAAGAAACAATAAGGCAATGACTTCTTGTTATTGTTACCTTTACTTGAGAGGTTACAGCCAAAAACTGTCCAAATTCCAGACAGTGCAGGAACAGTCACACCTTCTCCTGCCAACTCACAGCATGTTAGGACAGGAATAACTTTTGTAAGAGGACAACATGGTTGAGGCTTTTTCAGAGAAACAATATTCTAAACAGTGACTTAAGAAACACTATCTATATTCACTGACAAAATGATAACCAAACACCTGGCATGAGACCTGCACGTTCCCAATAAACCAACACCCATTTCCTCTCCTCCTGTTCTTGTGCCATGGGTCATCTGGGCTGGAAGGCTCAAGGTCTGGCTGATGCCCTCCACTGCACTGTTAGTTTTGCCACAATCCTAGCTCAGTCAGCTCTATTTCTCCCGTTTAAATAAAAGGAACTTACAAAATCCTAAGTCTGTTTTTCCAACTTTTCATCCACTGCTTCTCCTTGCCTCTACTTTCTTTGCGCCTATAACCTGGAAATTTTCTTCCCATAGAAAATATAAAAATAGAATACTTTCAGCTTTCCATTTTCCAACAACATTTATATCTCCAAGTCTTCCCTCTTGCATTTCTGTCCCAGCTGCAGTTTTCCCTTTGCTCATCCAGCCTCTTCCTTCTACTTTCAGTCTTCTTCTCATCCTTCTGAACTCATTCAACTCATCTACTCATGTCCTTCAAATCCTTATCCATCTTTCCTTCTATTCTATTCTCTGACTTCTTATTCCATGAAGCACATCCCTGGTTTCTACCATCCTAAAAATCTCACTCTTCACTCCCTCCAGCCCAATCCCAACCCTCTTCCCATATCTGTGTGACATCTTGATCTCTCTGTCCTCACTGACATTTTCCACCAGTCTCTTTAACACAAATCATCTGAAATTATGTTCCCCACCAATACTGAAAGAAATTTTCCTCCATTGTCCAATGATGTTATCCAACATCCATATCAGTATGCATATTTGTCTTCCCAAAACATAGATGGAGATTCTTTACCAACTAATACTGGTAAAACAAATTTTATTCTAAAACTGAGTTATTGAGAATAAAATCCATAGTACTGAGAATATTCTCAATGAAGTTAGAGACAAATAAAAAACTTTTGGTTTTAAGGGCAGGCTTATCACTAAGAATTCAACATCAGAAGCATGCTTGTGCTTTTCCATCTACCAGAAAAAAAAATGGACTTTGAGGAAATAACTGTACAGGACCCAAAAAAAGTATGAGGTCTCATTTCATACCAAGGACTCCTAAAGCACGAGGTACTGCATCACTGCATGCAGCCCCAAATCCCAGTCACCTCAAGGGTGGAACCTCTGTCAACACCATCTTTTGCACAGACAATATAAATTAATGCTTTCCAGTGAAAGGAGTCACCTCTCAGGACCAGTCCAGGTGAGTCTGGGGTTCACATCACTGGATTTCACACACCTTTAGGCACAGACCTGCCTCTCAAACCAGCTCAGGAGAGGAGCTCAGCTTCTGCCAGGGACCCACTGGGCACCTTCCCCTGATCTGTGCTGTGCCTTAAAGAAAAGCCCAGATGGAATTCTGTCCCTTGCGAGGCACACAGAGCCTGGCGTGCACAAAGCCAGCCCCAGCCACAGGCACGGCTGTGGAAAAGCCTCCGGCTGCCTCCTGACAGTGCCATCAGGTGAAGCCCTGAATAAACACAGCGGGATGAGGGAGGGAATTCCTGACATTTCCGGGTCTGAGGGGAGATCTCCGGGGCCTCGGCTCCTTTCCAGGTCAGACTGGCTGCCGCCACCAGCACTGATGGCGAGAGGCTGTGCTGCTGTCCTTAGGGTGAGTGAGGGCTCTGTGGAGACAGACAAGAGCAAGGGAAAAATCTTTCCAACACCTCACAGTCTTCTGGGTTAGAGAAACCTGTCAGTCCAGCCTCCCCTTTCCTTTTCCTTTTTTTGGTTGTTATTTTATTGACAGGATTAAGATTCTTATCTCAGTAAGCTATTTTCTTAAAGCTGAAAAATCAAGAAATGGACTGCAAAGCTCATAGTTGTTTGCATGCCCAGGATACCGGTCCAGGGATGCATTGGTGAGGTGAGGAATCTCCTCTGCAGGCAATTATCAGCTTGGATCAAGTCAGTCAGAAAAACTAATGAATGAATATAAGATCCTATTCCAATTGCTATACCCAAAAAATGCAGGTTTTACAGGGCAGACAGACAGAAATGGAAGAAAATGAAACAGTTCAGGGTTATGAGGAAACCCCCTCCAATATATCACATAACTTATTTTAATAGTACTTTCAGATGAAGACCATGGTCCAAAGGTTTTTCAATGTTCCTGGGAACCTTCAAGCTGTACTGCCACCATTTCTCTGCCTCCAAGCCTTAGCATGAAGTTGGAGAAGAATAATCCCTGGAAAATATTAGCAGTTCTCATATGCAGAGATACATCCCCCTAGTCCTGGAGTCCTAGACTTCCAGTACAACCTACTCAGGAGATGCAAAGTTTCATCAAGCTATGGAGGATTAAATGGAGATAACTTCACCTTTCCAATGTGTCCTTTCCTCTCTGTTTCAAGTGTGATGTCTCTCAGACTGCTCCTCACCATGGGGACCTGAGCACAAACTGTGCTTGGGATGCTAGGCACATCATGCCCTGGGCTCTCTCCCTGCTCATAAAAAATTGTTTAGCAGGAATTTTTGGCCAACTTAAGGTCATTAAGAACCAATTATAACCTCTCATCTTCCAGAGAGAGGTTGCCAAACTTAAAATGCACAAAGCATCATGAAACACTTTCAATATATTGAACTATTGAAGTGTTCAGATGTCATTAAAGGCAGCCTGTTTATTAATAAACAAGTAAGCAAGAGGCAGCTGTCAGACTCTGCAGAGCTTGTCACAGGCAACGAGGCTGTCCCTGTGCTTAATTAACTCCTGGAACTGCAGTTTCAGCTGAGTACTTTCCTTACATTCAGATTCTGTTTACATCACCCTAATTGTTACAGCTTTAACTAATGGTCAGGATAGAAACTATGTGCACATCTTTTCATAATAATGACTCTTTTTTTTTTTTTTTGGTCATATTACAGGGCTAGAACCAATTCTTTTGTTTGGTTTTGTGCTGTTTTTAACATACCATCACTCATCTATGGTTTTCCCCTCAGAGCTGTCTTGACTTGACAGCAAAAGTAACACTGCAACTTTTTTCAACAAGAACAAAAAAATCCAATCTCCCATACTCTTTCTCTGACCCAGTGAACCCCTTCTGTAACTTTACACCAGAGAACAGCCCTGCTCTGTGTTTCCATCTTATTAAATGCTTTTAAGATTTTAATCATTCATTCATTGGCTGCTAAGTGAATATTATATCCCTTTCCTGTAGGCAATCAGATACCATAATGCTTTAATGTTAAAACTTGTTGCTGCTGCAAACAAAAAGGTAACAAATAATTTCTTATTCAGTGCTGAATCAGTACCCAGAACACCACCTCACTAGCTGCAAAATACCCTGAGGGCACCTTTATTAATAGAGCTGATCCAACAATATTTGAAAATAAAATAGCCAAAGACAATGTTCATAATGAAAAATCAGGCAGAGTTGTAAAACAACTCAGGGTTGTGACTTAGCATTTTTATGGGCAAAGCTAAAACTGTATCACTGCTGTCCAATGATATTTTCAGTCTTAGTGGAAAGCTTCCTTTGGGTCTTATTTTGTTTATTTTGCAGTTCTCTCAGTCAAGAAACCATTGGTTGTGTGTATTTTGTCAATTACTCTAATAGACAGGAAAGGAAAAGTAGCAATATTCCTGATAAATGTTCTGGTGCTCTGTCCCTGCAAGGAGCAGCAAATTGGGAATTTAAGTCATTCTGTGTTCTTTCTTAGGCATCTGTTTTTTGGCAGCTACTAGAGTCTGGAAACTGGACTAGATGAATCCTTAGTCTGGCTACTCTGCCATTCCTGAGATAACTTTAAAACAACCTGATAAATTGGTAGAGTATCTGTGCATGACACAAAGTTTTTCACATCATAGCTATCCAGCAAAGCCTTCTTTTATGAAAAATGTCTAAATTATTTCTCTTTACTCAGGACTAAAATGCTCGCCCTGATCTAACCTATAGTTTCACACAGCAATCAAATGATATAAATTCTTTTTCAAGCCTCTGTTTTTTTTCTCCTTTCCTGGATTTTTTTTCAAACTCCAAGGATCTGACCTCAAGCATAATAAAGGCAACAAAAATCTTTGCAATACCTTCATCAGATTCTGGGTCATGACCAAAGCTGATTTCCTCCCTTTCCCTGTTCCTTCCATAACAGTTACAGGCCAAACAAACAGAATAACAACCTGTTGACAGGTAACACTAATTTACAGTCATGTGAGAGGCAGAAGCATCACACACAGCTCTCCTGTAAACTGAGCTCAGTGCTGTTTGCAACTTCTATAACTTCACGGCTCAGGTTTCTCCACAATCATAACAGCAATTTTTTTCTTTAAAGGCCAAGTATTCCTTCAAATTGATATGTCCTCTACATCACTAGGTATCTTCTAGTCTGTCATCAAATAATTAAAACCACAACAGTTGTGTGAGAAGTCAGAAATGGATCCTTTAATGGGCTTTTACCAAGATGGCTCTGTCAGTTTCCCAGCTCAGATCGCTGGCTAAAAGTTACCAGGCAGGTAACAATTTTCTAACGACAATATCTTTAAAAAAATTGTTTGAAAAACTTTCTTGCTACAAAGTCACCCGAATTTAGAAAACATGGAGGCTGGGGAACAGGGAACAATTCTTGCCCTACCAGCAATTCTAGTGAAGGTTTTTCTTTCAACACTTCCCCAAGCCTCTTTAATCCTGCACCATTCAATATTCCATGAAAACAAACAAAATAATGCAGTAGCTGATTGTAAAGTCTCATGTATTTCTTGGCTATACTGCATATCCCCAACTACCATTCCTAATCTTCAGTATGCACTACCAAATTACAAAGGAGCTACTGCTATTTTACCATTTTATACTCAAAGATAATGCCTTCACATTAGATGTGCCTTTTTTTTTTTTTTCTGGTAGTGAAACCCCTTTAGCGTTCAACAAGCTGTTAAATTATTACAACCGGAAAGGCAGCCATAACTTATGGGAGGGATCATAGTTTCACTTACAAATACAAGCAGACACCATCAGGCTTCCTCCTTGCACCTCCTTACATAGTGTTTGCCTTTCTGACATCATTGACTATAATATTTTGAACTTAAACATCCAAATATACAAACATATTTCAGTTAATTAGGAACCATATAAAATCAAAATGAAAATAAATTTGGTGAGATAATAAGATGGAAACTCTCACCAACAACTACACCCAGCCCACAAGATACACCAGTGCAGAGTTCCAGGCAGATTTATTATTTATAACTGAAATTCACCCTGAAACAATGCAAGGGAAAGATGCAAACCTAACCTGAAAAACAGATTTTTTACTGAAGCATACACTCCATCTCTTCTCTTAGCAAGCTGCATTTGCAGGACATCCTTCTGTAAAAACTGCACCAAACAATTGCAGCAAAAGGGGGCTCAGGAGAACTTTGTGGCTTAATTTTTCTACCTGCAATTGTCATACTGCCAAAGCAATGGGAAAGGTATGAGCAATTCCCGAAACAGTTGTGTTTTAATTCTGATGCCAAGTCTTTTGGTTATGAAGAATTTTTTCTGACTGAGTTGAAAGTCTATCACAAGTACACAGAAAGTCCTAGGGCAAGAACAAAGGTGCAGGGCAGAAGCTAGTTTATTCAGGCTTGTCAAGTTAAATCTTGTAAAATATGTACACATTTAATTGTTTTCATCATTTATATATGTTTCAAGCATGGAGGGGGCCTCCTGAATCTTTTAAGTAGAAGGTAAGCACCAATTCTGGAAGTCCTGTTTGATCAGGGAAGAAGTCACTCATTTCTGAAGCTTTACATGATTGGATGAGTTTGGGTTTTTTGGTCACACTAAACACAGACAATTTGGAACCATTTCACTTATTTCAAGCAAAAACATCTCAAGAGCAGCCTGACCTTTGTAGCAACCTTAGAGCAGCGGGTTAGACACATTATAAAGGATTAAACAAAGCAATAAAGTAATGAGGAAGAAAATGAGGGGCAATGAGTGTGTTGGAGACCCTGTAATTGAGAAAGCGTTATAAAATGAGGTACCACTTGCAGTAAAACACTTAATGAAAGCACAGCACAAGCCTGGCTTCTCTCTCTTCTTGTCACTTAGTTCTCTGAATAACTGGATGTGCTGCCTCTTCTAAAAAAAAAAAAAAAAAAGTGAAATATTACAAAAGAGACACCTGGAAAAACACGGATGTGGTCCTTTTAGCTCCAGCCTGCTTTCCTGACCCCCCCACACCCACACCCACCACTGGCCAGGCTCCTCCCCACCTCCATTCTTTCCTCAAAAGCAGCTCTCCTCCACTGCCAGAATGCCAAGCCATTCTTTCAGGTACCTCAGCCCCCTACTTCTCCTTTCACGTGTCAGGATGTGCCATTCAACAAAGCTACAAAGCTTTGCAGGTACATGTTGGGAGGGGTTTTTTTCAGGATCACTACCTGGAGTGCACACAAATGCTTTCAGAACAAAACAGGGAGATAGATCTCTGTACCAGTTTGCCAGGTCCCCTCAGACCATCTTATCACTTTTACAAGTGTGGACTGATTTTAACACTGTAAAAGGTAGGTGGAGAAAAATTGCACAACACATCCAATATGTCCCTTCTACTAATCTTTTCCAATACTGACTGTTTTTTACATAAGCCAAAATTCTGCAGCACCCTCACTGACAACAGAATGCATTTTAGGAGCGACTTCTCCTATTAGAGATAAAACAGTGGCCTGACTGAGAATAATTCAAGGACAAGAGAAACTTCTGTACAACCTTCTGCTCTAACAAAAAAACCCTCAGATGTTTTGGGGAGGTCTGTTTTGGTGCTGATTGTGAAGCAGCAATTAGAAAAGCATCAAAATGTTTCAGGCTATTCTCGGAGTACACTGAAAATCACAACAGCTCACTAAAGATGGTTCTGGGACAGGTGGTTGAAACAAATTGTTCAAAACAATTCTGTCTTTTTTAAAGAATTCCAAGGAGAACTGAAGGTCTTTGAGTCTTTTCCCCAAAAGACAACTCATAGGATTATTATCATGCCATGCTACCCAATAATAAATACCACATGGCAAGCACCAACAGCAGCAGCACTCTCCTGTTAATTGCTCTTTGCAAAGAAAAAGATGGCTCTGTTTTCTTTTCCAATTTTAACAAAAGAGTACTGAAAGAGGATCCTTGTATCATGTCCCTCTTCCAAAATTCAAAACAATTGCCAAAAATAAAATCTGCATATCGTTAGTGGGGAAAAAGCTTCCTGGGGGAGAAAGGTAGCAGGCATGGAGTTCCCACTATCTACCACATGGAATATTTAGGAAACAAACATGCTTTTCCCTGTAATGGCAAAACAAGTTAGGCAAGCAAAAGATGAAATGATCCACAAGCTTGGGCTTTATTCCAAACCCCCTGCATATGAAACCCAACCATCAGTTGGATCATCCTGCCTGCTTTCTGAAGAATATAATAGATGGAAATCTGCTCCTTAAACTGTTTTTCATACAACAGGAAACCAACAAAACAGCACTGCAACAGCAGCACTTGCAGGGGCTGCAGAAATACCTGAGCCTGGGATCAGAGCCCTCTCTTGCTCAATCTTTTTCCCTTTAACAAACATTGGAAGTATCTGTAAATTAAAGAGAAAAACTTTTCCTCACAACCTGCTACACAAGGCTTTTAAACTGGTCTAAAGACACAGAGACAATGTATACACACGCACCTATGTGCAGGAGCACAGACACACACACAAGGCTTAAAGTTTCAGGATGTTCTAAAATATGTTTTTATGAAAAGTAGTTGCTACCTTTTATGACGGAGAAATAGAAATAATGCCTGTATGCTCCCCCATTTTCCCCATTATTGAAAACTAATTTAAGAACAGTTAGAACTTTGATATGTAACATTAAAAGTAAAAATGGTTTTCCTCAGAAATTTCATTATAATGCAATCAGGTGATCAAAATATGCCTGTCACTGACAAACACAGATTCACTTGCCCCGAAATAAAAACCATGCAGGGAACAAAGATCAACGAACCTATCAAACAATCTGCTAACTTCTTAGCCTCAACATTTAAGCTACCAACACTATTATCCTCTTGAACAAACACAGCTTTTGGAAAGGTTAAACCTGTGAGGTCCTCATCGGAAAGTCCCTGAGTAAATTATAACATGTGATGATGACATTCCTGTGTCTTTTGGAAGCAGCAAGGGGAAGTAAGGGTAGGTCATTATAAGCCACTTGCCTTTACAACCGGCTGTAAAAGACAATGAGGACAGGAAGCTTCCCACCGAGATCAAGGTGCACAATCCCCAGCTAAAAATAAACAAGCCCCGAGAGTCACATCTGCTGGAAAATATCATTGGAGCCTGAACTCCCAGGTGCCGAAGCAACGGGAAGAGAATGCCTGGGTACAGCAGGCTCCCAAAGGATCACAAAATAATAATTACAGGGATTGGCAACAATTACTGTTCGTGCTAAAGCTGTAGATAAAAATACCACAGTGTGCTAACTTATTAAACCATGGGAAAAAAGGAAATTAAAATAAAAATCAGATTTAAATATTTAAATTTACTTTAAATTTATCCTTGCCATCCTTTAGCTTCCAGCCACAAGGCCTGGGGTTATTCTATCACCAAACTTTCCTATCAAAAATAACTGAAGCAGTAGGGAAAAAAAAAAAAATCCACCCTTTCTCACCAGGCCTCACCCTTTAGACATCACCACCTCCTTCACATGTTCCCCACTCCCAAAGACTCCTAGGCCAATCCCAATTGCTCTGGGGATCAACAGCTATGCCTGTGCCAAGGAACGTGTACTCTTTGCAGAGGGAATTAGGCTGCTGGAGCTGCTGAGATCTTTTCCCATTAAATCAGCCACAGGCAAGTACCCAGGATGGGTGGGCAGTTCTAGCACAGCTGATCAGCAGTGGGGAAAAAAATGTACAACCTCATTCCTTAGGGACAGGGAAGCTCTCTGTGCTGGCACAGCCATGATTTGGTTGAGGAATGGAGGAGAGTTTTCTGCCTTGAATATTTATTTTTTTCTCCCACAGGCAGGCTCCCGTGAACAATGCGACGACAACTTGAGGCATGTAATTCTTTCCTATTCTGATTTTTTGGCAACTCCGTGTGCACAGAATTGCCTGATGAGAGACCACAGCCTGGAGACTGCAGTGGGAATAACAGAAACCCAGAAAGCTCCAAAACCTAATGCTGATACCATTAATGAGTAAATTTATTGGACCTGAGGCAGTTTCATTTAATCCATAAATAGCCTAGAAAACTTTTAAAAACCGTGGATTGGAAACCGTTTCTGGCTGTCAGTACTAGGAAAAACTGCACAGGAACATACTCTGCAACCTGACATAAAGATTACCTAAACAAAAACAAGGCCTGGGACTAAAGCACAAAATAAAAAGTATTCCAGCTGTGGGAAGGCAGGAGGAACATCTTGTTTTAGGCTTTTATAATGATTCAACTCCTTACATTTCTTAATGTATGAAGCCTCCTGCTCTAAAGAAGAGCTTTTCTTATTCCCAGTGCTTTTTCCGTGGTATGCTTGCTGGCTTCACCATTTCTTTAAGTTCTTGAAACAGCTTTTAAGACCACTCTGTTTTTCAGAGCCACCCAAGGACAGCTACACCTGGTGTAGAAGAACTACATTAATGACTGGCGGTAAGCACACAGTCACTATATAGTAATAGAATTGCATAACTATACAGATAGCCTCTTCTTTAAAACAGAGCACCCACATTCAAGAATCAGCAGGAAGGCCTAAAAACTAGAACTGGTGAAGAAAAATAATTGGCCTTCTTTTTTTTTTTACTCTTTCCAGTCAGTAACTATTTCTGCAGGACTTATTTCTGTAAAGTGTTAATGGGTAATCCATGTTCCTCTCCTGCAGACTCCGCTGCTCTCTGTAACCCGAGAGCTATCACACACATTCTCTTGGACACGTTTTCCACATTATTTGAGTACATCCTTCCCTTAAAACTACTTTGGCATGACATTAAGGAAGTTGTGGCTCAGGTGGTAAATCCAGGACCATCTTGAAAGGCAAGCTAGTGAATTAAGCTATATTCAAATTAAACGGGAAACCACGGGTTGTTACGATTTTATAAAAATACCCTTAAGAACAAAAAGCATTTAAAATTTTTGTTGACTGCCTAATAGAAGGAGTTTTATTCTGGTTCCAAAGAATTCCTATTACAATAGAATGCTGCCCTCACATACTCCCATCTGAGACACAGTTCAAGCCAGTGCAGCTCTAAAGCCCAAACCACCTCAATCCAGTCCACTAAAAATGAAGCATTCCAGATATTGACCCAAAATCAAGTTCACTAACTGGATCCTTCCAGGGGTTTGCTTTTCCCCCCAGAAACTTTACTTTTGCAGGATTCAAATCTGCTGCATATAAAATGCTCAGAGCATCACTTCATTGCTTCCAGCACAGCACAGATCATCATAGCCTGAACCACAGGTGAGGGAAAAAGAGGGGCAGTTTCATGGCCTCCACAAACCAAGATTACCAACCAAAAAAGTCTGTTGTGTGAAAATGCAAATATGGAAAAAAAGGTGAAGTTCTTTTTCTGACACTTTTGATTTTTGCAGCAAAAATCTCTGCTGAATAACTTTATGCATGAAAACTCCCATCCCAGAAGTTTTACAGAAAAACCATCAGAATTTATTACAACAGTAATTCATTCCAGTATTTTCATGCAAATCAGCTTGGTTGCCTTCACAGCCCAGTTATCTTCTCAGCTGCTCTCACCCCTTCTTTTTTACCCCTAATTGTAAAACAGATTAATATTAATACCTATTAATTAATATTAATGTAGATTAACACAACACATGGACCAGATGCAGGAAGAAACTTTCCTAAACCAGAATGATTTGGGGAAAGGCCCTTGAGTCACATTGCTGCAGTGATGGAGATCGGACATACAGCTTTGGGGGAAACATCTAATTTCACATCTTAAACACCTGCAAGAAAAAAAATCTCACTGTGATCAGAGGAATCAGGGGACTGGGATTTATGACTAAGACTGTCAAGATTGTAAGAAACAGAATACTGTGTTTCCAGCTCCCTTGCCAAATATGTATTATGAGTTCAGTTCATTTTACATAGATTCAAGCAAGCAACAAAAAAGGAAAAAAAAAGAGAGAAATAAAAAAAAAGTTCTTTCAGTCTACAGAAACATCAGGGATTAAATGTCAATAGCAAATCTCTCAGTACTTCCTGCCGCCACGCCAAATAAAGCCTGCTTCCAAGCCAAACATCTGCTTTGTCTGTCCCAAACAGGAACTCATGAGAAGGAAATGTAGCACCCTGTACACTGTGGTCAAAAGACAACATTTAAAAAATTCTACTCTATTCAAAGTTTTACCTGTAAAATCTCTGAAAGAGTAAGTACTAAAAAGAATGAAAAAATCTGCTATTTGCACTCTGTTCCTCAAGGGCTTCATGACCAAGGCATTATTCATCAATCACACAAATGTGGCACTGGCAAGAATATTCACCATGCTAATGCCTTTTACAGAAGTTCCAGTCCCACAAACATTAATTCTGAAGGAATAAACCAGACTGACATTTATTATGTGCACATGTATAGAGCACCCTCTCTCGCATTTGCTCTCCAAAATAGGAGATTATACAAAAATCAGGTGTTTCAATGATATTAACACTACTTTGGGAGTACCGTTCTCTCTGTGTCCAATGCTATCAAACCTCCACAAAAGCTACAGAGGTTTTACAGAGCAGTCATATTTTCCCAGTCTTGGCTCCAGCTAACAAATAATATTATTTTAAACTGGAGTATCTACTGAAAATTGAGGTGGAAAATCAAAATATACAAACATTTTTCTAGGTCAGGATTCCCAGCTGACAGCATCTGAGCCTTTGGATGTCTCAAGTAGCGGAGGCCCCTTGGGAACTGCATTCAAAACTCCCTGCTGAAGGCTGATGACACATTTTGCTAATACAGGATAAGGCACCAATCTCTATTTTTACAATTCCAGGTAACAAACTTGACTCCCATCTTTCAGAAAGAAAATCCTAGTTGGATTGGATGCCAAAACAGGTGCAGGCAAATTTTAAAGTCTGGTGTATATATTGAACAGTGAGATAGAAGAGAAATTGTTCCTCTGCATTCTACAGCGCTAAAAATATTTCAGATCTATTTCCATCAGATAATTACATATTTCTAGTAACAAAATGCAAGTTTCTGTTTAGTTCAGCTGAACTGTACCAGCTGAAAATCTTGGTGAAACATTCCCCAGCACCCATGCAGCAATCTGTGTCTGCAGTTAATTAATCCTCACCCCAGCCCTGTGAGAACGTCAGGTCAGCTCTCTCCTCCCACAGGCAGCCTGAACTAGAGAGCCAGGAAGGGGTAAAACCCAGATTAGCACTTCTTGTTCCTTAATCCTGTGATGGCTCTTACAGATCACAGTGCACTTCAGAGCCTCAGAGAGGAAGGACACAGGAACTCTACCACTGCTCAGAAGAGAATTAACATTCAGAACAGTTATTTGGCTAGGAGCTTTAAACAGGATTCCAAATGGCACTGAAAACACTGCCATGGCATGAACATTAATATAAGGGGCAGGGGGGAACAACACAAAATTGAGATAATCCACACGTGCACACAACCACACACATAAACCTCTCTACAATAAATAAATCCAGATAAATACTGGATAAATAATCCAGTATTATCAGCAAGTGAACAAAAAAGTTCAGTACATTTGGCATCTGTTATGACTGTGAGATGTCTTTTAAAAGCAGATAGTGAGTTCTCAACCATGGAGGCAAGGGAGCAGAAGCTGACACCACCTTATTAGATATGGATATGTCTGTAATTAATTTTCTTTCACTTTGGATAAATCAGCAATGAAAAAAAAATCTGAATTTTTAAAAGAGAGATAAAACTCAGATTTTTTTTTTTTTTTTTTTATCTCCTAGAAAATATTACTGGCATTGTTATTCAGATCCTAGAGAAGTAAACAGCAAAACAGACTCTAACAGGAAAAGGGTTTCCAATAAACAATAATATTTATTTAGTGTGAATTACCTAAAGAGACTATTTTGTTAGGACTTGCTGGAGTTTTCAGGTTTTTTATCTTGTAAATCTCTTGTATCAGTTTCAAGCCAAAGTCATGTTTCCACATGAAATCCTGATACTCTCATTTTACACTAGTGGGCATAGTGTATTTCAACAAGCTACAACTTGCTGTCACATGGAGTTCACATTGTGGGGAAATGTTACATTTTAGGTCAACATTTGAAAGAAAAACAGCCACTGAGCATCTCTGTGCAAAGCAGGACGAGCAGATGGTCACCCTCCCTTAAAACATAGCCCCGTATTTGTTAAATCTTTACCCAGATGGAGAATTCAAGGAATACTGGGAGATATTCCTTCTTACTAAAGAACAACTTTCTGTCAATCTGTAGGCTGTTGGTGGAAGTTCTTTGCTCTTTATGTAGATAATAAAGAAACAGGTAGGAAATAGAAGCTGAGATTTGTACAGGAGCTGTTAAACCATGAAACACACAGAGAAAAAAAATTAAATCCTTCAAGCTGTCAGTCCTGTTTCCTCAAATTTGCTACTGCCATGGACATTGGAACATGGGGGACTTAGCTCCAAGTCAGACCACCTGGAAGGCTGCTGAAAAGCCAGGAAAGCCTGGGAACTTTTGTATCTCAGTGAAATGAAAGCCCTTTTCCCATCCAGCCACCCTTAATTGCTCCGTATATTTCCTGGTGATCGCAAAGGAAATGAGTTGTTGCTCAATTCACTAGAGCCCTGTTCTATAGCTGACTTAAAAAAAAAAATCATAAGGGAGGGAGGGAAAAACCATAAAAGAGTAGTTAAGCAAAAGTGCTTACTGGACTTCAAGAAACTTGGATGTAATTCTTAGCTCAGAGTTTCCTATACAGTGTAACCTGTGCTGCCAGACCTGCTCACTGCTTCACCTGCTCCTTAGATGTACAAACACCAGCCATGACTGGATGAATGTCAGCTCCTGGGCTATTTTAATGAAGAGAACCATCTCTATTTTTAGGTATCACTCACAGGCTTTCCACTAATAGTTTGTATCTTTTCAAATAATTTTTTTTTTTTTTCACAAAGGTGTGTTCCAGAATACAGCCCCACAGTTAAGACTGCAAGTATAACAAAAACCATCTGCAGTCTTTTTAAAACCTGCAGGAGAAGTGCACAACACCTACCTGGCATGTGCTGGCATTAAATCAGGGGTGTATTTTGTTTTAGAACCCCAATAAAGTTCCCAAGGCTCAAGGGAACAGAAGACCTCAAGAAAAATCAAGCAGTTAATAACTTACTTTCTCATCCGAGACCCATTTTTATCAACTAACCTTGCCACCAATCAGTTCCCATCTTTTATGGGACCTTTTTTATCACAGCTCATTTTTAACCTGGTCTTTGGAATATTTCCCAAGAGTCTCCCTTGTAATTAAAAGAAAAATAAAAAAGGACTTAAAAAAAGCACCATAAACAAACTTTGACCAAATTGGAAATTAATGAGACACATTTATCAGATCATTGCAAATGAGAACTAAATTTGCAAATGTGAATAACTAGAAAATTTGTACATCTAAAATGAAATTAATTTCTGTGCACCTTTTCCCATTGCATATATTTAAAGACTTTTTTTAGATGTGCTAAAGTCATGGAGAACTCCACTACTACAAATCAAATAAAGATTTTTAAGTGATACCTAGCTACTCCTCTGAAGTATCTTCACATAATGGCAGGTAGGAAGAGTCTATTATTTTCTAATAAATGTAATTATAGGCTAATTTATTGAATTTGTTCGTAGGAGACAAAAAAACTTCTGAGGAGCACATCTTTCAATAGGCCCTTGGAACCATTCACTTGATAATTCTTCAAGTATTTGAGTAAAGTATCAACCACAAAACTGTTAAATCAAAATCTGGCCTGTTGGTGAGGGGAGTAATGAGAGGAAGAGGGAGACAATGGAAGAACATTAGGGAATGAGGAGGAGCCATACTGGTAACATAGAAAACATATTAGAGTGAAATATTTATAAAAGGAGGAAAAAAAACCAGAAAATGTGGATGTGTTTAGCTAAAGCTAACATGAACTTAAACCATGTCACCAATTACATCCCATCCTTTTCAGGAACAACAGTAGATTCTGAAGTTCACTTTTGAAGGAAGGGCTTTTGTGGGATCTCAGCACAGCAGCCCTGATGTGCAGAGTCACCGAGACAACCCTTGGGGGGCTTGGAGGTCCTGGAACGTTGCCAGAAGTGTCTGGTGGTTGGACTTTGATCCTGCACAGGAGATGACACCTGTATGAGGATGGGAGGATCTCTCGGGGATAAACGGTGAAGGGATAAGTTAATTAGAGTGTGAAACACAGGTTTTAGAATCTTGGTACAGAGGGGTTCTATGGGGACAAGATAGAGGAATTAGGGCGTGTCCTGTCCTCCTTCTTCTTCTTGTCCTCCATCTTCAGTGGTGGTGGTGGCACTTTGGGATTGGTTCTTACTGGATGTGCACTTGTCAATAAGGGTGAAAAGTACTGGGGGGAAAAGGTAAATATCTTATACATAGTTTTTAGTATAAAGATAAGTGACCGCCCCGAGGGCAGTCAGTGGGCTCATGGCTGGCTTGCTGTGCGGACCTCTGTCGGGCCGGGGAAAAATATTGTAAATAAAGATTAATAAACAACACTGAAGACCGAAAAACCTGAAGACTCCTTTCGTCCTTTGGAGCGCAGGCTGCCCCAAGGCCATCCCGAGCCTTTCCAGGCCATCAAAAACAGCTGAGAACGGGACAGGCTTTCCCCAACTGCTATAAAAAACCTGCAACAAATTTAATTTGAGGAACACACGATCCTTTTGCAGCTGGAGCATCAAGAATGCCATCCACAAAGAATGTGCCATTGCAGAGTATGGGTGACACTGAAGTGCCATAAACAGCTACATATTAGGGTTAGATTCCTCCTTCCCCTGGTGAGTGGACTATTTCACTCTCTCAGTTAACCAGCCAGGGCTGAGGGAAAGGGCAGCTTCACATCCTGCACTGTTTAATGACAAGCAATATACATGCAACCCAGGATCCTGCAGGGAAGAACAAATACCCTTGTGTGGCTGTCTAGAAGTTCTGGATCCGTCTCATTGTCTTAAGGAGAAAGGAAATAGTTTTCCTTTATTTGCATCTGTTATTTTTCAGTTAACTGATCAATGAAATCTAAATTAGACACTTGAACAATGTCTTTTAATTGGTTGGAAAGATTTCCAGCATAAAACTGAATTCTTTTGGGCTGCCTCTGTGGTCTGCATAATGCTGTCAGGACCAAAAAAAGAGATTTTCAACCCACTATACAGCTAAGAACAGACCTGTCCTGTGTGATCCTCTAGTTATAGTAATTTCTGAAATACAAAAAGAGCTAATCCAGCAAAACCTTCATAGCAGCTTCCCTGCATCCTCTTCTCTTGCAGAGCTAGGATTACATCAATTAGTTCAAGTATTTTTAGTACCCATAGAATATTTCATATTTACTTTAGTCATCCAATACTGTCTATGATGTAAAGATTCAACCCCTGAGCCAGTTTGCCTATATCATAAATCAAAAGTGCCAACAGAAGGGATGGGCACATGAAGTTATCCACTCTCTCCAACTCCCCTGCTCATATACAGGAGTTCACAGGACAACCAGGAAAAAAGTCAACAAAATTGTGACTAAGGCATGTGGAGTAGAGAAGGAGGAATGGTTATTATAGACTTCAACAACCTTCTAGTCTTCAGTTTCTTACAGATAAGCCCACCATGGCTGTGGGCTTCCCTCCCTTAGAACCCCACCAAAGCATCCCTCCCTTAGAACCACCAAGTGTAGGCTATCTGCTACACTTGGCTACCTGCAATATTACCAAAAGGGTAGTCCAAGCTTATCCCACCCATTTATCAGTATTAATTTTGTCATGCCAAAACGAGGATAGCTGACTTCTTGGGGCAAGAAGCTTGCCTATGCTTGTGCTGCTAAGAATCTAGCTTAGTTTTAGGCTTTAACAAAACAGAGAAAAAATACAGTGACAACACAAAAATACACATTGAAAACTTCAATTCCATTATTTTACAAGGACTGAAGTGTGTTTCATTTTTTTTCCTATGGTACCAGACAGACAATAACAAGAAAAAGACATATTTGTAAAGATTTCGTTAGTATTTCAGAATAATTAAGATTAATGGAAAACTTCCAATGTAGCTCACTAATGTATCATGGACAGTCTATTAGGCTTGACACAGCAAGCTTTTTCTCATGGCCTCAACTGCAGTGACTATTTAATGTGTGCTGTCCCCTGGGACCACAAAATGGACTTTATAAACTGTTAGGACAAACACTGACGTGCATCCAAACTTTGTTTATCGCTGAAGCCAGGCCAAACACTGCTAATTGGAGTTCTTCTGCTAAACAATGTTTACGTGCTAATTAGTCCACTTCCTAAACTGAATGTTCCAAGAAAAACTAAGAGAATATTGGCCAGCCGCCCTGGGCTGCAGTCTCATCAAGAACTTACCTCACAAACAAGGACAGGTAATGGTAAATTAGAAAGGTAAATTCAAAGGGATGAACCAACATCTGTGGCTAAAGGTCATAAAAAAGGACTCCACTGTCTGAGAGGGAAAGCTGCTTATGGCTTTTCAATTCAGATGGAAGCAAAATATTCAAATGTGGAGGAAAATACAATGTTGTACACAACGAGACAGAATGACAGCGGTGAGAGTGGTTCCAAGAAAATAACATGCTGAACTTTTGATTGCAAACACATCTTACTAGTATTACTTATAATTTGGCCTGCTAGCAAAAATCTGAAGAGGATATGTCAGCCACATGATTCAGAAAGCTGTGTCATTCAGACCTTTGAAACCAGTAAACAATCATTCAAGAGACAACCAAAATCTGGTGGGGTTTTACACAGCAACAGCAAGTCCATTTTGTAGGGGAATGGGGAAAAGAGCCTAAAAAAAAGAATTGAAACTCCAAGAAGGACACATCTACATGTCCCTGAGGTAGCTCCCAGGCATGGAAAGGACAGGAGGTGAAGAAGAGAAGCCACTGAGAGGGAGACAAGTCTAGAAAAGCACAGTAAAGAGGGAGAAGGAGAAAGGCCTCAAAAGGGAACATCCCCCTTTCCTTTCCAGGATGGCTTTGGTCATGAGACAGGGGGCCCTGGAATATCCAGGATTTTGTTCCCCCTGCATATGATCAAGGATATTTTTATTAGGTATAATACAGTAATTTTAAAAGAGTAAAACAATGGAGATAACATGGTTTTCATTACTGTTTTGCTTTAAAATATGCCAGTTTTCTTGCACAAAACCCCAGGGAATACTGTTTTAATGCACCAGTCTCAACCTCAAGAAAGATCTTCTTCAGAGCACAGGCAGCCGTGTGAGGCTGAGTACAAAAGGATCTGCATCTCTAGAATACTGCATTATCAGTATCCCTGGTAATCAGAAATGCCTTTTGCTGTGTTTAATAAAAGGAGGAAAAGCTTTTGACCTGGAATTTCAAGCTAACTTAGCAATTTTTCTCTTGTGACCCCATAGTCTCTGACCCGCGTTTCATTTGACTCCGATGCTGGAGGACTTCCTCGCGCGGCTGCAGCCCAGTGCCAGACATCCAGTCTGATTTGGGCCGGATCTTTGGGAGCCTTATCTCCAGCCAGCAACTTCCCCTGCAACTACAAAGGGACCTGGGCCATGGCTGACTCCCTGCTGGAGCTCCAGAAGGGACTGCAAGGAGCAAACCCCATGAGCATGCCTAACCTGTGCCAGATGGCTCAGGAGTGCTGCAGCTTCCTCCACCTGCGGGGTGGCCTCTTGCCCACACACCTGGGGCTAAAAGGAGCTCCCTCCTGCCACCTGTGACTTCAGAGCCTGTGGCCATGCCCAGGAAACACACACCAAGATGGTCCTTGCTCCTCCCTATTCACTACTTCAAAGGGTTTCCCCTTATACTGCCAGGTAACTGTGTGAATTTCTGGTAAGAGCAGCTGGCTCTGAACTGTGCCTCTCCTAAAGAGGGAGATGCAGGGAAGAGGAAAGGGAAAAGGCACATGTCCCCAAGGAGCCACGAGAGAGAAGCACCCACGTAACACCACCATGCAATGAGATAGAACTCCCTTCAGGATATGAAAAAAGATCTGAAAATATTTTGATATGAAAAAGCACAGGGTGGCAAAGCATAAAGCACAGTAGACAGGAGTGAGACAGAAATAAGGTCCATTAGCCAACACCTGATTGTTTCTAGGATGCATCTGGGAGCTGTGTTTGGTTTCCCTATTTTAATTTTCATGTGGCTGTATGCCTAACTTGGAAGGAGAATTGGGGTGGCATCTCTGCTTTTTTACTGAAGAAAGACCTCTTGGCTAAGGAGGCTCACAGACACGGCTGCAAAATATCCCTCCTGTGGTGAATCTTTTTTTGCCACTCTAGAGATTGGGTGGTTTCTCCTCCTCACAGCTTGATCTTTTCTAAACCACAGAATCTTCACATGATCTTTCCTAAATCACACATTCCCACTTCTGGAGCTGCCCACTTTTTTACTTCAGTGGTTTCTCAGTTATGAAAAAGTAAGGGCACAGTATTCTTTAGAGGTTATAACCATAAAAAAACCCCAAACAATCATTCCCAACAACTCAGCACTGTCAAAAGAAATCCAACACCTCATCAGCTATTCAAACTGAAAAGACCAGTAATTTAACTTATTTATTAACTGGTTTTTGTATCAGCCCACACTTTCCCTTTAATTAAATCCTTAATCTCTGGTCTCATTAAAGGAATAAATTGCCTTTCCAACAATGGGGAAACCCAAGTAGAACCCAAGGCTACTTGGTTAATTCACAAACACATCATGCTGCTTGAGAGAGGAAAACACAGTGTCTGCAGCTTTGTTTATGCTCCTGGGTGCCAGAGGATAGACTCAAAAGGTACATGCAATCAACAACCTGCAGAGTGTAAGAAAGAATAAAAGACAGTGCTCCTCACATGGAGTATGGATTACAAACAGAATCAGCTTCAGAAGACTCCTTAAAACAGGAAAACCTGGAAAAAAAATTCATGCCCTCAATATAACTGAATTTGTCATCCAGGTTTTCAGAATGCTCCCATGATTGGCAATTGAAGTCTATTCTGCCAATTCTTTATAAAACAGGGATATTGTCTTGCCTGTATGTGAGTTTGGAAAAATAATTTAAATTCAAGCTGTTCTTGTTAAAAATCCAATATTCCTAAAAAACTAGTACTTGTGCACAAATTAGAATGTCAACTATGAAACAGAGTGGGGACTACTCCAGAATAATAAATGCTCAAAAAGTGAACAGTAAATTCTCCATTAGCATAATTTTAGGAGTGGAAAAAAAAAGAAGTAAGGAAGATTTCCCAGTAAAATACAGCACCTTTTTAACACTCAGGGTATGATTTTCAGAATTCCACTGAATTCCACAGAACTACTTCTAGAAAAGCCACACTGCTCACAGAGAATAACAGCAATTAAAAACCAGTAGTAAAGCTGTCAGCAGCTTCCTTCTTGTTCAGGCCACTGTGATTTTTGTCCTTAAGAACACGTCTGCACAGATGAGCAAAACAAAAAAAGCAAGTTGGGAATGACTGTACATGCTAAATAACCCCAAGCTCTGGAAGTGAGGCAGCACAGATCTCGTCCTACCCCACCTGAAGCAAACACTCCCCTCTAGCAGGGTCTGTGACTGGGACAGGTGAACAGCCTGCTGCACATTTTGGGTGTGAAACCTCTTTGTGATACCCAAGGGGGAATGGCAGGTACAGAAAAACACTCACAATGAAGCATCCCTCAAGTCTGAACTTAGCCTCAGGCACGGCAGGGAGTGTTTTGAACTTTAAAAAGAAAATTAGGAGAATACAGACTGTTTTAACTCTCTATATCCTCTCAGGCTTGTCTATAGGGACATTAATGGCTATGCTAATCCTGTTGGGACACTTGTATTCCAGGATTAATGCTCCCTACCCTCTTCTGCTTGTATTTTGTACACAGAAAAAAGGGGAATTTTATCCTGGAATACAAGTGTCCTCATAAAGAGTTACACTGGGATAGGCAACACAGGATCAAAGAACTTCCTTGGAGGATAAAGCCTTTATCTCCACACATTTGTTCTTTTCCTGTTAACTGGAAATGAAAAGGAAAGCCAAGACCAGCAGTTCTCCTGTCTGCTACTTTGGGAACCATTGGACAGCTCAGGGACTATTCCATCTATCATGAAAGTTTTCTTTCTCATAAGATAACACAACTTTTTATGATCAAATCATGTAGTTTCTGGCCAAATTCACCCAGTTTTCAGTGTAGACCCAGTAAATCCAAAACATCTGGGTGCATAAAACAAAGGCTTGGAATGAACCTTCTGAGTCTGAGAAATATGTTTATCTCCTCATGCTTATGGATCCAAACACTTTATATAAAATTTTGTAACAACCACAACTCATTTTACAAATGCAGATTGTTGTGGGAAATAGTTGATTTCTTTCCCATTAAATTAAAAAAAAAAAAAATCACAAAAAACCCCCATCCAATAAAACCAACCAAAAATGCATCTCTAATTTGCAGTGGGAAACAGCTACTGTTTTATTCCACTAAAAGAGATGTTTGATTCTACCATAAACTGACAAGATAGAGATTATTTCTCAACATTGCAGCTTTAATGCTGTAAATATCATACCCATCAGACTCCTGCTGCAGAATCTGTCAGAAACTAAGACATTTACTAACACAGAAAAGGATTTGCTTAGCTGGGCCTTAAGCTAATAGAAGTACTGAATTGTAAACAGGAGTGCTTTAGGAGAAAACATGTCAAAAGAGCAGAACTTAAACAATGACATGTAAGGAAAAATGAAAAACCAATCACTTGCAATTAAGACTCAAAACGTGCTTAGTCCCCATTGCCCCCCACCATCAGCTACAATAAACATGAAGTCTAAAACCAATTGTAAAAAGTCACATTTAATAGAAGGGGAAGCCTCATTTGATGCAATGGGTACAAGCAAAGTAAGGGACAAAAATGTTCCATGACCTAAATAACAGGTTATTTTCTCAACTGCCAATGGAATTTAAAAGGGTTTAAGCATAAGTTATTTCCATAGGAAACTTGCTCATGGTTTCAAGCTGCCTGCGATTTCAAAGGAGCTCAGAGACTTGTTTATGTAGTTGTGGTTGCATGTTTATATGAAAACTCGTATGTTGGTGTTCCCTCATACTCATTGGTGCAGGCTAAGTAACAATTAATAAGCTTTGTCTAAACTCACACTTTCTTCAACCATTCAGCTCAAGTTTTAACTTTTTTATTTCTACAAGCAGCAGTAGCAGTCAGCTGGGATCCAACTTCCTTTGTTGGTGTTTTTTTTTTTTTTTTTTTTTTTTTTTTTTTTTTTTTTATTAAGCACAGCAAATGCAGCACAACCAAGCAGAAAAATATCAGGGCTTTAAATAAAGTAATATTTAAATATTTAATACTTAAATAAATATTTAATACTCTGACTTGCAAGCACAGAAGTAAAAACAAAGAAGTATTCACAAACTGAAAATGCCCATTCCATTCACATTACTTTCTGAGTAGATTAGATTAGAAAAATCAATGCTTCCTTTAATGTTATTATGTTATGACAATATCCAGAAATGTTTCCTCTGCTAGCAAAAATAAGGAGTGTAAATAAAAGCAATACAGCTCAATATCTGTAGAAGAAATATTGCCATGAAGAAAAGAAAAATCGCATCTTGAGAGGATGCACCTTCAAGTACATCTGCAAACAGCATCAAATGTCCACATCAACAAAAAAACCACATTTCAGAAGTCACCCTAACAAATTAACAGCCATCATCTCTGCCATGGAAAACATCCATAATATTCCAACCAGGTTTTTAAATAGCTGAATATCTCAAGTATGAAAAATTCTGCAAAAGCTACTGTAGCAGGAAATAAGAAGTAATGCAGTAGGCAAGAAATGGGATGCTTTACAAAGTGATTTTTATTCTGTGGTTTATTTTTGAAGCAAGGATTTAGCTGTCATTTTATTCTTCTCCAAGTATACATATCCTACACACCAGGAGAGAATCCATATAACTACTAATATAGTTTTCCTGATATTTCCTTTTTCTTCTATCTTTTTTCTCCTTTCGGTGAGAGTTTGTGCTTACCCTCTGGAGAGGGGTAGCTGTATTTTCCTCTCCTGACAAATACATTAGTTCCATTAACACTGGCAGAGCAAGCACAACAGTCTTCTGTGTACCTTTATAATAGGCATTGTCCCTAAGCACTTGTAGAATTAAACAGTGAACTTTACCCTCGGGGCTGTCTCCGATTGGAAGGCAGCCACTGGATACAGAATGTTTTTGCAAACAGGTCAATCAGGAAGGTTAAGAGAGCAGACAAAAAAGCTCCAGATAGCTGAGAATAACCCTACAGCCCTGCTGCCAACTTGCAGGAAACCCACACCATATTTTAATGGATGTCATTACTTAAATCTCTTGATGCTGTCGTGCCAAAATGGGCAACTTCATTGCTATGGCAACCAAAGCAACGCTGCTGCCCACTTGTGCCATCACAAGTCCTTTTCCTTGTGTCCTTTTGTTGTAACTTTAATTCACTGGCTATTGCAGGGAGGGGGAAGGAGAATTGGGGTGGCATCACTGCTTTTGTTACTGAAGAAACCACTTGTCCATTTCAGAAAAGGATCTGAATGGTCAAAAGACAGTGATAATGTGAATTCAAACCACGACGGCTTTGTTTTAATTAGCACTAGGGAGAAATAAGAAGAGTAGAAATTATAAGGAAAAAAACTCACCAGAAGAATTTCAGAAAAAACCAGAAAGGTTTGCTATATGTAACATAGCAACCATCAGTTCAAAGCAAGAAATACCAGGAAAGGGAAGTCTAGGAAAGAAGTGCAGAGGTGAGGAACGGACAAGAGTCAGGCAAGAAAGAAATGCAACTGAAGAAAATGCTGGAAGTGTGTAAAAGAATCAGAGAAAAATAAAGCTTAGAAAAACACCTAAAAACTTTTACACTTGAAACAAGATATTAAAAAACAAAACCAAATCAAACAACTACAACAGCAAACAAATACACACCCAACATATATCAGTCTTCAAATTTCTGAATTTTGTTTTGCCAGATCTGAGACAAGACACATTTTGGTCTGTTTTCACCAGAAAATCAGGTCTGTGCCAGCACACGGTGTCCAAGGCTAACAGAGCCCATGCCATCCCCATGTGAATTATCCAATGCCCACACTGGCAGTAACTTCAGTTAAGGTTTTAGCCCTTGCTTGCTGGGCATACAATTTCTTTCCTGCAGCAGGTTCTTTGGTATTTAATACACCAAAAGTTCAGCTGCAGCCTCCTAAAATTCAGCAGAAGGCAGCCAACAAGCAGAAGTACAAATTTATCAGAAGTTTCATTAGTTTTGCAGCTTTGTGGAAGCTCCTATTTTAGCTCTGGGAGGAAGGGATGTTGATGTGAAAAAGCTGATTCTCTTCTGACTCAGTACATCTTCTTTTAACTAATCAATTTGTAAAACATGAGGTAGTAAATGACTACTGGAAATGGGACAGAATCAGGAAAACCATTTCCAAAGCAAAGAATTGAAAAGGAAAATACAATATAATTGGGAATTTCCTTACCCAGGTGATTGATTTTGCCCCAAGTGACAAAATGAGAGGTAGCTGACATGAACAGGAAGGGTGGGACACACTAAGATGGAGAAATACAGTGCCGGGGAAAAGACAAGAGAAGAAGAACAAAGAGAGAGGGAGGAAAAGCAGGCAAAATTTGAAAGCATGAAGTCAACAAAATGAGGAAAGGTCAAGCTGGGAGCAATGAGAAATTCAGCCTTGAATAGGCCAGTGTTCACAAAAGGAGCAAGTCAGAAAAAAAAAAAAGCATCATTAGTGGTGGAAAAGGGCAAGTTGTGGTTCAGAGAAAAACAATTGAGAAAGATTTGGAGGCGGAGGGGGGGAAACCCACACAGAGTTTGGTAAAGACTGACTCAAGTGAATGAACTGAATGAGTGAACAGCAGACGCCATCCAGGGAACAGCAAGATGGCTCCAAAAGGGAAAAAAAAAAAAGACAGCTTCCAGAGTCACTGCAATCTAGCTGGTTTTGACCTTGGAAATGGAGAATTTGTTTGGCATATTTGAGAAGAGTCTCAGATAACTTTAGGCATTAGAGTACAACTTGACCTCATTTAATGGGATGTAATGACATAGTCCAATTTCTTTTTCTTTTTTTCAAACTTACAAAAAGACAAAGTGTGAAGAAAGACTGTGAAATTCGTTTTGAAATAAATAAAAATATTTACGAACTTTGTATCATCACCATTATTGTTGGCACCTCTCATGTTTCTAAAATAATTCTGCCAATCCTCTACTTTTAGCTTTGCAAGCAAACATAATGATACAGACCATAAACAGAAAAACAGACAAACTTTGAGTATGTGGGGAAAAGGTGAGCACAAGGCAATTATACAATGTAACAACATTTATACATACAGAAAAATGTAGTCTCTGAATTTCAGCCTTCTGAGAAATGAAAGATCATGTCCTTCCACCAGTGCACTGAGCATCTGATGGTTCTGAAAGGAAAACGCAATACCAACACCAATTCTTCACTACCTCAGACTGCTACAGTCATCCAAAATGCAGTTTGTAACTCTCCAACAGGACACAGGAAAAGCACTATCTTTGATGAATCAGCTGACAAAGGAAAAAAAAGCAGGTTCCTGGCAAACACACCACTCTCCAGATCACGGTAACCCGTGCCTGAAACCTCTTCCACTTCTTTCATGTATTTCTCTACAAGCCTGGCCTCTCTTACAGAACCAGACCACAATGACCATAACAACATGATTACAGCACAGGACATAACAGTAATTAATCTGCTCCCATAAATTGCCCCCGTCTTCTATTCCGCATTTGGTACTATAATAATTCTGTGGATTAACACTGGAAACTGGTATCTTCTGAAAGAAAACAAAATAATAAGACTAGTTCATAGCAGTCCCTAAACCTTGAGCAATATTTTAGGAAGTGAAACTGCTCTTAAGCACTACTAAGTCTTTTGAGTGTGTCACCTTACCCCTATTTCATAGAAACCTGATGAACTACATAAACAGGCTCTGGAGACAGACAGGAAGACTGAGAAAACGTGTTATTCCCCAAAACAAAATGCTTAGTTAGCTGTAAAAGAGGCAATTGTAGAATTCTAACCCAATTGGTTCAAATATATCTTTTACTCTGCTTCTGAAGCATTTATTGATGTGCATTGAATACACATATTTAAGATAAGCAAAAAGAAAAAAAGCAGATAGAAAAATAACAGATGAGTAAAAGGTAGAGTAGTTGAGAAGATTCTTAAGAAAGAGCTGCAGCAAGAAGTTTGCAGCTAAGATCTAATTAATAATTCTACCTTTCTTTTCACTTGTGAATTCAACATGGCACCAAAGTGTGTTTGAATTACAACCTGCTGCCATTGAGGTGGGCTTTCATCCCAGTGAGCTGCACTGCAGACACAAAGCCCCTGTGAGGATTTCACTTCACTATGAATTAGTGTCTAACACTGAGAACGCCTTTCATCATCGGCTTGTATTGCCTTCAGGTGCCTATAAATTCCTCTCAGTCTTTATGTAGCACTTGTCTATCAGACCATGTCATCAATTTTACTGCAGGCAAGAGGCAGACACACCTCTTCCTGAGACACAGACAACACAACAATTACCACAGCCACTCTTGCATTATCATTTCATATCAGCTCATTGCCAACTGCTAATCACCCACACTTGCTATGGAATACACGTGTCACTTTCCAGGCTCCCTTCACCTCACTGCTGCTCAGAGCTGCAAGGTTAAGATGGTCTCATCGTTGACTATGCCAAGCCTCCATGAAAAAAACACCAGGCATTGCATGCTGTCTGAATAGAAATGAATAGCCAACAAATACTTATAAAAAAAATTAGGCACTTCCAACTTTTTTAACCAAGTCTGTTCTGCACTTGTGTATAACTTATTTTGTTAAAGAAGAGGTGATGTGAAATCATGTCTTCTCTTCTGAACAAAACCAAAAATACATTAGTATACCTATTCCTCCAGGAACCAGGCAGCTGAATAAGTGGGGTAGGGAGTGCCTAATGTTGAGGGTCAGCAACTTATTTTTACCTGTGGTTAACAAATCTAAAATTGCAACCTCCCCTCACAGCTGTTTGGTTAAACATGATGGTGCTGAGCTAACATGAGTGGCTGCTCATTCACACCACCCCTGCCACCAACCCACTGTGACATTCGTCACTGAGACACAACAAAGGAGAGGAACCAACCAAAGCACTGGTTACCTGAAGGTAAAAATCCTTCACCTAAATTCACATTTCAGGCCTTAGTTCTGACCCCAGGTAAAGTCTGCATGTTGAAACAATGAATGAGTTATCAGAGGTAGGAAAGTCACACAACCTGGCAACTCTGCAGCTCGTGATTGCTGACCAACACTTTCACCACACTGCTGTGGCCATGAGATGCAGCTAATTTATGCTGCCAAACCAATTTTTTAATGGTATCACAAAATGTTTCAAGGAACTGAGTTCAATGCAATCTCTCACATCTCAGTAGTGACTGTGTCCCCTGCAGGGATGGAGCATCCTGCTGCTTTCCCATTTCCTGAAGAGCACACCCCAGCAGATATTCCCCTCTGGGTTCCCACTGCAAGAGGGAACAAATGCACACCACTGAATCATTCTTATGAAACACTTCAAACTGCAAAATCTCAGCCAAATGTGTATTTTGCTTGTCACTCCTTTTATTCTGATTTCATAGGAAGAAAGTAATAATAAACAAATTACTGCACAAAAGCATGCGAGCTCTGGTAGGCAGTTTCAAAGCTATTGACAAAAAGCAGTCTATTCACTGCAAGCGTCCCACTTTTACAATCTCTCTGATCAGGATGCAGAGGACTAATTCAATGGTTCCTGATGGAAAAATACCTAGTGGGCGTGTTCCATTCCCGGAGACAATGGTTTGCCATGCAGAGCTTTTCTCTTCCTCCATCCCTCTAGTCCCCTGCCTTTAGTTTTCTTTTTTTTTTTAAGATCTGAGTATTGTGTTCTGAAATACCATAGTAATACTTCACTTCCACAAAACCTACTTAAAAAAAAAAAGAAAAAGAAAAAAGGTGTGGGAGGGGAAGAAGCTTTTCAGGAAGGCTAAGTTTTATTTAGTCAGGGCAGGCTGCTTCCCACAGACAAATCCACATTATGTGGACCACATATGGTAGTGAATGTCAGAAAGAACCATGTTAATCAGTTCAAAGAGAATCAGGTCTAACAAGAGACTAAGAACTTCAGATTTTACTCTGGACTAACAGGCTAAACACAGCAGACTGCAGTAAATGCTGCTGATTCCACAGCCATCCACATGCCAAATGCAGGCTGACTCCGGCATTAGCAAGTCCATTCGCTCCCTGCTCTTCCAACTATGACAAGGCCTTTATAGAGGAGCCACCAGGCACATAAAAGGAACATGTGAGAACTCATAGCAGAGACCACATCTTCCAGTGTTTGCATCTCACAATAGCACTGACCACAATTACAGTTTCAGTACCATTCGCAGGCCTCTGACAAAGCAAAATTTCCATGTTTTATGCAAAGCTATTCCAGTCACGGATTAGAATCTCATTAAAACAACACCCTCATTGTCCTCTCTAACAGCATTGTTTGTAAGGAATGGAAGAACTATCCATTGCAGTTTATTTATCAATATTTCTCTTTGGCTCCCAAAGGCATGTGCCTGCTCTCCCTTTGCAACTGAACTTAACTGACAAAGTAGTCTGAGATTTACGACATATTCCAGGTCTGGGCCCAAATTAGAAGCCCTCTCTCATATTTCTGAAAGCTCTTCAGTTAATTTGTTTGGTTTGGGGGTTTTTTGTTTTGTTTTTTTCCTCTCTTCTTCCTCTTCTATGGAACTTTAATGCTCTTCCAATTAAAGTATGTTTCTAGCCATGGTCTGTCCTTTCCTTGGCTGTCCAGGACACGTTCTCTGAAAGGTGCTCCCAAGCCCTTTAGCAGTGGCAGGTGTTCTGCACCTGGTGAGCCTCACCTTTCTGGAGAAATGTTTGCAACCACAGCATCTACATATTCAACCATGGGGATGGGCAGGCAGAAAAGGCAAACATAGCAACAACAGAAAATAAAGAATTCTACCAGTGGAATGGCCATGGCAGTCCCATCACCCTGGCAATCTTCCTAGCATGTCAGAGTTAGAAACACTGAAGACATAAAAATGCATTTTCTAAACTGTTGTGCATAATTTTGAGATAACTCTTCTTTCCCAATATTCTCACAGATCACCAGTTAGAATCTAACAGAGAGGAGTGGTGGTCATGCAGGTATTTCCATAGCATTAATTGTGGGATTTTAGACAATTTTATGTGGGTGGAAACCCGTTTTGGCTGTCTGGCCATTTCAGGCAATGGGCCTGAAAAACAGCCCTTATTCAACCACATATGTAGTGATTCTAAAGAGGGGGAAATCTGTCTTTCTATTTAAGATTATAGTAATTGGAGCTGGCAAAATTTAACTTATGTTTCTAATGACCTGTGACACAGAAGGAAAAATATCTCACATGGCCAAATAATATCTATCAGTGGGGAGAACAGCATTAGGTGGGATACAGAATAACCTATCTGCCATTTGGAACTTTGTCATTCCCCCAGTTTTGAAACCTGTAGGGACACCCCAACACATCACCATCAACTCTTTACGTTAGCTAAACCAGACCTGTGACTTCGTTACCAAAAGAAAAACTAATTTACTTCATGCCACACTATTTTCAGACTGATTTTTGCATCCACTTTGCTGGGAAATCCAAAGTTCAGAGCTCTCACAATCACATCTCTGCCCTCCCAACATGCATGTGTATACACACCATCAGAGGACTTCTCCCACTTTTGCAGCTTTTCTTTGTTTCAACATCAATCTGGATGTAGAAATAACAAAGCTCACTCCTCCCTCCTAAAATGATCTGCTTTTAATCACAAGTAACATTTAAAACAGACATTAGAAAGGAGAAGCTGTCCCTTTATAATTATGGAGCTTGATAATTACCTGGAGACTTGTAACAGACCCATTCTCAATGCATCTTCCTTCCTCTCTCCCTTGATAATGTAATCTAATCTCTTGGCTATGCTTTCATCTGGCATCCAATGCTGCACATTGTTTATCAAACAACAATCTTTTCTTAGGTAATGACAGAACAAAGGCAAGAAGAGCAACTATGGTAACACTACAGCTCTCACCACTTCAAAAGTAACTGAATCAGTCTAATTTACACTGTCTCCCTGCTGCTTCTCCTCTTTTCCATCCAGTATTATCTCCTCTGTCAATACCATGACCTGCCTCCACCCATTGCTGGACACTCTCTATATCTACCCCTCACAAAAGCTATTGTGCACAATGTCAACAGTGGAATTCAAAACTAAAAACACACACAGAAGGCTGAGATATTCCATGTATGTCTTCATACTCAAAAGCACAGACATTTTCTATGACAAGAAAATCACGTGTCTCAAGTTCCTTTCCTTGTCGCTAAGTCTTAGCAATGACACGCAATGACTATTTAAACATAAATTTTAGTCTCTCAAGAGCACATTCAGAAATCCTGATAGGACTCTAAACACAAATTTCTCAGATTTCTTTTATACCTCAACATTGATGAGAGGCCAGGCTGCAAAAGCATTTACTTTGGATTTTCTGGGGCTAATGATCCTGTTCTCCAAAGATTCTTGTACTTCATACTCCCTGTGTGCCTTACCTTCTGTAATTCCTCACATCCACAAACCAAGTCAGGATGATCCCTGCAACAACCCACCTGTGCAAGGTTCAATACAACTGCGATGGGGTGAAGAATGAGGACCCCAAAACCCCAATATTTTGACAGTTCACAACTACAAGGACAATCAAGGGCAGCACAGCAGTAAAAAAACCCTGCCAACAGCAATTAGCACCTTGGAATCAAAATCAGGCAGAAGCAGCTGGCTTTAGCTGTATGAATGGTATCTGCATATCTAAAACAGCACTAATCACTGAATCCCAAGCCTGATCACTCTCATCAGGGGTCTTTAATCACAGCAAAATGTAAAATAAGTACAAAATAGATCGAATAAAGGAAGAGATGGATGACTATAAGGTATGCAGATATTTAGTACAATATTAAACTAAGCTTTAAGATTTCTATACCAAAAGAAACTGACTACATGCATTATTATAAAAGAAAGTCCTCAAAAGAAAGTCCCACTCTCAGAGTCACACTCTTGTATTCAGAACTCATTATCAAAGCATAATAGCTTTATGGTGGGTTAACTGACCCAAACTAATACTAAGATCATCATAATGCACTTCCCCTGCAACTTGAACAGGCTCAGGGAGAAATTCCACCTTTCCTAAGCATAATTTGAAGCACACAGCTCTGGTGATGCTTTCTGAACACACAGCACAACCACCTACTTAAATAGGTATGAACCAATGAAAGACTGAGGTTAGCAAGTCAAAAACCACAGAAAAATGTGGTTGTGTGGGTGAGAGGATGCTGCCAAGGTGTGACGCTGTTACAGCCTCTGACTGAAAACAATAATCTGTAACAGGCAAATCTGGTCAAGGCTAAATGAGGTAACAGCATGCCAAATCAATTGTGGGGTTGGTATATTCTTCCATAATACATTAGAAAATTCTCACAACTTTTTCCATGTTTACTTAGTGAAGTGACAAAACAAAGTTGTGAAAAAAGTAATTATTATCCTTCATCACAGTATGATTCCAGAGGCCTTTGCAGACATGCACATGATCACATGCACAAGCCAAAAAGACTGAGGTGAAAGCTTTGCTGATAGAACAGGATGTAAGGAAATGAACACCCAAATAAATAACTCACAGAACTCCCCCCATGTGCAGGGGATGTCAATGTGACACAGAACAGGTGTGGGGCTTCAGCTCAACAGCCACGCACGACTTCCCATTAGAGACCCATCACTGCTGGGAGCACTTACTGTGTCCTCTGCCACGAGGGTCAGGCTGGAGGTGAGGGCAGCTGTGCCACATGCCATCAATCCAGCACTCAAAACCTGTCTCTTTACATTTGCTATGGGAAGAGACCCTACATGTGCTGTCCTTGCCATGCTTTCCTGCTCTGGCCTCTTCTGCTTAAGGCAGAGAGGAAAAAAGGGATAAAATGGGTCACTCTGAGGAGCTTTTAAATAAACAGGAATGATCCTAGCCCAAGAATGGCAATCATATGATTTCTTCCCAATCACTTGCATAACAGCAGTGAATACTTAGATGGATTAGGCTGTTCCTAATGGTATTTGTTTTTAAGCAGCTACACTACCCAGTCAGGATAGCAACAGGGTTGTAATTTGGCCTTAATATCCTTGCACCACCATAGCAATTCCACATAGACCCCCCCTGGCAAAACAGTGGAATCCAGGATGATTCAAACCCAATTAATTAATGTACTAGTTTGATTAATGCAACCCTCAGACTAAATACATGTCTCCACCCCATGGGGAGCAGTCCTACTGGTTTTGCCACTGTACTGTTTATCAAAGAGAAAAATAAAAATTGCTTATAGCAATCACTGCCATAGTGTCACTGCCTGGTGTGCCTCACTCATGGATTGTCCTGCTTTGAAGTCAGCTGGCTCTCCAATTGAACTCTAGCTTCTCACACTACTGCAGATAAAGAAATAGTTTCTACAAGAAGCACTGCCAAACCACCTGTCAATCAAAAATGCCACAGTTCTTACTAAGAACCCATCCCTTGTCCAGTGCACTGCCTGGATCAATAGTAAGCTCAATTTTGGAGCAGTTGCAAGCTTTAAAATAACTCTGCACCTGTTTTTGCATCCAAATCCAAGGTGTTTTAGCAGCTCCAGCTTCAGGTCAGTCTTGGGCAGAGCTAAGTGGGTGGGAAGGCAGCAGACACTCTACAAGGGTTCTGCAGCTGCAGAGGCAAAGGGGGGGAGGAGAGGTACCCAGAGCACATCTTCAACTCCCTTCCACAATTCCATAATTTAAAAAGTCTCTTAGTGATGAAACAATTTCCACAAACACCTCCTATCCAGCAAATCACCGCTACTCCTTGCAGCCCATGCAGCTGCCAATAATTCCTGGGAAGCACAAAGGTTAACAAATATGCAATATTATTGGATAGCTCTTGTAAGAAAGACAAACCAGGAGTGAATCAAAACTTTATCAGCCACTGATTACTCCAGCCTAAAAGAAAATTGCATTAATTAAAAAACATTCTCATTGCTGTTTCACACCTTTCTTACCTTCTGTAACGAAATCTTAGCATAATCACTATATCTTTTTGATTATAAAAGTCATACTATGATTTGAGAACAATAATAAATGAGAATAAATGAGAACATTTACCAGTTAAAGCGTGTGGTTTTAAAAAAATTCTAATTGTAGTTATTTTCTCAATCATTTTCTAAGAAAGCACTGTAACAGCTGAATAAGGAAAGGTTATTTTAACCTCCAAAGGCTATTGTTCCCTCTTTTCTCCCAAAAATTGTCTGGAGCCAGACAACACAAGGCTGCTGTGCCCTGGGCTAGAATGGAAGGGGGAGGTATGATAGGAGGGGGGTGCCTGTTTACAATTACTCCATTCCTGTTTTTAATGAATCTTTCTGAATGACCACTAAGTGCTGGTTTTGTTCTTTGGAACAAGGGAGCTATTACTGGAGGACTAAAAAAAGGAAGGAAAAGGGAAAGCAAACGGAAAGCTGCCAAACTCCAGGGTGTTTCAAACACTTCAGCTGCATGTCCCGGAGGTAATCTGCTCCACAGGCACAAGGCTGTCCCCACATATTTGCAGCCTCTTTTCTCCCTCTCCCTTGACAAGCTAAAATGAAACAGCGGAGATAAGGAAGGGGGGGGGGGCAGGAGATGGATCTAAAGTAAGAATCAAGAGGTAGCTACTAAAATATGAAGAATTACATTATTCAAGTTTGAATAATTAGAATTTAATCACTGTCTACATTTGGCTACTACTGGCACTTGGAAGCCAGAATTCCAGAACCACTAAGAAGCAGAACCACTAAGGGAATGGCTCACTCCTACACTATCATCTGCCTGCCCTGCACACCATCTGATAGCTACCCTCCCCAAGAACCTGTCAGTCCAGACAGCCACCACTATGCCAAAAAAAGCAGTTCACCGTGAAACCTGGATTGTTGGGTTTTTTCTCCTTGGCTGGTAAGGCTGCAATGCATCAGGCCTTGCTCTTGAAGAGCAAGCTGGATGGGACTCTGAGCAACCCAGTCCAGTGGATGGTGTCCCCACCTTGGAACTAGATGATCTTTAAGGTCCCTTCCAACCCAACCAGGTCACAATTCTATGATTACTTTAGATATTATTAATTATGTATTTTAGATTTACTTCTTACCGTATCTTAACTAACCACTGTCATTTCTTACAAGCACAAGGAGGAGTCAATCTCAAGATTAAACAAAAAGTATCATAAGAACAGTCAACAGATATTCAACAAAGCTTTTTCAAAAAATTACATGGCACAAACATATAAAAATGGCACTACATGGAGGTGTTTTTTGTGGTGTGGTTTAAATACTATATTGACACAGACTTAAAGAAAGCTCCTTACAGCCACAGTTTGAGTAATGCAACTACATCAAAATTACACGAGTGAAACCATCACATACCTCAGTAAATTACCAAGTTTTTCTACATGCATTACTGAATCTGACATCAATCCACTTTATTGAAAATGTTTCTTAGAAGAAAATAGTTTTCATCTAATCATCAGGAAAAAAAAGAAGTGCAGCCCTCTCTGACTTGCTAAATGGCAGTCCATTCATAAAGCTGGCTGGGGTGGACAGTTTCATTTAGTTAACTGTTCATCATCTATGACATTTGTTTATTTATAAAAGGCACTGGTCTGCTACTGTGTGTGAAACTATCCAAGTTGCACAGGGATGTTTGAAATTATGGCTGGGACTCACCTGTCTGTAGTCCTGTTCCTTACTGCACCCTTTTTAACTTCAAAAGCTGTCAAATAGATCTGGGCATGTAAAAATATAACTTGTACATGCCTATACTCTGTAGAGGTATTTGCACCTACCAGTACGTGTTAATATTCACCTGCTGTATACAGGGCAAAGAGAGCAACACTTCTGCATTGCTTTTCTGCTTGCTTATTCACACTGTACAGAAAGAATTTTTATTTCTGTTCCAGTTAATTGACAGCATGGTGATGAAACAACCAAAGAAAAATTTCCTATTTATCTTCAGAGTAAAGGGTTGGATTTGTAAAAATGCAACTATAGCATTATTTCTACTTCTGCGATAAGTAGCAGTGTAAGAGGAAGTTTTCCTTGAACAAAATTAACTGGCATGCACACATGGGATTCCTACCCTATAAAAGTGAAATAATATAGATTATTTTGCATTTTGATTAATCCCATGTGTTTTTGCTACAGCTCACCATGAAGGATTTGGCAATATTTCCACAGCCAACACGATAAAACCAATAATAAAAATAAAATAATAATAAAAGAGCTTGCAACAACATACTCCCTCATAAAGAACTGTATAAAGCAGAAAACTGCACCAAATCAGCTCCAAATGAGCAACCATTATTAGACAAAGATTACCTATTTTAACATGTCATTTCACACACACCTTTGTCAGAGAAGAAATATTACTTGTGTTCTCTCCATCCTACAAGCTGAGCATGTACTTGCAGACTTAGAACCACCATGACTCATCTGATAACAAGAAGTTGCATTATTTACACTTTTATATATGGCAACCACATTTGATCTTTCAGGTTCCCTGCCATGGTGGCTGGAACACACATTTTCCTTGAGAGGCAGCATATGACTCAAATCCAGATGGGCAAATTACCACACATTTGCTGCAGCAAATGAAGAATGTGCTGTGCAAAGGAAGAATTACCACAACTTTGCTGTTGTTTGTGTGTCAAAATCTTCAGCCTCCACTTGGTGAGGATCCTCCAAACTCCAGGAAGCAGAGTGTGAGTAATACAATCAACTTTAAGGACTTAGAGTCATATTAAAACACAGACACGATAAAACACATTTATATAATATTTCTTCTTCAAATCTGGTTCATTTCAGTAGCTGAACAAACAGAAAATCCCTTGTGTAATCTGGCTAAGATGCTTACCTCAGTGTCACTGCATGGCAGTGACTGCTGCGAGCCATTTTTCTCTTTGATAGCTTTTTGAAGTCGGTTCTTTCATTAGCCACTTGCCCCCATTAGTCACCAGGTAGCTGCTTATCCACTCAGCATCATCATCTCCTTCAACTTACAAAGAATACAAATAGATATTTTTATTCCATCTTTGTTCCCCATTCACTTTTGCCTTCTTTCTAATTAACCAAGTTGAAAATTGTAATGATAAAAGCCATGTTCCCTTATCTGAGAGTGTCTGAACTCCCTGAAAGGCTGATGCTGATCTCTGAGCCTCCTTCACAGCTCTGCATGGGCACTGGCCACGTTGTTCCATCCCAGAGCAAAACACCAAACTATTTTTATGTCGTGCCCATACTGCTCAGCATACATCTTAAAATGCTTTGTTTGGGTTTTGATTGCTGCTGAGCTCAGCGCAGATATTTTCACTGGCACTGGGCCATCCATAAGTAATCCCTCAAACAAATACTTTGCGCTTGGGGAATCTCTGGCAGGACCCTGTGACACACACACACACACGAGAACAAAATCAAGCTGCAGCTGTCCATGCAGGTCTGGTTAACTCCCAGTATCTGCCTTTACAACCTTCAAGTATCTTTATCACATTCAGTGCAGGTTTTGTTTCTGAAGCTTAAAGGAAGCTATCTGGAAGAAGAAGCAGAAAGTCTGTCCTATGGCACACTGCTGACAGAAGGGCAACTTGGGGCCCTCATTTCTTGGGGCTGGCAGGACAGGTTTTTTTCCTGTACAGTGCCCGACATGATGCTGGTGCATCACCATGGCCTTCCTGAATTTACCAACATAAACAGCCAATGCCCAGCCCAGACACTTCCCATCTGGGTGATGAGAACAATTTGTGGTAGCAGGAGGATGTTATTCTGTGCAGAGCCCAGCCACCCGAACACCCTACCACAGATTTGTAGCCTGTGGATTGCACTGCTATTTGCAAGGCAGCAGAGAAATTATTTCTTTATAAGACTTGGCTTCTTTTTCTGCCCCTAAGGAGGAATGTGGTGCAGTGGTTACCAGCATCACAACCAAACACAGACTTCTCTCAAAGTCTGGGTGACTAAATAGATGCTATTTAAGAGCTCTGGTGCAGCTACAATTAGACCTCTGCTTCTCCACAAGCATCTAATATAACCACAAGCAACATCTCAATCATGTCATTTTGCAAATAGGGTGAGTGCTCCCTGCTTGCCTTCTGTCTGCAGCACTGTGCCATGACAACCATAAAATCCAGCCAGCTAACATCCACTCAAGAAATTATGATTTTTCTGGATCCTTTTGCCCTTTTCTTTGCCACAAAGCACAGAAGGGGAACCTCAAAATTCCCAGCTCTTTCCTTTGCCCAAGCCCAAAGTCCAGCTTCGTGCTTTGCAGACAAGACATCATGGAGGATGGGGCTGCAGCTACTCAGCAGCAGTATGTTGTCCAGACTACCCAAAACACAAAGAACATGCCTGCAGAACTTTGTGATAAGCTTATTAAATTTGCTGAGCAAATATATTTTCCATGGCCAAATCTAGGTGAATCCTTCCAGGGAAAGCAATCCTCCTGTTTGGATCATCACCAATGCTCCAAAGATAAAGAGCCTGGAGTTTTTCAGAGACTTGATTTAATCTAGACAAATTATACCCTTATTTTTCTTTTTTTTTTTTTAATTTTCAGAATCATCTGCAACACTGTCATGGAACCTTAAAGAGACAAGTCAGCCCAGAACTAAGAGCAAGCCCAGAATGTTTCAGTCAGAGTGGTTAATGTTGGACATTATTTCTTTAGGGGAATACAGATTCAGTACCACAGCAGCCAAAGAATTGGAAAGAATTGAGGCTTTTTTTTTTTCTTGGCCTTGCTTGGCTCACATCATTCAGGGAAAAGGTACAGCTACATCAGCAGAAAGGCTCCACCAGAGCCTTCTGCCAACTCAGCCAGAGAAATGCAGCTCTTGGACATTCAGCTACACCAGCACTGTCACAAATGTGCAAACCTTGTCAGCAGAGCAGACACAAGCAGAGCTTCAGCCAGGCAAATCAAAACTCATGCACAGATGTATTGTCAAGTTACTTAAATTGCTGGGAATTCAGGTTTGTGTGTCATTTGATAGAATTTCTTCTCAGTTGAGGGCCTGCACATGCAGCATTGCTGCTGCTAGCAATTGCCAGCTGACACTTCTCTGGGAAGCATATCTTGTGTGGAGATTAAAGAGAAGGCAGGAAACCAGGGTATCTTAAAAGGAAATTCCCCACATTTTTTTCCCCTCTCAGGCTGTAAAACAGGACAAAGATGATTTCAGGATTAAACACACATTATCTTTGCATTGTCACTTACAGACCAGGTGAAAACTGAAGTGAAACTGAGAGCACAAAAACACAAGACTGGCTTTTGTTCTACAGTATTTTCATCAAATATGTAAAGCTACACCTAGCAGCTTTCATTTGAAGGACAAAAAAATATCCTCCCATTTCTTACTTTTTCTACACATTTTGGAACATAAGAAACCACTTCACATATCCTGAGAGCCTACATCACATGGTAAAAACTAATTAAGAGGTAAAGAAAACAGAACCAGTGATTTAGCCCAGTATCAATTTTGTGCACCTTTAAAAAAATAAACATTAAATATAAACATTATCAGAGTGCTAACAACCCTTTAACAGAGGCTAAATATCTTCTATTAATTTCAATATTCATGTAAAAAAAAAGTCACTTTTACTGTTATCTCTAATCTTTTTCTCTAGAGACTCAACATAAATTTCAGAACTAACCAGATGGTCAGTAAGCATTAGCAAATGACTTTTGATAATAAAACTTAATTAGTTCTGACCTGATCTCAATCATGCATTATCGGCTTTGGCCATCATAAGAACTTTGCAGTCCCACAACCACTACAGACAAAACTTGGACATGAAGTCTGGTGGAAACCTTCACTCCCTGGGCTCCCCATGGCCCCCTGATTTTCCCCTGATTTTTTGCAAGTGACTTTAAATGGGACTAAGAGACATATAAGGAAATTTGTACTTGCATTAATAGCTTGTTTGTTATGAAGTTTTCACTTCCTTTTAACATTAACACATTCTGCAGATTTGCTATTCCACGTGACAGTATTTCACCCTTCCTGGCAGAGCACTCCAAGTGCAGAGAAGATTCCTTACTGAAGCCACAATTTTCCCTTTATGCTTTACTATAGCCAATTCCAGCCAGAATAACATAAAGCAAAGAAACAAAACCATTGCAGAGCTGTCATTTAAAAACACAATTTTTAAAAGGCTTTAGGGGTATCATTTATGAAACACAAAGAGATTTCCTTCTTTAGCAGTGTTCCAACACATTACTCTTTCGTGCTTACTCCAAGACATGAATACACTTGTCTGAAATGTCAGTGAGGTATTTATACAAAGGCAACTCTTCAGAAACCTATTATTGTGAATACAAAACAGGAAGTACAGTAATTCCACCAGTATATGTTAAATAATGCTCAGTATAAACTGTGCTCTTCAATTAATAGGCAGTGTTAATCCCTCCAGGGAAAAGGGAGATGTGAAGTGTGAACTGAAAATACTGACTCATGATAAAACCTGTGAGTATTTCTCCCACAAAGTGTTTTGTTTTGTTGGCTTGTTTTCCATTAGGGGGATTTTCTCCCTCTCCCCTCCTAACAGCAGACAGGAGAAAACAGAAAATAGAATTTGCAATGTAAAGGAAAAAAAAAAACCCCAAAAAACTACAGGTCAAAGTCCAATGACATTGTAAAGTGAAAAACATGAAAATATAATGAAGTAATAGTACAATAAATGCATAATGATACCTCAAACCCTACAACTCCTTTCAGTTCTCATGCTTTCAGTAACTGAGCTTTGAAATAACTGTGTTACATGGAAGGTGCAGCTCTAGGAAACTACTCCACTGACAACTTAAATACAGCTGTACTGCTTCGCAAGTGTCAAACTATTTAGAATAGAATCTAAATAAAAAGGCCATATAATACTGAACAACCTTCAGCCACTTAGCTGATCTTCCACCAAAAAATAATTAAACTACAAATAGGAAGTCTAAAAAAAAAATCTTTCTTTTTAAGCATTAACCACCATGAATTAAAGAAACTTATGGTTTTTATAGAATAAAAAAACTAATTAATAACACATACTCCAAAGTGAGACCGACAGTCCAGGTGTAAAATTTAAGCTCTTTCCTTACACATGTAGAATAAGAAAATATTTTAAAACAGACTCATCTCTAGAAAACTAGTGAGACAACCTAATCAGCAGTTTGCTCTTCCTCAAAACATCCACAGATGTTTAAAAAAAATAAAATTCAAGAGCTTCCCAAGTCCAATGACCTGAAACAGCCTATGCAAATCTCAGAGAGAAATCAAAGCTTCTCTTTTCTAAGGTCTGACAAACCTGTATCTATTTACAGATGTGTAAGAACATCTCTTCTGACACAACTCTGCCACAGAGTCTCTCTTCCTCCTCACTTTCTCCTACAGGCACGGGATTTGGAAATCTCTGTGCAAGCTAAGAGATGGAACTTTGGTTTGACTGCCATCTGCTGATCCCAAGTTTTGGGAACCTGGAGAGTAATTTAAAAACATGTGCACAAAACTTTCAAAATGCTCAGTGTTTCTTCTCCCAGTTCTTGGTAACAAATAAATTAGATAACTAGAGATAACAGGTGTCTTTGTTTAAAGAAATACAATTAGACCAAGTGTCCAGATATTTAGCATCCTTTTGCTAATTTTCAGATTAGCAGACACAGAAAATTCAATAATTTCATGTGCATGAATAAAATGACTGTTGAAACAAAAGCGTGTCATGCCCAGGACCATTGTGATAGTAAGAAACAGAATCAGGTTCAACAGCTTCTTCTTACAGAATAGGGAATCACAGTTGAAGCAACTATGAAAAAACCCAAGGAAAATACAGAATAATAACAGACTAGCTTTACATTCTTCCACAAGGGAGAACACCACAACAACCCATTTTACCGCAAAAATACTCAAAATTATAAAAAGTCTTTGTTCCATCGTACCCCAATAAAACACATGCACAAAAGAAAGCAAATTCACCTTCAGGACCCTGACATTTTTTGTTTTATTTCCTCCAAGATAACAGATACTTGGTCAAGGGCTGAATGATGTGGATACCCCAACCACCTCTTTGGAAGAGAACACATTGTGGATGAGGACAGGACTTGAAGTGTGGGTTTTTTTTAACCCAGAATGTTTTTTTATCAGTACAAGCCAACATTTAGATCACTACGGCTCAAAGCTGAAATTGAAGCAGCAAGATTTACTCTCATGTTCCATACAAAAACATTTCTCCTGGCAAACCCAGCTTTATGTGGTGCACCTACAGAAGATGGCTGTGCAGCCTGCCCATGTGCAGGAAGTTATCAGCCCAGGGCATCAGGCTGAGAAAGCACTGGGCTCATTCTCACTCTCTCCCTCATCTCTGGTGAGGTGGGAGAACTATATCCCACCATAAGCTTTTTCTCAATATTTTTCCTTCAGCAAACTTTGTTCTTTCACTCCATTATTACATGAGGAAAAGCAGAAAAAACAAGTGATTCTATTAATAATTTGGGTATAATATAAAAATATGTTATATAAACAGACAATGTTAAAGCTCAAGGGGTTCAGCTCAAGGGGTGCCAAAACAAGGCTTGTTTCAGCCCTGTTTCTATGCATGGTGTATTTCTGCCTAATCAGATATTAACTTTAATCACCCTTTCCTAGTTTCTGTAATTCCAATTTTGCAGACATTCAAATCCACACTGAGCTTTACAGTAAAGCATTTACATAAATGATTCCAGTGTCAGAAAGAAATGGAATCCTCAGCTTACAGGAAAAGAAAATTGTTTGAGCATGAAGGAGTTCCAGGTTAAGATCTTGTGCATTAGTATTTTTATGAGAGTAAGATGCACAGAAATAAAATGTAAATCCATGGAAATCCTACCAAAGAAGAAAAACAAAAAACCAAAACAAAACAGGCTGCCATTAGAATAATGAGTTTGCATTTCTCTGTGAGCCCAAAACGTCAGGTGGCAAGCCAGGTACACAAATTCTGGAGATTCTGAATCAAGCCACAACTTTTCTTCTCTTAGTACACCACGAATTAAAATCATTTCTTTCCAAATGTCTTCACTGTCTCAGAAGGTTAATGGCTCCAATTAATGTTTTTCCTTTTCTAAGAGCCCACATTATTTATGTTCTGTCACAGCATTGCTGGCAGATGACGTCAAAATATGCCTTTGTTGTGGAAATGCGTCTGCTTAAACAGTTTCTTTATTTGTGATGTGGCATCTCCTGTAAAACATACTCTGTTTTCACATGAAAAACAAAGGCAGGACAGAGTCCTATTATCTACAAAGCCAGTAAATGGTCTTGTACAAATCTTGCACATGACCTAGAGCCTTCACTGGTGGCTTCTCTCCTTTCCCTGCTCTCTTTGCTGGAAAGTAACTCAAAAAAGTAACCCAAAAAGGAGAAAACACAAGACATCCCCTTCAGCCATAATTCTGAAATCCTTTCACACGCAGCGGGGTCGCACAGAGGGAAGACTTTTGAGCTCTGTGAATGTTAATCAGCAATTTCTGGAGAAACAGCGACAGAACTGCACCTAATGCCTCAATTACAGTGCCTACAGCAATTACAGCTCTTCCACTTTGTTTCCATCACTCTTGCTCACAATGCACAGAGGAGACAGAGGCCTTCAATAAGAAGGTGTCAGTCTTCTATAGGCAGTACACTGCCAGAAGTGCAGCAAAGAGCTGCAGCCTATTTCCATGTCAATGATTCAGGCACAGCCTATTTCCATGTCACTAATTTTTTGTAGTCTTCCACCCCTTGACAACACTTTTATCTGGAGAGCAGGCAGACAGTTGAAGCAACATGATGAAATCCTTCCCTGCTTATACACAGAATCAAACCATCACCAAGAGTGACACCCTCTGAAGCCAATCCTTCTGGGTGAAGAATAAGGTTTGTGCTGCAGCCCCCCTGGGAAATGTATTGTTTCTAAGTACAGGTGGGGAAGCTCAGAGGAGCACAAGGAATAGGAATCAACAGGGAAATCTAGGATGAAGTCAAGTTACATTTCCTCACACCCACTCAAATGGAATTGTTCAGTGCATGGAGACAACAGAGAAGCTCAGATATCAGATCAAAGTAGTACCTAAGCACTAAAACAGGCATTTAAAGACTTTAACACACTTCAGAATTAAATGCATGAAAGAACAGTGTTTCGATTTTATATATGTAAAAAAAGAGAATTTTGTAAGCTAGCAGAGGGTATTTACATTCCTCAATAAAACTAAAATAAATGGCCATTTTATAGGTGCAGGAACATGTTCCAAGGTGTGTGTTTGCCAATTACACACACCCCACATGCTGACTGATGAACACACACACCCTGGCGTGTGTTCTTGCTTACATAGCTCACGTGCCTCCCTGTTAAGTAATGGAATAAGACTTGCCCTGCAAACTGGCTAACGCCGCCTCTCCTTGCTCAGTGACTTCTGCAGAAAGCATTCACCACTAAGAAAAACAACTTCTGAAGCACAGCTAAGATCTCTGCAGTCTGAAGAGATTCTTGTCTGCAAGAACCAATGCTGTGATCCCTCCATTTTCTGTGCCACTCTCAGGAGTGCATTCCCCCAGAATGGGGGGGCTGGCACTCAGCACTTTTCCTGGGCATTGCTGCCTACTGTAAAGACACAGCCCTCCTTACAGACTGCTTTTTTCCTACCACCTAGTAAACCTCAAGGACTGCCTGTTTCACTGTTTTCCTCTTTATAAACAGATAGGCAGGTTTAGGCTCTCCACACATGTACATGTTTAGGCTCTCTCCATGTATGCTGTTATACAGGCACAAACTTCTTTCAGAATGATCAATCTCTAAGTTTTTTGGGTTTTTTTTTAATTTTTGCTTTGCTTCTGCTTGCTCATTTTGTACCCAAACGTGCACCAAAACCAGTGCCAGGCTTCCTGTTATTCTTGCTCTCCTTCTCAGAACCAATAAACAACAGTGCAAAGGAATACAAATTCCCCCAAGTTCGTTATATTGTGTGATGCTTTATCTCTCATTCCTCTGTTTCTCTGTTTTCAGTAAGAGTCCAACTGTGCTTGTCAGGATCTGTCTGTAGATAACAGCATGCACTGGCAGGGGAGAGGCTTTTCCTGTTACCTCTCCATTGCAACACAGTACAGACCCCTTCATCTCCATCTGTTTTTCCTGTATAAAATTTACACCTCCTTTATGAGGTTTAATACCAGAGAAATTACATCATATAGGAGCCATAATTTCTAATGATAGAGTTATTCAAAGAAACAGGGATGAAGACTGATGGTAAAGAACTGTCCAAGACTCTCAGGAGACAGCAATTGGATAACATTCAATGTAAGTAAAAGCAAAGCACCAAACATGGGAAATTCAATATTCTCTTCATAAATAAACAGATGTGCCATGAGATGAATCATTACCACTTCTCATCTTAATAGACAGTGATGAAAACTCTAGTTTGGCTCTTGGCAGCAGTCAAAAAAGCAATTCTGGCATTAAAAATTCAGGACTGCTAATAAAAGGGTAAAGATCAGACCAGAAAACATGGTTGTGCACCACACAAACCCATGTTGCACCTCGGTCCCCTTCTCTCCAAAAGGATGTAATAGATCTGGATGAGGTTCAGACGAGGGCAGCAAGGATGATCAAAGGCACAAGCCAGTTTCTGTTTAGGAACAGCTGACTCTCCTCTCATTCTGCATGGAACAATATCACATGACCAAAACCCCTCCTAAAAAGGGCAGTTCCCAAAATTATCTTTGCCAGTGCCTGACTGGGAAGAGTACTTCAAGAAGATGCTGTAGACAGCAATCAAAGCATTGCTTTAAAGTGCATTCAAAGCACATATACCTGCTTTATGCTTCTCTGTAGCACAAAACTTCACTTGCCATGGAGGGAATACACATACATTTAAAGCAAAGGAAGAAGTGACTACACCCTCTTTAATTGAATTCCTCAGCTAGGTAAGAATATGTCATATATAACCCCCAAAAGAAGCAGTCACTTCTGGTTTCCAGAACTGCTGAGTCCCACCTGGCACTGCTCAATCAAAACATCCATTAAACTTCCAGACCTTTTGCTCTCAATCACCTTGTCATTCACATGTTTTTCTAGGTTATCCCAAAAAAATATCACAAATTGTCCTGAGTATGAGCTAACTCTTACAGTTGCCCATACATCGAACCACACAGCCTAAAACACACCCAAAATCTCATTATTATGCATATCCAATCCAACCCTGAGGTACCCAGTGTTGTAGCAGTCATTCACCAAGTTTGCACTGTTTATAGCAGATGTTAACCAACATCTCACATGGACATGGAGAGCCCTAGCTCTGCACTTCAGTTCACATCAATCCTTCCACTCCTTATGAAATGATACATTATTAATCAGTCATCTCCAGATTGCTCCCTTTCCTCCTGTGCTACATTATTACACTACCACATTCAGCTTTATGTTAAGAATTGAACTAAGTTCTTAGAGAAAGAGCCTGTCTTTCCTGAACAAACCTATTGTCTTTCAGTGTTACATATACTGCACAGGAATGGTATTTCCATTCATCCCTGAAACTATGTGCAGCACATGTGCAAGACATCCAGCTTTCATCACGGATGGAGCTAATAGAATTTAAAGCTGGATCTTCTCTAACACAATAAAAATTTTCTAAAAGTCAGCTCTTGGAAATTCTGATTGTGATCTCCTATTTTTCCTTCTCCCTACAGAAATTTCACAAAGAAATGGTTCTAACCAACTGAAAGGATTAATGATGGCATCTAATATCTATGAAGAACATTAAAAAAAAAAGATTACTAGAATTCTCACTGAGAAACAAGTGCATAGCACCTAATCCCTAAATTCAGCTGTTCTTTAGAGTCTTTTACTGATGTAAAGAGCTTGACTGTATTTCAGCTTGCTCATTATAAAGCCCTGAGGTTCAGAGGTTTCCTAAACCTAAATTGAGAAGTGAAAAGTTCACAATCTTTAAGTGTGCAACCAAATAGTGGCACTGTGTGCTGGCCACCTCATCCTCCCAAGCTGCCCTTGGTTCTGACTGACACCAAACCAGTGACCTGTACAAAGCCAGGCCTCCTGTTTCACCCTTTTTACTGGAACAGCTCCCTATCCTATTAGGGGAAAGATAACTATCAACAGTTAATATAGAAGTCACTCAACATTTTATATTATAAAATAAGTTATTTAGTAGCTTATGCCATTCTGAGCTTTGACCTTCTTGTCCTTTCCAAGCTGGCTGGCTGCCTTAGACTGATTTGTTTTGTAATGCTCCAGTCAAAACATTTCAGCTGTTGCATGAGAAGGAGAGCAGGAAAAATGTAGTTTTATTTACAGTTCTTAAAAAATTAATAAAAATAAAACTCTTTCACCCTAACCTTTGGAGAGAGGTCTTGAGACCTGACCACATTACAGAGGACTTGAAACATCTCAATTTGAAAAGGCTTTGTGAAGCTTCTTGACATTTTGTAGATACCTTTTCCAACTTTTGCCTACTCAAAGACTGATCCTACCAAGGCTCAAGGAGTCTGCAGCCCATACTGGATTTAGGCTCCCAAAATGACTGCAGGGAGTGGTTTGAATACAGTCAGGCAAAAGGAGAAAGAAGGCACCCAGAACAAAAAGCCTGACATTAAGAGAAAACACATTGAAAACCAAGAGTCTGGATAGTGGGGCGAAAGCACTCTTTTGTTGTCAGAAAATATCCTGGATAACAGGCAAAAGTCCCATTCCTGTACAGTAGACCCCACAAAAAAAAAATCAGTAAAGCATTAAGCAAAGGAGCTTAATGTTGTCAATTTATCACATATATCAAATAAACAAGTTTTTTGTGGCAGACCCAGAGGGTCCTGTACTGCTGATAACCACAAAGATCTCAGTATGACACAAAACAATGAAACCTGATAATTCCCCCCCAGAAACTAGTGATGGTTCATCTGATTTTAAACAGTGTTAATCAGAACCCCCAAAAGCAAGGAAATGTGAGTATTAAGGTAATTAAAGTACAGGCAATCATAATGACTTGCAAAAATAATTTTCTAAATGAATGCAATTTAATTAATCATGCACAATGCACACATCTTTAATTAATGTAAACAGAGCCTGCATTATGATGCACACACTGAATGAAGATTGCAGCCAGTTCTTAACTCATGAGTGCTTGACAAACACAACATCGTCTATAATGCTATTTTAATATAGCATACACAAAAAGCTGGACAAACACTGTGCATTTTGCGTCCACAAAGAGGAAAGCTGGGCAGAAGACCAAGTGCAAAGCAAGCTCTCAATGTGTCTGTGGCTACAGCCCAAACACCCTAACTGCAGCCCTTCCTCAAGCTTCTGCAGCTCTCAGTATTACACTTACATCCCTCCCAGCGTCACTCCTGTAAATATTTAAAACCCAAGGCTGTTTGGAATGTCTCTCCTTTAACTGCTATCACCACCCTAATGAAGCTAATTAAATATAACCAAGACTCACACCATCCAGCACACTGACTATGCAATATAGTGCCATAGTGCCTTGCTGCACTTTGTTTCTCTGCCTTCTCTCCACTTTGCTGTACAGGTACATTACACTTAGTCATAAAATCAGTGTTACTTCTCTAGATCAAGTTTTTTGCTTTGTTACTAAACCTACATGAAGAATAGGCTTGACCTAACCCAACTTTGAGGAATTTACACCTACTCTGTGTGTACTGCTTACATGCCCTTCATTTTTAGAGGTGTTATTCATTTTAACCCCAGATGTTCTCATGTTATCTTAGAAATACAGCATAATTTCCATGTCACTGTTAAACAAACAAAAGTAACAAAACAAAAAACCACAAACCTCCAAAACCACACCTGCTACCACAGTTACAGACTCATTGAACCAGGACAGCATTTACACAGCAGACATGAACCAAGAGCCTTTCCAAGTTGCCACTGTGTACAGAGGCTGGCTAGCACCCTGTGTACCTTAGCTGGACTGTGTGACCTCCAGGCAGGAGGTCTGAGTAAGAACAAACTTTGGCTCATGGCCTTCACCTTTCCATCTCTGGAATGAAATAAATACACATTGATACCTTGAAGTAAATGTTCTGGCATGTGCTGCAGGGAAGTTTATAAAAGTATAAGTGATGCTAAAACACACCACTGAGCTGATGCAAGGAATGCTCTCCACTGTAAACAACAAGAGAAGCGTGAATTGACTCTTCTGTTCTATTTGAAGTAAAACTATTGTATTTTTACATATACTGTCTAAATGTATGTTTTCACAGACAAAATAAAGCCAACTTGTCCTGGCCCTATAGTATATCAGCTAAAGGAGAAAATATGCAGACCAACAAGTTTTCCCTCCAACCTTTCTTTTCAGGCAAGTAATAAATCTTGAGTGAAAAAGTCACTGTGCTCTTCAGCTGTCACCACTAAGATTTTGTTTTTAAAACCATAGCAGCCTTAAGGCTGATTTACTACTCAGCCCTCCACACTCTGACAATCGAATAGTTGGAAACAAAAATCACTTTTGCACACCTGGAAATATTTTGTTTGCTGTGCTCATGAGAAAACAAAGTTTTCATCTGTGAGGAAGGAGGCGGAGGGGAAGGGAGACAGGGAGATTCAGGTGAATCTTAAAACCCAATTCTTGACTTAAAGAGATACAAATATATATATATGAACTCCAAAACTACCTCTGCACAATAAGAGTGGTGAGGATCTTTAGAAACCATGGATTCTCTATGTAAACCAGCCTCAAAATCTGGAGGTCTCAAGCCCTTGAAAGCCTCAGTCAGTAAACAACACTGCTCATCAACTGTATTGATTCAGCCATTTCAGTTTAGCAGGTGAAAAAAACATGTGAAAACTTCTCAATAATTTCACTTCACTCTCTTGCTCTTTTTTTTTTAAGTAAAGGTAATAAGCTTCTAATCACCCTAAAGTATAAAGATCTGATATTAATAAAGGGAAAGTTGAACATCTAAAAAACTTTCCAGAGCACCTCTTTGTCCCAGTCAGAGTTGCGAGTTTATGAAAATTAAGAGGAAAAACTCAAACACATACCAGAGAAAACCAATGGATGGAAAATGTGATGGTGCCAAAATTGTGAACGTATTTTAGAATATCTGATCCTCTTTTCAGTGTCACGTAGTTTGATATAATTTTTCCCTAAAGCTTCATTTTCTGAAAATTCATTATATGCTCCAGAACAATCTTGTCTTCAAAAGAAATCCCACATCTTCTGTTATTTCAAAGAGTCATACTTGCACCTGGACAAGATGATGTAAATGCTCTAGGTGCTGGCTGACTGAAAAGGAGACCCACAAAATCTCACTCACTGTTTTTAATCCTAGGGTTTTACAAGAATATGAGGAGTGTCCTTTGACAAGCAGGGAGACATTTCAGCATTTAAAGTAAAAAAATAATAATTAAAGGTTCAGCAGTGTGGAGAGATGTGGTGATTGCATTCCCATATTTCAGCTCCTATTCCAAAATACTGCATCACAAGAGGTGGGGAAGTTAAATGTTCCTGCACCATTTCCTTCTAAAAAGCACCCAATCTTTGGTCCCCTGTCCTCCAGATGTGGATGAAATCTGCACGGCCGAGAAATGGCAGCAAGAGACTTATCCCCCTTTCCTTACTCTGCTCATTCCCTACCCCTGCAAGACACATGATGGATTATGTGCCTTCTAACTGTACAGTCCTGTACAATACCTGGGAAAACTGAAATCCTACCAAGCCAGAGTTGTAACACAGGGATAACCTTTAGTGAGATGAATCTGGGCAAAACAGAAATCACAAACAGGCAAATATGTAAACAGGAGAATGTGTGACGTGGTACTGAAGTAAGATTGTGCCACTGCATCACCTGCTTTGTAACAGCACGTACACATTTCCACACAATAAGGAATAAATGTGCAAGATACTTCCCTATTCCTTTTAACCTGTAAAACTGCAAACTCAAATATCTGAATTTCTTCCATGAGCCCTCAGAATGAGTGAACTTTGATGTTTTTAAAGAGGAAAGATTATTCACTTTTGCTGCAGGCAAGAAATTATAATTTCTTTACTGATTCTGCCAAATGGTTCTATCATGCATTTTTTATTATCATCAAAACAAGCCGTTTTAAATTAAGATTGTCCCATAACTACATAGTAATCAACATTTTGAGGGGCAGATCAATTTGATAAATCCCTGCTTGATTTCTCTACCCAGAAGACTCCTTCCAATCCAACTGAAGCATGAGGGAAGGGAGTTTTACTCCCTTTCCTCATGCTTGGCAGTTTCTAGGAAGAATATCAGCTGCAGTTCTGTTTTACTTTGTTAATGCAACCAGAACAGAAAAGTCAGTGTTATTCACATGACTCTTAAATAAGCTAATTTCAAAGACACTGGTTAATAGAATGAAGTCAACAAAGCTTATATAAGGAGCAGCAAAACTTGCAGGTGATGGAAGAGGAAAAAAGTAAGGAGGAAGGCTAGGGAGCAGGCAGTTTTTAAAAAGCAAAATAAACATGCAAAAGGAGGTAGGAAAAATCCCCTGCACCAGCACAATATTCAAAATACATGTTTTTATAGCAACAAGCAGGATGGTTGGAAATGGGGAGCCAAGCACTGCCCTCCTGTGCTAACAGAGCATTTGCAAAGGTTCAGCTCTTCAGTATTCTGGTACCAGGACAGCTTCCAGTTTCAACTACACTGAAGCTCATGAATGCAGACAAAATCCAGACCATCATCAATCTGGAGACAATGGGCAATGCTGACAGCACAGCCTCTCATTAATCTTCATTTGTCCTATCACATCCTGTCATTCTTATGCAAATCACATATTTGAGGATACTCTTTTCTGCACCCCAAGATAAGGAGAAGTGAAGCTGTCAGGAGCACCAGGATGTCACCCTGTACCATGGGCCATCCCTTCACTCAGTGCCTCATCTCATGTTTTACATCACAGCTGAAGTGTTTGACATTCAAATGTGAGCCAGCAGGAGGAAAAACCAACGTGCATATTGCTTCCTGTGCTGAAACATTCACCGAGGTCCCTTGGGATCTGACAGTCTTCCTTTTTTCCCCTATGTACCCTTGCTAATGGAGTTTGAAATGCTGTTAAAGAGGAGGGGGAAAAAGATATCTGCATGGGTAGGTAATGATACCAATTCACCCTTTTTACACCAGAAGTAAGCCCAGCACTAAAAAAAGAAAAATTCCACAGGCTCCACTGAGAAAAGGAAAACCAGGGCACACAAATTCTGATGAGTTGGTATAGGTTTTCTGCCATGGAAATCTGTCACACCACACCTGAAAACTTGTTCACATGTATGTCTGGACAGAACATTTCACTTCAAGCTGAGCAATTTATACACAGGGTTCAAAAAATTTTATGTGGGGATGAGTGATCTCTCATTAGCACAACTGATGCATAGGAAAATACGAACAGGCTTTGAATCATAAGCAGCTCCATAAAGTTACTGCTACATATTTTAGGCATGAAAAATCACTCCTGAGTGGGTAAGTCACTAAAACCAAAAGGCAGTTTTTCCAGTTATTGCTCATCAATTCTGCTTATAGAATGAAGAAGAAAGGAAAGATTTTACTATTATTACTGACTCAGAGTGTTTTGTTTCTGTATCACTTTCAAAGAATGTTCAGAACATCTTGTTCCAGAATATTTCCCTTCCAAGAGAAATCACTTTCTGTACCATACATGGCTGAAAACAGTACGTGCTGGGTTTGTATTCTTACAGAAAACAGAAACTATTCCAAAGTCTCCCCAGCATCACATGAATGAAATGCAAAGTAGCTGAGACACAAACACGAGACACAACTTTAGGATGCAGTATTATTTCAATACAATCATGTCATCTTAGAGAAATAAGTTATTAATAGGCATCTGTGACAAGCCCAAACAAGTTTCCCATTACACGTAACTTTGTATAAAGTGTGACTCAAATCTATTCACTCTCCAAAAGCAATGTACTGTAGTGTTTGCAGGGATAATGAAGTCTGCACTAGGCTCTGGGGAATACCCTTACATTTGATATCCCCACGTGCTGTTTGCAAATTACAAGAGATTAATCATCACATCATTGTCAGTAAAGCAGGAGGCACATAAATTAAAATGCTGGATGGATTGTTACCAATTTTGCAGGCATAGAAGCCTTAGAAACACACATTCCTCAAGGATTTCTTGATTTGAAAACTGAAGAATAGTCACAAAAAAGCATTGCAGACATTTTCCCAGCCTTTGGAAGTAGAGAACAGAAACTGCATTGCACTTTAATACCATATGTAAAAGTCATATCCTCAAAATTCCTATATAATCACCATACCTACCTATGCAAACAAGACATTCACTTTCTGACATACATAACTATTTCCATATAAAATATTAATTTAACAAATTCTTACCTTCACAAAGGGGTCACCAATTACAGAGTAAACTAAAACCCCTACTGAAAGATTTCCCATTAGTGAAGTACAAATGCTTTCTGGTATCATCTTCTTTCTTCCAGGAAAGGCAAAAAGTACAACTCATGCACTGCAAATATTGCATGGACCCAGGAGAAGACAGTGGGATGGTACAGCCTGTCTGGTCTGGATAACAGAACTGTGTTGTTCATTCTTAAAAGTTCAGTACTCCCAAAAAATTCATATGTACAGAATACATTACATTTTTATGCAACATGTCAAAATAAAGACTTTCATTCCCAGGCTAAGAGGTCTGTATTTACATCTGGACTGATGTAGGTACAATACATAGTAACTTAGGTTCTACCCTAAAGTCCTCTGTGTTGCAGGGTGGCACCCTTAACTCATGGTAGTTCTGTTCCAATATTGCCAGTATTTCAAATAAAACACAATATATGAGAAACCAGTGTTCACCATGTGCCCAGGAGAAATCCAGCAAAGGGAGAATGACATAGAACTCAATTTCCAGGTGGTGATGGAGACAACACAGTAGAATGTTGAACTGACACCAAAAGAAATTTCCCTGCTGTTCAACAACCAGAATGTTTTCAAATTCAGCTTAGTCTTACCCCAAAAAACAGTTACAAAGAAACCCTCCAAACCTGTCACAGCATACATCACAGCTGAGATTGCCACAATACACAGAGTGTCACCATAGAGTTTCAGAAGCTTCAGCCCACACAGAGTAACACCACAGCACTCCAGAAGGCTGCAGGCATCTGCCCTTTCTGTCCCTCAGCCCAGCCTTTTATCCCCTCCTGTTGATGCCCTGCACCTGTGTGCCCTCTGCTCCCTTGGTGGTTGGGCAGTGCCCCTGGGCTCTCGTTACCTTCAATGCTGCTCACCTGTTCTGCACAGCTGTAGCACATTGGGGATGAGGTTTGGCCACAGTCCCCACCCCAATTACCACAAACTGTGTGCCTACACAAATCAATTTGACAAAAGTGAAATCTTAAAAGTTTCAATCTTGCACAAGCACACTTTTCACTGATGAGTTTTATTACCTTTTACTGAAAACTCTTTGCTAGCTCTGCTTTGTCATGGCAGGCTCACAGATAAATGTACAAGTAAGCTCTGAGGAAGCCTTTGTCAGGTCTTCATCAGCTGGGTGGCTTCCTTCCGTTCAGAGGGGAAGAGGCTGTGTTCTGCAGCCAAAATGCAAGTTCTTCTCAAGACTTCATGTGCATACAAACCATATCTTAAACATATACATTTCACATGTATTTTATGTCTGAATGCTCCAAGAAAAAACTATTCCAAAACCAGCTTACAATGGGAGATTTAAGAAACTTATAAGAAACTTAAAAAAGATAAACTTATTTCATTAAGATGTCATCAAATTCAATAATGTTGTGAAGGCAAAAAGCTGTGGAATAAAGAATCTTACCAACACTACTAATCATATCTTAAAGGAAATCACTTCAGACTGATCCATCTACTGCACTTAGCTGTGAGAAGACACCACAGTGGTAAACTGTTTTACAGTGGATTTTGTACAGGGCTGCTGGGTTGGGTGTGTGCTTGGATGCTTTCTGTAAGTGTTACAACCCTCAAGATTTTACGAACTTGAAATGTTCTTGTCATACCAGCAGAGCTGCCGTGGGATTTGAGGAGAAATTTCCCTGTTTACAGTTGGTAACTGAATTGCTGAGACACTTAATCCTTGAAAGGAAGTAACTAATGAAACCAACCAACTCCAGCAAACTCCTGCATAAACAAACACAACAGAAGCACAAACCACAGCAGCAGTTTGACAGAAATGTTGCTGCACTAGTTCAATGAGCTTGGCTTAAGGAAAGCTTCTTCTAGGAAACAGATATTTAAGGCTACCATAAAACTTTTTTTTCTGTTAAAAAATCTGTAGAGAGGGTGAGAAAGTGAGGAACCTGAACCATTGCTCTGCCTTGTCTTCATTTCCAAACTTCTACTCTTCATCATTAAGTTGATCAGACAGCAGTTTGGAGAGTAAGAGGATGGAACTATACCAAAATGTGGTCTTTTCAAGAGGAACAGGATATAAACAGTGCATCCATTTGTACCTTGTCTATCATGTCCGGTCTGTTTGTAGCTGCCAGGATTGTCACGTCCTTCAGCTGTTCTATCCCATCCATTTCCGTCAGCAGCTGAGCCAAGACACGGTCTGCTACATTCCCAGCACCTGAAGAGCTGATTTACAGAAAAAATAAAAAGTCAAAGCATTATCTTTGCCTTCCTCAAAATAGGAGAAAGGAAAAGATACAATATTTACTTTCACCCTCTGAAATGGCATCAGTGATAAGTGAGTAAAACCAAATCAAAGAATTTGAGTTCCATAGGTTTTCTTGGTATTCAGCAAAGCAACTGAGATTTGGATTTTTTTTTTTTTACTTATTGCCCTGCTAAGGAGGTTGTAAAGAACTTACCACAATGTGGGTATCTGGAATAAACATTTTTAAGAAAACTGAATTCCAGCCACTTCGTTACTAGTCAGACAAACCTTTATTTTTAACACCATCCAAGTAAGAGCTTACACCCCCCCTATGCAGTATAAAAAATGAGGCAGTTATGTGTTTTGCAGACTTGCTATACATTTTTATATTCTCTCCATCATGTGAGAATAAATTGAGTGTTGACCAACTGCCTCATAATTGCATTGTCAGTCCTTTGACTCAGTTTGTTTTCCAGATACCAGGGAAAAAACCTAACACTAAAAAACTGAAAACTTCAGTTTTAAAATCACCAATACGTGAAAAACCTAAGCAGACAAGCATAAAGTATTTCCTCTGCTGAGAAGGGGCAAGGAAACTGAAGCAGGCTAGGGACAGCAGCTGGAGATTGTACCAAAAATGTGAGTTTTATCCTCCTTTACCAGAAACTGGGAATCCTTCTCTTGGCACACACCAAAACCTCACTGTTTTCCACACAACCTTCCCCTGTGGATGGCAGGCACACACCTCCATCATCTTTCACCAATGGGACTGCTCTTCAAGGGCTATTCCCTCTTCTGCTGAACAGGGGAAGGTTTTACTTCTCTACCCTTAAATCGGCTCTTTTCAATACAATTTTAAAGAAATTATTCTCACCCGTTCTTCTGGATCCCTATAAACCAAGAAGCAAAAAGAAGTCTGATACTTAAAACAAGACCAGGATGGAGATAATTTTTTGATCTCAAATTTTTTGCAAGTCCTTTTCCAAAAGTTCTATTTAAGGCTTATATAGATAAACAGGACCTACACACACACAAAAGAGCCATACGATCATCCTGATGTTTTAATTTTCCAAAAAATAAAAATACTAAATATACTAAAATGTAAGTGATCCAATTATTTCCAGACAGAGAGTGCACAAATACAGTTGTACAGTTATTATACACATATATTGCTGCAGCACTGCCACCACAGTGATGTCCCAGAGCCAAAGCAACAGTAATGGTTCCATCACTGTTGTACAGCTCCAAATAAATCCCCTAACTTTCCTATCCTACAACCAGTTCTGCAATTTTCCAGAGCACAACAGTGAACTTATCACACCCAGTCTGGAAAACATCTTAAAGGAGCTATAATAAATGTTGGCTAAGAGAGTAAAATATTTAGGTTGCTAAGAAATATTAGAGAAGGGACTTGGGTTACCTGCTTGTCAGATTCTGGAGTTTCTGCAGCCACACTGGAAATTCCCCAGCCATATTTGAGTATTTCTAACATACCCATGGGTCAGAGTCCCACTGACTTATAGAGGGCTGAGTGTGATAAAACACTTTAGGTGTTGGACATGGATAGCAAATGCTTTTGGAAAGACACACAGCTTAAAGGAAATTAAAATCAACTTTGTAACATTAGCTAGTCTCAGTAGGGATCCAGGCCTCTCATCTTCCATGAGTTTCAATTTTACTCCACTTTATACCCAACAGACTGAGCAAAAGAAAATGCTGAGCAAAAGTAAAAATAATTGTAAAACTGGGACAAAAATGTTAACATTATTTGAGATGATCTGAAGCTAGAAGACTTTGGAGGAGATGCTAAACTTTTCTTTGTTTCCTTAAAAAAAAAGAAAAAAGTGTAGTTTTAGAGAGAGGTGGCTAGAACGGATATTACATCTTTCCCCAATATAAACATTTCCCTTACAAGCTTCTGACTAAAAAAAAAAAAAACAAACAAAAAACAAAACCCACAACACATTAAAGAAGTGTTTATTCTAAGGAAAATCCCCACAGGGAAATGCACTTTGCAAAGACTTCCATGCAATTAGGGCGTCATCAGAAAACTGCAGTTAGGCAATCACTCATGGTATAACACAGCTCAAACAATAGCAGGGCTTCTAGGACATTATTAGGGGCTTTATTATTATCGCTTAGAAGTGAATCAAACAATTTTAAAGTCCATGCGTGCAAAAAATATCAATAACAAAATCAGTATGAAGTGAAGAAACGCCCGGCTCCTATGACACCACGGATTTCTGATGTCAGTGCTTTTATTTACATAGTTCACTAAGCCATCACACCGTTTCAGCACAGCCTACAATAAAATAGCTTTTGGCTGAACAGGACACCCCATAAAAATCCCAGGCAGGCACAGGGAGAGATCTCTTCCCCAGCTGCTGGGAGCTGCCTCAGAGCCATGGTGAGCTCCGAGAGCTCTGGTGCTGTCCAGGGGTGACAGGCAAGGATGCCATTTTCCATTTTCCCATGCTTTCCCAGCAGGTTCCCAAATGGGCACAGGCAACCTTCATTAAGGCTGCCCGGAGTTTTGACGCAAGCAGCAGCCAGAGAAACAAACCATGATTAACCCTCCAGTCCCACAGAGGCACTGCCAAAACCAACCTCCAGCCAAGGGGTGGCCTTGGCCCCCCTCCCCTGCCTCCAGCTGACCTCCACATGTTGATGTCACCCTCACAACTGCCTGGAAATGGTCCTCCAAAGGCACGTCCTGGTACAAACTCATTTCCTGTCAACATGCTGCCTGCAAATCCAGGCAGCCAGAGCTAAGCCCCTCACATAATCCATGCAGGGCCATGTGTGTGCACCAGGAGCTGTGCCCCAACTAGAAATACCTCTGAAATAAAAAATGTGTGAGCAAAGAGGAGCCTGCCTGAGAGTTGCTGGTGCTGCCCTAATCAAATACATGAGGCTATGTGTTGTTTTAATTTTTTGCCAACTGCACTTTATTTACAATCCTCAATGAAGTTTTTAAAGGTAGAGAAGGTCATTATAGCAGTTAGAGACAGCAATACTCCTCTATGTGGTATTCCAGCTAATCTTGCAAGTGTCCCACCAGTCTCAGACACAGCATGTGCACTCCTGCACAGGCACTCAGCTTGACCACCAGAGAAGATTCCTGAAGCCTGTCAGGTAAGACTCTCCACACTGAATATGAAAGACAAACTTGTTCTTGGTATTTTACTTTGGCTAAAGGCATTCCCAACACACATTTTGGCAGAGTAAACCATGTATTCTACAGTTTACCAAAGACTCACAATTAATCTGAATTAATTCTGCCTTTGTCCTGATGGATCGGGAGCACCAGCTCCAAAATCAATATAGCAGGAGAGGGCTGTCCACAGCTTTTATTTCTATCTCCTCTGGCTATATCCAATGACCACTCAAGCCAGCTGGATTCATGTATCAGTGGGCACTGAAATTTCCCCCTGGACACCTTAAACTACTCTCATACTGCTTCCAGGGGATATAAAAGCAACCACAGCCTGATCCTATCACTACACCAAGGAGTACATAAAGTTCACTAGCTTATACAGGTCTTCAGGCCAAGAAGATTTTGTTTCCAGACATAACCAGATGTATGAAATCACATTTAAATCTGTTACCCTTCCTGCTATAGGAATTTTTTTGACAGCAACTTCTTGTTTTGTACATTTTACTTATTTAATTTCCTTTCCCCCTCCCCACCCTTTTTCTAACACATTTTTTAATATTTGAAAACTAAAAGCAGTCTGAGGATGCAGAAACTGCAGGTTCACCCCAAGATGAAATTTGGTAAGCATCACCACTGTGAACTAAAGCAAACATACATTTGCATCATCTGACCATCTAGAGCACTTCTGAAAAAATACTCCAGATGTCATTTTCACTGAAAAATGTATTTAAATCTCCATCACCACTTAAATCTCATAAAGGAGAACCAGTGAGTCTCCATCCCAGCATTGACTTCAATGGCACTGAAGCCTGTCAAAATACCTTGGCTTCAGAATCAGGGCCTTAATTTAATTACACTGCTAAACTGTAGATGTGGAAATGCAGGAAATCTTGACACAGTAACATTTTGAGAGCTGTTAATATCACAGCAAGCGTGAGGCTGCAAAAGCAGGAGGAAGTCTGGGAGGACCCCTCTCCTGCACAGCTGACCCTACCTCAGGCAGAGCTGCAAGGTCAGAGAATGACCTCAGGAGAAGTATTCAGGATAAATTACTGCAGATGGATTAATCCCCACATAGCTGAAATCTATAATGCAGGTTTTGTGACAAGGGAGGCCAGCCCACCTTCTGTTCCAAAGCATCCCATCAGGCAAGATTTACACATGGATAAAACCTGCCTTTATTATTTTTGCCCCTCAAACAAAAGAATCGCAACCACAATCAAAATTTATAGGTTTTAAAAACACTTGTGGACGTGGTATCATCTCAAATAACCCTTTCACTGAAACCTCTGGAAATAATTTCATATCAAAACAAATGTAAAACTCATTGACATGACAGAACCCTCGGGATCAAAAAAATGTGAACAGGTTGAAATAGACCCTGCTGGCAGGACTCTCCACCTCTCTGTGAACTACAGAGGTAAAAGGCTCCTGAAATACAGAAAAGGTTCCTGAAATACAGAAGCATCCTGCCAGCAGACTCCCACTCTCACAGCCTGAAGGATTTTTACTGAGTCTGACATTTGTGTGGGGGCTGCTCAGGGGGAACCTGTCAGCAAGGAGCACCTGCCAAGGCCGGCTTTTCCATGCGGCTGCCGCCATCCTAATTAACTGTCACACGCTTCTACTGCTCTCCCTCCCAGCTCGGCTGGAACACGCCTCTGGCAGGTTAAGGTTTTCCTCAGCACTTGAAAAATAAAAAATTCTCTACTCCAATAGCATTATCAGAAAGACAATAACTGCAGGATGGTCCCTGATATCAAATTTTGTGCAAAAATTCCATCACTGGGGCATTTTGTTCGGCATGCCAGTCAGGAAAAGCAGGCTTGTCCAATATTAAAACACTGGGCCAAACCTATTTCTGTGAACGGTACAACTTCAACAATCATCATTAAGACCACTACAGATACTACAGGCTTGGATGTTGTTAAAAAGCCTAAGAACAATATATGCATGCAAATCTTTAATATTATCACTTACGGCATCACTGTTCATTGAAAACAAAAAACAAAAAAAAAAAAAAAACCAACCTCAAAACATTCTAGTACACAAGCCCCTTTAGTGCTCAGAAGAAATATTCCTCATGGGAGGGAATTTTCCTGCCTGTGTGATCAGGAAAACTCTGCAAGAAGAGGATCCTAAACCCTTCCCTCCATCAGCACCTTACAATTAGATGCTGTTGGATCCTGTACGCACCAACTCTATCAACTACTACCCACCACATTGTTTCATATCTTCCCTCTCTTCTCAAGCACAAAATTCAAGTACTACAGAAGGGAAATACCCAGAGGAAACCTAAGTAAAGTTTAGGTTTACTAATTTCTGGGAAATTCAGTCTGGGTAGAATTTTTATCTTCATTGTCACCTCCATGCCAAAATAATGTTTTGCCAACTGTTGATTCACCAGTTAAATGCAGTTCATGTAATTTGGTTTGCAAGGCATTAGAAGAGCACAGAAAAATAAAAGAATTCCAAGTACTCCTTGAGTGGTCTCCAGCTTGCAAGTAAGCTTTTCTAAAAAGATGATGAGCTTTGTGAAAACAGGAAACAGTGCTCAGCTGTCAGCAGGTGACTTTGAAACAAATGGCCTGCAGGCAGCTGCAGACACATCCTAATTATCCTTCACGGTTGTGTAAGCAGCCTCTTCCACTCACCTACATTTCTCATTATTGCAGCTTCCAAAAGTTAATGAAGCAGGCCCAGAAAACTGAAACACAGCGAAAAGAGAGAAAAGGAAAAGGAGGCCAGCTTGAGACAGGTTAGGAATCAACAGGCTTTCTTCCAGAGGGATTTCCCCAAGCACATCTCCAAATGCTTGAGTGCCTAGGTGGTGATCCATCACCCATTTCCATCTGCTTGGAGCTAATTCCAGATGCACATCCATGGAAGACTGGCATTAGGCCACACCTGCAGCTTGCCCAGGCACTGCCTGGCTGATAGGAAGGATGCTAACATCATGAGTTCTCCTATTCTGCTAACACTGATGTTGCCTTAAAAAAAAAGCAATGAAACAAAATAAAAACAACCCCAAACCAAGCACACACCTGATGCACAGTATATTTCCCACGTTCTTTCATTCTGTTTTACTCAGCATTTCTCCTCTGTGCATTCCTGGAGGTTAATCAAGTTTAAATCTGTAATCAATCACATCTACCAGGCAAGCAAGCACAGTTTAGGCTGTAAGCATTTGAGACCTAGAAGTAACTAACTAGACTGGATTTCATTTCATTCCAACAATATGTATAATAGGTTCACTGTTCATAAATTTTAGTTACAATTATGTTCCTCCTGCCTATCATTAAAATGATGACTTCAAGAAAAGGGTTTATCAATCCAGTCCTGCTTTCACTGATGTTAATGAAAGTCTCTATTGACTTCAAATACCCAAATTATAATGTAGGCTGGGAAGTTACAAATTATTGGGGTTGTAAACAAAAAGGAAGAAACACAGATGCAAAACCACATGATAAATGCTTCTTGATAGCCAAAAGCACTAACAAGATCACTTTAAAATTAAAGGGATTGCAGACATTTGCTGTATACACACGTGAGCTATGAGTAATTTGTTAGAACTGCTCCTCCAAAACCAATTACAAGCTTTACTGTGAAATAAAATAGTTTCAAAACTTTCTTCTTTCACCAGTCCTTGCTAGGCCTAAAATAAAAAGCTGGCACTAGGCATGCAGCTTTTTTCCCCAGACGATATTTGTTTGGATACCAAATTCCAAAAGTTTAAAGAATTCATCCAACAGTCACCAAAGTTCTGAATGCCTCAATTCTCCATCATGTGCAAACATGGCTCAGATGTTGCAGGGAATCTGCTGATGTGCCACAGTTCTGGGACACCAGTGCCAACAGAGGCCAGAAACACAAAGTTCTTTGTCTGAGCTGAACAAGATTGGGTCCCTCAGAACAACCATGGCAGGGGGACACTCCATATCTTCCAGGTATACTTTGACAATGTTCTTCTGGCTTTGCATGAGAAATATCAGGGGGACAATACTTCCTCCAGCTTCAGTACTGCTAATTCACCCTGTGCAAGGTGGATTTCTGCCAAGAACCTCTCCCTTTTGCTGCATCCCCACAGAATTCAGCCCGTGGGTTTCATTACTGGATGCAACACACTGAGCTCCTTCAATGGCAGACACTGCCCATTGCATCAGGGAATCTGCACAGGCACTAAAATAGAATGACAAGTTCAAGGGTAGAGAATAAATAAATACGAGCTAAAATATCCCAGAATCTTGGTTTAAAAAGAGAAGATTTATCACTATCTCTGTTTAAGGGCAGAGGTGGTACATTACAGAAGAGAAGCTGCTGTTCTTCACAGGTTCTTCTAAAAACCCAAGAGCCTCAGAACTTGAGACTGCAAAGATTTTAATACCAAAAGTGAAAACAGTGTGTCTTTCAGTGGTTCTGACTATTTTAAATTGTGGCTTGGGAATCTATCTGTCCTTCCCCCACCATGCAGGACAACATATTTTCCCAAAAAAAGCACCATCATGCTGTGGTTTCAGGGGATTGGTAGCAAAGTCCCTTCACTTTGTCACTTTTATCCTCTAAAAAGGTTAGCAATATTCATCTACCAACTTTTGGCATCCACATGTCAAATACAAGGTACTGATTTTGTCCCTTGTCTGCCTTTTTTTTCTTCCCCTTGGAAAATAGCATTTATCAGTACCTTTCACAGCAGTCTGCAGCATTTCCCATCCTACATTATAGACTTGCAGTTAAAGGGGAAATGCTTTGCTTCTGAAAAACAAGAAAAGGATGTCTCTTGCTGAAAAATCCTAAAAATCCTACTTATATAAACAATGTCCCATTTCCAAAGCACGGAGATTTCTGAAGTTCAGCAAACAGACTGTCTGCACTGCATTTACACAGACCCAAGTTCATTCATCACTTTCAAGTCTAATTACCAAGCCATTTCCCTCTTGGCAACCCCTAATGGCCAGAAGAATTAGGTTTTACATGGTCAGGATACTGAGGGTAACAAATACCCATAACTCTCAGCAGCTGTGTAATTTGTAAAGTCTCCCAAGCTTTGTGCAGGCACAGGATCACTTCAAGGCAAACTCTGCTGCTCACACTCTGCTGTATCTGGACCAGTCCTGCCTCAGTGCAATCTGTTCTACAAAAAGTCATAACAGCATCTTTCAAAAGTATGGGGAAAGCAGAGAAAAAGTCATAATCTGCTTGTGCAAGCAGATGCTAATTAGAACCACAAAGCAGAGGAAAAGGCTCTGTGCATCTCAAAGTTCACCTCTCCTGATGCATGACTGAAGAAGTTTTTTTCTTTCTCTATCATTTCTCCTCTTCAAACCTTAAACCTCTAACTTTCTACCATCTTTTCTGCTGCAGGTTTATAATTTTTCTTTAGAAACAGGCAATGCTGATTGCCTCCCTTTTTCTCTACAGTCAGGCCACTGAGCCACTAATTTTTCATTTTCAGTTCTCTCTAAATTTACTCTAACATCTCTACATAAATCAGAAAGAGATGGAAAAATCCTCCATGAGCATTAGAAGCTCAGAGTAACAGAACAAAATGCAGAAGTGAACACAGCTCAAAGTATCTTTATGTCTTCACTACTACACTGGAAACTCAAGACCATTCAGATTCACTCTCTCTTCTTTCATAAAGGATAATCAGATTTTTATCTCAAGCAATTGCTCCTTACATTGAACTACTTTTCTTCAGAGCTGCAGGATAATATTTTCATAAACTGTCTTTAAAATTGGTATGCCTCCAGCCTACTTGCTTAATTCCTTGATCAATATGTATTACTGCGTCCACTACATGCAAACTAGGGAGAGTGTGGGCAGACAAGGAAAAAAATCTTAGTTGATATTGATAAAACATATGGGACTTCTAAGCAGGCTGGATAAGAAAGAATCTTTTCCAAATAAAACATTTTGACAACGAACAATGGCAATTACTATAATTTTTGCTGACTTCAAAGTATTGTTAGCTCTAACTAATAAACACACACAAACAGGATTTTGTAAAACAAAACTGCTACATGAGACAGTTACATTAGGTAGCATCTTAGATGTGTAACAATTATGGAATAAACTATGGCTTGGGAGTGTGTCATAAATAAAACACTGTGGCATAACTGAGTGCAGCCACAGTGTTTGCACAATGGCTTGTGCAGTGACAGAATCCACTACCTGATGCAAAGTAGTTATCATGAATGGCCCAAACAAGAAAATTCCTTAGCTTTCTTTCTCTGCCTCTACACTCATTTAATTACAAAATCCATTAGTTCATATGCCCCTGCTGCTGAGAAGGGATTGTTTAGTGACTTCTACAGAAGGTTGGGAGCAAAACAACCACAAGTTTTAGTCAAATCTAAATAAAGGGTTAATGAATACTTGGCAGGGTGCTTTAAAGAACAAAAACATTAAGTTATTTACTCAATGTTATTTCACATCTATATTTCTGATCAGATTTATACATAAAATTACTCTCACAGTTTAACAGTTTCAGATTCTCTGGATTTCTCGACATACCCTGGAAGGATTAGGAGAGGCTGCCTACCCAGGAGATATGGAATGTAGCACATTCTGCACAAAGCCCACAGCATCCTATCAAGGATTTCAACTCTCACAAAGCTATATCACAGAGTGTTCTTCACTGCCAAGGCAAAGAAAACTAATTCAGCCAACAGAGGGAATGGGGAGACAATATAAACAGGTGTTTCCTTGAAAACTTCAGCACAGTCAGTAATAGCACAGGAAATGGATCTCCAGAGGCCTCAAATCGTTAGCATCTCTAGTGCATTTGCAAATTCCTACTGTGCAAAGTCAGCCTGTAAAAAAGGGCCATTTCTAATAAGTGCCTTGTCTGGTTTCCTACACCATTTAATTTCAGATGAATTTTATGAGAACTCTGCTACATATTTTACCTCCCATCTGGTTCAGATTTGACAATGAAATATTTGTGTGTCCCGCCCTGTTCTTTTTAAAGCTTCAAAACCAGATGTCTCCAGCACAACACCACTGCAGCAGGTCACACCACATTCTTCAGCAAGCTGTGCCAGGCCTACTACCCCCCAGAGACACTCCCAGGTAAGGTAAAATCATGTTGTTTACTCCCTAAAAAAGCAAACAAACAAACAAACTCACCACCTCCAGGGCACTGTGTGAAAAAGCTGTTTAAAATGTATTATGGCTTAACCTTCCAAGAGGTTTGGAGGTTTGATCTTGATGAAGTGCTGGTTCTGGAAGCTAAACATATTAACAATTGCAGCAGGGGATGATATTTCTTTTCCCCTCCACTGGCTTGATTCAAGCAAACAATTTTGCAATTTCTCTGTTGCTTCAGTGCATAGAACTTCTAGGAAGATCACAAATTTCACAGCTGCACACGTTGCACATGAGAAGGACTTTGAGGAAAACATCTTCAATCAGATTTTGCATTTTCAACAGTAAGAATGTTCATTTCTTAGCAGCTTCACAGGGCAGCTCTATGCTACATGTGATGCCACCTCCTGATGTTGATGCCACCAACATCAAAATGACACCTGTTATCCTTCTTGCAATACAAAAGAACCTGCAGGGATGCTGAGGGAGCTTTTTCCCCAGAAAAATGTTGGAGTTTTGACATGCCTTTAAACAGGACAAATACTTTCTAATGCACCTATTTGGCAGGTTTTCATGCATAATAAAACAGAATAAAAGTATTTATTGCAACAGCAAGTAGCAGTTACATTTATAATGAGGTATCCCCCAAGAAAGTCCACTTACAGAGCCTGTCAAATCTTAAATGCTGTAGTGGCAACTAAAAACTGCAATCATTCTACTTCAGACATGAGCTAAACATCTCTTGGAATGATCACAAAGCAGGATATTAAAAAAATAATATTAGGTGTTTGCACAATAATCCCTTCTTAATGTCACACATGAAAGGACACAAGTGTTCCCAAATCTTTTAATGAAGTTTTTCCCAGTCTGGCAAAACATTTAAACATAGGTGTAAATTTAGTTTTATGAGTATTCTCCTAGGAAATTTGTGTTATGTAGCTTATGATCCTACTGTTTGCTTGATGGAAACACCCAATTAGGCCAGGGCAACAAGCCTGGGAAAAAAAAGGAGTTAAGTTTCTGGAAATAAAAGGTAAAACCACAGAAAAGAGCCAAATAGCATGAGAACCAGTAAATTCATTCCTGCTAATGAGATGAGAAAGGAGGAACTCCATCAGCTTACCTGTTTATGCCAAGTTAAATAGGCTTGAGTAAGTCACACATTACCCTTCTCCATAAAGAATGAAGATATTTAATAAAATTATTCTAGAAAGGTAAATAAAACTGTGACTGTACAGTGTAAGAATCATTTATCAGGAAATAATGTCTGTTGTTTTTGTAACAGGATTACTTACTTTCCCCTTTCAACTGCCAAGGCATCTATTTCATCAAAGAAGAGAATTGAAGGAGACACTGCTCTGGCTTTCCTGAAGATCTACAAAAAACCAACAATGAAATACCCAGTTTTAAGGGAAGGAAGCATTTACAGTACACTGTAACACAATAACAGACACCAGCCTGTCTTGTCTTGGGTTGTTTCTATTTTAAAACAGATTTTTTTTTTTAAAGAGTAGAAAAAGCTGCCACAGGATCCCAAATTCAACATGTACCAATGCAGGAGAAAGCTAAATATCCCTGCTGCTTCATTTTCTTATTTTCTTTTTTAAGCTTACACCAGAAGGAGTTTTCAGGAAGTTTAATGGTAACCTCATAAGCAGAGAAGAATTTGAAAGCCCAGGAAGCTTTGTATCTAATGTTATCCACAGCCTGCCCTTTCTCACCTCTCTCACTGCTCGTTCAGACTCACCAACGTATTTGTTCATCAACTCAGGCCCCTGAAAAACAGAAAATTCAAAAACATGATACATTTGTATACAAAATGACTGAGATGGTCTGCCAGTGCTACACTGGTCTCGATCTCCTACAAAAAATTCTGAGATTTTGTCATTTTTAAGTCTTATGGGTGCATTTTGACCTAGCTTGGTAGAGATAGAGGGTTTCTCCATTTATTTTAGTACCTATGCATGTTGGTTAGTCCTCTCTTCCTGATATTTTGCCAGTATCTTAATGAGAAATTGAATTAACCACAAAAACAAATGCTGTGAGGGTCTTAAAAGTGCTCAACAACAGCACACCAAGGGGCTGCAAAGGAGCCAGAAGAACAAATCACAGCAAAGCATTTACTTGCACTCTCAACCTGCATCCTGCCCAGCCAAGCACCACAGCAGTGACTTAAACCAACATTTAACAGCACTTCTTTGAACCTGACACTCTGCAGGTGAAGCAAGAAGCTCCACAGCAGCACACCTGAAACCCATCCCTAGCAAGGGAGCTGTTCAGTGTCTGAGCTCATGCACATTCCTGCTGCTCTGCTGAGCCTGCCAAGCAGGATTATGAGTGCCAGCTGCTGTGGTGCCTGCTTATCCTCACAGCCCTGTCCACCAGGAACAGACTGGAGACCACAGGGTCAGCATTCCAGTCTTGAACAAGTACTTACAATTCTAAAAAGTAAAACAATGGCAGATTCTCAGAGTATTTTCTGTTCTGCTGTATCCTGTAGGATAGGCTGCTTAAATAAGGCTTCCTAATGGGCCTCAGCTTCTCCTGGGATTGGTAATGACTCATTGACTTCTGTCTGGCTTGCATCAGCACTGACCTGCAGCCACAAACAAGGATCATTATCTGCTGCCCTGAACGAAAAGAGCCAGTGGCTCCAATCTATTTCCCAGGCAACAACAGGTGCCCTTGTAATTCCCCCAGAAGAAACAACATCCTTCACAGTCAGAAAGCTGAACCACCTCCTCCCAGCTGTGGGTGCCTTCAGGTAACTCAGCCCAGAGCACAGGGCAGCTTTAACAGCAGGTATGTCACAATTAACAATGTGTGGCAGACACACATTTATGCACAGGCAATGGCAGAGCCTCTGTTACAAGCCCTCTTTGAATGGGACCATCTGGACTTTGCTCCCAGGTTGGTGGAACATAGATTCATCACTCCAAAAATGCAGCACACTGGTTTTTGCAGGCTCCCCTCTCCATGCTCATTTTCATTGCTGCAGTAACAGTTAATGCACTGACTTTACCTTGACACTGGAAAACACCTGTGCTCACATAGGGGTAAAAAATAATATCCTCTGAAAAGCAAAGCACAAGTTATCTGATATCAGCAAAGCATCCAGGCATAGACACCACTTTTATTTCTTTCTTTTCAAAGAATTGTCCTTTATCCAAAGGACCAGGTGAGTGCAGCAGCCTGGCCATAGCCACACTGTAAGAGTTGATAGGGCCAGCACTGTGTGCCTGGCCTGCAGGAAAGGTAAATTATACAATTAGCATTGTTTTCTTTCTTAAAGCAACTGCTGTGGCAGCTAAAGTGGCACCTGGAGGCCTCCAATGACTGCAAAATTGGAGTCTGGTGGGTACCTGTGTGGAAACAGAATTATTCACACACAAAACTGAGGAACGCAGGAAAGACAGAAGGGAAAAACAAGGTGAGGAGAGAAACACAAAATACAAGGTGAGAGAGAGAAGCACAAAGCCTTTTGCTGCTACTGATAACAGCCATGAGGAGCGTGGAGCAGCCAGTGAGGGCAGACTGCAGCTCAGAGACAGCCCAGCTGCTCTGGGCCCTCGTCCTTCATCACGTTCAGGGCAGATCAGGAATCCGATAGCACAGCCCTGACAAATCCTTAAGGAATGAGAGCAGAGTCCTCTCTTTCCATCCAGCTCTCTGTCACAATGAGAAACCACTGCAGACTCTACCCACAATTACAGATTTCTCTCACTAACTTTTCCTTGGAGCCTCTGCAGCTTCCCTTTCATGCCCTTATTCCCATAAGTAATCTTCATTCACATCAGTATTCCCATGGAAACCAACATCACACACATCCGTGCCAACGGTGTGCTCCTCTCCTGTGACCCAACATCAAACAGCCTGACATTTTCTTTTGTCTCAGCAAAAAAAAACCCAAAACCACCCTGTTTGAGCTTTAAGGTACAATATAATTTCAGATGCATGTAGTTTTATTTTTAATAAAGCATTAAAATATGATGAAGGCAACATCAAAGCAATAAATACCATTTAAAATGTTTCAAAGAGAATTATTTTGAATGTAACTTTTTGCTGTAAGCTTTGACATTAAGTTTTTCTCCATTTTTCTCCACTAAAAAGCAACTCCAGGTGAAAGACTACTACATGTTAATGAGCTGTGCCTCTTTGTGAAGAATTTTAATGAAAATTGGTTTGAAAGTCTCCTAGTTTACCCTTCATGAGGGATACCAGAACTCCATTTGAGTGTCATGTTTTTTACTGTGAGCAGCTCATCCTTACTGTCCATGGCAAGAAAAGAAAAGGCTCCAAAGACAAAGCACACACAGAAGAGGGGGAATTGCTGTACAATTCAATCATGCAAACACTGAAAACCACAACACAAAAACTAGAAGTGTTCAAAGCAGCTGGATGTTCAAAGTAGCTGGGTGAGCTCTGGTCCCACCTGAGCTGAGCCTTTGCCTTACCCTGTCTGCACCTGTGCTGTCCTTTAGCTCAGATTGATGGCAGCTCTTGTTTGAAAAACAAATCTGCAGGACAGGCAGTCTGCAGGCCACCACAAAGTCACCTGCTGGCAGCTGACACAGCTTCTCATTTCACAAAGTTCACCTTTAGAAGACTTTGGAGGCCAATGAAGAAATACCAGGAGAGTTTTTTCATTTTATTTTTCAGTGCTTTTCTAAATGCTTTAAAAAGCAAATGACAAGAGCTTGACTTAGCTGACATTTGTTGAAAGATCATTTCTGGCCAAGGGGTGAGCATATGGATTCTTTTTAAAAGCTTTTTATAGCTGTTGATAGACTGACCAAGAGGTGCTAGTAAAAAATGGGCCAGTTTAATGCTGCACAGCTCTGTTCTCATCTGCAACAAGTCATCTTCCATACAAGCAGACATGTAGAAATAAAACCTGTTTCTTGTGGACATTTGCACAGGGACTCCAAAACCTGCAAAAGATTTGGAGCAGAAAATTGGCAGAAGTAGTTGTAGCTCAGCCATGCATATAAGCATTTGTGAGCTGGAGTCCAGACTGACAGTAAAAAATCTGCCAATTCAGGCCCACTGGATACTGCTGAGGTTTCTTTATTCAGCCTCAAAGTAGAGAGAGTTTCCAGGCATGCTCTGCCTACAGACTATTCCATCCCTACTTACTTATATCCCCATGCATCATGAAACCTTGTACTTGCTTATGGTCTGGATTGGATGAATTTTAATTTCTTTTTTATTTTAATAAAAAATCCAAATTTCTTGGATTTAAAGTATTATCAGAATTAACTCTCCAAGATTAACTGCACAGAAGATAAAACCCTTGTATACATGCAGCAACATGAGATAAGCTTGTGCACACATGGCTTTGACAGAGGTTCTCAAAGCGTTTTTAAACTGCAAGAGGGACATCTGCTACCCCTGAAGTTAAAGAGCATCAGTCATTTTTCTGAGCAGGCCTTAAGACCACTTGCAGATTTTCTCCACCACTTGGGTAGGAAATTTAGGCAGTGATTTCTCTTACATGTTTTCTTTTTCACTCTTTTGACAATCAGGCAAGTAATGCACTGAAGCTTTCTGAGTCACACGGGCACAGCTCCAGATGTGTCTCCAGCACACAGCTCAGTCCAGACTCTTCAGAAATACCCTGATAACCTCACATACAGGTTCTGGGCTCTTACACAGACACATCAAACTGTGCTAGCCACAGAGCACAATTCCTAGGTCCTAAAGATCCAACTAGAAAGTTTCTATCACATCCAACAGATTACTGCTCTAGATTATTACTACAAGATAATGCACAATTCCCTCTTTGGCATATTCAAAGCAGAAATCATCAGGCATTAAAGTATCAGTCATAATTAATATCTAATTTCAAATGATGTCTCTAGCAACTGAGCTCTGTACTGTGAATCTCAGAAAAGAACAAAAAGAAAAGGACAGAGGGGCCAAAATTATTTTTCAACCATTCACACTGTGTTCCTAGGGCAAAGTTCAGTGCCCACAGTCACACAATGGCATCTGAATTAGACATTCACATGAACTGATTTGGGCAGACAGATGTTCACCTCTCAGGTGCCATGTGCTAATTTCCCTTAAGACTGCAGGAGAAGCTTAGACATCCAGCTCAGAGCAGCAAAGTTTGATCCCACCCCAGCAATACACCATTCATAGGGTTGAACCCAGCATCTTTTTTTAATTCTTTCCAGTTTGGACACCGAAGGTGAGATAGAGTCATGGAAGCACAGAATGGCCCAGGTTGGAAGAGTCCTTAAAGATCATTTAGTTCCAACCTCCCTGCCATGGGCAGAGACACCTTCCACCAGACCATGTTTGCTCAGAGCCTCATCCAGGGATGGGTAATCCACATAGATACCCAGGGATGGGTAATCCACAATTTCTTTAGGCAACCTGTGCCACTGCCTCACCATCCTCACAGTAAAGAATTTTTCCTAATCTATCTAATCTAAATCTACTCTGAAACTATTCTCCCTTATCCTGCTCTTGGAAAAAGTCCCTCTCCATCTTTCATGTAGGCTCTAGTTAGGTTCTGGAAGGCACAATTAGGTCACTCCTAAGCCTTCTCTTCTCCAGACTGAACAATCTCAATTCTCTCAGCCTTATGTTCTACTCTAACAACACTGAAGAGACTCAGAAATTAGTTATTGAGTCCTTTGGCACTGTAATCTCCATGGCAAAATGCTATTCCATCCCTCCCACAGTCCAACCAAAGCAGCACATGACTCAGGGTGGCTGCAGGGAAGCAAGTTAATAAGATAAACACTGAAACTTCCTTTAATTTAACAGTAAGGCTCTTTCTAAGGCAGAGGCTGTACGTGTGTGATTTGGTAATTGGTTACACTGCATAGAAAAATATTTGCTCAGAAAACGCATTCTATTTGCTTGTTAAGAATAAAGCCTGCTTCTTCTCTTTCAGGGCTGCTTCAAGATTTCACCCGCATCACTCCCAGCTTCTCAGCACATGGAAATCCCAGGCTGAGCACCATGCACCATTTTAATCACTTCCTTTCCCTCTGCCCTGCATTCCAGAGGACATTAAAAACTTGTTGACACCTGTCTGGGGTTTGCAAAACTTCAATTTCAGCAGGTGCTTGTGGGCTCCAAAGTATGTAAGGGAGCAAACTGGCAAAACCCAGTTATCCCCAGTCCCTGCAGTGCAGTTGTAACAAGCAGCATGGTAAGACTGCCAAGGCAACTATAATATCCAGTTTTCTTTATTGCCATGCCTCAGAGTCCACTTGTTTGCCATTTGCCTTGACCAGCAAACTCCAGTGACAATCTTCTGAGGCTTCTTTACACAAGACAGAAGCCAGGATTTGCACTGCAGAATGAGCTGACTGGAAACATTGAATTACACTCACTGCATGCACCAGTGCCTTTGGAGTGCCTCTGGCATCATCAGGGCAGGATCCATGCAGGATCAAAAATCACACAGCAAAACCACACAAAATGAGCCACCCCTGCTGCAAAACCTATTTGCTGAGACTTCACACCTCCAGCAACACTCCATTCCTCCACTGGTAACTTGAAGAGAGAGAAACTAAGCACTAATAAAAAATAAATTTGCAAGGTAATTGAGAAGGGACAAAGAGATAGGGATTATATTTAACCATTTTCTGCCTGTATAGTCACTTTTGGTAAGCTTATGGTAAGAACGGATGAATGATTTTTAGTAGAGTACAATATGCAGAAAGCTTCAGGATTAAAAGAGCTCAACAAAGTATCTCAACTTGTTATCCCTTGTAAAAAATGTCCAATTTTTCAAACAGAGTTATTTTTACTATCTGCTAATTAACAAACAAGTTGTTGTAAATGTGTTACTGTGGATCCCTTTAGAAATTTTATCAAATGTTTGCCAAAATTTCTCATAAAGCCACAATGCCTCTGCATTTTTCATCTTAAATGCCTTGCTTTTAAACTACTTACAGTCACCAAGCTTTCTTATTTCAGGCTTCTGCTCACTGAAATCCCCATCAAAAGGCTAAGCTATCTCCCCAAAACTCAGTGACAGCTCTTCACAAAGCAAAGCAGTCGACCTTTCCAAGCCTCATTAATCTGTGGGAGCTGCCACAGCCAAGATCTGAAGGGAAAAGCAGAGGAAACTTGAATTGGAAAATATTTTGACATAATTGACCCAGATGACAAACTAAGCTTAAGCACATGTCAAGCACGGGGAGTGGTACAAAAGCATTGGCTGGGTGACACAGGAAGCTGAACCAAGCCAAGGTGAAGACAGAGCCCTGGGAACTCTGTATATTTTTGTAATTACTGCTCATTGCAAAAAGAAAAGATTCCTTCAGCCCAAGCTCTTAAGTAACAGCAAATAAAAGGTCAGGAATATTTTCTCTTTTTAAAAAAAAAAAAAAAAATCACACTGTAGTTGGATCTCCTAACAAATGTTTCAAATTAAAGTTTAAGAACAGTATAGTTCACATCATCTGTACCAGTGGTTTGCTCAGTGCTGACATTCTTAAACACTCCTTACTGTCACAGGTGGATTTGGTTTTCTTTGCTTTGTGTGGTAGGGATTTTTCAAGTATTGCTTCATCCTGTTTACAAAAATTACTGTGCCTCGCTTAGCTGAACTGCAAGGCATTTAACTTTTTTAAATTTAAGCTGTTTTTTGTCACTACCCCTAAGTGAGGCTTGGTCTTACTTTTGATTTTAAACAGACAAATGTTAAAAAGCACTAAGCAGCAAGAGGAAAAATGATGTTTCTGAAACCTGCACAAGCCTATAGAAGTTACATAATTTTTCTTGCTATATATCTTATAAACTCAGGTAATCTGCTTGTTAGACAGAAAACAGAACTCCAATTCCCCATGGATCAGACCATCACAGCTGGGTGATAGAATTTATCTGGATGAGTATCCAGATGGTACCTCCCAGCCTGACATCTTAAGAGCAGACTCCAGTGTTCATTCTGAAATAGGTTAAAACCAGAAAAAGCTCAATGTTTTTTTTATTTGGTAGTAAAGTTAATGACCTAAATAGCACAATAATAGGAGAGGGAAAAAGATTCCACACAGACTCTGCTAATTGCTTCCAAGAAAAGCCACAGAAAATATGTAAGGAAAAGTAATACTCATCTGATTCTTAGCAAAACACAATGACACAGGATTTCCTAAAAATTAAATAAACTAACAAATTTAAAATCCAAGAAGGCAGTCATAATGCATCTAAATAAACTAAGATGCAAGACAAATGCAGAGATAATTATCTATCCTATACAGCAAGCCAGGCGGGTTACTTCCAAAAATATAATATCACCACAAAAATCCTAGTGGTCTCACAAAAAATAAAGCTCAAAAAACCAGCCAGTCAAAACTGACCCTAGGTGCAGGAACTGTCAAAACAGTCCACAGAAATACCTACGACACAAATAGTCCAATGAGGAAATACAATGACAAAGGGTTTCATTTCCTTCATGCTCAGTTTCAGAAAGCTAGATGACATCTAAAGCAAAAATGTCAGAGAGACAGGTTGTATATGACAGCAAGGTGTCATCAGCCTGGCAGAAGCTGAAAATTATATCCCCATCATAGTCATATGGATAGGTCCAATACCTGAATATAAGGGGTTTTTCTTACTAGCACAAAAAATGCATAAAACACATTTCAGAAGAAAATTACAAACTTTGGTACAAGCACAAGAGGATTGTGAAAGACAAAGCGCAGAAAAGGCTGACTGAAACAAGCAGTCAGTCAGATCAAAAGCTGTTGATAAGTCAAGACTGGTGTTCAATCCTGCATAACGAAAAAATTATCCTAATCCATTCCTTCACACAGTCTTACAGTCACTTGTATCCATGAGTGCAAAACACTGCAAAATCTCCAAGCAGCTGAGAACAATTCAGTTGTTGCCTTTTCTGTAACAGAGATTTGGAGGGGGGAATAATCCAGATGACCACTAAAACCTTGAAAAGCCTCAATGCTACAAGAGATTTAGAAAAAGGGGCTGGCGGGAAGCAGCAGGAAGAGCCATCCCCTGGAAAGTAGCTGACAACCTCCCCCCCCAGTAAATTTAGCAGATACATTGTATTAGAAACAAAGAAAGTCAAGAGAAGGAACAAAAATAAACTATTCCCCCTAGGAATGATACGCAAGATTGCTTTGTAAAACAAACCAACCAACAAGCTTTGCTCTGGAAAAGCAAAAGGTCACCAATCTTGGTGCAAATACAGCTATAAAAAGTTTTTGGCCAAGTATCAAAGAGCATGTTTACAAAAGGGCAACATTCATTGTAACACTAACCATTCAAATCTCACAATAGATTTCAGGAGAGAACAGGATGCAACGTCAAACATCTGTTATCACGTTATTTCTTCAGCTCCTCTGCCCAGAAATGACATGGACACTCAGCCCATCTCCCAAACCTCATGAGAAGCCAGTCAGACGTGGGCCAGAGGCTGCCTTGTGACAGCTCCCTATGCCCAAGACAGATGGAAAGGTCACATTTGAGCAGTTTGCTCATAACCCAGCTGAAACGTCTCACTGAACAGAGTCAGCTGTCCAAACTGCACAGACACATCTGGCAAACAAAGCCTGCCTGGAGGCGATACCTGCTGCACTGAAGCAGGACAGCCAGCTCAGACAAGGACAGCACATCCAGCACTGATGGCAGGGAGCTGGGACTTGCTGTGCTCGTGGCTCTAAAATGCACTGTGCAGACACAATAGTGCCGTCCAAAAATCACCGAACCGAGCAAGCACTGCATGGAACAGAATCGATCTCCTCTCAGGCTTCACAGCCAAAGGGAGAGGCAGCATCCAGAGCTGTGCCTCCTGCCTGCCTGCAGCCCCTGCTCCAGAAGGGCCCAAGAACCTCTGCCCTCTGCAGTATCCCAAGAGAGTATCCTACAAGCTGTACAGCAGACACTTTTCATCAGAATTACTTACTCCAGAGAGTCTGGAAGGAAAATGCAAGTCTGAAAAGTAAATCATCAAGAATCGCACTTTCGTTTCAAAATGCCTGATGTCGGTTCCAGGGATGGATATCCAAGACATAATGTAGAGAAGGGGAAAATTAATAAGGCTATAAGCAAGAAAAGAAAAATCCTCTCTCAAAAACACCCCAACAAAACAAACCAAAACCCCACAAATTCATCTAGTTTGGATTTATTGCAGGAACACTTGCAGTGGAAATTAATTCATGCCTGTTGTGCTTGAGAAAGTGCTACAGATGATGTTTAACACATTTAGTACATGATGGATGTTGCCTTTTTCTGTCCAGGAAACAAATGTGAAGTTAGAGAAAGTGGGCTATGTTCCCTTCCTGGAGTCAACATGTCCAAGGTTGGACATGCTCCAGAGATGTGCTTCTTGAAACATCTGTACATTGAATATTTGACCAGTTCCAGGCCAGGGGATTTAAACCAACTGGGAATCACAGGCAATTTCCTAGAGCCAGACACTTCTGCAGCTTGTCAGTGATGGGGAATGTTGCACGTGCAGAACTGCACCATGGCAAAATGCTGCATTACTGTACACTGCAGCTTTGGATACCTCCTGGTCAGCATGAGCCACCCTTCACTCTCAGACAATTAACTGCATCAGTAAAACTGTCTGATAGTGCCATGATTGAGGGATACAAGACAGCAACAACATCCATTTTCAACTGATTTTCTTTTTTCCAGACTGCTACCTTCTTTCCCCACCCTCTCAGGCACCAGTGCTTAGGGTGAGACAAAGAGGAATGTTTTCTTTTAAGCAGAGGCGGAGGAAAAGGTTACCTTGTTTACCAGTAACTCTGGAGCACAAAGAACTACTTTGTCTTTATGGAAGAGGCAGGAAAGGTAGCGTTTCTTAAGGGCTGAGGTTTCCAAAGCTGCCCTTGTTGATGTGACTGTGACCCAGAGGGCTGCCTATAACCCCAGGGAGCCCAGGCAGTGAAGGGCTGCTGGCTTCAGGGTCAACACAAGCGCCTCTGCTCCCAGAGAGGATCCACAGCATGCCTGAAAGGATGGGAGGAGGAGGAAGCTGTGTGCAAACTAACACAGGAGGCTTTGTGAGTCAGGAGATGGTCAACAGAGAAGGGGACGTGATCTTACTGCTGAGGAGGAGATACTTTCAAAACGCTTAAACAAATGTTTTTTCTTGCACTTCATTAACAATCTGACACAGCTGCAAGAATAACCCATGTGGAATCACTCTGCTATCTTTTTTTTTCCTTTCCTATGCAGTGAAGCTCAGTATTATTATTAAATAACTTCCATTCATGTGTTTTCCATACAACCCACAGTGATCAATTACACTGATTCATAGGCAACGAAATCCAAAATTTTTCTATACTAAGTGTTTCTTAATGCTGAGAGAATATCCCATCTTTACAAGAGTATTCAAGATATAACTGATTTTTCAAGCTTTCTGAAAACTGATGAAGTAGAACTATTTCCCCAGGAAAAAAGGCAAATAGGACAAGAAAAAATCTGTAATGAAACACAAACAGTGAGATAAAGAAAGTGACCTTCCTGAGGAATGAAAAGGAATGTAAGAGATTAGATGATATTTCCATGCATGCAAGTAATTATTACAGTAACAGCAGCTATCCACTATCCAGAGGCACTTCTCATTTACATTGCTTTAATTGCAGTATAAATATTGTTGCCACTTTTAGAAAGACTTTAAACAATGCCAATATTTAAGACCTCACTCCACAGCTTACCTGTCCATCCCAGATCTGTGCTGTGACAAAATAATTCTTTTAATAGCATACAAGAAAGCACAAAATTTACTTGATATTTACAAGGTGTTTGCAGGAGCATATAGGGAACAGAAACACTAAGAGCCACTGGATTTTAACACTGGAAATTGGTAAAACCATCAGTTGTTATGTAGGAGTTAAGAAAATGTGAGTGTGAATGGCCTACCTTCACTGCCAAGAAGTTGAGGCCACTTTCATGAGCCAAAGCTTTTGCTATCATGGTTTTAGAGCACCCAGGAGGTCCATACAGCAGAACACCCTTGGGAGGCTGGATCCCCATTTGGATGAAGGACTCTGGATGTTTGAGAGGCCATTCCACTGCTTGCTTCAACTTCAGCTTGACATCTTCTAGTCCTCCTATGTCTGACCAAGATACCTGCAGAACAGAGCATTTTTGCTGAATTCAGACAATTCAGAGCAGAACTATTAAAGTAAATAAATCAAAAGTGCTCTGCAGAATGTGAACTGGTTCTTTAATAAAGTTGTTTCCAATGAGTCACTTCTTCAAAAAGTCTTTATTAAACAAGAAGCACAAGACAGGCCTGTCAGGAATACATAAAGGCATGTGTTATGTCCTACCAAAAAAGCAGACAGATCTAAAACCTGCCACACCTCTTCCTACAGTGCTGTCAACAAGCCTGAGAGTTTTCTCCACATCTTCCCAGCCTGCTCTTCCTCTGGTCACCATCCACTTCAAATATTAAACATGTCAAGGCACACCTAAATCAAATGATCTTCTGCCTTAAAACACTCTTCCAGAAATTTGCTCAACATTAATCATCCTTCAGCTCTGGAAAGTGAATTACACATGAAAAGCAAGCAGGGTGTTGCTGAGAGGCAAGGTATTGCCTTTTCCCCAAGCTGAAACCTGGAGTCACCCTTGGTTTGTCCCTATTTTCCCTGATGCCAGGACAAGGAGTGGAAACTAGAAGTAGACAGTCCCTGAGAAAGGTAATTCAGTCTGCTATTGAAGTGATGAAAAAAAGCATTTGGATGTGGTGCAAACACTTTTATTTAAGACCAAGCAAACTTCAAATCAAATAAAATTTCTCTTAGATTGTCAGACTTCAACGTAGAAGAAAATTACAAAGAGAGCAGAGAGCAAACAGCAAACGTAACAAAAGTTTGTGTTTATGAGTCAGATATTAAATAGTGTGACTATTCATAGTCACATAGTGTGACTTTAATTTCATTTAAGAAGATGTATTACCTACCCCCATAGCTCTTGATTCTATGTAGGAGATTTGTAACTGCACAGAACTAAATCTGACACTCTTAGACAACTTTTTCTGAGGGCAGAAGACAACATAAGGAGACAACATTGTTCTCCTTTTTTCAGTATCAATCCTTACTTATACCTGGCAAAGTATGGACTAGTCATCATGTCTTTCTATCTAGACAAAGATTTTGACAAACATGAACAAGAGCATCTTGAAATTAATTAGGCCATCGTGAATTCCCCTTAAGTTTCAGCAATAGAAGGCAAAATCTATTAGCAGTACTTTACATGCACATAAAAAGCCAGGGAGAAAACACTTAAATGTTACTTTTACTCTCTTAAATACTCAGTCATTTACCCTCTGCAAATATTCAGTCTTCTGAATATCAGTCAGGCATCGTTCAAGTGATTTTTCAGACCCACTACATGGCATTTAAGACCAGCACAAGTGACAGAATTGAACAGAAAAGGTGAAGTAAGGTCACTTTACATGAAGGTTGTTTTCAGCAATCTGGAGACTTAGAATAAGTCTAGAATGCCTACAATTTAAATTCTGACAGTACAAGGTGAGGAACTGGTGCTGCAATAGTATTAAAAGAAAAAATAGCTAATAAACCATTACCTTCACATTCTGGTGAATTCTAAACAGAACAAACTTGTCCTCATTTCAAAAGGAGAGAGATAATTGTTGGGGAGGGAGAGGTGAGGGAAGAGAGGTTGGGGAACAGTCTACCAGCAACAGTTCCACTGCTCTCATCTGCACAGGATCTCAAAGGAGAGGTCTTGCAGCACCAGCAATGAGGTGTGATGTTCTGTCACTGTGGAAATGGCTTTAAAGATTAGCCTTGGGGCTGGGCTCACACACACAAAACCAGCTCTCTGCTACACCAACATTTCATTACTGCTGCAATCTCTAGCTCCCCCCAGGTCAACAGAACTCAGAGTGCAACACAGAGCAGCAGTTCCCCAGAGGTTATTAAGCACCAGTAATAAAGAAATAAAGCAGACAGGCAAAGGATGTCTTATCCAGAATCTTTTGCCTGCAAAGACACAAATCTGAGTGTTGAATTACACTAAAGGGAGTGAAAGAGGCAAGCAAAACCCACACCACTCTCTGAAAAAAATTTCATAAAGACCCACAGGAGAGGGAGGAACAGCAATTGCAGTGCAACTCTCCAAAGAACTGCAGTATTAACTTCCTGATTTATAATGTGCATCCTCTCTCCCCTAAATCCTTGCTGCAGAAAAAGCAGCCTTCGAAAAAGGTTGTAACACACAGCAAAGTTCAAGAAAGGCTCTTTAAAATGGAAGGCAAGATGGTACACAGAATTAGGCAGCAAGGATTTTACATTTGCCTTGGTCACAGCCAACACAATTCAGACACAAGAGAAAGGAATTGTGGTTTTATTCAGAAGTTACTTGAACTCCTGTCATTTGACTGGCACATGGCTACTGTAAAGCAATGAATTATGGAAGAGCCCACCATCTAAAAAATGAAGCTGAAAATCAAAAAAATCTCATGTATGTCAATGGTTTTACTTGTAAGTAACTACATGGGCCAAAGGCCCATCCACACCAAGGGGTTGCCAAGTGAGTACTCCACCTGCAATAAATACCTAAAAAGCTGATATTATAAATGTAGTTCAAATTCCTGTCTTCTCTTTGGGGAAAAAAATCTCACATAATTTATAATTTATTTAGTGTATCAAGTTATTTTTAGCAAGGACTTTTTAGATTGCAGCATTCACAGAATACTTTGAGATGGAATGGACTCTAAATATCATCTAGTTCCAAACTCCCTTCCTTTGGTGATATGGGAGGACACAAAATCTGTTGCACCCAAATTACTTTAGAATCTACTTTAAACTCACCCCAGACAGCAAGCAGATGGCTTGAAATTTACCCTACACCTTCAGAGAATACACATTGCTTTGTGGAAATGCAGGTCCTGTCAGCACAAAAATAATCTCCACTAGGCTATTAATAAAGGAATGAATTCCAGTAGTACTCCAATAACTCAGTGGATGTTTAACAAATAAAACCAAGTGACAATCAAGGAAAACAATCACTAGGAGGGTGGTTTAGTGGACAAGAGGAACCTGAGGAGTAGGATGACCAGGACTGAGAACAGATTTCCTGCAGTATCCCAAGACCTTGCTTCTACCTGCCTGTGTTGTGCCATTGGGCAGCATTCCACCTGGCTCCGAAGGGACTAGAGTGCCTGAGAGGCACAGCAAAGGTATAACAACCTGAGCACACGAGCAAGGCAAGAATCAGTAACTCTGGCTCTCAGCAGAACCACTTAGCCTTGAGGATATTGGTGCCATGACACCATTTCCAGGAAAAGCTGTTTGGGGCCAGCCCAAGCAATTCCACCCTGCAGAGCATGGGCCCTTAGCAAGCCAAGCGTGACATCCGAGCTGGCTGCGTGCAGCATCCGGTTCACGGATTTCATTTCCCATTCCTATAAGTTTGGGAATAAGGGTCTACAGTTGTGCAATTTAATTCCCAAGTGACTCATTTTCATGCAATGAAACAGAAATGTTTTCTTCCAGGGCTTGGGGAGCTGCTGAGGAACATCAACACAACTGCTCACAGAATCAGGATTTAGTCAGATTAAATAAAAAATTTTTTTGCTCAATCTTCTTAGCACAGATCAGAGCTGCCTTAGACCAGGTCACTTCCCCAGCCCAATTTATGTTGGGTCTGCTACTGAAATACTATAATATGTAATTAAGAAAGGGCAGTGAGCATGGTAAAGATGAACCTGGCACCACCAAAGGAACTGTTCATATAATGACAGTCACTTGACAGGTGACTGTTTGGCAGTCATAATCAGCCTACAGCATTGAATTCTGCCTTCATTTAAAACCATATAATACCACTGAAGACATTCAGGCCACATTTACATAAAAATCAGAACAATCAAACTGTTTACAGTTTGTTTCAACACACTTTGGCTACAAATGCTAACAGTTGGTTTCTGCTTTAGTTTGTGTCTGCTTCCCAAAAGGCTCCAGATCTTCCTTGAACATGCATCTGAAGGTTTGTACCCCATTAATCCACTCAGCATAAAAAAACTAGAGATCAGGAAACATGATCCTGCACTCCCAAACTCTTCCTGGAGCATTAGGAACCATTCCGCAAAAGGTTCTTCACAGTAATAAATAAATAAACAAACACCCAAACAGAAAGATGATGCATATTCAGTAGTAACCTGAGGCTTCCACTCCATGAAATTCCTCTCTTTTTGTGGCCCTGACAATGCTGCCACAGCACTGCACAAAACAACTTACTTTTGGCACATCAATTGCCACCTCCCTCATGGCGCTGGGCCTGACATCCTTCATCCCCTGCAGGAAGTCGTTGAAGGCAATCATCACTGACCCAGCCACCGCGGTGTCCCCCAGGCCGGGCCTCCTCCCCAGCGCTCTCCGCAGCGCGCACAAACCTAGAGAAACAAGGAAACATGGAAATAGGCAGGCTTCCTCCTGGTTCTCATGAGCACAATGTTCCACACACAAACACACTGCAGCACTGGGAAAGAAATGATGCTCCAAAGTGTCTCAGTGCTGGACCTGAACTACGTCAAAAAACATGTTAGACATTTCGGAAAAGAGAGCACAAAAAAGGGGATTTAACAACCACAGATAGAATATAAATTGTATCAGTTCCAACAGATAGAATGAAACAGCCTTGTTCCCCTTTTCCCAGAGATGAAACTCTCCACATGTCCATACGTTGATGTGAACACATTTTTAAACCACAGAGGAAGCAGGACAATGAACATTCAAGGAGATGTTAAATCAGCTCACAAGAAATCCACAAACTCACCCACTTCTCTATTATGTGGACAGTATCTTCACAACTTTTAAAAAAAATCTGATGAGATTGCTTTAACTTCCATTGGAACCATATTTTCCCATATAATAAGATGGCAGACACCTGCATTTTTCTTGATATGGAACAAACATTCCCTGTGACACTCAATAGCTCTTTGTTCCCTTCAGCAATTACACTTTTCAAAAGCAGGCAGAGCTTTTACCCACTCTTTTGTTTGGACAAATCACTCACATACAGTATCTATAAATCTTGATACTAATTCCTAGTTCCCTCCTATAAATCAATCCCTCAGAAGCCACACAAGTCCCACCTACTCACACATCAATATTCCTCAGGCAGGGCCAAAAGGTACCATTGGCAGCTCCCAGGCATTCCCAAGAGAGCAACTGAAGCTCCTGTTGTGTAAGATGTCCAAAAGCAGGATTGCTTCCCCTCTATAATTATCCCTTTTAAGGCCTAATATAATTTAGAGTTTCATTGCTTCTGCTTCCAAACCTGTCCAGTGACTGAAAATGTTAAACGGTTTTTTTTGGTATATTATTACATGATGAGTATAATTTTATGTGCAGGTACACACACATCCAGATATGCAGTATCTGTTGCCATGCGTTCCAAAACAAATGAAGCACTTCATACCACACCAGCTCACCTTGCATGACCATAAAAAGACAAACATTTGTTAAGTCTCTTCTATATTTAACCAAACAAAACATCAATTAGTGCTACATGAAAGGACAATAAAAGGGATAAGCCGTTTCTGAAAATAGACGTGGTTTTAACTTTCAGCAGATTGTTGTCTTTTTTTTTCTGCAGAGGCACTGGTAGATGCAGACATGCAAAGTTTGTGACAATGACAGGAATTCTGCATTTCCTACAATATATACAATGTGTGAAGAGATCTAATACGTCCCCTGTGAAGCAGTACAGCTGGTGTCTCTCCATAAAGTGCCAATTACGGCAGAGTCAGAGCACCTGCATCCAATACGCAGGCTCTTAATACAATAACAGAAAGGAAAAAAGTTTGTATTTCAGGTTTCCCCTTGCACAGAACATCCAAAACTAATAAGATATATAAATAAAAACATTCCATGAGGCCAAGGAGAAAAATGAAAATCTGGTCACCAGAGGACAAGTATAAAATGTTACTGACTCATTTTAACAACTCAGGCAAATTTCTCACCCACTTCTTCCTTCCTCGAAAGAAGTTTATTTTAAGCAAAAAAAAAAACAAAACAAACAACTTAAATGAGACAACATAAATTCACCCCCCCAGATTTAAAATTTATATCCAAACAAATAGCAAATTCAACATACTATTCCAGTGTCATTGCAGCTAAGACTTTGTGGGGTGGGAGTGGGCATTGAGGTCCAGTCTTCTAATTTCTTTCAGGGCAGTTAATTCACACAGGAATCTCAGTTTAAAAAAAATGCAAGTAAATAATATCACACAAAATTAAGGCACAGAGAAAGCAAGTAAAGGATAAAGATATCCACTCACTTCTATACCTACTCCACCAAGTACTCATTTGAGGCATTTTAAATGTCATAGTTATTTTTTTCCCCTGACATGAGTACCTCTTAAAACCAAGCACGTTTATTTTAAAAATTGAGAGAGAATACCAAATAAAAATGCCCAAGGAGACCACGGCTCTTAAGGTTTGTTACAGCCAGTGGTACGAGGAGTACAAGTGAAATTTCAGTCCTCAGCAGTGAGTTTGAAAGGCAACAGCCTTGATCCAGAACAGGAATAAAGAGGTCACAGCTTTCCAAACAAAGCCGGAATTCATTTCAGCATGTGCACGCACACGCCACTGCACAGGTCAGCATTTAATTGAAACAATGTTTTACATTAAAACAATAATAAGAAACAGATTGAAAAAGAAAGCATGATTCTTCCTGTTTCCTCCTGTTATCATAATCATTCTTTCCTGCACTTCAGATTGACCTCCAGCAAGAGGGGTGGGGGAGGGAGCCTCAGTAACAGGAGAAGGATACAGCCAGTGGCTTGCCAGAGGCAGGAAAACACATCCTTGTCTCGAGATGCTGAAAGATGGATTTAATGTAAGGAAATGCAGGGTAGGATGCAAACCCTGCTGCCAGAAGCAGTGCAGAGGCAAGAGATGGAATCTTACAGCAAAGCCATGTCCCCCACTACACAAGTTATAATGCAGATACAGACAGGAACACCTCAGGAAACATCAGGCACCTGGGTGTCTTCCACGTGGGAATGTTTTGGGTCGACCATAATGTCATTGCTGTGAACTGGCTCTGAGCACAGCACTTGTTTCAGCTCTGCTTGCTGCTTTTCAGATGTTACTCCATTCTTCAGGGTTAATGAGTTCCGATAACTCCTTTGGCAGTGCCTGGGGGGGCTCAGAAGTGGGAGAGTGGGTTTTCCCTGTTTTACTACAGTCCTGCATGAGGGGAGGAAGGACTGAAGTGCTGAAGGGTCAGTGGCACTTTACACAGGCACAAGAGTATTTTGAGTATACACTATTTTGAGTAAAGGGATAGTGAACAACACCGATCCTCAGTGAATGGAAAACCCCGGTTTAAACAAAAAAATTAAATAAAATAAAAAGGAAAAGGGAAAAAAAAAGAGCAGCGTAATAAGGCATGCATGATTACAAACAATGGAAAATAAACAGTTTGTTCCAGCCCAGCAACTGTGTGCTCTACCTCACCAACTCATCCTGTCTGTCTAGAACAGAGGAAACCAAGTGGACAGAGGGGAAAAGCCCAGCAGAACGCCCTGTCCTGCTACAGATGATCCTTCTTTGGTGCCAGGCTATGCACAAGGTCGACAGCATTGCCTGCCTGTAAGATTTTCTTGCTCATAGCTTGGCTAAGTTTTGGCACATTAGGTCACAATAACAAATATCTGAGCCTAAAAATAGATCCCACGACACTGCTATTATTTGTCAGAGTCTGTGTATAATTACACACTGCTGTAAATAATAGGAAGCAGCCACTCAGAATGACCAACATATATACTTTAGGTTTCCAAAACAGAATATATACACAGCACTTGAGGAAATGAACTGAGCCCAACAACATGGTTAATCATGCATCTTTTACTGCCCATCAGCTACTCCTTCTGCAAATCCATCCTGTCTGGACTTATTCCACCAGAATCCCAACACCAGAATTTTTAAGCAGCTTCAAAGAAATTGTTATCTTCTTGTAAGGTTGTTTACAAGAGTAAATGTTTCTTCTTTCCCTGCTGATCTGGCATTTCTCTCCCAAATTCTTGTGGCCAAACCCAGATGACACACACCATTTCTCCCTGTCAGATCCAACGTGATCCTCTACCAGATGGCTGGCAGTGGAGGGCTCAAGAGAGGGGCACGAATGGGTAAGACTCCAGCTCTCTTATGGCACTGAAGGGGACATCTTCCTCTACTTCCAGATCTTTACATACCACACTTCAAAATTTAACAGGTTTACGCATAGAAAAAGCATTTCATATAACTTAAAGTCAGTTTAAATATGTATTTTAAACTTTTTTTTAATTTAACCCGTACATAAAAATGCATTAGGGAAAAAAAGTCAGGAAGCAGAAACCTTGACTTTTTGCTCTCAAAACCATATTCTGCAATCTGTCTTTAGCTGCCAGAGCTATATGGGAAAAATCCCTGAAGAACTTTCATGCACTGGTTGCACAGGAAAGATAATGCCCTTAAATCCCTTGTAACCATAACATTGCAAATTCACTGGGCTAACCTGAGCACTAACCTAGTGCATGGATTATATCCACGATTTATAGTCCTTCCTGAAGAGCCCTGACATTTGCTGGAACATGTCTGTGGAGCTGCTGAGAGGTGTGACAGGGGAGGGCAAGGAAGGAAGGAAGGAGGAACTGCATTTTCAGAACTTCTTTCGTAGAGGAAACGCTTTATTCACAGATCAGGTACACACACACGTCATTTATCCCGACACTGTGACAACAGAGGGAAACAAGGAATACCAGACTGCCTGTTCCTAGCCTGCTCCCAGACATAAATGTACCAAAGGGTGGTCACACGTGTGTGAGGAGAAAAATAAGCACTGCCAGGCTACCAGAACAGCAAGGGCAGAAAGACAATAAGCAACAGCTCATGGCTAACTGCCCAGTCTAATTGTAATTAGGAATGTTGGCAAGGGATACAACTAAAAATTAAAGTCAGGAGACTCATGAAAACTTTGCCTGAAAATGTTTAAGTGGTATCCCCCAACAGTAACCAATCATTCCACACACAAATGCCTACTAACTGCATTGCCACACATGAATAATATCATTTCTTTCATACCACTCAAGCTGCAGAAGCAAGAACATGGTGACATCTGCCAAGAAGGTTCATTTAAAATATTAGTTATAGCTTTTGATCAACTCTTCTGAAAAAATAATCCCCATTTCCTGCTTATATAAATATCAGGAGGCAGAATGGGATGTGCTTTAAACAGATTATTAAGTACTCAAGCCACAACTGTGTGCATGAAGTCAGCAATCCCATCATCCAATTAGCTGCAGATTTTGGATAAACACACACTTAAAATTAGTTATGATGAAAACCAAAAGTTCACATGCCCTGACTGCAGTGAGTGCAATGTTCCTTGTGCAAAACCAAAAATCAAGTACCATTACAAAACAAACAAAAAAAAAAAAAAAAAAAAAGCAAAGATTCTCTTGAAGAAAAAAGATTTTCTTGAAGAAAAAAGCTCCAAAAACCACCACAGCGTGCACCAGCATTGCTGTAGATGTAGCCAGTTCTGCAGAAAAGCCATCATTCCAAGCTGCTGCTGGAAGAAACAATCCCAAAATCCATGTTACAGAGGCCAAAAAAGCCACATTGTTTTGCCATGTGTGTGTGCAAGCAAGGGCCCATTTGCTCCTAACCTGCTCAGGCAATTGCATTGGTTTAGAAACACCCTCTGCTTCAGGGACCCGAGTTAAACACCACAGAACACAGCACCAACTTCACACTCTTAACACTGAACATGGGCATTGGATTTTCTTGCTTTCCTTACACCATAAATTAGAGTGATGGAACACAGTGCCAGAAAACTCAGTTGTCCCAGTCCAAAAATTCATTTATATCTTGACTTTTATACCATGTCTGTGCTTTTCAGTGCATTTCAAAATCCAATATTCTGCCCTTTCTGCAAAAATTTCATAACACTTTTTTCTAATATTGACCATCTGACTAGATATGTTATTAATATTCCCCAAACTCCCACATTTTCTTCATGACCTTTTCACAAAAAGGCAAGCAGCCTTTCCCACCTCATTTTGAATGTCACATGGGAACCAGTACTCAGTTAGACAATGCAATAGCAGATTGTTTGCAACAGCACAGCTTCAATATTTGTCCCTGCTACTAATAAATAAATAACAACACAGACATGGTATTTTCAGTCACTTTCCATAAGGGAATAAAATAATTATAGCATGTCAAACAGATTTGAAAGGGGAAGCACTGCAACTGCAGTCAGTTAATTAGAAAGCAAACCAAAAACCACCCTGCAAAACAAACAATCCCATTGCCTTGGTCATCAACTGCCTCTGTCAAAATCTGCATTTTCAACAGCATCTCAAGCCCACACTCCTACATCTAGCAGCACAATCCAAGGAAAATATCTACATTTGCCGCACACCCCCAGCAGAGCCCGAGTCCAGACAGTGCTGGGAAAGGTTCAGAACCTTTATGGCTTCAAGAAAGGCAGGATATTCCTGATGCCCTAACACTGGGCTGTTTGGTCAGGGCTGTGCCGAGCTGAAAGGAAGAGCTCGATGGCAGACAGGAGGCTGGGAAGGCAGGGGCTGAAGGCAGCGTTTGTGCGGCTCCAAGAGCAGTCGGGGCTGCTCCTCGGGGCGCACAGAGCCGCGCTGTTCGGCACATTGGCTCATGTTTCCTGCAGGTGGCCAGGCCACCAAACTGCAGGGGCTGGGGGGGAAAAGCCTCACAGGTACAACAAAGAGACATTCCTGGGCTTCGGGGGAATTCACTTCACCCCCAGTGACAGGGAAAACCAGACAGACCTTCAGTTGATTATTGATTATTAATTCTTACTTTTAATGCAAGTGGTCTGCAGAAAATCTTTTTTTGGGGGGTAGAAGATACAGCAGGAAGTTTCTCGGCTCCAACAAAAAGCTAAGTACAGTATGCTCCTAAATAAATAATAAATCACACCTTTACAGATCTAATATCCACATAAAATCATTATGGATTAAAGAGCATAAAGCCTCTCCATGCTGTGTTATTCACCAGAATGCAGGGAAAATTAAATGGGCAAATGAACAGCACAGACAAGATCTCCAAACAACAGGACTCAAAATTATGAGCACAAGACTCACAATTGTTGACCAACAATTGACTCTGTTCACCATTATCACATGCCTGTCAAAGTGGCTTCACAGATCCAGCAGAGTAATGCTGATTCATACTGGTCAAAAATGCATCTCAACCTCTTATTTCTCTAAGATTATTCTGTAACGGACAGCTCAAGCCAGCAAACCATTCTAATCCTAATGGCTAAGCAGGGTGATACCTTTTTTAGGCAATTAAAAAAACTTCTGATGCAAAACAAAGTCACCAGTGCCTCTTTCACAGAAGTCTCCAAGTCCCAGTGGTTGCAGCATCCTTACTGGAAGCAAATCAATGTTCTTGCCAGAGTGACCACTATTTAAACAAAGCCATTTGTTCTTCCTCTCCTCATGATGCTATCTTATCACAGCCCAAGTGTTTTATATCAGCACACTGAAATGATGTGTAATGAACAAGGATGTTCAAGATAAATTCTGAGAGTCACAAAGCAAATACTTCCTTTTTCTGTAAACAATATGACTGAACCCACTCCTTGAAGAAATCAAGCTATATTTATATTCACCCTCCTGAAATGCTACAGGCAGCCATAGAAGGATAAGTTTATAATAAATTGCTATATTTGGAAACCTTTGTTGCTAAGCATCTTCTAACATTCATTACAGTTTATACCATTCATGTCCCTGCTACATAATTAACATTTCATATGTTTTGGTTTTTATTAAAAAAAGAAGTACAGTGCTTATCTTCACCAATAAATTAAAACCATTATAGTTTTTTAGGTAATTAATAAAAGACCATGTGGCAAATTAAATAAAGGAGAAGCATCAAGATCTCAAGGTCATACAAACACTGATATTATATGCCAGGATGTGGCAGTCTATCTTCTACATACTCCTCTGCTTGAGATAAAACGATCCAGAGGGCAGCTGTTCACACTAAAAACCAGTCTACTAAATAATTTAGGATACAGTAGACCTCTCCCAACCTGAAGAACATGAATTTCTCAGCTACACACATAAATCAGCCCTTTTCCTGTCAAGAATTCTGTGTGTGAATCCCTTGGATGGTACTCAAGTCCTCAGGAGTCTGCCAAGAGGAGCCCAGTACAAGCTGATGTCCCCAGGATGTGGCCCAGTGCCCAGCATGGAATCTGCAGGTTTATCACATTTGGCTGTTATCTTCTATGGAAATCTCAAGCATCTCTCTAGGCAATAGAGAATCACAGCAAATCTTCATTTCTCCAGTGTAGCCATGACAGATATTGTAACCTGGACATGTAGATATCCTATAAAAATCAGCTTTATGGTTTCATTTTTGTGAGAGGCTAGAACTGTATCTTCAGTTTATCTTCTTTATAGAAATAAAACCACTCTTAGCTGATTATTAGAAGCATCTCCATATATAGGTGTCATGAGTTTTGGTCACAACACCCTGTTTGGGAAAGTCCAGATCACACTGCACAGATTCTCCAAGTTTCTTGTCCTCTTTTCCTCTCCCTGCCCATCCCAGCACACATAACACCAGAATTCTGCACACACCATAGTCACAGGGGCCTAGAAACATTCAACACAAAATGGACATTACAGGCCCCCAAAATTTCTTCAAAATTCCCATGAAAATGCAGAGTTGCTGAACGGAACATGAAACTTGACTGTCTGACCCCAGCAGTACCACTAAGCAAATCTTGCACTGGAGAACAAACAACTTCTGCCAAAAAAACCAGTTGGAATATGTTTAATTCTACAATATTTATTTACTTTCCATCAACAAATGATCTTCAGAATTATATAGAAGGCAAACATCAAAGCTTTTATAATGAAGTATCTTGGGAAACCTGACTAGAGATGCAAAAGCCCTACAAATACTACATTTACCATGTTACTAATTACTGCTCTCTTGGTTTATATAAGCAGTATATACACAATATATGTGTTAAAAAAACAGAGTTGAAGTAGAAAGATAAGGAAAGATGAGTCCTCTGGAAAATTATCTAAACTTTGTATTAAGAATATAAACATATTTAGCTTGCAACCTTGCAGTCTTAACAGCCCCAAACCTAAGGATATAAATGGGGTATGCAGGACTCGAGAGTCTCCCACAGACCACAAGAGAAATACAATCAGTAAGCAACAGTAATCCTGTGCCAAAAACTGAGCATGTATTCCTGAGTTCTGAAATCCTTTTCCTAAGCTAGTTTCCACATTTCCCCTGTACTTAGATATACATCAAGTCTGAATGTAGCACAAATAAACTTAAAATTTGTGAAAGAATTCTTAACTCAGATGTTGTCTCAATGCTAAGCATTTTAGAAATGTGCATTAGATGTCCTACCTACACGTTTATACCACATTTTATGATGTAATATACATATATATGAAACGTTATGTTCAATTCTAAGGCCTACATCACCCAAAAAGTTATTGACAAACTGGAGGCAGTTCAGAGAAAAATCCACACAATTTCTCAGAAGGCAGGAAGGACTTATTTATGAGGAAAGATTAAAAGAGCTAAATATTTATAGTTTGGCTCAGTAATGAATGAGGAGGTAGGGGACATGAGAACAGCCTAGAGATATCTGAAGGGTGTAAACACTAAGGAGGGAGAGCAAACGTGTTATACAAGGATGTAAATAGAAATAATGGGATAAAACTAAACAAGGGAAGCTTAGGCTGAATATCAGAGAGCATTCCTGGACAGCAAGCTAGCTTGGCCCACAGCAGAGTTTCTGAAGTGAAGCAATAGGAGCCCATGCATCTTGGAACAACACAAAAAACTAGACAAAACACTGGAAAATTTGCCATTTGAAGGAATCGTCCTCTGCTGAGGAGAAACAGTATATTATAAAAGTATTTGCTAAGCTTAACTCCAGTGAAAGCAGTAATGTTTTACAGGGTGTTGAAAATGTAATATAAAAAACAGATAAAGAGCGTACCTGGAAAAAAAAAAAGAAAAAAATAATCCAACTAAGAACATTCCTTAATGATGAGCAACCTAAATTCAGTTTATGTAACAGCTCAACTGACTCATGCTTGTGCAACTTCTTGAGGAGGAAAACTTCACGTGGGCTGCAAGGAGTTAACGGCGCTGGTCTGTATTTCCCCAGCAGAGGTCACCCCACCGTAACAAACGCCAGGGCAATCCGACAGCACGGATTCAAACTCGAAGAAAGAAGTGCAACAGGAAGGAGACATCCTCCTCCCCTCGTTCCCACCACTGGCTTTGGATGCAAAGCTCCTGGATAACACCATGTCCTGCAAGCAGTCACAGGTAAGATGCCTGAAGGGTTTTGCCTATGCAATGCTCGACCTGCACAACATTCGAGATTTATTTTCTAAGAGGTCCTCAAGAAGTGGGTAAATATCATCTATTTGCAGCTGGATTTTGAAGACATCTGCACATGCATAAGTAAAAGCCTCAGCTGGGTCATGTTTGGAATTGAAACCACAACACTTCTCACTGAGAACTTGAGATTACATTAGTTAAGTGTTTACTAGTTGAGCACTGAGACACAGGCAGACTGACAGGCTTCCAAAAACACAGGGGAAGGAAAATAAAAAGGGAGTTTATCTTTTTTATTAACAAATATAAACAAGCAGGAAAAAATTATGTTTTCTAACTAAAAACAGCGCTTAAAACTCAACTGAAGCCAAGAGGAACGCACTAGAAAACAAATAATGTCGTAGATTTTTTCATAAAAACTCCACAAATTCCTATTTGAGAACTATCCCTTAAAAATTCTGGAAGCTGGCAAGCAAAGCCTTGGCTGTTCCAGGTGCCATCACCCTTAATAAAACATCTGTCATCTTCACAGTCAGTTCCCATGCAGGGATTATCCGCGCTCTGTGCCACTGCCAGAGGAAGCTGTCCCGGTGCCAAAGGAAATAAAAGTAACCAGCACATGCAGCAAACTTATTTGTGAACTACAAGGGAGCAAACATGTGTAGGCAGGGCTGGACAGTTGGATTTTGACTCAGCTGTTTTAAAGGGCTGCTCATGGGCAGATTTCAGTTCCAATGCTCAAACTGTGCAGACGCACTCTAGCAAAACCCAGGATCTGATAGAGCGTACTTGCAATATTTTATCCAGTGAAAACAGAAGCGAAGCATTCCCTGGAACATACTGAACCTTGGCATGCATAATTCTCCAGGGCTATGCCTGTTCCCAAGGCCAAGGGCCACGTTCCAGCCCCCAGCTCAGGGTGTGCTCTGTACCTCTCCAGCTCTGCTGCACAATCTGAGCCAGGTGCACCACCCAGCACCCTCGCCCCTGCCAGGAGTTCTCCTCTGCAGGAAAATGGAATACAGGCACAAAATATGGAGGGGAGACACAGGAACACCCCTGAGGCCCACTGCCTCCACAGCCTGGGAACAAGGACCTGCAGGGCAAGCTGTGCAGCCAGAGTGACCTAGGGTTTTTGTGTGCAAGGGGCTGTCTAGAAAGTAGAAAAACTCTTAGGGATATTAGTTAACTCCCAAAACCATTGCTTTACTGAGAGCAAGCTGTCTAAGATCCTAGAAATGGCATGGGTGATTCCCCAGGGTTATTGATCTTAACGCTCCATGTTAAAAGTTATTAATATTCAAAGAATTTTTCCCATCTGCCTGGGAAGAGCTTGGCTGTGTTTCCTTTGGCACAAGAATTAATAAACCTTCAGTGTTTCAAAAGCTATTAGCACAGACTGTGGATTGTTTTTGCTTTAATAAAGAGACTAACAGTAAAATAATACCCTAAATAAACAAAGCCTTACCTGCTTCCTTGCACAAGGCTGCCAAGTCTGCACCCACATAACCATGTGCACTATCAGCCAGATGTGCCAGCTGCTCTGCTGTGAGTGAATGGGGAACCTTCTTGAGGAGCTTCTGGAGTATGTCCAGGCGGTCCTGGGCATTGGGAATTCCAATTTCTATCTCCTTATCGAAGCGCCCAGGGCGGCGCAGCGCTGCATCCAGGGCGTGAGGGCGATTGGTGGCCCCAAGGACCAACAGCTGCCCTTCACTGCCTTCCTGAAGGCATCAAACAACACAAAGTAGTACTTCTAAAATACAATTCAATGTCAAACAGATAATACAAGAGGCACTCCCACTTTAATCCCCACGAATCTGCTTTCCTAAATCAGGAAATTAAGAACCAAGGACAGAAAAAGAAGTGCTTAAGCTAAAATTCAGTGCTGGCACAAGAACAAAAAGGTATCAGCAGACCTTGAATAAACATAGCTGGGAAACAAATCAGCTCAGGTATCAACCCAAGAGAGACAGGAGGTTATAAAGCTTCCTGTAAGTCCAGCAGGAAAAGCAAGGTCAAAAATCCTAACCAATTTCCTCCAGCTCTGCTTCTTCACTTCTACAGTGAGGTACCATCAGTTAGGAGATCTCCTGTAATGTCATTCTCTTCTTGTGAATGAAGCACTCTTTCCAGGAAGAATAACCAGAAATATTTCTTTGCCAGCAGAAAATATGTTCTGCCTGTGAACAATTCCAGGCTGGGCAACTCAAACTGCCATGCAGGAAAATAATGAGAAACTTGCAGATTACATAAACAGAAGAAATTCATTTTCATACTCTGGACAGAGTTCTTTCATCTTTCCGGCTAATAATAATCATAAAACAATAGACGAGAGATTGCCAGACTTTATGGGCTTAATCCATAATTTACTCAAGTCAGTTAGATTTACTGTTTCTTTATTAGGCTTTTGTTTATGTCCTACATACTGCTCTGGCACTCTTGAAAGAGCTGCTGTTGCTTTATTCATGCAGCCTACACATTACCACAAGTATTCTGATGACTTTGATTTCAGAGCAATTAAAAATAGGTAGTTTAGTTCGATGATGGGCTATCGCTGAAATTTCAGACTGATCTCCAAAACTACAAGAGGAGTAGAAGGCAAAGGAAAGGCAGTGAATGGAAGAAACCTACTTTCTTTTAAACTAACAGTCTTCAGGAGACATTCCTCTTCTACATCCTCTGCTCAGCATCCAAAAAACCATTTGATTATTCTACAAAGTCTCACCTAAGTCTGTTTCATTTCCCCACAAGTGATACATCTCAAATTGGCTCCACTGTAGAAGCAATATTATTTTGTTCAGTGAGTCCCCATGTACATTAATTGTCCCATTAGATTCAACTTACTGAGCCAATGCCATCCATTAATGTCAGCAGTGAAGCAACAACTCTCTTTTCCACTTCATTCTGAGCCCCTTCTCTCTTTGGACAGAGTGCATCCAGCTCATCTATAAATATAATTGAGGGGCGACTGAGGGGAAAAAAATAAAGGGAAAAAATGTTAAGGTGCTCAGGAAGATCTAAAACACTAAGGCAGAGGAAAGCTGTTCATGGAAAACATCCAGTTCTACAAAAATTACCAAGCATCCCACTCAGACAGAAAACTAAAATTAATACTATATTAGACAATTAATACCTTCAGTATGCAATAATCTTTTGCTAATGTACAATGAGCAGGAGTCACATGAAGTCTAAAGTCTGCCTTAGCCAGGTCTTACAAATATGGGCAAGATGCCACTCTGCTCCAGAGGAATGCTATTATCCAATACCAACACCAACTCATTTAGAGCTGGCCTCCAAAGATAAAAAACTAGAGGAAAATCTGGATCCTGGTGAAACTCAGGCTCATGTTTCCATCTGTTGAAACAAGTACACGATGCACTAACGACACAGCTTGAGCAATCTGGCACCATCCCTAACATCCCCTAAAAAGGGCAGTGTCCAAAAAGATTTAAGAGGCATCCTAAAATGTGTCTGCTTTCCTCCTAGCTAAGCTCAACATAAACAAATTTCTTTTATTTTAAAAAGCACTGGATGAAAAAAGTCACAATTCAAAGCTTCTTGGAAACATTTTTCTTTTAAGAACACTAAGGCTGGTACCGATACCACAAATAAATTTCTCCAAAGGAACATACCAGAGAGAAGCCTCAGCGAATATCTGACGTAACCTCGACTCAGACTCTCCATAAAACCTGTGAAAATGAAAATATTTTAATAAAAATCTTGCAGTTTTTGTCTTTTCCAGGCAACCTGGAGAATTACTGCTTGTGAGCTTTGAAAGCTCACACTTTCAAAGTCCTGAAGTCTGGGCAAATCTACAATTATCTTTATTTCTACAAGGACCAGAAATTAAGGTGAAATTGGGCAAAGGTAAAGTTAGAATTATTACAGATAAAGGGAACTGCTTCTTTTCTGTGTTAGAAACAATTTTACCTATATTTTTTTACCTACAACCTACAAAAAATTTACCTACAAAAAACTACTTATCTGGAGACATAAGTCTGTGGAGTGTCACTTTGATTGAAAACGCATTTTAACAAGTTCATCTTCTAATTGCAGAAGTAACCTACAGGCAACTGCAGATGCAGTTTTAATCCCATCTTTTAATTCAGTCCATGCCTTACACAAATCTCCTGGCCAAGTCCAACGAACATCTTTTAATACAAGAAATGTAAGCCCCACTTGAAAGAACCCTTTCCCACTTGTTTCTGATTCTTTTGGGCAGGTAACCCACAGCAAATACTCCATCTCTCCACAATGGATGGAGAGATGCCAGGGTATATTTTGGGCTACTATATTTACAGAATTAATGCAAACAAAGTGGGTGGACTTACTTGCTTATGATTTCAGGGCCGTTAATGACAGTAACGTGAGCGCCAACCTCGTTAGCGACGGCCTTGGCAATCATGGTCTTCCCAGTTCCTGGAGGGCCATAGAGCAGCACTCCCCGAGGAGGAGGGATCCCTTGGGACAGGCACATGCAGGCAAACAGAGTAGACAAGTTACTGGTGATAAATGCCAGGCCCAGCCTGCACTTGCACACCTCACTGTCCCTGTTACTACCAATAATAACTTGACCCCAGCATTAATTCATTTGACAGACATGTCATTATGACGAATTAGGCTTTCAGGGAAAAGACTGCTCTTAAATGGGACATACATACACATTTTGTATTTTTAAAGTCCAAAAGATTCTGTTTAAAAAGCACCTATTTAAATCATTATTTTTTTCAGCAGATCATTACAATCTTCCCTGTGTTTACTCAAGAAGATTACTCAGCTGAGTACCTAACATCCATGAATACCCTTTAAGTTTCTCATGATTCTTACAGGATCATATCAAATTTCCCACATCAGAAAACCACTTCTCTTCAACACTCCAAAAAAGTTCTAGAGATACTGTAAGGCTTGATTTAGGAATGTTTGCAAGATGGTGACAAACACACATTAAAAGGATGAATCTGCCTATTTAATGGCACATGTCAAGAGCCAAAGAGACAGAAACATAAGGGACTTTGGAAGAACAAGGTACTGCTGCTGTGTACAGTTGAAGCTGGACAGAAAATACAGGCAAACTGCATGAAATACAACTGTGATCCCAGGTAGAGCCCATCAAAGAAAGTCTGAGACCAGCAAAGCCAAATTAAATGGGCACAAAAGCCAAAAACAAAAGTTGAAAAATTAGAAAGCAAAAAGCAGAGACAAGCATTTGACAAAGGCCTGACCCCAGCACAAAAGACACTGGTGAAACACAACCAAAGAAACACCAGGTGGGACTGGGAACCAGACAAGGCAAGCCACATGCCCAAATCTTAGAAATTAATACACTGGAAAAGGGAAAAAAATTACCTGCCCTCTGACAAAGGATAAAAAATAAAAGCATCCCTACAGACAGGTTCCTTCACACCAGCCCACTAAAGCACGTGCTGCTCCCTCCTGTGGTGTTTCTGGCACTGGCAATACACGGGGCTGTGGAACCACAGGCTCACCTCAGCTCCAGCCTCACTGCCCAGGAGCAGACAAGGACTCCCAACGTTTGGATGGGGGCTAAAGGATTGTAACTGCTAGGAAAACATCATGTGATGAGTAGAGAATCTGCTCAAGCTTCAGGGATTAGGTATGAAGAACACTCATGCTGAAGCAAACCCTGTGGTGATGCTGGGGTTGGAGCAAATTGAGCTGGAGCACTCATGATGGAGATGCCTTACACCACCCCAGTGACACCTGTGGATCACGGCCAGGAAACAGCCACCTGTGTGCTATGGAAACTGTCCCCAGTGAAATCACCTCCCCTGTGTGTGGGGAAAGAGGTCATAGAGAGAAATAATGGGCCTCCAAGACAAGAGAGTAAATAAGTATTTATAGGTAAAAGAGCCCTGCCTCACAGCAATGCACACCTCAACAAGGTACACAGCCATTTGTGATAAATACACAGCACAGTCACAAAAATGCTCCAGGTTTTTACATATATTACCTACAACTTTATATATGGCAACAGTAAATGTATCTGGTATTCCACCCTGTAATTCCATGCTGAACACATTGGCAGTTTGAGTAAACAGCCTCAAAAGACCGCCTTGAAATTTTGCAGGAACGCACAGGAATAAAAAAGTAGAAGAATTAATCTGAGTTCTCCTCCATTTAAAAGATATTAATAACTGAGTCTACCAACACAAAATCTTACGACAACACAAACAACTGCCCCTTTCAAGTGTCCAAGTACAGAAACCTTTCCTATTTGCTATAAATTCTGCTCATGCACACCTGAATTTTGGTGCAGACATGCATTTCTTCCCTGCTCAACTGTTTTTCACACAGGCTAACCAGAACATCTCCGCAGTATCCATACAATGTAATTATAAAGCAGTTTGACATCATTTGGACACACAAGTTTACCAGATCAGTTACATAAAATTCAGTGCATAATCCTGGAGTAATTAGTGTTTAAAAATAAAAAAAGTCACATTAAAGACAAAAGTTAATGAAGAAAGCCAACTCTCAGGCATCATACCATAGCTCTTGAACAGTTCAGGTTGCTTCAAGGGCAGTTCAACAGTTTCTCTAATAGTTCTGAGCTGGCTGCCTAAGCCTCCTATCATGTCATAGGTGACCCGGGACTGACACTCGCCATCCTCTGCTGCACTGGTCCTTGGCTCAATAAAATTGATTTTAGTTCTTGAAGAAATGAAGTAAAAACAATCTGTATGGCTCACTGCTCCAATTCTGCCAGTGAGTGGGAGTCCCTCAGCGCTGCCCTCCCCAGGCAGCTGCAGATCCTGGGGGAGCTCTGCACCATCTCCCCTGCTGGCTCTGTCTCCGTGCCCGGAGTCTGGAGCGCTGGGAGTGACTGGCAAGACTGGATCCACGGCTTTGCTCGGGGTGCTCGTGGAGACAACCTGGGGACTGTCACCAATGTCCATCCTGCCCAGCTGCAGGGACAAGTCTAAGGCACTGCTCTCCAAATCAGACCTCTCAAGGTCCGGCTCATTGGAGTCACTGGGAATGGCGCTGCCCTGGGCAATCAGCTCTGCGCCGTCAGCCCCCTTCACTTTCATCACCACCACGTTGCAAAGTTTGCCATAGTAAGTGAAAGCCAAGAGGTTTCCTGGCAGGACTATTTTCCCATCTGTGAGAAGGTTAAAGAAGAAAAAAAGACAAAAGATGATGCTATTTCAATCTACTTTGGCAGCAATTGAAGCTTAGAAAGTGCTATAAATGAACAAAACAAAAGGCAATTACGAGGTAATTTCAGGTTCTTTGAATGATCCTTTTGTGCACAAGCAGACTCTACATATGATACTGACAAATGCTTATCCAGTAATCTCCTACACTTAAACTCATGATTAATTTCACATAAAGAGAGGATTTTGGAATTAGCATTGTAAGAAGCAAAAATTTTGTATTCACTACCTTCAATAACTTACCTTGCTTCCTTATGTACACCTACCACCCAATGAAGAGCAACTTCACTTATTTACCACCAACACAAAAAAAAAACCAGATTCAGAGATTGGAATTTCAAGTTAATGTTGTTATTAATGTGCAGCAGTGCACTCTTTTCCTCACAGTGCAAGTAAACTCTGGAGTGCACCCCAGCAGTATCAGCCTGAAGGCTGTCAATGGGTGTGAACACTCCTGACTTGAGGTGAGTTATACAAGTAATGGACAGGAGAAATGGAACCACAGCTAATGCAAATTAGATATCTGCAGCATGGCACAATCAGTTAGCCCAAGACAGATGCCTGAACAAAGTGTGAGCAAAGTAACTTTCCCCTATTCTGCCACAAGCCCTTGACTGAGAACATAAAAGGAAAATCCTTGCTCTTGTATCCAGAACTACAAAAATTGAACAGTCAACAGAGAAGCAGTAAAACTCATACCAAGGTTTCTCAGCAGACAAACAGACATTTCCTCAGCATTAACAGTTCCATCTTTGTCCCTGTGGTAGGAAGGGAAAAAATTGGTTTTCCAAGCACTTAAAACCAAAACCACAGTCCACAGCACTTCACAGTCCCCATATCATATGGACTATAACCCTGAAGGTATTAGACACACAGTAACAAAAGAAGTGTACCTATTTAACCTAGTATTGCCAAACAAAATGTTGTAATTGACAAAATCCTAAATTGCACTTATCGTTTCTTAGGATCTCCAATAGGCAATGCAGGCATCTTAATCATTGCTACAGGTACTGAATTAAGAAAAATTTAGATCAGGCAGGTCTCTTTCAGCAGATACGCATACATAACTTTTACTGACTAAAGCAATGCCTTGAGCACTTGCACACCCACTACCAAAACACGCCAAGATTTCCCACAAAGCATTTTCTAGTCGTTTAACTAGCTGACTCAGAGCTAAGACTCACTTCACCCCCATTTTGCAGACGGAACTCCCCAACTTCTGCGAGCACTCACACCCCTGCGGGCTGACAAGCAGCGGCACCAAGGGCACTGACAGCAGCCGCTGCTGCTGCAACTCCAAGCGCGAACAACGGGGGGAGCCCCAAGCCCGCCTGAAAGCCGCTGCTCGATTTGAGCCATCAAGAAAGCAGCTTGATGGAAAACAGGTGTATTAAGTTCATTTAGAAGACACCTCCTAATAGATCAGAGCCTTTCCTGATGAGTGAACACGTAGTTAACTATACGGTGTTGGAGTCTGATTCTTTTAAGTGGAGGAAAAGCTAAATAATGCATATGAGCACTACCCAGAGGTGTTTAATTTGCAGAGAATGAACTACACCTGTAAAGCATCTAGAAACCTAGGAACTGCTTGAGCAATGAGACTTCAATGTATTCTTTTAGTAATTTATGTTCTTGCTTCTTACATGAAACTACGGCTCTCTGGACATCAGGAGGAATTTCTTCTTGGAAAAAAACCTGCAAATGACTGCCTGGGAACTGGGATGTTTATTTACGTCACAGTTACACTTTCAAAAGTAACTGTAAAGTAACTGTATTTAGGAAATAACTGTCATCAGACTCTACAACAATCCAAATGCCAGCTTTGTGAAATGATAAGAGAATGACAACATTTTCAAGGGATCTGGTTGAATAAAAACCTCAGTAAGGTTGTAACAGGTTCCATACCTCAACTTTACATCGACCTCCTCTGCCTGCATGACTGCACCAGTCACAGGCTGCACAGTGAGGGCATCACCTGGATTTACTTTCAGGTTCTTCTGAGTGGTTTCAGCCAGCCCAATTTTCCCCCCTGGGAAGCCTGCAGTGGGCCAAGCAGTACAGACCTGGGAAGAGTTTTCAAAGCAAACACCTGTTACTTGAGGTCTTGCCCTGCTCATTTCCAGCCAAGGTTAATATGAAGGATTAGGTTAAAACCTGGTTCCAATGAGCAAGACACAAGGGGCACTGAGCTCTTAAGATTTGATCTAAGACACTTTCAAAATTAATAGGGTTATGTTTTGCCTACAGATGTGATAAAAAATTCCACAAGGACTCTCTACACATTCTGGAGATGACTCAAAAGCACACACTACGCTGATTAGAAAAAGCCATGCATCAGTGAAAAGAAGATGAGCAAATAACTATACACTTTATTTGCAAGTAAAACAGATCTGTGTCTAAAACAGATATAATATATAGCCCATTTACTCATACATGACCTATAAATTTATAGGAAAAAAATCAGCTGCACGGATTTTTTCCAACACAGAGAATACAGATGCGACTACAGTGCAGAAAACATGGAAGAGCACATTCACCATCTTTCTCAACACATGATCCATGCTTGTTCCATTGAATACAACAGGAACAGGCTAACAGCATGGGAAAAGCACTTATAGGGTCAAGAAAGGGCCTCACCTCCTGCCGCCCATCAGCGGAGGTGAGCAGGGCCGGCCTCCCTATGCAAAGATCCGCAGACTTCATGCTGCTCAGCGACAGCTGCGCCAGCGCTCTGCGCAGCATCTTCGGGACTTTGTCATCTCCTAAAGTTTTCGGGAGGAAAAAACCCAGTTTTTTCTGTCCTTCCCCTCAGTAGCCCCGGCGTGTCCCGCGCTCCCCGGGCAGCACAGCCTCGCCTGCCTTCACGGCGGCCGCTCTGAGGGGAGCGCGCGGCCCCCCGTGAGGCGGTGCCGCCGGCGCGGCTGCGAACACGGGCAGCCCCACGCTGCCGCCCCTTCCACCGCGATTTCGCTACCGCCGGCACCCTTCCGCGGGGATAAAGGTAGGTTTCATGGGGGCCTGGAGTGGGAGATCCCCCGCTCCTGCGTTCCTGAGCCGCCGGGAAAGTGGCTGGGCAGGGACTCTCAGATTCAAACGAGGCGCCCTCAGCGCGCCGGGCTGAGGCAGCGGGGCCGGGGTTGCCCGTGCCCGCCTCCCCCACGCCGTACCTGCCTCCACGGCGTCGGCGACACGCAGCACCAGCGGCCCGCCCGCGGCAGCTCCGAGGTGAGCATCCCGTGGGGAAACGCTGCCTGCGGCCGGGCGCCCCTTGCTCTTCCTTCTGGAAGAGGAGGCGGACATGCTGCCGGCGGCCGGCGCGGAGCGGTTCCGGAGCAGAGGCCGGCACCGCCCCAGGGGCGGCCGCTCCCCGCCCCGCTCAGCGCCATGGCGGGCCCGTGGCGGGGGCTCCGCAGGGCGCGGGGCTGGGCGGCCCTGGCGGGGCTGCGGGCGAGAACGGACAAGTTCGGGGGTGTGAGCGTGGACCTGGGCGAGCTGCGCGGCTCCCCGCGGCTGGAGCGGGCCGCCTTCGGGCGGTGGCTGCGGGGCAAGTGCCGGGCGGGGGTCCCGAGTGCCGGGGCGGGCGGGGGGCGGTGTGTGAGGGGCGCGGGCGGCTCGCCAGGGGGCGCCCTCAGCCGCCGCCTTCCCCTCACGGAGCCTCAGCCACGGCCGGGGTATGAAGGGCGCTGGCAGGAGAAAAACAGATCGTTCACAGAACCGTAAAATAGGTAGGGTTGGAAGGGACCCCTGGAAATCATCCAGTCCGATCGCCCAGAGCAGGTGACACAGGAGTAACAAACCGTAGCAGGTGGGTTTGGGTTTGGAATGTCTCCAGAGAAGGAGACTGCGCGCCCCCACTGGGCAACCTGTTCCAGTGCTCTGGCCACTCTCACTGGTTCTTCCTCGTGAGGAGGTGAAATTTCAGGTGTTTGAGTTTGTGGTCATTGCTCCTTTTCCCGTCACTGGGTACCACTGAAAAGAGTCTGGCATCATTCTCTTGGCACCCATCTTTGAGATATTTGGATGGATTGATGAAGTCCCAACTGAGACTCATCTCCAGACTGAACAGGTCCAGCTCCCACAGTCTCCCCTCGCAGAGAGGTGGTCCACACCCCTCATCCTTTTTGTGGCGTCCACTGGATCCACTCCAGTAGTTCCTTGTCTTCCTTGTACTGAGAAGCCCAGGACTGGACAGAGCACTCCAGAAGAGTAGTTCCCCTGTTTCTCATGACAGACCCTGAATGTAAAAGCCATCATTTTGCACGTGAACACCCAGTTGTACCACATAAATTGCGACCTGGCAGCCTCTCAGACTGCTGGTGAGTTTCTCACACCAACAATAGTTTTACCCTGTGGTAAATTACATGAAAATACAGATTTTTGCACGTTACCAACGGCTATAGTGTGTGGTAAAGTTTAAAGCAACACAGACCAAGGGCAGAGGGGTCCCTGACCCTCCTCACTTCCCTCTCTTGCAGAGTCCGTGTCTCAGTGGCGGGATGAAGGCCGCATTGCTGTCTGGCTCCATGTCCCCATCCTCCAGAGCAGCCTTGTGGCAGTGGCTGCTTCCCAAGGCTTTGCTTTCCACCACGCTGAGCAGGGCTCATCCACCCTGACGCTGTGGCTGGGAGAGGGGCCCAGCAGGCTGCCAGGGTTTGCCACACACCAGCTGGGGGTTGCAGGTGAGTTACACGAGTAGTTACACCCACAGAAAATCTTGAAAGAGCCCTTAGGAGGCTGTTCTGTAGGAATTGTTCCTCTCTACAACCAGCACATGGAAACCAGCTGGCTGCTGCATTTTGGAATGAAAAAGCAACCACCAATGTAGAGAAAAAAGCACTTCTCTGCTCTGTGTGCTTAATGTGTATATCTGTTTAAACTGTGTGGAAGTTAATGTCTGTAAATGGGGAAAACTTGACCCAATGTGGATTGTTCAGAAGCTAAAGCAGCTATTAGCCTGAATGGCAATGGTCTGAAAGCTGATCTAAACTGTGCCTAGAAATCTTTAATCCAAACATGTATTTTACAAAAAACCCCACAAACACCATACTCTTATCCGTGTAGATCTCCCACAGCTAGAAAATTGTTCCATAACAGAAAATTTCCAAGGAGCTAGACAAGACAGTTTCCCCTTTTTTCTTTTTTATTTTTTCATACAGCACAACACAAGGGACTGATGATGAGCCAAAAATACAGTCATCTTGAAGTTAGCTTCACAAATTCCAGTGGTTTTGTTCTCTCACTCAGCAGAGTGCCACAGATAAACCATTACCTATCCCATCACTCAGTTACCTGTGATTGGAGGTTGGTTTGGAGCCCTCATGTACTGGATAAGGGTTACATTAACACACAGAAATCACAAGGCTGGGGAGAGCACATCTCTCCAGTTGCAGCCCTGACTTGTTTGTCAGGACACGCAGGGACTCTGTGGGGTGTTATTTCTCCACCGAGTGGTGTTAAGGCCCATAAAGAGCAATTTGAAAAATCTAGTTAGGAAGAACTCCCAAAAGATGGTTTGTTCTGTGTAGCAGCAGGTCAGGTGAAAAGCCCTTGAATTACAAAACAGAGCTGCTGCCACCAGCAGTGGGAGTCTTCGGTTCCCAGGCCAGCAGAGGGCAGGGTGGGTGCTGAAGGCAGCCTTGGAGTTTGTCAATGGACATGTTGGAGCATGTTTTCCTGAGGTATTTTGGAAACATCACCATTAAAATATGTGGCATTAAACTGCAGCAGGACAGTGCATTCTCCTCACAAAAGCACCGGGTTGCTTCTTGTGAGAAACCTAAGTGACAGAGAGGTTTTCTGCATAGAACTTGCACAGCTGGAAGTGCTGCTTGAAAGGAAATCCCATAAAAGATGAGTTGTGACCCTGGTGGGCATCAGAAAGAGCTAAAAGAAAAATCATAACTCTGAAAGACTCGCAAATATTGAAAAATACACTTTCAAAGCATAATTTGCAGCTGTGCTTCAAAACTCTTTGCACTCTGCAAGTAGAAAAAAAACATTAAAGAGAATTTTGGTAAGTGCAGGTATACAGATTACATGATTTCTTGTATGGATTTTAAAATTGCACAACATACAATGTATGTGTTCTTTGCTACCATTTTTCAAAGATGTACGCTTTTAGTCATTATTGGGATTTTCTTTAAAGGACATAAATACTTCAAGAAATCATTCTAGGCAGGTAAACAAGTGTGAAATAATGACTGCTATGTGGGGTTTTTTGTTCTTTATTCTGCCCACTCTGAGTGGATCTGGAACACATCCCAAAAATACATGGGATGTATTTATATAGCATGGATACCACCTGGTAGGTTTATTCCATTATCTTTCTACTTTAGGGGGGAGACCCTGAGTAGTGGAAAGGATCCATTCTATTTTTAATTCATTTTCTTGAAATATTAAAGTATTTAAATACAAATATTGGGGAGGGGTTCAAACACAAGGCTTTCTTATTCCCTAACCAAAAAGTATATTAGAACATGTCTGCAGTAAATAAAAGCAATTTTCTGTTGAGAGTCTCCATCTCAAAGCTGTGGGCAGACAGTGAAATGCAGGAGTCAGTGCTGTGAGCATCCTGGAGTGGAAAGCAGAAATGTGGAGAGTGGCTGGCTGGCCAGCAGGGAGCCAGCCCAGGAACAGGGAGCAGGTAGTGAGTCTCATTGCCAAGTAGACCAGCAGCTGGTTTTCTCCTGTCTGGAGTTTCCCACGCAGCAAAGGCAGCACAGCCAGGCCTTGTGCCTCAGCACCATGCAGCCAAGTGATGACAAAGGTGTGAATAAGCAGGGTCAGGTCATGTTTTACCAGACTGGATCAGAGTGGCCAAGCAGAGAGTAGCAAATGTTACTCATTGGGCTTGGCCATTATCGTTCAGAAATAGTGGAATGTGTGATGTGTCTTCCAGCTAAGTTACTGCATCCGTTTGTAGGCGGCAGGATTTTCCACATGTGTAAAGATACAGAGGAGTCTCTGGTGTGTGAAGTGATTAACGTGTTTTTAAAGAGCATTTCCAAAATGCTCCACCTCCAAGGAGGATGTGGCCTGCCATCCAGAAAGTGACATGATTGTAAATATGCAACATGTCCAGAAGGTGACATGATTGTAAATATGACGTGTCTGTAAGTATGCAACAATGGCATGAGAGGACAAGCTGAGGAAGGAAAGTAAAAGAAATGTGAAAGGCATTTTCTTCCCCCTCACATGGTCTACAAACAAGCCTTACAACACAGCTGTTATTTGCATTGCTACCACCTTAATCCACTTGTTAAAACAAAGTCCTTGGAGTTGAAGGACTCCAGGAAGGAGAGCCTACACACACATAGGATGAGCAGCCTCGGCCAGTCCTGGTACTTAAGGAAATCTAAACTGAGCAGCTGCATTACTGTGGAACTGCACAGGAAGATGGAGGTGGATAGGTTTGATAAGCCACTTATGGAAAGTGACTTAAAAGTAGTTCCCAAGTTGTTTTACAAATACCTGCCCCTGCCTGCTGATGCTTGCAGTGCAAGCAGTGGTGTCCTCACTCATTCTGTGGTTGACAGGTGCATCCCAACACTGAGCATCTCTGCATGCATTTTTACATCAGTCATAAATAAAACAAGTAGGATATTTTTCTCCTCCGTTACTCATTATCTGGAGTTATCTAAGGGATTCTTTTATTGTTTAAATGCTTTTCTTGCCTGTTACCTAAAAGAAAACATTCAAAACCAAGTGGTATTGTAATAGTGATTACTTGGTTGGGTTTCAGGTACAAACCTTTCCAGAAAGTCATCCTGGCATTGGATGAATTAAAGGTCCAGATGCCACATTTGTAGCAGGAGGCAGAGTTTTTAAGAACCACAACCCAGGACAGTCAAACTGCAGTCTCACTGATGCCAACCAGGTGTGGCCCAGCAAGGGAACATGAGACCAGGCAGCAAATCCTATTACTGTGTTTTCATCCTTCTTGCTCTGGATTTAGGTATCCCCTAGCAGACATTCTGATCACCTCACTGGGAAATTCACTGCCAAAAATGACATTCACAGGCTTCAATTTCAGGGGAACAGAGGAGAGCAAACACGCTTTCTGTTTGATTCAAACAACAGTTTCCTGCCTTCACCAGCCCTCTCTGGTCTCAGCAAACCCTTTGGCTGAGGCTTTTCTAGAAAACAATTCCTCTTATCACAAACTTCCTCCTGCTTTCCTTTTGTTGCCTCTTTTAATCATTACAGTAGTTGAACTTGGACACTGCTAAATATTCACAGGAGGAATGAAATCATAAAGTCACAAGCCCCGGGGAGGCAGATATGTGACTAGCCTCTTAAAGCATGTCCTTTGACATATCTTGAAAGAAGACTGGTACTTCATCTTTGAAATATCCTCCTACACATAACTCTGCCATGTATTATTAAAAAACAGGATGTTTTTAGCTGGACACTCACTCCTTAATAATTCCTTCCTGTGGGTATAGTTCCCCATAGCATTTTAAATGCACATGTCATCACAGATGTGCCTGTATCCTCCTCCTCCTGCCTGTAAAATGACGTGAGCATTTTGTTACCCTTAGCTTCTAATTTGAAAGCCCTGCATGACTGATGTGGAAAAGATCCTGGTAAGTTGCACCACAGCACTCATCCTGCTCGCCGCAGCACTCTTTAAAATCTGAGAAAAATACCTGTTGTAAGGGAAGGACATTTTTAAAGTATGACCAGTGAGTATGACATAATTAAACATGAAAGCACTTGGGTTCCAGAAAGTAGGAAAACTTGTAATGTGTGGGAGAAAGTAATGGGCTGAGCATGAGGATATAAAGGAAGGCTGCACTTCTCAGTCAGACAGGTTTTTTGATCAAGTGAAAGTGTCACTTTTCCACTTGGAAGCAACAATTTTTGATTAAGAAGTTGACTCAGATTGTGGTGCAGTTCCTGCCATGAGTTGTTAGCTGGGTAGTGCGAGTTCAGAGATAGTCACACAGCTGAACATTATCTGCACAGTCAGCCCAGAGTGTGTTATTAACCCAAAACCACTCAAATCTCCACTACAGCAGGTGGGGGCTTTGTCATGAATTTCACTGAAGAAACATTCATCCCCCCCTTAAGGGTGGCTTCTCAGCCAGAGTCACTGGAAAATTCTCTGTTATTTGAGGAAGATTACAGGCCTGTCTCTGCTGAAACGAGCTTTGCCAGATTGTTTGGGTAACGTCTTGATCTTGCATTCTTTAGTTCTGATATTAACACAAGCAAGTTCTTCTTTTCATTTCTTGTCTAATCCGGAACTTAAAAGCTGCAATTATTTATCTTGGTACTGCCAACTTTGAATTTTTATATGGGATACTTAAGCTCTTTGTGATACTTTATTGTGCATCCATTTTCCACTGACAAACCACTTTGTGATTCATCCATACAAACCTTGCTATCTGTACACTACCAAAACATGTTAAAACATGTTATGTTTATCAAAACATGTTAAATTTTGGTTGTTAGGATTGAATGACTTTGTCCAACACTTTCTCTTTTTCAATATTCTTTCTATACCAGGTGCTGTTCTAGATGAAAGCACTGGAAAGGTGTTAGTTGTACAAGACAGAAATAAGGTAAGTTTGTTGCAGGATTATAAAATAGAGAAGTTCATTTAGATAAGCCTATTCTGTAATATAAAACAAAATATATTTTGCTTTTATTCCAGTCCAAAATTGTGATAGTAAAAAGTTACTTCCTTTTACAAGTGTCTTAAACACATCTAGCAACAGATTGCTGAATTCCATATTAAGGGAGAAAAAACCAACTCTAAAAATGAACAGCTTTGTTAAAACTGCAGATTGATTCAGCAGAACTAAATATCCTTCCTGTTTTGAGTTTTCTGTTATCCCCTGTAACTGACCCAGGAGTTCCTGATCTTTCTTTGGATCCATGCAGACCTCTGGAAAATCCCCATTGGCTTGAAACAGATTTTGAGAGAAGGATTCTGATTTGGTTTGGTTTCCAAAATTCCAGGCACATCTGTGGCTTTAAGGGAGCAGTAGCGTGGTTGGCCATGACCTGGAGACCCCCTTGGTGCAGCAGGTGTAAAGATCTTTAACTCCTCACACACAGGAGCGCCCGCCCTCACTGAGAGGATGCCAGAGCAGAGCAGAGCTGCGGTGAGCATGGCTCGTGTCATGTGGCTTGAGGTCACCGAGCATCCATCGCTGACACGTCTGCCAGCCCCCGTCAGACTGACCCACCTTCTGACCCAGCTGCTGCAGAGAGCTCTCAGGCTTCAACAGACATTTAGCCTGCATTATGCTTTCAGTTGCAAGTTAAAGTGTTTCAAGTTAAAACTGCACTAATTAACTCTGAGAGAGTGAGATTAATGCCATTTTAACATGAAACAATCAAAGCTTAGCTAGGTGGACTGAAATACACTTGGATGCATATTTTTCATTTTATACTGTTAAGACTCTGCTGAATCTCACTGGGTGCATTCTCCTGTCTTTCCTGAAATAGCTACTAATACTTTTCTCCTCAGGACCCAAGAGATCAGTTCATTAGGACCTACAATACAGTTAATGAACTTCAGTGAAAGAGTGCTTTCATAGGCAGGTTCAATCATACCACATGTTGAGTTTCTAACACAAAAGACAAGGGTACTTCTCTTCCTCTGAACTTGTTTCCTGTAACTGAAGATGTCTATTTTTCATTTTAGTATTTTATATTTTTACTTACAGTAAATTAAAATGTTGAGGACTTGGCTTTAGGAGAACTTTCAGGCTTTCATTCAACAATTACCAATTAAAGCATAAACCTACCTGTCATGCTGTAGACTCCAAAAGTGGTTCCAGCTCCAGGGAACAAAGCACACTGTAAACATTAATACCTATTATTTACCCTTTTATACACAAAAATATAAATGTGCATGCTCACCTCTTAGTAAATATCTTGAACAGATATGAGAGTAAAAAAAAAAATAGTAACAGCTGTTGGAATTTTAAGAGTTGTTTGGGTTTAATTGTGACAGGACAATTCCACAGCACACAAAGATTTCCAGGAACTAAAAGTAAATCTGAAAGCCAATAGAAAAAAGCCAATATGTGTTTTCCATCTGCACTATTTTTAATCTATTACTTTAAATTCCTATCCAAGCCCTTTAAGAATGCCCAGGAAAAAAAAATAGTTTTCCAATGTAGTCATTAGGGTTTCAAATCACTGGAAAGCACACAGCTTCCCTGCTATGCTGCATAGACAAAAAAGGCCTTTTTTGGGCCAGTGTGCCTTTTTACTGCATTTATTTCTAGGAGAAGGGTAACTTCTTCCTACATAAACTTTTAACAAGGAAAGAAATAGAAAGTACATAGAAGTAAAGGTAAAGCCTACAAATCTTTGTGCTCTTGCCAGAGGTGCAGGGACTGGGACCCCTTTAGCAGTGTGAGTAACAACACCAAGCCTGCGCTTCACGTTTTAATATTGAATTTTATTGTCAATAAATGTTTCTATACATAAATCACACACAAGCCCTCATTTCTTGTATCCATGAAAATGACAAGTTACACTAAATGATCATTACAGACACATCTTAAAGCCAGTGCAGTATAGAACAGTACAATCATAATACCTGTTTGTAAGATTAAATATATATACATTTTAAAAAGCCAAAACAATGGAAGTAGAATACATTAGTGATTAAATATAAGATTATATAGTCTATAGCAGCTTTTAAAAAAATATTCAACTACTCTATCTAGCAGCAACATTGTCTAATGAGTGTTAGACAGTTTGTATTTTCAATCAGTAGGTGTTTTGTTCCCATTGTTCATACAGACTGTAGCTGTCTCTAATCATCCTGTCAGCAGGAACAAACAAGTTCCTACTTACTGATACTTATAAAATAACAATACTGCAACTTCAACAAAAAAAAAAACCAACTTTGTGTTAATTGTCTCCTTCTTATTAAAGAGTACAACACAGGCTGACTACTTCACTAATGGATTTTTCCTCCAATACAGACTATAAACGCATGGAAATTTCCAGGAGGTCTGTCCAATCCAGGAGAAGACATTGGTAAGTCCTATGAGAACAGGTCAGCCATCAACAGAAATACAAAGACATGAACACCACTGAAATACAGGATGACCCACATTACTCCTGTGATGGATTGTTTCCTTGAATTAATGGGGAATAGATGGAGTGACACAATCCTGGGACCCTAATGGTAACAGGGTAGCATGTTCAAGACAAAGAAGTTTTGTGTTTGTAACATTTACTCTTTTCCACACTTTCTTTAAGTGAGTGCTTGAGGCCAGCTAAGTTTTTTTAGGCTGGTCAGATATGCTGCAATATGAGCCAGAAGTGCAGAGGATTAAGGTAATCCATATATGGCCCAAATAAAACTGAAACAGGGAGCTCTCAGCTCACTCTGGAATCCAGGGCAGTGACTTCAGGGATGGACTGAGGAAAAATTTCCATTCCAATAAATGCACTTGCTTCCTTCCACCCCCTTCACTTGATTCGTTTGGACCAAGAGCTCCTCGGCACAGGGCCAGGGTGAAGTGCAGGGCCTCAGTCTTGTGGGCACCTACTCCCAACAGGGACATGAAGCACTCCTGTGGTAGGAAACAATGCTGGATTGAGGAAACTTCTCATTTCTCTCCAACACAGCACAGCTGATGAACACTGCTGCAGTTTATCCTCACAGGTGAATGAACACGGGTGTTTATGAAGAGAAAATCTGGGTTTTTTCTCCTTGTATCTCAGCCCTTAAAATCATTATCCATAGGCTGGTTACTTCTTAAGCTGGCTGTCAAGCCCAGGGTTCCTGACTGTTCCGTACCTTAAAAATACCTCCTGGTTTAGCAGTCTCCCTACAACAATGTGTGGTGAGCTTGTATTCCAATTATTATTTCAATACATGGAGAAAGTTGCTAGTTGTCAGGATAGGGCTGAGTTTGTTTTTTGTTACTCATGAGTCATGTTTTAAGTCTTTCTGTCAAACCTGGTGATGGAAATCCAAAATATTTGCTGGACAATGTAAAGTAACAGGGTGAAAAGGATCCATGTTTTCAAAAGAATCCCAAATGCCATGGCTTTATCTAGGCAGGCTCCTTCTCACTTCTAGTGCCAGCAGCAGCAGGACTTTTGTACTCAAGGAAACAACAAATGACCAGTAGTGGCATTCCAGTGGGACTCCCCAGAGTGATACTGCTACTGAGTACAACAGCAGCCATCCCTCACTGAACAGGTGAGATTATAGCTGGAGCCTGCACTGAAAACCACCCAAGACAAAAGTGTCCTACAGCTTCCCTCCTGCCACTTCTAAACTACAGAATAATAAAAGTAACGATTCTCTGCATCACATATTATATTACGAAAAGATATAAATTAGTCAAGCATAAAGTATAATAGAGCCTAATTTTCCTTTTTCATTCTTACATCAAACCTTAAAACACAAGTCACTCATGGGACTAAATTTTAAATTACAATTAAAAATTGCAATTACATTGCTTAAAATCCTTCAGTTACATGAAGTGACGATATGCTTGGCTGCCTACTAAAATGAGTGCAAACTGACTTACGCAAGTGACACCAATTTCATAATGCAGATTAAGCAAAGTGCACACATTTTTGTATCTGAACATTTCTGAAACTCCAGCCCTAGTGTTTCTTCTAGTTTAATTGTCATTAGATATTTATATATATATATACACACTCACATTTAAATAAAAGGGAAACAGAAAATGGCACTTCACTTCATCTGAAAGCAAAGCTCAACGCTTAAATGAAATCCATCATTACTGCAAGTTTCTTAACCACAGCCTGCCTCAGTTCCTCATGATCTCAGTTCATTTCTGTAGCCCCCTGCCACAGGGAGCTTCTATTTCCAATATCTGAAACTACCCCTGAATCATCTGCTTTGTTCCCCTCGGACTTGGCAAGATGCAAGCCTCCACAGGATGGTGAATCTCTACAAATCTTTTAAAATGCATTTGCTTTTGGAAGCAAGCTAGCACACATTCCTTACTGAAAGTGAACTAACAGGAGCAGGTAACATGCACAACAGTTCTGGACATTGACCACTCAAACCAGAGACAACCAGGAGGTTACATTAATTTGGGAAAAGCCAGTATTTAACCTACCAGTACTTACCCCAGGCAAGTAGGATTTGACTACAATGAAACTGCAGACTTTGAGGAAATCAGTGGAATATTAACAAACTTCTTAGGGACTCTTCAATTTGTTATTGAAGAGAAAAATATCTCTGGAGGAGTCCTGGATGGGTGGGTGGTTCTCTGGCTGTAATTGCAGCACACAGACCCTGTAGACCCTAAAAGCTCCTGCTGCGTTTGTGGTGAGGAATGTTAGCACTGACCTCACTCTGGCTGGGGCACACAGAATGCACGCATGCAGCATGTTTACAGCATGTTTCCTGCAAGAACAGGCTCGGGCTGCACAGGTGCTGTGGCGTATTTGAAATGTCACCTGACTCTTACGGTACATCTTGAAAAGGATCTGGCACCAACTTTCACTTTCTGAAAAGAATTCCACCCATTTTGTTACCCCTTGGGGTGAAGTGCAGTGAAACTGATCTGATCAAGAGGTCTGACATCAGTACAGGTGCAGCTGCACAGGATCTGAACCCGAGACTGGGCAGGGGCAAAGAGAGGGATGGGGATCCAAAGGACTGCAAAAACAGTGCAGTGCTGTCTTGGATTAACAGATCAGTGGAGCCAGCAGCCATCAGTGTCCATTACAAACCACACCCTGCACAGCATTACCAAAGTAATTCTGTAGGATATACACAGGAAAGGCACACAGCAATTACTGTTGTTTGGGAATCAAAATATTAGCTTATCCTTGTGTTGGAAAAACATACCCACATTCTGAAAACCTTTTGAAGGAGAATAGAGAACATGCTGAGTAAGAGGCTTTCCACTTTTCCAAAAGGTTTAAGGATGCTGAGTACTCTCAGATGTACTGCAAGGATTGCTCTTTCCACCCAGGAGACACAGCAGTTCGAGAGGTTTTTGAAGAGACTGGCATCAAGTCAGAGTTCAAGTCCATCCTAAGCATCAGGCAGCAGCACAAGCACCCCGGAGCCTTCGGGAAGTCAGACATGTACATCATCTGCCGCATGGAGCCCACCTCCTTCCGCATCAGCTTCTGCCAGCACGAGTGCCTCCGCTGCGAGTGGATGGACCTGGAGCAGCTGGCCAGGACAGGAAACACCACACCCATCACCAGCAACGTGGCCAAGCTCTTACTGTTCGGGTACCGGGAAGGGTTTGATAGGATTGACATAACCATGAGGGAGTTCCCAGCTGTCTACACAGGCCTGTTCTACAAGCTCTACCACAGGGAGCTGCCCGAGCCCTACAGAAACATGACATGATAGCAATACATTTCACATTTCTCTATAGTAATAATTTAGAATTATTGCAATGTTGAATATTATAGTTATCTGTGGACCTATTTTTAGGTAATTATTAGAACATAATTATTCTCTAATAAGCTAAGATATAAATTATTTTTAAAGGTAATTATTGCTATGAGTGTGCATCGGGTTTGTACTCCTCTACTCCATAAAGCAAGCATAAGGTAAATAAAATACATAGGTACCTAGAAGAAAACCAAAGTGTTACTGATCCTGAAAATATATTCTGCGAGTCATTTTACCTCCACGCACACTGGCACAACAGGTTTAAAGAGCAATATAAAGACAGTATGAAACATTCATGGTGTAATCTGGTATCTGCAAAAGCAGTTATAATATCAGCAAATAATTGCTTATATTTGGCTACTTCAGAAAGGAGTAGGAAAGGCGACATCTTTAGTGCTGTGTGGCACTAGTGCTCAGAATCTGCCGTGGAAGTCAGCTTTTAGCAGACATGGGAAGGAAAAGGATAGCTTTCTGTCCAGGTCCAGTTTTTGGTCCAGGTTTGTACTGTCCAGTTCTTTTCAGTGCCACGTACCAATCTGAGTATTTCCGTGAGCGGTAAGTGTTGTAGTTATTGGATTCCAAACGTTCAAAAAAGAAACATTCTTCTGTTGCGTATTTCTAAAAGGGAAAAGAGAAAGCATTACTGGTGTAACACCACAAATCGATTCTTCACATTCTGGGGACTAACTTAGCAAAAATGTTAGCAGTACCTTTGGTTTTAAGAAATAGAGACTAACTGTTTCACAACTGAAGAAAGATACTTACTGTGAAAATATTGTTAAAAACTTACAATATGAGGTTTTTTACCTATGGTTCATTTATTGTCTCTAACACAGATTAAGCAGCTTTTTACTTCCTTTTAATTACCGTGTAATTCTTTGTTCTGATCAGAAAATGCATAAAACAAGCCTTTAAGAACAAAAATTTTAAGCAGAATATAGACAATTCAGTACAATTGCCCAAGCTGGAAATTCAGGCAGAGGCACATCAAAAAAGGGTGAAAAAAGAAAAGTTCTTATTTCTCCCCAAAGCATATGTGACACCAGTGCTTTCCTACAGTCCATTGTCAATGTAAACATTTTGATATAAACCCCATCATTAAGGTGACAAATGACAGCTCAGGCTTCATGAACTGTGTATTCCTGAACATCCCCCAGAGGTGACATTTCAGGAGCTGGACTGCTGTCTAGCAAAAGCAGGATGTCAGCCACTGCACTGTCAATCTCAGCACCTGGAAAAAACTCTGAATATCTGTGGTTTTTCCTTTCAAATACGCTTCAGTCCAGGCTGCATCCATAGTGCAGATCTGACAGTGGAAGCTTTCTCAGCACCTCATGAAACACCTGAACTCCCCTCAAACTAAATGCAGGTTATTTTCACATTGTTTGTGCACAATTTGAATCCATAACATCAAAAGACAAGAATTTCTCTTAGAGTCAAGTCCTTCAAGTCTAGCAAAACCTGGCTGATCACAGCAAAGCCATGTAAGCATGACAGAATGAACAGGTCATATCCCTAAATAACAAATTATTTATCATAAAATACAAGTCAGTCAAAATTCCTGCTTTCATGGGAAGTTTGGGAAATGTCTTAATTAAATTAAATAATCACATTTCACTCCATGAAGTGAAATTATAATTAAACTGGAAAGTCAAAATAAGCTATATCAGATGGGAAATGTTTTTTTCATTTTTTCATCGAAACTCTGCTGGATCAGATGCATTTCTGCACAAATATTTTCAGTTAAAAGAGCATTTCCCAAGGGGAGGTTTTGACTATCTGCATTCACATCCAGCCATTTCCTCCAGCGGTAGAGATCACCTCTCCCCATGACTGACTCTGTTAGTAAGGAACATGAAAATGCTCCATGAAAAGCTGCATCATCCAGATTTCCACACAAGAACACGACCCACTGCACCCCCACACAGGTCACCGGGGTGAGCAGTGGTCCACGGGCTGTGCAATAAATCATCCTGCAAAGCCCAGCTCAGAACAAACCCTGCAGCATGTCTCAACAGGTAATTACAAAAACGTCCAACAAGATGAAAAACAGGCCTGAATAAGAATTTGCAAACATATTTCCAAAAATGTTAATTTATTTGCAAAACAAGGATTCTGCGCAAATTGATCCTGGACACTGAAAAGTAATTAAAAAACCTCAGACATTAAAAAGGACAGAATAGTACTTGAGTGACTAATTAGAGGACTAAATTATGTGTTTAGAAATTAAAGTTCCATAATGTTTTGAAAGAAATTTCAGCAGTGTTTCACCATGTGCAATTCACCACAGACATTTCCAGCGTACACTCTGCGAGCTCTCGTGAAACACAGCCCTGCTCTAATGAACAAGAGACGCTGGCAATTAGAAACAGTTTCATGAATGTGTTTAGAGGCAGAAAATGGTAAAGGCACAGCCAGCCACAGACTGTTGGAAGTCACAGTGCAGGAATCCTCACGGAAAAACACTGCCAGTGCTACAGAAAACAGCCATGAAATTGCAGCAGCAATTGTTAGGCTGGCTGCAGAAGAAAAGTCTTAAAAGAGTAGAGTTTCCACCTTTGAATAACAACAATGTTGCATACAGCAAACATGATTCAAGTAATACCCATTTCCAGAAACAACACTAAAGAAAAAAAGAGTTTTACAAGCTCAAGTGAGAAGCACAAAGTGACCCAACTTTACATACTCTGAGAGAGTAATTCCGAGTGACTGGGCGATACTTCACAAGCGTTTCGCCTTACAGGAACTAAGCAAACAAAAACCGCTGCAAGGGAAACTTATTCTACAAGCAAACCCAGAATGCAACAGCAGGGCAGAAACCCCAAATATAAACACACCCCTGCATTTATGTTTGTCATTTCACAAATGGTGCTAAACACCCTATTTTGACCATTCCCCGTCACTCAGGGTACGGAGTGCTATTAGAATGGGAAGCCGAATGCCACCGCACCAGCACCACAGGAAATTCCCAATTATCCTTAACTCAAGAATAGCACAGTGGACAACTCCTCACATTTTCTTCAACTGAGCTGTCACACAATATCCGAGTAACTTGAAGCAGGTTCTTTAACTGCATTCCCGAGCCCACACAAAACTCCCTGGAGCCAGAACTGAGGAGCGCCCTGGGGAGCCCTGCTCCTGTAAAACTACTTTCAGTCTCATTTCATGGAGGCAGAGGGGAATCAGAAATAATTTCTGCATCCCCTGGCACGGGTCTTTCATTAGCTGCAGTTCAGCCAGGGTTAGGAATGCGCATTGTTAGCCCCAGCCACGGAGCGGACTTGCACAGAGGCTGAATGGGGCTGTGTGAATAAACAAAGCACCAGGGGCTATTGCAAACCAAAATTCTGGCAGGCTGGATGCCCTGGTGCTTCAGTAGGCACTGAAGGATATAAATGTGGATGAGGATTTACAGTATCTAGGTCTCATAAGCAAAATTAATGTAACTTCAGCTCTTAAAGCAAAATTTATCATTTGGCTCAGAGAGACATTAACCATCTGAGTCTGCTGCATACACTGGCTTTAAAACACAGTTAAAAATTCAACTGAATCCAATAAAATACACAAGAGTTGAAACTAAACTAGTCTCAGCGGAGAGCAGCTTAATTTATCCACACTTATATAACTTTTAAAATTTTATCATCACATTTTCAAAAATATTTTTCTTGCCAGTTTTCCAGTTGGGAAGTCTAAGTGCCCAAAAAAACCGTGATTCTCTACAAAGAGGAAAATGAGAAAATAATTTATACAGATTAGTACCATGAAAGTAATTTTTTAAAAGAAATTGGTTTTACTTTCCCCTTCAAAGAGGTCTTTTAAAATCACTTCATGTGCAAGTAAGTGAAAGGGGAAAAAATTACTCCTGAGGGTAAAAAGGCAGCCACTTTACTCTTCATTTGTTTTGATAATTTCCTGATCACTGTGATTTTTTCCCTCTCAGACAAGCCATTCCTGTTAAATTTTGCAGCTCCTAGGAGTAAGGCAGAAATGCTCAACTCCTCCTAATTCCTATTTCAGGTAACTGACAGGAACTGTGCAGAGCTCATTTCTCCTGATAAATCCCACACCGAGCAGCTGAGTAAGTCCTGCAGGAAGAAAGGCCACCCCACAGAGAGCAAGGGCAGGACACAGCAACACAGAGACATCAGGCAAGTGCTGCTTACCAAGGCCAGCAATCTGCCATCCTCCTTCATGGCCAGGAAGCGATTGGCACTGACACCTTTGATGGACACCACTCCTCGCTCCTCCGCCTGGAGCTGCAGCTTGACTGCAAACAAAACAAAAAAACAAAAGGTTTCACCTCTGTTCACCTTTTTGAGCCATCGTGGGATTGCAGCAGGCAGTGCTTCAAACCCTCCACCACAGAAAGCTTCAGCTTGCAATGAAAATAATAAATTTTTAACATTTGGCTTTCTGATCCCGTTTTTAGAAAGTAAGTAGCTACTTTTGAATTTGCAACAGCGAGATTGAGTTATTCCATCTTCATTTCGCATAAAGGCAGCTTAAAACCCATGAAATACCTTGAAAGGCCACTTAGGGCACAGTTAGCTGCTCCCAGAAAATGGAAATTTTTCATGGCAATTTTTCCAGAGGTATGTCTCAATGTTTGCAGAACAGCATTGGACACGGAATGCACACAGCTCTGTACAGGCAGACTGTCAGCGAGCCTAACTCTGAGACTGTCCAGGTCCATATCACTCCCTAAGGGTTCTGGCAGTTCACAGCAGAAAATATCCATTAGTTTACCTCATCTCTCCAACAAGTGGGTGGAACAAACAAACAGAACTGCAGCAGTAGGTGAAGGCAGCAAAGGCACAAGAAACAGTGCTATACAAAGCAGGAATGTGTCTTGCATCAATTAAAAGAAACTAAAGATTTTATAGAAATGAAAACCTGTAAGGTCCTATCACACAGCTTTGAGCTACTACCTGTGAATTATTAACACAACACCTTAACTGATTTCTGTAGCCACAAATCAAACCCAGTAGTTTGGATGAAAGCTTCCCCTTTTGCCTGCCTTTGCCTGTTGTATACAACGTCTCAGATGAGAGCTTCCTTCACCCACCTGCTTTGGTTCAGCAGGTCCTTTATTCCATTTGGAGATGCAGTTCTAAATAGCTTGAGCTTTTCAGCCATCAGAATAAATGCCTGAAGTGACTGTAAATTTTGGAGATCTCTTGAGATTCAGAGAGAGTTTGTGGCTTATTTGGCTTTTTGTTGAAGGGAAAAAAAGACAGCACTGAAGAAACCAACTGAAACTCCAACACCAGGAATACAGGGAACATAAAACTGTTGGGATTATTGCTGCAAACCCTTTTTCACGGTAAAAGTTAGAAGTCAGGCACAATTTTATCTCAGTATCAAGTATCCAAAATATAGTGCTCCTAAGTAATGAGGCCAAAATCAGACTTATGAACAGCTCCAAACACTTTGGTGTAACTCCTTAGCCTCTGGGGAAGCAAGAACGTGGAAAAGTGCTCTGGGCAGGGACTGTGGGAAATGGGCTTTTGAGATGTGCCAAGCACACAGCTTTCACCACACACTTAACAAGAAACAGCTGTGGAACAGTTGAAAATTAATATTAATTACTACAGTACTGACTTATTATGCTTCATGACTTTCTCTGGACAAAAATGCACATGAAATCCTACAGCATCACACCAGGCCAGAGGTTCAAATTCTGTAAAAATGAGCTTCTGGTAAAGGTTTCTAAGTCCTGTAAAAAATTTGTATAGCTTGTGAAAAAAAAAACAAAAACAAACACCCAAGGTATTCCTGCAGAGTTTGAAAAGAGCTGCAATACTGAAAGCTCCAAAAGGAAAATCAGCTTCACTGGTTTTTCCTCTCTAACCCAAAAACCCGTGAACAAACAGAGCCAGAACAGTACTGTGAGTTTTTCAGGTTTCAGTGTTATTTTACAGCTTTATTAATGCAGTGAGTATTTGCCACATGGTTATTACACTGGAGATATCAGGATACAACACAGCCTTACTGATCAAACACATTTTGACTATATGATCATCAGCAGAAGTGACAATTTTAGGTTTAGATCACTGCAACTAAATTGGTTGTAAGAGAAATTTATCACTTGACACCAATGATCTGCATTTTTTACAGTCTTTGGTCACCAACAGCAACAGTGCAGACTCCATTCATCATTTCACATCTACTTGTTTTCAGCACAACTGAACCTCAAGACCCCATCCATGGAAGTCAAATAATTAAGACGTTTGTAGCCCAAAAAAAAATAGCAGATTGTTGTGAAAGAGCTCATTAACCAAGGGCTAAAAAGGCCCGTTTTCCCAGATATTCTGGCCCCTCTAACACGGCAGTGAGTTATTTCCCTGTTCCCATTCATGCCCTGCAATCCACAAGGAACACCAAGCACAAGGCTCTGCTCAGTGCCTGCTGGTGTTGTGAGAACACAGAGCTCACCCGCTGAGCAAACATCCCCAGGACTGGGGCTAAGTCATCATTAAGTTATTAAATTAAACAATAAAAGCAACTCAGAGGACCCAGGAAATTTACAGCTCCTATTAAAGACTTTCTTTTCTATCATAATAAGCTTAATAGAATCATTCTGCTGAATAAGAAGGAATGAATTGCAGGATGTCCATTTGCACTTTTCACACCAGCGAAGAAATTCTGAGTGATGTAGCTCAAGTGAACCTACAGTGCCTTCCAGTCATATAAAAATGGATAGAGAAGGAATTTTTTTTTCCCAACAATATACAGAGGTCTGTTAGAGATTCATATTCACTGATGTTCTGGCTGAAACACCACAAGCTATACAGTCCAACTCACAGAAACCAGTACAATCTGGGGCACTAAAGGAAGCTGGAGCACACTGCAGCAGGCACTGAGATGTTCCTTCAGAGGGTATGTACAGGACAGATGTACAAACTGCAGGTTAAACTAAGCAGTGTATTTCAGAGAGTTACAAATGGGCATTTATTCCACAACTTGGAGAGACCTTTCTAAGAGTATGGAAGTTGAAAAGTGGTATTTAATAGCATTGTGGTTGGCAAAGTTTCAGATATTTCTTAAAAAATGGATCTTCCTTGTTTTCTTAGATACCTCCAAAAAAAAAAAAAATTCCAAGGCACTTTTGCACAGTCCAGTGGAGAAAATAATTTTGAGGACAAGGAGCTAGACAGGAAAGCTGTTAGCAAATGCAAAAAAATAAAGAAAACATGAACATTTTCCAAAAGTACTTTTATTGTCCTGAGCACTAGAACTGGAAAATCACACGTACAATGCAAACTCTCAGGTCCTTTTACAGTTCTAATAAACCAAAGCTTTAGAGTGGCCCAGACCCAGGAACTGCACAGCTTAAATGGTCCCAAAAGGTTTCCATGCTATGCATCATAAACGGTTCAGCCAAAATCTCCTTCAAAATGGGTTCATTTCAAAGACCTGGGCAAAACCTACCAACTTAATACTTCAGGTAAACAGAGCTGCACATTCTGGAAGTTGCTCACTGCTGAGCTGGTACTACCTTTTGACTCCCAGTGGGAATCTGCTGGCAAGCCCTTCACCCGGGGCAATCCCTGTGACCAAAGCCACGTGCTGGTATTTCACTCACAGCAGCTGCACTGGCTAAGATGTTCTGGGGCAGGAGAATGCCACAGGATTAGTAAGGAAAGGGAAAATAAAGGTCACAGGGAGGAGAGAAAGGGACCAGAAACATGTCTGGAATAAAATAAAAGGCAAAAAGAGCAAAGAGCAGTGAAGACAGGGCAGGGTAAGGGCAGTACAGGAGGGTGCTGTACTGGGGCATGAGGCAAACTCACACATCTGAAGGAGGTGAAATTTGAGGATGTATTAGCCAAAGCGATTAATAAAACCCCCATTTTCCTACTCCACAAAGAAATGGGAACTCTAACCACTATATCAGAAAAACCATGAAGTAAAAAACAACTATGAGCTTCTGGCTTTGGATGCATTTACACAGCAAATAAAGGTTCAATTACAGCTTCAGCTGTATTTTCACTGTAACCCTTCTAGCTAACACCCTACAGACAGCCTTCAGTGCAATCTAGAGCTACAAGTACCATCCCCAGTGTCAGGATCATACAAAACTCAGGTCAGAAGGACTCCCTCTAGTCCAGCCTCCTGCTGAAGAGACTCCATCATTTCACAGCGAGAACCCTGCCTGCCACACTGCAGCAAAGGGAGCAGCTCACAGCCTGGGAAGAGAGGAAAAATTGGATACTATTTCAACCCTCGTTTTCACTAACATATAGCTGCTTTATTGGAACAAAAAGTAAAACACCTCTCACTCAGTTTACGAGAAGGGAGAGTTTCTGTACCCCCAAAATCCCAGGCTGCACGTCTCTGGATCAATGACTAGTGTTACTACAGTCTGCTGTGGAAAAGCTCAGCCCCAGCCAAAGGCTCAGGGCCCATCTCCAACATATTTGCAGAGGCCCTGTAAGGAAAATCCTTCCACGAGGCCCCCGAGTGACAGCGCAGTGAAGCTGCTGTGCCAGCTCCCACTGCCCATCCTCCCACACCTCCGTGCCCACAGGACAGCACAAAGCAGCTATTCTGCAGCCTCACTGCAGAGGTGGGTCAGCTCCAGAGGGAATAAGCATCAGAAATGCAAGGAAGTTCACAAAAAAAGGGAGGAAAGTAAGTTTCGCTAAATGCAACACCCTACAGCCGAATTCCCACTCCTCCATCCTCTGTGGCTGAAGTTGGCCATTCCTTCACGCTCAGGGGCAACATCTATTCCCAGCCAGGTGTCCAAGCAAAACACAAGGAGTCAGACATGCTTGCTCCACACCTAACACAACAAACCCTCCCAAACCCAGGGGCTGGTTCAAAGCTACACATGCATTTACAAACACACATATATTAACACTCCCTTCTGGCTTTTCCTGTCTGCTGGATCAGATCCAAACCCCAGCCTGGTGATGCCTACTGTAACTTTCTCTAAGAATTACAAATATCTTTGTGTCCCTCTGCTCACATCAGTCTCTGAGAAAGAGATATCAGAAACTGTCAAAGGCACAATTAGCAACTTAACATCTCCTGCTATTTGAAAAGCGCTGACATACAAGGCATCCTCAAGTCTTCAGAGTGTGAACAAGAGAACAACTCCTTGCTCGCTTTCATACGCTCATGGTAAAAGTGAGCCACTGCCAGAGTCACTGATGCAGACACTGCCTAAAACCTGGAACACATATGAGGCACCAAAAGGAGAAACAGAGAGGAGAAACAACCAGCAAACCTTAGCGGGAGAGGTGGGCTGCTAATAAACCAAACCATCAGAATTGCAACAAAAACAATCAAGCCAATGGAGTGTCAGGATGAGAAACAGTGAGTCACGCTCCCATACAAAGGCACATTTCTTTGCTTTTGCATGACAACATTCTAAGTGTATCTTTTTCCTTTTTGCCAGCCAGAGGCATAAAACCACTCACAGACAGACCCAAGGTGTCCAAAATGTAAACATCTAAAACAAAAATACACACTCGTGAAATGCAAACACTTCAGGAAGTTCTGATTACACTTAAGAGTAAACCAAGGCTTAAAGCAGAACAGTAACTTGTGTAACTGTTTAGGCATCCACCCACTATGGTAATCAACCACATTAACATGGACATTCTCAGATTTTAAAAGTTTGCACCTTTTTAAGTAGTACAGATACTGAATACAATGGAAATTATTTCCATCTTCAGATTCTCCACCGATTCTGACTTTTACCTTGACCTCAATTGCTGCAAGTACCCAGTTCTACCTAACATGCACCTATGACACTGGGAATCCTCCCCATGAAACACTGATTACCAAACACACAGCATTCTCTGGTACTCCCTATAAATTTCATATAAAAGACAGTAAAGCCATCATGCAGAACAATAATTTCAGAATAGTGTGACATCCAACACTTCTGGCACCAGTGGCTCCTTGCCTGTGTGCCCACATGTAAAACACGCATAGCCACACTTTTCCACTTTTCACAGCTTGCATAATCTGGTTGATGAAACCTAGTCGAGCCCTTTAAAAGTAAAAATGTCATGCAAAAGCAAATCCAAAGTTTGTGAATTCTGCTTACAAAGCACAACTTGGGCATTTTGTGCTGCTGAGTAAAGTAAACAGCGATTGCTTCGCATTACGAAAGGATTTCGTACGCCAGAAGCTCCAAGTCACCGTCATGTAAAACCCTTCTAAATGCTTTCTGCCACACTGTTTGCTGACTCCTTGGCGTTGCAGATGAACTGATGCATCTTCGGAAGTCAAGAGGGCTAAAGCAAACTGAAAAAATTCCTAACTTTACCAGAGAAGAACTTCATTCCTTACTGGGTACTGGTAATAAAGCTTAGTCTCCAAATTACCATTCTTTTCACCCCATATTCTTGATTTAGAAAAATGTTTCAGGGTTGCCTTATCAAAAGAATAATGCATGCCTGTTCACATGTAGTTTTTTTAGGACTGTTCCCAAAGGGCTTTTCTTAGCAAGGGTAAGGTATGCCCCACGTTGTTTCCATCTGCTTTCACTTCGTTCAGTCTTGACTGAAGTAAATCTCAGAATAACCACTTTTGGGTGTTGAACTTAGAACAAAGCTGGTGCGACTGTTCAGCCAACAGAGCCGTGTCACAAGACACGTACAGAACTTGCAGAAGTTCTGCTTTATGTTTACTGTGCATTCACTCATCTCCTTGTAACTATGACCTGTTTTGCACTTGCAGCAAAACAAACACATAAAACCAGGGACAACCCAAGGCAAACACAGGAGCAGCATTTCAGAAGACAGAGAAGGTAAAATGTGTAATTTTTAAAAGTTATTCTGTAGTGTTCCTCCTGCAGGTACAACTCACACAACTACTCAGTAGTACATGGTATTTCAGGGCTGTGACTGATGTCGGAGCAGTAACACATGAGATGAAAGGCAGAGGCTGCCAGAGCAGCAGTGAGACATTGCTGCCCCATAGGCTCAATAAGCCTCAGTGGCACAGAAAGGAAAAGCTGGATTTTAGAAATGCCAAGAAGAATAAGTAAATGGGATTTCAGAGAGTCTGGAGCACAGTGGTGAAAAAGGAACTCTGTCAGGCACCCAGGATCCAGAGAGATGGCACAGCAGATGGGAGGAAGGAACAGCCCCATACAGAGGAGCTCCTGTGAATTGAGCTGCCTTTTACAGCTGATTGCTCTTAACCTGGCCAAAAGGTTGAGATGGCAATTATACTGGGTTTGTACTTCCCTTATCTCCAGTACCAATGAAACTGAACTGATCATTGAGACTTCAATATTTTTTCAAAAAGTAAACAAATTTTTAAAAATTTAAAGCCGTACACATGCACACACAGTATAGCACTGGTGCCAGCACAGCTCCTTTATTGCAATGACAGTGCAAATGCCACAATAATCTCAAAGTCTTACTTCATCGTCCTATTTCATCCCCTTCCATCAAGCTGTAACCACCCTGTGCTGACCTTTCAATAAAGCATGCACAGGGGAGCAGCACGAGCTGCAGTGAAGGACAAGAGCTGTCAATCACTGCTGACCCAGCACAGTAATGAATCCCAGTCTTCACAAAAGGGCTCTAATTTGCTTTTGAATGCAGTCCTGCTTAAGCAAAGAATTTTCTTTGTAAGGAATCAAATTCCTTTACTGAAAATAAACACACAGTGCATATTTGGGTAACACTCCTCAATTTTATTCTAAGTACATCTGAACTATGCTAAGAAAGGATTCCTCACAACAAAAGAGAGACCTTGGACTTCCTGCAGCTTGGAAGAACCTACTTGACTCCCTGCTGCTTCAGCCTGACCACTGCTAGTGCCCATACCCTGGTTTAGATCTATGGGATGGTTTCAGTCCCACACTGCTCCAGACAGCTCCTGCAAGAGGGTGCTCCTGCAGTACAGCAGCTACAAGCACTGGCCATCAAACAGTCTCACCTTTCACCACATCAAAGCAGCAGCCAGGCACCCCACTCCTAGTAGCATTTTCTTCTAATAAAATATCACAGTCTTACAATACTGATCCATGAAACTAGAGCCTGATCACTGGAAAACACCTTACTACTACTGGTACTCGCTCTAGCACAGATAAGTGCTCTGGAGGAGGCTAATGCTTGAAGCTGTAAAGCAAGCAGAAGGTTGGGATTGAAATAAATAACACCTGGCAACATGAGCCAGTTCTGTGCACCTCTTCAGCTTTGAGGAGTTCCTGCATTTCTACAGACATGAACATTGTACATTTTTGTCCTCCATCTTCCTGAATGAACAACATTTCTGTCAGCAAAACATCCACAGTGAGTCTGTAAAAATCTCTAAAATCACAAAATTAATCCTTCCTATTTACATACTCCAATGAACGGCCCGGAGCATGCTCAGCTGTTCATCCCAACTGCTCCACTACAGGTGGACAAACCCAAGGAACTGAATCCACATACTGTCTCCCAGGAACTGCCCAACAGGTCTGTGCAGCAGGATTCCCTAAGTGACTTTTCCACAGAGGTGGCAGCCTCTACATGGCCATTGGTAGCTGCTTCTCCACACTAACACGTGCTCCTGGTTTTGTATCCACCTCTGTTCCCACAGGTACCAGCAGCTCCCACAGAGTAACTGCACACAGCCACTCCACCCAGGAATCTTGGTCTCTCCATGGGTCTTCCCAGAGTTGTGGGACTGTGTGAACTTTCTTTGTAATACAGTCCCAACATTTCTATTCTAACCTGAAACGTAACACGGGTGACAACTGCATAGACTCTGCTCATGCTTTTCAAAACATCCATCTGGGAAGAACTTGTCTCCTGTCCTGCCCTTTTACAGAAGAGGACATTGCATCACAGACAGGCAGTGACAATCAGCTGCCACTGGAGAGGGACACTCCATTCCACACTACCAGCACTCCCTACCACCTCCCTGGCACCAGCTCTGGCACTTCTCTTGGCATCTCAGTGATGGATACGTGGTGACAAATAAAGACTTCAGGATTTTTTCCCCAGTACCCAGAAAAGCCAAGAAAAGATACCAAAAAACTGATGCCAGTTGCCAGAGGTGCTGCAGACCTTCCCCCAAGTGCAGATCCAGATGCTGTGATAATTGCACACTTGAGTATGTTAAGGACATCCTTTAACACCAAAAACAACCCCAAAGCTACATCCCCAGAGAATGGCACAGGATACGGGGTAAGTCTGCATCAGGCATTGTGGGTCAGCCTGAGAGCAGGAAGGAAAGAACCAAGAAAGAGACTACAAATATTTTCAAGCTGTATCACAGCTGACATCTCTCCTTGCTCTAACAAAACACCACCATGCAGGATTCCACAGCCATGGCTACAAGGATTCTGTGACTTGCATATTCCAGGAATTCTAATGATTCTGGTTTTATGAAATCTGCTACAACCCTGTCAGAAGGTCACAGACAAACCCTGAGCTCTGCATCACACGAGCAGAATTTCACCACACTGGCTCTGCACATGGCCATGGAGTCTGGGCCCTACTTTGCCCTTTCCCAGTACCCTCAGTCTCCTTGTCCTTTGAATCACCCGGTCAATGTGGTTTCAAGCTCTGCAAGTCAGAGATGAGCGCCAGGCTCAGCCAGGGTCACTCCAGCAGCAGTGCACCATGACAGCTCCTGCAGGACAACCTCCACCCAACTGCTCAGACATCATCTCATTTGTATTCTCGGCTGATCCTATCGAGCTCCAGTCAAAATCTGGCCCTACCCTGAACAAACAAAAAACTACGTAAGATAATAACCCTAAAATGCCACCAGCACTCCAGAGAGTCGCCCTTTCAATATTTTTATTGACAAGTCTGGAGGCAGCAGAAGAGGCACAGGCAAAACACTTGACCTGCACATTGTTACCAAACATTACTGAAAATGACAAAGGGTGAGACAGCTGCTTTATTTTGAAACACATAGTCTTAAACAGGTGCTAACAAAAGCAAAGGCTATTAATTCTCCATCAGGATTGAAACAGTACCTCATCACCAACATTAAGGCTTCAAAAACCATGCTGTAAACATTTCAGGTACCACCTGGTATAGATATTCAATTTACAGATGTCGTACACTTACGTATGTTCTTCAGCAACAGTAACTTGAGCATTCTCTGGGCTGCACTGGGTCTGGTTTGGTTATATTAGATAACTGCACTGAACACACTGTCACCAACAGTCAAAAGCCCCATTAATCCCAGGGTTGTGCACCAGTTCAGCACAATCCATCACCTCTCAAGTATCCTGGATCAGATGGCCTCTGATCCCAGGGCAATGCTCCCAATAGTGCTAAAAACCATAATGATCAAATAATTATTTATTAGAACTGCCTACCTTATCTGTAATCCAGGGGAGCTGGGGAAAACTTACAGAGACAAAGTGTCACTGAAAAGACTATGATGTAAAATTCAGGTTGAGTTACTAAAATAATTTACTTTCTGTAAAATGCTTTTAAATATGACCCCACTACATATAAACTTGTTCTTAGAATCAGCTGCACAAATTTCAAGCATTTATGAAACAAATGAAAACCAACAGCAGCCACCTGATCTCACATGTTATCTGGATTTGTCTTTTCCAGCTCTGAGAGTGCAGTGGCTAACAGGAGTTGGATTACCATTTTCCTGCAAAGCAGACTATGTAAGTACCTAAAAGTGCTCCTGATTTCCTGTGTGAGACAATCTAAGGGCTAAATCCTGCCCTCTAGTGTACCTGTGGGTGGTGGTGCCCTTGGAACCTTCCCCACTTCCAGGCTGGGCAGAAAACAGCTGGGAGGGACAGGACAGTTCACTGCCCACTGGAGACATCTCGTGTTGCCTTGGCTCACCTTGGGAGTGCACCTGCTGCTGGATCACACAGCTCTGGGGTGGGCAAGACTCACCAGGAACTGGGATACAGGAGTAGCAGACACAGTGAGAGATGAGAAGGCATCCTCCCCTGAGCAGGAACATACAGGAACATGATAGTATTTCTATGATAAAAGAAGCAAAGGAAGCATATTCCCAACTTTTTCACACGAGATCTCTGCTACTTCATCCCCTAAAGGCAGGTACATCCAGGAGCCAGGAGGAATTTCCATGCTATGCCACAAAGTACTTGGCAAAGCAGTTCAGATCTGTGCAACAGATGAAAAGTAATGCCAAAAGAGTCTGTTTCCAGAAGGACTGAAGTAGAAGCAACGTATTTGAGCATTTAGGGGCAGGCTTTTTTTTTAAACAAGTCACCTCTCACTTAGTGCTAAGATTTGGAAAAGATCTTGCCCTGTCAACAGCTCTGGCCGTGTCTGTGGGACACCAAAATGGGGAAGAAGATAATCCAAGTCCCAAACAACTTAGCTATGAAAGGTAAACACCAGGTCCTGAACCTTCATATGAAAACACCTCCTGACATTTGCTCAGCTTGGGGATCACCATGAGTTTTCTCCCATTGCATGATCAGTGGTCAGATTTCCATCTTCTTCACTGAGTTGCTCTAAAAGTCAGTCTTTACTTCAGCAGAGTCTTTCTACAACATTTACAGCATAACCATTTAAATGTTGTGAGAGAGACAAATCAAAATCTTAATATTAACCACTATTTATGAAAGGAACCTTCTTAAGAAATTTTCCTGGACCAGTATTACCCTATTTTACATTTTCTTCAGATATTTACGGAAGAGGAGAGAGGTACTGAGCAGGAAGGAGGTGTTTCATACGTCTGCAGGGTTGACTGAGCTCACAGAGCTGAATCCTTTCCAAGTGAGAGGCTGGAGCCTTGTCACCTCATTAAGGAATGGACAAGAATGGCTCAGGATGCCTTGGATACTGTCTTGGGTTATGCTCATCATGAAACAAAGCTGCTTAAGAAATTATGGAAATACATAAATGCCAACCATTCCTCATTTAGGAAAACTCTGAAAGGAACAAGCTGTGCTACTAGACATGTTCTAAATGTATGGATAAGTGTTCCCTTTCCATTCTCCAGGTTTTTCCCCCTCACCAGCACTGTAGCCTCTTTGAGGGAAACACCTCTGGAGAGCCTTTCCAGAAACACTGGGTCCTTTGTACAATTTCCAGAGCATAAATCAACAGTTGTTGATCAACAACAACAAACCAGCCACGATTTTGTTTTGCTTTAGACAACAAAACTCAGAAAGCGCCTTCTGTTTCTTGTTTGTCTGAAAGTACCTCTTCAAGGGAAAACACTCTGGATGGAGTCCCCAGAGTGTGTCCAAAGGGGCACTTCACTGGAGTCACGGCAGCCCACGCGTCAGATGTGGCAATCATGGCCATGGAAGGCGCCCTGTCCTGGGTTTCAGCTGGGTGAATCATAGGATCCCAGTCCTCCAGCATTCTTAATTTCATTAATGACACAATTATGGGTAAATGAAGGTGAGTGGGGCAAATGTAAAACCATGCCATGACCTAAAGCGATGTGTATTGTGTATTTCAAATAGAGGCAGGAGAGGGGAGCTAAAAAGGACATGGATCATGGAAACTGTTTATAGTATTAAAACTTTGGTCTGAAACATAAGGAGACAGTAACTTGCCTTCTAAAATAAGAACTTCCTTTAAAAGTAAGAAGGATGATGTGCTACTGAAATGTTATTTTGTATAATTAATTCCTAAGAATAGCAGCAACCACAAGCATCTCTACTAAAGGGCCTTTAATTATTTCTAAACCAAATTGTATTTCTTTTCTCAAAACCACCTTACAAAACCTTTTGCTTAACTAAGAAAATCACCCTGAACTACTCAAGGTGCATATTTTCATTGCTAATTTCTTTTTTAAAGTCCTCTCACATTGTCCAAGATTTATTGCCCTCTGCCATGCCAGGAATACCAGGAGATTTCACAGGGACTTCCACAGAGCAGCACTCAGCAGGTCAGAGTTGAGCAGAGTCGTGTGGAATGACGTATTTACAGCGAGGATGCTAAGGATGTGAACCACGCAATGCCCCAGCAATGACCCTCGCTGATGCTTCAGGCACCAATAATTCTCTGCTTCTCAGAACTAGGGTTCTTCCAGGAAAAAAAAAAAAAAAAAAAAGAAGAAGGAAGAAAGGAAGAAAAAGCAACAAGTCAAGAGCTGTCTGATAATGCAAAAATGAGAGAATTCACTACTAGGAAAGCACGAGATGTCAGTTGAAAATTTTGGTATTGATAAGGTTCAATAGGAAGAGAAAACACACATTCAGTGGACTCAAGAATGAAAAAAATAGTATTAGTTTTCCTGAGAGAATAATAAAAAAGGCAGGAAGGAAGAAATTATTATGGGAGAGCTCTATGATGAAAAAGGCAGCAGTGATAAATACCACCTCCACTCAGGGCAGCCCTGCCCAGCCATGTGAGCACACAACAGCACACACCATTACCTGCACTTTTCAAAAGCAAAGACAGGGAATGAGGCAAGATCCCAACAGCCATGGCAATGTCTTGGACTCAGCTTCAGCCTTGAATATCCTCCACTCAACATCACCTCCCTTTGCAGCACATTTCCATAGCTGCTTCTAGGGTGAGGTGACATGTCTGATGGTCTAATGAGATTTATTTCCTTTAAGGATTCCTGTTACAAGAATTCTTTGGAATTATTGGGTAAAACTAATTGTTTTGCAAAAGATGAATATCTGAAGTGGAAAGTAATATTAAGAATCTTTGGTCTGGCTCCTCACTTCCTTTTGCTCCTAGTCCCTGAGTTTAGCCCGGTCCCTGCATCCATCAGTCAGAGCACAGGTGCAGAGCAGATGAAGAATGCCAGTAAGGCATTTCACCTGCTCCTCATGCCAAGTGCCTGCAGGCAGGCCCTGCACACCGAGCACAGTAACAAATTCCCTCCAACCGGGAATCACACTGGGACAATCTGACGCAGCAGTCCCTATACCTGCGCTGACGGAAACGCCTCACAGGCGCATCAAAAACTCACCACTGCATCCACAAAACCTCCGTGCTGAATACTTCCAAAATATTCTGAGCTCTGCAAAAGGCAATTTGTTTGTGGGACAAAAAGCAGCCTGTGTTGGTAACAGCAACCTGCCACACACTCCCTGAAAGCCTATGATCATTCAGTCCGTGGGCTGTGTTCCCAGCCCAGGAGCCTTTCCCTCCCTTCAAAAGATCAGGTACTGGAGGGACAACCTCCTGCTGCTGCTGGTATCCATACATTTTATCAGTATCATCATTAAGTTAAAAAAACCAACGAAACAATGCAACATGTAACAGTTTAAGCCAGAGAGGTGTTCTAACAGAGGTTGTTATAAAGCCTGCTTCCTTGGCCAGATTTACCCCTCAGTTCCTAAGAATACCTGTGTGCCAAAAGTGCTCCTACTCATGAGCGCCTACCTGCACCGGGAAAAAGAACACCCTCCTCCCTACCTTAATGCATACAACGCATTCACCGCCGCCGTGTAGAGCCGCCAAGTACCATCAGACCCGGATAAGGGCCACGCAAACAAACCAGAGACCCCTTCAAGCCCGTAACAAAAACTGTGCACCTGACAAGCTCTGCACCCAGCAGGTTGAGCGCGGAGCCGCCAGCGAGGCTTTGCCCCAGGACACCCTGCGGGTGCCGGTGCGGGACCACCGGCTGCGGGATGCGGGTATGAATTAACTCGGTATGAATTAACTCGGTCTGCGTACTCGCGGGTATTCGCACAGGAGCATTCGGCACATTGACGGGCGCTTTCCAAGCACGGCTCGCTGCCGAAGCGCCGGCAGGGCGGGACGGCCGAGGCGCGGCCCCTCTCGCAGCCCCGCTGCCCGTGCGAGGAGTCGCCCGCCCGCCCCGGTGCCGCCCGCGGTGCTCCCGGGATAACTCACTGTGAGGGTCGCTCTTCTCGCGGACGCCGTCCACCTTCCCGTCGGGGTTGATGCGCAGGAAGAAGCCGCCGTTCTTGCAGTACAGGCGCTTGGGGTCCTTGAAGTGCCCCGGGGGAAAGGCGCCGCTGCCGCCGTCGTCGGGCAGCGTGGCGATGCCCCCCGCCGCCGCCGCCGCCATGCGCCGGGCCCCGGCAGCTCCGCGCCGCGCCGGGCCCCCGCCGCCCCCCGCCGCCAGCGCCGGGCGGCCTCGGCCCCTGCCCCGGCCGTCCAGCCTCGCCTCGCCTCGCAAGCCCCGAGCCGCGCCGAGCTCCCGACACGTCCCGTCCCGGCCGGTCCGCGGGAGCTGCGCAACGGTGCTGCCGGCTCGGGAGAGCGGGAAGCAAGACAGGCGGCAGAGCCCAGCACGCCGGGAACGGGCTCCCCGCCGACACCGGGCTGCCCCCGCCGCGCCCCGCCCCCGACCGCCCCCGCGCCGCGCCGGGGGCCGCTCCCTGCGCCGGCCCCGCCGGGCCGGGCATCCCGGGGGACCGGGCAGGGGCGGCAGCGGGTCCCCGCGCCGAGGGACCCCGGCCAGGAGCGCGGGGCTCCGTCCGGCTGAGCATCGCTGCCGGCAGCGCTGGAAACGAGATGCTGCGAACATCGGTCGGACATCTTTTCCTCTGGCCTTATAAAAAAAGTAACTGGTGAGTTGTTTTAGATCAGAAGAAACTGTGTGGCCTCTGCACCACACTAAATTGTTTAAATCACAATATGATGACACGTGTTTAAAATAAATCCGTGGTAACCGTTTTGTTCCATTGCATTCACCAGAGACCAGTTCTCCTCCCATCCAACAGGAGCAAAGTGATAGCAAAAGGCAACAGGTGAAAATTCTGGTACAGGCCTTCCCCCTCTAGTAAAACAAATGTGCAGAGTTTATAAAGTATAGTGACCCATCAAATGCACTTCGCGCCTGAGGCTGATAACACAACAGGATGAAAAGGTTTGTTTCCCAAAACATGGTTGTGCCCCTTATCTCCTGTGTAACAGCAGGCTGGCTGCTCACGCCTGGAGCTTGGGAAGCTCTGTGGCTTCAAAGGCAGCACAAGCAGCCCTGGACAGTCCCAGGTGGGACTGCAAACACGGGGCTTTTCACAGAGCCAATATGCAGCAACCCACAGGAACAAACCAACGCCAAGGCAGACACAGCGTCCAGCTCACGCAGTTTGCAGTATTCACTTTGCTAACAAGTACGTCAAGGATATTTTGTTGCTGCTTAGCTTCCCTTCCCAGCTCTGACCTCTGGCAAGCCATAAATTTTAGTTCTTTACCAGAATCAGAGACAATTACGCTGCTCCCCACGCCCTTCTGATGAAGGGAGCAGGCAGAGCACGGCCCAGCCCAGGCACAGGTTCACCCCGTGTCAGCTGCTCCCCTCGGTGCCACAGGCACAGCCCGGGGCAGGCATCTGCTGCCAGATGGGCATTGCAGCCCTGCTGCTCCTGCTGCTCCCTGCTGGGGAACCCTTCCCTAGGTTCCCCAGCCACCCCTCCACTTCAAACACTCTCTGCTCCTTCTCAAGGAAATCCCTCATTATCACTGTACCTGAGAGCTCTGGATGGTCACAGCCAACAGTGAAGACCCTTCTTGTTTCCTCTTGCTCCTCCCCTGCAACAGAAGCTCCATTCAGGGCATTTTGTGTCCTTGCACTATGGAGCTTTCTGAAGTCCTTGTGTCTTTCTTGGAAGGCAGATTAAGAGAAGATGAAGCTGAATTCAAGTAGATGAAGGGAAGGGGTGAAAATGTCATTTAAAAAACTCTAATAAGTTCTTTAAAAACAATCTCACAAAAAAACTTCCCTAAGACTAAACACCCATGGTTCCACTCAGCCACTCCTGGAACTTTACATTCCCTGCACGCACGGCAGCCCTCGCAGCTCTCAGCTGGATGCCCTGTCACAGCTGCAGAGTAGACACCATGCTTTACAGGCCACGCTCCTGGTATTTCTCAGTCCTTGGAGCCCTGATCTCCATGAGTGGGCCAAACCCAGTGGTGGCAGGGTAGGTATGGCAACCAGCCTAAATTCCTTATCAAATGATCCTTTTGAAAATCAGTAAAATCCAGTGCACCAATAAAATTGTGAGGCTTGAGAACTTTTTAAAAGCTTGTCACTGGGAATTGTGTACATGGGGCCTACAACCAAAAGATAACAGAGCTAAAATGAAAGTCCTAGTCCCTAAGCAATCTACACTCACCTCAAGATCTGCCAACCTTCTATATTTTTAAATATTTTTTCCTTTCTCTTCTTCAAATGGAAAACACGCCTGTTTTCTTTTCTCCACTCTACTTTCTTCTGCAGTCCAGCCTCTTAATATGGTCATTAATATTGCTCTTGAACATTGACTAAAGCGATTCTGGCAGTAGCATTTTCCTTTCTTGTGGCCTCTTCCACCACCCTTCCTCAACTCAGATCTTCCACACAATCACACCCATATGGCTGCCTCCCCTCCACCCAGACCATCAATTATCCAACCCCTTCAAGTCTTCTCTTGGCCTGTGTAAGGCACTCCATGTCACAGTGCCTTAGAGCCCACCTTCCTGCTACTTCAAAAGAACCTCCTAGAGACCTCTTCTCTAACCTGTTCCATTTATCTGAACTGCTGCCATTCTCTGTTTGTCCTGCACTGTTCTGTAACCAGCTACAATATTTAATGGAATTAGAGAACATCTCAAGCTGGAAGGGACCCTTAAGAATCATCTGAGTCCAATTTCCTGTTCCTCACAGGAATGCCTTACCTCTTACAAAGACAAAGCTGCTTTGTTCAGTGCTGCTCTCTAACACAGAGGTCATACTAAACACAAGGCATCATCTGCTCATCCAATCATCTCATTTATTCAATATATAATTCTTCAACTTCTAGAGACTCTCAGCAAGAACATCAGGGAAAAAACTCCAGAGTAAGCACAATTCAAACCTAAATTATATTGTTAGTGTGATTACAGGAAAACCCTGAGAAATCCAAGAGTAATTTTTGAGATAATTTAAAAATAGGAGTAAGAAACTCCATCAGGTCCATCCATGAGTTTTTGGTTTTTAGTCCAAGGGGCAACAACTTTCCTGCCTTTCCAGCAGTTACTACTGCAAATCCTGCCATATGATGAGCCCAGGAAATATCAATCCCCTCTCATAAAAACTGCTTTTCAAAGGCTTTCGGCCATATGTCCTTGATAGTTTATCAGGATGACATCTCCAGTTTGCTCACACTGGAATAATTAAGGTAGTGTTTGAAAAGCACTCACTATAGAATTAAAATCAATCAAACAAACAAACAGCGCCTCACTTTTGAAAAGCAAGTAGAACTCCAGGAAAGCAAAGACACCCAGGAATACTCAGGCTCATCCATCTTGCACCATGAGGACACTCAGCGGGTGGTTTGTGTCTCTGTGGCGGCAGGGAACGCGTCCAGCTGCTGGAAATGGAACATCAGCCCAGGCCTCCACTCCACCACAGAGCTTCTCCACTCCCTGGAGCTCTTGGCTTCCCAGTCCCTCTCTCTGGTGCCTATCCAAGAAGCAATTAGCCAAAAAGAGATGGATGGGCTGTGCCCCTTCTGAAGCTGTTCCTGTGTTGTCTAGCACTCAGCTAACAGTGGAAAAAAATCATCCATCTCCTTTCTCCAGCACTGAATATTGACACCAAAGCTCTCCCACAAATTCTCACGCTCACTTGTTACAGGAAATGTAGAAACTTAAAGTACAGTAACTGCTTGAGTTTAAATTTGGGAGGAAGATTCGTGCCTTGTATGATGGAAGCAAACAGCCACAAATCTGGCTATAGCTGAATTTCCCTTCTAAATATTAGTTACTAGAGAAAGTAGCTTCAGTTTTTGCCCACCTGCTTTTGTAGGTGCAGTTTTGAGGCAAAATTTCTCTGCTTGAAGTATATATGGATATTAAGTGCCTGGGAAAATCTACATGCATGGTCACTCTTTTAAAAACACCTGTAACACAAGTTCAGCTTTTCATTTTCCTTTCTGAAGACTTTAAGACCCTTCATCAATATTTCTTGTAAACAAAAGCTTATTTCTTCCCTCTTTTTTTTTTCTTTTTCTGGTGCAAATAGTAGAAAGACATTACATCAACAATAGAAAAAAAATCTCCTCCCTATTACTAACCTCTTACAGTCTCCAATCCAGTTCAAAGGAGTACTTTATTCCTGTAAAGCACCAGTGGACACTTGTTTATGTCTTTCTAAATAAAATTTTCTCCATATATGCTTAATCTGATAATGCCACAGATGGCCAAAACTTTGTTTTGGGTTGTCTTTACGAATGTTGGAAACACAGCAGCCCAACATGGCTGAAGATAAGAGAACAAACAATCCAGTGAGGTCTAAATTGGAAGTAAATCAAATTTTCTCTAGTCCAGAATAATTGTACTTGGAAAAAGATCTGAACTGTCTAGAAGCACTGGCAACTGTTGCAGGTCTAAGAGATGGAGCAGTGACCTCAGCTCATGAGAAATGAGAAATAATGTCTCAAGTACAAATATTTATGGGGGTTAGAGTTCAGAATTAGCAAAATCACCCCTCTCCTTCTCTCTAATGTACACACAAACACATATACACACCCTCTTTCTCTGTATCCACATCACATAGAGCAATCCATCTAAATTAGCAAAATTACTCCACGCTAAGAAAAGAAACAATGTCAGTATAAAGATTGATGATATACATTTAAAAAAAAAATTCAAAAATACTCTGCAATCAAACATCATGAACTCAAACAATTTCAGTTAATATTGGATTTCAAAGAAATCCAGACTTGTTGAGAGATTCCTTAATGGGAAGAAGCATAAAATCACATCTCTTTCTCATAGCATTGCATTGTAACCATAAGATCATGGTTTAATTATTTATCTCTCCTGATCCCACAGCACTGGAAAGGTGGCAAAAAGTGTCCCAAAGTAACTTGGCTCCTGCTCAGGACTCAAGACACATTTTGTTGTATTGCTACAGGGTAAAGCAACTGCTTTTGTACTGGAAGTGCTTGAACACATGCTCAGAGATTAGAGGGAGATCTTTTTCCCTGTGTTGGGGGAAATCAGTGTTTGTGAGGCAGATACAGCCTGTGTGGTTGTTGTAATTTCAGAAACCCATTATCCCATTTCATCAGAGCACACACAGATTGTTAGGAAGCAGATCTTCACACAAGCACAGAATAGTTAAGGTTGGAAAGCTCAAGCACAGCTGCTTGCAACAAGTCTGCCTGCAATAATTTTAGCTCTAAATATTTCCACATCAACTACAAACCCCTTGCAAGTCAAAAATGTCTCTTTCACTGTCTCTCCTAGCAAGTGATCATGAAATAGTGGAAGTTTTGTTATAGATTTGTCTTTATCCTCTTTTAAATGAGATTCTTATACAGGTCATAGAATTACTTCCACATAGAATAACTTCCACATGGGCTAATTCTGGAGAATGTTACATTATTCACAGGACTGTAGCTGGAAATAGAAATATAGGTGGAAGTGAGGAAAATACTCTTTCCATTCCCTGGTATGTTATAGCACAAAGCCAAAGTAACCTCATGGAGGAATACAGCAAAGACAGACTATTCCCAAGGAACAGCAGTTACCACATCATGCAGCTTTCATCATGTCACACTGAAGGGCAAGGAGAGATGAGATCAGCGGGACATTACAAAGAAAAAAAATCATTTTACTACATCATGAATTAAATTTCTACCACTTGCACAACCAAAATCTTGCTCTGCGTCATTTCTGTAGGATGTATTAGCTGGCAGGTAGAAAACAGCAAGAATAAAGAGACAACCCCAAACCTCTCTCTTTTGGTAACAGTCTGTGCTGATAGTATTCCAGAAGGAATGTCACAACTCTCCCATTTGTTTTCTCTTTGTTTCAGGACTGTTTCCATGGATCCCCAAACCTAGGCCTCACTGAAGGATTCCCCAGAGCATAACACCCTGCAGCAGCAGGTCACAGACCAAGCATCACATGCAGAACACAAAGAGAGTTCCAGTGGCACAGTGAACTCATTAAGCTCTTGCAAAGACAGCTCCCTGTACAAGGTATCAGCACAGCAGCATCTGAGAAAGGAGAGACGAGCCCTGGAATGCCTTTGGAAGTGCAAAGAAATGATGTGGTCCCTTGTGCTGCATTAGCTTTTATTTCTAGGGAGGGAGAACTCTCCCAAATGAGCCTGAGGCAGCATTCAGAGCTGGGGTGGATGCAGTTATTGCTCCACCACACCCCTATGCATCCATCCATGCAGTGACCGGCTTGGGACAAACACGTTCTGCAATCCCCCCTTTCTCAGCTAGGGAACCATCCCTATATGTCTTTAAGTTCACCATGACTGCATCTCCCACGATATCTGAAGTTACAAGTGCTGTAAGTGCAACTGAAGCCAGCTGGCTCTTGTGAAATCTTGTTTGTTTCTTGGAGAGACCAGAGCTTAGCGCAGCTCTTCGTGGTGGTTAAAGGACTGTAATCCACTGTCCACATGCCAAAATGGAATCTGTTATCTGCCAGAAAATGACTTTCCCAACACTGCCCAGGCTATTATCTCAAAGCTGACCTGCAATCATTAACTTCCAAGCATCTGGGAGGTTAAATTGCTCAGTGTTTTGTGTCCTTTTATGCAAAAGCAATAGTCATTACATAAGAATCACAATTTATATCCTTTTCCTCCTCAGGAAAAAAATAGAGGATGAATGCCTGTGTAAGCCGCGTTGTTGTACCCTCATTACTTTTATCAAGTGCAGTCTTGATTGTTTTTTTCTGTAAAAGCTGCATTACCTGCTCCAAGTGCCCCCAGCAAATGCTAAAGAGGAAGCTCACTCTGACATGAATGTGGCCGGCTACTGACCTCTGCCTTGTGTGACTGCTGAACTCATACTGCCACAAATTCCAGCCATCACATACTTCACATGGCAGTTGGGAAGACTTTGCTAGGGAAAAACCAGCTGTACCTTAAAAAGAATGCTGAAGGTGAAAACTCCAAGCAACGGGGACTTAAGAATGAAAGGCAAGAGTTACAGGTGTCATTAGGAGTCTAAATGTTTGCTCTGAAACCTTTGTGGGCTGTTCATGTTGTTGATGTAACACTCACAGATTCCCTGCCCATCCCCTGTGAGGGCTGTCCGCTGACACCGGAGATAAAGCTGGGCCCACTGGCTTTGCCACAGGCCACAGTGACTCTGTGTCCCAAACAGTGAAGGGTTGTCCCCTGTGGCAGGTTGTCTGCTGTGTAGGAGTCCATGTGTGCACGTTATCAGGGGATGACAGTGTCTCCTGACACCAGATGAAGGGAAAGGCTGTGTAATGCCAGACCCAGGAGTGAGAACCAGGAGGACACTGAAATAGGCACAGACTCATCTTCCTTTCTCTTGGCTGCCCCACCCTCCACCCCCAGCCTGTCTCGTCTCCTCTCCTTTGTCCCCACCCTGTTCTTTTCCCTTCCCCTGCTGTCAGGCACAGGTTCCTGGCCTGTTTCTAAATCTTTCCCCAGCTCCTCATGCCAAGCTCTGTCCTCTGGACTACTTTTTCTTTGTATCTCACTATGGCTCCTAGCCATGTGCTCCAGAGCTGTGTTTCCTTTCCCCAGCACTTCTTAATCCCTGCCTCCTTTCTTGAAATTCAAAGCCCATGTTCTCCTTCCTCAGCCAATCCTCATAACCCTATAGCTTAATTTTCCATGGGCTCCTTCATTTTCCTTTCCCTTAGGACTTCCCCATCTCACAGTAGTTCTCAGCTCCCCATTTCACTCCCTGGCAGGGTGGCAGTCTCCCTGAGTCCCATCAGACTGCCCATCACCTGCCTGCCACAAAACTCAAGTTACAAACCTCTTCAGTCTTCTTCAAAGAAGGTACCATGGCATCCATTACCTCAGCAAGTGCATCCTAAACCCATACCTTGTCTAAGAGTGCTTCACTGCAGGGAAAAATAACAAAAATATACGTGCCAAACTTTATTGCCATAAGTATTGAGGGCTCATTCTGAGTAATCGCATGCCTTGAGTCACTGCACCACAGCCAACAACTACCTCAACAAAACAACAAAAAACTCAGCAAGCAAAGAGTGATATAAGCCTTCCCCTCAAACACCAGAAAGCCAAAGTCATTGCAATTAATGATATTAATGAATTAACTGAAATCCAGGTGGCCAGACAGCATACATATATTATACACACAAGGATGGATAGAACTCTGAAGTGTACTCTGAAGTTTATTTTGTAAAATTCATCCTGGCCAAGATGAATGCTGGATTTTAGCTGTAATTTCCATTCACAATTGAACTGCAATTTTTCAGACAGATTAATCTCAGAGTTTTCATATTCAGATGACAGCTGTTTATGAATCAATTTATGGGCTTTGTCATCTAATGATTCATTTGTTTTAAAATGAGCGACCTAATATCAATGATTCCTTTCACTGGAAATAGGAGTTACACATCCCATTTTACATCAGTTGCTCCTAGTCTGAAGTTGGGTTTTCCTTTGATTGCTTCCTTGCCCATTGTTGGGTTTGCCACTGTTGTGGCTGACGTGCACACAGAGACAAGGAGAGTCACTCTGAGCTATTGGCTGCTCTCCTGACATCAGTGTGTGGGTGCACAGCCAGGGTTAGTCACTCAGCCCAGCTGTGCAGGGAGCACCGTGCCTGCTGTCCCATCTGGGAGCGCACAGCACCGGGGGCTGGGATCCCAGGGCAGCTGCAGCCTGCCAGGGCTGCCAGAGCTCCTGCAGCAGCTCCCTGGGTGTCCACACACAGCCAGGAGGGTGCTGCCAAGGCAGGCCATGGAGCAGGCGCTGCTGGCCAAGCCCTGCTTGTATTAAGTAGTGCTTGTACAGTTCAGAGCCAACATCCTTCCTTGTTTGTACTGATGTAAAAAAAATTGCTCTGGGATGATTTAAAGACAGGCAAGAAGAGAGTGATTTTAAGGTTAACATTCCTTTAAAGTTTTTACTTCCCAATGTCTTCCCTGGCCTCCCTGAAGCTACCATGATGCTGCAGCTGCTGTACCTGAAGCTGCTGTCCCTCAAAGCAGGAGAGGTAGGGACACCATGCCAAGGAAAAGGCTGGATGCACAGTTAGCAGGGATATCAATCCCCATGCAGAGTATGGAAGGAAGAACAGGATGTGCACAGGATGTATCCCCAGGCTACCTCACCTACTTAGTTGGAAGTTACGGTAACATTACTTTTTACTCACACCCTTCAAATAGCAGCTCTCACTGACTTCTTTGGCAACCACCTCCAGATGATATTTTTAGTGCACACAGATATCATATGAAGGTTTTGAAATCTTTTTACCTACAGCACTCATGCATTCCCAAGAAAAGTGTACAAGAGCCTTTATGGCCCTGCATAAATGACTTCAACTCGTGCTGAAAAATTCCTGTAATCTTCACTCACAGATCTCTTGTCACAACCCCACCACCACAGGCAAAGTAAAGTGACACCAGTGCCATGCCAACTACTTCATTGTTATCAAGGATATTTGTAGAGGTGATTTCAAGGACAATTATTTGTTCCAAGTTCCTTCTTACAATGGTACCAAGTAGCCCATAAGGCATCATTAGTTCATTAGTTGCTGAGGTATGGCTCTCTTCCTTATAAACTGCTTGCTGCTTTTTTGGACCTTTTTTTTTTTTTTTTTTTTTTTTTACTATTTAGCTATTTATTTTCAGATTAAGAATATGACCTCATGCACAAATTTATTATTGAGCAGAGTTATTTTTATGGAACACTGGGTTTTTTCCTAGTGGCCAGTTTCATCACACAGACATGGATGAGAATAAATACCTTTCCCAGCTGTGGCTGTGGAATGGAGAACAGAACGAAAAAGCAGAGAACCGTGATCTTTAGAAAACCAAAGTTTCAGAAATTCAGAAGGGGAAGAGGCTGAGTACAACCTGAGTACAGCCCAAAGAATGTACTTAGGGAAGTAAAAAAAAACCCATTTCTTATGTTTGTTTGGGGTTTTTTTCTGTACACACTAGAGCCAATCCCTTTCCTGCTTTTCTCCATCTATATTGTGTGCTCTTCTCTGGTTTCTAGAAGATTCCATGTTCTATAAAGGCAAATAGATGAGGCAGTTATAAATATCAAAATAGCAAATAGCAAAATTCAGGAGCTCAGGGCAGGAGAGCAGGAAGAAGTGGCAAGTGCAATATAAGGAATGAGTTACTGCCAATGCATGTTTTCTCCAGAGCCTATAACAAATAAAAAGTTAGGTTAATCATCTAATAAACCTGTGATTTTATTAAGTAATTAGTTCAGAATCAACTATTCTGAACCAACCTGATTCCACATTTAGTGCAGCTTGGCCAGTGCCACTCGACTGCCAGGCACACACAAATAGTATCTCAGGAGTCAGCTGCACCCATTTGGGAGCTCTGTTTGAAACTTTTTTCAAGCTTAGGGAATGACTACAATTAAATTCCTGTCACTGGAGTTGTTAGCTTGATGACAAACCTTTTCTGTCATTCTTCATTACTCTCTCACCTTCAATGCCCCGAGCATAAGCTTCTAGAGAAATGAATGCTTTAGGGTATCCCTATGTTGCCTGCCATTTCCAGCAGTTGATTCCCAGAAATCTCCCATGCTGTTCAAATGAAGCACCAATAAAGCATCTCAGCACTCTGGAGTCAGTTCAGGCCTCGATCCAAATCCCTTAAAAAGCCATTGCCTCTTTGAAGTGATTATGGCAGCCATTGTTTCTAAGACATTTGAGTTCCCAGCCAGCTCTCACTAGAGGTCCTGGCTCCATGCACCACATGTGTGAAACTGCCTGGGTCTAGGACGAGCAGTAAGAACAGCAGAGTAAAGGTGTGACAGAAATAATGATGAAGTGATTTGCGTAAAAAAAAAGTAAAAAGCATAATTTTTAACTTTATCCAACTTTTTTCTTTTTTAAACAACTGTACTTAGCAGATGGAAGTAATTTTTCTGAAAAGAGGAAGGAAAAGAGGCCCCTGAAAATTATGAGGGGGTAAACAAATGCTTTTTGGCTGCCACATGCCCAAGACACAACACCAAATCCGAGGGGAAAAGCTGCAGCTTGTGTGTTGCTATATCCTGTGTTAGGAGCCAACAGAGGTGAGTAGGTTTGGTTGTTAGGAGGAGGGTAGTGGGGTACCTTTGTTCTTCCACTCACATACAAAATAGACCAGCACTGAATAGCCTTTATTCTTATTTCATTTTCTTTACAGGAGCTCTGTGTACCATCTTCAAAAAAATAAATTCGTTTATATGATGATGTTTGGATTACTCTCACAGAGGATAATTGAAAACACAATTACATTACCTCTCAGACACGAGTCTTTTTTCCAGGATGGTTACATGCAAGAAAGGCAAATTGTCAGCATTGTAAGCAAAGGGATGAAGGGACAGGAACAAACTGTATGCAATTATCACAGGAGACTGGATGGAACTGGCCAGAATTCAGATGTGATACAAGTGAGTGTGAACAAAAGAGTTGCTTTGCTTACCTCCTGTCTGAATCCAGATTGATTTTAGCGTATTAAAAGCAGTGGTACTGGGAGGAATTCAGCTGTAATTCCTGCTCTGTTGTATGGAGCTGAACTCTCATTCATGTCAACCTGCAAAAGATCAAGAACAGAATGTTTAAGAAATTGAAAGCAGAACATTACAAAGAAGAGACAGGGAGTAGAGGTCTGATCCCAACCACTTTTGAAAGAAAATACAAATATTACTTTGCTTACACAAATTTATCTTTGCTATGAAACTTGAGTGGAATCAGGATTAAGGTTCTAGGCCACAAGAGAAAAATCCCATGTATTAAAGTAACAGTGCACTGTTCCAAAGGGTTATAAGAAAAATGTACTGGAGTGTGCTTCTGGTGTTAAAAGACAGGCCAACCAAAACTTGTAGGATAAAATCCTCACAAATCTGCAGGAATATGAAGCTGCATTCAGAATGAGCACAGCTCAGAGGAGGGTTACACATGGCAAACAAGTGATGTTCCTGGTGAAATGCACTTTCACTGGAATGTGTTTTATGATTTTCATATCAATTTATTCAAAGTATGAATGACCCCAACTTCTCTGACTATAAAGTGTAACTTCACAACATTACTTTTTGTTACTTTTCAAGGGAAATTATTTGTCAGAAATGTTTGTAGACACAGCACATGCTGCTAGCCCTTTCTTAGGAAGCAGCTGCCAGTAGGGTGAAGGTACAGCCCTAACAGCTCATTTTTATCTCCCTTTGCTGCATGATTGCCCTTGTTGATCTTCAACTCCCAGCTGTTAGAGAAAGGAGAGATTTTTGACTCCAGGGACTGCAGCCACAGCCCATGGAAAGCAGAAGCAAGCAAAAGTCAATTTTGGTACACCCAACTCCCTCCCCACGACAGACAGACCTTATTTTTTCAGATGAGACACATCCCCGTCACGCCACTAAACAAAAAATAATTTCTTTAAGTGCATGACACAATGGAGGAAAAAGGTTAGTGCTGAGGGTAAATTCCACATGGTTGGGATGTTTTCCTAGACTGTCTCTTACGTAACCCCCAAAATTCAGCCTCCCAGCAGCCTGCTGGGAGCAGAGGGGAGTGGGCAGGGAGCTCACTGACAATACCAGGCACATGTGCACATACACACACAGCCACCACACACGAGGCAATGAGAATTAGCTAGTCCACTCCAAATGTCAGCCAATTTATGTAATATCCTTTTACTCAGCATTTCTTATTCACTGGAGGGGAAAAGAATCTCAATAATTTTGTCAGCAGTCTCTGGAGATTTGAAAATGGAGGAAGTCAGCTGGATTTATAGCATCTCTCCAGTCAGTGCTGTTGTTGTCTGCTTGACAGTCTGTACATCAATTAAATAGCCAGTGAGCAAGCAGGCATTCACTTCATACAAACCACCAGTGGACTTGGTTTTAATGAGTTCTAATTGTTATTAACAGCAGCTGTCATTTCGAGTTGACTGAGCACAAGAGCTCTGGGCTGCTGCTGCTCATCTTTATCCCAGAAGGCACGGAGGGCTAATTGCAGAAGGCACTCTGTGCAAAGAATGGTTTCTCAGAAGGTGGAAAGCCAGGAAGCACAGCTCAGGTGACAGCAGGGCTGAGGCTTCCTGATTTAACACACCTAGGACATGAGGGGAGAGCTGAGAAGTGGAAGTATGGAGATGAACAGACTGGATAAAAAGAATGGCAATTATTTCCCCAGATAACCTCTCTGTTAAAGAAATACTCTGGTGGTAATTGCAATCAGAAACAGGAGCTTTTGTGACCAAAGCAAAGCTTACAATGCACATCAAACAGAATTCTGAAATAAAATCATCTCCCTTCAGAGGTCTTGAAAAATCTAAAAAAAAAATCTAAGTTTGAAGTTCCAGAACTAAGTAAAGAAATTCACAATTAAATACATGGCTGCTATTTCTACAACAGTATCACAAGGGAAAAACAAAACATTGGATCAGCAAGCAAAGAAGCTTGAATTTTTACATTTATTGCAGTACTCATGTTGACCAAGGACATCTTCATTGGTTTCAGATGTCCAAAGGAAACTCTGATGGGCCTTCCCTTAAAAGCCATTGGTTTATGCTCCTCTTCAAAGCAGAAAATTCAGTTTTTCCTATTCCAAACATGTTAATAACTGATTATTTATTTAGAATTACATACATGAGGTAGAGGATTTTTCTTTTGGTTTAAATTAGGAAGGTTCCAAAAACTGTATTATGTTTGGTGTATTATTTTGTGCCTTTGCAGGTCAAACCATTTTCTTGCAGCTACTTTCAGCTTTCCTGAGAAACACATTTGTTTATTCAGTCTCAGGATTAATCTGATCTTCGTGGAGAAATTTTATACTGGAGACTTTGTTTCATTACAGTCATCTTCAGTTCTTAGGAATACTTCTGGTTTTGATGGAGAGGACAGATTATTTAACAGACAGAACTAACCTCTAAAACTGAGGGTAACACTTTTCTGTGAAACGCAGGCTATGCCTAGGAAAAAAGAGTCTTGTTTAAATGACAAAATTGTTCAGCAATAATTTTAAATATTGTGTCATCATCAATTTCATTTATTTACAGAATTTGTCTACTGGCTTCTCTTTTTCAAGGACTAAAGTTTCCATTTGTTCCTCTTGCAAATACAGCAGTAAATGATCACATAAGCTGTCATTACAAATACTTAGATGATTTAGCTGAAAGAACTTTTACCTCAAGCATGCCCCAAGAGCCATCAGATCCAGTCTGGCTTAAACCAGAAAAATGTTCCTTTAGATAAAAGCAAGAAATGAGAATATATTGAAGATTGTGTTCTAGTTAAGTGTAAAATGATTATGTCTTAACATAATCGACAATAGCCCTTTATTTCAATGAACCCAGATGATAGGAGTTAAATGAGCCATCTCCTGGAACAAGAGGCACATTTCTGTAAGCCATGAATACAGAATTACCTGCCATTATGTCAGAGCTCTAAAAAACACAGCAAGCTCCACACTTGCTCTAAATCCTCCTGAACTCAGTGCCTTGACTGAAACATGGACTTGAGCAATGCCCCATGAGGCATCCCCTCCAAAACCCCACCTGTGGAGAGCATGCAGACCCCCCAGACCTTGCAGTTTGCAGGAGGATAGGTGGTAATTTCTAGAACTGAGATTAATATGATCCTCCACCACAAAGAAAGAAGCAGAACTCATTTTTATTTTCAATGTGGAATTTGTTTTAGAGATGTTTAATTTGTAATTATATCATGCTGGCTCAATGCTTTATTGTGTTGTGGCACTCTTCCCAGAGATCCTCGTGGATGCAGCTTTTAACAATTTCTTTCTGTTTCACAGATGGTCTGCATTTGCCTTTTGCTTTATTTATTATTTTTTAAGAACACTAATTGCAAGATTTAAAAATGAAAACAAAGAGCAATAATGACAATGGAACGGTTTTAGGCTTCAAGTGGTTACTTGTCTCCAAAATTTCTTGTGGAACAGAGCTGCTTCAGATTACTGCAAAGGCTGCAACATAACACTGATCTCTATTTATGGTTTGAAATGTCAGCAATATGTAATTAATGCCCTCAGAATTACATCTGAGCAGGTCACACAGTTCTCACAGGTATCCCTGTTATCAACTGCATCCAACCTCTGCTAACCAACTCACTAAAAAAAATCAAACAAAACAACAGCAACAAAAATGGATGCATGATATTCTCCAGCCTGGCTTTTCCACACTCCAGATAACAGCCGGAAGGGGTCCCAGCCCCAGCTGGTGCTGTTCCCCAGGCAAGCCCCCAGGGTGGCTCTCCCTTCATGCACTTCCTTCCCAGTGACATCTCTTTGATGGGACTGCAAAGTCCTGACTGATTGATTGCAGCAAATCACAAGCAGCCCTAGTTCTCCTCAGAAGCAAACACTGGGCTCTTGATCCCAAATATTCTGTATCTGAGGACGTTGTGGAGCTTGGCTTTAAGCCCCTCACTTTCCTGCCAATTTCAAATGTGATTCAAATCTCAGTTAATTTTCTCATCTGTTGCAGTCATTCTCACAGGACTTTGTTAGAAGCAGAATACAGAAGGGATTGTAAGAAAATTAATTGCGGGAATTTCTAGACCTGGCACTTCCAGAAGGATTTAAGAGGCCAAATCAGATGATGAGGCCATCATCCTAATATTAATCCCTTCCTTCCACACACATTTTTTACCCCTATGAAGAATTCTCTCTTGCCCAGACTTAAAATACAAAAAGCTACTCATGCAGGGACAACCTCCACTGCAGAGGATGTGCTGTTTGACTGCTTTGTCACTGATGAACAGGAAATTACCAGCTAATAAAAGATGGTGACACAGCAAAACAACCCAAGAATAAATCCTAGACCACTTGTGGCTCCTTCCCAGTAAGTCAAATTTCAGTGGAATTTTCACTGCTGTTCTCATCTGACCACAAAGAGAAAGTCAGACCGTAATCAGCAGTGATTTTAAGACAAATAAAAAGAAGTAAATAAATGCAACAAGGAATCCTTCTCCGGCTGCTGGCAACAGCACAGCTACAAAATTATCCTCTGCTTGGGACACTCAAACAGATGGGTGTCACCCAGGTGGAACAGATGACACACTAAACAACAGACAGTCTCTCACTCCATCATATTTGACCCCAAAGTGACAAAGCTCATATTTAAGGAACAAATTACCCTGATCTGTTAGCCATATTATTCTAAGTCATCCCATGTGCATTTGGGGGCCCAGGTACAGAACAGATGGTGTGATGTAAGGGCTTTATCTTCACTGATTTAGCCTAGAGGCATTACAGAAAGGTTAAGTCTGTAGCTGAGCTTCCTACACAAAACAAAACATTTTTGCCCTGTCTGCAAAGCAGATATTTTGTTGTAAAAATACCAAGAGGAGGGAAGATCACAGTTAGTTCCATTCCAAACCAAAACACAAATCTGTACACTGCACTTTATTTCTCCACTGTAAGATTTCCTGTACAGCACAGACAGGCCCCAGAGGATAAGGGACATTTTAAACAGAGCTAGATCAGGTCAGGTAGAAGTGAATGTGAGCCCTGTGGAATTCCTGAGACGTGGAGCCAGGTAACCCTCAAGAGCTGGAGATGATTGGTGGTTTTAAAGGTTGAACATTTCAAAGAGAATGTTTTCCATCAATATCACAAGAGGGAAACAACCGAGACCAAAATAATGTCTCACATCTTTTATTTTGTGTATGAATCAATTGGTCTAAAGGAAATACTACCTTCTTTGACTGGGAGCGTGGAAGAGTTCAGGGATACAGTATGTATTTTTAAAGGAAAACCTAATACACATGTTTGGAAAGGAAAAGGACAAGACTTAAGCTGCTGGCAGTGTTTGCAGACATCCCCAGACTTTTTGAATGGAGGTATTCTTCTGGGGGCTTTCACCTTGTCTGAAGGTTTTGTACTTGTTCCAGGTCTTGCACTGTTTATTACATTTTAGAAAGTCAAGTTATTCTTTCCTACTGCACTGCAAACTAGAACATTACTCTTGCTAATTTTGGGGACTCTAGAGCAAACAGAGCAGGGGAAGAGGCAGACAGATGAAAGCACAATTCTAAAAGGCATTTTAAGTTTCCACTTAAAAAAATAAACCACAACCAAAACAACCTCAACTAAACCAAAGAGGAGAAGGAAGGATTTTCCTCTAACCTGCAGCAATAAAATCTCTTCATTTTTTGCTTGCAATATTAAAAGCATTGCTACAAATCTGCCTGACCCAGCACTGCATCAGCAATACAGGAAATGTGACAAGGGGCAACTTCCAACACTTTTGTCAGACCAAGACAAACAGACAGAGACTCAGCCCTGGAGATTAGTATTAAAGCCATAAATAAAGAGATGGCTTGCAAAGGAAACAATGGCAGATAATGGGGAATTATTTCAAAGAGATGTTAAAAAGAATTAGTGAATCTCCAACCCCTCACACATATACTGTGGCCTCACTTCATTTCCCAGGCATTTGAAAAGACAACATTCCTTCCATCCTGCCAGCTCGGATGTGGAGGAACTGTTCTGCTCCTCTGAGTTTGCACTGTGTGTTGTAGGACTACTCAGAGCTCTGCTTGGCACTTTATAACTGCTGTGGTTTAATCTTCACCCCACATTCCAAAAAAGAGCTACTGTGTTCATTGTCAAAGTTTACTATTACTCTCCAAGACCTACTCTGATATTATCCCTGTGGAGTTCAGACTTGTGGGAATGGTGTATGGCCAAGTGAGAAGGCTTTTAGAGAAATTCCATCAGCTTCATCAGCTTTGCAAATCAAGGAAAATTCCTTTGAGGTGAAGAAACTGTATCTTTGATGACGTCAAACATTCATTCATTCCTACAACAGTTCTGACTCCTGATCCAAGGCCTCCTTTTGTTACATACCACATGAACAGAGTAAAGAGTTTCTTCTCTACAGAGTTTGCAGTTTCAAGATAAGAAACAGATTGACAGAGCTGGATATGCCTGTTTCCAAAGCTCACTGCCCTTCCTATGTGACATTCCCTGCAGGAGGCATCCCTTAACCCAGGGATGGGCTGGGCTTGTAAACCTCATCAAATTCTTCAGTGGATAGCGCGGCTCAGCCAATGGCATCTCTGAGGGAAATGTGCTCATGTCATCCCTCAGCAATGGTTATTGCTACCAGAGCTTCATCTGACAGAGAGTGGCTTTGAATGAAGGCTGCACTCCTTCATTGGCAGTCTTCGGTGTTGCATTTCTTGTCACTAAGAAATATCCAAAAGCCACCCTTTGCCAGTATTTAGAAGGAGGACAATCATGGTTTTGCAAAATTCAGTTTCTCAGGGACCAATCCCCAAAACCAAGGGAAGTTCACTGATGTTTTTAATGAGAAAGGAATTGGTCCCTGTATTAATCCAGGACCCAAATGTGATTTCCACTTCCCCTCCAGTCTCCTGAGAATAACATATCTGGGAAATTACATCTTGTCACACACACATCAGCAAAAGCATCTGGGAATTTCCATTCAAGGTGAGCAAACACAGTTAATTCAAACACATTTAATTCAAGCAGGACCTCTTGGAACAGAAAAAATTCTTTTAAATTAGCTCCTGTATTTTTGGAAGGCCTTTCTTCAGCACTTTAATAATAATAATAATAATAGTAATGTCTGTTTAGTAATGAGATGTGAACAAACAAGAGACACTGGATTTCCTCCAGCTTCTCCTGGCCTTGACACTTCTCTCTTCTTCCACAGTTTCACTGGCCTTATGAATGGCTGTGAGAGGAATTTGGGAAGCTGGAGGCCCTCCTCAAGCTCTGCTGGGAATCTGTCCCAAGTATCCAGCACTGGAGCTGAGATGTGAGAGCAGTTCCCAAATTAGCCACAGTGACTCTGTGTATAGCAATTACTGCTCTGACATTTGGCAACTCTCAGTGCTTTTTCACAGCACTGCTCTTGTGTTTGAGATGTCAATTACAAGCCTCAATAGTTGCACAGCCAGGGTCACAATAAATGGCCATTTTTCAAGTTAACTGCCTGGTACTTCAGATAAACAAAGAGAGATTTGGGCTTCAGCTCCAGTAAAGCTCTCTTACTGCCAATGACATCCAAGTTTCCTGGATGTCCCAGGAAAATGTTTCCATCAGCAACTGTCCCAGCTGAAGAGCTCCAGAAAGCACCAGAGTTTGGGTGGGATGGTTGGGGTGGATATTTAAGCAGTGCTCACATAAACCAAGAGATGAAGACAGTGAGAGGTACTGAGCAATGACTGCCCCTTACCTTGAGCAAGGAGTACTCAGGGAGCTGGAATAATCTCACATTAGCAGGGCTTTGCCAGGTAATTAATCTGATCTAATCAGCATATCTGTATTGCTGCAGGTGTACCAGTTAATTTCCATCAGTGCAGGGGATCACAGACATTAGACTGATATGGAATTACACATGTGGAATTGTGCTCACTCCCCCTAAAACTGGTACAGGCTTATATAGGAGCTGTGACTCAGGCAGAACTGCAAATGCAGGGAGCAGCAGATGGGATACAGGAATTAATACCCCAAACAATTCTTTTCAGTTTACTGGAGGGATCCTTTTTCTACAAGGCTCTTTCGAAAAAAAAAAAAAAAAAACCAAAAACCAACTGATAATAGGTAGCTATTCTATAAAAGGAGGTATTTGGATGGTTTTCTTTGAAATAAACAGGGGGTGAATCAGTTTAGAGTTGTATGACTACACTGTAAATTAATCTTGCTGATTGAGAAACTGTTCTGCTCCAGAATGTGTGAATATATGTACAAATACAATATATATAAACAAAATTTATTTTATACAACTCCTGTGGGGTGATTCTGGCTCTCCAGTCCTGACAAATAAAAAGTTTTTGTTGATTGTTTTTCTTTTGTTTTTAAGTGTAGTCAATGAAAGCAGTGACTCAAATTATACCTTGGAAATAAGTAAGTTCACCAACTGTGTTATTTTCAGTCATCTCTCCAAATCTGCAATGCTGGTTAAATATTTGGTCTCACAACACAGTGGACAACAGTTGTGAACTAAACCCCATTCTACTGATTTCAGCTGGAATAAAACACAGTTGAGGTGAATCTTCCCATTACTTCTAAATCAAAACTGCATGCTATCTTTGCTACTCCTGCAATAATGAAAAAATAATCCTATTGTTTGGAGTAGCACTTGGTCCCCAAGGAAAGAATTCCTTTTGAACTAAACAGTTTTTTGTTTTGAATCTCTGCTAGGCAGGGAAACCAAATACAGCCCTTGATTTCTCTCCTTTCTGATGAGCTCTTTCACCATCTGTGCATGATCATGGCCCAGCCTTTCTTTCCACTCTCTGAGAAAGACTCCTCCCAAACACTTCTCACCATGGGAACACATGGCTGCTGGGAACTCGGGGTTTGATTAAATGTGACATGCAGCCACTCCCCAGGGGTCATCCAGGGCCTGATGTGGAAGGAGAAACTGGGGAATTGCTCTCTCCTTCCATTCTGCATCTCTGCCCCAAAGTGCCCTTGGCCCTACAGAGTTTTCAGGGACACAGTGCAAGAAGCTGAATCCCAGTACTCACAGCAAACCAGCATCGAAATCAGCAGAAGCACGACTGTGGGTGCTCTTCAAAAATCTACAGAAATGGGTATTATGAGCAGAATAAACAGGTAGGAAGCCAGAACAGAGGGGTGTGTTCTTTTTTCCCTCCTACTATTCAGTATCAGCCCCAGTCCCTGGTTTGTGCATGCACCTGAGCTGCTCTCCCTCTTCTCTCACCTGGGCTGGAATCGTCCCTGTGGACATTAGTTCTTGGAGCAACATTATCTGTAAAGAAAAAGCCCTTTAAGACTGCAGATCTATTCATGCTTGGTTAGAAAAAAAAAAGGCTTGGTCCTGCAGCTTTGCAATAAATGGTTAATTAATACAATGATGCTGGTGGCAGGTGGAGGAATTAAATGTGTAATTTTTAGATTTTTCAAATTATGTCATACAAAGTATGCTCTGACTGTGCTGGTGTGGAGTTATCTCGGAAGGACTGCTGATCTGCAGAGAGAGAGAGATAAAAGTGGGTAAAACAAATCTTCAGGCTTGTAATGGGCCTCTGTTACTGCCAGAAGTGCCTGTTGTTCACAGCAGTCCTGGCAATTCAGCTGGTTCCAGAACAGCAAGTCCATTCTGGAAGCAGCAGCTCAGCCCCATTTGAGTTTGGCACTTTCATGTAACAGGGAATTTACACAGGAGTTTTATAGAGATCACACACAAACAAAAAGATACAAAAAACCCCAAACAGTTACAAGACATTTCATTCACTTGATACCTGGTGATGTTGGTTCAGCTCCTGTGGATGTTGGTTATGGGAAGCCAAGCTGCTTTGCATGGAAGATCACTTCTTCCCAATCTTCAGAAGGACTTTTTGCTGGCAGTGTGACTGATGGGATGACTCAGGCCTGCAGTCACCTCATTCTTGTGAGCAGAGCTGAAAATCTCTTGTCACTCCATAACTTTTCTCCTAGATTCAATGTTCCTCTCCAACTCCCTCCTCTAAGAAAAAGGAAAATGTTCTCCCAGCCTCTCCATCAGCCCTGGCCTAGGGTATCTAAAGGAGTTCAGTGCAAACAGACAGTCTTAACAGTTTTCTCCTCACCCTCCCAGAGTCACTCCTCTCCTGCCTGGGGAGCACTGTAGGGACACACAGTCTCCCACACTTCCCAGCTCCCATTTTCAGCACACCTGGCAGCAGGCAAACTCTCAGGTGCCTCCTGACAGCCACTGATCACTGGTCCATGTCCCTTACATGGACAGAATTGGCAGGGGGCTGTGCCCTCCAGGCTGGCTCAGCTTGGGACAAGGGTCTGGTTGCTATGAATTACGAGACCTCTCCTACATTTCAGGATATCCTCAAGGTACAGATCCATAAATTCTTTTTTTTATAAAGAGAAATATGAAATACAATGCCATCAGCCCCCAACAGAAGGTGGAGTGAGATGGCAATGATGATACTGGGATGCAAGGGAGAAACAAGGCACCTGACTGGGACTTGGTTCCAGTGGGGAGCAAGATGTGCCAACTCCTGAATCTCAGCCATTTCCCAATTTCCCGAGCACATCACATGTGAAAGCTTAGCTCTGCCATCACACCATGCTCTACACAAACAGTCTTTGTGTCCAGAGGAGGAGCCTCTGCCTGGCAGGAGCTGTGGCAGATGTTGAAATCATTTCTGTGCCGAGCGCCATGGCACACAGGCGCGGGATCTCCACTCCATGGTGCAGAGAGCTTTGGGAGACCTGGGGCTGAGGGAGCCACAGCAGAATGTTGTATCCCAAATTTCAAGAGAGGATGCCTTGAGGAGAGCTTGCATGGCAATCTTCTGTGCACATCAGACAGAATTTTAAGTAACCCAGGATACAGGATGTACCCAGTTTATAAATGGTTCCATTTCATTGGCCTGTACAAAAACAGGCATTAATTAATCCAAATGTAACATCTGACAGCTTTTTTGAAAACCTCTTGTCCTGGTTTGGCATCACAACATTTAAATATATCATGATGTGCTTTTCAAAAGCCTGATTGGAAAAATTACATCATTTTGGACTTTCTCAACATTTGGTGCGTCAGCTCCCAGTGCCTAAGAGTCCCATAAATAGATGTTGGAGCACCTCAATACAATTGCTGTCTGCAGCTTTTCCATAACACACTTCACTCTATTATTCAAATAAAGTCCAAGTGGAGCTTTCCCTGGGAACAGGGGTTATGCAATGCTCAGTACAGGAGGCTCGAGAAAAACAGTGTAAAGCCCAACATGAGCTGCAAACACTTGCAGAGCAGCAGAGTCTGTTTATATTTATTTATGTGCTGTGCTTCCATTTCATTCTCACTTAACAGCCCCAGCTCCTTTTGTCTCTTTTGATCTACCAGACTCTTTCTCACAGCTTGGTACATCAAGAATGTGGCCCAGAAGCTACATAATAAATTGCCAACCTTCTAATAATGAAAATAAAAATTGCAGGATGATCAAAACTGTACTCTAACGAGATCCTTATGCTACTAGGAACTACTGTTCCAACTTAAAATTGTAAGCCCCTACAGTATTTTGCCAAAATCCACCAAATTCTGGGATCTGACAGAAAACCAGAATATTTAGTTTCAGGTCAAAGACGTAACATGACTTTACTACAGATACTCCCAATAAGCATCTAAACCTTATTTGTGGATGAATTTTATTATCTGTGCTGCCAGCCATGAGCATTTTCATGAGAAAGCTCTTGAATGCAAGGATTCTCTTTAGCATCACCATTTCCATTCGTTTTCCATTCTATTTTCACCAGACTGGTGAGACATTTCACTTTCAGCGTGACTCAGAATGCCAAGTTCAGAAAAAAAATATCTCCATAGTTACACACCTCTCTGTTGCAATGAAGTGCCAGCTCTCCATGCCCAGCTTTCAAACTGTCAGTGCTGTAACACAGCAAAAATGCCGTGCCTCAGTCACCAGGAGAGATTTAGTTGTTAGCCAGCACTGAAAACTAACAGCAACATTTTCCTCTCTGCAAGGACAGCTGAAAGACCCCATGGAAATGATCTAAAAATCCAGTTGGGAAGGTAAAGGAAAATTTTGTGTAGAGATGCATCCAGTCTGTAATACCAAAAGGAAGGATTCAGCCTGAATTGGTCAAAACCAGGGAAATTCCAGAGGGTCTACATTAGGAAATCAGAGATGTATGGACCATATAAATATGCAAAAATAGAATCTATAAATACAAACTCTCAGTATAAAATGTAACACTCACATTATTTCAAGTTTAACTCTTATGTTTGCAATGTACAGAAATTAAGAAAAAGGTATTAATTAAGAAATAATTACAAATATTCTTTCATTTAACACAAGTACAGCAATATAATGTAAGAGATCTCCACCTTTCTTCAGAAGACATTAGGGGACATCAACACAGGCAATACCATTAGCTAGAAATGCATGGCCTGGGTTAGAGATAAACCCACAAGTGGTTTTTTGTTTGTTATTTAATTCTCATTTCTAGAAATAAGAAATCACTTTGTGACTGTCTCTCATTCTGACTTCTGCTGTTACATTCTAAAGTCACAATCACACCTCACTGTTTGCTTTATAAAAAGACATGTAGGTTGCACCCAGCCTTCTCCCACGGACTTACAAATCCTCAAAATCCTATAAAAACATAAATTCGCTTGACACAGGTGAGTTCAGGATCTGATGCCCTCTGGGGCCTGTGACAATTTCGACATCAGTCTGAAGCACCAGCAGCACCAGGTCCAGAGCTCTCCTCCAGGCCTCCGTCTTGGCTGCAACGTTATCACAAACCCTTAAACCTGTGACCTGCTCAGGGACGGGTTCAGAGCCACTCCCGAGCACTCCCCCTCTCCTAAACTGTTCCAAAATGTAAGCTGAGGGAGAGCCACAGGCCGCTGCTTTTTGGAGGTGACGATCCACGGAGGCACCTGCTTCCAGCTCCGAGCCGGCCCTCGCAGTGTTCCGCAGGAGCACGGCCAGGTACCGCCTCCAGCCGCTCGCCAGTGCCTGGAGCACAATGGGTTTATGCTCTGCCAGCCAGGGACTGGGGAGCTCTCTCGCAGCTCTGTCGCTTCCCGGCCGCCCGGGCTGCTCTGCCAGCGCCTGGATGTGACTGAGGCACAAGAGCTCCACCGCACCGCCCCCAGGGAAAACCTTGCCGTCCTTCAGAGCGTGATGGAGCCGATACAGCAAAGTCCAGAACTGGTCCTCGAGGAGCTGCGCCTTGCAAGGCAGGGCAGTGGTGAGCACGGCCGTGAGCAGCGCGATGCCTCCCGCGCTGATCCGCGCCGGCAGCAGCTCGCCCAGATCCACCGCACGCCCATCGCTGCTCTTCCACAGCTCCGCCCAGGCCCCGCTCCCGACGGAGGCAGCGTTCAGCTGGCTCAGGTACGTCACTGCCCGGGCACCGGTGGCTGCCCCGAAGGCACGCAGCACATCCCGGGCCACGCAGCCAACTACCAATATCCTGCTGGCCGTGCACCTCTCCATCAAGTTCTTGCACACGTTTCCTTTGACCAAAACCAGGTTTACTTCAAAGCTCATCAGAATATCCAACGTTGTGCTTAGCCACGCATCTCCTGCCCATCCCTGTGGACTGGGATGCTCCAAGATGGTCCTTACATTAGGTGGTCTGTTAAACCCTAAGTGTCGGTACCCCTCCATGAGGTCACCATCCATCAGCAGAACGCGGAGGGGTTTGTCTGCAAAGTGTTTGATGACTGAGGCTTGCTCTGGTGACACCAAGGTGACAAAGCCTGGGGAGACACAGGAATAGCTCTCGGGCAGGCCCAGCACACAGCACGTCACAATCTCTGCAATATTAATCTGGGAATTGCCACTGCCCTCTGCTCTCTCTTGCTGATAGGCAGCAATGCTTTGTAGCAGCTTCACGCTGCTCTGGTTTCCGTGGCTCAGAGCCACTGCCAGGTGTCCTAAACCACAACACCCACACACATCTGCTGGTGGTCCTGAAAGGTGTCCCTGAAAACTTCCCTGCTGACTTGCAGAAGGGCCTTTCCCTAGAGTGCTGAAGTGTCTGCTGTGGGTTAACTTCTGTGTGATACAGCTGGAAGCAGTACCAGCACTTCCAGACAGCGCAGGTGAACTTTTGTCACCCGCTGCCTTGACAAATGAAGCCACTGAACCAAAGCCAGCCAAGGGTGAAACCAGGAGCTTGTTAAAATTACAATCATCTCCTTGATGGGAACAAGAATTTATTGGGATTACTTCTTCTGTTGCAGAAATATCTCTCTGAAAACACAGCAAATCCCAAGGATTTGTAAGAGCATCACGTCCAGCTTGGCCAGTTTTGCTTTCAGAAGCCTTTGGCCTAACTCTGCTAGAACACAGCTCTTTCTTCACATCATGTGTTGGTATCTGAAGACACTGGACTCTCTCACAGCAGGAGTTCAACCCCTCAGACATCACAGACACTATAGCTGGAACAGGAACGTTCTGCTGGAGGCACTCCACCACAGCACTGCTCCACGCTCCAACCAGGAACAACAGGGTGCTCATCCCCGTCTTAAACTCCTTCTTCTGGGCCTGAATGCTCTCGTTGAGAAGCTGCCCAACAGCACTTGTCAAATCCAAACTTTCCAGCAGCCTAACAGCAGAACAAATCAATGTGCTCTGCTTGGTGATTTCATCCACAATGAATTTATGTGATTTCACTGGCCCCAGGAATGTTCTCCCAGTGGATGCTAAGGCTGAGAGTTGCTGGAGTCCAATGTGTCTCCTGGCATTCACATCCCTGAAAGCCATGGGCAGTGGGCAGCATCTGTGAACAGATGACAAATTACTGCCGCATCCTCACAGCACACCAGAGCACAAATCACAAAAAATTAATTTAACAATGTACCCCTGAACATGGCTTTCTTCCATATCAACCTTTCTTACTGTGTGTTTATTTTGAGAAATCAGTGGGCAGAGTTGCTGAAATGGGGCACTGTTAAAATACCATGGAATTGTTTCTGGCTGGCAGATAGTAAAGAGCTGTTAACTCCCACGATTTCTTACACTTCTGGCATGCAGGCTGTGTGGAACTACCACCTCCTCCTGCCCTAATGTCCGGAATTTCAGTTATTTGCCTGACTGAGGGCAAAAGTTCATTAGAGCAGAATGGACAAATTACATGCCAAATTCAAGAGCTCTGTGTGGATCCTTCTTGGTAACAACAGTCATGCCATGCTGACTTTAACCTTCAAGTCTGGGAAAACATATTTTATTCCAAATTCTGTTTAGTCCAACTAACATGCATGAATTCTTCATTAAGCAAAATGAAAGCAATGCCACTTCTTTGTAACTTACAAACTGCTGAGACTTTAAAGTTTTGACCAACTATTCATTCTTAGCACATCAAAAAGAAATCTTTCACTCAAAATCTCTTCCACACCATGGTCCTGTGGCAGATGCAGATTAAAATAAAGCTCCCTTTTTGAATAACAAAGTATACACAGCAAGAATTGAGAACCCTGAGTCCTGTAACTCTTATGCTCAGATTCACATCACAGAATCACAGAATGGTCTGGGTGGGAAGCGACCTTTAAGATCACCCAGTTTCAATCCCCTGCCATGGGCAGGATCATCTTCCACCAGACCAGGTTGCTCAGAGCCACATCTGACCTGGCATTCACCGCTTCCAGGGATGGGGCATCCACAGCTTCTCTGGGCAGCCTGTTCCCGTCCGTCACCCCCCTCACAATAAAGATTTCTTCCTAATATCCAATCTAAATCGACTGTCTGTCAGTTTGAACCCATCCTCCCTTGTCCCATCACTATATGCCCTTGTAAATAGTCCTGCCCCATCTTTCCTGTAAGTTCCCTTCAGGTACTGGAATTTATTCCTATCATTTATTCCAGCTCCCTAAAGGCCCCTTTGCGTAGCTATTCCCAATCGAAAAAGCTTTTTTTTTTTTTTTTTTTTTTCTCCCCATCCCACACAGCGAAAGTCCGCTTGAATATTATGTTCTACTATCGCTAGGGAGAGGAAGCGCGTCCCGGCCCGCCCGCTCCACACGGCCGGGGGGAAGCCGCCCGGAGCGGACACACCGGAACTGCACTGGCGGCGGCCTGGCCGCTTCCTGCGGCCCGGAGGGTGCCCGGCGGGCCGGTGCGGGTGTCTCACCGGAGGGGCCGCGCTCCCGCCGCTTCCCTGGACACGGAGTTGCCTGGACACGGCCGCCGCTCCCTCAGGCTCCCCGCGGGCGGGCCCGCCCTCGCGCTCCCTCAGCTGTCCCTCACGGGCACGCCGCGCTCTCATTGGCCGGCGCCGTGAGGGGGGGCGGCTTCCCGCCCTCGTTCCGCCCGCTCATTGGCCGGCTGGGCGGCGCGTGCCGGCTGCGCGCGGCGGTGCGGAGCTCCCGTCTCGTCCCGCCCGGTGCCAGCCCGGAGCGGCGTTCCCGGCCGGATGGTGAGCGCGCCCTCCCCGCCGCGGGCTCCCTTCCCACCGCCGCCTCCCCCGAGCCCCTCCGCCCCCTCCCGCCGCAAACCCCCTTCAGGTTCCACCCCTGCCCAGGCCGTCGCTGCTGCCCGGTTACCTCGCACAGCGCACCCCGGAAAGGCCCCCTACTCCAACGGGAAAAACGCGCCCGGAAAAACACCGGGATTCGCAAAACACGTCACCGGCTCTCGGCGTGCCTGGTTCTCTTGGCACAGCTCACAGACCGCAGCTCAGCGTTCGGCCCCGGCAGCCTTGTCGGAATGGCACCGGCCAGGCCCGGAGGTGGAACCTGAAAGGGATTTATTTGTACGAGTCAGATGTGAAATAAATGGAACAGTAAGACTCCGGAGCCAGGAAAAGGTCTCGTGTGGCTTCTTCCCAGTGCAGCATATAAAAGTAAAAGTCTGATTCGTGTGTTAATAGCAGCACAGGGAAGTCAGGGGTGAGCCAGACAAATGGCTTTGCAGTCCGGCCTGGGAGGGACAAATCACGTTGGAAAACGAAATTTCATTAACAAATAGAAGAAAATGGAATCTTATTAGTTAAAAGAGAGATCCCAACCCTAAACACGTTAACAATTCAGCAGAGGCAAGCCACTGGTCAGCAGTAACTAGGTAACAAATCCCTTGCCTTGTGCTTGTTTTATTTACTTCTGTAAAGCCTAGCCACTTGGAGCTGGGGGTGGGAGGGACTGCCTTTCCTTCCACAATCCTGTGCAGATTGGACTGCAGGACGAAAATCTGTCTGCTGCTGATTTAAAACCAAAACTATACTTGAGGAAGGAGTTTTTCCCTGCTGTATGGGTGGGTGGGACACTCTGTCCTGCACTGGCTTACACCAGAGGCAGAAAATGTCTCGGAAGTGTCCTGGATAATGATGCACCAGCTCAGCACAAGCAGATTAGTTCTCCTTATGGGACAGATCGTCTGTTATCTCACTTTCCCACTGGATGTTGCTGCTTGATCCCACATCTACTCGATGGATAGGCAGCCTGGAGCCACACAGCTCCCTTTACACTTGTTTCCCACAGGAGTGGCTGATTTTGAGTCTTATTTACAGCCAAGACCCTAAGCAGCCACCCTCCTTAGCTGTGAGGATGCTGTACTCATGTTTCACATAAACCTGCAGGAAAGGCAACTGGCAGGAGGTGCAGAGGGTCATGGTCACATCAGTGAGTCTCCATTTTCAGGCTGTCCACCTGGATTTTTGGCATTATTCCTTGAATTGATAATACTTCAGTTTAAAACAGAAAACAGGAAGGCCAAATCCACATTCCCCAGAAACAAAATCTCTTTTTTTCTTTCTACAGCAACCTAAGGAAATTGACCTAGAGACTCAATGTCTATCATTGGCAGCAAGGAAATGTCTCTCACCTCTACTGTATTACTGTTCTCATTTATAATTAAGTGTATTTGAAATTCTCCCAGGAAGGTGCTGTTGCTTATCTGTTCTCTCCCTTCACTTTCTGAAGGCATCCAACTATAGAAAACCTGGCTTAGGTACAGCCCAGAGGAAGAAAAGTGGCTTGAAACCTGAACTTACAGAAGAGCAAAAGCAGGAGATCAGAGAAGCTTTTGATTTGTTTGACACTGATGGATCTGGAAGCATTGACATAAAAGAACTGAAGGTTTTCAAACTTTTTTTTCTTTTTCCTCTGAGATGAAAATATCTTTGATCTCAAAATTGTAGCTGCATTTTCTGTTTGTCCAACCCTATTTTAAAGCAGTTTTTGGAGTACAAGGAAGAGTAATGGCTTGCTGTCATGACTGAATTTGGGGTGCACTCTGCATGTAATGCATGAAGCAGACAGGCTTCTCTGTGTGGCTGTTTAAATCTGACAGCTTTGAGCTTTAGAGAAACTAAACAGTTTCAGGTTTCATGACTAAGGTGCTTGTTCCTGGGAAGTAGACTTTTGTTGTTCTGGGATGAGTATCAGAGTATCAAATATTTACTTCACCTGAGAACTAAACACAGATTTCGTATGCATTCAGGAAAGTTACAACCATATTCGCATATATGTAATCCAAAAAATACCTGGTTTTTAATTTAAAAAAGAACAAAAAAGAGATCTGAGTTGTGTTTCAGTTACAACTCAGGCAGTGTGTGTGCACTTGCACACATACAGTAGTACAAGGGGAAGATGAATATCAGTTGTCTCCCTGTGATTTTATGTGTTTGATTTTTTTGTAAGCATGAACACTTTAAATTTACTTACCTCCTTTACCTTGATTTCTTACATACACTCTGCTCAATTTCTGCATGAGAAACCTCAATTTCTGTAAACCTCAATTTCTGAAATCTCAATTTCTGTAACCTGAAAATTACCTCTGCCTGATATAAACAATGGATTTCCACTACTATATAGGAAAAACAACACCATAAAAAATCAAACCAACACTATTACTGTTCAGCAAGATGAAAGAAGATGGTAGAGGACACCAAGGTGTTTCCATGGTTGTGACTATAGTTCTGGACAAGGAAATGAAACCGGCTTTAGCTCAGCTCTTACCCCAAAATTCTGGTGGCCTCCTAACAGAATTGGTTTTGCTGTTTTGGCACAGGTTGCAATGCGTGCCTTAGGCTTTGAGCCAAAGAAGGAAGAGATTAAGAAGATGATAGCAGACATTGACAAGGAAGGAAGTGGCACCATCAGCTTTGAAGACTTTTTAGCTATGATGACACAAAAAATGGTAGGAACTCTTAGCAGAAGTTCTTGTGGCAGCATAAGAGAAAGGGACATCTCAGTGTCAGGGGTTTTCTGATTAACATATGCTTTACTCTTGGTTTAGAGCGAAAAGGATTCAAAAGAAGAAATCCTGAAAGCTTTCAGATTATTTGATGATGATGGCACAGGAAAAATCTCATTCAAAAACTTGAAAAGGGTTGCCAAGGAGCTGGGAGAAAATTTAACAGATGAAGAACTTCAGGTAAATTCTGATTTGCCAGAGCTTTACTAACAGGCACAGACCATTCCTGTAGCTCCCAGGGACTGGGTGGGAATTTACTCCTATTTCAGAAGGGCTGAGAGATCAGAAATATGAAAAGCAGTCAAATCCATTGTTGTTTTCACATGATGTGCCTCTGATTTATTGCTGTTTTAATGAGTGGATTGTGTTGTGTTTAGAGTCCAGTGCCTGATGAAATGTACACTGTGTTTTATAGGAAATGATTGATGAAGCTGATCGAGATGGAGATGGGGAAGTAAGCGAGCAAGAATTTTTGAGAATCATGAAGAAAACTAGCTTATACTAATATTTGTTGCCTTGCTATACAACTGGGCCAAAAGATAACCTGGAAAAGGTTTAAAAACTGGGCTTGTGCCTTCTGCATGTTTTCTGCCACGTGAACAAAGTCTGAAAGGGCAGATTTTTTGGTTTATTTCTCTTTTTCAACAAAGATAATTGGGGAAGGAGGGCTGCAGTACCCAATACTGCCAAAATGAGATACTGCAGAAGTCAAGGAAGATACTGCAAGGCAGGGTCCCTTCCCCTCTACCATAACAACTTCCCTGATTGCCATTTTGGATAAAAACTGCTGTGTTTTACTATTTAACTAAAAGATACTTCACTTCAGATGTGAAGATGCCCACTGCTGCTGGGAAAGGCTACTTTGCCTTTTCTAAGGTTACTGATTGAAGGGACAAGCACAGTATTTTTTATTCCTTTGAAGGTTTTTTAGGTTATCTTTTGGTATTTGTCTCCTGTTGTTTATTTCCACGAAAGACTCTAAAATTAATTGTATATTCGTCTGTATTTCTGTATGAAACACTGTTTTCCTATGGCAAGTTGTTTTTGGATTTAATGGAAAGCAAATGTAGATTTGGCTCTTCCTTTGGAGCTCTGTGCTATCCATAGATGTTTTTGTGTTTAGCTGATCACCTGAAACCAGAATGAAACTTGAATGTAACCTGCTTGGGTGACCAAAGTTTATTGTTTATAACCAGGCAACACCTTGTGCCATTGTTCTTACTCCCCAGACATCCCCAGAGCTTCTGTTATTCCAGGATTTCAGGTACCTAAAAAGTTCAGTTCCATGGTGCAGGAGAGTAAATTTTGTCTTGCTGACAGTTGCACTGCAGAGAGGATTTGCATCTGAAGTGAAAAAGTAGCTCACCATGGACATCTGTGGAGCACTGAATATTTTAAATCCATGCAGTCCAAATCCAAATTTTGCACATCACAGGTTTTGGGGTGGTTTTTTTTTTAGTAGTACCTTCATTTTCTTCAGTATTTCTTTCATATACTGTCAATCCAGGACTAATTGGAGAGTCACATTTCCTTCTGAATTCTAGAGCAGTGACACACAGCCTGCTATGTGATTATGTTGCACTGCAGGAGGGTTTATCCTGTATAGACAATCAGCTTCAAAACTTTCAAATCCTGTAAAACTTCAGAGGCCTGAGAAGTCCCCTGTTAACATGGTGGCTGTAGATGTAATCTGTAGTACTGCAAGTGTTTTAAAATGTCTTACCTTTGTATAAGTGTGAAATAAAACTGTTTTGCAAGTTAAGAAGTTTTTGTGTTTATTCTCTTTTTTCCTTAATTATTTTAAAGTCTTAAATGGTTCAACAAGCCCATTTTCACTTTCATTTATCTCTTCTTTCTAAGAGAGGAATTCTTAGGTGCAGTAGTCTGTCACGTAATTCCTCTTCCACTCTGCTGACTAAAAGTTTCTAGCACTAACCACATATATTCAGAAAGGGAAATTTGAAGTTCTAGTTGATTATGGGGAATCCCAGAGCCTATTAAGAGTGACTGTACTTTTTTTATGCTGCCACAGGAAGAGATTGATGACTGTGGTTTACCTATGATGCATGTCACTTCTCTCTTCCTGTTCTAATCCCATTATCTGCCCTGAAGGTAGGAAAAAGCCACACAATCATCCCTGCCATGTGTGCTACAATGGTGAAATGTTATTTCTGGCTTGCCCATTAATCTCTGAAGTCTGGAATGTCAAGCAGTGTCTGAATGAGCACAAAACTTGCAAGTGTTAACAAGCATCTCATGGTGCTCTATTTTGCAGGATAGTGAGGGAAATCATGCCCTCTTCAGCCTGGCAGGTGGCTGTAAACCCATCCTTTGCATCCCTTTTCTCCTTATGCTGACACGAGAGTGGGTCCTTACCTGGCACCTGCAGATTCCCCTCAGGTGGCTGCAATCCAGAGATTCATTGTGTGCACCCAGCTGAGATCTGAGATCCTCCCTCTGCACCATCAGCAAAGCCTGGTTTTCACTCTGAGTGTTCATTCTAGGCAGACACTGCACAGAAAGGAAAGTGGAACTGCAGTTTGTGTCTGGCAAACACTTAAATTTCAAAGCGCTGGTAAAGGCAAACAGCTGTTTGGGAGATAATATTGCAAATGTCTTCTAATGAGATATGTTTTGAACTGGGAAAGTACCAGGCTTTTAATAAAATACAAAATAGTTCAAGAGGAAAAAAATTGCTTCCAAGTTATATTCCAAAATATGACAATTGCATGGCAATTTTAATCTCCCACATGCAGCTTCTAACTTCTGCATCATCTCTCAGGCCCACAGTACAGTCCCACAGTCCTGCCAGTCCCACACCACGGCAAATCTTCAGCTGGCTTTAGGGAAAAAAGACCCAAGGAACTGCCAAGGAGTGCTTGCTCTCACTTCATTAGGTGTGAGTTTGTTTTCAGAGCAATGAGCACAGGATCAGCTTCTAACACTGCAGAAGAAAAAAGGTTCCTTTTCAGGTACACCTAATCTTGGCATTTAAAAGAGGATGGGGGGAAGCAACACAGGAAACATTTGTGTACATTCATATGCCAGGAGTCTTACTAACAGAGCCCAAATAGTTCCATAAACTGATGAGACATTTCATATTAAGATATTTAAATTGGTCATTTACAGTTTTGAAGACTCACATCCTGCAAACTGCCTGCTGGAGTCACACAAAGCATTTGAAATGTTCAGTGTTAACTCCTTGGAAACCAAACATTGCCACACTCCAGCTGCTTTTAAATGCCCCTGGATGGCATAAGTGGATTTTGAGCAGGGCACAGGGCAGCAAAGTGCTCCGTCTACAGGCTGAGATGAGCTTTGGCCACTTGAGGAAAGGCAGCCTCAGGAGATAACGCTGCAAAGCCAGCTTCCTTTGTGTCGCACCTCCCAATACAGCGAGGGCCAGTGGATCTGAGAGCGTGGCAGCCTCGCTAGAGGGCATCCAGTTACTGACGTGTGAGGTGCGTGAGGCTTTGGTGCTGCTTTGCCTCCGCTGTGGCTTTCAGTGAGGAGGGAAAGTAGGCACACAAACATCATCCAGACTGGCCTTGAAATACGTGGTTGGATACAGAATTATTTTCTGTGAAAGGAAGAACGCAAGGCTTCTCTCACAAGCCATGTGTAAAACGATGTAATTATTAGTCAGTTGTTCAAAGCTAAACCCCCAAACCACACTTTCTGAAACTCCCACTCTGTATCAATAATTGCAGGCACTCTCTCAGGAAAGCAGAGAACTCAACTTGCCTTTCACACAGTCCCCCCGAGTGCTCTGACCACTCTGTCCACTTTTGTCCCTTTGGGAATACTGCTATCAAATGGAACCACTTCCAGCTGAGAGCCAGAGCCAGGCTTGCTGCAGGATACTTGTGGCCCTCCCTTGGGATGTGGGAAAGCTGGAATCGTCACCTTGCTTCAGCAGGAACGAGGATTTGACAACTAGACTTTTGTCCCCAAGGTGAGTGTGTTGACCTTTAGGGATGTGGCATAACTCCAATGGCCTTGTGCGGACCTAAACCTACAGCTCTTGAACTCTTTGCAGTCCTGGCTGCCACTAATTGCTGAACTTGAAATTGCTCAAGGCTTTTTTTTTTTGCTTGTCTGAATTAGATTAAACACAAAGAATATCAACAAAACAAACTGTAAAGCCTGGCCTGCAAAGGTGTAAAATTCCCTTGCTCTCAAGGCCACTTTATTTCCTCTGAAAGCTTCTGACTGGTTCTAGCAGTGACATAAGTTTCACTATGAAATGAATCTCCCCCCCCACATTAAATAAAGCCATAAAAACAGGTTTCCATAGGAAGCAAATGGAACACCTAACTTAGCCCATCTCCAACATTATTTTGGACCCAAAAACATAGCTTAGTGCAATGGAGCAAAACCAACGTAATTCACACATCCATGCTATTGTCTGAAATTGCTTCCTAGTATGGTTCCTTCTCCATTTCAATATAGAGAAAACAGATAAACATACTTTCCTCTAAATTTTTTTCAGACATCCAAATAAGAAGTACTATAAAAGCTATAAACATCAAGGAAAAAGTGACCACCAACATTGTAGATTAAAGGTATTTCGGTTTAAAAAAGCAACATTTAAGCAGCTTCTAAAAACATGGTATTAGATCATCTCAGTGTAAGTTTTAAGTCTGTGCTCCCCATGTTTCCTCTTTAAAGAGCTTAGGACATGATTGACCAAGAAATCAACAGGAGTGTGGTTTCCACAAATCTTTTGAATGTTTTGTTTAAATCAGCCCATAATATACTCATAAGATTGAACAGAATTGCTGCAGAATTGCTCCTTTTGGAAAGGACATAATTTTAACAAAGTTTTTAGGGTTTGTTTTTGTTTTCTCCCCCATCAGATTAACTAAATTATTAATGAATTTATTGATGTTAGTTGTGAAATTACAGGTACCTTTTGCAGAAGTAAAAAGAGATTTTTGCCTAGATGAAAAAAAATCCATGTTAGTGAAGGTACAGTCCATCTAGAGCAGATATCAGGCAAACAGGTGCTAAAACTACTACTAATTATTTTCTCTAAGCAGATTATTACCACAGTTGAGACTAATGTTCAGTAAATATATCCCTTAACATGGCTCTTTCTCATCCTCCTCCTTAACATTAGGAACCAATAAAGTGCTCATCAAAATGGCCAAGAGGTTTGAATAATATTTCTGCTTGTGCTGTGAAATATATATAAATATGTTTTGTCGAACCCTGATAAACTGGATCACTGTCTGGCTGGGCTAAATGCTTCAGCTGATTCTGCAGAAAACTCTGTTATTGCCAATGAAATTAAAAATAGCAATATTACAAATCCAAGAGAAAATGTTGAAAATCTTATGTATCACAATTAAAGGAGGTTTTCCAGGAAATGAAAGACCTTTTTGAAGGTGGAAGGGAAGAAACAGGTACTTTTATTCTTCCTGCTATCAACCCAAGATGCAGTAGATGAATTAACAGGATATTATTTATTGTGTGGGGATTTTTGCGCCGAGATTCAGAATTCTCCCGACTCTCAAACGCCTGCAATGCCATGACTCACCGAGTCAAGGTCTAGGATGGTGCAACCCTGACTCCCTCCTGCCAAGGGCTCAGCATCATCTGTTCCCATTGCCTGCAGCAGGACTAAGCCATGCTTAAGCACTTCTGCAAAACTGGGCCTTAGACAATGGAGGCTTTAGGTATGGGCTTCCTATTTCCTGCAGTGGATTTGTGTAGGTGGCCTCGTTACCAGAAATCCATACTCCTACACAGCAACTTCTGACTGTGTTTCTGCAGAAATGACTATGATGAAAGGAATGAAATATTTTGAAAATAAAAATCATCTGTTTGTTTCTCCAAACCAGTTGGGGTGTCTCCTTCTGGTGAGATCAATTTCTTCTCTTGTGTGGCAAAATCAGGAGTGGGGTGGAAAACAAAAGGATTAAGGTTTGCAAGGGCACCGTGGCTTGGGCTGCTGCACACATGGAGAAGGGAGAGCCCATCTGAAATGTCCTCTGCCTATTGCTGGCAGCTGAGTCACTGGCCCAGCCTGCAGAGCTTCTTGCTGCTGCATTTTGCAGCCAGGAAAATCCCACATCCTCCCAGTGGGTGTAGGAAACGCAGCTACAGCCTCTGGATGCATGGGCACCAGAAACAAAGGGGAGACTGTGGCGTGGGCGGCGGCTGCGGGCTCAGGGCCAGCGTGCCAGGGCCTCGCCGACAGCATCCCAGGGAGCCAGCCCTGCCTGCCCACAGCCCTGCTGCTTTGCCAAGGCCAACACTGCAAGGTGTGTAACCCATGGGGACACGCCAGGGCCACCAGCAAACGGCCTCTGCTGTCCCACCTCATCCTGTCTCCTCGATTTTTGGCGAGGAGCACGTCAGTCACACCTTGCCCTTCCTGGTCTTGCTCAGCCAAGGTTTGCCTTCAAGCACAGGGGATTATGAAGTTTTGGCTCTTGCCGCGCTGTTGTGGCCAGCACAGCCCTCGTGGCTCCAATGAAGGTCTCACCTCCCACCCATCTCTGTCCCAGCCTTATTCCATGATTGCAAAGCTGGGTGGATTCAGTCAGGGCAGCTTCAAACTCTGAATTTTCCAGTAATGGCTGAATACTGCCAATGCTGCTTCAGATGACGGCTCTGCAAGCATCCTGCTGGGAGAGCAACCCAAGACATTGCTCACAGATCCATCTTGTTTCCTGCCCTGTGTTCCCTGTGGCACTTGCCAAGCTCATGTTGAGGGTGGTGTTATTCTGAGAAGACCACAAGCATCCTGGGTCAGGCAGCCAATGCCTGGCTCTCCAGCCTAGGGTTGGGTATTGCTCTTGGGAAAGGAAACACAGGAACAGACCAGCATGGGTTTGCCCAGCTGTCTGGGCAGTTGCTCCAGACAAAAGCTCTTTTGAGAAGCTGCTCCTGTAAAGGGGACAAGAAGAGACCTGACATCCCTAAGTGCGCACTTCCACGCTGAGGTGGCAACCAGAGAGCTCTGCTGGCACTGGGAAAGGTTGCCTTAGGAAAGCAATCAAACAGCCTCAGTCAGCCCTGGGCAGTACAATCTCTCCCCAGATCTCCAAAGGCTTATAGGCCACTTGGCTCCGAACTGGCATCAGAGCCCCAGCCAATCCCACAACCCTAATGCAATCCTTTTAGGCCAGTGCCATGCTTCCTTGGAGGCTTCTTGTCCTCCTCCTTGTGCCTCCTTAGCAAAGCTGCTACCCCTGTGCTTTCTGTTTAGCCACCTGAAACTTCTCCTAGGAAGCTGAAGCAGCAAGGCCATGCAGAAAATAAAGGAGAGGAAACTTCTTCTGACATCCATTCCCTGCCACATTTGTTCCATGCCCATATTGACCAAAACACAGGAAAGGACAGACAGGAGAAAATAGCTACGTGTCAAGGGAAAAACAAACCAGCCTTTCCTATCTCTGTCTAGGCATGCATCCACTTACCAAGTGCTTTCAGCCCAGCCTGATGGGCAGGCCAGAGCCTGCCTCTGTAATCTATGCCAACAAGGGAAGAACAAGACCCCACAATTCCTTTACCATGACTGGGTCACCACTTGGATGTTTTAACACTGGTGATCAACACCAAGTTTTTCTTCTAAGGAGGTGTCACAGGTTGGCTCCATCATGGACCTGGTTACACCACAGGTGCTCCCTTTACTGGGTTCAACATTTCCCTTTTCACCCAAACTACTTTATAGTGATAATACACAGATCTATCATGGCCATTTGGGACATTCGTAAATATCTACAGCTGCATTCTTGGACTGAATTTCCTTCTACATGTTGGAGTCAGAATGAATTTACCTCAATGAATTGCATGTGAGCTTCTGGCTCATTGTCCTGGAGTTCAAAAGTTTAAGGTGGATTTTGAATAGCACCTGCAAATGTCAAGGTGGCAGATTAATTACTTTTAAGACACAAAATGATTTGTTTTTAAGAGTGAAGCACTGATTCAAACTGAATCTAGGTATTTAATGGAAAATGGAGTCTAGAACAGTAATTATTTGTGGCATTGTTGCCATCCTGAAACTTTCGCAGTTCAAAAGGTGGCATAAGCCTTAGACAAAAAGAAATCATTTCACACTTATTTCAGCAGTTTCCATTGAGAGACTGGCTTATTCAAGGCCCCATCTCTTTAAAAACATTACATCAACCTCAGTAGATATTACTTGATAATGCTCACTGAGTTCCTAGCAATTACCACTCTTTTTTATTTGCATATGAGTTGTTTTAGGGACTATCCAGGCAGAACTGTAATAGCCCCATGCCCTAGAAAGCTTTCAGGTTCAGCAGAAGACTGATAACACCTAAGACAGTATTGCCCAGAAATCCAGGGAATGTTAACAACTTTCCAATAACCATTTCTTAGAAAAGCAGCCTGAAGATGACTAAAATTGGGATGCTTTGGAACCACCCAAAAATGTGCACTCTTAAATATGTAGCAGGAGGGTGGCAGAGCCTTGGAGCACAGGACAGTGGGAGGTGGAAGGGAATGTACCAACAGCAAGTGAGAGACGATCACGAGGCTGAGAGTACATCAGAGCTGGCCTTGGAGGAACAGGCATTTTACTTGCACCTAATCTGGCACAGACATCACAGAAATTATTTAAGCAGAGAGGTAGGTTTGGAAAATTAGCTTTGGTAGCAGGCAAGGATTACATGAAAGCCAAGGGGAATCCTGCAGTTAGAGATACAAGAGGAATTTTTAACCTTGTGAATAAAATCTTCACATTACTGAGTACACACATCCAGATTTAAGCATCACCTGGATACAGAACAGTCCTAGACTGATGATGCTCTGTCCCCAGTCTAACTCCTAATAGTACACATCAGTGCCATTTTTCCAGATTTCCTTTTTAAAGATTAAAAACTGAATTCTAAAGGAGATTTGGATGCATTTTCACCTTTTACTGAAGAATAACACAAGAGGACCATTTCAAGACACAAACGAGAGAACAATGGAGGAAGTTCTCCAAGGCTTACAATGAAAGTGCAAGTTCTGTATCCCAATCCCTCCTAATGGGCAGATTGGCACAAAAGTATGAACACCTTTAAACACAGGGATGTGTTGCACAGTGTGATCAGAGGTGGCTGCTTGTTTTACATGGCTATGGGAGGGAATAGCTATGAGAGATTTTTGGCATATACAATGTACTGTAACCAGCTTGAGTATCATCTTTCCTCCTCCCTGCTTTGTGTAAAGATGATCCCCTCCAGCAGGGCCTCTCCAGTGTAATTGCCAATACCTACCCTGCCCATGGAGCTGTGATTCATTGAGGTATGCACAATCCAGAGCCCAGGGAAACATGGTGCTGTTCGGAAACAGCTGCCATGCAACTTCAGGGACTGGCTTTTGATCTGAGAGCAAGCAGAGGGGTGGTACAGTTCAGCTCACCACTGGAACATCTCCAATGACATCTTCTCTCCCTTCTTTATTCATTTATAACAAGCTGACAGCTTCTTCCACCTGCAGTAAAGAGTTTGCCTTCAGTTTTTAAAGGAAAGGGACAGGGAGAAGGCTTTAACAGTGTGTTAAAGAATAAGCACAAAAATGCACACTTGTGTGATAAATTTATCAGTTGTCAAGCTTTCCATTTGAGTTTTTAAACATCAGAACACAGCTGGGTCCAAAGTCTGTGCAGAGAATTTAGCAGCCCAGAGTCTGATGTTAATAACTCAGCAGCTCATTGGATACTCAGTAAAGTCTTCAGGCACACAGGTCTACGTGGCTTTCAGTGGTCATTTTCCACCAATGCTCTTTGCTTCCTTTCTAATTCAAGTCTCTCACCGTTATTGATCAAAAGACAGAAACCCTTAATAATTTCTTCTTCAGCAAACCAGACAAGGTTTGATTTATTTACATTACATCACAGCACTTGCTATCAAATGCAACTCCCATACCTTAACTGAGGATGCAAAAGATGAGGAAAACCAGGATCCTGTTGGTACTACACAACTTGCACAACTCAGTCACAGGTGGCTGCTTGTTTCACGTGGCTGTGGAAATGCACCTGAGGGCTCACTTTTGGCAGATACTGATCTACTTTAACCAAAGGATTTTAAGTGTTTCAGAAACGCTTTTGTACATAGAAACCCTGTGAAACAGTTCCAAGCACCTCCTCTTGGTCCCTATCTCACAACACTGAGATTTGCTCTGGTACAAAAGCATGGGGGCAGCAAGTGGAGGAAAACACGAGTCAATAGTGAGAGACTAATGCAGAAAATAAGTTGACAAGAGCAGACTGTGCAGGCAAGGACCACACCTCTGCCTGTGGCTCTGCTGTGAATGAGGTTAGACAGCTGGGAAAGAAAAGCCAGAGACAGAACTGCTTCAACATCAGCCAAATCTGGTTCATTACAGAGGCATTTCTACAGCGATACTGGGTGATGTATCTGGAAGTTTTGGAAGTTTTGTTTTTGCAATGGATGGAAGAACACACAGGTTTTTTCCTACCTTCAAAGAGGAAAAATCTCATTTCACAGACCTAAGAGAACTCTGATATGTCTCAATGTGTCAAGCACAATGTCTCAAGTTTTGCTTTGGGCAGTTCAAAGAACTAAAATGAAGGTTCGGACAGGAATGCCAAAATTTGAACAATATAACTGTAACTGAGGGAGAGCTGGGAGAAGATTTTGAGATTTTGGAACTGACCTTGAGAGGACCAAGAGTGAAAACCCACAGTATTTCAAAATTATACTTGCCACTTTGTTAGATCTCATTATGCCCTGATTTAATACCACAAGGTTTATGTAAGAGAACAGAACTTTGCTTTTGGACTAGAACTGGAATCACAAACAAACCTCTCTGTGAATCCAGGAGAGACATGATTAATTAATCTCAATTCACTGTCCTCAAACAGTCCATAGGTCTCTGGAGGAACAGAAAATTGCTAGGGAAAGGCACACACTCGAAAAGCCCAACTCTCATAATTAAAAGAGCAGCAGCTATATTCACTTGTTCAACCTTCATTCACCTGTTTCTGAGTTCCAGGATTAGCCTTTAATTGCATGACCTTGGAGCTTTTCCCATTGGATTCTTGCTATTGACAGAGAAAGCATTAAATTTATTCATCTTTCTGACTGTTTGCATTATTCTGTACAACAGATAAATCCAGCATGAGGTCTAGTAAAAAAATCCACAATCCTTTATGTGCTGTACTCATCCAAATGCCCTCATTCCTTACAAATACAAACACATTTGGTTTCAGACAGCTGTTAGGCAATATTGTGCTGTTTCCCCATGTTACTCATAAAGTACAGGAAAATTATTGGAAGTGAAGATTAACAGTAGTGATAATCACTCTGCTGCCTGATATAAAAGCTTTGGCCAGCCAGTGTGATCTGCAGAGTTCTTGCATCTCAACTTGTGCTGGCTGCAATCCACACCCTGAAAAAACCTCTTCTATCCCCCAAAAGCAAACCCCTTCAATTTTTTGTTTCGAATAAATCACTCCAAAACAGACTTAAGGATTTTAGGAAGAAATATTCCCTGAGGATGATGCCAGGTTTTCACAGCAGGGTCTTTGCCTATTAACTCTTTTTTGTTTGACATATATGCCCTCAGCTACACATCTTCTACTTAATGCAAATTTGGGGAATTTCGAAGTCCAACATCCAAATTTGAATCCAGAGGAATCAAGCATGGTCTATTTAAGCAGTAAAGTCTCTCACCTATCGCTGGAGACTTCTGAATTATATCTTGTTGTACTGATATTCTCCATTTTATATATCTAATCCTTTTCAGTGTCACATCACACCTTTTAGCAATCTTTGCCCTGAAAAAGTGGGTGTCTCCTGCTTCCTGCAAAAGTTCATTCCAGTAACAGTGCTTATGACCTCTGTATGTTTTTCATCTTGAACAGACCTTAAAAACTACGTTGCAAATGCCAGTGCTATCCTAATGCATTGCTCTTTTCTGTCTAATTTCGTTGCTGTGGTAAAGGTTCAGCGTGGTTGATCGGATACACAGTAAACAAATGTTCCTGTGAATCTCACTTCAATTCTGAGTAACAGAAGCCCCCACAAGCCAACAGATGTATTTAATACACAGGCAGAACCAATTAGGCTGAATTTCTTGTATTTTAAGAAGCCTCTTTGCAGACCTGTTTCTTCTCATACCAAAGAAATGCAGAACTGAAGATATAGGCTTTTGTCTTGAAGCCATTGATGGAGGCAAATTGGTTTTTTTCCTTTGGACACTCTCATGTCAGTATTAGCATTTGCAATTTTATGGATCAGTAATTTGGAAGGAGAAGCACACTAGAAAAAAGGTAAGACTACAGACTAGTGTCTCTAGTTTTGGGAAGACTTTAGCTCTTGCTTAAGGGTATGTTCCTGCTCTGCATTTCTAAGTGTGGAATCTGGATCTGCAAAAGAGCAGATCTTTCTGAAGAACCTCATGTGCAGACAGGTATATTCTGAATTAAGACTGATGGGTGCCCATGTAGTTTATCTATTTTTATTCTTTCTTGTGGAGGTTACCAAAAGAGAGAAAAATATCTTGCAGTGTTGAATACTTCTACTAAATATTAAATTTCTAGGATGTGTAGACAGACTTGCCTAGCATAGCAATTCTTTTCGCATCTTTCTGACAGAAAAAGTGCTTAATAATCTCCTGCAAGTCTTTTTGCATCTTTCTGACAGAAAAAGTGGTTAATAATCTCCTGCAAGTCTTTTTTCCCCCCCTAATTTAACTTTGTCTATATTAAATATTAGTGAGTGCTCTGCCTCTCACAAGCCCCTCCAGGAAACCATTTTCTCCTTCATTATTCAGTCAAAAAGATGATGTTTGAGAAACTGCAAGGCTGTAGCTAGAGACAGAAATCAAAATTAAGGATCCTTTCCGTAGTCCACTTAGACCAACACTTCTGCATATGTACTGAGTTCTATAATGTGCATCTAAATCCAGTGATTTAAAGGAAATTACTCTTTCTGGCAAAAGCTTATCTCTGGAAAAATAAGTATTCTTAATTGGAGCTAATTTGAAGTGAAATCCTAGTAGAGATTAGCCAGGGTGTAGTTATTCCTATAAGCTAGAATTAGGGTCTTTGGGGTGTTGTCTTCATAATAACAATGACAAAATCAAATGTGGTATGGTATATTCACGTTCCCTGACTCCCAGCTGATATCAGTCTGCAGCCAGACCCTGTGCAATTTCCAACAGTAGAAATACACAGCCCAAACCCCTCTGATGCTCTTAGCTGCTCACACAAGTTTCCTTCTGTGCTTAGCACCCAGGACCTGTGTGCTACTCACTGACATTGAGAACAGACCCTGTCCCAAGCCGCTGCAGCCGACAGCAGGAAGTCTGCTTTGGCTCTGCTAAAGTGAAGCTGAAAGAAAGCCAGACCTGATTTTTCTGGCTGCAGATATGCTGAAAGAAATCAGTGAAAAATCCGAGGGCAACCTCAATCCACACTGTGGCTGTGGCCTGCAGCAGTCACCACAGCCGCTGTGGTGTGCCATGAATTCCCCCTGCTCTGCTTTCCTGCTGCTCACTCGCGCTGCGGTGGATTTTCTGCCCCAACCCTGCTCACCCTGGCAAAGCAGCACGGCCAACAAAACCATCCTGGATCATCTCCAGCTGCTTCTGATCGCTGATTGCCCCGGGGCAATTCCACACTGCTTAGGAAGAACATCCCATGCAATGACAGACAAAGCAAAGGCCAGCAGACAGCCCAATATTTCTGCGTCACGGAGACTCCGTAAAGGGCAAATTCTTCCATTTCTAAAAACAAGAATTCTTCTCTTCTTATTCTAGGTCACTTGTGGAACCACATAGATAACAGATCTCAAAAATATGTCACTAATGATAAGGTCCGGGGCTTTCAAAAGTCTTTCTGAAGACAGGCATTTTATTTAGGTGTCTAAATGGGGGAGGCAATTTTCACCCACTGTTTCCAAGACTCACTTCTGAAAGCACTGGCCCTGCTATCACTGTTATACTTGGCTATAGAAAAATCAAGCAGGCTGCTCTGGATGTTGCACCAGGGAAAGGAAAAGTGCAGTGGTCGTTGTAAACACTGATTTGCTCAATAGGTTGAGACCAAGCCACAGCACCCTGCATGCCACAAACATTGCTATTTTCTGACTGACTGTGACCACACAGGACTGAGTCACCTAATTCATAGCTGCCAGTGCAATGTAGGCAGCTCACAGGCTGGAAACAGCAGCCTGGATTTTATCCCAAAACACACTTCCCTGCTCTCTACTCCACGGAAATTTTTGTTGCAAGCTATTGAACAACTTGCAAATAACAAAGCCTAAGCATGCACAGGCAAAGGATGATTTTGCAAAATGTAGAATTGGCTGTGCTGTGGATTCTGGAGCTTGGCACCTGGATGGTGCTTCCCCACAATCTCCTCTGTGGTTCAGCCGTCCCCAGGGGAAAATTCAACAGTCACTATTCCAGATGGTAAAATAATTACTATTGGCTGCAGAAATTATATGCCACTGAGCCATAATCAAAATATTGTTTTGTTTTCAAAGAACACTTCAGCTCGAAGACCACTGAGTCCATCTCTGACTGTGCTGTGTCTCGACACACGGGAGGAAAAATACATAGCCTTGTTTCCACTTTTCTCTGTTCTCACCTGAATGACTGGATCAAGGTTGCACAACCGCAGACAGAAGGAAAAAGATCACTGAACAGGAATGGAAATGTGAAATACGTCAAATGGCATTCTTTTCTTTTTTTTTTTTTTCTTGTTGTCAAAGTGCTCTGGGGTTGTGGCCAACCAGGCAAGAACAGGCAGGCTGTCTGCAGAACGGGACATTTGTCTCGGTGAAGTCCTATTGGGGTTTTTCTGGGACAGTTACATATAAGACAGCAAAGGAATGGCTCAGAACTGCGATCCCCACCTACAACGTTTCTTTTCCTTTACACTTACGGTAACGATGTTTGGGCAACAGTTTGCTTTTTTCAGTTCCCACCTACGATTCATTGTGAAACTTGGTAAGATTGGCCATGTTATAATGTACTCCATGAGTATGTGGATAAAGACATTTTTTTTCAACACCTTTTTGCTGTATTCATGAACCTGTCCATTGTTTGGGTCATTCCTTAGGGGATAGAACATAGGTTGCATTGCTCTGGCAGAAACCTTCTGCTATCCCTCTCATGTTTATTACTGTGTGTATGAAACAGATGATTTCTGAAATAATTAGTCTGAAATCAAAGTTTCTACACTAACCCTCAACACAGGTGTAAAGGAAAGAAATTCATTTGGCAATACTAAAGGACAGCTTTCTAAACTATACAGTGAGTGCTGCTATTTTTATTTATATTTTTTTACTTCATAAGCATAAAATTCTTATTTTAGGTTGCCTAGGCCTCTGATTCATATAAATGTAAATTTAAGTTACCTTCCCATTCACTGATGCTAAGTCACTTTATGTTATTCAATTCAGAACTTCATGGAATATCTGAGTCCTAGTCTACTTAGTGAACCTCGAACTTAGGCAACAAAGTAAAAACCTCTTATGCCATTCCCAGCTGCAGAAATAATACCTAAGGAAACATCCTCTGACAAAGTCTTCAGGAATAAACATTTCCAGTAGACAGACAGTATCATTTTAAAGGCAGCCTTGAAAGAGAACCTTTGACATCTGACAATCTGTTTTTTAGTACCTGTGGATTACCTGCTGCTAGAAAACTCTCACATGGCTGAAGACTGCTTTGGCAGAGGAGTTTGTCTTTAATTGTCTGTAATTAAGACCAAATCTACAAAATACCTGTCTATACTACCCTCAGAAATACAAATCTGTGAGCAAATTGGTGTTAGAATAAAAATTCACTATTTGCTGTTCATGTATGGGATTGCAAAATGTAAGGCAAAATAGCAAAGTAACAAAAGATCAGCCTACATGTTTATATTTCACTTCATTAAAACAAAGGTACCTTCAAATCTCTTATTATGCTGCCTTGTTCTTCTTAGAACACTGCCTTATTGTCATTCACAGGCTTTGTATTCTTGTGGGTAGTTACAGCTTTGGTCATCTCTTACTCATCATCTGGGGAGAGATGTACATTACCAGGGTACATTTCTAAGCTAAAGACATGGTCTGGGCACCCACAGAAAGCATTGGTGGATGTCCCCAGGACCCCTTTGGCCACAAAGCAGCACAAGGTTTTTCACACACTGACACGTGTGGGCAGGGAACAGACTGACACCCACATGTGCCCAGGTGTGAGCTCAGTGACCACAGAGCCCTCAGGGGTTTCTGGAGGTGCAGTTTTGACACTTGCAGACAGAGAGCTCCTGGCTGGGCTCAGGTTCTGGGTCACTGAGGAAATGGGGGCACCTATGTGCATGTGAAAGGAAATGTTAGTTCCTACCCTGGCAGGAACTGTAGTGCTCATGTTGCTGTAGCTTTTGTGACAAACAGGTGTGAGTGAATCCAGGTTTGTGAAAAGAAGCTTTCATTTCTGCCCTTAAGAGATGGTTGCTCACCAGCGCAACAGCTCACAGACTTAAAATACACCAAAAGCATGAACAATAAATATATTCTTTTCTCTCTGTGATATATTCAGCTTGAAATTCAGTTATGGACAGGGGATTTCATTTTTCCCCACAGGAATATGATTACTCTTAGAATACTAAGAAGAATATCTATTATACACTAGAAGAACAGTAAATTCCCCCAAACAAAGGACACTAGTTTAATAATGTAAAATGATTTCTAAATAAGTCATAAACAAATCATGTCTACTATCTTTGCAGTAGATGAGGTTGGTAAGTATATGAGATGTAGCTCTAATAAAGTGTGTAGATTGTGAAAATTTGGTTAATCTTAGCATAATACAATGGTTGGAAGGGACCTTAAAGCTCATCTAGCTCCAACACCCCTTCCATGGGCAGGACACCTTCCACTAGACCAGGCTGCTCAGAGCTACATCCAACCTGGTCTTGGAACACCTCCAAGGATGGGGAGTGCACAACTTTTCTGGGCAACCTGTTTCATGCCTCACCACTCTTACGTAAAGGAGTTCTTCCTAAATCTAATCTAAACCTACCCTCCTTCAGCTTAAAGCCTTTCCCCCTTGTCCTATGCACTTGTGAAAAGTCCCTCTTCAGCTCTCTTGTACCTTTACATCCTAGAAGGTGCTATAAGGTTTTCCTGGAGCCTTCCTTCTCCAAGCTGAACAACCAACATCTCTCAGCCTGTCCTCACAGGAGAGGTGTTCCAGCCCTGTGATCAACTCAGTGGCTCTCCTCTGGACTAGTTCCAGAGGCAGTTTGGTTCACAGTGCTAGCAGAGCCTATCTGGGGAAACTGTCAGCACGTGGAGTTTATGTGCAGCTGCAGATCTCACAGCAGCACTGCTGCCACTGTGCCTGTGCCAGCATGGGAAGTGTTGCCCTGCCAGCAGCACTGCTTCTGGCCACACTCAGCATTGATCCCTCTTCATACTGCCCCCTCCCACCACCTTCATAAGTATTAATTAAAAGTGATTCATGAAAAGCTTTCACCAGGCAGCAGCTGATTTCTAGTCCAGACATCCCTCAGTGAGAGAGCCAAGGAGCTCGTCCACCCGACCTCGTGTGCCCTTCCTGCAATTCGCAGCAAATATGTCAGCACTGCCATAAATGTCACACCTCCTGTGACAGGGCTTCATGGCAGCCTCGACCGACTTTTGTCACCCTCTTAGTCACCCTTCCTTCTGGAGTTACCAGGCACTGCACTGACCTGCAGGAACCAGGGCCAGCAGCCAAGCAGGAGGGGCTCAGGAAGAGGCTCCTGCCACTTCTCTGCTCCACTGCTCTCACCTGGGTAGCAAAGCTTGGTTACTTCTCAATCTTCCCTGCAATAATTTTGAAAAAAGCCCGTTAGGGAAATGGAAATTTTTACAGGGTATTTCAGTAGCCTTTATTCACTATTGCACTTAAGTTTTTTATTTAAATCCAGTGCAATTTGTTGTGAGCTCAGGAACTTCCCTTACCGTCACGGACCAATCCCCCAAATGCACCCTCTCCCACCAGTCCAGAGTCAACTTCCACCAAAGCTCATCTGTGGACTCCCTCTTTGGGGATCATTTGATTACAGAAAACTGCTCACCATATAGAACTGGAAACATACTTCTGGTCTCATTTGATCAAGAGGGACAGGAATTTTGGTCCAGGTAGGGGAATCACTGTCCTTTAAAGCCCCAAGGAAGCCAATGTCCCACCAGATCCAGGCATCAACCCTGCTTGCCAAGCCTTACAGAGGCTGCAGAAACAGTCACAGCCTTTTCCCAGGTGAAGGGAACTACAAGGACAGATCCAGCTGGAGGGGACAGAAAAACAGCTGGGGTAGCCCTGGCAGCCTGTGGCACCAGGCACTACTCCTGCATCCAAAGGAATGCATGACAGGCATTGATGTTTTCTGTCTCCAGGTTTGATGTTTTCTTTTCACCCCTCTGCTGTAATTTAACTAAAGATGATGTTACCAGTGTGCCTAATTGTACTCAGCCTCACAAAGGTCTTGCCCTGATGATTTTGAGGTTCCACAGCTTGTCACGTAAAAAAGCAGTGCCTCACACTGGCTTTAAGTGTGTTGCATTTTGACTGGACTTATTGTTATGTTTTATTATATATTTACTTTTACTTAAATTTTCTATAGTCTGACATATGCTTCAAATACTTAATGAAAGAAGCAAAAATAACCTTCTAATTCACCAACAGTCATCTCCCAGAATTAATCAGTAAAAGCCATTTTCAAGTAAAATGATACCACATTGCCAGAATGACAAGCACAGAATTGCCTCACAGAACTGAATAAAAGAAACCTCATGTAGACTTTCTACTGTGAATCATCCTTTTTTTTAATTATTTTTAGCTAGAGGCTAAAGATAGGGTGATTCATCCTATTCTGAAATTGTTTTATGTTTCAATACACTACAACTTTGTTTTCTGCAACACCTTTTAAGCAATACTGGGAGAGCAGAATAAGACTTAAATCAGTCCCAGTAGAAGAGAAAAACAAGTCTGGGGACAAAAGGAGGCATTTTCCATCTGAGATTTAAGAAGGAGTGGAGCAGCAATGAGGCAATGAGGCAGTTTTACAAAAAAAATCACTCTCAAGGCAACCAAAATTAATCTGTTTTAAAAAAACCCAAGGTTTCTGAAGACAGAGAGAGAAATGGTCAGTATTAGGTGAAAAAGAGGATACTGGGAGATATGTGCTTCACAAACAGTGAGGCCCTGGGAACTGTTCCTTCACCAGCAGGGGAGCACAGGGCTTGTGATGTGGACAGGTCATAGCAAGAAATGAGCAGGATAAGTCAGGTTTGGGAGAGCATCTCTTGCCCAAAATGAGGATATCTGGCTTTGAGACTTGTAGCAAGGAAGCTGAAACAAACCCACAAGTTTTCTTGCCCAGACAGCCTGAGTGACTGTGGGTAGCCACTAGCTGTGACTAATGCCACAGAGATTCTTACCAGTTCCAACACCAGGCAGGTCCTGCTTCTTACAGCAGGTCCCACACGGTTGGCACTGAAGGCATTCACTCAGGTACCTCTTACCTACAAATTCAGGAGGAAAATATTGCCTGTACATTTAATTCTCAGAGCCTTGGGTGAACTAATGTATTTGGTGAAGTCATCCCAGGAAAACTGCTGGCCAGCCTTTTTAGTGTAAAGAACTGTCTTTAGCTCCTGGCTGCCCTCACAGGCAGTTTTGCAGCATATAAACAACAACAAGAACACCGGTGAGGAACAAGGCATTAATGAGGTCAAACTTTCAGGTTATTTACTTCCCTCCTAGGTAATGGGCTACCAAAATATAAATCACCCCGCCCTAGTTTCAAAACACCAACATGCAGCACTAAGGTGGGGCAACCCAAGGGCATTCCCTCCCTGCTGTTTTCTTAACAAAACATTATTCTTGATCTGTGCCCAAGCTAGAGCAGTTGGGCACAGAAACAATGTCTACAAGACCCACCTCAAAGAAAATCTTGATTGCTGCTTTATGTCTTGAAGCTCTCAGGGGTCAGGGATTATAGGCAGCTTTTCCCTATGTGCCAGCTTTTTTCATTTCTAAGAGGCAACTGAGCTTTATCCTGCATTGCCGTGCACTCTATAAAGCAGCCAAGAAACAAAAAGGATGAGGTCCATTTTTTTTAAATTGATATGAAATATTTTAAATTTACTTAGATTTCTAAAGCAAATAAAGTGCTTTGACATTTGCAAGGCTGCTTGTTATGGAAGCAGTATCCAAAAGGAAACAAGCTCATTCTCTTGTGCCAAGCTAAGTTAGAGAATGTGACCTCCTGGTGATTACTCTTAGCTCCTAAGTAAATCCACCAAACCTCTCCCCTGAGCCTCACATCTCCCTAAATCTCAGCCTTGGCAAGGAAGGACTATGCAAGTATTTTGTAAAATCTTTTGTAAGAAGACCACATGGGTTTTGAATTGGAAGCCCTCAAGTAATTTAATAATTTAGAAATAATATGACAATAATTTAGAAATAATATGACAATTTGTCTTTCGAGTTACTTCCTACCGTATCCTCTTGATGAAATGAAGGCTGTACGCCTTCACAATTTTCCATTTAGACAGAATTCCACCAGTTTAATCAAAGTGAAACATTAGGTACTGTTATGGTCCTTATACCTTCAGATTTCCTTACTGATAACCCACATGCTATCCGTTAACCCATTGCATCATTCACAAGAATAAACAACCTGGGCTCTACATACAGGAAGCTGAACAAAAAGGAAATAGACAATATTAGTTTTCATGTACATATTTTCACCTCTCAGAGATCAGACTGACATATTTTTAGATCAAGGTGGTCCTTCAGATGTACCTGTTAAGTTCCCTATGGATACAAAAAGGCACTTCCTGTTTTTAAAGTTTCAGCCTTTTTCATTTAAACCACCATTACCTCACTCCCACTAAAGGATGGAAGCAATGGTTCATAAGGGTAGCAAAAGTCAGATTTATGCCCCATTCACAGCTATCATCTGTACTGCAATATTAAGGGTTAGGTGCTTGTGTAATGCCAAGATCAGCACCTCATGTGTTCAAATGTACACAATGGAAGGGGCAATGGACAATATACCCATTTACTTGGGGACAGACAACAAAATCCAGATTTTTTTACTTAATAAGGAAGTCTTTCCTCAATTTCAGTAAAAAGAAGGTGTTTAATACTCTGCTCAGCTTCCACTCGATCGGTGGAAGCCCTTCCAGACTTTAGCTCCTCACTTCAGTCACAGAACCACATACCCTCTTTCAAGGTACATAGGAAAAGGACTCAGTGAACTCCTTCCCAATGGAAGATGCAAACAATTATTCATGAGCAACAAATTAACAATGAGAAATCGTGGACTTTGTCCCTGCCAGAAAAGAATGAATGTGATTTAGTGTAACCAGAGAATCCATAATCAAACCAGTTTTATCACTCTGAGTGTCCCAGTTCCAGCAAAGATGGAGTTGCCTTTCTTCACAGCAGTGCCATTGGGGCTGTTGGTTGGATTTGTGACTAAAATACACTCACAAACACACCAGTGCTTTGTCTGTGGCTGAACAATTCTTGCACAGCACCAAGGCTCTCTCCAGAAGGCAATTTGCTGCACACTAAATTTTGGTCATAGAAATAAAGACTGATTTTTCAGACCCTCCAATAAACCTTTAGTGGGATTGAATCACATTACTTGGTCCCTACATTATTTCAGGGGCTGTTTATGAAATATGCCACTGATTTTTGCTGAAATTATTGCAAAAAAAGATTGTGACTGATACGTTTGTTCTCAAATTCTTTTAAAGATTATCTTTCAGTGAATCAATACAGGCAGAAGAACATTGCTTGGGGCACTTTGTAGGAGAATTCCTTGAAATGTAGTGGACAGCAGGCTGAACAGTGAGTCAGTGGAGCTGCTGGGAAGGTCAGAAATAGTAGTGCTGTCCCAGGGGTAGGGAGCACTGCTCCATACAACATCCAGCCCCAGATGTGCTGGGCAGAACCTGCCTTCCCAAGGCCCTCTGTGTGCATGCACTTATTTGACCTCAACCCCACAGAAATCATTAACCTTCCCCCTGAGAAAGCCCAAGAAGATCTCTTGTTCCCAAAAGTGAAGGTCCTTTGTGCAGCAGCTGTTTTTCCCTCTGCTTTCCATGCCACCTCAGGAAATAAGCACTTGTACTTTGAACACCTCCCTCTTTTCCGATAAAACACTTTCCCTTAGCTCTAAGATACTTCTCACTCTCAGGATGCTGAGTGGAAACAGTGTCCTCTGCAAACAAACCCACAACATAGAGACAATGAAATATTGTCCCTCCACAGCACTGGACAGGAGATAGCTTTTAAAGATGCTTCTGCATTGTTTTTTCACTGTAGCTCTGGTCTAAGTCAGCCACAAAGAGAGAAGAGGTGACAAGAAAGTGAAGCAGCTGAACTCACAGGTGTAGGGAGTTTCCACCTATCTCTCAGCAGAATATCTGTATTATTATTTTCTGGGGATAAGTGTACTCAGAGCTGCTGACACTATTCACAAGTCCACTAGAGAGCAGCTATGCCTCACACTCAGCAAGGTGGTGTTTTAATTCGTTTCTCTGACATTTATTGCACTTCACTCAAATGACTAATCAGCCCTGGGAAGCTTTCTCAGTACTAGAGTGAGAGGCAAGAGAGGTGTGCATTCAGCTGTTCTGATTTATGCACGGATATGTGAATCCCCACCCTGGCACTGAGCTGCTCTTGTTCATTGCACAGTGTCATTCTTGAAGAAATCCTGGCTCATAGGAGAAGAAAAGTAAATCAACACCCTGGAGGTGCAAGTTCCCTTGAATCCCCTCAGTAAGGAATGTGCAGATTTCTTGGAAGAAGTCCAGGGCAAGAGGCAGCCAAAGGGATTGTCATTCCAGGCAATGGATAAAATGGGAACAGAAAAAATAGCTAACAAGGCTCTTTTACCCCATTTTCACTAGGTGCAATAAAGTGCTGTGTAGGTCTAAAGAACTAATATGGCACAGCAGTCCACAGCAACCCATATTAGGCCATTTTCCACTAACTTATGGATGATTTTAAGTAACACTGAAGATTGATGTACACTAATGAAAAGACACTGTATTGTATGAAATACAACTTTATACAGAGAAGACAATCTAATGTACAAAATACTGGCTTCTCCTGACCATCCTCTCAGTCTTAATAAAAACATTGAAGTTTTCTTTCTTTAAGCATCAAGGAGTAGCATAAATATAATGATAGTTTGAATTCCAAAAGTTTCACTACTTTTTTTTGTAAGAGAAAAAGGAAACTACCTGTCCAAACAGGTGGCAATCCACATTCCCTAGCCTGGTAAGTTAATGAAAACTGTCCTGGCCCTGTTAGAAGCAGATAAAAATTATTAAGGCAGAAGTTCTTTTACCTTCAATCTGCATTACCCCTGCCCCTTATGAACTGCCTTGAAGTGCCTGGGTATTTCTACTTTAGCACACTGGCTTACTGACCTTCTTTTTCTATATCAGATCACCCTCCTGCATCAAGCAGGAAGGACAAGAACCAACCTCAGGCTTTTTGTACTGAGGGTCTGATTTTACTTGTGTCCTTTTCCTTTGCCCACCATTTTCTGGAATACTGGTTACTCACTTTATATAACTCTGGCACTGTTTGTCACCTGTGAAAAAACAAAAATTGTTCAGGGCATGTGTACTGAAACATAAAGATCTAAGAAAGCACAGAGAATGACTACAAATGTTAGACTGATCATCTAAACAAGGGAGAGCATCTTTTTAATTTGACAGAAACCATACAAAATGGCATAAAACACACTGCAACTATTGAGATGAACAAGAAAAAAAAAAAGCTCACTGCAGGTTGGATATTCTGCTTTAAACAATGAAGAAAGGTTGATTTCCTAGCTTTTAAAACTATTTGAAATAAAACTCCATAATTAAATATAATTAATGGACAACTGAAATGATCATATGAAAGCGTCAGCACTGAATATTTTTATATTTCTAGTTATTTATTAGCTTTGACACAAATTGGTCAAACTTAATAAAAACAATCAGGATATGATGAACAGAGCTGAGAGGGAAGTGTGCACTGAACTAGGTCTAGCAATAAAGGAGAAAACAATGCAGCTCAGACAAAGAGTAAGGAGAGCTTCCATGGCACGTGATTATATCAGAGGGTAGAACTGTTTCATCTCTGCTCAATTTAAAGGCAATTTAAAGCAAACGGTGACAGTTCTCTCAGTGTGGCCAAATCAGTCGTGGAGAGGGCAATGGCAAGGAAAAGAGACAAAAAAAATTCTTCAGGGTCTGTTGCTTCTCTACCATACTCTGCATTTTTCACAGCACATTCTTTAACCTTTCCTTGCAGATCCAGCACAAACAGTGTTTGAAAGCGCATCAGCCTCCTTTGATCTCCGGGTATTGTTTTGGAAATTACATCTTTGTCTCCTTTTTTCTGAGATTCTCGTGAGCTTTCCTGTCCTCAGGTTAAATGTTTCCACTTCCCTTCACATTTTTGCCCTTTGTGCAGCAGTATCAAGTACAAGCTTTTTGCAGTCTTTGGAGTGCCATCAGCATCTCTTCTGATTTTTCAGCTGCTCTCAACATAGGGGTTCAAAACTACAGCAGGAGAGATTTAAGAGATGCAGCTATCCTGGGAGGCTCAGCTACCAAGCAGAAGAGGCATTGACAGGGTTTTTCCATAGGTTGAATAACAAATTAGTTGTGTGATCTTTATAATAGTCAGAAGAGGAGAATCCAGGAGTGGAAACTGAGCTATATGGGAATGAATGATGAATCCTATTGCTTCTGAGTAAAATCTGGGTGCTTCAGAAGAAAGCTAATCCTTGGTTATCTGCCTACCTGCATATATTGCAGTGATAACAGGGAAAATGTGATTTTCAAAAGCTACCATTGCTCTGGGCTAGGATCTTCAGTGCCTCCTTGTTTGCCTTTTGGTTTCCCACGAGATAGCTCAGAGAAACAGAACTGTCCTGCTCAAGGAACAGGTATCAATTGTAAAGTGTGCAAGAAGCACACTCATAAGTAACAGGCAAGCAAAATGTCCTTGACCAGAAGAGTACTTTTAGAGACCAGTTTTACTATTTTCTTGTATATTCACTGACAGATGCAGACATCATATTTGCTGTCTCCAATTTATGAAAAGGAAACACAAGCAGGACAAGATACCTTAATTTGCCAGTCAAACATACAATGTTAGAGTAACATTTTAAACTTTTTTCCTTGAAAAGGAACAAGTTTCCAGGATGGACCAATGAGATAGTAATGAGGAATTAAAATTTATGGTCTTCTATCGATGTTTTGATATGGAAATTACTGAAAATTATTAAAATGAATCTTGCAGTCATCCCTCTGAAATAGCTAAGTGGGTGATCACACTTTCAATCTTTATTCACAAAGAATGCTTTGACTAATGTTTTCAGACAGATTTTGGTACTCCCACAAACACACTGACTTGTTGTTTCTTTTCACACAAATAGTAATTTCACTTACATATCAGCAAGAAACTTTGTTTTATTAACTTGAATGTTATTTCTCTTCTCCTTTGTTTTCAATCCAGAGGTCTTTTCTCATTTTTAATTCATTCCCATAGGTTCACTCAGAGGGAATGGTGTACATGTTTCTGGGAACTTGCCTGAAAGAGGCAAAACTGTTGTTGGTGAAAACTCAAAAGTTTGGGCAGTCACTGCTGCCAACAGTGAAGGGAATGGGCTTTGCCAATATTAGAGGTTCAGGTGTCCTGTATTGCTGCAGCTCAGCTTTCTGGGGAGTTACAGGATGGGAGGCACTCACCAGAGCAGAAGGGAGGAGAGTGAGGGAAGGAGTAAAGGCTCATACAGGTGGTCCATGGCTCTCCTGGCTCCAGTTAAGTGATGATTCTGTCATCCTGAGAATCAATTCACTGAATGCAGTGTGGAACTCAACTACAGAAGGAAAAACACCCAAGTGATCAAGTGTCCCACTGTGTTTTGTTGGAATTGCTACTGCTTCTGCTGCAGCTCCTTCTGTCTTACTTTTAGATTCTTTAGTCTTGGTTTTTAAAAATTTATTTATTCAGACCACCTTTTCAGACTAGAGATACTGCTGGTGACCTTAAATGGTACCAACACCATTGTTTACTCTTAATTATTTTACTAAGCTTTTTGGGGTTTATAAAAATCAAATTCTCAGGTGGAAGATTTTTATTTTATAATTCCTCTGTCATTTTCCACAGTTACTTACTCTATTTGTCTCCACACTTCAGAAAACGCTTTCCTCTCGCATCTGGCTCTCTGCATTTAATTTAAAATTTCCTTCCTAGACCTTAATCATAACCAAGAATATCTCGACTTGTCTCACTTTTTGAGGTCAAAAATGCTCACAATGCATCTTAAAACATTTCCATTACCATTTCTACTGAATGCAAGGAAAATATGTTGACTTCATTAAAACAAAAAGAATAAAATTGAACCAGAGATAATTTTCATAAATTAGATGTACAGATTTCACAGCTCAGAAACAAGGATGTCGAATGTGTCCAGCCTATACAGCCTCCTACACAGAAACCACAAGGTTTCAACGACAAGTCAGTGAAACCACAGCATTCAGCTTTTTATCCAAGACAAGCTCTACCCACCGGGTGCTGCTGCCTTGGTGTGCTGACTGCTCACACAATAGTTTTTCCAAGGTTCGCTAAAGGTGCTGACCTGTGAAGAGAAATGAAACTCATTATGCAAACAACTGCTATATAGCTTCTCAAATCTGTATGTGTGTGCACATAACAGATACATCTGCAGGCAAAGGCACACACATTCATCCCTGCATTAGATACAGCTACTTACAGATGAAGAGACATCTGGAAAAAAAGAAAAAACAAGAAAGACTGTTTTTACAATGTTACTAACTTATCTGTAAGGATAGCATGAGCTAGTTACCTCAGCATTCTTCAGCCTCCTGTAAACAATTAAACAGCAGATCTAGTCATGAAGTTAGAAGTCATAACTAAGTGCATTTCATCACCAGAGCAATTAATGTATGAGAAACAGAAGCGTATTCCCATTTAAGAGAATTTTAGACAAGTATAGCTACTTCTACATCAGGGCTTTTATTGATGTAACTGCCTGAAAAGTAACAACAAATCCTGCCTGAACAGCACCATACCTTCAAGAGTCCTAAATGTGCAGAGTTAAGATTCTCCTAAACACTCTTCCATAAAACAATTCTGCCAGAATCATGAAATGGTGTCTGCACTGGCACCAAATTGCTGTTCCTGGAATGAGGCTCCTGAGTGGGAGCCACTGGCCCCCTCAGCCTCATGTGCTAAGGAGGCACTTGTTGCATAGCAGATCACAGTTGTGCTCAGTAGTAAAGCAGTAGGACGGGAGTGTCAGGCTTCTAACAACTCATTTCTATTTGCAAATTTGTCAGGTGTGCTAAGGAGAAAATACGGTTTATAGTGAAATGATTGCAATTAAAACAAAGCTAAACAAACGATCTCTCAAGGCCTTTGCAAGAGGGATTTCAGTGCATTAACCCAAGGCTCTTGTAACAGAGGCTCCTCAGATTGTGACAAACTGTGACAGAGAGTAGCAGCGACCTGAAGTAGAAATTTCTTTAAATGGCCTTGCTGCTGAAGAAAGCACCTGGATTTGTACTCCCTGAGAACTGCAGACATGGCTTCTGCCTCAGCCTTCACTTCAGCTATTCAGTGTGACACAGCAAAGCCTCCCCTCTGCTGCAGGGGCTGAAGTGCAGCACATCTGGAGGCTGATCCAGTGGTCTGCAGCACACACAGCGGTGGTGCTCAGGGCAAGCTGAGGAGCTGGTGTGCAAGCAAGGACTTGGAGTCACTCCAAAGGGATCCAGACCGCAGCCTGTTGTGCAATGTCACACTGCTCCTCTGTCCTCACTACTTCTTGCTGTGCCAGAGGTGCCCCAGCACCATGAGATGTGACACTGGCCCTGGGAAGACACATAAGAAAGGGCAGGAGAATAATGTGACTGAGTTCATAGGATTTGGAATCAACACTATTATTAAAAATAATTCTATTAGAGACTGAGTATAAACAGTAAACACATATAGATAGAAGAATGAGGGTACAATCTGTGGTATTTTGGCAGTACCTGAAAACCAGAAAGCAGAACTAGTCAGAAATAAGTGGTATTCAGTCATCTGCTTCTACCAATAACAACCATAATAAAAAGGAGAAAATTGCATTTTATGTAAAGATCACTTTATGTAAAGACCAAATCAGAGCAGATCTGCTGGAGGAGGGAAAAGGGGCCACAGCCCCTCAGTGGCTGTGCCCTGTGTTTAGCTTTAGGCTGTGTAAGGAGGAACAATGCACTGGTGTGGAGATCCCACACAAGCTCAGAAGCCTCACCAAACCCTGGGGGTGACTTCCAAAAGAATCTGTAACATCAAACATTGAATCCTTTTATCAAAACTGTAGTGTCATGCTGATCACCATGCAAGGCATAACAGGATACAGGGAGCCCCAGCTGCCAGTGGAATAGTTAGCTGTGTACCAGACTGTGCACCACACACATCTTGAGCCTGTAAACGGTTCAGAGGTTGTTTTATGCTGCTGGTATTGTAACACAGAAATGTGTCAGTCTCTTCTGACTTCCGCTCCTTCTGTTCACTAATAGTAGTAAATGAACAAGGGAAGCATCTTGCATTGTTCCATTCTGCATCCTCCATTCATTGTCCTGCATGTACCTTTTCTGATTTTTCTTGCTCAACATTTGGGATGAACATGACACATGCTGTTGGGTTTCAGCATTACCACACCCCTGCTTTTCACACCATAGGCTTATCTCTTACTGGAATCATTGGGAGATGTGTTGGGAATGCTGGGAAACAGACAACACTCCTGTGGTAGAAAGGTGGTGCTCTGTGGGCCATCCTTCACAAGGAGACCTGCCATGCATCAAACCCCTGAGCAGCAGAAGTCCTGGCTGCCACACAGAGCAGGAGCAATGACTTGCCCCAACCTCTCCCCATCTGTGGCTTTCAGCTGAACAACTCCTTTCTGCCCTCAAAATTTTAAGAGAACTGTGGTAGCCAAACATCCTGTCAGCTGCTGCCTTGTCTTCTAAACGTGGCTGTCCTCTGGTAGTGAGGAAAGATTATAAGCATGACTGTAAAGAAGAATGAAGCTCTCTATGAAAGCTGGAACACAGTTCAGGCACAGCTCTAAGCTCTTAGTTACAGGGATCAAACTGTTCAGGCCTTATGCAGGAGTTTGTAGCTGAGATGTGAAAGGAACTGCATGACATGGCTCAGTGCAGTGGCAGAAGAGCTCACTTGGTCACACAGTGAGGCTCCTTCCATCCTACATGCAGAGAAAGTTGTGACCCAGGAGGTGGGAGGCTGCTCCCAGCACTAGAGGATACTTAAAATCATGTGCCCACAAGACGACAGCTCTGAATATCTGGCTCTGTGCAGGGTGGGTCTAAGCTTGTCTCAGGCTCAAGGTGTTGACAGGATGTTTCCTCAGTACAGTTTGTCATTAGTAGTTGGTAAGGACACAAATACATCAAACTATGTGCCTAAGAAGCATTACTGGAAAGAAATAGGCTACAACTTAGCCCTGGAGGATCATTATGGAGAATGTAAATAATTTTATATTGCTGCCTATTAATATTTTAGTGCCTGTGTCTCCACATTCAGAGTTATATTACTCTCATTTTTTAGAGCAAATACAAGTTAAGAATAAGTTTTTTTCCCAAGTTAGATTTTCTCTTTACAATTACAAAACGAAGTTCAAAGACCAAAGAACTACACTGAAGCTTATAATAGGAAGATAAGACTACAAGAGAGTAGAACTGTCTTGCAAAGCTATCAGAAATATTTTGAAGACTAGTTTTTCTAAATCTGTTTTACAGGAATATTCTTCCTAGTCTCCCATTTTCCAGTATAACTCTCTCCCCTTGTCTCCTACAATCCCTCAAGTCACGGACAGTACATACATGAAATTTCACAAACCTAAGTTATAAAAATTCTTTGAAAGCAGCCCTGTATATTACAGACTTTTTTGGCTGAGCCATTGCAATGACTAAGCCATGGGAAAAGCCTCCATTGAGCTCTCCTGTAAAGGAAAATGTGGGTGGGGAACCGGGCTTTCGGGGTCGAAGTCATGCAGCTCTTGGGTGGCACCATCGCGAAGAGGAAAGAGGAGGGCCCGGCCCGGCGGGCTCGGCCGGGAGGTTTCTCACATTTCCTCTTTCCAGCCATCCCTGCGGGGCCGGGCCGGGGCAGTGCGAGAGAGGCTGTCAGTGTTTGACTCAGCGTGTTCCTAAGCCACAAGAGAGCACTGACGTATATAAAAACTTGCTGCTCGCTCTTATCTGATAAGGGGGATATCAAGGAGTTTTCTCCACTGCCTAGACAATAGAGGAAGTCCTCCTTTGTCCCTGCATTTCACTTTCTCTGTCAGCATGGCTTCCTTGATGCAGTTCTTGTGGCCTTACAGCCTCTACCACAAAACAGAAGTCTATACAGCAGCTTTAGAGACCTGATATGCAAACAAAAGTTATCACATTCTCAAATGCCCATTGTTTAATTTCCCATTTACTCCACCAGCTTTAAAACTGATCTCTGATGTAAGTGATTTAATTTGGAGTAGTTTAGACAGAGCAATCTCACCTCCCATGATTTTGGTGGAGATCTGCCTCTGCCCCTGTAAGCCCTGAGCTTCTGAAAACACATGGAGAGTTACCCTCTGCATTAACTAAAGTTTTGAAATGGTTCTGAAGTTGTCTGCACCAGCAAAAACCTTCACTGATCTCTTTGCATGAAACACTGCCAAGCACCTCAAGATGTCACAGCTAACAGAGTCCTGTTACACATCCAAGTGGGAAGTTCCCAACCTATCAACCAAATAAAGATGTATAAATGGCTGACAATGCCACCACGACCAACCTACTGTAGCTGAGCTCAAAGAAACTTTCCAGAAGAATCCACAGTTGAAATACTGGCAATAAGAAGTAAACATTAGCACCAGCCTGTTTCTTTACCATGAACATTTCAAATTGTCAATCAAAAATTGGATTAGAGGATAAATGAATGTTCATCCACATTACCAGGCAACAACCTATGTAAAAGTTATGGTAAAGAGGAGCAAGGCAAGACTTCTCTTTGTGTAAAGAATACCACTGTTGGAAAAAACCTCTCTGTGTTCTCAGCAGCCTCAGGCAGGTGTTAGACAAAGAAAAAATAATTCCGCAATGCTTGACAGGAATGGGATGGAGGGAGAGAAGACAAAAAGAAGTATTGGTCACCATGTGGCTTCTCAAACCAAAGATGCTGTTGACTTCCTTTAATGAACTCTAGCCATAAATTAACAGACATTTCAAATAAAACTTAATTAGATCCTCTGTACTTCACAGTGCAGCTGTGCTGCTTATCTAAAATTATTTTAAGATGAATCCATAGGGGGGAAGAAAAATCATCACATTACCTTTCCTTCAAGAAATGAAATTTCAGACTATGTGAGAGAAGAAAGTATTTTTTCTTACTTGTTTCAGTTCTCATTTTTCAGAATTTCTCTTTTATTGGGTGTTAGTAGCTATCTTTTTCACCAGGAGAGAGTCTGTGTGTGCATGCATGAGACTGAGTGCAGTTACGTGTATTTACACATACACTTTTAAAATTTATTCCTTTAGGCTATTCATTTTCTGAATGGTGAAAAATTACTTGAGCACATAAACAGTATAGAGTAAATAATCATTTGCACATAGAAAAGAAACATGCCAGAGCATGTTAGATAGAGCTGTCACCAGCTTAAACACTCATTTTTAAATGAACAATGAACAAGTGACCCAGCCTGACATCCCAAATTCACCCACCAGACAGATTTATGCAGGGAATTTCATACCATGTCAGAATACTATACAGTTTACCAGACATCCAACTGCAGTCCAAACTCTGTGTAGATTTTGTAAAGCATCCCCAAAGCCATCTGGAATCTTCAGATTTTCAAAAGAAAATATTTAATTTGACAGATACATGACCATCTTTTTATTCATCACAACTGAAGGTGCCCAAGTGACTTTAACTGCTCTCTACTAATTCCACATAGGAACCCTTCAGTGCCATTGATAGTAATTGAATAATGATAATACAAAAAAGTAATTTAAAGCTGGCTTTCTTCTCTTTGTGATGAAATATCAAAATCAGGGATTTTAAAATGAACTGATTCCTAGAGATGGAAGTCCAGTAAGTCCCTAGTGCCTGCACAGACTTTTGTTTGGACTTCAAACATTCTTCTACATTCCCAAGGAAATTCTCAGCTGCTGAAGGATGTAGCTGAATGTGTTTAGGTGCCACAAGCATTGAATCCCTGCCACAAGCAATAGTGTCCCTTGGGACTGGCACACCAGGATTTAGTCCCTGCCCTTCCAGTACTGGACCCTCTTGGTCATGGCTGTGCTCCAGGGATTCATCTCTCCCAGGACAAGGTATCTCCCTGCAAACTTCACTCCCAGTGGACATGCCCTCCACAATGCTGTTCATGTATCTGCTACTGGTTCCAAGCAAATATAAAGCAAATTTCAGCTGGTTTAAATGCTAAGATGAGCTTTTACTCACAGCTCTAACACAATCCAAGCTGAGAATGAAAAAGCCACAGTTCATATATGTCAGGAGGAAATAGCTGACAAACACTCCTTGGAGCCATAAAGTGAGATAAATAAATTTAAATTTTGAAACAAGTCCTGTCATATTTCTCCAGAAGAGTACAGAAGAGCTGTAGATGGACTGAAGAGATTCATTGCTGTATGACACAGGAAAAAAAATGCAGAATCTTTGTTTACTTAGGCCTGTGGTTTCTAAGTACTAACTTTTTAGTACGTTCATTTCTTGACTCAAAGTGAAAATGGGAATTCACCATTTTCTCTTTTTTCCTGCCCAATGTGCAGATGGGGCACATTTTCTTTCACTCCATCAATCCCTGCCCCCCCACGCACAAGCCTGCATACATGCACCTAGCCAGTGGAAAAGAAAAAAGGGTTACTCATTAATCCATTCTACAAAGCTTTCCAAACTGAAATGGGTGGGTTCTCCATCTCCAGCAGGGAGCAATATATAGGTAGGTGCAGAGTTTACCTGAGCACAGCTCAAACTGGAGTGTTACACTTGAACAGCACAGCTTTGCTCCTGGCACATTTTAAAACAGAACTCATCAGGATGAAGAGGATGATTATTTTCTGCATGCTTTTCTTCTGCTCCACTATGATGCTGACTGCAGCTTCACCCAGAACATTAAAATACAAACAGATTAAAAAGAAAATTGAAGACTTACAAACAATGGTGAAAGATAAGGTAAGTGATGGCATTTGTCATAATACTGAAATTACTTCCAAGCACTGGACATTGCTTAGTATGTATCTTATGAGAGACATCACTTTCAAATGTTAAAAATTTTCTAACTTAGATTTATTTGTTTTATTTTAGGATGCTGAATTGCTGCATACACCAGAAAACTTTGTGGTGAGGCTGCTTTAAAATTTTTTTCAAAATTATATAATTTTGATTTTGTGCTGGTTTATTCCATTGACAAATGGGACAATGTCTTGTTCTTCACATCTCTGACCTAGTACTCTTAATGCAAGCTAGACTGAGTAAGAAAATACTTTCTAAAAGTTCTTTTCTGGATATTTATTAGCAGAAGTGTTTCTATTTTGGCATTGGAATTACTATTTTGCTTTTTTATGTGTATCATAACCCACCAATAGATCCAGAGTTGCACAGATTCCATTTAATTAACAAATAGTGCTAAGAGTGAGGATTCAGATGATACCCAGCCAAGCAGCAGTGCTTTTGGGGATGCAGGTATTTGGAGTGGAAGTGCCTCCAGCTGCCATGAGCTCCAGCATGGCTGAGCTGCCCCCCTTGCCTCCCAGTGCAGCCAAATGGCAAGAGTGGCACTGCAAGGCCATGTCAACGAGTTCCTCCTCTCATGTGCACTCACACTGCTCTGAGTCTGTTCGTGCAGGGACTGTGCTACCAACAGGAAGACAAAACTGCACCTGCCAATATTCTCTTCAGATTATAACCAGTTAAAAAATGGGGAGCACAAGGGCAGCTCCCTGTGAACCCTTTTTTAATACAGATACATATTTACACATTATTTAGTGCTGATATTTTGCATCTTCCAAGGTTAAGATCTTATATACAGTGAGTCACCAGGTTTGTGCACTCTCAAAAGTGGTAGGATGCAGGATGTACTGTGAATTTAAATGCTCATGATAGTAAAATCACATCTTAAAAATTTAGAGGGTAAATGCATGCTGCTTTGATAATCCCTCAACATGCAATTGAGATGTAGAGCAACCTGTGACTACCTAATATTATACTTGTGTTATCAGCTGTCTTAAATTTTTGAGCCCTATCTTGTAGCACAAACAATTTTGATTGACATGGAAAAGCCATCACTATGCACTACTATGCTGTAAAAGCTGCAGACATTCTTAAAAATTTATCTACTCAGGATTCTAAAGTCCCTTGCAAGCAGCTACAAGAAGAAAGGAAAAAAACTCACCTCATTTCACACAGGTTTTGGTTAGCCTCTTCCTAGGCTTTACAGCTCGGTGCATGTTTAACTTGCCAAAAAATATACAAAAGCATGACCAAACTAGATGCATTCCTTTGAAGCGCTAGAAACGACTTCAGTGCACAAACTCATTGCTGGGCTTTTTCCACTAAAACTCTTTCTAACCTGTGGTGTCAAAGTGAAAAGGAGGAGATTATTAGTTGTCATTTTAATCCAGCGTTTGCCGCTGCCTCTGAAACTAAGCAAATACAACAACTAGTGACTAATTGCTTAATGAGGTTGTTGGGGTTTTTTTCTTAAGAACAGTCATGCTCGGCTCAGGAAGGAAAACAACAGCTCACTTGCAGCTTAGGGCTTTACTGTCTGATTCTGGGAGGTCCTAAGTGCCTCCTCTGAATACTAGAGAAGACAGAGAATTCTCATATTTAGAAGGTATTGATACGGGTTCAGCTTCTAACGTAAAACATGTAAAAAAACATTAGTGGGCTAATAGTAATTATCACCAGCAACCAAATGAACAAACTTCTCATCCTACAGGGTGACTGAATATGTAACACAGTGTGCTAAAGTGGCACTCAGTGATTAGGTGCCATCACAGCCTAGTGAAACTCAATTTAATAAAAAGTTGCTCACAGAACTGTATTTCAAATACCAAAATTTGATTTTTTTTTATTATAACCTGCTCATTGCAGATTTGCATTTGGTCTTCAATATTCAAAATTCAATCACCTATTATAACATTTAGAATTAGGTGGTTTATCCTGATCTATTTTGGCTTCCTTGAGGTTCCTTTGTGTGTACTGTTAGCCCCTATTCATTCCCACATAATTTCCTTGTACCTTCAACAATGGAGTATTCTTTCCTTTGAATAAAGAGAGATTAGAGGACGTCAATTCAAGGGAAGCCAGCAGTGTTAAAAAGTGAAAAACCAGTGTTAAGGCTGAGGTAATTCCAGCCTGGAGGGCAAATGAGCTCTCCTGCTAGTGACTGGCAGTGCAGCTGAAGTGACACTGAGTGACAAGATGCTGAAGTGCCCTGGATCTGTATCTCACCCCGCTGATCGCTAATTCCGGAAGCAAGGGCTCCACAGGCTCATCTGTAAAGCCAGTTTGAGTCAGATGCAGAGTGCTGCTGCCAAGTGCCACTGATAGAAATATTTTACACATTTCTAGCTCCCTTCAGACATTTCCAGTGGTGTGTGCTCCTTCATGCCTCATCCCCAAAGTGCTTAGCCCATGACAACCCACCAGGCCCCACAATCCTTGTGGTGCCCTGCTCGTTGGCTGCTGCAGCTATAAGTGACAGCTCAGCAAAACAGAAAAGGCAGCACAGATGAGAAATGCTGGTTTCTCAGCTCAGCACGGATGAGACCAAAAACGTTTTCAGTTTCAGCTGGAAAATCGATCTCTTTAAAAGACAAGTAGTGTTTTTTTTCCAGTAAGCAAGGCCAGTTACGGTAAGGATGCTTGAAACAACCATAAACGTGTGGTTTTTAAGGAAAATAAAATGTTTTATCTGACCAACACAGAATGTTGCTAGAAAAATTTGCTATAAGCAACATCCATGAAAGCTGCCTTGTCCTTGCCCAAGCAGCAAACTGCAGTGACAACTCATAAGGCAGATGAGACTCAGCTTGGGTAGCAGTAGGTATGCAAACAAGGATGGCTTTGGAGCCTAATACGTGTAATCAGCAGCTTCCTTCTTTGGAAAACAGGAAGCAACTTAAATTGGCTGCAGTAAACATCGCTTTCCTTTCTCTGTTGACTGTTAGATTAGTTTTGGGGATAGTTTCTGTATCATTTCTGATATTATCACATAACATTTTAATAGTATTTCAAAACACGCAGTTCTTCGTCAATTCTAATAATTAACCCAGCGTTATTAGAAAAGGCACCAAAATGAGGAAGAAAAAAATATATTCCCACATAGTCATTTTTTTAAAATAAAATGCTCATGCTTTAGCAGGTGAAAACCTACTGCGTGTAACTGATCTACTCTTCAGGACTGCTTTCTTTCAAATGCTGTCATGATTAATAGCCAAGTGCGCATTTATTTCATTAGGAAATACTGAAGTAATTATGCAAGAACAGCCAAAGTAAAGCCTCAACATCACCTGCACATCAAAAACTAATTTAAAAAAATAAAAAAGGTACAGCTGAATATTCTCAGTTAATACCCTGGATACTTTCTTCTGCACATGGACCACAATCTAACATGAGCAGGAAAAACAGCTGCAGCAACACTGGTTTTAACCAGTTCCTCCTTCTTCTGCCCTAGGAGGGATGCCTGTCCACAGCTGTGACCTGCTTCAAGAAGGGCGTCCAGAAATTACAACCAGCGAGCAGCCAAGATAAGGTGGCGTTCCACAAAGCCATTAGAATTGTGAACAAACTTACCTACAGAGACTCTGGAGAGGTAGGATTTCCTCACAGCGCTCATATTAATAATAATGCTCCTTGTTTTCTATAGCAGCTGCCCCCTGCAATGGGGGAATTGTAGAAAGCAAGTCTGTTAGAAACAGTAATCTGCCTTTCATTACTTTGAAAATCAAAAAGTCCAATTTTTGAATTTTTGGGAAAAGCATTCCCTGTGACCATAAAAATTCACATACATGTACTTGGCAACCACACAATGTGCTGGCAGAGGGACAGGGATCACTGCAAAAAAAGTCAATGAAAAGTGTCATTACTAAATTCCTTCCCTTTTGGAAGAGCTTGTATCAAAGCTTTTCCAGCTAGAAACGGCATTGATTACAACCCTCCAGATTTTTCAGTGAGAAAGCTTGAGGATTGATTAGGGATTGTGATGTGCTGTTTAGAAGTGCCATGATTCTCTTTATCTTCCAGCACTGTGAGTCTTATGAGACGAAAACATGTGAATCTTATGAGAAGAAAAGCCCCAAAGAATTTTTGAAGAGCTTTGAAAATCTTATGCAAATGGTAAGCAAAGTTCATTCCTCCTGGATGCTTTCTGACATTTTGCAAATCATTACAGATATCCTTAGTTTACATCCTTACTAACAATGTCTTGTTTTTACAGCTTTACAAGAACTGATCTAGGACACACCACAGCTGAAGGCTACTGAAAATGTATTTTTTAAAGCAGACACTATGTTATATTTAAGACATGAAAAATGTAAATACTTCCCAGTGCTATTATGATGTGCTCTCTGTGTGTGGTAAGTGAAAGCTTCTCCCAAAATATTAAGGAGTCTTATTTGGCTGGGGATTTATAAGATGGGTGCTATTTTGCAACTGATTCTAGCCCCACCTTACAGGGAAAAATAAATTCTAATTTCACAAAAATTGGCTCTTGTAAGGGACTTAACTGTCCCCCTTCTGCTAAACTAGAAATACATGACATGGTTCCTTTTGTATTTTTACTTTGACCTTAACTGAATCCCATGCAGAGATTTCTGCACATTTTTAAAGAAAATTAACAGAAAAATTATCAGGGGCTTTGAAGCCTCAAAGCAATCTGCTTGGGCTGATTTCCTTATTTACAATAATACCACACACAGAGCTTTATTTATAAGTTCTGAGACTGCATTTTAGCTAACTATGGAAAAATGTCCTACATTTAACTGCCTTGTCAATACTGGAAAAAACATTTACAAATCATACTGTATGGCTGTGATTAACATCTTGAAGCTAATGGCACATTTGCCATGGGATTCAATAGGGAGAGGTGTAACCCACATGCTCTAAGTGGAGATACAGGATTCTGAGGGGAAATCCTGTTTCAGAAAATGAAATTTTGTCTACACTGCCCCAGCTTAACATGACAGATAGAGCAGAGGCATGACGGGCTGGTACAACCAGCCACTGCAAAATGTCCAATAAATACAGTCATTGATGCTCAGTCAGAGTGAAACAGCTCAAATGCATACTGCTCTTTCTCAGAGGACAACATGTACCCTCATAGTAATGTACCATTAACACTATTCATTCTCCCTCCTCCTGATTAATTTTTACAGTTTGTTATTTGCCATTTTTTCTTTAAAAATCTGCCAAGTTTTTTGTTCTGTGGAAACCTTCCTGTCCAGCTCCTGAAATCCTGAACATTTCTGTGGAACTATGGCTAGAGATACCATTATTATTTTTTTTTTTTTAATGAAACTGAGTATCACGGCACTTAAAACTAGTTTTGGTAGCTTAATTCTATACCACCATATTCTGCTTGCAAGGATTCTGACCCTCTGGGTTCTTCCATCTGAGCAGTAACTGCTAATTTGCCCCAAACAGATATTAACCCCACATGAGGAAACTGATCTTGGAAAAGGGCATAATGCCTTCCAGTAAAAATTAATCTTTCATCTAATTTTCTCTCTACTTAGTAGAAATGTGGTAGAGAGAGGAAACTGGAAAACTGCATCTAGTGTTAGAATGGAAAATGACAAGCTTAGTTACCTCCAAAAATAATGCGGTAGTATTAAAAATATTTCCATTCCTACCAATGTCATCTGCCTAAAGGAAAATTAATACAAAAAGTTTTGCTGCCTCCACATTTTTACTGTCCTGAAACATGAACCTCCTCAAAAATGTACATCAGAAAGAGGAAGGAAGATCCTCAGGGCACAGCAAACCAAGTGAACTCTCCTTGTTTCTGGTGATGGTCATTTTCATTTAGAACATCTTTTTCTTCTCTTTCCCTTTTCTGTTTCAAAACTTGCTTTTCCTCTGTGTAATGTTCTATCTTATACCTCAATGTTTCCACATTACTGCATCAAAATTAACATTCTAAAAAAGAACTACCACTCATATGTAAGTAATCAAAGTACTGAGTTTAAATGATGTTCTTCCTGCACCTTCTATCCCCATTTCTCTGACTCACCTACCCATGAAGTCCCTTCATCACCAATCAGTGAGCACTATGCAATGCAAAGCTGCTGCTGCAACTGCAACAGATTTAAAGTCTGGGTAAAATTTCATTCCAGATTTGGATAAAAGCAACTGGGGAAACACTGCAGCATGTCCTGCAGTTGCAGCATACCTGCAGATGTTTCTACATTTGTATTTTTATGGAGGGGTTTTAATGGAATGCCTTTATCATGAATCAAGTGCATTTTTATGAGTCCTAGAAGGACAACCAATCAACTGGCACTTTTGATGCAGCTCTGTGGAATATTTGCATGTGCAGAGTTTTGGAGAAAGAGCTTTATTTTTGTTCAAAGAATACAGTATGTATTTCTTTATCTGTAAATGTCTTTTCCAGTAACTTGCTAAGTGCATTGAAATCATTGTTCTAAAAGAGGCTGTTAAAATCCTTGTTGTGCATAGCAAATGGGATTAGCATGCCCTGACAAGCACAACATTGTCTATTACATATTTATTAGCAATCATTACAAAGCACTGAGAAGCAACTTTTGTACCTGAGATGGACATTTTATGAATGAAAAGCAATTCCCTACAGGAATGTCATAAGCTAACTAGGTAATCCTGCCTACACTGCAGCAATGCCTGGGTTTTGTCCAAGAGGCAGCATGTAATGCAGCAAGTAATGCACCTACTTCTGTTTAGTGACTTGCTTCACTGGTTTTAACTATGGATTTTATTACACCAAACATAGTGCTAAAGCTTATTTTTCTTGTTTTAAACACAATATACTTGTTTATTAATTGAGGTTATTTCTTGTACCTGCAGAACAACTTAATTTAAAATGCTCACTTGTAGTATTCAAAAAGCTAGTGAGAAACTGCAACAAATGTAACTTTAGAGGGTTAAGTGCTCAGAGATCTTGCTGAAAACTGAAATTATTGAACAAGCCAGTCCAGCTACATATGGAGAATATTAATGACAAAATTAGCAGAGATGATTGTGGCCAACACCACATCCCTGGGCAGTGTCAGCACAATCACTGTGGGACACTGTGCACTTAAAATATGCATTGATTTACAACATGTGAGACTTGGATTTGCCAAGAGTGATCAAAGACCGAGTGTATTATTCAGGGTGTGCTATTTGAAGAACAGGATGAATGAAGCACAGGAAATCTGTGCAGGACAAACCAGTGTTCGAGAAGACATCATCTTGTTCTGCAACAGCGTTCTCAGAAGCAAAAATGAAGATGCCCCAGGAGGAACTTTTGACCTTAGGAAGGACCAGACACCACAAATATAAAAGTGTACACCCTCTAGACTTATTTCTTTTCATGAGATGAACTCTGTACTAAGTGCACTCTGCAGAAACAATGTGTGTTTCGTTAACAGAGTACATCATGTAAGCCATAAAAGCTCATTACCTCCCAGGGAGGCTTTATAATATATTTATGATTTTGATCATAGGTGCCCTTTGTAGGCACTTCGAGATGTGTTTTAGCATGGTATATACAATTTTGTATAATATTTACTTTTCCTGAGAGGATTCTTTATTTTTATACCAACTGATTAATCTAATTTAATTATTTATTGCATTTCTGTAAAGGGAATGTTCATACTAAGGACTATGTGGTCTGATTAATTTATATGCCTGTGATAGTAAACAATTTTAGCTACTACCATTTTCTCTTGTTCTTTTCTTCCAAAAAGTATTTTTGTAGTTATCTGTGTGAGAACTATTCCCTGTAGGTTTTCCATCCACCTGTTTCACAGACATGGTTTGGAGTGGGGTAAATTGTTCCTGAGCATTTCTGCATCTCATTGAGAGAGATGAGTCAGACTTGACTAACAGCTAATTCTGGATGAATCCCAGCATATGTGATTGCTGCTGTTTTCTTGTGTGCAAAGTCAGAAGGGATCCCTCCATCTAGTGGGTAAAATCCACAGGGAATAAATCTCACTACATATAGGTAACTACAAAACTTCCCTACAGTGTTCTCTGCTTTGCACTAGTGCTGATGACCCATGTTGTAACAGGAGCAAAGGTGAAAGAGGACATTTCCTACTCAAACATCTTTGCCCAAGCTGCTCATCTCCATTGCTGTACTGCCACCTTTTGATGGCAGTTTGGAAATTCAGAGCAGTTCCAGATACAAAACAGGCAAGCTGAGTATCACTGTCATGACAGTGAGCTTTGAGATACACCACAGACATAACAACTAAGTTCTCCACTTGCCATTTAGGTTTCCCTTTTCCTCTTCACACAGCTGAAGGTCCAATGATGTTACTGTTGTAACATCATGAAGACCATGTTCAAAAACTTCCCTTACCACACCAGTCAGGCTCTTCAGCTGCTCCTTTCCCTTTGTAAGAAGACCTACAAATGGATGCTGTGTCCATTGTCCCTTCATTAAGTGTCCAACAACTTACCAGGACATCTCCTGCTCTTTTTAGACTCTTTGTAAACAATCTTTTTACCTGTTTCCATTCTTTTTAAGATGACCTTATTATTAAACTTCACTGCCCGCCCCTGGTTTTCCATCTTCCTCCCATCCTAATTCCCAACACTTGTTTTCCCAATCCCAGTTCATTTTCTTCCTCCTGTTACACTTCCTCCAGCTTCCTTTCTATTATCAGGGAATTTTCAGACACTCAGATGGTGCAAGATCATCAGCTGCACAATTCCATTAAAATGGAAAATGAGCTGAACATAATGCTAGTGGTCCACATAAAGTTTAATTCCTTACCATCCACAGAACATCCTGACAACAAAGAAGTCAGAAAGATTTTCCCTTCTAAGCCAAAGAATTGAGGGAAGCACTCATAAACCAACTGTAGCAGGAAACACAGTAAGTTTTATATCAAGCTTATCACAACAGATCAGACAAACACCATGATAGAGCAGCTCTCTCCATTCTCCCTTAAATCCTTGAAAAACGTAGAGACAATGAATGACAGAGGGGTCAAGGCCAGTGCCAACTGACATGAAGACAGGATCTTCAGGGGGTGAAACACAGAAGTGTTTGAGGTTGGCACCCCAAATCCAGCATTTCATCAAACCGAGAAGCAGCTCCAGGTTTATGAATGGCAAGGAAATGCACCGGTGTAGAGAGCAGATCATTGCACAAGAGGGCAGCAGGCAGCTGAGAAAGGAAAGGAGATCTTCACTCTCCTCCTTCTCCTCCTGACCCCGCCCAGCTCTTAACAAATGAATCTACGAATCTTCAAATGTGGCCAAATACAGTCCAAAAAGGGGACTTAACTCAAAATGCTCCCATTTCTGTGTTCTCTTTTACAGGCACATTTCAAATGCTGCCTACTTAATAATTCCTACTTCTTTCTATATTCTATTCTTTCCCAAACACTTTACTCCTCATTCATTTCACTCCTCCCTTCTACCCTCCATCTCTCCTTTATTAGTTATGCCTGACATTTACAACTCTTGCATTAACACCAGACAGGAAAAAGCACTTGAAAATCTTGCCACTGTACCTCAGAGGTACCACTGGAAGAAGTATCACCTAAAAACAAAGATTAAGAAAAAAAATAAATTACAGGATCTGTGCTATTCCTGGGAGATTTACACTTCCCTTCAGCACGGAGCATTTAGCCCATTTCTAAACTGCTAACCCAGTACCTGCAGATGAACAGTTCCAAGCACTCCTTATGGACTTACTGCCTCTCCCTTCAGGTGTCCCACACCCTGTTAAGACAGCTGCTACACTCTGCTGCCCCCTGTTTTACTTTTATTAATTAATTTCCTGGTTTACACCCTGCAAAGAGCTGAACAAACACCAGGTAACATGTGGAATGCAGCAGGTGCAGCTGGAAGTGGTGGGAAAGGTGTAGTACAAATTCCCACACACCTCAGCTGGCACTAAGAATTTCTTATGGCACTGAAGAACAGAATACTGGGAACCTACTGCCTCAAGCTCCTTTTCCACCTGTTGCATGGGGCAGGGTTGGCTTAAACCATTCCCACTTCTTCCCCCTACCAGTCCCCAACAGCTGCATTTTTGGGGGGAGAGGGTGAGGTGACAAATTATATTTGCTCTGGGTCAGTTCTCTGACCCAGACACTGCCTTTTAAAACATGCCCTCATGAAGTCTAAGTGTTCTGCATCAGAAGACTTCCCTTAAAAAGATGTTGTTGTACAAGGCAAACTCAGAAGCAGACTGAGTTGGGAATTTTTCAGCGCAAGTTCTTCCACTGGAGGATGACAGTTTTTTGAAACTTTACAACTTTTACTGCAACAGTCTGATAAAACTTTGAGCAAAAACCTTTTCTCAGGTCCAGGATGGAATTTGTTTTTATAAACAGAAGCATGTAAACAAGAGCAGAGAAGAATGCAGGGTTTTGGGATAGGAAGTAATTGCTGGAGTTAGGCTCCAAACCCTGCTCTGCTTTATTTGGCTTCTCCATGGGGACACAATCCAGCGAGGTGCCAGAGGAGGTGCCTACTCCACAGGCTACTGATGGCTGTGGATCAGTCTCACACTTGCTTGAGTGCTTTTTTATTGAAACAGCTGAGAGTTCTCAACATCATTTCAGAGTGACACAGAGGGGAATAAAGGTCAAAATTGGACAAGTGACACTTCTGTGAGATGGGGAAATATTTTCTAGCTAGTTCTATGTGGTTCTCATGTGATTTGTCTCAGTGTTTGAGACAATTCTCCGGCAAATTTCCCAGTCTGACACATATGCCTTTTTTAGGCTTTAAGAACAACTCAGTGGGCAGCAGAGCAATAAAGGTCAGATGAAGAGCAGCAGAGGTACACAGCAAACAGTAAATCCCTCTGTGGAATGAAAGAAACCGCAGGTTGAAAAGTCACTGGGAGAACAAAGTTGGATAGTAATCTCATTTAAAACTTCTCCTTCAGTGAAAGTTTCTGTATGAGTACTGATCCATCAATAACCCATTTTGCAATCAAAAGCACCCAGGGTGCTTTCCCAGGCCCCACAGATCTCCTTATTTTCCACCAAGACAAGGCACCAACACTACAAGTTCAGTCCAGTGAAACTGCTCTGTACCAACAATCAGATATCAGCAGTCACATGGCTTTGGATAATCCATGCTCAGTTTTTCAGGTAGGGAACAATGATTCATGTCTTAAAAGATATGACAAACATATTTTCAACTCTCTAAGTGTAAGACAGATACGTAGTCCCATACATTTGTAAGATACTATTTCCTAATTGTCATCATAAATACGATTAAAATTTCAGTTCTTTTTGTTGCTCTGTTTGAATGTTGCTTATATATAAAAAACTATTCTGACAGCATCCAGCTGAAAACTGGCCATGTTGATGGGCTCTAGCACATAACCTTAATAGGAGTCTGAGAGTGATTACAGCTCAGAGTTTTGATACCCAAAATCATACTAGAAGCGGCCCACCTTTTTATTATTATTTACACAGATTTCATTTGGTTTAGCTGCTTTGCAACATAAACATGGAACCAGCTTCCCTGTCACTCTATACTTATCTCTTATTTCACACAGCATGGGTTTCAATTGCCAGCTTATCCTGCAAGACTGAAATGGTGGGAACAGGTTCTCTTCAGTGAAAGCAGAGGGATGTGAGCTCAGAGAGAGCACAGACTACACCTGGTACCTGATGCACAGCCACAGGCAGCGGCTGGAGGAGGAGGCACCAGCAGATGGGGCCTCAGCACAGGTCCTGTGTCACCTCCTGGGGTTTCCTGAGAGCCAAGCACTGGCCCAGCCCCAGCAGAAATGGCTTCTTCCTCTGCACAGCTCTCTGCACGCTGCTCACAGCACCCAGTGTCCCTGAAAGTCTGGAGGAGATCGTTTCAGTTCCCATCATTATCAATTTCCAAAGTACCAATTCATCTAATTTTAAAAAATACTTGTATTAAAAAAAAATTATCACAGGGAAAGCTTACAAACAGCAAAGCTCTTTTACAAGAAATCCTTCAGAGAATTCAGAGAATATGACTAATGCACCTGTACTTTTTAAATATAATAAAACATTGAGTCAAGGCCAACTCATACTCTTCCTTTTTTTTTCTTTTGTTGTTTTGTCCTTACAACCTTTCAATCATTTTCTGTATGGAAAAAACATCAACTTAGTTTCTGAACACAATGTAAAAGTCCTTTCACTTCTACTTAGAATTCAGGATTCTCACAAGTGCTGCAGTGCAAGAGGCCCCACACAATCCTTTTATCTATAGTAGCAAAGGAAATACTTTTCACTTTCACGGCACTGCATAGTAGGTCTGGAGTTTTCCCAAATACAATGATCTTGAACTTGCTGTTCATTGGTTTGGTTTTTTCCTGCCTCTGCTTCTACTGATTTGCTAAAAATGTCCAGGCACACACAGATCTAAAATTTGTGTCAAAATTCTACATGTGGAAAACTACTACTAATTGTCCAGTTAACACTGATATGCAGGAGTTGGCAATTATTACAGAATATAAAGAAGAAGAAATTCCATTTACAGCACAAACTTCAGAAAACATTAGTATTGGAGTTGTCCAAGAGGGAACACAACTCCTTTTTTAACACTGGCTAAGCTACATGGCTACAAGACTGGTTGATATACCTCCTTATCAGCTGTTTTGCAAATGCACAAAAAATTATTATTTCTTTTCACATACATGTTTTCCAGTTTACATATTAAATTAGGTGCCTTAAATTATTTTAATTAATTTTTTTATTATTTAATTATTTTAATTTCCCATAAATATACTAATAATCCTTGGGGGTAAAATGAGTGACAAAATGAACACATGTACATCTGTAGAGTTATTAACGATGCCTCTGCTAATATTTCTGCTGAATATTTGTGCTTCCTGTTTAACATCAGAAATTTCTCTCCCACACACTGTGTTTTTTCCTTGGGCACTTAAGTGGAACCTTTTGACATTTTTGTTTAGCCACACATAGCTATGAATTCTGGAGGCAGTAATAATACTGCTCTATGGAATAGATCATAAAATCCAAAATGTGTCAGAAAATATTCCCCTGTTTTTTTTGAATGTAGAACCTAAATATATAGATTTTCATAGATACCAGACAAAGAGCAACTTGTAAAATTTTACATGGATATAGAAACCAGCATAAGGGAAAAAAATCATTTAGCCACATGGCAATGCAGGAGTAAATTGGAATAAAGTAATAAAATTACTTTTGGAATGGAGAGATGCTCTGGAGATGAGAGTGTTTTTTCAGAACTACATGTCATCATTCCTACTATTATTAAGCCAAAGTGCATTATTTTATCACCAATTCCATTGGGGGGAAAAAATGAGCCAAAATCAGGAGACAGACGTATAAGGTAAGTGTTCCAAAGCTGTACATCAAAATGAAGAAATTCATCAATGCAAATCAGTTCTTGGTTTCTGTGAGATCAGGATTAACAGTGGATTATTCAGAAGGAGGCACCAAGTTCCTGCAAAATGCAGCAGTGAGATTTCACTCTCATTTACTCATGAAGATTAAAGCAGAGTCAGCACCTTCCCCAGGCACGGGGGAGGCAGTGTCATGGAATGACAACATGGGAGCCTCTGAACCACAGCCCTGCTGAAGGTCACACTTTACCATTTACCTTGCAGGTAATCCTACAAAAACCCATCAAGACTGGGCAGAAAGGAAGAAATTAATATGCAGTCATCTAGGAGAACAAGAAGAATTAAGATTCTATAACCCAGCTAAAAAACCAGGAGAGGGAAAACCCTGAATTACCACAAGCAAGGATCTACTACACAGCACAGGGGGAAACCCCTATGTTCTACCTATGAATCAAATTCATTAATAATGAAATTATAACCCAAACCACAAGAAGTACTCTGTATCCTAACCTTTTTTTTTTTTTTTTTTTTTTTTTTGTTAAAAATATAGGAAATAAGGTCAGAATTGCTACTGTTTCTCGTGCTGTAAGAGAAATCTGTCTCAATCACACAGGCTTTGCACATTTAGATTGTGAGACACTGGAAGATAAAATTTGCAATAGTAAGTATTTGAAATTAAGCAAAATTTAGATAGATGTTTAAGTCAAGGTACACAGAGTCACAGAATGTTTTGAGTTGGAAGGCACTTAAAGATCAACTAGTTTCAACCCCCTTGCCCATGGATAGGAACACCTTCCACCAGACCAGGTTGCTGAAAGGATAATAAATGTGGAAAAAAACAAACAAAAACCCCCAGAAAACTTCCCTTGTACTAGAGCTACCTTCATTACACACCTTCCATATGCATATCCACTCTCTAAAAAGCCTCCTGAAATGGTAGCCAATGAATAGCATGAGATAAGTCATGATCTCTCATTTCACAAACAAATGCACTCAGTCTTAAGTGCTGAAAGATTCAAGCTGGGAAAACTGTTAATCCTGATCTCACAGAAACCAAGAACCAGCTAAAATCTGATCTAAATTTCTACTATATGCCATTTCTACATTTTCTCTACCCTATGCTTTATCAACTAGAATTTCTCAGCATAACTGGGCTCTTCCATGAATCTAGCAACATAGCCCAAGGCTAGGCTTAAAGAGGGGAAAGGCAGGGAACTCTTCCTAAATTTTTAATCCTCAATCAGTCTTTTCTGAAGAGTGACATTTTTTGGTTTGGGAGTAAATGCAAACAAACAAACAATCTACCATAACCTTTTGTACCGATGTCACAACATGCCTCAGGAAAATCTGTACATCTCTTACTACTCTGTTTTCCACAGCAGCTGAGTCCTTTTCCAAGTAAATCCATATCACAATTGTTCCAACATGATTTTGATCACTTCTGGTCACTTCTGATGTTTTTGGCAGAAGTAACAATTTCGTGATTACACCTTCAAAAATGGAAGAGAAGAGGTGTAGTAGGACTCAACAAAACTCAGTGGTTCATTTTCACACCTCCAAAATAAATAGGAAATGGATTCTTGGATTTAAAAAGTCAGAAAATCTTCTTGCCATGCTTAGGTGTTGTCATCCTAAGAAGTGACATCTTCCCAAAACTCCTTCCTTCTATCCATTAGATATTCTTCTTAGCTCTACTTTTTGTTTTAGGAAGTTGGTCAGTTAATTCAGCAGTAAATCTTCTTTTCTTAAATTCTTCTTATTTTTAAGAGGTTTTAATGTCTAAAATAATCACTTGGTATCATCTCCCCTTTACAAAGGGTATTATAATGACTTGCCTCTGCCATCAGGGGAAGTAGTTTTCAGCCATTAAGTGTTTTACCAATTAAAAATTCCAAAACAAAAAAAATCTCACCAGAAAGGGAAAAAAGATCACCAAAACCACATATAATTCTACTAATAAACTTCAGTTTTCAGATGCTCATGCTAATGATGGCTAATTTGTATACTCCATAACCAGTTATTCCATCTTGACAGGATCAAAAAGAATTATCAGCATTAAATCTCTTTAAAACAGCAAGATTCAAAATTTGATGATAAATTCATATCATAGTATGAAAAAAATCATATTACATCAAAACAATAAAAAAATGCTTTGAATAGGAGATGTTTCACAGCAAAAATGTTTCATTTCCTTCTGGAAATATCACGAGCTTTGTCTGGGGCACTCAACAGCTGATCAAAGCCTCCTATTTTGCATGGAAAGCTAACTACCAGAAAAGGCTTCTGGAAAGCAGGGATTAGGAACCAGTGACAAAAGCCTGGTACTTTATTTCAATATCTGTCTCAAATCTTTACATCTCCATTTAGAAACAAATGGCTTGTGTCAGATTGGTCATTAAAGGCCAAAAAAATAAGAGTGTTTTGCAATAAGAAGTAATTATATAAATTTAGCACAAATATAAAAGCAGTTTTCTAGAATCAAAATAATAACAAAATTGCATTTTCACTTCTCTTTCTGCAGCCTAAATCTGAAAAAAATCCACTGAAAATCCTTTTATCATTATTGTGATAATGCACAGTAGCAGTTTCATGCAGCGAACTTCTAAGGCGTAGGAAATCCTCTATTTCCCTACAGGAAGTCCTCACATGTCCAAGATATTTATTTGCATTTGAGGTGACACCTCATGAGGGTCTTCAGCATCCTTGCAAGGGGCAGGTGATGATTCCTTCCTTCTCATGACCAGGGACAGGACTTGAAGAAACGGCACAAAGTGAACCAGGGAGGGTTAGGTTGGATATCAGGAAAAGTTCCTTCCCCCAGAGGGTGGTTGGGCAATGGAAGAGGCTCCCTAGGGAAGTGGTCACAGCACCAAGCCTCACAGAGCTCAAGCAGCATTGGACAATGCTCTCAGGTACACAGTGTGACTCTTGGGAACGTCCTGTGCAGGGCCAGGAGTGAGAATTGATCCTGGTGGGTCCCTTGTAACTGAGGCTATTCCATGATTCTGTGATATTCATGGACTACATCCTGCAGCAGATTGAAATCCTTCACTTCTCCCTTGTCCACAGGTGGAAGGTGCATTTAGTTATCTGTTTTCATATGGGTTTTTTTTGGTCCATCAAATCCTCCTCTCCCACCTTTGTCACTCCCCTTCCAGAAAGCAACATCTTTAGCACTTGGATGTGAATGTCACTCCATGGCCAGCAGCATATTTAGGTGATTACAGCAGAATAAAGCACAGTACTTTTCATACTTGGTTCCACAACTGGTGTTTTCTGTGGTTAAAAAGGAACTTCTCACCCATCACACATTTGCTGGTCCCCAGTCTACCTCCTGGAAGCCAGTTTTTCTCACATGCTGTATTTTGGATATGCCAAATCCAAAAGATTCTTTTCTTAAAAACTCTGAAATCCAACAGGCACAAAATGACACATTCAGGGACTTCTTGGCTCCTGCTCACTGATATAAAACCCTTTGAATTACTACAAGTTTTAAAACAGGATCCAGACAGTGCGAGGGGACCAAACGCTTACTCTCTCAGGCATTTCATTATGGAATATATGACTGAGGCTGCTGTGATGCACTTGCCACCAATAAATCACTGTCAGTCTTTCCCTCAGCGAGATATGGAAAATGAAAAGCACAGTAATTTGAATAACGGTGGGAAGACCAATACCCCAGCAAATTTCTCCATCGCTTTCACTTCCATTGCCAAATTTGTCATGAAGAAAGTCCAGAGACCAAGTGAGAACCCAGCACCAAAATTTCAACCTCACTTTCCACAGTAGGTTCTACTGACCTTCATATCTGGCTATTGAAGCAGAAAATCATCTAATACACAGTGCAATTGTGTAATTTAAACCTTGTACTCTGTGGTTTAATAGACTTCTCCTATTCTATTAAGATTGCAGAAACCAAGGAGGAGTGTAAACTCTAATCAGATCACTGTGGTCCCTTATGAAACCTCTAACTACATGATCAAAGTTTCTATTTCCTGCACTTTTTAATACTAGTGAGCAAAAGTAAATGGTAATAGGCATGATGAGGTCACAGACCAAATGGTTTTATGGTATTTGGATACTTCAGCCCACTTTTCTCAGAGTACATTCCATTGCTTCAGAAGAGCAAGGGTGAACACCAGACATATTCTTTCTGCTACTGTGCTGTTCAGTCTTGCCTTGCTGTAAACAGCCTCCAGAGCTGCAGAAGTGTAGAAGCATCTTTCCCAAACTCCAGGAAACCTTGATGTGCAAGACTTTAAATCTTAATCCTGCTGAACTCAAGTCTTCTAGGAATATTATTACCCATACTTGTTCAGCAGTGTGTTCAATGTAACGTGACAGCAGCTTACATCCTTCTGTATTCATAGAGTAAACAGATGGGATTTGGATTTCACTCATCATGGCCAGGCATTATTGTAATGTGAATAACAATAACAGTGCATGCATTTCAACAGAAAACATGTTCTAGGTCTGAAGTGTTTCACGCCTCTTGCAATTCTGCCACCCAAGAAGTTTCCACCGGTTTGGAATTTACTACTCTTTTCCCTAACTGGCTGAGTACTGCAGAAACTTACCCTCCCCATTCCAACACAACCTTGGAACAACTTGCTTCTACCAAGATCCATGGATTTTCCAGAGCCTTTAGTGACGCTCTTTAGGGACGCAAGGGAAGAAGCACGCACGCTGTCCTGTCTGATTTCTCCGCTGAGGCTGCGAGCTGGGCGGGAGCTGACACAGGTGCTGCCCCAATCGTCCAGATCAGAGGTGAGGCAGAGCACCCTTCTCCTCTGCAGCCCACGCAATGCATTTCCTTTCTGAGAAAACCAAGCTGCAGGAGGGAGGGTGACGCACGCCCGGGGCTCGCTCGGCTGCGGGGTCATGATGTGGCTGGGGCAGACGTGCAGCTCTAGGGGCAGGGATTTCTAAAATCACCACAGGACTTGAATTATGAAATATGCTCATACCATACTGAAAAAATTTCATTTTGTCTCACACTTATTACACTGAGACCTTGGGTAGGGTATAAAATTTAGCTCTGATCCCTGTACTGATGTTCTTGCACTAAATCAACTGAACATAATTTTTCTATACATGAAACACTTGTGTTGAGTGTTCTTGAATGAACTGGAGATACTGAACTGCTGTGCCTAACAGGAACAGATGTAAACTCCTTAAAACTGTCATTTTTAGTAGTAACAAGGCATTACAGACATGTAAGAAATTCAGGTTGTCAACTACAGCATTTGCATTAGGACCAAAGATGGCTCTCCTCCATCTATCTTAATAAAACTATTTTCATCATGAGTAAAAGTTAAAGAACCAAGAATACTCCTTAGCTCTGAATCCCACTGACACAGAGGATTTTCCTAGCAAAAGGTATTTTTTCTCCAGCTTTATGTTCAAATGCACATCTTGCCAGGTCACTAGTATTGAAATTTACCCCTGTAATCACAGATAAATTTGCATTTGTATTCATTATTTCAGAGGAGTATCCCTTATAACTCTCACTCAAAAATAAAGCAAATGCCAACTTCAAATTGTTTTTGTGAAGAAGGGAAATGGATGCTGTCCCCTCATTTCAAAAGGACAGCAGAGCTTCACAGGGCTCAAGCAAGGGCAACAAACACAATCAAATTTCTGTTCTTTTTTCAGCAAACAAGTAGGACAGTAAAGAGAGGCTAGAAATGAGGCAATTGTTGTGGACAAAGTTCCACCTAATTTTGAGTGCCACAGCACAGGTAGACAGGAAGACTGACCACCTCTTCCAGTACCAGGATCAAAAGATAAAACCATAAATAATCCTAGCAGGAGCCAGGATCAAAACATGCAGAGCCACAGTAGGCTGATGTGTGGAACCTGCCAAACATTTGTGCTGTGGATCCTAAGAGTGGTTCAAGGAAGCACAGGAATACCATACTGGCCTAGGACAGGACAGTGGAAAAACAAATCAGTGTGGGCAAGCCCCCATTGCTCCCCAGTAAATTCCACACAACCAGTCTGAAGCAAGCAAAGGGAAAATGGAATCAAGAAAGGGAACTTTGAGAGAACAGGAACAACGTCATAACAATGCCTGCGCACAGCTGGGAGCCAGCCAGCGTTGAGGAGGTACCTTAACACCTTTTGTCCCTATCTAGTGACAAATCTAGGCCATCTGCTTAGCATGTGCACTGTCACAGCTCTCACAAAGGCAAGTCACGGGTTCTTTCTTTGTGGGCTGTTAGCATCCTGTATGGTTATAACCTGACACTGGCCTTTTGACCCAGTAGGGCAATTGCAGCTTGCATTTCTTAAATCCGGACCCTGAGAACAGTTTGGCAACAACCTGGCTTGCCAGTGTATGTACCAGACTCTTTTCCACTGCAAAACAATAATATTGAAAATCTGAAATCTTTTGCTTTTGGGCTTTCGCTTCACTTCTCATTCCAAAATAAAAACAATCGTTGTTCTAATTTGAGCTGCCCAGAGTAACTGACAGACCTCAGTTTCTTTCCAGCCACAACAAAGCACTTTTTCCTACTAAGTTGACCAGGATGCTCTGATTTGATTTCCTCTTTGCAGGACACCTCCATTTGGCTTTCACTAACAGATTTGTGCCTCATCAGCTGTGCATTTGTATTGGTCTCTACAGCTCTGCAACTAAAGAGAAGTGTGAACCAAAACTAGCAGAGGTTAACACTTGTATTATTTTGTGGGTATACCAAGAACACTTTTAGCAGGTTTGGTGCACATTGTACTAAGAGGGAGTTGGTAACTAAAGTTTTGGCAATATTTCACTATGGAGACAGCCTTACCAAGTCCATTTGGATGTAAAAGGAAAACATGAGTAAACAGGACTAATCACCCTTGCAAATATATGCTGGACCTCCTGAAGATAGATTATTCCTAGACAAAAAGAAGTCACTGAAGTTCACCCAGAAATCTTGCAAAAATTGCACTATTTCCTCTGTAAACACAGCACGGAATCTTAACATGCATTACATCCAACCTTAATCCTTACCCTTTATAGATCAACCTTCCCAACTTTGCATTCAGCCATAACTCTCACAGTTATTCTTCATCTCATTCAGACTTCCAATCACACCAAATTTCACCAGAAAACAAAATCACCAACTCCAAAGTTCATAACCTTTGTAAAATTACTTCTGAAAAGTAGACTACAGTGACAGGAAACACTGTCCACACCTATTCAACAATCACAGGCAAGATTTTTAGAAAGATGAAACTTGTGTCACACACCTCCTAAGGAGAGATTAAAGTTACTTTCCCCAAGGACATGCTCTTTTATAACTAGAACATTTTTTATTTTTAAAGTATTCCCTCTTAATGCTGGTCCTTTCAATGGAAGATTACATCAACCATTGTTTTGTGAAGAGATTCCCAATTGTCAACTATTTCCAGGCCATTTTAGTCAAGCCTCCAAAACCAAAAGTCTTTCTTAAAAAAAAAAATCCCCACTGCCATCCTTGCAGGAAAAATTCACTCTAACAATTACTCACTTTGGGGTTGGGTTTTTTTGGCACTTTCTCCTGAAACTGTGTCCCTGATCAAGTACAATATTCAACTAGCTAAATCCATTATTCACTCCTACATTTAAATACTAATACTTTAGGGAATCCACTGCATTTATCTGGAAACTATTCTACTTGTAGCATCTAGCACAAAGATGAGGAAAAGAAAAGGGTGAAGAAGAAAAGTGGCAAAAAGTCTCCTTTTGATGGTGTAAAATCAAATGAAAAAGAAATGTCACTCAACCCTTCAATCAAATATTCAACATGTTTCCATGAGCCTCCCTACTAAGCAGAATAGGAATACTAAAGGTTTATTTTCTATAGGTTATTGCTTAAAATTATGAGATCTTCAAGCAGAAGTCAACCTCTGCTCCCCCAAAATTCTCTGAAACACAGCTAGAAAGTGTTAAATCAACAGACCATGATCAAAAATTGGCTATTGCTTTCATCAGATGTATGAACTCTGCTGTGATTCCTGTGACTCTATTAACAGTAATCCTGTACTATAATAGGAGTTTGAAAAAAATCTGCACATGAACTCAAGTACCAACCAAGACATTCACTTCAGCTGAATACTGCTTTGTTCTGGGGATGGAGAAAGGAGGCGAGCACCTTGATCAACAAGATGCCAAATGCCTCACTGAAACCACAACCTGTCCCCAAAATTCACCAGTCAGCAGGTTTGCAAGGGCAGAAAATGAAAAAACAAAACAAAACAAAAAAACAAAGATGGAAGTTCTCAGATTAGAAAGACAAGTAAGTCTGAACTGAGAGGAGTCAGATCCTATGTAAAAACTTTTCCAGACTTTGAAGTTGTACAGATTAGGGGTTTAGTCAGTGTGTGCCATTTACTTTTCGTCACTTTTAGTCACTAAAAGAGAAAATCAGCCCTTTTTCTTTAAATTACGCACAAGTACTACAAGTACAAATAATCCACTAAAACAAGAATCTTCTCCCTTTCCCAACCCCTGACTCATAAACACCATTTCCCTTTAAAATATGTAGCTTACTGCTAATTAATCTTCCTTAAAAATTTAGGCAAGGCTTTCAGTGTTTCTTAAAGCTTTTCAGGCAGGGTGCATTTTCTTATATCATTGTTTTAGTGTAATTAAATTTGGAGATAAATGAGATATCAATCAACTTACCTTTCATAATAGTGCATTAAAACAAAGAAAAAATAAAAAAACCACTGTATTATATGGTTATTGGTACCTGACCCCAAAACTTTAAAAAGTCAGGACTTTTCCAGGTCTGCATTTGTAGCATTACTTTATCCTCTGTGATTCCAGGACAATTTAAAAGAATAACTTTATTTCCTGTTAAAATGCTAGCAACTCTAGTGAAGTAAAGCTGGGAGGATTAAATCAATGAATAAAAGCCCAAGTAATTCCTTGCCCAGTAATAAATATGAGCACAGACTGAGCAGGATAACTGAAATCTGACCAGCACAGCAGAGTTGTGCTTTAACACTAACTGAGGGTTTGCTGTTTCTCAGCTCATCAATATACTCCAAGCCATGTCTTCCTCACCTGGTACATCCAATAAAAATGGTCAAAACAAGATCTGTTGCTTTCTCCTATTGGACCACAAATCCTGCGGCACAATATTAAGCAGAAATGAATCACTCAAACTCCCATGCACAATTTATTAAATGCTGCATATTAAGATTCCATCCTCCTGCCTGGATGTGGAAGTCTCTTTGTCTTTGAAAAGGGTGAACAGATAAACAGCTGTTTCCAATTACACCTAGACTACAACTAGAGTAGTCTATGTTGTACTGACCTGGTGGCAAACTTGCTGAAAAGTTCTGACAGAATGCTCAGGCTTTGTTTTTTTCCTAAGATCTCCAAGACCTGAAAAAGAAAAGAGCAGGAAGCTGAAGTTGACAACCCAGTGCTCAGTAACTCACCTCATTACATATTGGTTACTATCAAGAATAAATACAAGATACAAATATAAGGTGCCAGAAAAAGTTTGAAACTGCACAAATATTACAATATTGCAAGCTCAGATAGCTACTAGGACTTGTTTATAACCATAGACATGAAATGTGCTTATTGCAAAACAGGATATTAAGATGTTCTCTAGAGCTGGGATGGCACTGCTAATTAGCACTGAGTTAATGACTAAGGGACAGACACACACTAATAAAAAGAATGATACTAATGGCTGTGTTTCATCCAAATCAAAGTGTATTCTAACCAACTTCCAGCAGCAGATCCACATCCCCTCTGATTGCAGGATCAGAACATGCAATGTGGGTTTCCATAATGCAATGGCAGGTGAAACACTTACCCACCCAGTCCTGCACATCCTAAATCCTACAAAACTTCAAACAACAGCAGTGTGCAAACCAGGATTTATTCCACACAGCTTCAGCAGCTGAATTCACTGAGCAGAACTGTGTTTCACATAACGTCAGAACCTGCTGGGCAGCAGGGGGAGTATTTAGCTCAGACCTACACTCAAAGTGAAGGAAACCATTAATTTGAAGCACTTCACATCCCAAAGAAATCAGCCAACAGGCACATGAAGCAGAAAACAATACTATCTTTGCTTGAGTTCAGTGTCAAATGACTGCCTACTACGAACTTCAGTGCTGTGATACACACCACAAGATGCAGCGGGTTAGGTATCAGCAATAAAATCTGTAAACATTTTACAGTGGTACATTTTCATTTTAAGCTGCAGAAAAGTGAAAGTTGCACACAATGAAAAAAGAGTAGTGTTAAGATAAACAGCAATAGAAGGGAGAGCTTCTCATCCCCAAACAAGGGATTCTGATGGATTTTTTTCATAAATGTTTCAAATTTGATGCTATAAAGACTGAGTTAGGCACCTAAGCTTCCACTGCCTTTGTGAAAGATGACAGGTAAAAAAACCACCTTCAGACAGGAAGCCAACTTTCTTCCTGTTGTTTAATCAACAATTACTAAAATTAGAACGTTTCTTTCTTCTTCACTAAAGTCATGATTAAAATATACACCTTTAGGACAACATTTTGTATGGCAGGAGTATACTCTGTGGCCTATTCTATGGGGGAGTAGGACAGTGCAGGAAAAAGTGTTTCATGCAGGAAGCACAAAGAGAGGCTGCCAAAAGTGAGTGTGGGCTTCTCTTACAGCAGTGAATGTAGGTAAAATCCCTTCTGCTTGATAAAAATTCCAAAGTGTCATCAAGGGAGGAAAAACAAAAGTAATGATTCTTGCCATACAGGTAGAACATATGAAAAAATGTGTAATAAAACCTCTTCTTCATGACGCCCCCATCTTTTTCCCCCCCAGAAAGAAGAGTATAAATACACTAAACAGCTTAATGACAACTTATCAGCTCTCACCATCCATCCCAACTCTAATATTGGCATCCAGATAACACTGACACCATGTGCAAAGCCCTCATCTTTGGCTGTGTTGCAGCAGTAATTCTCATGAGTGCAGCTTATGGAGCACCTCTTAATTGGACTCAAAAAGCACGTCTTGAAGCTTCAATAGCTGATTTAGGACTCCTGAAAGACTTCGACAACGTAAGTGGCGACTTTCTGTTATCTGAAGATTCATTTGTATTTGTTTTTTCTATGTAATTTTTTCAGAAAAATTAACTTTCCCCCCTCCTTCTCTACAGGACTTTCTTGACTTTTACACACCGAATGACAGACAGGTGAGTTTGAATTTTCTGTTCGGTTTTAATTCAATTTAGGGAGTGCAATTTCTTAAAGGAACTTCTGATTTTGCTTTTTATTCTCAAGCATTGAAAGGTTGACATGCAATATTATCTCATTGCCTCTGTCCAATAAGGAACACAAAATTAATACTTCATTCATCCTGCTCAAACATGCTTGAATTCATAGGAAAAAAGTGGTTCATGAAAATTTAAAGATGGTATAAGATTTGCAGGAGGCAAATACTGTTAGCTCTAACACAGGAACAATTCTGAGAATGAAACCAGACTTAGAAATAGATTAAAGCAATATCCACATGAAATCACCCACATTTTATCTAAACTAGAGGCAGAGCCACTGGTTGGTTCTGTTTAAGATGTTTAAGTTTTCTGCACCCCATCAATGATGAAACTCAGGTATGCTCTACTTAATTCTCTTCATGAATACAACTTAACCAAGCCCTTCTGGATACATAAGCTGTACATCATGCTGTATAGCACTGAGCTAATAGCTGAGGCTTATTCGCACAAGAACACCATCACTGGGGTCACCTCTCTCTGAAACTCAGCTCATCAGTGTGCAGAGAGTATTCCAAATACAGCTGTACTGTAGACAGGCTGCTGATTTGTACTGCCTTTCATTCAGCATGCAAACAGCCCAATCAACAAGAGCATTAATTATTTAGTACTGGCAAGTAGTTAAAAGCTTTACACAAGTTATCTGTTAGCTGCTTTGAACCTCTGGTAAGTTTCTAATTCAGAAGACTTCTCACTTAAAAACACTTTTGTTTCAGTATAGATTTAAAGTCAGATTCTGCAACCACTTCCTTATCTATGTCCCTTTTCTCATCTGCTGGCAGCCTTAAGACCTGGCTATCTCTGGGCTCCAAGTCTTAAATGCAAATGTTTGGGGCTGATCGGTAAGGCATTATCAGTGAGTGCCTGAAATAGCTTGCAAAAGTGGTGTGTAAAGTTATTTACCCTGTTCAAAAACCAGCTGTGATGCAGACATTAGATAGAGCAACCAAAATGCATCAATTCAAGATGTCTCTAGGAGAGGCCACCTGTTTGCTAACCCGTGATTTTCAGATAGCAGCCAGGAGTAAGGCTCGCTTCAGGAGTAAATATTGCAGCTTTGGGGCCCCAAGAAATATTGCAACACTTCAAGTGTCTTGTGAAAGTTACTTTTCAAAAGCTACAGAATTAAGGCCCCGTATAACATCTCCCAATATAACTTTGAGGGCAACAAATGAAGTGTAATACAGTGCAGAAAACAATTTTTTATCCTGAGACGAGGACAAAAAACCCAGGAAACTGAGATTTTGAAAAGTGGAACAACAAAAACAAGTCACAAATATAACAATTTCACTGACTGTTCTAGGAGTGCAACCACACAACTCTAGCATGCTTCCTGAAAGAACTGGAGGTCTTGAAACAAGATCTGGAAGAGGACAAACAGCGACCTGTAATAAATATCCAGAAGAACCTTGAGGATTTTATGGTAGGCCATCTTTTACAAGTGCTACCAAAAAAAAAAAAAGGAAATAAAAAAGTGTTTCACCATTAGTGAAAAACCATGCCAGAATCAGCATGTTCATGTATCAAGATCTGTGTTACCATAAAATACAGGAGTTTTTACAAAAATATGCTATGATGAACTATGTGAAAACATCTATTTGCATGGTAATCTAATACAGTAAAATACATTTGAGCCCTACAGGTCATACAAGCCAACATTTAACTAAAGATGGTATTTTCTTTGCTGAATCATGCCAAGCATCTTATGCTGACAAAAGCTTGCTTTTAGGAGCTTAACAAATATTTACATAGCAATGGCTTTGAAAACTGTGCCAGTTTTCAGAAAAGTTTATGACTGGAGGGCTCAGGGATGAATGCAGTACACTCTGACATACTACTAGACTAAAATCCATGGCCTAGACATCCTTGTAGCATTTTATGAGTACTCCTCAGACTAGAAATATTAAGGGTTGTTTTTTGTTAAAGAAAAATCTTTATAGAAGTTCAAGTATCCTTGTTAAAACCAGCTAGCAAGGAAGTTATCATCAATCAATAAAATTCTCTGTATTGCAGGACCCTAATTTCTCAAACCTGACATGCAAGAAGTGTGAAGCCAATGAGAAGAAAAAGTTTCCTGAATTTCACCAAGAAATGACCAGATTCTTGCAATCTATGCAGAAAGAAATTGTATAACCATTTTTATTTTTACTGCTACATTATTTATTGAAATATTTAATTCTGAATAATTTATATATTTTGCCATGTGGCATACTACTAGCTTGTTGTCCATTTTGGGATCACTAAATGTTCTTAATGTGGGTGGTAAGACCGTCTGTTCTAAGATCACACTTGATCCTTTTTGTAAGCCCTAGGGGCTCAATGTTCTTTGGAAAACTCATTCATTATCACTTTGTCATCAACCTGAGACAACTATTTATTGAAAAAGCTATTAAAAGTTATTGTGGATTATATTTAATAAATGTCACAGACATATAAAAATCATGTCTAGAGTCTTCTTTGTTATGATACTGTCCTTTTAGAGGGTCACTTAATACTCCATTTTTTTAAAAAACACACAAAAAACCCCAATGAAGCATTCAGCAGCATGCAAGTGTGCAGGTACCAGGCTCAAAGCAAGACATCTGCAGATAACCTTTTTTAAGCAATATAAAATGCCAGTTTATGCTGGCATACAGCACAAGGTTTAGAACACTAAATTGCTTCCCCTCATAAAAGAAACCTTCATTTTTTCCTGAGCTGTTCTACTTAGCTACACAAGCTTCCTGCAAGACACGTTTTTCTCATTGGTGTAAGCAAAATAGTACTTCCCAAAATTCTTCAGAGACAGGGAAGCATTATGGAAACAGTAACACACTTGAAATAACAATTGTGCAGGTAACTGAGGTCCCAGAAAACAAAACTGACATGAAATTGAAGATTAATGTACAAATCCAAGTGAACACACTGCAATGTCAGAAATCTTTCCATGGAACTTCAGAAATGTCCTTACTCCCAAAGCAGATGGACTCAGTTCTGTGACAAAGAAACAATGTAAGAGCACTTTTTACTACACAAAAGCCCCAAGTCAATATTAACAAGGCAGGCTATAATTGATGAAAGTCAGCCTACTACAGCAGCTATCATCTATCATCGTTTAGACTTTGATGTGCTTTCCTGGTGGGTGTGGTATGGAGTACTTCACCTTAGACTTAAAACCAGACTAACAATGGAAAAAACAGCAGTTTCCTTGCATGCTGCAAAGAGAAAATGGGTGTTAATGACAGCTTTCCGCCAAAACTGGGAAAATACTCACAGCACTGCCGTCTGTTTCTCTACGCATCTTCTCTTCCCACGGTGAAGGAGTGCTCTGTCCCCACCCACAAGGACTCAGGAAAGTAAATACTGTCAGTCACCTCAGCCACAAACAGACAAGCCCCACCCTCCCCTCAAATCAGATGACAGTAACAACAAAAATACTTGAATACAGGACACATATGAGAAAACAGGCAAGGAACTTCTGCATAAGAATTCCTTCTACCTTGGTAATCTTTGTAGAAAAATCCTTCTCTTTACACAGATACCTTCTTACTCCAAAAATTCTTAAATGCAGCATGTAGAAAGAAATAGCATGACCCACAACACAAGGCTTTGCAAACAAACCTCTTCCAGAATCAGCTCAGACGTTTCTCTGTGGCCAGTGTTGTGGTAATGCTGCTCTAGCTCTCGACAACCAGAAAGGGCAAAGAAGCAGTTTTCATTAAAAACAATTCTCTTAATAAATAAGGCTTTATTATTTTCTTAAGCCCAAGAGCTCTCAGCTTTGGCAGATGGGTAAAATCTACCCCGGAGTCAGTCTGTGCAGCTGGACATCCCACACGGAATAACCACAACATGTCCTAAATCCCTAAACAGTAAGTGTTAGGTAAGGCAGGAAGAGTCAAATAGTTCAGAAAGCAGGAAAGGATGGTAAAGAGATATTCACCCATGTATTCATAAGGAAAGGCAGAAGCTGGAGCTCACTAACAATTTCACAAACACAAGCAGTGTGGAACTATGTACACTTTTTGTGGCATTTGGTCTGCACAAACGGCTTTGGAGTTGGGCTGTTCTGAGACAGCTGCAGGTTCACAGACATGGAAAGAGGAGGCTCTGCCTGTCCTGGCTCCAGTTCTGGGGATAACATCACACTTGTACAGTAGCCATGATCTGCTGTGGATTTTCAAAGCATGTTCAGGCTGCCTTGCTCCCCCCCACACAGCACCTCCAGCAAGAATTTCAAGATGCTTTTTCAAAGAAACATTTGTATAAAGACTGCTGACACAAAGAACTAGCATGTCTGTCAAATATGTCTGTCAAATCTACACCTAATTATAGGAAGGTCCACATTCTTAAACAGCATCTGCAGGGCCAGCTTCTGTATTTGCCCAAGCTTTAAAAGATGTTTTTAGATCAAAAGGATGCTGTTAAAAAGCATCTGAAAATGCATAAAGGTGAACTTTACTAAACGTACCTTCCCCCACTATGCTGTAAAAAAAACCACAGAATCCCTAAAAAGAGTTATCAAAACTGATTTCCTGACCTGCCTTCCCCTGCTTGATTGCACAATTCTAGTATCAAATCAAGATGTTTGACATGTGCCACGAAATGCATGTGACAGACAGAGGTGTATGCATATATGGCATGTGACATTTACGTGCCATGCATGTGAACTTACCAAGTCTGAGACATGGTGTGACATGATATGACACGATATTGAACAGTGGACTAGCCCTGCCTCAGGCAGAGGCAAAACCAGCTGTAGGATTATTTTTTGCCCCAAAACCCAGGGGATGTGGCAGGTAATGCAGAGGTGTGGAAACACAATTTATACCTGAAGGGGATTTGATTTCTGGGGGAGAACAGTCTGTAATGTTGAACTGTGTAATACTGTATGTATCGTGTGTCCATCTAGGATAGACAGAACCCACAGAGATGGATCAAATTAACTCAACCAACATCTTGGAGGGAGAGCCATTGGCTATGGAAATGAGACCTGTGTTCCTATGTAAAAAGGATGAATGATGTTCTGGTTCCATCCAGGATAGGATTTTCTGCAGCATCCAGGAGAGGGCACAGCCAAGACACAGAGGTCATTTGGTACCACCTCACATCATTACCAGGGATGTCAGAGAGGCATCCTCTTCCAGGGAGGATTTCTTTCTGGTCCAGAAAATGGTGGAAGGAGCCGTCCACTATTGTCTGTTATTGGGGCTTTTTCTCCCCCCTGTGAACCATTGCTGTTTCCAGTAAATTGTTCTTAACTCTGAGGCCTTTGTCTTTTCTGCCCCCAGTTCCCCACTCCACGCCACTGCAGAAGGGAGGTGAAGGGAGAAGCATGGAAGTAGAGAGCAGCACGTGGTTTGGAGTCTCAGTGGGGGCAAGAATCAGGAAGTACCACTCCTAAAGGTCACTGTGTGTCACTCCAGCTGTCCAGGTAGAGCTCCATTAATTGGAAAGCACACCCCCACACTCCATGTGTACATCCATTCTTCTCCCCAGAGCTCAGTTCTCCTCAAGAAGGGAGGGGAGGGCTGAGCCCTGCCACGGGCTGCTGCTGGTACTCACCTGCCTGTGTCTGCTCTGTGCCACATCAGTGTGATGCACACCTGCTCCGTGTGCATGGATCTGGCTGGGAATAGCTTCAGCCTCAGCACTGGAACTGCAGCACTCTTGCCTCTCTTAAGCTTCTAAGATCATATATGTTGGAAATACTGAAGTAGCCAAGGAAAAACCTGGACACAACATCTCCATGCTTCCATTTACTAGCTTGGTGCATGCTGCATATGCATGTGCTTTAATCAAAGCACAATCCAGGCAAAAGAACTGGACCTACACTGGTGCCATCAAGCTACTGCTCAAGGGCACAGTGATCATGTCCAGCCAAACACATCCTTTCCACTAACAAATATCTCTCTTCCTAAGGCAGCAATAAGTTCCATGGAAATTTCAGTTTGCTGTCCAATTAATAAAATGGCTGCAGCACACAAAAAAAATCTCAGTACTTGTACATATTTAAGGCTTCTGGGTCAACTACAGGAAACACCTTGGGGCCAATACCTCAGCAGAAGACTAAGGCCATATAAAAAGCAATCCAGGAGGGTACAGAATGCAAACACATGTGTGGTATGCTACGTGTGTGTCAGATTTAACATGTATATCACTTCCCAGCATCCCTATGTATGAAGGTATAGCTAATGCATTGTCAAGGACATTTATTGAACTTTTAACACCCCTACAAAAAGGCAACGTTGTGCTCTAGCCTGGAACACGATGGCCATTCCCAAACATTCTTAGAAAACATTACATGGAACAAGCAGTCTGTGGAACATGTGCCACAATAAACCAAAAGCCACCACACAACCCCCAAAGTTAAGGGACAGTAACAGAAAACAAGAGAGCAAATAAGCCAAAAAAAGGTCGAGGACCAAGCAGTAACAGGTCAACGAGTTTCAACAACTTGTGAGTCAGCATACAATCATCCCAACAGGAGACTCTCCTATTAGCTGGAAGAACAGATCAAGGAAAGAAACAAACACCAGGAGGAGGAACTTCTTTGAGAATCCTCTGACACTGAGAAGGTGAAACATGACTACAGCCCTACGCTCACTATTCCTGATGTATGGGAACACTGCATGACCCCCCCTCACATGATTTACAGGAATCACAAACATAATCCAGGTGTACTGTCTAGCTTGAACACGCCACTGTTCACAACACCACGCCAATTCCAAACATGGCATGCAATAACACCTTCCCAATGCTACCATGTTCCCACCAGGACTCAAAAGGAGTAAATTCCCTTGTGACAGGCACTATTTTCCAGGTTACTGTGTATGCAGATGATTTCACTAGGACTTGTCAGTGCAGTGATGAAGTCATCTTCAGTGCAGGAGTCCAACTCATCCATAAGCATCAACGCTGATGGGGTTTGAGGCAAATCACAAAAGCTGAAAAAATCTTGTTTCTGGAGACTTCTGTACTGCATTGCATTACTTTCTCAATTACAGCTTTGACACCTGCATAATGCTTTAAACCCACTACCAGAACCAGTAATTATCACAAAACAGTTGACTAACAGCCAGTCATTCCAGGTTTCACATTTGGAAGGACAAAAATTATTATTTAACTCTTCTAGCACAAACAACATAAGCTATAAGCCAGTTGGCAGACTGACACTAAACAAAACTCCCAGCAAAGGATGAATGCCTACAGACAAGCACAGATTGTCCATGTGTTTTTTTTTTTTTTTTTCCTGGAAGACTCTCATGTTAGCATGCCTTTTTTCTAAAGAAATCCAGCTTTTACTATTTTTCTTTTTCTTTTCTAAAGTTATGAGAAAGGGAGGAAAAAGAAGAAATCAACGTACAGAAATCCTGAAACTATCAGGAAAAAACCATGTTAATTCCACAGGGTGGGGATTTGTAGGAGTCAGGGTCAGTGAAATGAGGCGGCACCGAGGGGCAAAGCAGAACAAAGTTTTACAAAGCTGTTGGATACTCCCACCTGTGAGAAAACATCAATTTTGGGAAAAGACTGAACTACTACAGGTAGTTTAATAACTGCATTTAAACTGACAAGAAGCAGTTCTGGAATTGTTTTCTTCCTGTAACTACCAACTTGAAAGTTGAACATTTTACTACTCAGAACTCTATTTACTGAAACAGATCATTCAAACCAACTTGACATTTAATCCACCTCCATCAATCACTGAACTGTTCAATATGTGGAGACTTCACAATCCACGATCCGTAACTGTGCTGCTCTAGGTAGCTTTGCAGCAAGCTTTTAGCTTCTTGGTACAACTGAGATTTAATCTAAAAGAAGAAAAAAAGATACACCTTGTAAAATCTCAAGAATTACAGTTACAGAGATCTGTAGAAAAAGCAAAGCTCAAGAATTACTCAGAGGGATCAGAGTTCTCTGCCACCAACATGCAATAATCACAAGCACAAACACTGCAAGAATGACCCCTCTCCCCACGTCAGCTCACCTTTGCCTCATGGTACGTTGGAAACTGGAGCAGGTCAGCCCGTCCTGCTTCCCTGGCGAGCATCCTGAAGCGGCTGAACATGGCGGCCTTGCACAGGCGGCTGGCCAGGCAGGTGCCGCTGCGGAACGGGGAGCTGCGGGCAGAGCGGGGAAACAGCCATGGAACTCGGGAACAAACTCACTGCAGGAGATGCTCTGAGCCTTACAGGGGTTTTCCCCTCCCCACTAACACTTGGTGAATGCCATCGTGCTGGAATCCATCTCAACTGGAATCCCAATTAGTTTTATGCATTGTGAAAGATAAAACATTTTCACTACTACAGGCAATCTCCACTGAGAGAGCTGTTTTGTTCGATGTCTTGGAATCTCACTGTGAGCTTACAAGATCTCTAAAACTTCACCTAATCACAGGATTAGCTTTCAACACAGGAGAGAATTTCTCTCATAACTTAGAAAACTGAATACTACAATAAGCCAGCACAAACCCATTATATCCATTAAAATGAAGATAAATACTGACCTTTCAGTGGTTTTCCCACTTAATCCATCCACAACCTCCAAGGATGCATCTGACAATGTCCAATTCAAACTAAGAGACCACTGGTTCAAATCTGTTTGGATTGGCAGCGCAGCTTTCACCAAGTAAATGTGAGATCTGTTGACCAGGTAGTGCACAGGAAGCTTCGAAATGAGTTCATCATCAAGACGCTGCTTTATGGTTATGTCCAGTCCTTTTGTATCCTTACAACTTCCATTTCCTAGTGAACAGGACAAGATCAGCCACATGCAAGTACATCAAATTAAATAGTTAAAAGTGCAGATATTTCTGCATTCTTAATCTATTATAGTCATTTTTCCCATAAAATTCATGTTTGTAAAGATCAGTTCCAATATTCAATTCACAGAACAAAAATGATTTCCCATTTTCTTCTCCAGAGGCACCATGATTTTTAATGGAAAATGTTTTCTTTTTTGAACCACTGTTTTTCACCAGCTCTTTACATTCCCTACTCTAATTTCAACCTTCCAGACTAGAAAATATGTTGAGGAGTTTGCCCACATTACCTCACATTCAACAGCATTTCTGACTGCCTACTAAACAAATACACTTTGGTTCACTGCATCTCAAAGAACAATTCTTAATTCTTCCAAGTACCTCTGGTTTAGTTCATGCTTTATAAAATGCAATCAAACTGGAATGCAGAAACTCACAAACCCCCCACCTGGAGCTGGCACTGAACATACCCACGAGAATGTTGCTGATGTACACCGGTTCGATGAAGTGGCTCAGCAAGGCTCCCTGAAGACCAACCACCTCCCACTTGGTGAGTTTGTCCCCAGCTGACATGCTGCTCACTCTGACAGTCTTGGGGGGACAGCAGACAGCCAGGTAAATCCTGCCTTCCAGGGCAACGTGCAGACTCAGCTCTTCGCTGGCTTCGTAAGCAGAGATGGACTGGGGACCGAGATGCCTGTGGCAGGACAGGAGAACGGATTTCAGTGAGCAAGCACTCTGATCAGAGATTGCAGGAAGCACTAGCTAAGGCTGCTTTTGACAAAAAAATCACCACTACATCTAGGCCTTGTGTTATCTTCAATGTCTGTAATTCTTAAAAACACCAGACTGAATTGCTCAAGTGCCTGAACACTGAAATCAGTATTTAAATAGGAAATAGCCACTCAATCTAATCTTAGCCACCAGTCTAATTTTAATGCACACATTAAAAAAAATCAAACAGCTGCAAACAAGCTGTCACTTTTTGTCTACTCACACTGTAACAGTTACTTGCAAAAAAACAGCTGTAAGGTTCTTAAAATCTCCTTAAAAACATAACTCACACTGTGATTCAAAATATTTAAGTAAGTAGATACAACACTAAGGGAGACAAACCAGTGGTTGTTCTGAAGCAAAACAGTTTTTTCCCATAGTTACAAAGAGGTAAGACATCAAAGCAGAGCCTTTGGTTTCAATTCAAGGCTTTTTGTACTCCAATCTTGTAGTGCATTTGATGGCATTAGGTCATTACATCCACTTGCTCAATGGTTAAATTAATGATTTCATAGTATTTTAATACTATCTTGGGAAAGGGGTTAACAGCTCATTGTCTGTAATAAACAAAACCAAGAACTAATATAACCCACAAAGAAATTTTCTGTATCACCATATTGAGCTGTACTGCATATATATCATGACTACCCTGTACATTAATGTTCCCAAAACAAAATAAAAATTCACCTTCCACTATTATCTCAGGAAATGCCACGGTACTTACACCTCTGATTTTAACTGAGCAGTTCCTTTTGGAAGCTGGTTCATGTAGAGAGACAGAGTTATGTTCTGCTTTAAGGTAAGCAGCTTCGAGCCTGGTGCTGTGCAAAATATGGATCTCTCTGCCTTGGCTGGATTTTTGTTATAGAACAGCAAAAGGTGCCTGTACAAGTATCTAAAATAAAAGGAAATGATGTATTTTACATTGAATACTTTAATAAATTATTATATATAATCTGGATACGCGTTTGCATTATTATTTATTATTTGTTTCCATAAGTATAGAATTCAAGTGCAGCAGTGACACTGGCACGAAGGGGCGGCAAGGGAAGGATTGGCAGGGACATTCCCACCTGAGCAGGGAACGCCTGGCAGTGACGATGGCATGGCTGTCGTGCAGGAGCCTCCCACAGGACTCCACGCGCCGGCTGTAGTTGCATTCCCCTGTCCCCAGAGCCACCACCTCGTGCTGCCCACCTAAAAGCACACAGGGTGGGGGGTTCACCAGGGCTGGCTGCCCACCAAGCTGCTCCCAAGCTCTCAGTGTTCCCCCTCCCCAAAGCTCCCAATCAACCCAGACTTGCCCTTCTCAATGATGAAAGCAGCCAGGGAGCTGCCGCAGCTTTGGTACTCAGGGTGTTGGCTAGTCAGGCGGTTGAACACTTCCTCCAGCGTTTGTGAGAGCTTTTGATAGATATGTTCTCCTCCTAAATGGAACAACAGAATCCATCAAGACACAAATTTACAGGTACCAGAAATAACAGACATGAGCAACTTGCCAAATGTATCCCTGAACACATGGTATAAGCACAACCACACATATTTTTGGGATTCTTAAGATCCCCAGGATTAAAAAAAGCTCAAGAACACCCAAATACTTGATGTTTTTATCATCCATTACAGTAACAACAGATACAGCCCAAGCTGGATCACCTACTGCACACTAGCTCAAGTAAGGACAGAGAATATTGCTGCTATTTCTATCACTACTGGTGACACAAATTCAAGCAATTTACTGAAGGTGTGTCCTACTGTAGAATTGATCTAGTAATATGAGTTCTTACAGCCTTCAAATATGTTTAAAACAATACTAACAACATAGAGAAGCACTAAGTGTATTAAAAGATGAATAATTTTTAAAAAGAAACTATTTGCTGAGCAATTTGAATCAACAGAGGAAAAGCAAGACCATTCCTTACCAGTTCTTGAAACACAAGCAGAGTTTCCTGGAGGTCGAGGCTCAGCAGGAACACAGGAAAAAGCTAAGAATTTAAGAACATTTTGAAGTGGGATGGACATGCCTAATTTCTAAACATGAACCTCACATTATTTGCAGCAAGTCAAACTTTCTAATTCTCTATGAACCTGCTCTTCTGACTTTTACGTCCCTGTAAGCTTAGAATGATTCAGACAGCAAAACTCAAGATAAGATAAAATATTATGGCAAGTGAACTCTGTTGAAAGCAGTATCTCAGTGGGGAAGCCTTTTAATCATAAAAATCCAAACCCACTTGAGATGTACTTCTTGTTGCTGCACCTAGTGAGTAGCAAATCAAGTGCAACAGCAACGAATTAATTCCTTCAGTGTTCCTGGCATCAGCTGATGCAACTCTGAATACACAAATGACAAAAATAAAAACCAGTTTCAGAATCAAACTACAGATTTGCCCCAAGGATTCAAAAAACCTGGCAGAGGCCAATACTGCAGCATCTGATAAAACCATAGATGTTTGGCATAGGCTGCTGTTAAGCCAAGCATTTCAAGTTCTAATTAGGTGTTGCTACAATATTTACCTGAATCTTCAAAGGACTTTGCCCCTGTATTCTCCAGGTTGAGTAGCTCAGCAAGAGCCAGTTTAGCTGCATTTAATTTAGATTCCTTCTTGTTCTTTCCCAGCCCAGTCTTGTAGCAAACACCATTTATCACAGCACAAAAGGCAAAGTAAGGCCTTATGACGTCACCTTAAAAGGAGAACAAAAAAGAGAACAAAGCAGTGAAACTATTTTAAGGCACTTCACCCACAGCTTTATGTCCTTATATTAATTCCTAGGAGAAATACAAGACAAAAAGACAATTTTGGCAAAGTAAAACCCTCACCCATAACCTCCCCAAAAATTCTGGCACCTTTCACTTCATGCACTCTTCACAAAGTTCTGCTAACAGCCATAATTAAAGCAAATTGACCCGATCGATTTCTGTAGCACCTGATAAGGACACACAGCTGTGGAGGCAAGGACAGCGCAGCCAAAACCCAACACATGCGGGGGCAGCGCCATCAACAGTAACAAGGTTCAGCTGTGTCAGCACCACCCAATCAACTCAGATACCCTCAAGGACACCCAAACACCACTTTATTTGGCAGCATAAGTGTTTACCTGCCACGCTGGTTTCTTTCAATTCAAGCTGCAGGTGGTGTGTTTTGGCAAACAGATGCAAGGCAGACACTGAGTTTATTACTCCCTGTTTGTATCTTTCAATCAAATCCAGGTCATTCTGCGAGGGAAAGGCTGAAAATGTGGTGGTGTCAGCTCCTTCAGAAAGAAAATGTCCTTAAACAAAATTAAGAGAACTGAACACATTCTCTGAAAATCTGCAAACAACAAACAAAACATCATATATCCCCCTCCCCTCTCCTGCAAATGAACAATCAAATCCAAGTTGCTGATAGCAGATAGCAAACAGTGGAGCCTGTGTTTCTTCCACACAAAGCTGGGCAGCAGCAGGACTCCTTGTTCTGAGACACGACACAAGTTTCAGCAACCACTGGATGGATGCAACAATCAGCTTCAAGCACAACCACTTCCCAGCCAACAAGAAATCCTCACTTTTAATAGTCTTAACAGTGCCTTTACTGCAACACAACTACTCAAAGCAATTCAACACACACCCTGGGACATCTCAAACTGCAGTTAAACCCTTTCACAATGTTATTTATAAAATTCATGCAGCAGAACATATTCTATATTTTGTTACTCTACAGTTAACTTGAACTTTATAAACAGGTAATGCTGCAGACTACACAGGCCACCCCACAACAAATGCCTAAAAAACTTCCAGCACAAAAAGGCTTTAGAAGAGGAGGGACAAGTTTAAGGAGATGACAAAGTAGTCATGTAAGAAAACACAGCGATAAGAAAAAGCAAAGTTACTTTCAACAGCATTAACAGCCAATCCCGGTGTATAAACTGCAAACTATACCTGGATTTTTCATCACCCCTGGTTCACTGCACATCATACAAGATGGAGGATTCAGCCTTGCAATCACAGGCTCGGAGAGATCCTTTGAAATTGGCTGTCTGAGAACCTCGGGGAGCAAAATCTTCTCAGGTGCGGGGTCGAAGGCGAACATTGCCGCACCCTCAAAGCAGCCAGTGCTGCTCGCCATTTCCGACCGACCTAAGGAAACTTAACTCACTAATGCTGCCAGCAGCAAAAACAACCTGCAAACAACCCAGCAGTTCTCCTGGTCAAGCTATTTCATAGGAACACCAAGAACAACTCGCCCAGAGCTGGGGTAGAACCCAGACCCGGTGTCCTTCCCCACACGGCGGCCAGTTCTCCTTTTGTTGCACCACCTCCCCTCACCCCTAAGACGGCCCTGCCCCTCGAAGGACACACCTCAGAACAACTCTCCTGAGAGAGTGAGGCGAACTAAAGCAGCAAAGCTGATCCCTCTCAAGCTTCCAGGCCAAGCCGGCGCCGCAGTTAAAGGGTTTGGTACCTGCACCTGCTGCCCTGGTCCTGCTGTGGAAGATTCCTCAGCGCTCACACCCGCGGACAGGCGGAGCGCCCCTAAGGGCTCACGAAGCTGGAGGAGGCGAGGAAGTGGCGGCTGCCCTGAGGCGATGGCCTCCGAGAGCCGAGCAGCGTTCCCCCCCTCAGCCCGCCGGTCCCTCAGAGCCGGGGCCGGCCCCTCTCGGCCCTTCCCGCCCTTTGTGAGGGGCGCGGCCGAGGCGCGAGGCCGCAGCTGCAGCTGAGGGAGCGAGGGCGCTACTAAGCTTTGCCCCCTGTGCTGCCGACTCGGCTTCAGTAGCGCTTCCCAGCCGCTTGTTTCACCTTCCCGGGCCGCTCCCGCCGGGCAAGGGCGGCACCCGAAGCCGCCAGAGCCGTGAGGGAGCGGGAGCAGCCGCTTCCCCGATCCCGGCGAAAGCGCCGCGTCCGCCCTGCTGGGTGGGGGCGGCGCTTCCCGCCTTTCGGCTGCTTGCCGAGCTCCCGGCTTCTGGGCTTGACCTCACTTCAATCACAGTCTGCAGAGTTACACTTAAAACACTCTTCTCGTTGTTCAGCTTCCTTGATCGATGCAAAAAAAAAAAAAAAAAGGTCCTGTACAGTAGTTAAATTTTATTACAAGTGTAATAAACTTCATGATTTTTAGCACTAAGGCAATCACAGTTTCATAAGTTATATATATATATAATTTACACCAGTCTACATTGACAAATCAATTACTGGTCACATCAACGAGAGGTTTGTGTTATGGCAAGTAAAATTTTAAGAAAATTCACAGTTAATCTGCAAGTATTGTAAAGATGCAGGATCATATTGCACATCATAAAATGGACGCTGAGGAGCAGATTTACAGTGTTCCAGCTATTCCTTCACAGAATATACATTGGTCATCATCATTATCATGCAATAACTTCAAATACAGAATGGTATCAAGTACCACAGTAAACAGTTACTCACAATGTAAGTTTTAAATAGAGTAGCAAAAAGCTGTTAGGTTTCTCTTTAAACCATATTTAAGTTCTTAAAATATAATAAAACACTTTGATAAAATCAAATGGAGTTAGGGTTGTCACATTGTACTTTTAATATTCTTCTTTGTCTTTTCCTTTCTTCTCCTTTTCATCTTGTAGTGCAGTACCAAGTTTCTTTATAAGGACTGACAAAACTTTGTCCAAAGGATCCATAACACCACGCTGCAGCCACTTAGGGATAGTAGTCCTTGCATGGTGAAAGCCCAGCTTTTGGAGGATGTAGTCAACACCAACAGGATCAATTTTTCTCCCAGTCCAGGATATTAATCTAGAAAAGCAATAAATAGACTCAGTCTCAAATACATAAATATAGCAAACAGGCATTTGTATATACAAAAAAAAAAATCGATTTTCCCCAGTGTTACTCATGGCCAAATCTTAAATCTAACAGGCATTGTTTCAAACTTGATTTAGACACATAAGCTCAAGATGATCAATGGAACATCCTCTCAAAGGAAGAGGTGAAAAACCTGAAATTGATGAGTTTAAAATTCACTGTATCCTAATTCAGAAGCGCCTCCAACCATGCCTTTAATGTGCATAAAATCTAACCCAGAAGTTAATGCACAGCCAAAGAGACTGCAGCTACTAAAGCTGCTTGTTACCTGAGTGTGGGTTCCAAATGCCAAGTATTGCACATAAACTCCCTCCAGTCAACTGTAGTGTAGGTAATGCTTTCCTCTGCCTCTTTATCAGTGGAGCTGTCCTCAAGGACACCAACAGAATTCTTCTGCCCTGGACGAGCAGCCAGAATGCGAGGAGGAAAAATTGCTGCAAGGGGGAGAGAGGAAAAACACCAGTCAGCCATGAGCAGCTCACTTGGATTCTTTTTGTACACAGTTTAAATAAAACAAAAGCACAAGTCTCAACAAGAAGAGAACCACCTCATGTTTCCAGATTTTCTGCAGAAGGCCACATATTGCTTCAGAATGACCATGCCAAATTTGAATGCTGCAACTGAGCATTAAAAAGGCAGAAAAGTACACAATTCTGAAATCAGAAAAATGCATGTCTTAAAAGGACCCCACAGATGAAAGGATCGCAATAGCAAGAATAAAGCTTTCTGAAAGTTTTCATCTGCCTATACCATCTTATGAAAAGAAAGATGGTATTTAACTAAAAATAACAAAACTACAAGTAAAAAAAGGAGACTTAAGAGTATTTGCTCTAGACAAGTGTTACTTCCTGAACAACAACTCACCTTTTTCTTTTTCTTTTAGATAAGCAGACACCAAGTCATGCAGAAACATGATCAGTTCAGCATCCATGGTCACACAGATGTGGTCTGTAAATTCAGTTACCACACTGCATTCCACCTTTGGTTTAACACTTGTATCTACAGCCAGATAAAAATAGCATCAGTACACTTAAAAGTACATACAGTAAGTCTAAAAGTACATAGAATTGGAAGGCAAATCATTTGAAATAATATTTTCATTGAATCAGCAATTTTTGAGAGGAAGGACTGCAGTTAACATTTTAATAAATATAAGGAAACCAAGCCTATGAAAACAGCCAGTGTAGCTGAAATGTTCATATTAATTTCTTAGTTGTTTTCTACAGCAACCCGTCTCTGCACTAGATCTTCGCTCTCTTAAAAGAATTCCCTCTACATTTTACTACAAAATGTTATTTTTTATTGTAGATCTGCAGCAGTTCTAATTAAGTCCTCTTATCAGCCCACTACCTTTGTCTTTAACTCCTAATTTGCAAGAAATACTTTTTCACCAAGAAAAACCAAATTATGTTTTACTGCACCTTGTAATGAAGGCTCTTGCGGCTCTTGAACATGAATAGATTTAAAATCCAGCTGCATCCTTGGCAATGCAAAGATGGTTTCAGTTTCATGGTTGTAACTGGAGCCACCCCTGAAGCCACTTAACAAGCTCGAGCTTTTCACTGTTGTGCTGCTCTCTGGATTGTTGGCATCAACATTCCGCAGCAGGTTCAACTCTACAGGAACAATGGGAGATGTTAAATCATGACAAGGCAAAAAAGTTAAGAAAAGTCACTAGTAAAACTGCTGCTGTATGATTATTGAGAAGATTTTTATTCTGCTCCCAAAAGCGTGTCTAGAAAAGGTCCATCAAATTCGTTGTTTATACACTTGAGATGCAGCAGCTTTCCAACAGCTCCCTGTGCAAGCAGATCAATCCCCAGACTGAGGGAAGCTGACTCTAACCTTCGTTCCTCGTGGCTGTCACATAATTGAACCACTCCTTGACACTGGCAACTCCGTGGGGGGGATTTTCGTGGCGCCGCCGCGTTATCTTGGTGATGGTGGCCATGGGGCTCTCCAGGGCCCCACAGGGCTTGGTCACCATGGTGTTATGGCCCAAGTGAAAGTCCAGGGTTTGAACAATGTACGTGGAGTGCTCACTGGTGCCTGCATTGGAGGTGTGGGCAGTGTGGTATGGGAGAGGAAAAAAAAAAGTAAAAGCAGCTTAGTGAGGGTAGTGGAATTTTTTCTCATTCTCCTACAGGTATTTAATATGAATAATTCGTGTGCCAGTGGTATAAATGCTGGTATAAAGCCTGAAAACAACAGAGAAATCAAATCCTCAGTATCTACAAACAATACAACTTCACAATATCAAGACTAATTATAAGCAATAAGATCACCAAAATTCATCATACAGCTAGGAAAGACTACACAAACAATTAAAAAGCCAGCGTATCCACTCGGTAGGCTCGTTATCAGGGACATACCCAGTACACTTGAAAATGTACTTTATTCCACACATAAGGCAAAATTGTGGTAAAGGTGTGGAGGGAACAGATTATTTTCAGATAAATTGTATATTTTTGGTAAATATTCTTGATTCAGACAAAGATTATAAATTTTTGATTTATTCTCATGTAATAATACATCATTAAAAACTCATTTAAAGAAATTTAGAGGAATGAGTAAACAGTTTAAATTACCATCTTCCAAAACTTTCTGAGCTTCTGTCCAAAATGCAATATTGGGTTCTTCCAGGTGAAATAAGGCCCACGATTTTGAGCGGAAATTAGGTCCATGAAAACAAGCCAGGGTCATATGGTTCCCATGCAGGCTCATGGATCCTCCAAACTGCATCCCATCTTCTGGCAGTGGCATCTGGAACAGGGATATGTGGCACCCAGATACCACCTTCAGAACTCCTGGCCAGTGGCGATGATGGGCTGCATCCAACACTGCAGAGCAAACGTGAACAACAAACCTCAGGCAAGATGCAGAAAAAGCTGCTGGCATATTCCTATTTTTAGTAAAAATTGGAATTACGAGTGATACTTTCTGTTTCCCTGACACTGTCTCCTAGGTAACTTTTGCAATTAAAACATTTTAATTGGGAATCATATTTTTTGGTAGCACTTACATTGCTCGTGTGAGGTTCTCTCCAAGTTGTTTGCCACTGTCTTGGGAGGGAGATAAGGAACAGGTCCCCACGTGGACAGAGCTCGCTTGCTTGTATCAAACTGTTGCGTGAAGAACTCCTGGAGTTTCATTCCTATTTTGATCAGGTCTGGTGTAGTTGACCTTGAAATCATCACTTGGAAGATATCCCATTTCAAGTCCCCATGGACAAATATCTCACTAGATATTAAAAACAGCAAGAAAATTAACAGGTTTTTTTATTGTCAATTCCCTACTGACAATAAAAAACCCACAACCAAAACCAAACAATGAACCCTTTGCATTCTAGCAAACACATTTCTGGTTAGCAGTATTGGACAGAAGACATTTGACATTATCAAACATCATACATTTTAAGCACAGGAAATATTATCACCTTTTATCAGTCATGCTGGAATCCAGATTATTATACAGATTAATCTTCCATTCATCCTGCAGTTTAAGATCAGCATTACTGAAGATTCCCATGAGGATACTGGATCCCATGTAGTCAACACGTGCTTCAGTAGAACCCATAGTAATTTCAATTTTATGATTGGGCTGTTGGTTTGGATGCTCAGAAATATGAGCTGAAATAGAACCAAAGCAATAGAGAAATACAGAATTAAAGAGATGAAAATCAGTTTTTCCAGTGATATCACCTTTATTGACTGGAGCACTTTCCAACTTACCCACCATCTCCAAGGTGTTAACATCTATGGTACCTCCAACAACCCCTCCTCTGGAGTCCAGCTGGGACCTTCCCAAGCCCACAGACATGCTGATTTCCCGATCTCTGCTGCTGCCCACAGACAGACGGCCCTGACTTTTCAAACCACTGGTGGTCCACCTAGAACAGAGGTCAAAATAGACAACAACTTGCCAGGCTGCCAAGAGAGAAACTGAATCTACTGGAAAGCAGTAAATAAGGTGGGGTTTAGGCATATGTGACTTCAGGATTAAGCAACTACAGTATTCAAGAGGGAATTCTCAGTCCAAAACTGCAAAGGGTAGGATTTTAAAGCTACAAGTCAACAGACTGTAAACAGTCTGCGGGGAAATATTGCTTTTCTGCCCTCAAAACACCACCAAGTGTTAAAATTAGATCATATTTTATACTTACGTAGTATTGCCCATTACATTGCTCATATTCATTTGAACATTTAATTGTTTTAGGTTCATAGCAAACACAACCAGTGTTTCCCATGGTGTTCCTTGCTGGCTGCCCGCTTTATTTGACTTATTAAATGGAGTTGATGTTTTTGAGAGAGTATCTAAACAGAAAAAAAACCCAAACAAAAATGTAAATTATTCCACATATAGGAAAATATTCCACATACTAGGAAAAACTGGCAGAATATATCCATTTTGAATATTACAAAAGGACTGACAAGTACAATATTTATAAAGAGCACAAAACCATGAGAAAAGATAAGTGAGAACTAGAGGATTTGCAATATGCATGGCTTTAGCTGACACATAAATTGACTCATAGATAGGGAAATTTTATGGAAAATATGCTAACAACTTTCGTTCACCCATTTTAGACATTTTACCTTCTCTAACTATTGACTCTCCAGTGCCAGACACTGTGGAAAAGAATATTTTCAAAGCAGTAATGACATACTTCTTTCATACAACTGCTGGAAATACTTGAAAAAAAAATATACAAGTCATATCTACTCACCTCTCTGAGGCACTGAAGAGTCAGACACGCTCCTGGATCTTGTGACAGCTGGAGACTTGAGGCTGTGAGATGCTGTCCCAGGTGACATACTGCTGCTGGCACTGTGCTCACTGAAAACATTGGGGGACTGTGCCATGTGAGTGAAGGAAGCAGACTGGCAGGGCTGCTCCCATGTCCTGCAGTATGCTTTTCTCGAGGATTCAGGAGAAAGGTGCTGGCTCACTCCTTCAATTGAATCTGGTGTGCCAGGGCCTGATGCTACTGGAGAAAACGCAGCACAGGAAATACAGAAAAACCATTTCATTTGTGTCTAACCATATCCTCACATACACTAAGAAGTACTAAGAAATAAATGTATTTCATTTAACATAACTCCAAGTTTTCTACTCTTTTTCAATATATCATAGAACTACAGAATGGTTTGAGAAGGGCCTTAAATATCTGGTTCCAACCCTGCCATGGGCAGGGTTTATTAGATTGGGTTGCTTAGGGCCCCATCGTACCTGGCCTTGGAATATGCTCTTTAAATTATTATTTTATCACTTCTTCTGTCTAGGATTTCCTACAAGACATCTCTGAGTGACTGCATATGGAATAAGTCATAATACATTTACATGTATCCAATGATTTAATATGACACAGGTAATAAATGCTTATAAAATTCCTACTCTCTTTGAGTAACAAGTTTTTTTGTGATAAGTAGCAGTCTCTTACCTGGCAGATTTATTGTCTGATCACCCAGGAAGAGCCTTCTAGCAATGCTTCTCCTGTACCAAGCCCTGGGAAAGGCCAGGATCTCGCTGAGGCGGCGCATGTCATACTTGAAAGAAGCAGATCCTATGTCACAGACAGCTGAAAAAGCACACGCACACAGTTGTAAATTCCCAGTAATAACAGGTTTTGATAACCAAGTCATATTCTCCTTCACCTAATAGTGTTGTCTCTGCTGTCATGAAAAAGCAGTTTTCCTAAGGTGCTGCTATTTCTTCAAGTCCAGCCATTAGATAAAAATGCATTTCATAAAGACACAGTAGAACCCAAAAATACAGATTATGTTGAGTCCTTCTTGTGTTGGATGTGCCCCAGACTCCTCATGGGAGGATTTTAATGGCAAATTACTCACAACCATCCTGCTATTTCCCCAGTAAGTCAGGATCCCATGTGCAGGGGCAGAAAATAAATACACAGATCTTCCAAAAAAAAAAGCTGCCAAGAGTAAAGTCCATCAATGGAACAGCAGTTCTGTAATTAGCTGGGATTAAAATGAAAGAAGCATTTACCAGATATGTTGATCAAAGTGGTGTCTATCTTGCTGGTCGCTTTGCTCACAGACTGACTCTCAAAAAAGGAGGAGCCGCCTGAACGCCTGATCCGTGACAGGCTGACTTTCACAAACTCCAGGTTGATGCTCAGGGAGTCCTTCCGGCCAGTGACCGAAGTGGGCTCCTCATCCACATTCCCTACAAGGAGGAAGGAAACAGTTTCATCTTGTGTGATCCCTTCAAATCTGCAGTTCAGAAACCTGTGCCACACCTGAATCATGTTCATCAAAGCAAACAAAACCTCATTCCGTACCCAAGGCTCCCGATCCTGGGGTCAGCACAGTAACAGCTGATTTTTGTTTTCCAGCTCCATAGGGGTGGAACACATAAAGGGAGAAGTCAGACATGCAGGCAGTAAAGCTCAGGCCTGAAGAGCTGCTGCTGGAAGTCGTCAGATCTGACTGACTGCTGCTGTGCCTTGTCCTGCCCAGAGGGCTGCCGAGGCCAGGGGATGAACCTGGGGGCAAAAAATCAGATTTTTAAAGCATTTTCAAACATGAAATAATGCTTAATGGTAAGAGCAGTATTAAACAGACCAAACACACTTCAAATTATGCCCTTTATCAGCAATATAGCTTAAATATTCTGAATCAGTCAACATTCACGCACGTATTACCTGGTGCTCCAGATTTACCAGCTGAATTCTTGGAGCCACTCTGCGGAGTACTGCCACCAATGGACACACTTTCTGATGGGTATGTTGTGCCTAAAGTTTCCAATTCTCCTCGGTTGGAAGAGAAAACAAGATCCAGGGAAGGCAACTTCAGCATACACTCAACTCTGGATACTGGCAAGCAGCTGAACTTGATTTGAGAGGGCTGGCAGGCAGAAAGAAAATAAAGCATTCAGAAGGGACGCTTGACTTTTTTCTTTATGAAGTTTTTTTCAAGAGCTTTTATTCCTTAAAAATGAAATTTAGAACCATGGCTTGTTTGTGGAGAGCATTATTAATAATTGGTTAGCTGAGAAAGGCCACACTGATATAATGCCACTGGTTAAGCTGAAGGAGAAAAGTCAGCAGTCAGCAAGCTGAAAGGAAGAGTCAGCAGCGACCTTGCTGCAACATGAGGATAGGGAGTTGAGATTAGTCCTGAATACATCCTAAGAATATGTAGAAAGTATCAAAAGTAGAACCATAGGAATGTAGAAGTAGGCGTAGGTGCTGATATGCAAGCTGACCAATCCTGAGCTCAACTTTTGCAATATGTATGAAGCTCATTATTAACTGTATTTAACCCGCCGTACTGATCAATAAAATCGAGCCTGTGATGATCAAAATTATGTCCTGGTTCCCTTCCGTCGACACTTGTTAAAATGACAGTGACTAAAGCAAGTTACCCCCCCTGAATGTTGAGTTAAACCCTCACCTGGACTCGTACATAAACCACCACATCTACAGGGAAGGAGGAGTATGCTGATGTTGAGGACGACACCAAGGATGTTGTGGACTCTTCCAAGGGATCTTGTAAATCAAACTGTCCCATGTCTTCATCCTGGGAACTAACAGCTTTTAACAAGTACAAAAACTCATTAGAAAGTGGAATTTGAAGGGGAAACCAGCTCAACACCAAAAAAAGCACAGAGTGCCAGAATACAGCTATGCAACTGACCTGTGTAATTCCTTTCAATGGGTGTGATGGGAATGGTTTCAAGGGCTTTCTCCAGGAAGTCCAGGAGGCAGGGGCTGATCACCATCTCCTCTGGCAGTGACTGGAGAGCAACCCATGCGTAGAGTTTAGCAGTTTTCACTCCACCACTTCCTTTCCCTTTGGCTGCAACATTGAGAAGGTACATTTGCCTAAGGTAATAGCACTGAGCAGTAACTGATAAACATTAGAAGGCACTTCATAACTTATCAAGCTGCGCCCTCTTATTTTCTCTATCATCTCAAGAGATCTAGACCAGGTCTGCTAGAAGAAATGAAGCCATTAAGTTTTCTCTCTGCAGAAATAACCATTATTCTGTAAGGCTTAATTGTAGTAATTCCATTGCTCATGTTCTCAACCAAGCACTCTGTTGTCATTGTCACCACCTCACTTTTTAGAAAATAGCACTGAAAGCAAACACAGACAGTTCTTCTCCAAATACCCAGTGCAAAGTAACCACAGCTGACTGGAAATGAAAGTGGTATTAGGAAAATTAAATCAACAAGTCTGGAAAGAATATCAGTTTAAATAGAGAAAAATACATCAAAAAATTAAAACTGCAAATGGCAAGTCCTACTATATTTATGCAAAGAATGACTAAAGATTCTAAACCATAATTTTTGAAAGCTTGGAATTAGCCAGAGGATAAACAAGTAAAAAGGTTACTCTCTTGTAAATTTGTGGAAGAGGAATCTTGAATCCATGCTCATCAAAATATTAATATGCAGAGAAGATATAACTACCAGCTCACTTGCTGTCTCTATGCTATACAGCTATTAGAATGAATATACATCAATGGAGTCAGATTTAAAATTCTCCAAGACAAATATAGAAATTAACTACTAAAACAGAGATTAAAATCCTTTCATTTGTTAAAAAAAGAGAAAACACTGACTTCCCATTCTGTGCAAATTATTCTGTCTCATGTCTCTTGACAACATGGTCCTATCTTACTTTTACTGGAAACCAAAGACAATACAACAAGTTGTCGCCATTCCAGAGGAAGAGTACTATTATAAAAAAGTAGTATAAACAACAATAGGTGTTTTTCAAAACCATTCAAGACTAATAAATACTTACAGAAATAAAATGCATAAAGAAATAAAGCAATTACAAGCCAATCTGCAGTCTTGGGGGGCCATATACATTATCATACAAGTGCAATTTCCACACCAAATGCAGAGCTTACAGACATTTAACCAGCAAGACTCAGGATCTGGACATCGTGTGGTAAGAATTCAAAGGCAAAGATTAGAAAGGTAGAGTAGAGAACAAAAGTGAAGTAGCATAAACCACTATGCAACATCTGGTAATCAAAGAGGATGGCCACCTAAAGGAGTAAAAGCTAATGGTTCAACAGCATGGAGAACTGAGGAAAGTATTCCCATTTCACTCTTCTCTCCCAGCATCTCTGGTGATTTATAAGGTAAAATCCTCAAGCATGACTTCCACTTATTAATTTTGCTTGGTGATCAAGTTCTGGCAAAATTTTGGCTTTGTGTTTAAAGCAGCATTTTAATGCCAAGGAGAGAAGAGTTAATGTCTCAGAAATTGGAGATGCAATCTACATGCCTCTGGATCCAACAGGAGGTAACAACAGCCTCCTGCTTGAGAACAGGAATCATTGGAGACACAACAAAGCCTGTATTAGAACTCATGTTACTCCAAATCATGGCTATTTAGAGGCCTTCAATGGGTGAGATATTTACAGATATTTACACTGCTTTCCAACATTCTTTGGTTAAATGAAAACTGGGAAGAAGGCAGTGACAGCCCAACACTGGGATATAGTGACTATGACAAAAATATTACTGAGACTGCTTTGGCAAACAATGTTTGAAAATGCAGCTTCATGAACTGCATTTTTGCTTCTGGGGTCAGGTTTCTGCAGCTAAAGTCAAACCCAGATAAACACAGTGCTCCAGGTAAGGTGCAGCCAGATCTAAAGGCAGTAGATTACACCAAGGGAAAAAATATCCATGAAAGGTTCAGAAAGTTTGTCCATAAGTACCTGATGGGATGGGTGGGGGTTGGGGAGGAAGTAAGGTGTTAGTCTTGCTGTGGATAGTGCTAGAGAGAGGAGGAGATGTGGCAGTATCTTTCATACCATACAGCTTGGACTCTTTGGAAAGGGTGCGTGGCAAAGAGGATCCTCGAGAAGTGTTTGGAGATTCAGTCTTTAGAGTCTTGGAGTTGTAGTGCAGCTGGAAAGCAAAGCAAGATCAAGTTACTTCATACAAAGAATTCAATTGCTGTACAGCCATTTGGTGCCAGTCCTTCCCTCCAAAATTTATTTCTTCTCATTTTTACAGAAATATCATTGTAATATACATTACATTCCAATTCACATCCTATACACAAAAAGAACTGAAAACTTAGTAAAAAAATAGATAAATTAATAAACTATTAAAACATTCAACAAAACACAGAGAAACAGAGGAAATTCATGATTTAGGAACACTAAAGCTTGTTTTTCTGTTACATGACATGCACCCTGTGCCACCTATGCACAACTATGTCTGTGTGGTGGAACTGTTCCACAACTGAACACAGGAATACAGAAACTGGCACAAAAAACCTCAAAATACCTCTGAACCCAGGAGTTCACACCTCCTCCATGTGCACAGTAGACTACTACTGAGAACACAGAAGATAACAAAAGTTGTAGAGAATGTTTAGTCACTCCTGAATTTGACTAGAAGCAACAGGCAGGACCTGAGGTATAACTGTTATCCCTGAGTACAGCATGGAATACATGGTCCTTCCACATTGCAAGACTAGAAAAGCCAAGCTGTATCAAGTGAGGAGCATTTGATTCATGGCATTGCCTCAACAGAATTATATCAAGTTTTTGTTCAGCAGTGACAGATTTTTCCCTGTTCTTACTCCATTAGGATTTCAAATCACAAAATACAAGGACATTTTTGTTGAGACCTGTTCATGCTAGGATATAGACACAATGATTAAAAACCAAGGAAATGTACAGTTTGACTCTGTTGGAAAGAAAACATTGTCACTGCCTCCCTGCTGAGTTATCCCTTCATTTTACCTTTACATCCACCCCAGGAATATAAAACACTGTTGTTTCCACATCACTGGATTTTGTCTGTAGAGATGATGGCACTTTCTTGCCAGCAAGCAAGTGAGTAGTAGATGCATAATTAGTCTGAAATTTCTTCTTTTTTGAAGGAGACTCTTGATCCAAACTCCTGGAACTCCGATCATAGCTCCTGAAACAAATATCCTCATGTTATTAAAGTAATTTCCTGTGCCACATTGGGCCAGAACAACTTATGGTGCTGTTATTAAGCAGTGATAATTAATTGCTGGTAATAAACTAATGCACGCATTTCTTACCTTCGCAAACTGATGTCATCGTGCTCTTGCTGGAGCATGGTGGGATGCAGCACACACTTCCCACAATCAATTTCAACCCTGATATCGAGCTCAAAGTCAATGTTTCTCTCTGTGGTGGTGCCAGTGACACTCCTGTTGGTGGGTGTTGTTGGCCAGCGCTCGGTGAACAGCTGGTGCACAGCAGCAAAGCCCGTGGCTTTCTTGCGAGAGGTGCTCCTGCACAGGCACAGGTGGGGGGCAGGTATCAGCAGGACATTGACCTCAGCAGGGGCTACGAGGCATTCCCAAACTATGCCCACATTGTAGGATCTTATGAGAATATTTTAGGGAAAGGCCTTAGCTGATATGCAGCAATAGTAGCAGAAAAAATGAAGCTTTTCTTAAACTCTCAATCAAAAAAGGAACAAAAATATACACACACAATCGATTTCATATTTGTAAGTAGCCACATTTATACATTCAGTTTGTGGAACTACACCCTGTTCTGTGGTCAAAAGCCTCACTTTCCAAGTTTTTTTATTCTGTTCCAAGAGCTGAAATTTGTAACAGTTACCTCCTTTTCCAATCAGGATCACTCCTTCCCACACAGTCACCTCTAGTGAACACAACCTCACCTGCCTTCCACACCCACATTTGAGCGTACTCACTACATCAGCAACAGAACTCGTAGCTTGAAATTCAATATTTCAAGTTTGAGAATACTGAAAGCATATTTAGTTATCTTCCTCATTTCTGTGTGGTTCCTCAGGACTGTTACTTACGGTGGTTTCCTATAGAAATAGGTCCTCTCCCTTTCATGGTCATCGTCCTTGTCCGAGTCCTCGCTGCTGGAGGATAAGCTGTCATCCCGGCGTCCTTCTTCAGGCTGGAAGGGAATGCCGGGTGAGAAGACAGCTGGAGTTTTGGGTGAACCAAATACCGAGCATGAGCCTTCACTAGCAGATGAGTAATGGGAGGGACCATCAATAGTTACAGACAAAAGGTCCATTTCTGTCTCCTCTGGAAACTGATTGTGAAAAGACAAAAAGATAGTAAATTTCCACAGATTGGATTTCCACAGAGAATGCAGTAGATAGATCTGGAAATAAAGAAGCAGGCCTGCTATGAAAAACTCTCACTTCTGAGTTCCTCATAACACAGAGAGAGCAGGTAAAGGAATTGCAGGAGGATTATGAAAAAGAAGGGAATGAAAGCTTGGTGGGAAGACCTTTGCCATTGCCTAGTGATTGAGCTCAGCCTGGTAGACAAAGATTCATCATGCTCTTACCAATTTAGAAGGAAAGGAAGCATTTCATTTAAATTTAAGAACTGTTTTGAAAGCAAAGGACAGAAGGCAGCCCAAGTGCCCATGACTTGCAGGAAGCGTTAGTGAGGGCACGCAGGGCACTAGACAGAATGTACAGCACCACTCTGGGCATCCCAGCCTGAGCATGGAACTGAGTGCCCTCAAGGAGCCTCCTGCTTCTCACAGAAATCATGCCACAAGCCATTGTCCAACATTAGATTCTTAAAAGCATCTGTGAAAAGCATCTACAAGTGTTAAACACCAGCACTTCCTATGCAGTATCACTGTAGAGCTACATAGTTGTTGTCTGCATACTCAAATTACAGCTCTGATGAACAACTGGCATGATGTCAGCAAAACACATTTAAAAAAAAAATATTCAACATTTGGTACCTCTAGGTGATTAACAGTTTTTTGGTATGCCAGCAAAACCTAAGCTAACTGGGCTTTTACATAACAACAACAGGCAGGGTAGCTTTGAAATGTGAACATATTTAAATGTGCAAAGCACATTCCCAGGTGCCATTTCCACCATTCTCTCAGAAATAGGCATTTATTTCCTGGGAGCATTAAGGAGAGTTAGAAAGGAGAAAAAGTACATTACTGTCTCTTCAGTTTGGTTTTTTTGTTTGCTTGTTTAGTTTTGCCTTTCCTGATTTGTTATGAGTTTTGGGTTTGCTTGATTAATTCTTCAAAAAACAACTACTATTTTCTCAAAAGATGGTTTTGGAAGCGGTTAAAAAATATCCTGAGGACAAGTTGAGTTAAGTTTCAGAACATTCCCTACTTGCTATTATTGGAAAATGCCTTATTCCACACTAAATATAAGAATTTAAACAGAAATAAGAGTGTGAGAAGAAGTCCTCCCACCTGGTAATTATTTTGTACCAGTGTCGATTGCCATCACATTGGAACACAATGTGACATGTGAAGGCACACACTAAAATCAGCCTATAAAGCACATTTCAATGCTAGACTTGGGTCACTTTACATCAGCCTTGCTCAGTCTTTAAGCAAAAAGTCAGTAATTCATTTTAGAAGTAGTTTTAAGTCTACAAAAGGGTGCATCAACCATAAATCATGTTCCTCTACTTAGTTTATGTAAATATTTTCAAGCTCAATATACATTCTGTTTAGCTCAGTGCAAAAGAGATGAAATATTGAAAAGCAGCTCCCTATGAGATAAATTAGTTCTCTGGCAAAGAATACTTGTTTCTGCTCAGAAATACCTGAAAATACCCTTCCCCTGGACAGTTGGATTGTTGTGCAATCCCCAAAGCTGTTTGATTCAACTTAATAGAAATGAAAAAAAAAATAGAAATTAAAATAATTACAATAATCTCAACCATGCAAAATAAACATTTTAATGTGAGAAAACATACAAAAAAAAATAAAACAACCCCAAGCCAATTCAACAATCCATTTCAAATACTAAGGATTTACCTGAACAGCTACAGCAAACTAATACCCATTTCCAAAACTCTAAATATATTCAAACACCAAAAAACCTAGGTGATTTTTTGCACATCTCTGACAAAAATTCCAACAAAAGGACTACTGTGTGAGCCTAAGAAACAAATCAAGCCATTTTAAAATATTTTTCTCTCATGAGTCAATTTCTGCGCCAAGAAACCAAAATACATCTGTCTTCTAAGAAAATAAGTCTGTTTTTCAAAAACAAATCTGTAATTTGAGGCAAAGCAGACACAATTCAGGCTTGCCTGGATGTAATTATCTCATGAACTGGTGACCAAATGGCAGAGGAAATACAATTACATGGCATATAAAGTAATTCTTACAGAATCTTGTATGTTGAAGGTTACTCTTGGCCCAGGGGATGCAGCATCCACACGGATATCTGGGAGGTCTTCACTGTCTCCCAGTCGAGAGCTGCAAGCAAAACAAAACCAAAACAGCTTTCTGAGTTGTACTACAGGATTTAGGGTCATGCAAACATTTAACTACACAAGTACAAGGTCACACTTAGCATTCTTTTAGGGAATAAGATATAAAATCATAATTGAAGCACTTGGGTACATGAAAAGGAAGGAGGGGGAGAAGAAAAGAGAAGGAAGCTGCACATGACTTGGCCAGCACTCTATCTCTGCTAATGTCTCTGTGTAAGCTTTTCAATCCTAAAGCCAACATGCAGAAATTACAGAAAAATAAGCCATTTGTAATCTGCTACATGGGACAATTATTTACACAGAAAAAAGCATCTCCCTTTCTTCTTCTCATTACAAGAACCCTTTTAAAAGGCAGATGATTGCAAATCAGGGGTAGAAAACAAGATTATTACAGTATGCTATTTTTCCTTATATAGATGTTTTGAAATCAGGATTCTGTAGAAAACCCTAAGTTGTTCTAGAAGTGGAATCTTCTCAGTGGTTTCAGAAAAATGAGAAAAGCTTTTTAGAACATGCCTGCCTTGCAAAATGACCTCTTTCTAGCCAGTTCCACCACAAACAGCTGCTGCCTGTGGTAAAAGGACTCTTGAGGCCCAAGTCCAACTTCTCCCCTGTCCCATGTGCTGCTGTGGCTATCACAAATCCCAAATTCCCAGAGGCTCACCTTGCTCTGTCCATTCTCTTCAGAGGGGGCCTCCCTGATGCTGAAATGCTCTTTGATCTGCTGTAGCTGGGTTTGTAGCTCAGACCCCACTTGTCTTTCAAGGAGGCAGCCTATACCAGAAACAATATGGAAACGCAACTACTGAGAACACAGGGAAAAACTCTGGCAAGCTGAAATGCTACTGCACGTGGGAGTGCCAGCAAAGTCAAAGGGTTTTTGGGACACAAGTGCTACAGTATTCTCCAAGGAGCCTCATCCTGCTCACCCTCATGCTGGATCTCCGGAGCTTTTTGCGGACGTCCCTGCGAATGTCGTTGACAGCCACCGACTCCAGCTGCTGATAGCGCTGAATTTCTTGGTTTATGGTCCCTTCACTTGCACCTAATTTCCTGGAGGTAAAGCATGGTTGAGTTACCTTACAAGATATTTTTTCCACAATTTCAAAACTCTTGTTGTAAGAATGCTTTCCCCAGGAACTAATCCATTTTCTCTTTTGTCCCAATACTTAGGATCAGTGCCAAATACAGCCACAGAATTATGAAAACAAGCATTTAACCTAAATTCCTAATTTCAGAAAAAAATTCCCACTGAATGGTGACAGCAATCTCATTTTAAGTATAAACAGTAAAACATGTATCCCTTTTCATTATTTAACATGTAACTACCAACCTCTGTACTCCCATCACAGACAGATCCATTTATACTAAGTCTGTCTTGGGGAAAAGGGGGGGAAAAGCACAAACAAGCTCAAAGTCAGGAAACACTATTAATAAAATACAGAGAAGGTCAGGTGACATTAGTGCAATCTAAAATAAGTTTTTCTTAAGGGTTTTCTCAAGTACAGTATAAGAAAGTTTTCAAGTTTCATCTTGAAAACATCATGTGCAAGACACCAAAAACAAGTTCATATTTAAATAATTTCCCTCTTCTTCCTAAGCTTATTACAGTTTCAAAGTAATATATTTTCCTAAAGTAATCAGCATGATAATATATCAAGATAGAAGTCTGATTTTGAATCAATAGGAAAAGGATTATAAATCAGTCATTAAAATACAGAGTCAGAAAAACACAGACTAATCTGACACTTGTGGAACAACCCGAGAGATTTGAGAGAGCACTTGCACATACAGCCTTTGCTTCTGGAATCCTTTTCTTTTCAAATAAAGGCAACTTGCACTTAACCCTAACAGTGCCACAAGATGTATGATACAAACATAAAGCAAACCCCACTTACTTCAGGTCATCAATGACTTTTGCTTGCTCATTGAGCTCTCTAATATCAACCAAACGCTTTATAAATTTCCTTCCTCGCTGTTCTCCAGTTTGGATACTGGAAGCTCCCTGCCGCCGGTGATCAACAATCTCCTGTTTAAAAAATGAAGATTTCATTCATGTCCTCATGAAAAACTGGCCATCAGAACATTGTGAACAACAGGCAAAGTGAATTTCACACCTTCAAATTTGGACTAGTGCATGCAAAAGAATCAATTCATGTGAACAGGCAGCTGATTGGATTTTTTTCCAGTGATCCAAAGCCCATCATTCAGTTAGACACACTGTAACTACTACATACATGTCCCCATGAGCAGGATCTGCCTGCTTTCAAATGTGCTCTGCTAGGCTGGAGCAGATCCCGCTTCGCTGAGCCCCAGAGATATTCTACAGGAACAGAGTATCGCTGCCTTGGGGGGCTCAAACCCAGCAGGTGATTTACAATCCGCTGCCCAAATGTGAGCTTGCGTGCCTCTCCACCCAAGGAACCTCCACCTGATTGCTGAACAACAAACAGGAGCATTAGTGTGCTGGGAAAATGTTTCCTCAGTCAGCAGGCTAGAGACATGAAGGAACAGCTGTTAAAATGGTTTTGCAGAAAACCAAAAAGCAAGGTCAACAGCATACTGAGTAGAAGTAGGTTTTTATAAATTTTTTTCACGTTAGTTACTTACTCTCCTGTGAAGAAAACCTAGAAGAAAGCCACAGCTTTTACAGTTCAGCTATCTGAGGTTAGGTACTGTGTCCCCTCCATGCTCTCAAATCCAGATCATTATTTCCACATAACACCAGTAGAAATATGATCTGCAATTTGTTGCCTTTGAAAGATGGAGTTAGAAAACACACACACAAACGTTTCTGATTTAACAAGACTTGCATGAGCTATAAAGACTCACATGCTGGACTCAAGATTAAGACCTTTCCATTTGACAGAAGACTTTTTCCAATTAGTAGAACTTATTTTGGTGGAATCACTTACTGCATGGATAGTGGGAGACATGGTGTCAACTTCATCCTCATCTGAAAGGTCAGCTATGTTCACAGAGTTGAGGTCAGCAATGTCATCAACATCTTCCTCTCCTGTCAATGTTGTGAGGGTGTTGCCCAAAGCATTCAGTCTTTTCCCAATGTTTGGATCCATGTGGACATCAATACCACACATCTTCCACAACACATTCAGTGTCCAGGTTCCAGCACTACTACTTTCTGTGTTAAAAAACAAACAAACCAGTTTAAACAGTTTTTCCTGTTTTAAAAAATCTCCTATAGAGAATTGTGTACCCATTAGCCAAAACAGTTCTTTGTAACTGAAAAACACTATCTTTTCTGTCTATTCTGAGGAAAACACGTTCCACTATTGAAATGCTTAATGAAAATACTTCACAGTATTTCTTAAACAAGTGATATAACACAGGCAGACCTAATGAAAATACATTCTCTTCCGAGCAAGTAAAGAGCATCTCAAGCTTCAGCTCATACAAGTACACTACTCCAAAACAGAATTTCTAACAGCAAGAAACATAAAGCATGTCTTTCTGCATGTACAAATGCTGACCTAATTTTATTCAAGTCTTGAACAATGATGGTGGAAGATGTCATATGTGTTCTGTGCCTAGTGAATATCCTGTCTGCCCAGGATTCTTCTGAGTGCCACTTTTCAGCATCAAAATACAGACCTTGCTCTAAGCATGACAACACAGGATATTGGTTTTCTTCCTATATGGAAGTATGGCTAATACAGAGACTGATAGCTATTTCTGAATGCTCTGGAGAAGGTCCAGACTACTTAGACTGGGCTGAGAGGGAATTTGGGAAAAAGAGAAGCCTTTTCTGGGAGAGGAAAGAGAGGGATGGCAGCTCAGGGTGCAAAGCCTCAGCATGAGGAAGATTGAGCAATCCCGAGGACAGGAAGCAATGCTGACTGTTATGGCAACTATTGCTGACTCTTCTTCAACCAATTAAATTAAAACACAGTTAAAGGACTTAAATTTCATATTCTATGAATGCTTTTCTCATGGAGGACTTGATTAATTAAAACAAGCACATTACCTGCTGCAGCTTGGCCTGTTGTCCTGGAACACACTTCATAGGTACCATCTGGCACAACACCTACATGAAGCATACACAGCAAGTCACTGACTAGGCAGCCAGTAAAAGCTGCTTTAGAGCAGCCCTTCCCAATCCCACCCTCATTCTCCTGCCTGCCATAAGTAAAGAATGACAAGAGTTCTAGTTTTATTTCTCATTGAAGGACTTTTCTTATTTAGTAAAGTGAACTTACTTGCTAACATACAAAACTCTAAATATGTTTCATGTATAATACACATATGCATTGAATCAACTGAAAAACCCATAAAAATGTTGGAATTTTCACATTATATAAAAATATTCTATATTAGACTATTAAAATCTTACTGGGATCTTATGTAATTGTATAAAAGCAATGCATTCAACTCTTACACTATCTCTCAGGCAAAACTTAAATTTCTACAATTCTATATAAAGCAGTAAAGTTTATATTAATAAAGGAAAGCAACCAGAAAGGAATATAACCTTTTGGATCTATATTCTTTTGCTTTCAAAAGGCCCAAGTCTTTTCTTTAGGTTTATTGGGAAAGCTCAGCTGTTTTTTAAGTCAATGGCAAAGGCAAAAGTGGATTTATATCTGAAATACTCTTGTCCAGTATGAAATCACCTGCACTTACATGCATTCATGACTAGATCTCCTCTTATTTCTGGTTTCCAGTCATCCCAACTTGTCTCAAAGCCATCAGCAAAGCGGATGCAGAAGTTTTTAAAATGACCTTTGCTAACCAAAGACTCTGAGGAGCAGGCAGTGATGAGTGTGCTTTCAATAGTCAGGACTAAAGCAGAGCCAGTGTCAAGATCTGCAGAGTGGTTAGACTGGAAAAGAAAATCACAGGGAGAACTTACTGGTCAGTGCAATGCCAAAGTGATTACATTTCCTAAATGCCATTTATCTTTCCCTGTTAACTGACCCCTGCTCATATCTCCTTGTATTTTTCCTTCTCTGCAGAGAGTCTCAAAAGCATCACCTCTACCCATACAATGCCTTGCATTGCTGATTCCTAAATGCAACACCTACATTGTACATTTATTTGAGCAGTGGGAGTCAGGCTCATCTGGAAAAGGAACAGAAATCTAGGTTTGATCAAGGGCTATAATCCATATGGCCCCATGAGCAGAGAAGACAAGCCAAGGATCAATTCTTTCCTCCAAGAAAAATGACACCTGACTTGACTGAACAATGGCAAAAGGTACCTTTAGTTTTTATGTGATTTTTTTGGTGTTTATTTTGATGTGTACAATTATGTACAATCCTAAATGTACAGATTGATAAATTTCTAGCTCTGAATATGCACATCTATAATTATGTTTCACTTTAATTTATATTTCCTTTTACAAACTAGACCTTTTTTGAAGCTTATATCACCTGGTTCTTGTATATGTACACCACACACAAATGGCTGTTTTAACAGACTTGCAATAATCATGCTTTTGCTTACCTGGGGTGTGTTTGTGATGGGCAGGCAAATTCCTAAATCATTGACAGTCAGCTGAAGGAACAGAGTGCCAAAAGCCTGTGCAGAGGTTTGCTGGATTCCAGGCAGCATGTCCACCACTTCTTTTGTGGCCATGTGAATATCTTTATGCAAAGCCATTCTCTGTTCATTCCAGTTGTCATATGCTGCCTTGTAGTTCAGCCAGAACAGCACAGCTTAATGAGGAAACCAAAAATGCTTAATTGAAATCAACACCTTAAAAAAATAATGTATAAATTCTTTTTGTAATCCCTTTTTACAGCTCCTCCATTACTTTAAGTGAGAGGATGTGTAACAATGGACACACACAGGTTCAGGGTGCAGTGATCAGGTCATGCTTCAAAGGACAAGATGGACAAACTTGATCATTTACCAAAGTTAATACATTGAAATACAGAAAGTCCTGCTGTTCTCAGCATTATTCCTCTGTGAGGATTTACAACAGCAACTTGCTCCAAACCATCTAATCACCTCAACATGTGGAATTTTTGATGTGTGATGACAGATTTATCAATCTGTTGGCATGGGGGAGATCTCCCAAATTTCTCAGCTACTTAACATGAAATACAAAGAATCTTGAATAATCAAACCTTTTGAGAGAAAAAAAAAATCTCTTCCTCAGTATGAACACAAACTTGTAGCAATTGTCTCTACAGTACCTCTGTCAAAGGCCACAGGCTGGGCAAAAACAATGGGTCTGTTCAGAGTAATGAGCACAGCCTCCCTGTCTGATGAGCCACTGATTTCTTCTCTGAGAGCATTTCTTAATCCAATTCTTGTCTTGAAATAGGCAACTTGATGGAAGTCTGAGCCAGCTTCTTCATAAACCTTAAAACATTACAAAAAATGGGAAAAGGGAGGGGTTTGCAGCAGGGAAGAATTCAGAGATGGGGAGGGGGAAGAAGAAAACCCCAAATTACTGCATTTGACAGAATATAAAATTAAAACAAGTTGAGTCCTTTCCTGTTCTTCTCTAGCCAAAGCTCCTTTGAGGATCTTCAGTATTCTTGAATTAAGGTCTGATCACAGCATTATTTTCCTTATTTATCATAAATTGTTAACTAATGTAGCTATTTATAGATCCGGATTCTCTATTGTTGATTTACAAGTCTTAAGATTTCTCTTTGTCTGTTTCTTTCTAGGCATCACAAAACACTTTCATATCCTAGAACAAGTGATTCCAGGTAGCAGCAGGTTTAAGAGTACAAGAGGTACAACTGTCAAACCAAGACAGACAAACTAGGTCAAAATGTAGGTCTAGCAAAGCTTGGATCTCCTCTGATCTTATTATTTCATTCAAATATTGTAAAAAATTATATTAATATCAACAAAAGTTTTGAGTTTAACTCAGCAGAAAGGCTGTTACTGTTCTAAAGGGCTAAGAAGTTCTAAGATATCATTAATATAGGAAAAAAAAACCAGATAAAAACCAGCACTGTGCAACAACCTCTTAGCTTGGTTATGCAATTTTTTAATCACACATTGAGAACATTACATGTAAAGATTTTGAGCACTAACCTGATGTTTAACAATCTGTCCCAGAGCCAGATTCAAATCCACCTGGCACTTCCCAAACAGTTTGAGGTAGCTGCTACTTCCAGGCATTGCTTTGGTTTGCAGTCTGTTGGAGAGCTCGAGTTCTATCAAGCCCGTTTCAAACCTCACAGCCCGCATCGAGGGAGTTGTTGCTGTCACCTGAATTCCCTAATGGAAAAGGAAGGTACTAAGCCATGAGCATCTGGCTCAGAGACAGGATGAGAAAGGAAAACAGAACCCAACCACTGTTTTGTCATCATAAGATTACCTTAAACTGCAGGCTCAAGGAGTAAAGAAGAATTTTTGGTTTATCTCCATCTGTTGTGCCATCGTGTTCATTCCAAAGAGGTATTGGCTGCTCCCCTCCTGTACACATCAAAAATGCACAATCACAGTTTTATCAAAGAAAACATTTTAAAACCAACACATAAAAAAGTGACCATAAATTAAGCCTCATTTTAAATAGTGACCAGTTGAGGATTTACAAAAACAAGTGATGATTGAAGACATGAATGCAGATCCATCTTCTGACATACAATTAATATCTCTCCTCTAAGAATGAAGGAACAGAGGCATGTTCCTCCCTCCTGGGAAATTTTCCATCGGAAGTCTCAAAGTCTGAAAGGATTAACACCTGCTTTGCAAAAAGGATGGTTTTTGTCCCCTGCACCAGTGTATCTCCTAATTATCTGACAACACAAGTTTAACACTTGACTAAATACTATGCAAATCCCATGAAAATGAGGAAATTATATCAGTATTTTTCCATGAGAGGAAAGAGTATTCTGCAATTATTTTATTTTTGGGTTTACTTGCTCATTCTGGCACATTTCATTCCAAGTTATGTACCCCTAAGAAGCAATCCTGGTTTTAATTCCCCTTGATATTTATCTACATTCCAACTTAGTTTATAGGAAGGGCTTGCTGCTGGAAAAGGCTAAGCCATTATTTCTCTCCAAATATGCCAATTGATCTAATTACAGTTATTTGGTGGTAAGGACAAGCAGTTGAATCATGGATTCAAAAAAAACCCCAAACAACAATCAATTTTTATCACTCCATTCTGTATCCGGATAATTTTCTTTTAATCAACACTGCCTTTAATTTTCAGATGCCATTATTATGGACTGCTCTGGTCATTAACTAGCCCTCAATCTGTGCAACTTCACCTTCAGTAATTGGTTCTTACACAGTTTTTATATAAGGATAATAGGCAAACAATACTTTAGTGCAACACAAACACTAATTAGAAAAAATACTGCAGCACATCACACTAATTGGTATTTTCAAGGCATTTAAAAAGTTACTTTGCTCCAAGCCAGAGGGACCAAGCCAATTTCTGTCCCCATTGTTCTGCACTGAGCATCCAGACCCACAGATTGCTGACCTGACCACGTCCCTGCTGAATTACCCCAACATGGAAGGCAACAGTCACATTTGAAAAACCACCAGGAGGCTGCTACTGGCAATACAAATTTACAGTCTGGAAAAGCAGAGAAGCAGCACTGGTAATAAATTCCTCACATAAAAGTACAGGGCAGATTGAAAGGCTGGGTCTATGAAACACTGTAAAAGCTAATACAGCTTTCCTGGTTCAGCACTATATATGCTCCTCCACACAAAAAAAAAGTTCTGATAGAATAATGACAGCTGTCAGAAGATTTATTCTTGGCCCAAGCATTTTCTTACTACCCAATACTAATATATTTTGGCGGGAACAAGTATCAGGGTGTTTCTTGTTAGCCTTCAGGGAATTTGGCATTTTCCATTTTCTCCACCGCATTTTCTAACTGCCTTGAGGGCATGTCATGTGGACTGCACCATTCTTTTATTGGATGTATATATTTGAACATACATACACACACACAGAGGGACATGAAAGGAAGCAGATGTACATACAGACATTCTTTTTACTTAGTTACCACTTGTTATTCTTTCCTCATGATGTTTCCAGCTATTGATGAATCTTACTAAACTAAAAATTTCCCTTTTAGGATAACTCAAAAAAAAGTTCAAATCAAACAAAGTGACTACAGAAAGTAACCCAGCCAAGGTCACATTATGGAGACACACAGAGGCTGAAGTCCCTGCTTCCCAATAGAAGTCCTGCTTATGATAGACCTAGAATAATTTCCAGAGCCTCTGTTATAATTTCAAAGTCCAGCTCTGCTTCCTGCTGCTGCTTGCAGTGCTAGAGGTGAAATGAGGGTGGCTGTGAAATTAATGAGCTGATTCTGACTGAGAGCTACATCATGTTGCCATCAAACAAAGTTTGAGGATCTTATTTAAAGCAGCTTTTAAGTGTTCCACTTACCTGAAACCTTCTGTATGACCTCATTTACTTCCTTCATGAACACTTTTTGCACAAATACTAAATGGTTTAAAAGGTCAGTAGTGAGATTATGTTCAAAGGAGCCAACCTGTAGAAATAAAACATTTGAGAACAAACATTACTTTTAAAAAACAGTGGATTTTCAGGTTGTTTTTTTTTTTTAGCTGCCAACATCAGAATTCTCATTTACAAACATGCCAGACTATTTTTCTGACTAAAGTTAGTAGGAATGCCCTGCTATTCCCCAGCAGGTGTTTCTTTTAAGCAGCATCCCTTTTCTCTCTGGAAAAATTAACTAGGGAAATTGGCACACAAGTAGAACTTATGAATAGAACACTCTGTGTCGAGCAGAGCATTTTATATCATTAAGGTTCTATGTCATGTCATTATTCCATTTATGGAGCTGTCTAATAAAAAAAATCAGCTATAAAACAATAAAAAATAGATTTTCACTATTTGGATTCAGCTTGTAAACCTGAGAGCTCTGGAGGAGGCAGATTGCTAAAAACAATGTGAAGGTGAACAGACAGAATTGTAATAGAAGGGAAATAAGTTATCAAAGATGCCTTGAAGCCCCACCTCAGCCACACAGCGCAGATAGTTGCCCTGCAGGTAGTAGCCCTGCTTGGCAGGGAGCTCATCGATGCTCCAGATCTGGTCAGAGTAAGTGTCATGCTCTTCCATGACATATTTCCCTGACATGGTGACAGGAGGCAGGTTGAGACTGGCCGAAGGAGGAATGGTTGACATGTCAGTGGCAGAAACTTTTGAAGTGAAGCGCAGTCTGTGGTTTGGAAGCTCAAAATTAAATCTGGTCTGGGCACCTGAAAAATGAAGGCAGGGGAAGAAAAGGTATGAACTGGCAAAAGAATCTCTTATTTATCTTTAAGAACAGTTTTGGAACAATAGAAAAAAATGTAAATGGTTAAAACGTTACTGGAGTTCACACAGCCAAAGAACTATAAATACCTATCCACATGATTCTGGGTTGTCTTAATTTTTAGAGAAAACAAAGATTGCACAGTAATAAGACTAAGGGGGAAGTCATACAAACCACCTTGTGAATACTGAGGCCTTACAAGACTATTCTAAACCAGCATTACAAATCAAAATTTAAGTAATCAAGGATCATAACCTGATTTTGGCAGTTAAAGGGAAGCTTCTTGGGAGGATGCTATATATGAACCTGTACATGTCTTCATGGGCTCTTGCATTCTGCCTCTGGGAACTGTGTAACAACCACAGTGAAAATTCTCTATATGGGCCCACCTGGCTGAAGTCCATATTAAAAAAACCAAAGCTGATGACAACAGATTCAAAGCTCTAGCTAGAACTCAACAAACACCAAGTGCTCGTGGGTGCTTATGGAAGGCCAAACTGTCACCTGTCATTCCATGACTCCTCATTCTTCCCATCTTGTACTCTGCCTTCAGGGAGGGCAGGAGCGCTGCTCCGATGGCAATCCCATCGATCATGGCACTGAACTTCAGCACTATGGGCTTCTTCTCCAAACCTTCTGGCAGCTGGGGGAACTCATTTGTTTCAACTGGCGTCTGATTAATGCTCGTTGGAGTCTTCTCCGAGGGCAGAGGAGTGGCCACATCCTCCTTGGCTGGCTGGGGCCTGTGGACCGGGACAAAAGGCAGGAAACCCTCGCTGTTAACCCGCCCAGGCACCTGAGGTGCCAAAGCCTGCCAGGGGAGGGGTGTGGGAGCACTCACGCGGTGGAGGGCTGGCGGATGAGGTCGGAGATCTGCTTGGAGAGCTGGTGGGAGCTGCGCACCATCATGCTGTGCAGCGTGGCCGGGTGCTGCGGGATGTTGATGCTGATGGCGCCCACCTTCACCACGGCCGCGTTGTTGGTCTTGAGCCCCCTCTGGGCGCTGTACAGGGCCTGGGATTTGGCAATGCTGCACTTCACCACAGTTCTGGCAGCAAAAGGGAACAGCAGTCATTTGCACGCCCTTCCAGTTGTGGGTTAAACTGAGTCTTTAAGTGTTAGCTGAATTTTGCAGTAATATTATCAACTACACCCACATCCCTTTTTCTCTCACTTTACACACAGATGCACTACATGCCACAAACAACTACATTACGCTTAAGAGAACTACATGTCATGCATGCCAAAAAATACTTATACCAAACTCCTATCCTTGCTTAACCTAAGGTCATTTCAGCGCATACACACCAGGCTGCACACAGACAAACAAATTTGCACACACAGAAATAAAACAAAGAGCCTTCCATTTCAACTCCTGTTCAGGAATAATCTTGAATAATCCTTTTAGTAAAAACTCAGATTTCTGAGTTTTGCATCCAAATAGGTCATTGGAGGAAATACTTAACGGTAAATGCACAGCATGTGATTCATAAATTTGTGCATTATATTGATGTTCGATTCAAAGATATTCTTGCAAAACATATTATCTAAACTTGATTTTAATATTGAGGAGGATATAGTTCACAATGGTTACCCAAGATAAAAAGATAACTGCACTAAGCAGACAGTTTTTGATGTCATTATAGAATTTAGGCAGAGCAGAATTCACTAAACTCCTATTAAAAATATATTGGGGTAACACATAAATGTTTCTATGGTCAATTCCTGGAGGGTTACCCAATGGAAGTATATTATGCAGCCAACATAGAATTACAGCCTCAAAGAGAAGGACATGTAGTTGTCAAGATGCAATACATCAGCTAAAATGGCTGAAAAATAGACTAAATATTGAATAAAATAAACTATAGACTATGTAAAATAGACAATATAAAATACATAAATACATTCAATGCAGTTTCTCAAATACTGTATTTCATGGGGTATAGCTAAAATACTTTTTGTATAATATTTAGATTGTTTATAGACAGTTTGGTCTCATGGTGGAAGATTCATTATTCTATGAACTCCACTCTCTAAGTAATGTTTCTTCTTATTCTTATGCTAAAATACCAGCAAACCCAAAGCAACCCAGATGTGGAAATACAAACCAAAGAACAAAAGGCATCACCCTTCTGCTTATAATCAAGAAATACACAGCACTGTAAGGCAACCACTGGCCTATCAACAGCAAATTAATTGCCTCAAGTTCAAGGAACACTCAGATTTTCACAGCTATGCCAGAGATGCAAGTGACCTAAAGCAGTTCAGAATTAATATTTTAGAGCAGACTGTCATGTAAAAATGATTGCAAAATATGTGATGAAGGAAGAAACAATTCACAACAATTTTCAGAAAAACATTATACAAATAAACATTACTTAAGAAAAGGCCAGAATTGCTTTAATCCACCACTTTATAAGAACACCATTATTTTTCTTGATATTTGCTCCTGTCCCACTCTCTTCCTGCTACCATTTTGACTCAACTGTTGTGAAGCCAATCAAGAACACACTTCCATCTCCACCTATAACCACAAAATACTACTGCATTCAAACCATTTTAAACATTTCCTTAATTAAAAATATATTACACCAGTATGGCTGTTGCAGGAGAAAAAGCTCAGCAAAATTAGCAGTGCTTTTCTCCATATTTCATGCAACAAATAAATTTCATTGCTGCTTGCCTACAAAAAACCTACTTCCATGACAAGAATGTGGAACAACTGCCTGGCTATCCATTTATTATTGAAGATCTGCAGTTTGCTTACCTACAGTGACATGCCTGTAACACACCTGGTTCTATCTCACTAAAATCATTAATCATGATTTAACTTCTATACCAGTAATGCTTCCAGAAAGAATTCTATATTCTCACATCAATACTATAAATGATCACTCTCCAGACAAATGAGTGACAAAAAGTCTTTGTCCCACTGCAGAACTGACTACAAGGCCAGTACTCAACAGATTTTTGCCATGTTGTAACAAGTATGTGGCGGGGGGAAAAGTCAGCAGGAGGCCAATAACACACAGGAGCTACTGCACTGAGTCAGCTGTGTGTAAGTAAAGGGATCCTTCCCTTAATTCCAGACAAAAGGAATTCACTTTCTAAGCCAGAGACTCCATCATGACACACCACCATAAATCCAACATGGATTTATCCAATCCTGTTCATCATTTATAATTTTGTTGACTACATCATATAGCAGCCAATTCAACAACTCAGTGATGCCCTGGTTTAATGCTGCTACCAGACAAAAAGCAACACAAATCCCAGTATTTGCCCTACATCACTTGTAGTTTTCAGTCCATCACCTCTTCTTCCAGAGCTATAAGAACATTTTAAAGTTAATCCTGCATTACCACAACACTGAATAAACAGACACAGATCTTCAGCATGCCTGGGGGTTAAACCAGCACACAGAGAAATAAAGACAAAAAGGAACAGCCCTGTCCACGATGACACCACAGCTATCACTCCAAGCACAGTAGTTCCAAAGCAAATCTCACCTCTTGTTCCCTAACATTTATCAACACTATTTCAGCTCATTAAAATAAGTACAGGAGCAGATCTAAAGAACTTAAGGGCCACTAAAACCATTCCAACATTGCAGTAGTGAGTGCAGTGCAATAGCAGTCCCTCAAACTCTATTGCTAACATTGACAAGGGCTTGTTTCAGGCAGATATTTAGCAGGCTTCATTAAAAAAATTTATCTAGGTAATACTAGACGATGAACCAGGATGTATTCAAGCATCATCTGCCTCCACAATCACACAGAGTAGGAAAGCAGCCATTATCTACACAACACGGAGTTAATTGCAAGACTATTAAACATAATAATATGACATACAGAAACTCTTGTTTGGCTGTGCTTGTAGGAGATGTAGGAAAATCCTCCAGTCTACAGATGAAGATTGAAGAGAAAGCAAGAAAAACAAAAACAAAGCAAATAAAGAATAAACAGTCATGCAAAATTAGTCAGTTAATTATTTGTAACCCACAATATGACACTTATTTTTAAAATTACCAAGGTTTTGGTTTTGCTCATGTTTGTTCTTTGATCTTGTTGTTTTTAAGATTTATCGTTATTTCCCCCCTTTCCTTTTGTACCCTCCCAATACGTTCATGACTGTCAGATTGGAACTTTTATTTATCCCTCTGAAACAAACTTACTGGAAGCAATTTAGATGAGGAAATTATAAAATTCTGTATGTTTTAATTTCTATGTAGCATCCTGCAAACTACCCAGGAATTAAAAGGAGAGAGAAACTCAAGTGACATTGTTTAGCCCCTTTCTACAAGAGTCATGTTCTCAGACCAGTACACATACTGAGGGTTACCCAGCCAACACCCAAATTGTGTGAGGGTGATCTGTGCTACAAAGAATTGTGGTTCAGCTCATTCTGCAACTCAAACAGAAAGAGATGCAGCTGGGAACAAATTAAAATAATGCATGGCGTTTTTGAGTCTGTGAACCTGGCAGAAATAAAAAAGCTGGAACAATGTGGATGCTGAGCAAGTGATTCATGATGTTCATGCACAGGAAGTGGTTCTCCTCCCCTCCCCTGCCACCTTGTGTCAATTATATAAAGGCCGGAGAAGGGATATTAGAACAACAAAACTAACATGAGAGAACAAAGAACGATGCATCATGACAGTTGGAAAATATGTCTACTAAAGAAACACTATAGCTCTTGAACATATAATTACCAATGAATAATTACCATCAGAAGATTAATTACTCCCTACAAATCTCATATGGTTTGAGCCTACAAGTTTCAAAAAGCAATTAGAAGCACAAGAGAAATACTACAACTCGTAACACTTTGATGAATTTGAACAATTTTAAATTGTAGACTTCGTACTTACTGGATATTTGGGGTAATTCCCTCCAGCAGGACAATATTGACACCTCCAATGTGAGCAGTGGCACATGTCTCAGTCATCTTTTGGTGTAGCACATCTTCAGGGAAAAAATTTATTTAACAGCATTTCAGTCAGTACAATACTTCAGGTGTGCTGACTGTTTTTAAAAATATTGCAGCAGGGAAATAACTGAAAAATTACAGCTTTAGCAGTCACAGTAAGTGATGTCAAATATAAAATGTGACAAGAGAAAAGCTTTTGAAAAATGACTGACTGTCTTCTAAGATAATTTCCTCCATGGCACTTTCTGAAAAGCTTGCAGCATCCTTTATAATAATTTTTTAAAAGCACTTGTTGAATATTATTATATTACACACACATACTGCACACGCACATGTAAAGCTGCCATGGAATTGTTTCAAGAACGCTTTTAGCTGATCCCACCTTTCATTTTCTCTTTCAGGGTGAAGCTGCCGTGGATCCTCTTGAGCTCAGACTCCATGGTGAGGCCACCGATGTCGGCCTCCAGGTGCGTCCTGTTGACCATGCCTATGCCGAAGACGATGAGGGTGACGTGCTGCGGCTCCGCGGTCACCAGGCTGCGCTTGCGCCCGTTGTCCTGCTCGTTCTCAAACACCACCCTGCAGGCCGGCTCCGTGGGGCTGCGCACACCTGCACACAAACACACCAGCAGCTCCCTAAGGCTCCTTTTGGGATAAACCCGTGCCATATCCCACGTACATTTCCAGTTCAAACTGAGGATCATAGATATTCCATGGCAAGAAAACTCTTCAGGAAAATTATCTGTGCTTCACTCACTCCACCCCGATACCACTGCAACTGAACCGAATCCAAGACACCATGGAGACAATAATGAGCAATGTGGTTTCATTATTATTCACAGATATATTCACCTTATATAAATATTTGTAATGATCTGGTTTTATTGTTATACCAGAAAAATACCCTGACAGTTTCCAATTGCCCTGTTTATTTTTTGATCATTGCATGGGCAAAGATTATTATAATTCATCTTTTTGGATGGACAAGTTTTCCTTTTCAACATTCAGGAAGCTAAAAACAAGATAAGAAAATTTACACTGTGTTCAGATGTTGATATGATATTCTGTGGTTATGATATTCTGTGCATGAAAGACACTGGTATCTGTTTAATACGAGTTCCCATCTGACACTCTCAGAAGTTTTTTGTTCTTTAGTTAAAAGAAGTTCAAAGAAAATATGGCAGTAGAGCAACTACACCATCCCCTGCATATTCACAGCAACCTAAGTTCAGCAACAAAGAGAATGATGCTAAGTCAGCTCTCAGATTTGCTGCTCTGTGTTGAAATACATTAGAAATAGTAATAATCACACCAGATCTCAAAGTTTCAGATGAGAATAAGGCCCAAACACTTGTAATCTTTGTGGGACTTCACCAAAATCACTATTGCAGCTTTCCTTCTCTCACAGCAAGATTGACAGATTTTTGTTTTATTGTCAGTCATTCTCAAGGCAGAGATTAACTTCCTCAGGATGGCTTTACATACCTGCTTGCATATTCCCACGGAATAATAATATGCAGCATTTCCATACCCCCTTGAACACAAAACAGCACTTTGGGAGGAACAAACTCAATCCACACTATGCAGTTAGTGAGAAAAGTTAAGCTTTCCTTTTGTACATCATCTTGGTGAACTAATCAAAAGCTCACAACTGTCCTCATCACTTGCCCCTCTAATCCAATTCAGACAGGATGGGCAGTTCACAAAAAGACATCACGAGCAAACTTCAGAAAGCACCATTTAAGCAAAACCACACACACTCGGTTATTTGGGTTCATGAACCACTTTACCTGTTGGTCCAAAGGTTTCAGAAGACTTTTCTAAGATGCCAGTGGGATCAGAAATGAGTGAATAGAAGTTGAGCAGTTTATACATATTTTGCCAGCACTCTGCAGAGGGCTCGCTCTGCTCCGACACAGTAATGGAGTCAGAGTCATCCATATGGATGGTCACATGGTCAACAACATCTTTGGAGCCTTTCCTGGACACTTTGGACGTCCTTCGCTCCGACCTGCCCAGGGAGTTCTTGTTGCGAGCCTCCTTCTTGTTGTTGTCGTTGTTTGTCCTCTTGCCCTTGGCGTTGTTGACGCGGGTGCCCCCGTTGAGGCTGCCCCGGGAGCTGCGGCTGAAATCCGAGGAGCGGAAGTCGCGGTGCTTGCGCGTTTTGAAGGTGGGCGTCGGGGAGGCCGAGCCGGCCGTGTACCTGCTCAGCTTGATGTCCGTCTGCGTGGCCTTGATGTCGTCGATCATGGTGCTGAACTGGTGGATGAGCCGCACCAGCGCCATGTCCACGTGCTGGCTGATGGACTGGCAGGAGATGGTGAAGTTGCAGTGGAAGGTGTTGTAGTAGCGCTTGTTCAAGTCATGGAAGGAGAGGGCGTTGGTGGAGTTTTGAGGGGTGCACATGGATTTCTCCATCACCACGGCGCTAATGCTGAAAGTCTCCAACATCAAAGCTGGTTTGAATTCCAGAGGAGGGAGATTGACAGCTCCTTGCCTGAGGAAAGGAAAGGTACTAGTTACTACTGTGCTGCTTTTTATGAGAGTGAGAGTCAAATACAGCTTACATCTAATTTACTGAACCCAGCCTTTTATTTCCCTTAGGATATCACCTTTTTACCACAGTTCTAAATATGATAAAATGAACTTTTACAGTTTCACACTGTGTGCTACTAACATAGAAATCATCTAGTTCTACAAAACCTAGTTTGGCATGCAGTCATTCCATTACATCCTAAAGCTTTGCCCAAAATTGGTCCGGGGGAAGATTGAGCATTTTCAGAAGAATTCAAATCATTATTATTTAGAGGATTAATTATCAAACACCACTTCAGAGCCACTCAAATTCCTCCCCACTATTATTTCCACCAGCTCTCCCCGTTCCCCAATCTCCAATTTTCAAAAGGAGCTAAGATTCAAATAGTTACAATTCCCAAATAATTCCGTAGGAGGATTAAAAAAAATATTTTAACAGAAAGACAGAACAAAAGATCAGAAGAATAAAGGGCTGGTCCTTATCCCATGAAAGTACTTTGGAAATCTGTCACCACATGAAAAGCCTAATTTCTGTGCTTTAGCCAATACACATGTTTTTAAATCTCTCATCATACCTTCGGGCTCGCTTGCTTTTCCTCTCCTTTGCTGTGTCTGAATCAACAATATCTGCTCTGAGGCAGTCCAGAGTTCCTGAGAAGGAGAGGTACTCTCCAAAGTACATCCTGTAGCACAGGGGCATCGCATCCTGCGACTGAATCCCCGTGTAACTCAGCAGAGGTTTGAACACAACCTACAAAACAAAACCCACCCAATGAGTTATGAAAGCCTTGATCATTTCCACACTCCTGCTCACCATGTGCAACCCCAGTTACCTGTGCATCTGCCAGCTGGACAGCAGGAAAGCCCTGGTTGCCCTCTTCTACCCCTGCAATGTCATCCTGGCTGGTGCTGTGCTGCGAGTGAGTGCCATCCAGGGTGTTCTGGTCACTGGACAGAACCGTGTTGAAGTCTGAAGCAGAGGGGATGGTAGGAAGATTGGGTGCCACACCTGGAAAATAAATACCCATGGAACACTAACACCACAGCAAATCTTACCACCAGTGACTTGATAAATTCAGCAAGATTATTTACACAGATAAACGAGCCACAGCGAGGTCTGTAACTTCACTAAAGGTGGCATTCAGGATAAACAAACAGCCTGATATTGCTGGAACAGGTAGAGATTGCCCAATTCAAATTTGGAAAGAGTCTTTCTGCAGAGAAACACATTCCAGTTTACACAGGAACCACAATAGTTCAATATGTACGGCCATCTGTACAGCACAATGATGTTTGTAGGATCAGACTGTTGGTTCAATATTAAAAACAAACTAAAGCAACTGCTTTTTGCCTAAGATTAATATAGCACAGTTGAAGGAGTGTTAACAGAAAAAAGATTCCAGCGTAGTGTTAGCGAAAAACAAAATTAAGACACACACTGAAAAATCTGAATGATGACAGGCCAAGAAGAAAAATAAATGAGCTGCAAAAAATTGTTACAATAATTTGTTAATTGTGGTTCTTTAATACACCTATGACTTTGAGAAATATATTTTTTCTTTATTCCCTTCCACAAGTTAACCCATTCCTAAGTTACTCCCAAACACGTTTAGTCTCAGAATTCAACTGAGAAAGAGCAAGGATTCCAATGCACAAATTACAAAATAAGCATATGCAAATTAGATCCAAAATAGCCAACAAAATGAAGGAACTCAGCAACAGAAGAAGATTTTATGGTTAAAGTTTTGGCAGCTACACATTGCTTTGGCAGCCATACTGCTCCAAATACAAGAAAAAGCTAAATTTTTGGAGGCAGGGTGAGGCAAAATAAAACATCCGTTTTGCTTAAATCCCATGTTTTCATTTCCCTGTGAAGGTTGCTGTGAAGTCCCACAAGTAATACTTTGAACCAATTAAGTCCTGTTGATCATAAATCACTCCCTCCATTACTTTCAGTCAGAAAGTGGCAAACACAGGCCCAGCCAACCCAGAAGCACCTGGAACTCAGCTGCAAATGAGCAATACCTGTTGGAAGGCTGTTGTGCCCAGACTTGGTGGCTGGGCTTTCCTGCACGACGCTTCCCCTGTTGCCCACGGCGTTGGACATCCAGTTATAGAAACTCACAGAGGAGGGCTCAGACAGCAAAGGGTGCTCAGACAACATGTCTGTGGCCACAGTGTTTCCTGTGCAGGTAAAGCAGAAACTTCAGCATTTCTGGCATCCAAGTCAGCAAAAACAAGGAACATGGCATGATTTCACTGCCAACAACTAGAAACTATAAAAATAAACCTAATTCTCTAGGTTTATTCCACTAAATTATGTGTCAAACAGCACTACCACAGAAGTTACAAGTGGCACTAATGGTTGTTGCGCTACACATGGCTTTGTATTTGCTCATTTCTACCATTAATTAGAGGAAAGGAATCATTAAGAAACCAAAATACCTTTTTTTCTGAACAATATTTCAGTCCCTGACAGCAAAGGAGAGAAGTTTTAGAGAAAACACAATATCAAATATAGTATATATTGTACATACACAGAAAAACTGATAAAAATACAGTCTGAAAAATAACACAGAGCATAAACACCTCAATGCTTCAAGCTTCTAAAATATTTATTGAAAATAAACATTTTCATAAACCATGACTAAATGTTGAATTTATCATATGCAAACTACAGTAGTGAAATAGTATTTTCAGCTCTCTTTTTGAGCTACTCAAAAGGTTAAGAAAAAACAAACGCAAAATGGTTATTTCCCTATTCATTCAAAAGGACTAGGAAATTATGCCACATCATACCTGTTTATGCTACATCATACTTTTTTATGCTACATCCTACCTGTTCGTGTTAAAGAACTACTTTTAACTGCAGTTGAACTTCTTTGAGGAGTCCCTTCCAACAGATTGTGCAGGCTAGGAAAGCTCCCAGTGAGATAGCTGAGCAGACTTTCCTTCCTTGGGCTTTCCCTGACTCCCATTCCAGAGCGGCCAACATGCACTGGTGAATCTGTAGCTGTGTCTCCACTGGTGTAACTCAGGGAATGATATGGATGGATGCCCTGTGAGCAGAAAACAAATTAATGAAGTACTGTAGAAACTGCAAAAACAAAGTAATATTTAGTCTGAATAAAAGGTTAGAGCACAATTTTAGTACAAGTCACTGGAGAGCTTTGCCAGTCTTTGATTTTGAACCATGATAGTTAAATCCTTGTTTGTGCCGCCATAAATAATATGATCAAAGGCTGCAAAGGTTAGGGCACATCCTTAAATGATGCACAGGAAGTTAATTGGCAAGAAAACAAAGAACAGATGAACACAGACCAACTGCTGGAGCATCCCTTTTGTAAGGTCAGGAGCACACCTTCCATGCACTATAGTAACTTTCTGCATGCATTTACCCACCTGCAGCTACAGAACTGCTCCTGAACAGGCCAGCCAGACCCCCCTTTGCCCTGGTGCCCAGCCCTGTGCACTCACCTTGATTTTGAGCACGGAATCACTGTGCGTGTGAGTCTTGGACAGCTTCCTCATGATCTCAGCCCCGGTGACGGGCCCGGAGGAGGCGCTGGCAGGGGGAGGGCGGTTGGCCGTTCCTTCCAGCAGCATCGTGTGCTCGCTCACCGTGGCTGCACCAAGCAAACACTGTCCTCATTCGGATAATCCTGGTTCTCCAAATCTATCTAGCATCAGGCACATCTATCTACAAGCAGTCATCAACTTCCCAGTGCTGGCACACACCCACACAGTGCTGTCTGATTTATAAACAAGTAAGAACACCTCAGACAGGCGTGTGCTGGGTTTTGTTCAATAATCCAAGTGCTTCTGCTTAATTAAAACAGATATTTGAGAGAAGGGGGCAAAAATTTCCTTTATACTGTATGTCTACATACAGGTTTCTCACACAAATATCTTTGCTCTCTTAAAGCTGCTAACTGCTGCCTGGCTTTTGATTGAAATGTAGTAAATAATTAAGTTGATTTATTTCGTGCGGGGAAAAAAGACAAAAGACAGGAAGAAAGAGAGGTCTCCTGTTTTGTTTTTCCCTGAACAAACACTAATTATTGTAATACTATAATTACCATTGTTAGCAGCAGCCTCAGAATGAAGGTGATATATATAAAAAAAGAAGCTGGATAATTCTAAGGAGACTATAATGTATCAAACACTAAAAGTTAAGATAAAAATGTCTGAGAGGAGCTGCTTGCCCCTGTGAATTTTTATGGATGAAAATACCTGCATCAAATTCAAACTCTGCTCCATCAGCACTTGTGTCACTCTGCAGGCCCCCTCCATTGTCCAGTCCAAGGCCATCCTCATGCTCGTGGCTGGCATTTGGCTGCAGCTTCATTGGCTGGGCTGGTCTGTGCAAGCTGACTCCTTTAAAGGCTGGGGTGACCACAATGAACTTCATCCACTGCCTTGCTAAGGCAACCAGACCTTTCTTTAAGGTCACTAAGGCAGGAAGACCATCACTCTTTAAAAAAAATACAGTATATATAATTAAAGTTCATATCACAGCATTTTGAAGTAAACTGGAGGGAGAAAAAGGCAAAGCTCTCTTAAATCTCTATACTTAAGAGGCTTATGACAAACATGCTGGCACCATCACACATCAAGCAAGAAGCCAAGGAGCTGACAGATAAAAAATTACAGCTTCATTGAACACAGTAAATACATTTATCTACATGACCTGAGGAGCCAGCCCAAGGGGCCAAAAATAAACAACAGGAAGCAGGTTTGTTAAATATGAAGCTAAAAGCACTTGAGTAATTATCAGGCTCTGAGCTATGGGCAAAGATTCATAGCAACTTTGTACAAACAGAAATGAAATTAAAAAGATTATTTTTTCAGTTATTCATAAGCAGTGTTTTTGGAACATAAATTTGAGGCCAAATATAGGGATTGTTTTGATTACATCACTGAATTGTCCTAAAGAAAACAAAAGCTTGGCATTTTAACCACAAGTCAAACTGTGCTATTTGTGCCACAAATTGTGCTATTCCTGATCACTGGCTCTCAGCTGAATATGTTGAAAACCAAAGTGTTTAAATCTGACAGCTGTGGAATTGGATTATGTAAATGACATAAAATCAGGAGTAAAGACTCCTCCCTTCTGCCTGATGTTTGTTCAAATAACTACTTCCCACTACAATCTTAACACTCTAAAGCCATCAAAAAAATTATTAGATTCTTAAACCCTTAAGTTTGTGCAATTCTAGTTCCTTTCTTAAACTGTCTGCATTACCCCAGTGTTTCTAGAAAACTAGTTCCAAGGAGAGAATTTGGAATAAACTAACCAGTTCATACACTTGCCCCAATAACTGAGACTCATTCCATTTTAAAACCATGAAAAATCAAATCATATAAAGTCCACTGAAGTATGACAGAGAGGGAATGAAATCTGATAAAAAAAGCCATATACAGTTTTAAAGACACACCTTTTTGGTTTATGATCTCACATACTTACTAATAAAATAGATCGATAAGATTATGCATATATACAGGTCATAAAAATAGCAGATACCAAAGAAAATGAAATGAGAGAAACAATATCTACTTATCACTTGAAAGATACATATGAGTCTTGCTTATATTTTCTTGTTTCTTAACCTTCTTCAAGCTGTTGCCAAATTTAAGACATTAGAATTGGTATATCTGAAATGAAAGGACTGAGATATTTCCAGTTTTCCTGGGTAACTCACCATAGTGGCATCCTCAATAATGGAGTAATTTGCCTGATGAAGGTAATGGTGCAATATATTACAGAGTAAACAAGAGGGATTTTCTTGCAAGAAACGAGCCACTTTGGTAAGCCTGTTGTACTTGCTTCTCAGAGGGAAGTGCACACTTTTATTCTAGATTAAAATAAAAACATTTTCAGCATATGAACACTTGCAAACAGCATAAAAGAAAAGATCTCATCTATAAGACAACAAACATCTAACCTCATTTTGAACTTCTGCAACAAGGATTTGGCTCATGGGTACCCACCTTATTTTAAATACTGCATGCGAAAAACAACTCTGGATGCATATTTACATATATGAAGCAATAAAAGAAAAGCCTGGATTCAGACTAATAGACATACATGCAAAGCTAGCTGTAATTTTTGAAGGAACAGGCACTTTTCAAAATTTGGCTTAACGCTAGAAAGAGAGCGGGAAGAAGAAACAGGAAGGGAGGTAGGAATAAGAGACTGCTGCCAAGGATAATTTTTGAGCAGAGCAGAAAACCAGCATCACATTTAGGTCGTCCACGTCACTAAGCAAGACAGGATCTCAGCGTGGGTGTCACATCCAAATCTTCCCACTAGATGGTACCAATCCAACCATCAGCAAACAAAAACACTCCATAGAATATACCAGGCACCACAGCCATACTTCTTACTCTTATTTTACCTGGAGAGGCACTCCTGTAAGAAGCATGAGACTTGGCTCTGGAATTCAGACTATGTACAAAAACCACAGCTTTTTGCGATCTCTTGTGACAAATTGCAAAGGCTCACAAGAGATGCTCTAAGTGTGCCAGTGAAAACATGCAGCATTCCAAAACCTATATTTTGTCTATCACATTGTCCTGTTCTAATATGCTCACTGATTTTACCATTTACCTCTAGAGCCTCTGTCATGATGCACCCCATAACAGCACAGATTCGCAGGGTTCCTTCCGTTTCCAGCTTATTTAACGATGACTTCACTTGATCGATGGGAACAAGCCAAGCACCAACTGCAGGCGTTGCAGTGCTCAGGAGGTTCAGCTGCCTGTGCAGACAGAGAGAAAGGGGTGTTCACAGGCACCAGCAGCAATGAGCAGGATTTTCTGGTGCTCTTACGAATGACAGTCATGCAGGTGGGGCATTGATGCAAAGTAATAAACACAGACTCAGTGCCCAGAAAATAAAACTGGCAAAAAGGACCTGAGGCAATTTCTGTTTTACTGACACACACACTGATGATTCTTCCCACTTTTGCTACTGCTATTCCTTCCTTTTCCCATTTCACATTCCCTACTGAAATCATACAGTTTAAAATGTTCATCACTGACTGAATCCCACTGAAGTGTTACATGTCATGAAGGACTTTTGGTAAAGGGCTGAGGTAGGAGTACCAGCAGAGTACTTTTTAACTCATGGCTTTGTACTGACAGACTGAAACATTTGGCTTATTCTACATACATGATGTGAAAAACTATCTTAGAAATACACATCTAGAACTTTATAGTGCATGGCAGTCAGATCATGCATGATATCCAGTTGAACACCAAAAGCACTGAGCTGCTCTCTTCACTGGCATTTCATCTACTCAAAACAAACACCTTCCCCTGCCTTTATCCCTCATATATTTCTATCTCACCAGAAGTTGCTAGTGAGGGCTTTTGGTTTCATTTTGGTTTTTTTACTCTTCATTTTCTCTTCTTTTAATTTTATTGTAAGAATTTTCTAGCAGCACTTGCTTCAGTTTTTTATTGTAGTAATTTCTGTGGAAGCCTTACTGTGATATACACAAAATAAAAATTATCATTTTCAAAGCTTCAAATTCCATTCAGAACCTAGCAAATACAAACACAATTTAACAAAGCAGAAGTGTCATTTTTCCTCTTTTATATCAGGTAAAATCATACCTTGAATATATGTGGGCTGGGGAGCGCACATTGGTGGGAGCTGCAAAACTAAACCAAATTTCTTTGATTGTCAACTTCATGCTGCAGGAGTCAGGGGGAGGAGGCATCAAGGGGATATCTTTTTTCAGATCATCTGATTCAACACCTTCATCCTTCAAAAACAAGGAATCATGAAGTTAGAAGGGAAATTGACTTCCAAAATTGTTACACTGAAAGGTGCCAACATACCATACATGCTCATAGTTTTTTTCTCCACAGGCATTTAGGCAAAGCAAAATAAATTAATGCTCCTCCTCCCAAGGGACTCTGCAGAAAGCTCAAGTTTAGTGTCTAAGCAGACAGGATGAGTGACTAATGACTTCTACCCAGCTTGAACTAACCTGCTCATCTGAAACAGAATTTCCATTAATATCTGAAGAGGGACTTATTCTGTCACAAGGGAGGTTATCTTCTGACACATCAGTGTTGTAGCCACTGCCAGTGGGGGAATCTGAAGAGTTGTTTGACGCAAGCAATCCACCTCTCTCTGTGTCTCTTGATTTGCCCATGACTCCAAATGTGTTATACAGCACTGCCCCAGACTGTCTTCCCCCTGTAAAAACACCCAGAGTGTAAAGGTTGGCAGCTGTAAACAGCTGTAAGTTATTGCCCCCACAGAAGATCTCTGCTTAAGCAGAGAAATACACAGGATTTTAGCTAAACAAGATGCATTACCATTTTACTCAACAACTTATCACTACAATTTTGAGCTTCTGATCCTTTTGAGCTTCTACCACAAGTAGATGAAGAGTATTCACATAAAGACTTGGTAAATGTTATTTTCTGAAAAAAAGTAACCCTGATGATAGACAATACACATATACTAGGTGGGTTTTTTTTACTTTTTTTAACTAGCTTTCCCCTCCCACAGCAAAACTCTGGCTACTCTGGCTCTATAATGCATTTCCTGTGGATAAGGTGAGGATTTGAGTGATGAGTGAAAGCATTAATTTCAACCTTAAGTTCAGAAACTGATGAAACCAGTTTACATGAAATTATTTCCTATACTATTATTAGTGGTACTTACAACTAAAAATGTCTTTATTGTATAACCTATGAAATTTTTTTACCACAGAGATGTACTATTCAGCATCACCCAGATTTAACAATTTCTAATCAAATAATTGCTAAGCCAGAAGACCTATCAACAGAACTGTCACTAATCTCATAAAAAAAAAAAAACAATACACAGTCTTGAAAAGCTTTACCTTTTATAGTTAAATTTTCAATTCCACACTCAAACATTATCCAACCCCACTTCTCTTGACTAGGACCAATTCGAGCTACATCTGGAACAGCTTGCTGATCTGTTTCATCCACAAAAGTGAACTCATCCAACTCTTCCAAAGTAAAAAGAACTTTTGATTTCCCAAAAGGAATGGCTGTTATTGCACAAGTTCCAATATCTGTGAAAATAAATAAGATAAATAAATATTTAATATTTTGCTCCAAAATGGAAAAGCTTTACAATTTCCAAAAGCTCTCTGAAGTTTAGAGTGTTTTGTGGGAGTTATCCCTTTAGTATTCCTCAAACGAGAAGGAAGGGAAAAAAAGAAAGAAAAAGTTTAAAATTGAAACACGAGCAAGAAAAAGAAGCACAAAAAGAGGGCAAAAAAGCCTTGCTCCTGGTCTGTAAATATGGGCAAGATAATTTTTAAATTTGAAAAAAAAAACCCATAAACCAAGGACTGAGCAGTATTTTAAATCACTTTATACCTAAATATCAAATACCTCAGGCAAAGAACTACACTGAGACACATTATCCCCTTTCTAATCCTTACTCCCTGCCTCTAATTTGTAAGTGCACCCATGTTTGAAGTAAACATCAGATGCTAAGATCCTCAGAAAGGCTCTTCTCAAACCTTTTAAACAGAAGATGATGACTTTTCTTGGTTAGAACTCCAAAACTGGATCTCTTGAATGTCTGTGGCATATCTGACACAGGACACCACTACTAAGATTCCATCCATAACTAAGTAAAAAGGGAGGTAACCATTTCAGTGCTCTTTGTTTTCCTCCAATTTCATTTGCTCACTCATCTTTGCACAGCAATGGGATTTTCTGTTATTTATTTATTTATTGTGTATTGTTTCATCATCCTGGTTTTACAGAGTACTTCCTCACGTCTGAAGACTCCTGATCCTTATGGAACAGAATCAAAACTGGTGTAGATTCCATCAAACTTGAAGCAGTTTAACAAAAACAGCCTCTACATTTGATCATCTTTTCCTGGTTTGTTTTTCCAGGATCAGGAGTTAGAGCAAAATTTAACTCCTAGCTTCTTGAAGGCATTTCCTTAACACAAACAACAAGGAAGTCAATGGGATAGATCTCATTTTCAGCTTTAGAGTTGTTACAGTTAAAAATCTACAATGTATCATGCTGAAATTTCTGGCACAACAGGCAATTACTGAATGCGTTAGAATGCACTAAGCAAAGAAGTGTAATTCATTCCCTACAAAAGGTGACAAAAATGGTAGCTGAAAAGAGATTAGCTGGAAGAAAGGGAGCTCAGGCCTCAAATTCCAGCAGTGCAGGTCAATATTTACAGGGCAACACATCTGCCACACAAACTGCTCACAAGTCTGTCTTGACACCTTTTAGTTCGCCTAAGTTTAAATCTAGCACTTAGTGGAATAATAATTCATCCCAAACTTCTTTTTCAAGTATCTGCAAAAAGTTCTGGGTGCAAGTAGCTTCTCATCCATGTTAACAAAACACCTACAACCAAACTACAAGAACACCAACTGTAACTACTTGCTTCTATTAACACTGACATTTCCACATTTTAATATTGTTCAATACCTGTTGTATCAAGACCTCTAAGTTGTCCATGAACACGATGGATGTTCAATTTAGCAGCAATTTCTTTTCCTTTTTCTGCTCCAGAGTTGGATCTCAGTGAGCCAGAGGACTGGGGCTGCATTTTGCTGGTTTGGATGTAACGATCAAATGCGACAGAATTCCTCCCAGCTTCTGCATTGTTCGAAGTCTCCTCAACTATACCCCTTGACAATATCAGGGAGGAAAAAGCAATTAAGCAAACCTCAAGATAGACAAAACCAATGAAATAAACATGTCTGAAGTTTATGACAGACAGTGACATGCACTGTTCTTACCTGTTCATACGAACTTGAGTAGCAATTCTATCAAAACACAAAGCTACCAGGGAAACGTGAGTCACGGTTTTGCTGGAAGAAACTCCTGGGGATTCATCCACAGATGCTTGTAGCAAACACAGGTTCACCTGCACACAGAATTCCAAGAGAGTACAGACATTTAGAAAAGCAAGTTACATCAATCACTCATTTCTGATAGAACCTTGTCTTATACTTTGAGTAAAAAGAAAAATAAAACCATGACATCCAGAAGATAATTTAAAGACATGGCAGCAAGTTACCTCTATAGTGGTTGATATTTAACTACTGCATGTCTACCATCAAAAAATTAAGCAGTTCCAAAATTCAAAGCTTTAGTTCTCTAGCACAAATGCTTAGCTTCACTTCAGCTTTTGGGGAATGAGCAGGGATTCAAAATAAAAAGAACTTTGTGAGGCACTTCTTCCCTGATAAGCTTTAAAAAAAGATTGTTACCTTTGGAACTGTAACATTGGCCTGAAGACCTTTAATTGTCACATTATCTTGCTTAAGTGAGAGATTGGTCTGTGCTGGTCCCTGGTTTGTTGTTCCTGTTGTGGTGGTGTCTATTTTTGTTCCTCTGATGTCTTGCTTTGAAGACAACTTGAAGAGCGGAGAAAAATAATTTATTAGCACAAACTCAAGAGCTGCTGAGCTCAGGAGAAACAGGATATTTTATTAGCATTGAAGCAGAAAGAGACTCTGACTTTATTTTAGGCAATTTACCATGATTTCCAGAATAAAGGCTGCAGCACTTAGAGGTACAGTAGGTCTAAAACCATAAGGGCAGCAGTGACATTCTGCAGTAAACTTTAACAACCAGACTTCAGCTGGAAGTTGGAATTCTACACATGTAAGCTATATCAGACAACTTACAATGAAACAAGTTATTAGTGTCCACTACACTGTGAAGTCTAAGAAACCATAAAATATAAATATGGTCATTACCATAGACAGAAAGAACACCTAATTCTGTAGAACTACCATACAATTCTATTTAAGTTAAATTAATTTTTTAAGGTCTCAGATGAACTGCAAAAAAAACCCATAGGCACTTTCAAAGCTCTCCCTAACTACTACAAAATAATAAGTAACATCTCACTGAGATGAATGTAATACTTAAGAACACCAGCTATAGTAATTTCAAAGAACAGAATGTGTGATTTCATCTGATGTAAATCACTCTAGACCATCCAAAACAGAAAAAGTCAAATCCTGTAAAAGATTCCTGGGCAGTGAAAGACAATATGTAAGAGTTGATTATGAAAATGCATGTAAGTATGCATTCCAAATTAATACAGCTATCATTTTAGCTTTATATCTCAAAACACTAAATTCAGTTAAAATATTTTGTATGTAAGATAGAGAAGTGAGCATTTTCTCAAATCCATGAGGATTTCCTTGGTTTTCCCTCACATTTTCTGAGAAGCTCGTCTTGCTGTTCTGCACAGCATCCCTCAGGACTTTGCAGTGCAGGTCATCCACAATTGCTGCCGGATGCCGGGAGCTGGCACAGTGCACCATGGCCTCGATGTACCTGGGAGGGGAAAAGAGCCACAAGAGACCATGGAAACTCCCAGTTTCACCATCAGCCATGTGCAATTAACACTACAGAGGAAAAACAAGCACTGACAAACACAAAGGGCACTTCCCATTGCTCCACACACCTCATAGGAAATGCAGAACTACATCCTGCAGGCACCAGGCCCTGCTGTTCCATCAGCCAGGCTGTTCAATCCTTTTACCTAAGCCTTTACTGAACAGAACAGCTGTGATTTTAGACAATTTTTAGTGCCATCAAAATAAAATTACCTATCCAGTGCCTCTGCTACAAGAGGAGTCAGAACTACATCTACAGTTCCTTTTACTTCCACGATGGCCGTGGTGCGTGTCTGGAAGACCGGGTGATCCAACGTCCATTCCTCTGTTATTGTTTCATCATCTGTGTTCTCTGCAGACTTCTTATCCAAGGGAGTGTAAGGTGTGCTAGGGAAGGCAAACACACATCAGTGACCAGGCTTTGCAAAAACAAACAAAAGTGTTCTGGTATCATTTTGACTCTTACTGAAATCCACGTAACAGCAGGTTTCTTCTACTGTATATCTTAGAAAGCACAAAAATACAATCCCCCCTAGATTCAGGTTAAGCTTCTGGCAATGAAATGGACACTTGCATTAGCACCCCCAAATTAATCTAAACAAAATCACTATTCATAATCTTGAAAATGTACATATGAAATAATTTAATGCTTGCACTGTGTACTTTGTTTGACCAAACCCAAATATTTCATAATAGAATGATCTGTTCTGAAATAGATCTGGTACTGAAAACTACTGCTGCAAATCAAAATTTTCAAAGGGCTAGCAGGAGCCAAAATACTTCACAGGGTATAATAAAAATCCTACTCTTGAAAAATATGCTAATAATATAGCATAGATTATGTGTTCAACTTACTTAGATGTTGATCCTGTGAGCTGCATGCCTCTGTCCAGTAGTGAATTAGCTGTGAGACCCTGTTTAACCATCTAAGGTAGAAGTGCAAATAAGTTTATTACATTCCTTCCATGTATGATAAAAACCCCAACCAAGGGATCTTGAAAAATTCCCCTTAAAACTGTTTTTGTTAAAAGAACACTTAGACTCTCCAATATAGGATACTGGAACTCCTAGGTTTGCTTTTAAATTCCTTGAAAAATCAGATTACACTGCTTTTACATAAACATTGATTTATTGCTTTTAAAAAACCCTTCAAATACTAATCTACATAAGGCTTGCATCAACACAAACCTTTTCTGCAAAATGATAAGTTCAGTTTCAGAACTCAATCACCTGTTTTATACCAAGTAATTTCCATTATTTTTCATATATTTCAGTTCATCTCCTTCCTTAAGCATGTATGCTCAGGTCACTCAAAAAAACCTCATTTCCTAAATCTGAGTTGCAATTTAATTTTGAAATAAAGCACTGAGAGCCTGAAGTATACTTTATCAGTATTAAATGTACTGCTACTGCAGTTCTGCATAATGTGTTTTAAACAAAACTCACATAAATGTCCTCTAGCTGCGTATCATTCGACAGACAGCATTTTAAGTGCAAAAATGATAATTCAGAACCACAGAACTCCAAGTCCTGTTTTTGCCCACGGCCTTCCAGTCACACAGCCCCATGACCTCAAGTTAGAAATTCAAGGTATTCTTTAACTAAAAGCAAAGCAATTTCAAGTTTTCTGTATCTTATTCACACAACTGGTACTAAGCCATTTTAAGTTATTTTGAATTCTTACTCCTTTCTCTACTCCTCCATCTTCCATACCTTAAAAGTTGGGACAGAGAGTTGTTCAAAGGATGAGGAACTTTCTTCACTGGTTGGCGTGTCAAGGTCCAAAGGGCGATGCAATGAGGATTTGGAAGTTCTTTTGTTGGTTGGGTGCTTTACTGACCAGTTGATCACCTGGAACTGTGTCAGGTAATTTTGGTAACATGCCATTACAGGCTGCTGGGACGTGATTTGCTCCCGTTCCACAGTCTTCTCAGAGTCCAGGATGTACATGTTGTCAACATGCTCATCATCTCCTCCCAGAGCTGAAACAAACGAAGCCTGGGAAGGATGAGTCTTAATTGGCAATGTTTTCATATCCTGACTGATTTCTCTGTGGATTGTGCTTGTTAAAGGCCCTTCCACACTGTGATAAATAGACCCCCTACTGTATTCAGCTTTCTGAGCTTGCTTTTTTCTCTTCTTCCTCCCTGGATAGGTTCCTGGACCTTCATCACTGCTTATCGGCTCAAACTCTTCAGCAGCTGAAAAATAAGCCTCGCTATCGGCCATGGACATGCTGGAATCCATGGAGCGGTACTGGTGGAAGGAGTTGGAATCTGCTGAGGGCGTGTAGGGGAAGGAGCCAAAGCTCCTCCTCTGCTTTGGGGAGTCCAGGACGTTCTCGTCGCTGCGGGACACGTCGCTGCTGAACTGCACGCCCACGGGCACGGGCTGCTTGTCCCCGTAGAACGCGGCCGTCAGGCTCTTGGTGCTGCCCAGGCGCGCCGAGCACACGGACGCCTGGCGCTTCAGCGGGGACCTCATGGGGGACTGCCCCACAGGCCTCTCCTGGGGGCCAGGGGACGCAGGCCGGCCCTCTGCAGCCTCCACAGTGACACTGGGAACACAAACACACACAACACTCGGTTATTTCTGTACTAATGCTTCTCTTCCTGCACTGTAGCAGCTGTCAAATGCATTGGTGATTCTGTGGCTCTCTATTAGCACAGCCATTATTTTCATAATGCTGGTTACATACCAAACTCTGCCACTTGTCCACATACATGTCAGGACCCAGGACATCCCTCTGACACTCCAGAACAGCCAAGACCCCTGCCAGGGGGCTCAGAAGCCCTGGCACAGAGCCCAAGACACCTGTGGGTTTGATTATGACCCGTGGAGCAAATTACCAACCTTATACGAAGACCAGCAAGCCACAACAGTTTAGGTAGAACAATAGTGAAGTTATCACAGGGTGGAAAAGTAGATTTTGGGGTTTTTGATATGGGGGTTCAGAAGCCAAGATGGAGGGAACTGGGTGTGTCCAGCCTTTCTCCTTCTTGGCCTTCATCTTCTGCTGTGATGTTGGCACTTGGAGATTGGTTTAGAGTAGAAGCTCACTGTCTAACATAGGTGATAGGTATTGGAAAGTAATTGCAAACATTGTACAGGTAGCTTTTAGTATAAAGACAACACCGTCCCGGGGGCAGGCAGAGTGCCTGGAACAGAGTGCTGGATGGACCTTGGCAGGGCAGGAGAAAAATTTTATAGATCAGGAACAATAAACAACCTTGAGGCCCAGAAATGAAGAGCCCTGACTCCTCCTTCAAGCGCTTGGGCTGGGAAAAGAGACTTTCGAACTTTTCTCAGGGTCACTCTGATAAGCTAGAGATCTCGACACATACAGAGGAGGTGAAACCAAACATTTAACAAGTGCTGGTAACATGCTGGATTTTCTTCCTTGCTCAGGTAACCATCCCCCATCAGGGGCCCAAATCATCATTCAAACTAGGAAACATTTCAGCAGCACCTTTAACACTTGAAAAATAGCTAAATCAAATTTCTTACTCATGGGGTCTTTTGGGTCACTGTGACCCCAACAGATGTTAAAAGTCTCTTTTCCCAGCCCAAGCACCTGAAGAAGGAGTCAGGGCTTTTCAGTTCTCGGTCTCAAGGTTGTTTGTTGTTCCTTATCTATAAAAAATTTTCTCCTGCCCTGCTGAGGTCCATCCAGCAGGACAGTTCCAGGCACTCTGCCTGCCCCTTGGATGATGTTATGTCTTTATACTAAAAACTACATGTACAGTGTTTACAGTAACTTCCCAATACCTATCACCTATGTTAGACAGTGAGCTTCTACTCTAAACCAATCTCCAAGTGCCAACATCACAGCAGAAGATGGAGGCCAAGAAGAAGAAGGAGAAAGGCTGGACACACCCAGATGCCCTTCATCTTGCCTCCTGAACCCCCATACCAGAAACCCCAAAATCTACTTTTCCACCCGTGATAACTTCACTGTTGTGCTACCTAAACTGTTTTGGCTTGCAGATCTTCATATAAAGTTAGCAATTTGCTCCACGGGTCATAATCAAAACCACAGGTGTTTTGGGCTCAGTGCCAGAGCTTCTGAGCCCCCTGGCAGGGGTCTTGGCCATTCTGGAGTGTCAGAGGGATGTTCTGGGTTCCCACATCTTATATCTTAAATTTCTTGAATGCTCTAAGACGTAAGAGTCAAATTAGATGTCTACTCGGAGAAGACTACTCACCTTCCATGAGCATCTTCCCTTTTTGCACTGGGCAGGAACTCCTTCTGTGCCAGGTGATCCTCAGCAGTGGATGAGGGGCTGTCCTTCTCCCCTGCAAGCAAGGGCAGGGCAGCACTGGAGCTGCTGGTTTCCTCTGAAGAGGAGGAGGAGCTGTGGGAGCGCAGCGGCACTTGGAGGCTCAGGTGTTGTGCTTTCCTTTCCACTTCTATCCCCACAGATCTGCAGTCCCAATCTTTCCTTTTGACACCATTTGCTTTACCTAGGATCAAGGAAAGAAAAGAAAAAGTTTATCTCATGGCACAGCTGCAGTGGACTCTTCCCTGCCTACTGAAATAAAAATCATTATTAAATAAAAGCCCTAATTTTGAAATGCATGCACATACTAGCATGTTCTCCTGACAAAAATTAATAAAATCATGTCAGCAAAACATCAGATTGTCTCAGTTGGCTGCTTTCTATATAAGTAGAACAAGTCAAAAATCTCCTTTTTACTCAGCATGGAGGTGCATGGTAATATAAAAATCCAGCTTAGGAAAGCTTGCTCAAGCTCTGCCTGCTCTTAGAAGGGGTCAAGCCACAAAAGCACAAGCATTTGTACTTTATTAATCAGATTCATAAACACTATAAACAGCAAAACGTTAAAGAATCATATTTTTGGACAAAATAGAGTAAAAACACAGTACAGCGCATTCTCACCATCTAACATTTTAGGAATCTCCTTAGTGATGATCCATTCTCCTGGCTGCAGTAAAGACTGCCCATAAAACATATCAGATTCTGCACTTGTGCTTGAGAAAGCAGAGCTGCTTGAAGGTGTCAGTTCCTCAAGTTTGAAGAAATCCAGTCCCGTTAAGGTTCCACCAAAGAACCGACAACCACCGAGACAGCCACACTTGTTCTTGCTTCTCTTATTTCTCAAATTATCATCAGGCCACAAAAACCACAACCTACAAAAGGAAGAAGAGCAGAAAGCAAAACAAAACCATGACCATGCTGAAGCTCAGTGAAAGCAAGATGAACAAATATCCCCCTCAAATGCACCTCCCTGGAGCACGTGGCTCACCTCTTGGTGCGGTTATCGTGCGTTTCCAAGAAATGCCTCTGCACCTCGTGTTTGGAAGGGTGATCTGCAGCTAGAGCAATGTCAGCAGTGATGAGGCCCAGGTTGACAGAGCCAGCTTCCAGCCAGTATGCCCTCCTCAGTATTGGCTGCAGGCCAGTCCTGCAGTTGTTCACCTGCTCCACGTACTGCCTGAGCTGCAGGTCCTGGATGGCAGCGCTGACGCCTTCCCCCACGGACTGGTTGTGCAGGTTGCAGTTTGCAATGCGGATGGCACCCATCTGAAACAGGATTTAAACAGCAACTCTGACTATTTGTCAGTGGGACAAAGGAAAAGTGGCCTTAAACCAGTTAACACATCCATCCCAAACTGCAGCCCAAAAAGATCTCAGTAAAAATCTCTCTGGAGAAGCAGTACTATTTGCAAGTCAGCATACGCACAAAAGAAGGCATGCTTAGAAATTAGTCTCAGACACTTTTTACCTAACAAAAAAAATAAATTACATAGAAGCATCCTTTTGTAAACAAAACAGAAATCACTTGTCATGAAACTTAAAAACTTAAATCATTAAATTCTTCACTGTCACCTAAAACCCAAAAAGTTTGAATCACTCAAATTTGCTTAGTCCTCAAACTTCATAGAATCTGAAGACATTGGATCAGACTTCCTGCATAGCTTGAGCCCTCTCCAATGTGTCACCATGAAGCACCTGAAATTTCAGATGGAGTTTGCCAAATCTAAACCAAGAAAAGCTGAAAGATAACCCAGCCATAGAAGAGCTACCCACAGGGTTAATATTAAATTATTGTTCCTCATCTCTGTCACAGATTATAAAGGAAATTTCTTTTTTTTTTTTTATTTGAATGGAACACATTCAGGATATAATTTTCTAGAGTGGTTCAGGTTATTAAGCTGCCTTTGAAAATACTGCCATTCATATTTATGCCTACAGACACTGTTAATATTTATGATGGTACTTTTTAATATTGGATTCTAAAGAATTTGGAGGCTCAAGCATTTTTTTTTACTGCCACAGGGCAGCAAGCCATTCAAGTGATGAGATACCACGTCATTAAAAAAATGTTTAAAATAATTACCGGTGCCCTTCAGTCAGATTCTTGCTCATAATGTGAAGCTGTGGCCAAAACTTCGACTTTTAAGTCTACCATTTAAAACTGCATTTATTAACTAACAGCACAATTACTACTCAGTTGTGTCAGCATGGCAGTTTTCTTCTTTGCTGTTGTTACCATAACTCAACTGTATCTAAAGTCATATTTTGCTACACTGAGTAAATCATTCCTTTTTTTCCCTGTGCAGTAGGATAATGGAGAGAATATCAGCTCTTCTCTGCACAGCCCTTTTTGAACAGAGGATTCAGTCGGGCAGTGGCACAAACACTTCTCCCTTCTCTACCAAAGATACACCTAAATTCACAAAGAGGACTGTGAGTTATCCAGCACTGAATTGTGTGGAGGGACAGAATGTAAGAAAATGGTGCAGAAGGTAGTCTCACACCTGAGGAGTTGCAGCTGTACTGATCACCAAAGATCAGGAACAGCCCTGCCCTTAACAGGCCACAGCTGTGCCCAATGAGAAGATGAGTGCTACAAAAGAGGGGGTGAGGTGGTTGAAGAGAGATGGAGTTTGTTGGCTGTGCTGTGAAGGAGTCAGTGCTGCAAGGAGCTGTTCATGAGCAATCACCAAGAAGGTATGGGACTTTTGAAATATGATAACAGACTTGTACATGATCCATATCAATAATTTCCATTTGCTGAATTATTAATTAAAAGTTCTTATCAACTCTCAGGTACAAACACTGAGATTTATATTGCCCAGGGTGTTTGAAATTAATTTACACCAAACTCACAGCTTACATTTTATTTTGGGAGACACATAGTCCCTCCTTACATTTGCCAAGGCATTAATTAATTAATAATGCCATGGCATAATTAAATAGAAGCCAAATTGATCTACTCCTGGCTCAGCCCATGATGACTTTTTATCACTTAAAGTTTTAGAAATTCTGTTTAATCCATTGCATGCAAGCAAGCCATCCACGCAGGTAGATATTCTATCAAAAAACACAAGTATGTCTATTAGCAAAGTATTTAACTGCTGTCAAGAGAACAATTTTTACCTTGATATTGGTGGCACAGCCATGTTCTACCACATAAAGATCTGCTCCATCCATGGCTAAGCGTGTCATGGTGTACTTCAAGTCATCTGACGTTGGGCATGGCCCAGGCACAGAGTTTGTCTGAGGGAAAAGGGAAAAGAAAGAATCAAGGGAAAAAAACATATAAAGATCTATTAGGAGCTTAATTTGGGCTGAGCCTTTTATTTATGTTCCGGGTGGATTCGAGAAGTGTTCCACAGAACGGGTGCATGCCCAGTGAGCAGCAGGGCTGGATGACAAGGTACCTTGGGGTCACAAAAGCGGCGGTCGATGCCGTGCTGGCACAGGATGACGGATTTGGGCCTCTCCAGCTCAAACTCCCGGCACACCACGTGGAACACAAAGGTCTGCCCCCATTCCAGCAGGCAGGCAAGCTGCAAGCAAACAACAGCATCCATCAGCACCCACACAACATGGATTTGTGGTGTGACAGAACAACCCCAAGGGCTGGGATGTGAGCAGAAGGCTTCAGCACCTACTTGCTACTCAAGGCTGATTTTTATTCTTGTGTGCACCACAACACGCAAGTCCGTACTTTCTCATGGAAAAGCACGGTGACACTAAACAATTTCTGAAATTTTTTCTTAATAAAAGGCAGCAGCTTTTGCTCTTGCAGTCAGCTGAGAACTTGATTGTAAAGACAAAGCTCCCCCAACTTTCTCACGAAGAACAGCTCAAGGTACTTCGTTACCACGCATAATTTAAATGTCAGATTTGCTTCTATAAAAGCAACAAAGTTACATTTAGATAGCACAGGAGAAAACTGGCTCAACAAAACACTGCTGATTCTTGCTAGATGCAGTAATTAGCCTATTGTTGATTTAAGTCTTTTATATAGTTAGCTCTCTCATAAAGGAAATTATTCATGACTGTCTGTCTCTTATGAGAGGGAAATGGGTTTTCTTTGGCTTGCCAAAGGAAAGGGCACTTAAAATCAGCAGTAATTTGAATGGAATTTAATCTAGCCATGACTCTCCTGCACAAAATCTCTCCTCCTCTGTTCAGTGTAGTCCCTTCAGAAATTCCTGCAATGCATCACAAGGAAAAAAGCCAATGAACCTGAAACAGCAAATTCAAGAGCTGACAACTAAAAAAAATACAATTGCATACAATTGAGAATGGCTTCATAAAGCAAGAAAATCCTTCAGCTGCATTAGGCCTTAAGAAATGTTCTTTACCCTTGGAGTACTTTGAATCAAAGTTCAATTTTGAACCATAGAGCAGTGGAGCAAATCCTGCAGATGATCTAAATCAGTGGCAGCATTTTGGGAAGTACCACCACAAATGTCTGTATATGCAGCAAGAAAACATCTATTCTTTAGAGTTACTAAACTTGCTTGTATGCCTTATTTTATTTGCTGCAGAAGTCTCCCAATTAAATATGTGCTTAATCCTAGAAAACACCAATTCTTAGAGGAACAAGAAGATGTAGAAGTGTCTTAAAAATTTCAAAATAATTAAAGCAAATAGTAACTACTAAATAGAAAGTATGGGCTTTTCTTGTGCCTCAGAATACACTGGCAAAGCAGCCCCCTTTTAAAGATCTGGCAGACCACAGCAGAAATAAATCAGAATGATCTGCCTGTTGTAAACTTGGAGTCATTCACCTAGGTGGAAAGACAAATGTAACATAAATGGCAAAATTAAAAGGGGTTAGTGCTAAGACTGACCCTACAAAGTGCAATACTGGGAAAGCAAATTATGTTCCAGTGGGACCAAGGAGCACAATTTATGCAATGAGCAGCTACTCCTGAGGCCTGTCCATACCACACTCCCATAAATCATCTCATTTGCCTCCTGCTTTAAAACATCACTCTGACAATGGCTCATTTGGCATCTCCTGTCTCTTTACAGAAATTATTAGATTTTACAGTTATAAAATAAGGCACAGATCACACACTTTCCAGAAATCCACACTGTGCCTGTTCTTGAAGGAAGAAGGGTAATACTTCAGTACTTCAGATTGGTTTCTGGGTGGTACCTGTGGTGCTGTCACTTTGGCTGTGAGGCTTCCAGCCTGCACATCTATCAGCCAGGCATATTCCAAAGTGTCGCTTCCCAGGGGCAGCCCTTCTGCAGAAAACATGGCGTGGGCACGGAGCTGCAGGCCCGACAGGCTGATGTGACCCTCCCGGAGCACCTCGTCCACTGCAGGGCGCTGCAAGGACAAGGAGGTGAGAGGCAATGCTTGGAAAAGAGGCAACACCAGCTTCATTTTATCCTGTTTATTTTACTGACAAAAAAATCTGGACAAAAATAAAGATTTTTACAAAACACCCATCAGATTTTTCTTACGCCTTACAAGCCTTAATAAAGCCTTTGCACAACAAGAAAATTCCTACAAAAAAATAATTCAAATTTAACATCAACACAACTTCCACAATACAGCCACACAAACACTGACTGACTACCTGATAATTGTCATTCAGAAACAGATTCACTGGAGACAACACAAGCTGAAGCATTGTTTCTCTAAACCCTTTTTTCATCTCGAAACACAGCCTCTCCAAGAAAGCTGTAGGACAGTCTGGACCATCTGGACTGCAATGCTGAAATAAAAGATAAACACATCTGTTTCAGAACCTCAAAGTACATAACATGGTTGAAACCTTACTATCAGCTGCAAACCTGTGAGTAGGAAGTATGAGTATGCTGATTTTCCCCTCAGTGGACACTCAAGAAGAAGCCTGTGCAACTTCAAAAACCTATTGAAAATTGCATCAACAGTAATTCAAAAAGATTTGGGTGAACCCAATGTTCTATCTGGCCTTTTTATTCTGGAGTTCCCTCAGAAGTCAGGAGCATAGAGCAGACTGCACCATTATAGGACAAATTGGCTAATCAGCAGAGAAATTGTAATGGTCTATCAAAAATAGCACACAAATCAAGTTCTGGGAATAACAAACATATTAGAAAATTATCCAGTTCTGCCTCCCAGATAAGCAAAATAAATCCTGTCTCAAAGTTTTTTAGATAGCCACAGTTTCAGCAGAGAGTATCTACACATTTTGGTATGTATGCTTACATTTTGGTAAGCACCACAGCAACTAGATGTTCCAGGCAGTTAAATGTGGTTCCAGATTATGAAACAAAAAAAAAAAAATTACAAGAAGCAAATTCTTTTATTGTTATAAAGTACTTACCACTGGCAATCTCCCATGCACTTTGTACAAATTAACAAGCACAGTGATATCCCATGGGCGTAAAGTAAGAGGGTGAACGGGCCTGACTGAAATTTCATTTTCTCTCCTGTCACTTTCCACTCCCACAGCTGTCCAGCCAGAGCTTGAGGATGTTGACAGGGACAAAACAGGGCTTGAAATGACCTCTTCAAAGTCAGTGTACATGTCATCTTCCCCAAAATAATTTTCCTAGGAAAAAGTATTGTTGTGATCACAAAGAAAACAAATGAAAAACATGCAGGCAATGAATTGAAATGCAAAACAAATCTTCTGGTTTTAATCCTCCCTAAAATAAGTGGCATAGCTATAGCCTACAGCTAAAGGAACATAGATACTTTTACTTTATGAAAACTGGATAGCTTAAATTTAGGCATTGTGCTTTGCAGAAAATGAGGCAGCTCAGTAGTTCTCACAGTAGTGGTATTTGAGAGAACATGCAACACAAGTAACTGAAATATTATAACTAAAAGCACAAAATCTGTTTAAAAGTGTCAAAGATACATAACAGAGTAAGAACATAAAACACATCCTGCAGGAAGTCACCCTCCTCCAACTTTCTGAACCTTTTCTTCAGCAGGCTTAGAAGTCTTAACCGTGTTTCTAAAACATTATGTCATAAACATTGCTTGCTTGGGTCTAAAAGCCACCTTGTGTCCAAGCAAATCCTCTTCAATTATCTAAGGCCAAAGTAACACTGCCAAATTCTACTGGGAAACAGAGAATCCATCAGGTTTCTGGCAATCTATCACATCTTCTCCCTTAAAGAAAAGCTAAACTCTCAAGAGGAATTTTCTTGCAGTGATTTTTAATAAGGCAGACCCAGCAGAGGGTGGTAGGTGCTCCAGTAACTCACTCCTGACAACTCCTGCTGTGAATCATTCATTTCCAGACAGTACAGCCTTAGCAGGGTGTGCTACACCAACAAACTACCTCCCAAGATTAGAAGGCTTAACAAAGCTGCATGGACAATGTGTGTGCAGGGATCTATACACCATGTATTAAATAAAGATCAATGTAAACAAACTGAAAACAACCACAAGTCAGGAAAACAAATATTAAAAAAAAACCCTAGAAATCTTTCAAGAGATGATCCCAGCACAGTTGGACTAAAAGTTCTAAACAGAGTCACAAAAATGCTAAAAAGAGCAATAAATGCACATTTTCATAAACAAGCTATTAATCCACAATTTCTCTTGAGAATTAGAATAGAAAAGCCAGAAATCAGCCCCTAAAAATGAAATCATTACAGAATCAGGGATCCAATGGAGCACTGTTTGCATTTATCTCCAGAGGCAAAAAGCACTGAAATGGTGCTGCTTTGCTTGAAAAGCTAGAATCCCCCCATGAATTTATGGGCTTCAAAAAGAAGGTTCAATAAACAATTCAAACATGGCTTCATTTGCTCTGTACCAGGAAAAATCAAATCTTCAAGATGCAGTACTGGCCTAATTTTAATCCTATTTATTTTATCGACAACATGAAAAAATAATGAGCATATTTGCAAGTCCTATACTCTACAAAAGAATGTTTTCTGCTATTCCTTGCTTATATGCTATATTTTATAGAAATTAATGAATATTACTGTTCCAGTAAGTGAGTCTTTATATTGATGACCTGTCTCAGAAAATTCCTCAGCCTCTGCTCCAAAATGCCAGCCTCCAGAAGCATTACCTTAACCTAGATCTGCACAGGCTGAAACACATTTTCAGAGAAAAACAAACCAGCAAAAACCCACCAAAAAAAGAAACCCCAAAACCACACATACAAAAACCAACCACAAAAATCAACCAAACCCCAAGCATTTTGCTGTTAGTTAAACAGAATTGACACATTCAACTGCCTTGGCTTCTGTCACCACAAGGGAGGGTGAGGGAGATGGGAAGGAATTAAACTTAGACAGCCTAAAAAAAACAAATCAGTCACGGAAGAGAAGACAGCAAAAAAAACAAACACACATTCTAAAGCATAATAGATGAATATCAAGAAAAGGATGCATAATCCTTTTCAAATATTTACTGAAGAAGCTTTTTAAATTAAGCTTATTCCCCAGTCCCTTCCATGATCCTAACTCCAGAAATGTCATGGAATCTAGCTAAGAAAAACAACAACACACTGCAGAACTTAAAATGCACCAAAAACATGGCTTCTGGTATAAGTCTGCATAAAAACTGGAGTTTAGATAAGCTCTAGTCATAATCATGGATTCTTTTTTTATTTTACTAGTAGAAAATGGAAAGAAGAAATTTTTTGCACATGTTCAGAACACGCAGTATTTGTTGAAGGAAAAATTATGCTGATATGGGTGTCTGTGTGTGTGTGTATATACATGTATGTAAGAAATCATCTCACAAATCTGTGACAACAAAATTCATCTGGTGATTCATACCAGATCACCAGAGCAATTCTAAACTAAAGCCTACCAAAAGTTTTCATCCAAATTCACATATCCTTCCGAAATTGAATTTGCCATTTTAACACTCATTATTTCCCCTTCCTACAAGTGGCCACCCATAAATTTTGCAAGTGGTGCTGCTCTGCCTACCTTTATGGAGAGAAAGGCTTTGAGCAAGGGTCCATAGAGGGTTATCTGGGAATCTGGGGAGAGCTCCAGCTCCACGTGGAGTTTATCTGGGGGCAGCTCCGAGGGGTCGAGGGGAAGGCGGCTGGAAGCTGTGGGAGAGGAGATCACGCTGTCGCTGGTTTTCTGGGATGGCCTCAGCACAGACAACATGGTTTCCTCCATTTCTGACACTTGGAAGCAAAAGAAGAATAGAAAATAGATTTTTTATTACAGTGTAGGCTTCTGTTAGACCAAGTTCAGCCAACAGGAATGCGTATCAAACACACAACTTTCAGCACCTAAATTGTATAATTACATTAGCATGTCTATGTTACAGATCTAGTTTTTCATCTTTAGTAACTATGGGAAGACAAGAAAATAGAGAATATTTTAGTCAATGTTAATTATGCAAGAGAAAACAATCCCTGAAGTTCTGAAAAAAGAGTATTCAGTATGTTTAGCTTGCTTTTGAAGTTAAACAGAAACATGCTTTCATTTCAGCAGAGCAGATTTCCCACAACCACACAGCTACTGCAGGATAAACAACAGAGAATAAACAAGCAAAGTGCAAAGTTGTACTAAAAATCTGTTCTGAACTAGTAGCTCTGTAGGCCAAAATTTTGTCTCCAACAACTCAACTACTCTAGTCACAAAACAGTTTGGAAATTCAAATCCTATTTCCTACCCCTTCTTTGTACTTGGAATTAGGAACAAGAGAGCCCAAAAACTGTCTTAAGAGAGGAAAGGCAATGACAATGTAATGAGTAACTGGAAGTATTTTGGGGATGTGAATTGATTGCTGGGGAGTAGAGAACTCCATGGGAAAACCATCAAAAATTGATGCTCCAGCTGGAGGAAGATTTCAGGTGCCAGTTTAATGGGAAGAATTGGCACGTACAGAACTACAGACACCTGCAGGCAGAAACCTCCAAGGCCTGAACTCCCCATTATTGCCTACAGTGCCTGCTCAGTGCTTGCACCATCTTATGAGTTATGCATCAGCCAAATGCTGCAGAGAGATGACCACTTTTCATGGAAACTACATCTTTTGTAATGCAACATATTTCTCAGAGTTTGATGGACTGACTCAAAATAAAATACAGATGTTGCTAGTGCAAGCAGATTCCATCAGCACCACGGAGCAGGAGTGAGGTGGACTGCTGAACTAATCACTGGAGGAAGCTGCAGATGAATTACCTGTGTATGTACAAACTTGCAATTGAAACCTGCATTTGCTACAAATATGAGGAAATGTTCTCAGAATGTGAGGAAGGCACATTTGACACAAGCTGACAGTCTCACAAGAGCACTTAATGAGCATCTGCAAAATCCATCTCACCTTTTCTGCTTCATCCTCACAAATTAGAGTTCTTTTAGATGTCAATTGTTGGAACTCAAACCCTAAAAATGCCATCCAGCATGACTTCAACACCTGCTGATTGTGGCCCTTTCAAATTAGCTCTCATTATTCTTCCAACATCTCTCCTCCATCAGTTCTGCTTCTAGAATCTCAGCCTGAAAGAGTTTTATGTAACCCCATAGCTTCCTGCATACCTCCCTCTGCATTTAAATTAACCTACTTTAATCTGTGTTTATAAATTTTTGTTTTGCAAGCACATACTTATAGAATATTTGTTATCTAGAAATATTTAGACAGTTAAAATAAATTCTTAGACATTAGACTGACCAGTCTAACACTCCTTTCTGATGGTTCACTTGAACCATGAACAATGAAATCATAGTTTGACATCCATAAAGGGAAAGCACTATTATTACATCTCATATACCATCAATTTAAACAATTTGAATAATAAGATGAGATCACAACATTCTAAAGTCAAAAAACTTAGAAAAGATAAGGGCATGGCCAAAAATATTGTACTTCCTATTTAATATCCTGATGTTTAATATACCAAGTGATATTTTATCTTGTGCAACAACCCATTGAAGAGATCCACTTTGTTAAGGACAAGGAGAAGTGAACTGCAGACAGTACCCTCTTTTTTACACAAGGAACTGGGACACATACTGAAATGTAGCAGCATGGAATCCTGTCAGGTTTTAAATCAATCCCAGTGCATTCTAATGATCAAAACATTCCCCTGAGACACAGAACAGCAATTCAGTCCCAAGTTCATCTCTGGATCACACTGCTTCCATCTGCAAAGTCCCAGCAGCTTCCCAAATGCAGCAATGCTAACAAGGAAAAGGTAGTGACACTTACAGGATTGCTTCAACTGCTCATCTGCCTTCTGAGGATAAATTGGGTGCCAGGAGTAGTCAATTGTGAACACAACACTTGGGACTGTCCAGCATTCAACCCATCCAGCCCTTTCAAAAGGAAACAGCATCCTTTTATTTCAAGCACAACACTTCTTTTAAGCACCTTTAAAGCAACCTCAAAAGTTCATGAATCACAAACAAAATAAAAAAGTAAGAAAAGTCAACATGAAGACACAAATATACATAGGTATCTTAATAAAACTCACTCTTCCTGAGTAATGTTCCTCCACTTGGGTTTGCCTGTTTTCTGACCACTTTGACATTCTGCAGACATACAAGACTCAGGACTTATTTTATTGGGCTGACAATCCTTTACCAGCATAAAAAGGGAATATTTACTAGGATGGCAATCAGGCAGATACAAATGAAGATCAACATCTTCTCCCTAAAAGTCAAACATCAGCAACAGGAGAGTTAATTTACATTCACCTTATGCACAATGCTCAAGCTATCATCATGTTCGTGTGTGCCATCATCTTTATTTTACATAAAGGCATCCTTAGACAAGAAATCTGTTTCCCAGCAAGTTTTAGCACAGTCTCAAGAGCTCTACATCTCTGAATGCTTACAATTCCAATAACTTCCACATCACTAGAGCAATCTATACAACACTGGACAACTTTTCATGATCCCTGTTCTTCTACTGCAGAAATTAAATTACTAAAACAAGCTTACTCCACATCTCAACTAAATCACACTTGAAAAAGAATGAAATCTATAAAACATTGATTTCTTTGCTATCAAATTATACCAAATTAGCAACATCACCATCAACTAGTTTCTTATTTTTAGCAGCAGTAGACAGTTCTATTTTAAGGAAGACAAAAAGTACAGTAATTCAAAGAATTATCTGCATCTGTGAAAAACACTTGGTGATCATTATTTATGTTACAGAACCTCTTAAAAATCTGGAACATGGCTTTTCAAAATGGTTTGGGGGTAGCCAGTAAAGTATTTGATTCTATTTTTGAACACACATTACATTTCCATATTTCATAAATGAAGGGGAACAGAATTCCAGGTGATGAAACACATACAGACACACAATCTAACTACATATAATAAATACGCATACTAAATGTGTATATTTATGCATATATGAAGTGTATGCATGTTGGTATTTTCCAGAAATATTTTCATTTTTGTGCATATATGTGTATATAAACTACAACAGCCTATGATTAAATGCTTCACACAAGCAAACAAAGCATTTACCTCTGGGTTGCTTCAAGAAAAATTCTATGAACTGAAAGTGAAAAAGACTATTTTTATTTCAGGAAAGAGTCTCACATTTACAAGATGTCCTTACCCTTAAGGAGAATCTAGTATTGCATGTGGTTGGAACAAAGTCAGTGAAAGGTAGAGAAAAAACAATGTTCAGGGTTTCTCCACAAGCTGCCAGATAAACTGGGAGGGAAAAGGAAAACCAAACAAATTTGTCAGAATTACTCTCTCTTTTGCTCTTAGACAAAATATCAAACATAAGGTCTTAATTATTAAAATATATTTAAGAACTCATGACAGAATATTACCATTTAACTACACTGTACTTGGAGTCATTAATTACTGTAATCAATTATTCTGAAAGTATTTATTACCCATACCTTGTTGCTTCTAGAAAGACATTGTACTTAGCACAAGGATATTGCAGGAAAACAATAAAAATTACAATAATATCTCAATGCTTTTTTTACCCACCAGGTTTTGGGTGTAATTCTAGTACTTTATCTCTTCATACATTTGTATACAGTGTATTTTGTTGATGAATTTTTGTTACATATGCTACTTCTTCCAAATACAAAATAAGTGATCTCACCATTCTCCTGTTGTTTGGTGGAACAGTCAATCCAGTTGTGCTGATTTGCTGCCCAGATCATTTCAAACTGATGGAACATGACTTTGAAGTTCCACATATATGGAACAAATGAAAAAATATCAGGTGCGCTGTCACTGGACCAGTCTTGGATCAGATCTAGACCCACAGCAAGCAATAAAAGGTGGGTTAGTGGCCAGCAGGTGAGTGATTCCTTAGCATTTGGTGTTGGAAAAGCTGATTTTTGCCCTGAGCACAGCAGCAGGTTACACTGGGCACTGTGGCACTACCCAGACAGTGGCTCTGGCCTCACTCAGGGGATAACTTCATTAGCATGGCACCAAGCCTGCACTAATTAAACCTTCCTCCCAGCAGGGCTAATTAACACCACAGTGATGGGGCTCTATTCTTTCCATTGCTGCAGCTGGAGCTCCCAGCAACAGTTGGGTGGTGCTGTTCCACCTTGCATTGCCTTCCTCCTCACAGCCAGAAGCCTGAGGAGCAAATGACTTTTCCTCATCATCTGTCAGGCATAGGGACACAATCCAAAGCCCAAGTAGTTGAAAATGAGCCAAGCAAAGAGAGATATCAGCAGAAATCAACATCATGGGTGACAAATTAAGCAAATCAGTAGCTGTGATAGGAGTTCTAATAAGAAATAAATTTAGGATCACTTAACTGCAAAACAAATTTATTTAGACATTTATTTAGAAAATTAAGTTATTTGTGCTTCTACTCAAATGTAAGAATACCATGCAGTTCGACATTCTATAGGCATCAGGAATTTTGTCCTCAGAAACTATTTGTTACCTTAAATACATGAAATAAGAGAACCTGACCTTGCACAACTCAGCAAAATTTGAAAACAAATCCCAAAGAATATTTGACATGTAACCTATTTAGCAAAGAGGTTACCTGTAAAGAAGCTCTTCTGAGCAAAGATGAAATGATAGGTTGCTTTATAGACCTCCAGCTCACACTGCCACGTCTGCGGCATGTTCCATATCCGGGGGTAGCTGGCATTGATGTGGAACTGTGGGCAAGAAATGAAAGCATCAGGATTACCTGCAAAGATGACAATGCCTGACCCTGTCTCTCAGCAGTGTTCACACATGTACCCTGCTGAATAATTAAAACTGTTTTCCTGCTGGGATGAACAGAAGGTACTTCCAGTTCCTTAATAATTTAATCTCTGTCCCTCCTTCTGTGTTTGAAGGTCAAGTGTTAGTGTATTCATTTATTTGGAAAGGTATAGATGAGTTTCAGATACATCTGCTGCTGTAGATGTACAAAGCAATTTGAAATGCAAGGTTTTCATCAAGAGCATCACATTTCACACTAGAACAAAAAGAAAATGCCCCAAGAAGAGACTGTTTTTTAACCACTGATACAGAGTTCATATTCATAAAACTCTCAATTGAATAAGATAACTTAAAAACTAACAGGAAGGGTAATCTACACAACTACAACACTGTGAAGTGAAATATTAGGCAAACAAAGGAGTAATAGAGTATGAAATATGTCTCAAGTAGTTCAAGCACACTTGACTGCTTTTAAGTACTTGTGCACACACATCCTCTTGCAGAGCTAGTGAGCATAATCATGAATTAAGGCCAAGACTGTATGGACACATGGCTACACAGTAAATGAGGCAACATTTGTAAATAGGTAATTTATACACCAAGGTAGTGCTTTTTAAGTCACTAAAGCTGACACACATACACAATTGTTTCAGTACATATAAATTCCTTATATATTTAGGTCCTGCAAAACACATTTAAAAAGTCATTTTCCTGCATTAAGAAAGTAAAGACTGCTCCACAGAAAAGCAAATATGTTCTTTATTAAAAATCCCCTAGAGACTGAAGCTTTGTGCTTATTAATGCACACTTACAGCCAGCATTTCTGCTTCCAAGAGAGTCCTGTACTGCATGCTGCTGGTGGCATCCACGTGGAGGAGCTGCCCTTTAATTGTAGGTGAATAGCCTGGCAAACAAAAATCATCAAATTATCCTTTAGACACAAGAGTTAGATCAATATTTAATCAATTTTTAGCAGTGATTTCAGGAGTCCACTACCAAGAAGTACCCTGAGGGATATTTGCTTTAACATCTTGCAGTGAACTGTACAGTGAAGTTTTTTTGTTCCTTTCCTTAGGAATACACATCTCAAAATTACAAAGGAAAAACACTAAAAGACATTGGCACACACAGGAATTAAGATAACTGTTCAAGAAACACAGTAAAAAACAAATCTAGCTTAGCCTTTACTCACCATTTTCACCCACTGTCATGGGAATATTTATTTCCAAATAGGATCCTGCACCAACGTTCACATGTACAGCGTTCGTTTCCTGCATTGCAAGAAAGCAAAACAGTCCAAGTGTGATTTCTAGGTTTATTTATGCCTCTGGCTGCCATTATCCACACCTGGTGTTTAAAGTCCTTGTTGCCTTCAGAAAAACTACTAATGAATTATCAATACATATTGGTACAACGTAATCTACCTTTTTTAGGTTTAACAATAATAAAATACCTTTTTCAGGTTGAATAAATGCTAACTGAAGCCCAGTTAGAGAAACAACATCAAATACTCTGACCCAAGAATTGTAGTGTCAGACATGTACATTAGTCTAATGTTCATGTCTGACACTGCAATTCTAACCCTTTCAGTCCCCCCACAAAGAACACAGCAGGGGTACAATAAAGTGATGCTGTACCCCATGTGGAAAGTAGGAACAACAAGAAAAATCCCAACTCCTACACATACTAGTTCTGTTCCTCCAACGTTCTCCTCATTCAGAAGTATCAGAAGAAATTGATTTTTTTAAATCTATCATGGTGAGCTTCGTCAGAATTTAAGACAGCACAGGACATGAAGCCCCAAGACTGCAGGAGCTGGCATGGTTTAAGATGTACCTTTAAAGCTTAAAACAAACTTAAAATAATGCCACTAATAATACATTTCTATTTGAAAGGTTTGCTCATAATTATAAAAAAGATAAAAATCACCCAGCTTTTAAAACCATAGCTCTGTATTAAACACCTGAGACAAGTAAAACTGTGCTCAACCAAAAAGCACAGTGCAACCATAGCAGACAAAGTTAATTTCTTGATAAAGTTTCACTATTTACCCTGTTCTTGGTGAAAAGCAAATCAATGGTGGCATCTGCAATGATATTCATTCTCAGCTCAAAAGCAAGGATCTGTCTTGATTTCCCAGGCTGAGCAATTTCTGAGACTTTCATAACTTGGTAGTCTGGTGGGAAGAAAAACTTCCACAGGCAATCCCTAGTGCAGAAACAGAAAAAAATACTTTTTTTTTGTTCTCAGAGGAAATACATATGTGTACTTGTGCATCTACTTGGTTCATTTAACTATCTTCCTCTTAGCTCAGTCTTTGGACAACCAGTGGATGTGATAAGGAAGAATGTTGAATATCTTCATCATAGCAGCCTTCCAACTCATTATTGCAATCTCCAAAAGTGTCAATGGCAAGAAGTTAAAACTTATGGTTTTTGTCTGCAGGTTAATTCAGAAGGAAAAAAACCATGTTTTTCTTTTTACTCCTAATCCTTGGTTTATAAAATCTGTTAAAAAGCATAGCAGCAAATCATCTATTTACTCTTCAGTTTGTGCATAAATAGTTGATGTAAGCCCAGAAATAAAGAAAGCACAAAACTTTAGACCTCAGAATGGAAGCCGCATTTCTACAGATTTTTAGCTGAATGTGCCATGAAATACTTGACAGGAAAGGCAGAGTGACAAAGCACAGACAGCAGAGCTTACCTAGGTCTTAATGGGGTGGAATTTCTTCCTGCACCTGGCTGTTGTAGCAGCTTAAAAGCTCCCAAACTTCCAGGATTCATCCACAGCAAGATACAAGAGTGTTCCTAGTGTGTATCTAGGAACTCTATGCACTCTGCACTAAACTGCTTTCTACTGAGCCAGTTAAGATTATAAAAAGCATTCCATTATAGAGCAAGCTTTCTTTGGAGTATTAAAAGTATCATTAATGATTCACTGACCTCATATTTCTAGCAAAAGGTTCTAGAAAGCGACATTTTCTCTAAAATGCACTGTCATATCTAATGACTACTCTTTGGGCTGCCATCCTCACACTCCTGAGAGACAGGAAATCATAACAGTTTCACAGGAGAATTAGTGGAGGCCAAGCACCAGCCTGTAATTAACAGGGGAAAAGAGGGAAAGCACTGATTATGTCACTTTTGCTTAATAGTCCTTCACTCTCTAAACAATCCTATTGTCCTCACCAGAAATGCTCATGTGCAAAGCATCCAGGGCCAAGTGAAGAACAATAGAACTCTAGGCTAATATTTTGTATTAAAATAGCTAGATAATAAATACTTTGGAGATAACATCAAGCAGCTGATTATGCTAAGCAAGGATAAATTATTCCTCCCTCATTATTTTCATAGCCAGATTTCTGCTTCCCTAAGATTTCCTCATCAATATGCAGTTTATTCCCATATTAGCTAACAGGAGCTTGATAAATCTAAAGATCACCAATTAACAAGTTAAACCTTTTACTCAATAAACATTAAAAATACTTTGCTTCCAAGAAGGGAACATAATCTGTTAATTCAATAATGAGAGTAATCCTAACTCTGGAAGGCCAACAACAAACACCAATGAATTTACTCATCTTAAACCATTGTGGCAGGACTCTTCTTTCAGACTTGGTTACCCTAAAACACACAAATTCTGAGCAATCACACAATGGAAACTTGAGCAAGCTTTCTCAGTAATACTGGATATTAAGATGAGAGCTGTAAATCATGGCCATACCTCTGCCTATCAGCCCAAGGTCCATAGTTGAAATCTGTCCCTTTCCCACACACAATGTCCAAACCCCAGCATGGTGGCAGGTCCTGTAATTTGCTGTCTTCATTGCTGGCTTCTCCATCATTACTCTCCTCTGTCTCCTCTGGTACAAGGCCTGCATTACATAAAATATTAAACACATTATTAAAGGAAGCTGCTTCAAATTATAAGAGAAATGTTTTCTTAAGCACAAAACAATTAAAGTGTCCTCATGTCAGTTTTATTTGAGAGCACTACAATATGTAAATATCAAGACAATTCAATGCAGACTTCCAGGGGAAGGCTAAGAAATACAACCAAAAAGGACCCAAAAATGCCACCTATCCTACACCTGTACATACCATTACCAAATGTGCTGTCTTTGCTCAAGGCTCAGGCAATACTTCAAGGGCAGTCAGAACAAAAGCATACTTATTATACTTCTATTGCTCCAAAACATTGCAATAGCTCTCTCAGCATATAGATTTTTCACCTTCAAAAAAATAAACTATCTTTGTATTTAACAGCTTGTACCTGGTTCATCCATATAGTAATAGATATCAACATCATTGGACTGCATTACAACAAAACCTTCACCCATCAGCCTTGGGGGTCTGCAAGGAAAGAGTGAAAAGATGAAGAGTAAAAACCCACATGCCAAGACTGATCTTCATGAACTCAAATGATTTTAAATGCAACATATTAAGCATAATGGATTTGCATAATGATTTGAGAAAAAACCAAACCCTTGATCACATTGTTATTACTATTATAACCATTACATTAAATAACTTAAAAGTTTAGTCAACTCAAGCATGAAGACACCAGGTTCTTCCCCACAAAGGCATTTCTCAGATATCCTAAACCACAAGTAACTACTGAACTTTTACTTTCAGTGTTTCTTCCAGGCAAGAGTTCCTTTCTCCTTGTCCTATATTGTTCTTTCACCTGCTAATTGTTTTCTCACTAAAATAGCCCTCTACACCAAAGGGACAGAACTTTCAGTAATTAGACCATCAGTTAATGAAAGAAAAAAAGAAAAAAGCTGCTCTGCCTCAATAACACTTCCCTCAATATAAAAGGATCTAAATGATAAATCTAAGAGGTGAAATGTTTCTCTAACACTACCACATTGGTTTATTACAATCCCTTTCCCACATTAATTTACATATTAATAATTCTGGTTTTACTGCAGAAGACACTACTCAAGTTTCTCAGCCACTTTCATAAACTGTCATTTCTTGACAAAAAAAGACAGTTCCTATGACTGTGTAAGATAATGACCTGTTAGAGCCCATATTACCACAGCTCATTTTCAAAGGCAGGAAACCTTGGAAAACATGGAAAACAGCAGATGCAGAAATCACATACTGCCACAAACACTTCAAAAGCAACAGAGTAGGAACCTTGAAACTAAGCTTATTTTGAGAGTAACAGCAGCAAATGATCATACTTGAACACAAACTAGATACTGGCAAAAAATTGAGATGATCATTGTAATTTTAAAGTACTCCCTAATATCTATCCTGAACTTTAAGCTTGCTGCCTCCAAACTTCTTCTACTTTGACCTGCTTTCCCCAGCACCATTTTTTTTTTCTTTTCTTCAATTTCAGAGGACTTATTTGCAAAGAGCATTAGAAATGTTGAGATGGATGTTTGTAACACAAAATGTCAGTTTCCAAAGTGAAATGTTGCTGTTTTGGATTGATTCCTCAGTCTGCCACAAATTTATCAAGCCACTTGGCTGTTTTTTATACATACACTGGCTGCAGGAATTTCTGTAAGTTAAAACACCCAGCTTAAATTTTAGCCAAAGCAGTGTAAGAGGGCAGGCTCCAAAGAGTCAAATATTCTCCATTTCCAGTGAATTGGGCAATTTTTTGAATTTGCCCAGTAAATTAGAGCACATTTTGTGCACAGACGCCATCCTTCAGCCATCAGGAGCTACAGGGATGGTAAAAGCATAAAAAGCAAATACTTAGAGGAAGCAAGAAAAGCTAATAGTTTGAGTATCTTAATCCTATTTTGTTTTAATCTTATTTGTTTTCAATATTAGTTGCAGAAATTTCCTTTGTTGTCATGTTGGAAGAGTAAGATTCTGTGCACAGCCACAGAATGTTCTTAGAAAAACATAAAGCCCTGTTACAAACAGCAGTATTTGGCTGATAAAAAGCCAATTAAGGTACAAATGATGTACAGTTTATTTTATTACTTCATGCAAGCACTCAGGCTTGTGTTTGACTTCCTTCAGTCAGTTCAAGCTGCCTAACCCTGCTTAAGCAAAACACACAGAGGTAAAAGGATCAGCAATCTGTCTTGAAAAGATAACATGGTTTCTCCTCTACCACGTATTACACAGCTTTTGCCCTGTTTGGGTTTTTTATTAGCATTTCCTAAACCATGAATCTGCTTTACACAACTCAACACCTTAAACCTTGCATTTCAGCTAGAAATTTAGTGGTGGCAAAGCCTGGGTACAACTCTTGTACCTGAGAGAAGGAAAACAGACCTTGGACAGAGGATGCCACATTCCTGGAAACATTCAAGGCCAGGCTGGATGGGGCTCTGAGCAATCTGATCTGCTGTGGAGGGTTTGAACTAGGTGGCCTTCAAAGAAACCTTTCCAACCCAAACTATTCTATGATTCTATGTTTAATAGAGCAGAAGACACACCAAAAACACAAACCTGGAATAACACAGAAAACCAGCACTTTTCTCCATAAATCAAATTTATTCAAAGATCCAAAACCTTCAGAGTAGTAACAAATAAACACACTGAATAAAATAAACACATTGAAACACATCAAACATTCTTTTCTTTGTGTTCTTAAAATAAATAGGAAAATAATATGGATACAAAAATACCCCAAACTTACTCATCATTTTGAAGACCAACATATCTTGGACTTGGAACCAGCATGACTCGAACATTTTCCAATTTTCCCTTCACAATGTGCATGAACTGATCAAGGTGGCTCGAAGGTGGTTTTGTGGTGTATGTCAAAAAGGCATCATCAAAGTTAATGCAAAGTGTTTGTGGCTGATAATGATTCCCAAATGCCAAGCGACCCTAAATCAAAAAGCAAACCCAGTAACTCACTGGTAATCACTCATCTCTTATACTTACATACCTATTTACAGTGACCTCTTACATTACACTCAAACTCTTACATTTAAGTATTTTTTACCTATAAAAATGCAGTTGAACCAGCCATGTGCAAATGAAGAACATGGACTAAAATCCTGGCCATAATCTGTGCATATCTACAAATATTAGCTTGTATGTTACACTCTGAATTTTTTCTTCTATTAACTCAATAACAGTCTTCCTGATTCTTTAAAACCAACACATCCCATAGTGTACAACACTCACAATTTAATTACTTGTGATAGTCTGGAAATCATTACTAAGACTAAGGCATGAGTATTTCCCAGAATTAGAACATAGCTGTATTTCCACCAGCACCAGCAGGATGTGTGACTGGTCAGAGGAGTGTTGATGATGTAACTTTAACTTTTTTAAAAGCATAAATGCAAAGAAAAACTTTGAACAGAATGTGTAAGAAAAATGAATGGCAAATACTGATAAATAGTTTCCTTGTAAGGGTCTTGACACTCACCGTGCTCACATTGACTTTAATGACTGGAATAAGTGATCTCCATGAAGAAGAGGGGTCTTGAGATTCTGTTTTTACTTTAACACTTACAAAAAAAAAAAAAAAAAGAAAAAAAAAAAGGGGGGTTATTACTTTGCTTTTTCTGCAGAAGGACCAAGCAAATTTTTCTTCTAGAGGTCTTCAGGACACAGATCTTGGGGAACACTCCTTCCCCAGGAGGGTGCAAGATAACTTGCACCAAGCCTGAGAGAACAGCAGGAAGCACATGGAGCTGCACCTTGGTGCTGACATAGCTAAGAAACAAGCATGCCTTGTTTAACTCAGAGCAGTAGTTAAATAAATCTTCCTCAGAGGATCTTGGCCTGTTCTAAATACTCCTGTTGAGGCATGGGATTTTTCATTTCCCAAGACACATCCTCCTCAAAGGCAGAAATCCTTCTTGTGCCTGTCAATAAGGGCTTGAGATAAAAACACAGCAAGGCTGGCTGGGAGGCAGAGCCCTTACTCAAACTCAGGAGTGCCACAGCCTCCTGCAGCTGCCCACTCTGAAATTTAGCAACTGGCCAGCAGCAGTGGCAGGACTCAGTTCTCATTGGATCCTCTCTGCTCCTGACAGTAAATCAGCCTGCTGAGGTCCTGCCCAAACAGAGGCTGATTATTGAACATCTGACTGCACCACACAAGCCAGATAAAACTCCTTATATTTCCACTCCATATTTTCTGGGGTATCCCAAAAAGAGGAATTAACAGAAGACAGTTTGTGTAGCTGTACACAAGACCATAGAGATCCTCACATTTTGCCTATTCAATGTCTTGAGCAGCTGTTACTTCTACTGAGCAAAACCATTATTATTCTGCCAGCATAATCCTCTTCAACACATGCTTCCTCTCCACACTGTATTTCAAATAGATTTTTCAGCCTGTCTCTGATCATTAAACAAGAGTGCTTGGTTTGTTTGGCTGTGTTTTTTAATTATTACTGTTATGAAATCTAAGGAAAGGGAAAAGATTCAGACTGTCAGGCTTGTCAGTGCAATTTCTCTCAGTTGTGCTTCCCTCATTTGGCTTCCAGAGCACACATTAACAAAACATTCCCCAATTAGTTCAGCACTTTGCAGAACAAAGCATCAACAAAACAGCAAAATTAATAATTATTTACCTTTCAAGATTGGTGTGTGTTCTCTGCCTCCCATTCACTTGTGCTCTCTCGTCATCTTTCTTTGCTGGAATTATTGTGGGATCCAAGCCAAACAGCTCTTGAAGTTGTCCATAAAGCTCAGAGCGGTTGTACACGTGAAATTCAAAGTCATTCACCATAATATACAGTCGAGTTTCTGCCTTTGGATCTAACCAAAGAGTAGGAAAACAGCTTCTAATTCTATCTCAACATTCCCTTGGAATATTTACAGTTTCCCAAAAATGCACATTTTGCAAAACCAATCCACACAGTACTGAACAGCTGCTGAAGTACATATTAAAAAGCAGTAAAAAATTCCACAAAATAATTACAGCTTTCTAAGCAAATCAGTAAAACTTGGCAAATAAGACAGCTGCATACAAAATATTAAATCTGAAAGGCATTTCACCCCTAGGTCACTGTCCAAAAATAAATCCAGACAAAAACTGCACAAAATGGTAAATGAAGTTTTTCAGTCTCATGTATAAAAACAAACAAACCTCTCTCTTGATGCATAGAACAGAAGCCTCGGCAAAAATTTCTGCTTTTTAGCACAGATATCACTGAGAGCAACTCAATCTCAAAACACAAATGGTTTTCTAGCCAAGCTCCCTGGTACACCATGCCTGAAGTGGGAAAAAGCTTTCTTTTACAGAGAAATTATTAAGATGAAGAACTAACCAGATCATACTCATTTTGCGCAATCAGTCAACATTCTCACAATTTTAAGATTTCAACTGTTATATCAGCTTGGCTCTCTGATCCTTAAAACCTGTTTTAACATCTGCTGATCATATAGAGAGCTGATTGTGACATACTTTGACATACTTTTGCCTCAGAAAGTGTGACCTAATTATGCAGTTAATGTGAGGGAAAAGCTTGCACCACTTCCCCCTAATTACCCAGTTGAAAGAGTGCCCATTACACATTGACTCAAGAGACCTGAGCTGCTCTAAAAACCTCATCTGGTCTTGCTAAGTCAAACAGACTTCAGGCAGCTAAAGAATCAATGGTTATTACAGCAGTCCCCCAGCTGTAACTCAGGGGGTAGAAACTGAAGGCAGCATTTCCCAAAACACAAGAAACTAAAACACAGAGCAAACATTTGTGGTCAGGGTCAAAAGAAGGAATGCAGATGCCCAAGAGCCAAGGTTTAGAGACATGTACTTGATTAAATGCACCCAATTTGATAAAAAACTCATCTGTCCCTCAAAATCACACATCTCTGCAACACTGCCCCAACTTTTCCCCCATCACACCTCAAGTACCAGAAATTCCCATATAATTATAAAAATATATATACATAGAAAGTAAGTTCCCAGAGCCCATTGACATCACAGGTTTCTTGAAGAGGAGACTGAAAAGTTAATGAGCCAGCTTCAGTTCCTTCCTGTTTTCAGAAAAGCACCACCAAATCCATTTGTTGCCAACCTTAACTTGCATCAATAAGTCAGGCAAAGAATGAGATGGACAAAGATTGGGACACACAATTGCTCACCCAGGAGATCTGAGCAGCATCAAGAAGACAAATAAATGTAATTTTTCAATTCCTGGATGCAAGCATTAGACTTGATTTACTAAATGAAATCATATGTACTAATTCATTTATTTAAAGGGGATTTAAAGAGACATGTATCTCTTTTTCCTAACAACAAAATAAGGTTTGACCTCCACACATCAATTTGGTTTGCTAAAACACTTTTGGAAAAGAAGCAAAAAGGGGTAAGGAAAAAGAGACAAAGCAAATCTGAATGTTATGATACTAAATTATTCAAAGCAGCATTTATGTAGGCTATGTACAAGTAACTACCAGATTGTTTCACAATGTGAAAATTGCTAATGGGCTGCGGCACCTGAGCCAAGTCATTGGGGTGTGCCCTATCTACAACACAATCCTCCAGCTTTTGTTCCTAAACCACTTCTATTTCCCAAGTATACACAAAACCTCAAGAGTATTTTAGTCATGTCACTTTTTTTGTCAGACCTGGACACCTCTCACTTCTGTGGTTATTTGGATTATTTGTCCACTAATCACCTGGCCTTAAATGCCAGCAGCAAACATTAAAGCCAAGCAAAAATGCCACCATAGAGGACAGGCAACCATCTCCACTGCATTAAATTCAACTCATTTTTCATTCTCTGAGCCACCAGAGAAATAGGTTTTAACTAGCAGATGAAGACAATCCTATGAAAACCCATTGGACAGTAACAGGCTTGGCAAAATCTAATTAACTCAGACTAGGGTCCACTTGTTCAATGACTTTTTTACTGTACAGTGAATTTGAACTGTGCCCTACTCAGCACTGCTGCCACTGCTGAGCTCTACTGACACAGCAACAGCTCCATGAGCCTGCTGACAACTCTGAGAGGCTTCACACCAGCAGAAGCCACTTCCAAAGGTGAGGTGGGGAAAAAAACCCTGTAAAGTTCAATGACCCTCCCAATTAGTGTACTCAGCTGCAGATAGCTGACATTTCCAGACCTCCTTGAATAAGCAATAGGGCTGAGATGGCTCCAAAAAGTCAAGAGAAGCAGGACCTGAGTCTCATCCAACAAGATTCTAATCCTATAAATGATTAAGCACACAGCCCTAGGCTACTTATGCTTTCTCTCTGTTTTCTGCAGATAGAATTAATCTCTTGCATCTGTGTTAATTATCCATTTTCAGTCAGAGATAAGGAAGAAAAGTGAATTTTTTTATACTTCCTCCCTTCTGTAGCCACAGATGTCATCTAGACACAGGCTTGTCAAATACTAAAGGACATCCCCTACCATAACACTTTAGCTAAAATACTGAAAGCACAACACTCACTGAAACTCAAACTAAAATCACTTGCAGAACATGAGACATCTCTATTCATCACAGTTATCAACTCCAATACAGAGACAATTATGCTTGGACTGCAGCTAATGAAGGCCACTATTAAGATTAATGGTTTGTGTCAGGAAGGGTTCATGTCCTCGATAATGAATCCTGTATTTATTGCATCTACTCTGCAACAGTGAACAAATCCATACCTTCTGAGCATCACAGTACTTCAGGTACATATTAACAAAGCAATTGCATGCCTATGATTGTGCAAAGGAAGTGTGTTTCTGTAGGCTATCTGTAAATTTCAACTTTGAAAGCTTTTTGGGAAACCTACCATGCTGCTTCTGCTTAGGATTGTACATCTTCCACCAGCGAAAAATGATAAATCCATCTTGAATTCTAAACCAAACAAATTGGAATAAAACAGAAGTTAAGAGAGCAACTTCACACTCCAAAGTGGTTTATTTGACAAATCTAAGATGGTAGGACAACAACCATCTTATCCAGCACTCACTTCCAAATGATAAGGCTAAGGCAGCAAATGAGCTCCCAAGTCTGTAGGAGTGTTAAATACTAGCACCAAAAGAAACAGTCCAACACTTACAAATACACTGCTCATTTGGAAAGCTACACTTTCATTTGTGCTATTTAGACCTGTATTTAAAACACTTATTTAGAAGGAGGATTCCTTTGGAAATCTGTACCTGATGGACATGTCCTCTGTGATGAAATAGATTTCACGCACCATGATTTTTCCAGACAGCACAGAAAATGAAAAGGAACCTAATCATAGAAAAAAAAAAAAAAAAAAAGCTTATTACCCTAAAGCTGTTGATTTTGTGAACAGACAGAATACAGCATTCCATGACCTGAAATGGGTTAACTGGGTATCTTGAGTTCCTTTTCTGAAGGCAAGTCAGAGATTCAGAATACAAGAGACGAAGCACACAACTAAGGGATGCTGGTTTTGGCAGCACCCAACAAAACAACCAAGCCCCTGAGGTACATGAGTCACTCAGAAACATCCAGGTGCCATGCAAGTCTCTAAAGAATTAGAAAAGCTGTTTTGAACATTTGGAGTTTCAGGACATTATGTGCAAGACCATAATCAGAGGAACAAAGATTCCTGATGGACTGTTTTTAAAAATTTTAAATGGCTGTAAGGAGTTTGGTCCAATTATTACAACAAATTATGTTTGCAGCAAGAAGGATTAATAAGTATGAAAAGACCAGCAGGTAATGAAACAGCCCAGATTTCTGCTAAGGCTTTTCACCTCACTCACAGAAAGTACACCATAATTAAAAAAAAAAAAAAAAAAAAAAAACCAAACACCACCAAAATAAACATTAAACGACTGAAACCAAGCAGTAAATGGTGGGAATTAACATTATGTTCTACTTGCTGATGAGGTTCATAAAGAATACCACATATGGCCAGCCATGTCAGCTGTCCTTACTTAATGGCAATTTCACAGAGTAATTTTTATTAAAAGCCTACAGATCAAGTGCAGCAGCCAGTAAATATTTCATCTATTTCGCTCTTCCAAAAAGCTGGATTTGAATGTGGTGTGGAATTCAGTTCTTAGGTTCTTGAGGATATCACCAACTGAATTGCAAGGGTGTCTGTGGCAGGCCAAGTGTGAGTGGGATTTTTTGGTTTGAAGTTTTCACTACATTCATGAGGTATAGTTGCAGAAAAAGTCCAGAACTGAAGTCATTGCTATTCTGTGAAGCAGACAGAGGAAGGCAGAGGAGCAAAGGAAAGAAAATTAAAAGTGTGATCAGTGAGGTTGTGGGCTACAGCCCTCTGTGACTCAGCACCAGATATTTTTGTAAGTGGGTGAGTGCCCAAGTGATTTGTACTGACCTGTTTTACTGAAAAAAAGTTTAAAATATTTTAATAAAAAGTTAATGGATTTTGATGCAAAATGTTCTAGCCAGTATCAATTCTACATATCATAGTCCCAGTATGGATTTACCTGTGATTAGTTGTTCTGACAGCTTATTTAGAATGCAAAGGCAGTGCTAGAACAGGGACTTAATGCTTGAGTCTCTGCTTTGAATCCACTGAATGTTTTCAAATCACTAATGAAGGAACACTTGAAGGAAAACTTGAGTTTACTTCAAGATTTTAGCAAACTGGAGCAGACAAAGAGTGGCATGACATGAATCATAACTTACCAATATGGATGTAGCCATGTTTATATAATCTGTTAAGAACCAAGGTCAGAATGAGTCCAATGTTCCGGGAATTATAGTAAGTTAGGTAGATAATCCATCCACAGGACAATATTGTTGCTGTTGAAAGATTACAATGAATTAAAGCATTTTTTTAAGTACACTGACCCAGATAAAAACCTTACCTATTAGGACTATGAGGCTTAGCAGTGTTCTTCCTGCTCTCCAAAACAATTGAAACTGATGGGGCAGTTTATTGGATGTTTTCAGAGAGATGGTGTGAGACGGGTGTGAAGAGATGGAGGGGGAAAGGGGAAGTCCAGAAAAATATAGATTCTTCACTGCTCTTCCATTCCCCAATATACCAAAAACTGCCCTTCCAGAGGACCTGCAGATGGCATCAATTATTTCATACACCACTTACCATTCTAACAAGTCAGATTTTATAGATTGAATTGTAATATGCATTGTCCAACATGGACATTTATTTCAGAACACCCTAAAAAACCTCAACACCAAAGTCATGCTACATACCTTCCCTACTCTTCTCCAAACTGTGAGCTGTAACTTAAATTTCTAGTCTTTGATATATTATCACAGGAAACATTATCATATACAAAACCATTTCCTACAACACTGCCTCCTGAGAGAAATGCACCAGCCCTTGGGTTAGCAGAAATACCTCAACAGTTCAAGCATGGAATTTGATAGGGAAAAAAAGGAAATAGCAATCCAATGAGAAACAAGTTTATTTTTAAAAAAAATAGGTCTGCTAGTCCCCAAAGTCATTTTTACTTGAGTTGATTAAGAGCTAGTAACCTATTTCTAATTACAAGGGTTCTCTAAGCTTCCAGAAGGACAAACCCAAAAGGAATGGCACTGCCAAGGAATGGACTAGTCCTAATTCACCTTACTGATAATTACCATTCTGTTTCACCCAAAGCAGAGTAGGGAAAACACCTGAACTTTGTAACAGAATTTTTTATTTATGCTAAAAATGGATTTTTTTGGTGAAAAATATAAAGTGCAGAAACACATAGGAACCTTAACTTTGAAGAGAGCTCAGATAATTACTGAAAAAAACTATTTACAAAACCTATCTATCTGTTCTTCCACTCTTGCTTTATTTTATTCTAAATGGATCCAGTGTGACCAAAACTCAAGCAAACCAAGTCTGTGTGGGTGATCACACAGGAAAGAGCAGGGAAGGTGGAATCTACATCCCAGGAAAGAAATTGCAGCTGGCACTGAGGGCAGGCACACTCCAAGGACAGTGCTCACCTCCCTCACGTTCAGGTGAGTAAGCTCCTCCCTGCTGGTGCTCTCTGGGGAGGGAGAGAGGTGGGATGACTCACACTCTGAGGGTCCACAGAGTTTAATTTGGGATTAAAGTTCAACTTGGCACTGCTGGATGGCTGCAGTCAAGAAGGTGCCCTCTCAAGGTGAAACACACTGAGAAAAATTGGGAAACCAGCGCTCTTTCCAGTTCTGATCCATTGCCTTCAGCACTAGACTCACCTCTGCCACAAACTGTAGCCTTTCCCTTCAGCAAATCCCATAAACTTCATTAATTTCATAATTATATTCTTGATTTTTAAAGCCTCTGCACTAAAACCAGGTTTTGGAAATTGCATTTCAGAAGTTTTACTGCATGTGATTTTTAGAAATGATTCCAGAAGTGAGCAATGGCTCTTTGAGGAGCATGTTCATTTCTGGAATTCATCACCTTTTACTGAGAGCAGTAGTTAGCTGTTTCAGCACTCAGGAGAGGCAAACACTGATATCTTTTTATGCTCCCTTATAGCAGGATGCCATAGGTCAGCAGATAAAAGCAAAGGAGGGAAGGCTGGTTGAAATTGCCTTAATAAACATCATTCCAATGTGTTTCTATCCCAGCCTTATAACAGGAAGCAATGCAAAGCTTTTGAAGACAAAATTTTCACATCTATTTGCATCTGTTCCACATTTTACCATGAGCTACTACCAGTGACTTCCCCTATTTCCATCTTGACTATACTGAGAACTCTATGTTGAATACAAACTTTCCATTCCAACATTCTAGAAGTTAAACATAAACAGTAAGCACCCTCAAATAATTTACCTATGTCCTTTATTTCATATGGCCTACAGAAAAATAATTCCAGTATGTCAATAGCCAATAGACTTGAACTTGTCAGAAGTGAAAGTGAAAAAATCAAGTTGTTGATCCTGTGTTGCCCCTCACTCCAAGTCCAAGAGTCAAGGCTGGAAAGCAGGCATTATCTAATTACCTACCTTTGGAAAAGTCTGAATTCATTGCACACTTTCAGTATTCTTACATGCACCTGAGTACAACTTCATATTTACTTGGCTGTCCTTGAGCCACTTGTTTATAGATGAATAAAAATGCCTACACCAATATAAGCAATAGCACTAGTGCTAAAGAAAAACTAAATCAGCATACCTAAATCAGGCATGTTTACAAACCTAGCTCATAACTGACTGAATGACAGCTTGGCTTAAAGGCTCATTGCGGCCCACAACTTAGTCAGGAAGCTGTGTCATTAAACACAATAGTCCTTAAATCACTTTCCAAATTACACCAGATGAAATGGCAGGTAGGCACATACTGGAAGTTATTGAGGCTGACTTTCATGCTAATCCTTTGTTGTGGTACCACAGAATAAATTTAACCAAGACAGAAGAGTTAACCTTACCTACTAACAGCCACACCACGTTGGAGTCATGTTCTGTCAGGAAATCTTCCAGCTGTGTGATACTTGGGACAAAACTGTCATTTTTTCTTTGATCCATTGCTACACTGTTTTTGCACCAGCACCTATAGAACTGAAAGAACAAGAAAAAGATTGCAAAACCAAAATAAATAACAAGCACAGTACAGTTTGGAATAAATGGAATATGTAACATCTTAAGTGATCCCCAGCAGTGTGTTTCACACAAATATATATGTACTTGTTTTATTCCTTCAATAACAACTTCATGATTCTCAGGTACCTCCTCTTCTACTCCAGAGCTCCAGAAACACTTTCACTCATCTCTGCTGGAACAGTTTCCTGGCACAAGACTGCCCCAAACAAACTACATACCAACAAAACACCAAAATATGCCCTCCAAATTTAGTACCCTGGATGCCCTGTACAGCATACAAAAGCAAATAAATGTCTAAAACTACTGTGGCACAGCAGTAAGTCAAAAGGCAACTGAACATACAAGTAAAAATGAGGCTGTATTAAGCTCACTAACATGCAAAACTGTAACATGAGACTAAACCCCTGCCCTTGCAGAAAGAAAGGCCAAAGGAGACACTTCCAGGAGTTACAGAAAATTCCCAAAACCTCCTGATCTGCTGTGTCCATAATTCTCTTTAAGGATGGGTTTGCATCATTCTGTTAAAACTGACTGTCTGGTTGATCTGTCATAGAGAACAGAAAACCAGTCCTTTGGATCTTACACCTTACATCTTTGATTTCTTCAAATCACCCAAAAATCACCTTGCAACTGGGTTTATATTAATTAAATGTGATTAGCAGGGAGTTGCTCAGCTCAGCAACATCTGTAATTACACAGCAGTATTTTTGTGGCATTGGTTTCATTTGCAGTCTTCTCCTTTGGATGTTATATGTCACATCTTCTTATAGAAAAAGAAGCATTGATTCTACTTCTTTTTGGTTTTTTTTATTTTCTAACACCTTCCAGCTCCTGGCAGCCTGTCCTCCTGACAGTATTCACCCTCAAAAAATATAAGTAGACCTTATTCCCTTTTGTTATGAAGTCTTGATGGGTTTCTCCATCAAGGGCTGTAGGACATAAAACTAATATTGATGAGTCCTTAATTTTTCAGCCTAACAGCTTTGAATAATTAGTATTTGCAAATGTTAGCAGCAAATGTAGCAATTCATCTGTTTTTACCCTTTAATACTCAAACTACTCTTATCATTTTAACTGGAAGAAGTTGGGGGGGAAACTGCCTTTAATGCACTTGTTTCTCCTGCTGTACCTGAACCAACAGCCTGTGTTTAGAACAACTATAGCAGTACAGTCCCAAGAATAAGGGTTAATCATTTGTTCATTACCCCTTCTGCAAGAAGACACAGAATGGGGAGGAAATAGCATCAAAGCAGCAAACAATAAAAAAAAGAAACAACAAAGAAACACAATGAACCAACACCAGTTTCCAGCAGGGATGATAAAAAAGCTACCAACTTACTGCCCTATAAGGAGGAGGAATAAGAGGAATAAACATCACACAAATGCACACAGACTAAGAAAGGAGCCATTGTTTCAGAAGGGGCCTCAGAAGAGCAAATGAAATCACATAATGGCACTGTGATTTGCTTTAAGACATCCACAGTACTCTGATAAAAAAGCCACATGTCAGTTTGTAGATGGAGCAGATGATGCCTCTGCAGGCAGCCTCCAGAGCCTTTAACCCCTGAATCACAGGGTAAAGAGAAAAAGCCAAATCAACACTTGCAGCATAAAAGGATGCAAGGACATGACCTCTCCCTTTCTCACCTAAGGACAACAGTGTCACTCTGTTGTGACCCAGATCACCATGGAAATGTTGTCAGTAGGTAAGGACTGTCTACCTATTGCCTCAACCACCAATATTTAATCTCATCAGGGAAGCAAGAAATTATCACCCAAAATGACATTATACTGAAACATGACTAAAAATCATTAAATAGGACAGTGGCAAGACAACCTGGAGACTGAAACTATTGAATCTTGATACTTAGCTACTTAAATAAAGACAGTGTTCATCTCTTTTTTTTTTTTTTTTTTGTCATCACTATCCATAACCATAAACTGGACAGACATACTTTCAATTATTTTCTGGGATGTATTTCCTACCTGCATGCAAATAAATGCAGGAATCCCCCATCACTCAGCATGTGTCAATACAACATATTTGAGCTTCAAAGAGGATCCTTTAACACCCCAGCCCTCTGATTTGGGTTTTTTTCTTTCATTAGGGCAGTCTCTGCCCTTGATCAAGTTCCTGGAGGGAGGATGCTGGCAATAAAAGTGTAAGCACCCCAAGTCAGCCAGTAGCAAAACCTACACTGGATGTGAGCTCTCAACACACCTCTCAGAGCAATCAGGTGTTTAATCCATTTAGGATTATTAATTACTATAGTAAAAAGCACAGACTTAAGGAGTGCACAGTGCTCATAACATCCCTGTGCATTTATAAGGTCCAGGGGATGAAGGGGCAGGATCTGCACCATCAGGATAACTTATGGTAACTTAGAACTGACACAATTTTCCTCTCAGGATAACTTAGAGGAAGAAATGCCATCTTTTCACAACACGTATTTGCTACTTAGAGTAACCAGCATTCCTTTGCACCTCCCAGCCCCTATACACTGTAACCATTGGTTTAAACCCTGGGCCTTGCAGCCTGGGCCATACACTGTAACCACAGCTGGGAGTCCTGCAGCCTCTCACTGCCCACACCCTGCTGCACTCACATTTACTCCTGTGTGCAAACTCAGCTCTGCCATCAGAGCAAACTGCTGCACTCCCCAGGAACAGTGATCCATAGGCTGCTGAGGCTGGAATGCTCTGTCATGCTGCCTACTGAACTCTCTGAAGCCAACCCTACAAGGAACTGCCCTTGGAATGACAAGACCCGAGGGCGTGAAGCTGACTCTTGCCAACCATGCAAATACACAAAAGAAAAGGTAACAAAGAGGAACAGAAACCCAGAAGTTCACATTTGTTTCTCTGCATTTATTTAGCATCTTTTCTCAAGGTCTGTGCTGTTCTGTGATGAACAGCTCAGTCGGCATGCTGAAATATAGTCTGAGACCATGATAAGTGTTTGGATTTATTTGCCTTCCCCCTTGCCTTATTGTTTAAACACATTTTCACTATTCATTATGTCACTTGTGCCTCTCATTTACCACACACCACGTTAACAGCTACAAAATGTATTAGCTCTCTCCTGGGAAGAGGACAGAATAAAAGAAATATTCTGTGGCACTGAGGTGACAGAACACCGATACTCATATTTTATCTTCACAGCAGTCCTTTGGGGCATCATGTAGTTGTCTCTCTCCAAATGAGTATCTGAAGCAAGGAGAGATAAAGGCCAAATCCCTCATTTATGATGCCCAAACTGAAATACCAGAGGACTGCTTTTCAGGTTGTGCACGTTTGGAGCACTCAGCAGGCTCAAGGCAGGCACTGGACTGCCTTAAAGATATGAGGGCTTGATTTTACTGTGAAGCTGCACCTCATGGTCAGCCAGGCTGTCTTTATAGCAAAAATATATACTTAACAGACTTTAAAAAGTGAATTTTAATTACTTGTGTCACACATAATCCATTCTCCACAGCACTGAAAAGAGGCAAGGGAAGTTATAATCCTGAGGGGATGCACTTCATTTTCAGCCTGCTCCCTGTGTTACAAGTCCAAACCAATTTTCACCGCAAATATTCCATCCCTAAAATGCCAAATACTCAAAAGCAGCTGCTCCTAATCTTTATAAACTCATCCCAATCACATCAGATAAGTAAACTCATTTTAACCTCAGCCTGGCAAATTAACTCAACACCAAGAACAAACCTCTGCTTGAGCTAAGTCATGAAATATTTACAGGAGGCATGCATATATGCAAGGGCTAGCAGGAGAGAAACCAGACATTCAGTGACCAGAGTGCAGCCACTTGGTAGGAACAGCTGCACCCACCTGGAAAAGGTCTGTCCTGCACCTACAGCTGAGCAAAAAGGCAACAAATGTTTTACTCAGTGCCTGGGAACATTAGGGTGATGCAGGTCTTGAGCTAGGCAAGAAGAGGAGAAAGAACAAGAAATGTCTCTTTACCACATCCTTTGTAAAGTCATTTTCTTGGCATGTCAGAGAGAGACAGCTGAATAAAAGGGGTATCTAGAAGTGGGGGAAAAACTGCCATTTTATATTGAGAAGAAATACTTTTATATGGTCATGAAGTGGGTAGGGAAATAAAGGACATGCCAATTCTGTTATTACTGCTGGAATTCTCAGGGGGAATAAACCAGGAGTTTAAATTTGCCAGACATATCCTTCAGATCTACACAAAATCAAGTGCTTATCAAATACATGTTAATTGGTGTTATTAGAGGTTAGCTGCCATTCCAAGGATACTCCCAACTTCCACAGCAATTACTAATCAGTGGAGTTCCAATTACACCCAAAGTGACACATTAAATCCCCCTGGTGTCAATAAATGCATGTAGATGACATGCCTGGATGCCTCATCTCAAACAAGAAGCCATACCTAAGGCAGCTCTTTAAAGGAAAGAAAAGGTATTTTTGGCATTACCCACTCCATCACTGCCTTTCAAAGGGTCTCCAGCACATCTGCTGTGAAATGAGAGGTTTAGATAAGTACATGATAACATAAAGGAGGCTCATAAACACGGACACAGTTCTCCTCTCAGGATATTCTCACACTGTCAGCACCCAGAGGCACATTAAACACTTCTCACAAAACAAAAAGCTGCCAACCTTGGCACCCATCCCAAAACTCTCCAGCTAGGTCAAACACTTCAAACCGATCCCAGCACAGCTTAGGAAACTCGGCTGCTCTTCAGTCAGCAAGCAAAGGAAAGAGGAAGGAAGAAAAGGAGAGTTGCTCTCAAAAAAAACCAAAAACACCCACAAAACGGACAAAAAACTAAGTGAAGGGACAGCACCCACAGAGCAATTCTGCCACAGGGCAAATTGCATTGCTCTCATACCTGGTACCCAAAAGAAATGAGCTCTGAGCTTTTTTTAAGAAAACAGCAAACAATCAGGTCTACTTCCCTCCCTGCCCGTGCCTGAAGTCCCACTAGCGGTAAACCGTAAACAAAATAAACTAGAGCTTTAATTATGCTAATGAAATCCTGCTACAGCCCCAGCAGAAGCAGCTTCGCTGAAAGCAGAGCCCAGCAGAGCCACACCTGGTCGAGCCGGTGTGTGGACAGCCTTAGCCAAACACAATTTGCACTACAGTAGCTCAGCAAATAACAGGTCTACTTCAAAATTCATTAAATCAAAATAAAGCATACTCAAAGGAACGGTAAGATACAAGATAAAAATCATTCTCACAATAGCCTGCCCAATGAAGTTGAGTTTCACAGCACAAGTGGTAGCTTTTATTTTTCTATTTTTAATAGTAAATGACATGAGTTTTCCCAGGAAAGAGATCAAAGACAAACTCACGCTAACACACAGTACTGCCACTGCTAGCCTAGGAATACCTGCTTGAATTGGGATGATTTTTCATTTAACTGTTTAAAATTAAAAATATACTTCTTAACCTTGCCTCCCAGACTTCTTCAGGGGAGCTGGCTCTTTTCCTGCTTACATTGCCAAGCTTTGATGCTGCAGAGGAAAAAAAAAAAGGACAAAACAAAAAAAAAAAGAAACCCCAAAACCCACAAACAGAAGAACCTACAGGCTTACAGCAGTAGAAATAAATAAGAATTTCCCTCATGTACACTCCTCAACTTAGAGGGAAAAATAAAAATATTGCCTTTGGGGCCTTTGTGGTTGGTTTTAACAAGGCAATAACTTTTTTCTCCCTTTTTCAATTTGAGTACAGCACTGTACCTTTGAAATACTCTATGAAACTAAGCCATCTACTCCACACCTATGAATTCTTCCAAAAGCATACTTCCTCTAAATTTCTCTTTTGATACATCACCACAATTTGGAGAAAGAGGAAGTCTTTGCCATAAATCACACCAAGAGTCAGTCTTGTAGCTACATGCAGCATCATCCTTAAGGGAACTGCCTGTATCTTCACCCCAGCCTGGAGTCCCCACAAAGATTTGGGTGCAGCAACAAGTGCTAGAATAAGTTATGCGAGGAGATAAGCAGCGACAGGAGAAGCTACTACACGTCACAGGAACATGTGAGAACTCTGCTCACTGCTAAGCAAAAGCATTAACTAACCTCTTGCCTATTTCCCCCAGGATGAAATGGTGCAAAAGAGCAATCGCCAAACAGCAGCTGATGCACATTTCACATGCCAAAGCTCCCTAACAGCATTCCCAAAAGGGTGAGTGACTTCAGCACGCCACAAACAAGGCTAAGATCCCCTTAAATGTGTCCATACCTCCAGACAACGAGCCCAGACGATCCACGAGGAGCAAAAGCTACTCATGATCACTGCCAGAATGTGCAAATTCCGGCCATGGCCCTAAACAAACATCCCCGATCGTCCATTCGGAGCCAACTGCCTAAGCGGACAATCAATACTGGTTTTATCAATGGCTGTTTGAGTAACCTATTAACACACTTTAACAAACAAGAGGAATACTCCCTCCTCCCCCTCCAGTTTTTCTTCTCAGTTTCAAAATGTCTGGCCCCACTGTTTAGCTGCTCACTGCACATAAAAAGCAGGGGAGGGAAACCCTGCACGGCTGCAATAAAAAGAACAAGCCAGAAAAGCAGAATTACTGGATTAAGTGACACAACAGAAGAACTCACATGGCAACAACTGTGGCCTTTTGTATATTAAACCTGAGAAAGTTACACATCGCAGCAAACTGTCAATTTGGGAAGTTTTCACAAAGTTGAGCGAAGGCTGCTGTGGAGATGGATCTTAGGATGGGAAACCAGAGCAAAAAGAGCTTGTGATTGGGATATTTGCTACATGACTACCTCCAAAACACACCTCCCCCGTATCAGTGTTATATTATGTATTATATCTGTTATGCACACGTTACATTGGTAACTGTATCGGGTTTTTTATTGATAACGCAAAGTGCAAGCACCTTATCATAACGTCGTTACGTATCATCACCACTACAGCTTCAGACACACCAAAAAGCAGGTGCACGTCGTGTTAAATCACCGTGCGTGTGCTAAACCCTCTCAGGACCAGAGGCACCGGCAGACATCGCCTTCCACCGCCCAGGGACCAGCACAGGGAAACTTCCCTCGCAGGCCAGACACAACCGGAGGCTGTGAGCTCCCGCCCCCGGCCTTACAGCCGTTCAGCACGGCGTTACCGCCCGCCAAAGGGGAAACACCGAATTCCCGACACCGGAGGGGCTTCTCCCGGCATCGCTCCCCCGCGGGGCGGCCGGCACCACGGCGGGACCGGCCCCCGGGGTCACCACACGGCCCTGCGAGACGGAAGGACAGGCACCCGGGCCTCCTCCCGTCCCGGCCCGGCGGAGCCCCGCGCCGAACCGCGGCTCCTCCCGGCGCGGGGGCGGCTGCGTGTTCCCGGCAGGCCCACGGCGAGCGGCGGGGCCGAGCCCTGCGCGCCGGGCCCATCCCGGTGGGGAGCGGAGCGCAGCCCGGTCCCGGCTCCCCCCCGCACTTACGCCATCGCCCTCCGCGGCTTCTCCCCCGCGGACCCGGAACCGGCGGCGGCGGCGGCAGCCGGGGCCCTCCCGCACCTCACGGCGAAGGCGCGGCCCCGCCCACGGCGCCGCCGCAGCCAACCGAGAGGCGCCGCCGGCCCGCGCGGCCAATGGCGGGGCCGTCCGCCCCCCGCGGGGGCGGGACCGAGGCGCCGCTCCGCCAATGGCGAGGGGCGGTGCCGCCCCGTGTGTGTGTGCGGGGAGCCGCGCCCGCCCATCCGCGGCGCGCGCAGGCGCGGGCACAGCTGGAGCCGCCAGATGTGCGCGGGGGCCGCGGGCGTGGCCGGGGCCGGTACCTTGCGGGGCTGGCGGGCACACGGCTCCCGAATTGGAGTGTCGCCGATGGATCCTGCCCCCGGCGCGGTTGGGTGCCCGTTATGTCGGGAGAAGGGGTGGTGCCCGCCCGGCAGCGGCTGGCGGAGCGAGCGCCTGCGCGCCCGCGGCACCTGCCGCTCGCCCGTGTCCGCGCAGCGCCTAACTGCGAGGCACCGGAGGCGTTTGTTGGCCGAGCCGCCCGGTAACGGGCTGTTCGTTTTCCCGCCCGTTAATTGTGCCCTCCGAAGCAGGTGAAGAAAGCTGGCCCCCGAAACCAGATAAAAAGTGAATTTTCAGGGTTTTTTGAACACATGTGGCCGTGACTTGACTGCCAGGTGTAGCCAAATAGGATAAGTAAACACATTTCTTCAGCATCGCCCAGACATGATAAAACATACAGAATTCTTTAAAATCACTCAGGCGTGCATCCTCCAGCCTTCAGTAGCATGGTAGGGAAAACCAAAACATGACTCTGTGTGTGGTGTTCATGTACCTTCTTCCATTAATTCCTTGCACACTGTCAACACCGGTGCTGAACTCTATGGTCCCTCAATGCCCCCGAGGTTTCCAGAAGCTGCACCACGCCATGTCTCCTGAGGGATACCCATCCTTGGGCACCTGGATCCTGGCTGTTGTACCCCCTGGTACCGGTAAAATAAATCCTGTGGGTGAGAAACTGTGTGAGAAACACAGAACCCCTAAGCCATGGTGCTGCTCTCCCTGGTCTGACAGTGAGACCCATCTGTGGATTTGCTTGGGCCAAAGTGAAACTGAGCCCAGCTGAGCAGAGGGCTCATGGCTCCTCTCTGCGAGCCACTCTCCTGGCTCACGTCTGCTCCAGCATTCCCCATGGTTTTCCCTGCAGAGCCAACTTTCAGCTGGGTCAGCAAACACAAGGGCACGGATGCCCCCGGGGGCCTGGCAGGAACTCCTAACCTGGGCACAGAAAGGCACTGGCAGGATTACTCTTGAGCAGTGCCACAAAGCACAGGGGAGCCCTGACCCCAGCTGCCTCCAGCACCCTGCTCGACAGAGCTGTGCTCAGAGCAGCTCCAGGCATCCTCCACCCAGCAGGTGAGCCAGAATCAAAGCCAGCATTACCCAACCAGGATTATCCTCACTGTTGTCTGCTACATTCCCATCATACTAAGCATAGGAAGGAAAATATTGTTTAAGTATTCCTGGTTTTCATATTGAAGGGCCCCCTTCTGCCTCCTTCCCTGCTGGTGCACTCCAGCACTTTTCCCTGGTCTGCTGTGCCAAAGGGATGGAGTCTTGGGAAGTTCTTCCAAACTTTATCCATAGGGTGCCTGAAGGCTTTAATAAGGTCCATGCAGATAAGTCACACAAAAAGAAATTAGCTCAAAGTTATCATTAGATGTTGTCATACATAGCAAGAGTTCCATATTGCTCGAGTTTTATACTTTCTTGATTTTGCTCACAGGCAGCTCCTCTAAGCACTGACTCTTTCTTCTCCTCAGAGCAACCAGCTGACTCCCATTCCCACCAACCAACCAACCAACCCACTCTTTTATAGCACTCTTCTTGTTATTGGCTACAGCTGTGGCCTGTTAAAGTCAGGCCAGCTCCTAATCTTTAGTAATTAACCCAGCTGCAACTCTTTAGGCAGTAAGATTACTTTCTATACTACCTTTATATTTTTATATTCTGCAGTAAAAGATGGAGGCTAAAGCTTTAATTCTGGAGCAGGCCTGGCTGGGAAACCGAAATAGGGAATTAACGCAAGGAAAAATATTTACCCCTCTACACCTCTGAACTTATTTGTTTTCTAAAGGACACTATTATTCACATTCTCTGTAAAAGAAACGTGCACTTTCTTCTCACAAAAATATTTTTATGTTTGACTACACTTATTTTTAAACTCTTATTAATACAGGGCAGAATGTGTCCCAGAACAACCAAAATAAGACAGAGGGAGAAATTATTTCTATTCTTAGAGTAATACCTCAACTTCAAGTTACCAGGTTTGAAATAGAAAAGCCGGGATAGCCAAAACTCTGGGTCTTGTTCCAATTCCATTGGTGGGCAGGAAATGGAGAGGCTTTAAGGCTACTTGTGCAACAGAAAAAAATCAAGTACAGAATTTATTCCACACAGTATTTTTAAGCAAAGGTCAGCTTAAGTCCAAAATGTTGAACTAAAATATGAGCCCCTGTGTGTATTTGTAAGCTGTGATTTAACAGCTTTGCTTTGCCTTAGTTCAGCCAGCAGCACTGTAGTTTTCTCTTTGTTCCTTCTTTTGTTAATGCGGCAAGAGTAAGAACTATTTCCAAAACTGGTAACAAAGAGTAATTTTAGCAATTAGTGCCAACAATACATATAAATTTAAGATTTAGATTTGTTCTGTTTTCTGATCCCTCTATTTTTATGCCTGAGCATTATTTTTTCAGCATCATTTCACTTGGTTCAAGGAAATTAGTTCTCAGGCTCTCACCATGCCTTGCATGTGGACAATGCACTGAGTCACTGCATCCCAGCCTGGGACTGGGGAAAATGGGTGCCAGGATGTTCTCTTTTTAGGTGGCCTCTTGGTGTTATGTGCAAGTTTGTGACCCCTGAGTGCAGCTCCCTGGAAGCAGGGCTGTTGCCTGGGTGTGACAGGGACTGGTGGTGGCTGCTGTAGGTTAGTGCTGACGTGAGCTTTGTGGATTCTCACAGCACCCCTGCCTGATTGCCTGCTGCTTTTTTGAAGATTGCATTTTTGGGATGTTTGCCTCTGATGCTGATTTCCATCACCAGTTTCATTCCTTCCATTGCCTCCCATGACCTTTTGGGGGAGTGTCTATAAATTAGATCCTGATATTTTTCCCCTGCTTTCTTTTCATTCTCTCTCTTCTTAAAGGAGTTTTTTCCTTCATTTTCTTTCCAATAAGGAATGATGCCAAATCGCTTTTCTCAGCCCTTCCTTCTGTACTCTGATTCCAGACAATAAAATATATTGGACATTTGAAATTTATTTGTAGAAATCACTTTTTAAAGGGTAAACTAATAATGAAAGCTTCAAGATACCTTAGCCACACAAACCTAAAAGCTCATGTCATAGGAGAAATGAATTGATTAGTTACCTTTGTCTTCTGTAAGCCAGTTGATGACTCAGATCTGAAGCACCAGGAAAGCCTCCTGACACACTGAGCCATTCTTGGGGCAGTTTGAGATTAACAGATGAAATATAATGCACTGCAACACAATTCAGTACCTTTAAAGCAGAGTAACAAAATGACTGTAATATCTAGATTCACATTTTGCCGGCTGGGGCTAAATCAAAGGGTTGTTTCACTCCTGTCTGCTCTGTAACATACCAGAGGTTCATTTCCTTTTTGGGGCAAAGCTGGCAGCTTTTGATGGTGTTATGTATATGCACACAGCAAGAATGGCCCAGGCTTCAATGTTGTCTCTAGGGTGTAACTTTTCAATCTTGCTCAAAATTTTTCTCATGGTCTAGAAAACAGAGAGTATTTCATCCCTCATTCTTCCCAGCATTTGAAGTTGCATCTCTAGTTATCAGCATGGCAACTGAAAAGACATTTTGTAAATGTTGTCCCATTATACAACTTTCAAGTTAAGGAAAGTTACATCCTCTATGCTTTAACTTGTTTTACATTGGGTGGCATGACCATTCACATCAGTATGTTTATTTTCATGCCTGAAATTCCAAGACTTTCTTTGTAAGCAAAGAGGAATAGTTGAGTAAAAGCACTGTCTTTAAATTATTTATGCCTCTTCTGCTTTGCAGTGGAAGTTGCTTCTCTGAACACTGTTCTAAAAGCTCCCAAGTCATTTAGCCCATTGCTTTATCTTTGGGTGATGCCATCCAAGGGTCAAAGAGAAGCTGACGTTGAAGCTGCCAGAATTTGTTTAGACAGAATCAGAAAGCTGCTGGGTACTTGATACTATTTAACAAAAGCAAAAGTATGACTATGAATATTCATAGTCAAGCCATTTACCTTGTTAGGGCAGCCCTGGCATTTTTCAGGGGAATGGAGCAGTCACTGCCCAACTGACATTAAATTACACTCACAGGTATGCCCCCTCTAAGAGCCCTGCAACAACCCAGTAAGCAGAATCAGGCATTCACCATGGAGCTGGAAGCTGATTCAGTGGCATCAGTTACTTGAGGAGACAATTCATTTAATCAGGAGGCTCTAAAGAGCCCTTCCATAGCCTTATCAGATTGAAAAGCCCTTGTCAGGCAATCCTCTTGCAGGGAGTTCTGTAGGAATACCAGGGAATTGTTTTCCTGCTGCTGTGTTTGCTATCCAAGGAGACTGCAGTGTGCAGCCATGGGCATCTCACATCTTTGGTGGACCAAGAGCAGCATGCTAATCAAATCAGAATTCCAAATATTTCCCTTTTGCTCCCAGCTGAGACAACATTTGCAAATAAATAGAAAAGAGAAAAGCACATTACTACCACTCTGTGTATTGTGAAACTTTATTCTGTCTTCAGCTCTGCTTTAGTGAGGGGTTTGAAGTTGTTGGAGCTGTGAGGATATCAATGGTTGATTTATGCTTCTTCTAAACAACATCAGCATTTACTATAAGAGTTCATTCTAGATTACATTAACAACAAACAAACACTGAGCTTAGAGATAAAGAAATATAAATATTCCTTATGCAAAATTCTCAGAACACTCCAAAAACTCACTTCAACAAACCAGAAGCTGCTGGGTCAAAACACCCACATCCTTTAACTTCAGGGCAAAATCTTAAATTCTTTGGTCCTTTTCATCTGAGGATAAAATCACAGAAACTTAGTTCAGAAAACAAACAAATATTAATAATTTGTTTTAAGTACATAATTTGCCAGAGCTGGAAGTCGCTTGTTATCAATTACAGAATTAATTTATTCCATACTTGACCTTTCAGTACTCAGTGTCAGTTTAACTTCCAAAGCATATTTATTCAAGGAGTTTCACTGAACATTGCCTGTCTTCCAAAGGAGTTCCCCATTCTGTGGTGCACCCAAAAACTGATTCTCAAACAGGTCCCTTAATTGAGGAAATTATCCTTGCTCCATGAGTAATTTACTGTTGTCTGGATCTGTGCACCCATATCTTATGTGAATATAAGAAAAATGTAGAAAGATCAAGATATTCTTAATTCAATCCCTAAACAAAATGCAAATGAAAACATAACTTACCTTACCTAAAGGATAGGCTGTCATATTCCTCTAAACTAAGTGATATCATTTTCACTTTGATCAGCAGTCAGAGTAGACTATGAGAATACCAACAAAACATGTTCATTTTTATTCGTTTCTTCAAACTGTCACTTTCATAAACTCTTTCCTCCTGGTGTAATTAATGAGTGTGACTGTAAACTACCACTGACAATAAAATCTGCATTTTAGATATGAGTGTTATTTAGCCAGATTCTCAGGACTGTTCTTGTGCCTCTCATTCAGACCTATTGGACACAGATTATCCTGTGAGGAAACAGGCATCAAACACACAAAATTAACAGTGATTTCAGCAAGCCCAAGGTATAGCTTGTAGAAACCAAAAACTTTCTGAAATTCATAATTTAAAAGTGTTTTCAGACAGGACAAAATATCCTATTTCTGTGAAAAACTGGTACTTTTAATTTCAGAAAATGACAGGTGAAAACAAGCAAAGAGAAAGGGATTCCATGAGATCCCATTGCTGGATCCTGGCTGTCTGTAAAACACACAGTAAGCAGAATCAGGCATCCACCATCGGAGTGCCCTTGTGTTGCACCTGCAACATTGCACATGTTTTTTCACAAAATCCTTCCTTTATTATTTTAAAATCCCACCTTTCTACCCCACATCACTTGCTGGATTTGCACACGTGAAACTTAATTGTGCTACTGCTTCCTTTTTTCATTAGGGATTTTTTTGGCATGGATTATAACTTCCTTACTCTTAAGAAAATGTGCTTTGCTATGATCAGTTCACTGAACCCACTAATAACCTGTGCCTTGCTTCAGGGCAGTATTTGGATGCCCCTAAAGACCCTGGACATCCTCCCAGCTCCCTGCCATGGCCCCAGTGCCACCACATGCACCACAGGTGACAGCAATATCCAGCGGTGCCAAGCTCTTTCTCCCCATCTTGTTTCTGGCCAGTTGCATTCTTGATTTATGCTGGATTTTATTGTGTGTCTCCAGCCCTATAAATAGTTATCTGCAGGGTAACTAGAAGCAGCTGTGTCCATTCCTCCAGTGCTCATATCTTACATTTCACACACTGCATTTTGTGCTGTTCTGCTGGTAATAAATGGCGTCAGATGGTAGGTTAGCTTTAGGCTTTAAAATTTCTCTTATTTTTAGTTATTCCGGCTCTCAAAAGAAGTGCATTATACTGAAACACACTATTATTAGACTTTTTGTACTAGATGTATAGGCATATAGTATAAGCCTTTTGTCTAGGCAATCTAAAACCCATTTTGAACATATAATGAGAAGTATTTACCAAGTAAAGTTTCTTTTTTAAATTGGAGACCCCATTCCTGGCACTACTAATTATCTAGAAGAATGAACTGCCTCACAGCAAGTGGGTGTTACACTCTGTTGCCAGAGAAAGAGGTGCAAGCACATTCTTTTTGGTGGTTCGTGACTATTTTTAACTTTAATTTCCTTTGTAATTATTTCCTTTCCTGGATTCATAAATCTGCAGTAGCCTGTTATATAAATCTCAGCTATCCCATGTTTACAAATAATTCTGGCTTATACTCCATGTTCTTTGCACTTTGGAAATTCCCACAGACTTGAAGTTTGGGTGTACAAAGACAGACATAGGGATATCACCCCATGTTTAATACCAGCTCTGTACAATAAGCCTTTTTTAATAGCAAATATCCACCTACATTTCTTTTCAACCTCCTCCAGGGTTTTTGTTGGAGAAGCCACTTTTCACTTGGTGTCTCGATGACTGCTGTGTGGCAGGACCATACTGAGACTTTGTGGGAGTTTATTCCTTTCATTACTTGTTCATTTTTTGGTTTAAAAGTGAAAAGGATGGAGGAATCCAGCAGTGAATTCTTCATGCACAAATATAACATGGATTTTAAGGGGTGATATAATTGTGCCACTCAGGGAATAATGATGCTTAAGTGCAGATTTTAGGAAAATTATTTAGGGGTGAAAGAAGAGATGTGAAGGTAATAATTGTGGCACAAAAACCAGACCCAAGGCTGTCAAAATTGTGCTTGTGGAGAGCCATTAAACACAGGAAACAGTGATGGTTGATTATTGTAAATTACTGTGCAGTGCAACTTACCTGTGTTCAGTGCTTGAAATCTTGTACCCTAAGTGACCAAGGACTTTGGAAGTTGCCTAGGAGATCCTCTGGCTCATTATACACCTCTAATGTCATCTTTTCCCAATCTTTTTGGGTAGATGCTTGGCAGGATTACTTTGAGGCATAGAGGTGACCACACTCAGCTAGAGCAGTGCCTGCTGCTGTGAATGGTTTAAGTGACTTCTTTACCTGGATTTTCCAGGTCTCCTGTGCTTTCCAGGGTTAATGGGAAAAACAAAACCTGTAAGGACTGTGTCTTAATTCACTGTGGACACTTTCACTTCCAAATGTTGCAGTGCCAAATTGCAAAGTTCCTGCATCTTACCTTCCAGCTTCAGTGTGAGCAAGGTGACTTTAAAAATGTCACTAAAATAACAAACAGCAGTAGAAATGGAAGAGGAAAGGCTTCAACACATACTGCATCCAGGGAATAAATTAATGAGGTGTTAGGTGACCATGGGGAGATCCCAAGCCCACAGCTTGGAGAGTGGGATCATGCCAGGAGAGAGCAGAGTAGCACATGTGAGGCTTGCTCCTGTTCTCAGTGGAATCACTGGAAGTTGTGACCATGGCATCCATGGAGGCAGGGTACATGCCATGAATATTACCCAGAGACCCTGAGGAAGTGTGGCTGACACTTTCACAGTGTAATCACTGCAGATCCCACCTGGCTCATGCACAAAACAGTGCAAATAAATATAATGTTACTGGTAATAAAATATGGTGATGGAAACTGGCTGATGGTAACACTTAGCATTGCTAATACACAGCTCACAAGCTTGGAGACACACGATTTTGGCGATTTTAACTAATAAATACTTCACTAATTATATTTACAAGGAAAAAGTAATTTATAAACAAGCAATTTATCACATTTGCATTCATTAAACTAAGCAGCTTCCCTGATTATATTCTGACTATTCTGCTGTTTGCCACCCTGCAAGAGTGAGGTGGTTTTTGCCTTCAAATGAAATCAGCTCTTCATTTTTTCCATCTCATGGGTAGCTTGCAAATGACAGCTCAACATTTTCTGTTTGCACAGTGAGTCCTCTCCATCTACCTGAGCCATCCTTGAAAACAGTCAACACCAGCAGGTGCCCTTGAACCACAGGTCAAAGTTACTGAAACTGTTGTTGTTGAAAAGAGAGCACTGCTCACCATTTCTGTGCTGCCTCAAGAGCTGTTATCTGAAATCCTGGATGCTTCCTATGGCAGTGGCCAGAATGGGGAGATAGGGAAGCACTATCTTCTGGCAGAAGGAGCTGCACAGTTTCCCTTTCAGCCTGCAGTCATCCCACTTCCCTGGCTCAACATGTGCACAGGAAAGGGTTTGTTGATACACTTTGAAATGTGTTTATGGAGTTTACACTTTTATTTTTATTCAATTTACATTTGCAAGAGGCAGGGAAGGAAACCAAAAATCATATCTACTATGAAAAGTGTTTTCAGTATTAACTGTGCAAGGTAAGAAATGCTGCTCCTACCAGATTTTACAAGAGAGACTTCCAAATCTTTAGAAACAGGGCTTCTGCTAAACTGGCAGTATTCCTTTGACTTTGACCATATTAATCATTGCTTTTGCAGACTTAGCAAAAAGGAAAACTGCTGGCTTTAACACCAGCACTCCCACAAAAAAGCAAGCCTACTCTCTTTTGGCCTAGTGCAATGTAGATGTCAGCTTAGTATTTCAATCTAAGAACAAGCGTCTCCATCAGCCCAGTCAGCCCTTCCTGGCAGGGAGCAGCCCTGGATCAAATGGTATCCCCTAGTTGCATTTCTCTTTGTCACTGTCACCATAGACACATCCTCTGAAAGCAAAGGGCCCAAGAGTGATGCAGCTGACTGCTGAGCAGGGGGCATAATTCAAGCACCAAAATGGCTTTTTGACCAGCCAAGCTCCTGGAGTTGTTTCTTAATCAGCTCTTTTAATACTTTGTATTGATTATGGATTTAATCTGAAGCCCACTAACACCAGTAAGGACAGGCTGTGCCACAGGGCTCTGATGATGATGACAGAAGTGATGGATGTAGTGTAACTCTCTGCAAACACCTGAGTCCTCCTGAATACTCATTTGTTTTTTTACTATTTGCTCTCAATTTTCTACATGTTTCCCTCTTTGACACTTGCTGCTGCATCTCCCACCTGCCCTTCTCCAGCTCCCTGGGTGTATCTTATGCAGAGGGATGGAGGAGGTTAGTGCTGACAGATTGGAAAGAGGCAGGGAGAGCAGGAACAAGGAGAAACTGCACACCAGCAGAGCAGTGAGCTTCTGACAGGGTGACTTGGCAGCTCCCGCTCCCCTGTCCAAGGTGGATATAACTTCTGCAGAAGCAAGACAGTAGAGGAGTTATGATGAGGGCAGGGAGCTCAGAAAGGGCTTGGAAACCGTACCTGGATGGTTTCCAGCTGTGTTGTTCATCTGTCTTCTGAACAAGCAACCCCAGATTGGGACCTTGGCACGGCCTTTTGGTGGTATTAGCAGTTTTCCAGCTCCCAGGGCACACAGGCCTCAGTGTGGGTCTGACAGGGACTTAGAGGTGACGCCTGCTCTGCCTAGCAGGGGCATGTGCTGAAAACTTGCAGCTCTGATCTATCAGTCCCAAGTGAGGGTATCAGCAGGAGTGCTGGGCTGAAAATACCCCAGTTTCTCTCCCAGCAAAGCTGTGTCTGGTGCACAACTGAAATGAGCTGTGAGCACACACAGCACAGCCCTTGATCTCACAGTTGAGACCTAATGACCTTGAGAAAATGAGCACTGAGCTTCTTTCCTACTTCCTCAGTCACCTCTGAGGGTCACCTTTGCCTCAGCCCAGCCACAGCAACAAAGATGAAAAATCACTTTAAAACAGAGTTCTTGTGTTTTACAACAATATTGAGCTCTTTGGGCATTTCTCTCTGGGAATGAAAAGATTGTGACCTGAGAGTTGAAATTGAGAATTATTTTAATTTTAGTGACGGAATAATAAAAGCTGATAACACCTGTAGGTACCAGCAGAATTCAGTATACTCAGAAGGGCTGCTCTTTGGGGTTGAGGGTTATGGTGGATATTTGTTTGAGGGTGTGTGCTCTGTTTACATTTTAGACTCAGGCAAGGGAGTCCACTCTTGTGTGTGCTGTTTTGTTTTTCTTGCCTGAACTGCAGGGCTGTGTATTTTAAATTCAAAAAGTGGAAACTCCAGCATGTACTTCAAAAGATTATCATGTATTGTTTTAAATTCTGTGCTGGACCTACAAGAAAGTATCAGCAGCTCTCTGAGCTGTGGGAGTCCTTCCTCAGGAGCTGCCCTGGCCCAGCTCCAGTAACAAAGTGCCTACCAGAACCTTCTGTTCAGCTAAGAACTTCCTCAAGTTCCCAGTTGAACTTTATCAATGCCTTACTGATACCCAGGTCCTGTAAAACACAAAGACATGCCATATTGAATTAAACATGTTTCTCTGGCATGTGCAATGTTAAGGGACAATTGCTCAGGCAATTTCATTTACTATTTCAGTAAGAGCTTTCATAAAAAATTCTGGTATTGGTGGGCCCACATCACCTCAAACATCAGCTTTATGCTTTTATGCTTTTCAAGCTGTTAAGATGCTGCTTCTGTAGAGTCTCTGGCTTTACCCAGACTGATAAGGAGCCTCTAAAGCAACCTGTATTGATTCCAGCCTGACAAAGGTAGCCCTGGCAGCAGCATTAGGTGTCCTTCAGATGATCTATGCACAAAGTCTCTCCCATTTGTCACCAGCAGCTGCTTGAGGGCAGTTCCATCCCCACAGCTCAGCCAGGGAGCAGATTACATGAGCTCTCCTCAGCCATTGCAGTGTTAAATCAGCCCAGCTGCTTCAGGCAGCCACAGCAGCAGCACAGATCAGAATGGGCTGACTGCAGCAGTGGTGTTGGTGAGGAGCCCTCCAGAGATTCACTCCCCTAGTGAACTGCTGGGCTGAGCTCTGGCACAGCACTAACAGGCAGCTCTGTGTGTCTAAAGCTGCCACCACCTTCCCAGCAAGGATTGTCAGAACACAGCCTTAGGATAGGAAATGCTAAAATTGCTGTTGGGATTTAAACCCAGGGATCACCTTCTCAGGTGATAATGCCATCTCTCACCAAAGTGCTCCAGAGCCTTTTCTACGTGCATGTCCCTGACAGTGGGTTCTTTAAAGGGCAAAAGGTTCCTGCAAATCCTCTGAGTACTAGAGGACTCATTGCCACTAGCACCACTGACAGGACTTACCTTAGAGTCAGATGCAAAAAATCATAATTAAACTGAAGAACAGCCCTGCAGTCCTCTGTGTGTAATCTCTAGCTCAGTAATTCCTTCTGCAAAACTGACTCTTTTCTCATTAGATACAAACAGAACTGGCCCAAGTTCATTTTCTGCATAGTAACTGAAAACTTGTGATAAACCCCCAATATATTGGGCAGTATCAGTAGGTGAGCAGGTCTGCTGGCACTTTTGTGCTCCCAAGCAGCATGTGGCCCTTAGATAGGGCTATCTGGAAATGAGCTTTCCCACCACAGGACCGACATACCACACTCCAGGCTGGCAGTATTTGCTTTCCCTTCCAGTTTCCTGGTTTGTAAATTCTTCTCATAGCTCCTGACTCTCACAGGATGGTACACACCACCAGGTAGGTTTTTTCCCAACTGTAGCTGTACTTTTATATTTCTCACCTGGTCTGACTGCATCTTGTAGGTTCATCTCATTATCTTTGCAGCCTATGAAAGAGAAAAGAAAATGCAGAATCCCTTATTCACTGTACCCAGAACTCCTCAATTTGCTGGTCTTTAATTAAAAATTGACCTGTTTGCAAGTTCAGAAGAAATAAAAACTACATTGACAAAAGAAGAAAAACAGTTTTTTCCACCTTTTAAAATTTCTCACAAGTTAATTACCACTGTCAATCTATAATCAGAAAGAAGAAGGGCAAATTTTATTTTGTTCTTATTGAACCACATGCAAAGACTGAATTTTATTATGATACAAAAGGAAAGAATTTGTCATCATTAACTGTAATGTTTTCGGGAAGGAGGTTAGATAGGAGACTTAGCATCATTAAAGGTTTTTATCTAAAGATTTCCTGCCTCAAGTAATTGTTCTGAAGAAGTAAACACACAGAGAGATTATGTCATTAAGTCTCTTTAATGAAGTTCTGTGGTAAGTGCTGTTTTGTAGGCTCATTTGAAGATTTTTTTGAACAAAATCTCTGGGGTTTTGTTTACTTATTTTGCAGATACTTTGCAAAACTGTGACTAAATAATAAATTTTGTGTTCACTCTATTGCTACTAGCTTAGTTCTTTGAAATCAAATGGTGTGGCTGTTATGGGGCTCCTTTCTTTAATTACCAGTGGAGCCTCAGGAAGCTAACACAGATACAGCAAATTTGGTTAAAAAGATGATTTTTTAAAATTCTCTTTTATAATATTAATTTCTAAGCATAAGCATCTGGTTAAACTGCTGCACATGTCTGTGCAGGGCTGTAAAACTGTGTGGTTTATACAAAATGCCTGTGAAGGATCACCTACTCAGACATTATCAGTATTCTTTGTTGAATTACTCTGAATATTCCTCCCATTCACTGGGCAGTTCCTAACACTGCAGTGTCTGCATTTCTCTTTCTGAGAATTAATCCACATATTACACATAACCCTGACTTGGGCAATTTATTCTTTCTGGGTTCCCATAGCTTGAAATACTGAAGCAGATTAACAGAGACCAGTTCCTCAACATTAGATATATGAGTACTTTCAACTTTTATGGAGACTACAAAGAAATTTCTGTAGGTACTCTTCCTATCAGCAAATCTGCAGCACTTTTGTCTTTTTATCTGGTAGTACAACATTCTAATTTCAAAAGCAACTTTAAAGTGTTTTCCCAAAGAGATTTCTCCTCAGGTCCCTCAGTAAGATGTTTCTCTGAAGGAATCTCATGAGAACTTGTTGCCTGCTCTTGTACAGCAGGCATGGTCTATCGGAAATTAATTTAGAACATTTTCCAGAATGGAGCTGCATTCTAGCAGCTATTGGTGGTGCAAGTAATGCTCCATTGTGCCACCAATGAACTGTGTGATTATACAATTATTTTTCCTTTAGTGTAGGACCTGACCCCTCTAACAAAGTTTTGACCCTTCTTAATTTGTGGGGCAGTGTAAAGCTTGTCTTTACTGACTTCATTATGATATTACTTCTCACCTAAAACTCTTTTGGAAGCATGGAAAGTGAGGGGAAATAATCTGCCATTTCCTTTCTCGTTGCACTCTTCAGTGGAATTGCTGGTAGGAAATCTGTAATGCCAATGATTTTTCAAGTGCTCCCATCTTTCTCAAGATTTCCATGGAGTGTGGTCTCTTTTTCAACACATACATATGCAGAAAACTAGGTAAAAACTCATGAAGGAAACAAAATTGTGATGAAAGGAATCTTATCACTTTGGAAAATACCTGTTTGCCAGAGTTAGATTCACATGAAAACAACACCTTGCTAAACATGTGACAAAGAATGCATTCTCTTTCCATACGTCAGCATAAAGAATATTATTTCCCCCACCCAAACTTACACATGGGAAATTAATAAAAGAAGAGAATTGTTTTATTAACACATTCTGCTTCCAAGTACCTCTGCAGGACCTGCACCATTAGTGAGGACATCATGGAAGAGGCTTGAGTGAAGGAGGTCAGAAGAACTGCAGCAAAAACTACATTATTCCTCCCTTACAGAACCTCTAAGGCTCTCTGCTCCAATTTCAATTTTCCACTTTTCCTGCTTCTTCATTTCCAAAGGCACATTAAGGAAGAGGGAGCATTTGTTCTCTGTCTGTTTCTTTCTGAATAATGAGCGATCATTTGTGCTATATGATTAGGGCTTGCTACATTCCAAATTAATTAAAAATTAAAGAGAAAAAAAGAAAAGGAGGAAAATTTTAGCATCTACAGGGTCGAATACCTTGGACAACACAGCTGCAGAGTTGTGTGGTGTGGGATGACTGCTCTTGGCTTTTGATGCTGTGGGCATGTGAAGGAGGCCTCAGCCATGGTGGTTTGAGTAAGCAAGTTCTCAGGATAAAGCCTGAGAATTTTACCCTTCTCAGGATAAAGCTTGTGCAGTTTCTTGGCAGGCTGAGCCAAGGTACTGCAGGGCCCTGTTCTCTGAGGTAAGGCTCCTTTGGAACAGTACAATATGCTCTTTGAGGTGTTTTGTTAATAGCATCCCAGCACGCAGGTAGGACGTAGCTCTCCTCCCACAAAGCAAAATTACAGGAACAATTAATAAAAGGTCTCCAATTCAGGGGATTATTCTGCCTGTGACTTAAGCCTGAGGAGGATCATTATCACCAGCCAGCAGAGGATCTATAAATAACCCATGGAGCTCAGTTTAGCCTCTCAGGGGGAATTCAGAGCTTTGTCTAAGTATGGTTTGAGGCAAATATTATCATAAAGCAACTTATTGTTTTACTTCACAGTGGTGAGGAAATCAGCGTTTCTTATTATCAGGACAACTGACATTATTCCAGTCTGTCACCAAGACTTGTGGCAGATCAGGGAGAAAGAGTGAGGCAAAACTGCAATTCCCCAGCAAGCACCTTTCTCAGAAAAGGGGAGAAGAGGATACCCTAATTCTGAAAATGCTCACTGATAGTTGTGGAAGCAGGCCCAATCCACCCCTTCATGGACAGGTAGAGCAGGAACAGCAGGCAGGCTCCTCTTCCACACCAGAAATGCTGTTTTCATAAAAATTTATTTCATGTCTTCCTATAAAGGCTGTGCACACGTTCTGTCTGGCCGAGTATTTTGCATCTCCCTCAGCTGGGTGGTCAGGAGATGAAGACTTGCAGGCTTTATCAGATAGTGAAGTTATGCTATTAATTTAGTTTGTACATTCAACCCCATGCCTGGTGATGTGGTCCTTGCTTTAGTGAAAAAATGTTGCATGCCTGCCAGTGAAAACATACAATATTTTTCTTGCTAAAACAGTGATATTACCTCCAGAAATGTTGATAAATCCATACACAAAAGCAAAGCAGTCCAATACCATGCTGCTAGAACTATGATCCCTTAAAAATAATGCTTGAGTAGGCTAGTTCTTCTATTTTTATCAATTCAACATTATTTACTTGTTATTAATGGCAACAGAAATTATTTTATTATTCTTAAGAACACAACCTCTCTGTTTTATCTGTCTAAAGATACTGAAGCAGCCTGATACTTCCCTTATTTATGAGCAGCAGCCAAGGGTTAACTGAGGAGAAAAAAAGGAGGCTTATAAATGGATGTCCTATCCCTGGAAGGGTTCAAGGCCAGGTTGGACAGGGCTTGGAGCAACCTGGTCTGCTGAAAGCTGTTCCTGCCTATGGCAGGGGGTTGTAACCAGGTGATTTTAAGGTCCCTTCCAAACCAAACTATTCCAAGATTCTCTGCAAAACACCTTTTTCTACATGTCAAAACTGTACCACTCTACCTGGAAAATAGATACATAATAGTCCATCCAGTGTGAAAATAATTATTTATATACCAGTCTATGAAAATAAGTGGATAAAGCACTCCCATTGTGAGGTCTCTGTAGGGAAACTGGCCTTGAAGCTTATGATTTCAAAAGATTGTGATAATAAGGTGCCATGGTTGCACTCAGAATAGGTCAAATTAGGTTAGAATGGTTTCAGTCAAAAAATCCATTTATGATCGACACATTGCACAATGAAATTAAAAATGAAAATAATAAGAGGAAGAGCAAGAGCTTACTTAGCAGTTTCAGGGCCCTGAGTGCACCAAGAGAACAAATTACACAGTTGCCATTTTGTAAATTAAATCTACTTTTTCATGGCAATGTAAAAATAATTTTAAAAATTCAACTTTCCAACATTGCTACATTTTAGCAATATGGAGGTAATTTACAGAATTTGTGGAATCTGCATTTCTGGGCATGTGTTAGAACAGGCTATACAAATATCTGTGTGAGTTACTACACTTGATCCCAGAGAACAGAATTTATGGCTGGGATTTTACACAGCCCTACATATCTGTGATTTCATAGACCTCTATTGCAGCAAAGCAGATTGTTACTTAAATGTGGTATCCCCTAATCAACCCCTGCCATATTATATTATTTACCTTAATGGTTTTGTAGGTAAGAAAGCTTGATGCATAATTTATAAGTTGTTCTGTACACTAATAATGGATGTATATGAAAAACACATTTTCCACAACCTAGGTAAGAGACTCTCACCACATTTGGCCAACTTATTGACCTTGCTGTCTCAAAAGGCAGGAGAGGAAATGTACTCAAAAAGCAGCCAGGCTAAATGGAGTGACCTGTACATGTTCTGTATTTCATCATCTGAAAGACCAGTTGTATTTACTGTTACTGCAATCCCAACACAAAAATGTATTCCCAGAAGCATTCTCTGGAGTAGAGCACAGTGACTGCTAATACAGCAGCAAGATGGCCAATCCAAATTCAGAGCAAAGGAGCTGGGCAATGACCCAAATATATTTGCCTGAGCTGTGACTTGGTGAATGAGAAATGAACATTTTTGTTGGTTAAGAGCAGCTCGCGCACAAAATGTTTTATTTGCCTTATCCCCAGCCTGGTCTGATTTTAGATGTATGTCAAAGTCCTTTTTTATCCCTGAAAATTAATGAAAATTATTTAATTTCTCATGCACTGATAAAGAGGTATGTATCTTTTATATCAGCTACTATTTTTTGCTTTTTGCCAATGCTTTACTTAAAAGCTCATAAAACTAATGGGTTTGTTCTAATAAAAAGGAAAGCCCTTGAGACCTCATATTCCCTGGCTGCACAGAGCTGCACAGATGAGGGCAAGCTTCTCATAAATCCCTTCAAGCTGAAAGATGTAGTAAAACTTAGGCTTTACTGTGTTTTGGAAGCCAGGAGGCATTTGCAGGCATCTGCAGCATCGAGGGACGTACCTGTTTACCTCCATGCTCCAAAGAAACATGTTCAGAAAGCAGCAGGAATCATCAACCCTGGAAACTTGCGAAGAAACCTCGTCATGTAACTGTCTTGGTTTATTATCCACTTTTGTCTTTGCTACCTCCACTTCCAGGGTTCTCAGAGATGAGTTCAGTTGGTGCCCAAGCTGTCATCAGTATGAAAAACTACTACTTTTCCAGCTCTCACAAAATCCTGCCTGTCCTGTGACAGGGAAGTGGTTATTTGTGACAGCTTGTGCCTTTCCAGTGTCTTCTCTGGTTTCTGCAAAGGGAAGAAATTATCATCATCTCTTTACAGCTGCCAGCTATGACTGCTTCTGAAAGCACTTTCAAACCTTTTCTAGTGAAAAGAGGTACAGGCAGATCATCTGGCCCTAAACTTGTTATGAACTTAACATTTGGAGTAGTGGCTACACCACAGCAATTATTTATGTTCTTTAAGCTCTTTGGAAAAAAAATGAAGCACTCTGTAAGCATTAAACATCTGTTCATATGGCAACACGAGCGTTCCCAGGGGAGCGCTTGCACAACGTGAAAGGTCTAAAATGCAAACACTTTTTAGAAGCACCAAATTCAGGTGGACTCAGGTCTCCTGTCTCAGGCACTTTGCCCACAGGCCCTGCTCAGCAGTGCCCACTTGTCACATTCACATCACTCTGACAAGTGAAGCTCCCTGGATGAGTTGGGATTATCAGGAAGGAGGAAGCTGAACACCCCAAGCCTTGAATAGAAATCCAAGGTGGCTTTTGTTCTTGGGACCTTTTCACCTTCTCCCTGATGTCCTCTACCTGTGTTTTCCCTGAGGAAATGTGCAAGTCTGATAGGAATCAAAACCTTGCAGTTACCCTTTTGGCATTTAAACCCCCACTTCCAGCAGTGGATTCTGGTAGAGCTGCTATCTCCAAGTTCTTACCATGCCTCTAATATAATTACCATGCCTGTGATAATACAGAAAAACTTAGAGGAAGCTGGTAAAGCAATCCCTCTCAGAGCTTTCCCTTTCTGACCACAATGTACCAGCTGACCTCAGGGACCAAATATAGGTGGCTAAACTGGAAAGCCAGTTAGATTCCCCTGTTACATTCCCTAATGCAGGCATTTAGAGTGATTGTTTGGAAGAGCTGCTCCTTTTCTGCACTGATACATAAGGGAGGTAGGAAGGCTCTTAATCCATTACTTAAATTAGAAGTTAGACAGTGTGATAGTCTTCTCTGCTCCTGCCGTGGCTCACTGCAGGATGTCCACCTGAGCTCTGAGGCAATTTAATAATTAGGATGTAAATTGGAGGGAGATGGATTTTAAAGGCTCTTTGCCTTTAATACTGCAATAGTTATCTAGCTTGAAAAAACCACATGCACAAATCCACTGTGTTGCTGCATGCAGTCCCTAGACAACAACAATGGCGTTCAGCCATGGAAAATTATTTACTTGGACAAAGATGAAGGATTCTAGAGTAGCTTTCTAACAAAGGACAAGACAGAAGCAGGTAAAACACCTAATTACTTTCAAGACAAGTCCCTTTAGATTTAGGGAGAGCATTTCGTAGCACTAATGGGTGCCCAGGCAGCAAATGCCCTGCCTTGCCCTTTTTCTAAGGGTGTAGACCTGCCACAAATAGGACAGAGTGGAAGATTATGTCATTCTGAGATACTTATCCATTCCAGCCCTGCCTCTGCTGTAAAAAGGTTTAAATGGGATTTTTTTATTTCTTAATTCTGGCTTAATTCTGATAAGAGGTTTTATGGCCGTGGGCTAGGTAGGTTTGTTGCATTACACTGGCTGAAAGGTTATAAAGACAGCCATCACTGGGAATTACATCTCTGGTTTCCCAAGACTATTCCCTTCATTTTACCTAGAAGTACTTCTGTCACAAGACCACCATACTTCTCAGCCACACAAATTTTAACAGCTTACATTGTTATAATATAGTAATATAGTGAATAATAAATATTAAATCATGTGTCTCATAAATAAATCTGTAAATCAGAGCAATGCACCAAAAAAAATCAAGCTACATAAAATAATGAGTTTTAACAAAAATCATGCAGCTTGTAATTTTTTTATATAGGCAAGGCTCAGAAGAATATATACATTTACTTTCAATCCCAAATTTGTGCCTGGAACAACGTCCTCTGCCAGTCAGTTTTAATAGAAACATAGGATCTGCCATGCTCCATTATGCCCATGATCCATCAAGTCCAATACTGTCCCCTCTGCCTGGCAAATGCAAGATGCTTCAAAGGAAGGCAAATTGTCCGTTGTGCACTTGGCCAATTTTTCAATTTGAATAGTCCATTGTGCAAAAGCCACTCCATCCTTCATGTCGAGTCCTTGTCCCATGTGGTTGCAAATGTTAAAGTAATCAAATGGCATGAATGACCCAATGTACCGCTTTAATATTTTAATAACATTTAAGGCTGTGTTTATGCTCTGGTTGGGTCTGTTTCTCTTGAACTGTCAATTGTTTTTGTGCACAATGCTGCTCACATTCATTCTCATTACCTCTCCCATTTCTATTTCAATTCAGTAGCTGAATAAATCAATAGTATTCACAAATCTCCACAATTTTGGGCCAGTATTAAAAAATCACTTCTGATTTTAAATAGACATTAGAGGATATTTCTATTAAACAGCTACAAACAGGATGCACTGGTCAGAGCCTTGCAGGAGTGCTCCATAGAATTCCCATCATTTGAATCATATTCTGCTGCTGCTGAACTGGGTCCAGATGCCTCAGTAAGAACTACTGATAATTATTGCTGCATTGCATGGGGATGGCAGCAGAGGGAAAAGAGGAAAGATGGGCAAAGTAAAGGAATATAAGTAGGGAACTTACATGGGAACAAGCAAGCTTTATGTGCCTCGGAACACAAAATTTGCTGCTTATTTTTCTTCATGGGATGTACAGTCAGGTTTAACATCTCAGTATGTGACAGGGATCTTTCAGCTCCTGCAAGTCAAGGGCATCCTTGTGCCTTGTATCTGGACTTTATTTGTGGTTTCCACAAAACTGGGTGCCTGCTGATTATTTAATTTGCTCAGCATATCTAATCTAATAGGGCTGCAGGGAGACACTGCTCAGGACAGTGTCTAGCAGTCCTTTCAGGATCTAATGAGCTGTGTTGTGTTAATTGTGGGAATGTCACAGGGAGAAAAGGGCAAATAATGATATACTGAAGCTTCCTTCCCTCTGAATACCTACCTCCTTTCTGTGGCAAGATGGCTGAAGCAAGCTCTTGCCTCCTCCTCAAAATATTTCAATAATTTCCTATGTATCTTACTGGTTTGGGGACAAGTCAGTGTACCATTCTTGGCTTTTCCAGAACTTTGCTCATGTTCACAATAATTTTCACACTCCCCTTTTTACACTGCAAATGCAGATGCTACAAAGTTTAGGTATGTGAGGCTCCTGAAGTTTTCTTTTCTTTTTTTAATGTAATACTGCAGTTCAGTTATTTTCTGTTGATTACATATGTAAAAGGGATTTTATTAATTTGAGAATCCAATTTTGGCCATAATGCAAATTTTTAAAATGCCTCTGTAAGTCTTTCAACATACTGGTTTTACACACAGGATGAACACCTAATGTATATTTACTCACCTGATTTTAACAAGCCCCTGAATAACCTTTGGATCTCTTCAAATGAATTCTATGCCCACATCAAAGTCCACAATGTGCAAATTCCCAGTTTTCCAAAATCTGGCTTGCAAGCACATATTTCTGTCAACAGTTTTTCCATCTGATAAGGAAACAGTTTGTATCACTTTCCCCTTATGGGCTAATGTTGATGCTTAGAATTTCAATGTTTCAGGGCTTACTCTACCTCTGGCTATTCAGATGAATTTCCTTTGAGCTCTCTATTGGTAAGAAATCCCTGTTAGCTGAACCTGGAAGCTTAAGGGGTGGGATTCCTAGACAAAGCCCTCATTGTTGCAGGCAGTTTCCACACAGCAGCTCTGGTAATGTAATGAAAAATACTGAAGGAGATGGAAATACCTCTATTATAGGCATATAAATGCTTTCTGCATGAAAGACACTTCCTAGTGTCTGTCTGTCATGTTATCACAAAATACTTGGCCTTCTACTCAAGCTCTTCTGCTGAATAAGCAGCTCAGCTCTCATCCTCTGAGTTTTAATGGGAGCTGTAGTTGCAGTTTACTCCTAAAAACCAGGACAGGGATATTTGAAAAATTAATGCAGCATCTGAGGGTCTCCTGAGTTTTACCTTTTTGCCTTAATTTGTCTGAGGTACCAGTCCAGTTGGACTTGGCTCTGCTCTGAAACCCTAGGAAAATTTCTCCCAGCTTTTCATGGGTTACTGTTCCTACTGAAAGCCAAATATCAATCTCAAACTTCACTGATTGTGGTTGCAATGGGATTGATGGAATTGACCTGAACTCACAAAAAAAAAACCCCAAAAACCCCACAAAAACAAAACAAACAAACAAAAAAAAAACCAAAGCAAAAAAAAAAAAAAAAACAAAAAAAAAAAAAAAACAAAACAAAACAAAAAAAAAAAAACACAAAAAAAAAAAAACCACCAAAAAAAACAAGACAAGATCCCTAAAGGTTTTTTTGCTTTGCTTAATTTGGAAACTAAAGTGGGAAATGTGATGTCCATACCTGTGTGTCAGCACCTGGTCACACATGCTGGGTACCACAGGGACCACTGAAAGACAGAAGTGCTGAGGTTCTTTTTCCTTATTTTTATCTCTACAAACTTCTTCCTTCCCAAAACACATATTAATTCAGTGGGACATAACCTGTTATTGACAACAGAAGAGTTATTCTAATTTTCTTGACAAAAGATTTTGTATCTTCAATATATTCTAAATTGCCTGCAGGGAATAATTGATAATAATGTCATATCTCCCTTTTCCCACACTTTCTCATCTTCTCTGTTAGTTGCTTCAAAGATTGTTACCAGCAGTGTAACAGGAATAGTCTTTTTCCAAATATCCTGTTTGCTTGGGGTTTTCTTCTTTTTGTTATTGAGCACCTCTCAGTTGCTAGAAATGCTGGTCTTTCCTCACTCCTTTTTATGAACACTGGCTTTTCTTACATATAAGGCAGGACAAGTGTGACAGAAGTACATATAGATTTTTTTTTCATTTCATAACACAGTATATGGGATCCCCAACCTTTTATAGAACACCTCCACTTGCCATGGTGAGGTGAGTTAAACATGTTCTATGCTGTGGAAAAGCAGGGTGTTGGCACCTGTGGCTGCTTGAATCAGACTTGAGGCTTCACCATGCCTCTGATATCAATTCTGATTAATTACTAATGAACGTTTCTGTTTCTTTCTTAGTTCAGAGGTGAGCTGAGGCCTCTTTATAAGAGGTTTATTACCTGGAGGCTTAAGACTAACCCACCAGTTGCCAATATCATCTCCTGCTCCCCTGGGAATGATGACACTCAGAGAGCTCAGCCCTTCACTCAGCACTGAACAGCATTTCAAGGGTAAGAATTATTTGGTAAAGCTGGAAACACGCTTTCTGCTGTACCAGATAATGAGGCTTTTATTTCCCTTGGCCCCAAATGGCTCTGGCGCTGCACAGGAGGAGGTGCTCCCACTCACAGCACAGCCACAGTGCTTAGCAGGCTCTTCCTTTGATCTCCTCCCCCTGGTAGCTGTCCATCCCTCTGCCACAGGATGGAAAGCAGGGGTTTGGGATGACCCCCTGAGTTGCTGTCACTCAAACAGAGAGCACCTCTGCTGGAATGTTATCACCTACTCCACAGCAGCCCACAGAAGGAGAGATTACATTTTCAATCAACACTGTGCACTGTGGTATTTACTCCTCTTCCAACCAGAGGAGTTTAATGCTCTGAGGCACAGCAAGTAGTTAGGACCAGATGGTATTTATCCAATGATGAGGTTTAAGGAAAGTAGGCTCTGAACTATGACAGAATCAGGCAATCTTTCAGTCAGAACTGCCAGACACCCTGGTCAAGGGGCTTAGAAGAGTGCAAACCTGGATGAAGGGTTTTCTCTTCAGGGAGCCATGCAGCTCACTCAGATTTGTCTTTCATACTGGTGAGCTGCTGCTTGAAGTTCTTTCTGCTAAGGAGTCACAAGTGAGAGTGTGTCTACAGATTAAAATACATTACAACACAAAGCAGTGTGAAAAAGCCACTTGTTTCTGGGTTTAAAAATCACTGTGAACTGTTTGAATTAATCACTTGACCTTTCTGCCTTTTGCTATTATTTTTATTATGTCCTGCTTCCCCTGTTCTGATCCCCACAGTGACTCAAATCCCCCAATCAGAGAAAGATCAAACTGTGTCCAAAAATACTCAGACTTAATTACTTGCACAGGATGGAAATCATTGATAACTTGCTAAAATAAGAGCTACTCTGCACTCCATGCATCCATTGCAACCCTCAGCCTCATTAGTTGAAACACTGGAAATATCCCTGCAGTAAACTTCTGTTATCAACCAGCCAAGTGACAGGAGGGCACACTGCATTCACCCACCCATATTTGCATCACTGTCAAAAAGAAAAATGATTTGTTAAAGATGTTGGCTTGTGACAACAAATCTACTTATCATGTGGTTCCCAGCACTCTGTAGGCTAAGGTTCATGTTTACATTTTCAAGGAGTATTGGCTGACACAGGGACAGGGAAGCCAATCTAGGGAAAAAATCCAGCCTTTATATAGAAACGATAAGGAAATCTTAAGAAAGTAAAGTTTATAGGGGTTACAAGCTACATTCAGTCCCCAGGGCAATGCAGAGATAAGGGAAATTGATTCTGCAGTCCCTTTCCAAGTGTCAAGCTTGCTAACTTCTAATTTCTACTAGAAGGACTGAAAAGAGAAGAATGAAACTTCATTGGCACAGGCTCAGGATCCTGTGGATTTGTTCCAAAGTGGATTGGATTTGTCTAAAGACATACCTGGCTTGCCTTAGGAAAAAAGGAACTAATAGGTGCAAACATGTAAATGTACATATAGTTGCCACTTAATGCCAAAAAAAGAAAGTATTTGTCCATTTTTTCTTTGAAAATGTAGCCAGTGTCTACCTCATGGTACCACTGGCACTTCAGTAGCCTTCTATTATTATTAAGTAGACCACATAATACCATTGCAATGCACAGCTCTGAGGGCCTGGTTTGCAGTAGGTGATTTGACAGCATTTTATACCCACTCACTTCACATGGGCCTGAATGGCTGCACAGGGTGCCTGAAATTACAGGCTCAAGTCTCTGGAATGTGTCTTTTCATCTCATGTAAAAAGCCTTAAACCATAATATTAGTTCTGAGGCTGAGATCTGCTTACAGATCAGTGACATCACATCACTCCTTTTCCCTTCACGCTGATTGAACCTGTTTAGACTTTCATAGAAGTCCTTGATGTAGGAGCTAAATGTCCTTGAAAACTCTGGGTTCTTGGCAAGTAGGCAAATTCCCAGTATGAGGCAAAGAAGGCCAATTTTGCTTTCATTACACTGTTGCTATTCCCACCAACTTCCCAATTTTTGTAAAAGTAGTACACACTCGTTGGAGAAGGGTTCAATGTACTGCACGACCTGGATTCTATTTCTAGCATTACCATGAGTGTCTTTTTGCTTCTCTTCACCTGTCACTTCAAGCAAATAAAAAACAGTTTTGTCTCTTGAGGGAAGCTACTCTTCCTTTTTTTTTCTAATAAACAGAAAAATAATAATTTGGCATGTAACATACAAGTGGTTCCATGAGGGAAACGGTTACTAGAAGTTTTTCGCATGTTGCTGGTTTTTAACTAAATCACTTGGTTCCAACAAGGAGATCTTAGTGCCTACAACACAATTTTCAACAAACAGGTCAGATTTAATTTCAAATTAACAGTGTCAATATACCTGTCAGAGAAGTTCTGGTAAGGGATAACCCCAGGGCATAATGATCTTTTTCCTTATCACATTTCCCAATCTTACTTAAGTGATTATCTGCTGATTTAGGTGCTTCATAGACCTGCAAGGTCTTATTGCTATGGTAGTTTAGTCTAAGAAGCTGAATATATTTCCTGCTATTTTATTATAATAAATTCTAGCTGTGCTACCTGTTTTCATATTTCAGGTGTTTACTTCATTCATTGAGTTTAAAGAAGCTGAAAAAGAATGGGAGACATACAGAATTCGTGTTTCGGACAATCTTTCAAGGAAAGGTGTTGCTGAGCATTCTTAGGAGACACTTGGCTTCAATTTAGAAAAGCTCTTTCTTGATCATTCCCTTCCACATGAAGAACACTGCCAAGGGAAACTTTGAGATCAGAGTTGTATCTATCTCAATTTTGAGGACACAAAAATTCTGCCAGAGAGTAATCTATCCATATAAACACAGCTTTGTCCCACTCCAATTCCACCTTGGCTTCATCAAGTCAGTCTGGTAAAAAGAACGAGGGATTGTATTTTGACTGCCACTCCAAATCCAACATGAAATAGTTATGGCATTAAACCCATGTTCTACAAGAAAATGATGAATAACCTAGCACCTAGTAATAAAATACCACCCCTGTTCTATTTCCCTGTTAGCTGTAACTCTTTGGGGCTGTTCTGCTCCTGCTCTGTCCTCAGGGTAGTGTTCCTTCCATTACTTCACTGCAGTCTAAGCAACTTCCAGGAAGCATTTTTCTAGATTAAAATGACATCACTTCCAAAGCCTGTAAATTCAACTCAGCATTCACAAAATGTACTGGATTGGCAGCCTTTGACTGTAAAGTCTTTGCCCAGCTGAATCTACAGCCAGCACAAGCTTGCCTGCCTTGCTTCGCCTGGAATTTCAAGTTTACTCATCTTTTCTCCCTCACTTTCTTCAACTTGGCTATGTTGACATCTATTTGTACTGTGATAACATGAAGTATTTTTAAAAAGAAATATTCAGAACACTGGGATTAATGAAATTATAAATGCTTTCAAAAACATGAGCCATTAAGAAAAATCAGTTTTCTGGGACATTCAGCCCTGACCAGGATTGTGTAGGTATAATTTCACTACTCTTGGATTGCACTTGTTTTGCTGTTTCAGAAGTGCAGCTTCATGCATTTCATTTGTCTGAATTTGGCACTTCAGATCCTCCACCATGGCACCAAGGCACAGCAATGATTATTAATTTCTTACTGTCAGGTAAGGCAGTGATGGCTGAAGTTAAATGATAACAGGATTCTCACATCCCTGATCCAATGGTAACAGCCTAACACTTCAAACTGTGGTAAATTCCCTATAAACCCCTTCACTGTGACCAAGGGAACTACCCTACACATTCCATTTAGAAATATGCATTATTTCTAACACAGTAACCATGCAAAGTACTTTGGAGATTTGCAGTGGATTCTCTTGTTGCCATGCTGGCTGGTTTTAGGCTGGATCTCATGGAAAGAAACAAAGGGGAATATGACACAATCAAAACACATCTAAGGAACCATCTATTTCAGCTTGGTGGCTCTGTGACAGTATGGGGAGAAAGAAAAAAGGATTTGGTAAATTGTTTTTACACTACCTTTGTCCTTCAGTACTAAGATTACTCAGGGAGTTATCATCTTACCCCTTGAAATGGAGAGATGTATCATGAAGGTTTCTGCAAGGACGACTTCCAAGTCATCTTTCCAAGGATGAATTCCAGGGCATTATTAGTGATAATATCTGGATAACATATAGAACATTACCTTTCACTATAAGAACAGCAAACCAATCTCTATTACACAATACTCAAATTATGAAAAAAAACCCACAGAACACAATTCAAGTTAGTCATGGGAGATGTAACAGAGAAAGCAAGAATAAAGCTTCCTTAAAACTAAGAACTAATATTAAAACAATTTTCTATCTATTTCTGAAAAGAAAAAACAAAAAACCAAACATACCTTGATATGTGAACGCCTTGTTCTGAGCATACATTTGTGAGGCAAGAGCATTTCTCATTGACTTTCAGCTGTACTTTTATGTTTTGTTCTCAAGAGAAACACTCAAGGCAATTGAAAGTCCATTCCTGTAGCCCCCCCTGCAATAACAGAGGACTTTTATTAAAAAAAGGAACAGAATATGGGCAGTACCATTTGTTGAGTCAAAGGATCCCTGCAAGAAGACAAGGTTTGATGCAGACAGATTGCTGCAGGGCTGTGCTTTAAAATGTGTAACACTAATACAGATGTATAATTAGGTTAGACACCTAGACTGAAATTAATAACCCCAAGCACTTCAGAGCTACAGTAGCTACACTATATATTAGTTTCTGGGAGAACAAAATTTGCTCTGTTATGCACATAATTCCACTGAAAGTCAAAGGGCTTCTGCGTGTGATGAAAAACATAAAAACCCACTTCCCTAAACAGTTCAAGATGCAAGTTAATTAAATTGATGAAAACAAAGCCTTCTTCTTCCTTCATGGCTACAGCTGAGAAAATTATCTCTGTGAAACCCTTGGCTGGCTTTTCCTGTGCTTCACGAGGACAAACTTTGTACATACAGAAAACAACAAAGGCAAAACCAGGGACAGTACTGCAAACAGTGTGAGCTAATAAGTATGTTACACTAAGACTACTTGATGAGACTCACAAACAAGAATTTCTTCCTAGTGGTGATATGTGGATAAAAAGTCCACTTTCTCTGAAGTAATAGGAAAGCTTAAATAAATTTGAACTTCAGCAGCACCTGAATACAGATTTGGAATGTGGTTTCATGGAAATTTATACCCATACTGCTCAAAAAAGTTTAAAGCAAGAGAAAAATGGCATCTCAGCACGATGCAGACAAAGTAAAGGCTTTATTATACATAAATTAACACATGCACGCTATATGTACCTACCATTCTGCAAAAAAAAAAAAAAAATGCTCACAGGCTCTGCCTTGATTGTAAAGGGGTTGCTCTCACAAAATAATTTTCCCTGTGAAATAACACGCCAAAAAAAAAAAAAAAATCTCCTAATAAGGGAAAAGGTAATATGCCTCTACAGGAGAAATCTTTGTGACTGGGCTCTATAGAGCATAATTTGTTCTGATTACATGCCATGAGCATCTCAGCATCCTCCCACTGTTTTTCAGCTTAGCACCACACAGAAATACAACAGTCAAGCCTAAGGCAGAGACATCTGAAACACTTCGGGGAACATCGGCTTGCTCGGTAAGTCAGTCAAAAGGACCTTTTTTTTTACCTGCAAATTTCAACTTCACCTATTTCCAATGTGGGGCTGGATATTTCTCTAAGCACTTGCCGAACTTTGTACAGCTTCGGCCGGGCTGTTGGCCGCTTTTGGGCCTCTTTGGCCAGAATTACCTTGCTGCTGACAGACCCCCGCCTCACGGCTCCGGGCTCCCTCAGGACTCGGCGCCGGCTCAGCGGGCACCTCCCAAGGGCTTCCCCTCACAACCAGCTCAGTGGGCACCTCCCGAAAATATCCCCTCATGCCCGGCGAGCACCTCCCGAGGGACTTCCCCTCACGCCCAGCTCGGCAGGCACCTACTCAGGAGTCCTCTCACGCCCGACTCAGCGGGCACCTCCCGAGAACCTCCCCTCACACCCGACCTGGCGGGAGCAGGATTCACCCCAAGCCAGCAGCAGCGGGCGGCTGGGGGTCATTTGTAGCGCTCCTGGGGCAGAGCGCCGCCCCCTCACGCCCCCCCGCTCCAGGCCTTGAGGGGCGGAGGTGGGACGGGCGCGCCTCCTCCTCTCCGGAGCGCTCGCTGTGGGAGGCGGGTGCGCTCTCCGTGGCCCCGCTGCCTCCGTGATGATGCCGTCCTAGTGAGGGATGATGACAGGCAGAAGAGGAGGAGGGGAGCAGAGTCGCCGCCGCTGTTGGCAGCCCTGTCTCTTGCTTGCCTCGCCGGTAGTTCCTCGCTCTCGCTGCCAGGCTGCGCATCGCGCCGCCTTGCCGACGGGCGGTGGGGTGGCCGTGGGTTTGTGGTGAGAGGTTTGTCCTCTGTAGGTGCTCTGTCCCCCGCCGAGCAGAGCTTGTGTCTCCTTTCTTCTCCTCCTGCTTCCTTCCCCGCCGCACACGCTGCCGGACGAGGCCGGCCGGGAGCGGGAGCAGCGGCGCTCGCCGCCGCCTAAGGGGACCCTGACCATGTCGAGCAAAGGCAGGAAGAGCAAGGAGCAGGGGAGAGTGACCTTCCCCCCGCAGCAGGAGGAGGAGGAGGAAGGGGCAGAAGAAGAGGAGCAGCAGCGCCGGCGCCGCGGCTGGAGAGGCGTCAATGGGGGGCCGGAGCCCCCTCCGCCGCCGCAAAGAGCTGTCAAAACCCTCCGGGAGCCCTACGGATACTACCCGCCCCCCCCTTTTGCCAGCACCATGTAAGTGGGGCCCGGGGGGGTGTTCGGAGGGGGAACTTCCCCGAGCAGGGACGCGGCTCCCGGCGAGTTTTGGGCCCGGGGGTGCGGCCCCGTCCCGGCCGATCCCGGGAGCGGCCGCTCGGCTCCCAGCGCCCCGAGGGGCTCCGAGTGCCCCGGCCTGCCCTCGGCCCCCTCCCCAGCCCCGGCTCTGCTTCCTCGGCGTCAGGCGGGCACAGGTGTGTGCCGGGGCAGAGAAGAGTCCATCCTTTCCTTATTTCTTGTTTTCTCTCTGGATGGAAGTGCAGCTGCCGGGAAATTGACCAATTGTTGGCTCGGCTAAGGTCCAGAGAACCCCTTGCTAATGCTGCCGCTTTATTCTTATAAATTTTTAAAAGCTATGCTGAGATAAAACTGAATTCCCCACAGAAATCTAGGACACCTGTACAGAAAAGCCTTAGTTCTGGAGATGCACCTTATCCTGCTTGGATGCGCTTTTCCAAAATATCCATTTATTTTTAAAGGCACAATCCTAAACATCTATCTATGTAGATACATGAAGAGATGCTGCCCATGCAAATACACTTACTGCAAAATAAATGCATTCAATGTTACTAGTAGGGATGATAACTTTCTTTTCCCTGACTTCCAAAATGTAGGTTGTCCATGAATAATTCACTAATTTTTATATCATGCTGCAGTTTAGGTAGACTTAACCTCAGAGGATTGCTTGACTATTTTATGTTTTCCTGACAACGTTTAGTTCTTAATTAAATATTTTAATTACAAGATAGCAAACACTGAGTTTTAAGATAAGATATTCAGCATCTGTAGAAGCCTTAATTAAAATCACCCCGGAGAAAACTGTAAAGTACAGAAATAATTAGGGTAGTGTTTAGAATGGGATAACCACAAGTAATGGTGGGGTTTACCATCCCTGTGCATAAATTCTTCACAAATACCCTGTGCCCAGCAATTTGCACTTGGAGTGAATTGGTCTTTCACATGTCTTCAGCTGTCAGAAAGTTAGTTGTGCTTGAGTTACTTGTCTAGACTCCCATGTAGATGATGGAATGGGAGCAGAAATAGCAGTGGGAAAAGTAGTATAGCAATTTATCTTCTTTTTTGGAGGTGCTTGTCTTTATCTGCCATAAAAAGAGACTTGGACACATTATTTTTAGACAGTTGAAGCTGGCTCAGATGAATTGTAAGCTGTGAGTCCTCAACTTCTGGGTCCCAAGTGTCCTTCTAGAGAGGTTGACATGCTCCTGTGTTGAAGAAATGGGTACTACACCACGGGGGGGGATCAAACTGGAGTGCAGTTTACACAGCTGTAGGTGTTTGAGCCTGAAGTGAGTTCTGTCTCATGGAATTGTTTCTGGTAGATAATTCTTGATATCCTGGGAATCTGTGAGCCCAATGGACTGACAAAAGAACTGACATGGATTAATGTAGTAAGAGTATATTGAACTGTTGGGTATAGAGGCAAAAGACACAGAATTACATTTTCCCTGTTAAGTGACTGTGGTTATCCTTGGTGTAGCAGCAGGATTTTTCTCCTGGAGTAACATTGTGTGTTTGGTGCAAGTGTCTAAAATCATTGTGCATGTTGATGAGATAAAGATGAGCATCAGCTTGCTCCTGATGTGCTCAGATTGACACATGTCAGGCTTTAGCAGGCACAGAGTGAGAGTCCTTGGCTGGAAGGATTTGTAGTGTGAATACTCAGCACAAGGTGTGAGGGAAAGAGGCAGGAAGATGTGAAGGAGTGTGCCCATGAAGGCAGATATTGCTGGGTTTGAAATCTCTGAAAGCAGCAGCCTGTGCAAAGTGCCTGTCAGTGTACAGCTGGCTCCCTCCTGTGCCAAATATGGCTGTGAAAAAAAAGTAATTAACCTCAGATTCCCACTAAGATTGCAGAGTGGAAGTAGTACTTGTTTCACAGGGTACTCTATGCCCCAGTGGGGAAAAGGTGGACAAGACCTGTAAATTAAATGTAGGCATCAGATACCTGACTTCCCGAGTCTCTCTGAAAATCACAGTGTAGTTTTCTGGCTAGAGAGACAGAACACAAAGAAAGGACTAAGTTTCAAAGGAGCTTTACAATTCTTTGTTGGTACAGCCCTGTTAACTTGGCTCTTTCCTGGTGAGATGTTTGCCTTGTTCTGTGTGTGCATAGATGCCCTCCTGCCATCAATACATGGTCCTTTTTTCCCACAGGAATTCTGAGGGTTGGTATTTTCCTTTGAGGAGTTATTGAAGGGTAATGGTCAGAAAAAGCTCTGCATAGTTTCATGGGGCAGGAGTTTGTTCCATCCCCTAAGTGCATGTACACCTCCTCCTGATATTTCACTGTAATTTTTTTTCCATTTTTTTTTTGGACTAAATCTTTCCAGTTTGGAGCCAGCACTTGTGTGAGATGACATGAGGGCATTTTGGATGATGGATTGTGTCGTTTCAGACCAGTGGGAGAGTATAGACCTCAGTCAGATCTTGCAGCTGGCCTGATTTATGTTCTGCTGTTCAGCTGAATTAGCCTCCCTCTTCTGGAAAGCCCAGGCAGTAGCTGACAGAAAGGAAAAGGAAGCTGTCATTTAATGCATCTTGGATTTTGGTGCAGGGACTCCCAAATTTTTTGGAACATGAGCCAGCATGAATGAAGGAGACGCCAGTTTTAGTGGTGAAGAAACAAATTTCCCCCATTTGGCCCATTCTGACACAAGGGAAGCAGAGACTGGAGAGAGGGAAAAGCCTTCCTTTGGGAAAGGCAGTGAGGATGGGGGATTACCCCTCCAGCGCTGCTTGTGGTCCTGCTCAGAGCTAGGAGCTGCTTCCTCCCATGGAAGAGCTGGTTTTTTCTGCTGCAGTAGCAAATAAAACACTTGAGATGGCTTACTTTGAGAAATCTCAGGAGACATTAGCTACAACTGCTCTTGTGTGTGTGTGTCTGAGCACTTCTGTAAGGCAATTATGGGTCTTTAATTTTCAAACTGGGGCCTCAGAGGTGACTTTTGGCAGAACAAGAGGCACGATCTGCATCTCCTGCTCGGCTGACTCTGGTGTTGTTTCTTTTAAGAGCTGTTGGCATTGTGTGCTTATCAGATCTGTCTGTTACCACTGGGCTGCATTTCCTTTTCAGGGCTAGAACGGAATCAAGATCACTCGTGTGCTGTAGTTTAGCAGGGGGGTAAACTGCTTGTAAATTGTTGATGCCATCTTTTATTGCATGTGATAGTTCAGGGAGAGTAACAGCCTGTTCTTCAGCATTAATTTCTCTATGGATCGGGGAAGGCCCAGGATAAAATCTCTGTTTCTTCAGCTACTCTCCTTTCCTTTAAAATTGCTTATGCTGTGTGCACTGTTAAAAAGTAGACTTAGAAACAAGACTATAAATCCTTTGGATTGCTGTAGATAAAGAGCGGGATAAGGAAAAAGGAATTCTCAGGTCAACTCTCCATCCCACATTTCTTTTCTGCTGCAGTTCTAGATTGAAGATGAAAAGGAATAGGTATAGGAACAGTAGAAATCTGTAATTGAAATAGCCCATGGCAGAAGCAGAGAGATTGTTGTGCTTTTTTCCAGTCCTTTGTAGTTGCTGTGCTGCTCAAATGTCTTGCTTTGTACATTCCTTGTAGGAATAACTCTGGCCAGGCAAGGATATGATGCAATGTAAGGTCATAGTAAAACAGGAGACGAGTGGGCATTGATTGTTCCATGGAAAATCTTTTTTAAAATAATTTTTTATTTCCCATATGAAGGTCATACATTTTAAATGAAAATACTTGAGGTAAGCAAAAACATGTTGTAATGTAGGAGAGGTTTTTGTATGTCTTATTTACCAGGTCTGTAATGAACCAATGAATTGTTCAGAGTGCACACAACATTGCTGTGTCTGAGAGCTTGTGATGCTTATCATTAGGGAAAGGCCTTGAAAGGTGTTGTGCTCCTTTAGGAGCCTTGGCCCCACTCACGTGGGAGTTCTGCTGCAAAGCAGAGCTGAGGAGTGACTGATCCTGAAGGCTGCTGCACAGTTCCTGACGTTCTTCCTTCTTTCCAGTGCAGTTTTGGAGTTCCTCAAGACAGCTGCAGGCTCAGGGCCGAGTGAAACGTGTCCAGATGTGGTGGGACAGGTGTGCTTCATTCAGTGAGCATGGCTGATCTCCAATTCCATCCTTCTTAATCTCTACTGACCAATTAATACAGAATAATTGGGCATTTTTCTCACTTGGTTCTTTTGTGGTTTTATTGCCATGCATTCTACAGATATCTTGATGTTTTTGTGTATGTGTTTTTCAAGTATTTGGAACAGTTGGGAGGAGGAGCATCATGATTCCCATCTCTCCTTCCCCCTTTATTAAATTAGGTTGCCAGTACCTTACAGAGACAAGGCTGAATATTTGAACTTTCAAGGCTTTGCAAATAGAACACAAGTAATTAACGCACACTTAGTTCTATTTTCATCATATTTTTAAGCCAGTCTAATGATGTTGAGAGATGCAACTTGAGATTTTGCTGGCTTGATTATTTCAGATGGCAAATAATACATATAAAATATGCTGGAAGTGGTCAAACACTCAAAACTAAAAACTAACTCTTTTATTCATAGTTTGGGATAGCTAAAATATTAGATGTAAGAAAAGGAAAGCAGAAAAAGGAAAAGGAGACCTTGTACCCGATTGTTGCATGCATTACTCTGACCAGAGCTATGCTGGCTTCAAGGTCCTTGAATTTGCTGAGGGAAAAGTGGAAAAAAAGAGGGGAGAAGTGTAGACGAACACAGCAGCCTCATGGCCCTGTGGTGCTGCACAAGAGTTTTTGCTTTTTAGTTTTTTTTTGGAGATGCCTTGACAATATTTTAGTCATTAAAATACCAAGCATCATCCATCTTTATTTTGAGAAGGTATTGCAGTCACTTCAGATCCATCATTTCTGTCAAAAGGTTTACAGTTAAGGATATCTTCCTTCCTAGGAAGCCACTCTTGAGAGGACACTTTTGAAAGGAGATGTGTGTGTCTCTGCAGAAGTCAGATGAATAACCTCCTCTAGATAGTGGAGTTTGAAAGGAAGGTAGATAAAATGAAAATAAATGTCATATTTCAAATTATGCTGAAAAATTAAACTGAATATATAAGAAAAAATGTATTGTGTATTTCATAAAAGATAAATGAGATTCAAAGTGGCAGTTTAGAGTCTTCTTAAAACAAGAAGTCAGCAAGAGTCAATTTATTTTGTCTTTGTTACATTTTTAATAGCTATAATTTTTTTTTCTTCATAACACTAAACACTACATTTCTGTATCTGTGTGATTTTGGATGTGGAGGATGAGTGGAAGTGTAACAGCAAAGACAATAAGATCTTGTTTAGAAAGAAACTATGAGAAGACAATGTATCTGGTTTTACTTCTGATTTTGCTGGGGAATAAGACAGTAGCGAACTGTGGCTGTTCAAAATGTGCACTCTGGGCTCAAGTCTTTATTTCTGAGTACTCCTAAGTGGGAAATATGCCTGAGGTTTAAGACATTAAATCAAGTCTGTGTTTAACAGAGTTACAAATCCTCTGTGTTATGCAGCCTTTTTTATAGATTTAAAGAAAGTGGTATGGAAGTGGGGAAAAAAAAGAAAGAATGGATCATGTCATGTTTGCCAGAGAAGTTTTACCACATATTTCAAAGAGTAAGTAGCAGTTAACATTGCTTATTCTGTGGTGCCACTCAGGCTATTTCAGGTAGTCCAGAAATGGCAGCCACAGATAACAAGGTAAAAAGATCAAATGCTTCATCCCAGGAGAGACCTGCCCTTGCTAATGAGTTTCACAGTCTCTCTGCTTGATGAGCAACTGAGCTGCCCGTTTGTGTTCACTGAAATGCCCAGGGCTTGGACTGGGTTTTAGGATGTTGTGGCTGTGATAAAGTACTTAAGATTGTACATTTTGATATAGATAGCTGCAAGGGCAGGCCTGTCCTTAGAACCTGGATGCAATTAGTTCTGCCCAATGAGAAATCCTGGGGCCGGCCGTGCTGCATCCAGAGATGGCAACGGGCATATTTTGTGCAGTGGCAACAGAGCTCCTCGTTGAGAGACCACACCCTCAAAAATCAACCCCCAGCAGCACTTAGGAGGCTGTTTCTCTGTCTGTGGATTTGAACCTGCATCAGTTTGGATGTTTACCTTCCAAAGCTGCCCATGCAGATGCTACTGTGTCCACTTTAATGCAGAGCCCTTGTGTGCCCAAAGGTGTGTGTGGAATTTTTCCCTTGGTTCTGTCTTTTTTGCAGACTGACAGGGTTTGCTTAAAAAGGGTTGTTTAATATTTTGGTTTGCCCTTGGCATTCATTACATGGACTCACATCTCTTCTAATGCACTGAGGGTAGAAGGATTAATTTCCTTTTCAGTTTTTCTGTCTGGCCTTTTACTCCTGTGTCTGAGTTTTTCAGCAAAGTGAAAAAAAAATTAATTTTCACAATGCTCCTGTAAGATGGGAGCCAACTGTTCTTTTTTCTAAAGATGAGGAACAGAGGCACGTAGGACCTAAGAAACAAATTTGGAACTTGAAAGATTTCTTTATCTCTATGTATTGTGTGTATATATATATATATGTAGAGCATTGTATATATTCAAAGCACACCTCCATTAAGTCATATTGTTTATCAGCAGCACTTGGTGTCTCCATGCCCATGAAATCATCCAAAGTGATCTCTGTCTCTTGAGCTACTGGATTAATTGATAGCAGCTGGAGGCTGCCTTCCTCACTGTTCAGCTGGACTAGAAAAGGCAAGGGAGATTGCTGACCTTGCCAGGCAGTTGTCTCCTGCTGCTGTTTTCTCCAGCTGGGCAGTGTCTGCTCCTCAGCCTCTCATCCTGGGTCCCTTCTCTTAGCAATTTCTGTCCAGTCTCACTGCTGTGAACCTCCCTGCCCCTCTCTTGTTTCCTTGCCTTGCTAGATCCAGCTCAGCATCCCATCTGTCTGTTCTCTGAGCACATTCACTGGTTCATAATTCCAGTTTCTGTGTTTGCCAAATTAGCTTGCTCAGCCATTCTTTTCATCTGTTACCCTTCTCTTTCCTCCCTCTTTCTTCTTTTGCAACTGGTTTCTGTGGAGAATTCACGGGTTCGCTGGTTCTCATTTTCCTTTAAAACATTTCTTTCCTACACCCAGGTTTCCTCTTTCTAGTGCAGCAGTTATCCCAGTTTTCATTCATTAACTCTTTGACTTGCCTTTTTTTTTTGATCATGGTACAAGAATGTGCACACAGCCCCTCTCAGCTCCTGAAATGGGTGATGTAGAAACAGGCCCAATAAAATCCACAGCATTGCAGGAGTCCACTGGAGTGAGAGCTGATCCCAGTCTATACTTAATGACTCCTGGTGCCTGGAACCTGTGAACAGTTTACTTGTAGAAAGTCTGCTCAATATGTATTTAGTATTGTCATCCAAAAATCTGTAATTGGACCAAAGTGATTTGTGAGTAGAAGCTTCCAGGTTTAACGTTTCTAGTAGTAACACGAGAAGCTGTTATCAGGTGTTATCAGCTTCATCATGTGTTGCTTGGCAAGACACCCTGAAGAAAATGTGTTTTCACCTCACTTTTATGTGATCTACAACATGGTAAGTATTAAGTATTGCCTTACTTATACCATCAGCTTGAATGCCTGTGATGGATAATATTAATTACTACTGAAAGCAGTAGATGAGTTTTCATTTTGTATATGGGAGGGATTTCTGAAGAGGAGCAATGTCTTAAAAGGAATGAAAAATGTTAATAAATCTTGACCATGCTAAGAGAACAGCAGTGGCCTGAGGCATTGAGCCTGTGAGTGCCTTTAGATTGCAGACGAGCAAGAGCAATCCCAATTCAGGATACTGCTTGTCAGAAAACGGGCGAAGGACAAGGCACAAAATAAGTTGTTGCAGCCACAGGATTGGAAGTTACAAATTACCACCAGAGTGAAAATTTGTTACCTCTTGCTCGTTATTTCCTTAGGTACATCGAAGAGAGCCCGTCCCTGAGGCGGATGACCATGATGAGGGAGAAGGGAAGGCGACAGGCCATCCGGGGCCCGGCCTTCATGTTCAACAACAGGGGCACGAGCCTGACGGCCGAGGAGGAGCGCTTCCTGGACGCTGCCGAGTACGGCAACATCCCCGTGGTGCGCAAAATGCTCGAGGAGTCAAAGACGCTCAATGTCAACTGCGTTGACTACATGGGCCAGAACGCCTTGCAGCTCGCTGTGGGGAATGAACATTTGGAAGTGACAGAACTTCTGTTAAAAAAAGAGAACTTGGCACGGATTGGAGATGCCCTGCTGCTCGCAATCAGCAAGGGTTACATTAGGATAGTGGAAGCAATTTTGAATCATCCTGGGTTTTCGGTAAACAAGCGACTGACTCTGAGCCCTTGTGAACAGGAGCTCCAGGATGATGATTTTTATTCCTATGACGAAGACGGTACCCGCTTTTCTCCAGACATCACTCCCATCATTTTAGCCGCCCACTGCCAAAAATACGAAGTCGTGCACATGCTGTTGATGAAAGGAGCAAGGATAGAAAGACCTCATGATTATTTCTGCAAATGTAATGACTGTACAGAGAAGCAAAAACATGATTCTTTCAGTCACTCTAGGTCAAGAATAAACGCCTACAAAGGACTGGCCAGTCCGGCTTATCTGTCCCTCTCCAGCGAAGATCCAGTGCTCACTGCTCTCGAACTCAGCAATGAACTTGCCAAGTTGGCCAACATTGAAAAAGAATTCAAGGTAATGTTTTTGTGTTTCTCTGTCTTTGTTATTGTTTTAAAGTTGCTGCTACTTCATGTTGTCCTTAGATGCTGAAATGATTCCCCGTGTTTTACTTTTCCAATTACAAATACTCTCATCTTATTGTCTCTTTTATTCTTGATACATAAGCCTTTAGAAGGAATTTTTAATGGAATAAAATTGCTTTTGCACCTTCTGTGTTTGGAGAAATTTGGTAAAATTGGAAACTGGAAAAAGTGTGTGTTCTGATAACCTTGCAGCAGACAGAAAACAATTCTGGTTCCTGCAGCACACAAGGACTGTTCTTAGTTACAAATGCTGAGTAATATAAGTGCAAAAAGCAGAAATATTTGGCTTTTCTTGCGGGCACTGCAGCACTGACCTTAATTTGTACTGATTTTGACTGATATCTCCAAATTGTTAAAAATACCCAGAGTGGATTTTTTTTTTTTGGATGCACCTTTTAGGAATGTCATGTGTTCAAAACCAGCTGTTAGACTGCTTACAGATGTTGGTCCTCTTACTTGGTTTTCAACTGTATCTGGTTTCGTATGTCAGTGCCCTGCCTTCTTTATATATTTCAATTATTGGCTTAGTTAACTGTTGCCCAGTGGTTTTTTAAATGCTTTTCCTGTTCAGTTGGATTCCTTGGAAAGGACCTTTCCTCTTGTTCTCCATTCTCCCCCTGCAGCCAAACCCCACCAAAAATCCAACTCCAGTAATCTGCTTGTAATGAGAAAAACTTGGCTTGGGGAATGACAGACTGCTCTCAGTGGGTAGAGATATTCACAGCATTGTCTCTGGGTGTAACAGCAACTTTATTGGGGTTCTGCAAGGCCAGTGTTGGGTACCACTTGCTCATTTAATATCTTGAAAGATGATCTGAGAGAGACAAAGGATGCATTAACCTCTCCAAACAGCAGCAGACACTGCTTACCCTGTGGAGTACTCAGAAGGAATATACAACAACTCGGAGAAAGAAGCAGAAATTAACCAAGTGAAATTTAACAGAAGAGGAAGAAAATTCCTGAGAAAGAATAGGTCCATATTCAGCTGAGTGAGTTAAAAGAGAATTTAAAAAATAAATTTTCAGCGGTGAGAAAGATTAATGTATTATAACACAGACTGATGAAATGTAAAATTCATCTTTAACCCTTCCTCTCCTTTCTTTGCTAAAGGAACTCACTCTTACCATGCTGTGTATTGTGTAACCTGGCAAATTAATTGAATACTTCCTCATTGTATTTATTCAGGAAAATATGTCAGATTTTTCTTTTTCCTCAAGTGAAAAAGTACCCTGCCCCCAAAAGCTAAATTAGGGCAAGCTGCATTGTGTTTTTTTAGGCAAGGATGTAGGTGATTACAATTGCATAGAAAAATTACAGTGGAAAGAAATTAATAGGAGACTCCCATCTCACAGGTACTAACACCATGCATACAAATTTCATCAGAAAAACAAGTAACTTGAAATTTTGAGGGAGAAAAGGTAAAGATTTTTGATTGAGCTTTAATTTCAAACCAGAGCTTGAAAAAATTGATTTCCGTTTTTAAAAGGGTAATTCCCTGCTATTTTGGGATGCCTAAAACCCCAAGAATTCACTGTTTTCACAGATTTCAGTATTTTTGGATAGCACTTTCATGGCTACTAACCTTGCCAGGTGTATCAGATGATTGAGTTTTGGCACCTACAGTAAAAATTGTCCCAGACTCCTTGCTGGGGTGGAAGCTCCAGCTTCTCATCAGTGTCAAAACATTCCAGTGAAGTAATTACTCTCCCCACTGGTGTCACATCTCTTTTTTTCCCTTCTTTTTCTATCAAGCCTGATGGGAGAGCTGAGTGTTTCCCTGGAGTTCCTCCCATCTGTAACTCCCTTTTCAGTGCTTTGTTCCCTACAGATCTGTCATCTGAAGGTGTTTGGCTGATAACTTGTGTGCTTTGTCACATCCCAGAGGAGAAGGCTTCTAATCCAGCATTTGTATTCCTGCAGACTTCTGCTGCACTCTCCTCTAGGATCATCACTGGAAATTCTCCAGTATTCCACTCAAATTCAATCTGTAGCACAGCACTGAGCAGAACTGTTTCAGGGTGGAGAAAAATGGGCAAAATACTTCATCTGTCTCACAACAAAAAAATGGACAAATCTGTTTAAATCACAATTTATTCTCAGTATCCATGGAACATTAAGGCCCACAGTGTTTCCTGTGTGTGCTCTGCATCCAGGATTCAGAGCACTCCTACAGAAAATACCGTTCTGGGTGATTTGCCCTCAGAGAAAGAGCATAGGTTGAACCTGTTTAAAAACACCTGAGGGCCAAGTTTCCTGGTGAATGCTTGTGAAATTGAACCTAACATCCATTGCATATGCAAAGCCCAGTCTGCCCCTCTTGCTTATCATTTACACTAAGAAATTCCAATGCACAAACCAGTGTTTGCACAAGTGATTTAGAAATGTGGGAAGGTGATTTAGGGCCTTCTTTCATGACAGTCAGTTCCTCAAGAAAACCTGATTGATCACATTGATTTTTAGGTTTTGTTTTATTTTCCTTTTAGGGGAAAGGATTCAAAGAAACCACAGAGCCCTGATTTTTCTTGGAAGATGCATGACATTTAGCAAAAAAAAAAAGTGCTGAAAATTAAAAAAAATAGATGAGGAGACCAGAGCCTTAAAGACCCTTTGATTCTACTCCTTTCATCTCCAAGCTTCCTTACTTCCAATTGTGAAATCCTTGTTTCAACCTGCTGTTTGTCCTTTTGCTCTTCATCTATTATATTTATTTCTTCTTGACACTTTTGATCCTTTCTGATCTTTGCATCCACTTGTCTTCTTCCCATGTATTCCTCTATTCAATTCTCTCATGGCCAGGGCAGGGAGTGCAGTATTTCTCTGACTTTACTTGGCGTTCCTAGTCCCCCTGGTCTCCTAATTCCAGGGATTGCCTGCAGGATTTCAGATGACATCAGGAATTTCACTTTGATCTCAGCCAGGAATGCAACCAAATTGTAAAAACTGGAACTGTATCTTGTCTTAATGTAAAAAAGTGACCATTGCCATAGCTGGAGGATTATCTTTTCCTTTTCAGTAGCACCACAAAGTAGTTTGCAACACAAATATTCCCGATTTCAATGTTTTCCTGTTCTATTTTTAGCAGACCATGGCCACTGCAGCGTGGCTTGGGGAGTGTCTGGGTTGGGTTACTGAAGTTAATTGATATTCACCCTCCTCCCTGAGAACTTTAAAGCTGTTATTGCCCAGGGAAGGGAGGATTTCTGGCAGTCAGAACAGCTGATGGAACTTTCCTTTGGAGTCACCATAGGAAGAGAGAGGACAAGGTGGCTAAAAGCCCCATGGTTATCTCTGTATACCAGCTTTCAGCTAAATACTGTCCTGTGTAAGCAAGCTCAATTGTCCCAGCTGAAATTGCTCTGGCAAGGATCAAAAAGGTGCTAGTCCTGCTTTCTATAGGATAAAAAAAATCCCTGTTCCCAGTTTTGCTAAAAGCTCCTACTGAACCAACAGAAGATGTGGACGTGCATCTAAAAGCAGAATCTGTCAGTGTTCCAAGTAAATTTACATAGTGTTATCTCAGCTGAACTAACAAAGAGTGTGCAAGCTTGATCTAGGTTTAGACTCAGCTTTTGAAAGGACAGATCCATAACCATTAGTGCAATTATGTGTTTTCTTTGCATATACAGTTACATGTGCAAACTCACCATATATGTGATATCAAAATGGCCCTTTAGCAGATAATAACATGCAGTTATGATTCAGTGTAATGGCTGTGAATTAGTTGTGCGTTGCTCGTGAGCTTTGGTGCTTGCAGGAGTGTACCAAAACACAGATCCCTACATTTTGTTTGACTGCATGTGATGGCTCAGAATAAATTTCCTTTGCAGTGGTTGCAAATCTTGAGCGCAATCAGCTGAAGGTCTTCTGTTCGTGCGCTTTGTTCTTTGCACACAGACTGATACCTTCTTTGTCAAGACTCCAGATGAATTCACAGGGCAGTGCTTGATGTTAGGAGGGAGAACAGAACACACAAATTTGGGCAGGCTTTTGATGTGTGTCAGAGTCCTCTGAAACACAGCTTTGAAATTCCAGTCGTCGTCAGTTGGCCTGAATGTCCCAGAGTCACCTGGGAACCTGAAAACACAGGGTGCAGGCTGATATTTTTTGATGTTACCAAGATGTTTGTGCAACTGTTGATCTGGTGTCTTAATTTGTGTGTTCTCAGGAGTGAGCAGAGGTGATTTGGATGACTGGGGCCATAGATTAAAATTCCTTATATTCACACAACACCCTAGAGGCAGAAGGTTGTTTGAGAATCAGGTACTGTTTGTCTGTTTAATTCTGTAAAGCAATCAGATAGACTGGGATAAATTTGATTTGCTAATACATAGGTAAATAAAGACCTGGAGAGGGAAATCTGACAAGTTTTCTTGCTGTAAGATTCAAAGCCAGAGTGGGATATTAAGAATGCACATACTGGCTTGCAGTTCTCATAACAGCATTTGTGAATAATGTAGGCTTTATTTATTCCTTAAATTTGACAGAATTAAACCTCATCCATGATATTGTTAATCTTATCTGGCAAGAAGCGTCATTCTTGTAAGCAAGTGGTGTAGCTACCAATGAAGAAACATGTCATTCATGTTTTTACTGTTGTTCTACTGCTATTAGAAGAAATCTGGGTAACTCTTGTGGTAGGCAAACATGCAAAGCATGGAAATAACTCTTATTATTTCCTAACTATTAGAAATCCACTATTTCTTCTTCTGTTTCTTCACAATTAGCAAAATAATGAGAAAACACTTTGTAATTGAAGCCTCTCCCTGCAACTGGACAGCACATGTTTATTCATACAAGGACAAAATTTGGGTTGTGTTATGTCATGAAGCACTTGACTAATACAAAACCTGTATTCTAGCAGTTTGTACTCAGAGTTTTGGCCTCTGTGATGAAGCTGTTTCTTGACTAGGCTGTCATGAAAGACTGTTCCTCTTTGTTTTTCCCTTTTTTTTTTTTGACTGCTGCTATTTTCTAGCCGCCATCCTCGAGTCTTCTTTTGCAGGGTTTTTATCTTTGTAGTGTGAGATCTAATCACATTTCATGTAAAAGCTCTATCTGCATTCAGACCTCCATGCAGGCAAGTATATTTCACTCCCTTGATTAACTTTTTTATGAGGCTTTGCTGTAGGGGGATACAGCATGGGTAAATGAAGGTGGTACAGAATGTAATCTTATCCCCAAAGAGTTGCAGCTGGAGCAATTACTAAAGATGAGGAGCAGGCCTGATGTTAACAGGCCACACCAATAAGAGCAGTGGTATAAAAGAGTGGGTTGGTGGGAACTGGAGTCAGATGGCTGCTGCAAGGACCAGGAGCAGTCAGTGCTCTGAGGAGCTGTCTGTGAGAAACATCGAGGAGGTATGGAACTCTGGTGATATGGAGTCCTTGCACTATAACAATAATAGAACTCTTGATGTATAAGACAGCACTTTGCCTTTTTCTAAGTCCTAAATCTTGGTCATACATTAGCTTGCTTATCCCTTCGCTGAATTTAATCACACATCCCAGTATCATTTTTATAATTGGCTCATTTGTCCTGTTCCCCTTGGTTACCAGAAACAAATCTAAAATAACCTTACATCCTGTTGCTTCACTGACGACTGAATTAATTTGTCCTCTATGACCAAAGAAAAGAACAGGATCCTGTTTAAGGTCTATGATTCGGGCAGGTTGCTTCCAAGTTTGTATCAGGGATGTTAGTCTTGTGTAATAACACAACTTCTAGGAGTATTTGTTTGTCTCCAGTAGTATTTCATTTTGATTCATATCTGAATGTGACCTATGGGATTGATGGCTGATTCTTGCACTTAGCCTATGCAGCCTCTTTTCCATCATTTCCCAAAATAATTTGAAACTACTGAAAGCACATTAGTTTCTCTGCCTAATTGTGTAGATGCTAAGTTGAAAATTTAGCAAAACTACTGGTAGGTAGTTTTGGAGGAGGTAAAAATACTTAGGAAAGGAGGACGAAGTGAGGGTTTCAGGAAAAAATAATTTAAATGAGAAAATTATGAGGGCAGAAGCAGTAAGGAAACATTTTTGAGAAGACAGGCACCTCTAAGGGAAAATCTACACCCTCAAAAAGTAATTTTGAAAAGGCAATATCTGGAAATGAACAGTAAAACACAAAAAATGGAGAGGCAGAGGGCTCAAATGAGTGTTTTGGTGGTCTGGCAGAGGAAAAAACCTGAAGAAAAACTATGGAGTAATTAAAAAAGGTAGTTGTGCTGTTTTTACTTGTGTGCTGAAGGTAAAATTGGCAGATTCAGTTAAGTTTCCTCCTTCAGCTGTAGCCTCATGTGCGTAAATCAGAGGCCACATTTCAGATATGGAATTTCTAGGAACCTGTCTGAGAGGACATGGACATGAAAATGAAGACCTAGGTTTGTGCTGAAGCAAAGATCAAGATAAGGCTTCATAGGTAATGTCACAGAGGTGGTGGAAGATGTTTACAAGTATAAACAAAAGTACATGCAAAATTTCAGATGTGCATGTTTTACAGAGTTAGCTAAAAATTCTGAAATGCAGCCACAAATGTTTTGTCAGAGGAGGAGGAAGATTAGAGAGAAGCAAATATTTGATGTTGGTAGGCTAGTCCTTGGAAAGACTGAACATGTATGGAAGATGAATTCTCCTGTTCTTTCCAGAGCACTCTTACAGGAAATTTGGGGTATTTTGCCTGTAATGTTGGTGTCCAGGCTTTTGTCCTGCAGTTACTCAATGCAGTTACTCCGTAACCCACTGTGCCTGACGGTAGGAAAGGAAAAAGGGGGAAATGTACCTGGTGTACATCGGAGTAATGAGCAATCAGCCACTTGAGCAGTGTAGAAAGAGCTAAAAGGTATTTGTAGCCTCACAGGCAATTACTTCATTAGTTGTCAGCAAAGTTTTTGCAGGAATGAGGTTCCTTTTTTAATAGTCCTGGTCCTGCTTTGTTTGTGAAATTGTTATATTTTCAGCTGCCCCTTGTTGCCCACCCAGGTTATTGATATATAATGGTACATGTTCCCGTGCTCTGTTAAACATCTGCTGTTAGGTGTTCACCTTGTGTCAGAGAATGAATGATTCTGTCTTGGGATCTTTTGGTGGTTGCTGTGACCCCAACAGATGTTAAAAGTCTCTTTTCCCAGCCCAGTGCTTGAAGGAGGAGTCAGAGCTCTTCATTTCTTGGTCTCAAGGTTGTTTATTGTTCCTTATCTATAAAAAATTTTCTCCTGCCCTGCTGAGGTCCATCCAGCAGGACAGTTCCAGGCACTCTGCCTGCCCCTGGGGTGGTGTTATGTCTTTATACTGAAAACTATATATACAATGTTTACAATTACTTCCCAATACCTGTCACCTACGTTAGACAGTGATCTTCTACTCTAAACCAATCTGTAAGTTCCAACATCACAGCAGAAGATGGAGGCCAAGAAGAAGAAGGAGAAAGGCTGGACACACCCAGATCCCTTCATCTTGCCTCCTGAATCCCTATTCTAGAAACCCCAAAATCTACTCTTCCACCCTGTGATAACTTCACTGTTGTGCTACCTAAACTGTTGTGGCTTGCACATCTTCATATAAGGTTGGTAATTTGCTCCACGGGTCATAATCAAAACCACAGGTGTTTTGGGCTCAGTGCCAGAGCTTCTGAGCCCCCTGGCAGGGGTCCTGGCCATCCTGGAGTGTCAGAGGGATGTTCTGGGTTCCCACAGAACATTCTGCTGTACAAGAATTCTGTAATATGTGATACACTTCAAACGTGACACGGTAAAAATCCAACACTTCATTTTTATCAAGTTGTACGGGTCCTTTTCTCCTCCCCACTGACTCTTAAGCACACGTGTGACAGGCCACGTCATGTCCTCCTCCCGTTCCAGAACGACTACCGCAAGCTGTCCATGCAGTGCAAGGACTTCGTGGTTGGCGTCCTGGACCTGTGCCGGGACTCGGAGGAGGTGGAGGCCATTCTGAACGGGGACCTGAACGCGGAGCCGCTGGAGGCGCAGAGGCACCGCGCGTCCCTGAGCCGCGTCAAGCTGGCCATCAAGTACGAAGTCAAAAAGGTAACTGCTCACAGCTCTCAGGCACTGTGGCAGCAGGGCACTGCCACCTCCTCTTTCTGCAGGTGGTCAGATGCACAACTGAGACGTGGGGTGAGTAATCAAGGCTCTCACAAGGCAGAAGGGGACTGTAATGAAGGAGTTTAGTTTAATCTACTTCCCACTGCTGAGAAGTGGCAGGAGATTGTAATGACATAAATGAAGTGTGCTAGCCAGGCTTTGCACAGTTGGTCAGATCCTTCTCCTGATTAACCCAAAAGGTGTTTCAGTAGAGCCAGATTTTCACTCAGAGACACTCAGGCTGTGTCTTTTGTCAGTCAATGAAATAATAGCTACTCCAAAGAAAAGTCTGTGTTGGTTTCAACCCATAAGTAACTCATCTGCAACTGTGTGTTGTAGTGAGAAATGCCATGTGATTTACCATGCTTGTTCCTTTAAAAATATTTTAAAAATCAGCTCTGGAAATGCATGGAATATGTCTGTGACTGCTTGGTCAATTCATTTCAGTTCTTCACCTTTGTGTTTATTGGTGTTTTGGCAAGTGTTTTCAGTAGATGCCTCTCTCAAAGTAGTTTGTATTTTGTGAATGAATGTTATGGGTTAAAAAATAGAACTATGCATCACATATTTGACATAAATACATATCTTTTCATTGTAGTTTTTATTGTATTACTATGTTGTTCTCCTCAAGATTCCACATTAGACTAGCACAGAAAATAGTTAATACTGTGTCCTGTTGTGAGAGGAGGCAGGAAGTACAGCAGGGCCTATGTATTATTTACAGCTACCTATTTGTGTGATTAGCATCACTTCCATTCCTTACAGCCATTATAGTTTCATCATCTCCACAAGAAGCCTTGTGTCTCTCAGAATAAATAACCCTGTGTGCTGTGGCCACCTCTTGAGCCAATCTGCCATATAAAACAAATTGTAAGGACCCTGCCAGAGCAACTGGGGATTGCTGGTGTTTATGACGGCCCCAAAAGATTGATAATAAAAATTGTAAACACATATCCCAAGTAGCAAATCATCATTTCCAGTAAAGGATTGGTCTTCAGCAGATAAATGCATATTAATTGCCAAAAATCAAGGTAAATATATACAAGCATTAAATTAGTTTAAAAGACTGGAACTGGGGAGAAAAAAAACCAAAGTGCATAAGCATGCTTTAGTGTCTAAATATATACTTCTTTATGCTATTGCAGTGTAATGTGTACCAAAACTTTGTTGATGCTCATTTGTCAGCTTTCACACTAAAGGCTGTGGTTTTCTTTTATGAGTTTGTTGTCACTGATGAAATTCACTGCTGAGCAAAGGGCCACACGGATCTGTTAAGAATAGCAGAAGTCTAAATAATACCAAAAAGAAAGATAATTCCTCATAGCAAACTTGTTCTCTTCTCTTGCAAGAGAGAAGCTCAGAATGCTGGCTGCAGTTCATGACCAACATTGTTCAGAACCTACAAGAGGAATGATCTTGTTGGGAGGAAATGGTGCAGAGTTGTTACCATACATGTGCAGTTCCCTGTAAGTGGCCATTACAGAGGGCATGGCAAGGATGGAAAGGTCTCTGCCATGGTGGTCCTTTCATGCTGGGATTTGTTCTGTCAGAGCTGTCAGGATTCTAGTGATATCCTGACTGGAACAGATTCAGAGGTGGGAGGTCCACATAGGACTGCTTTAATCCTCTCACCATAGGGAGCAGACGAGGATGTGGTGGATTTCCTTAATTTTCTGTATTTCTAGCTGTGCTTCCAGGTCAGGTCCATCAAGGTCAGTTCCCTGCTTCCAGCAGTGCAGCCAAACAGAGCAGCAGGTCCATGAAATGGGTAATGAGCCTATGCCCTGTGCAGAGGCAGGAAAAAACATATGACAAGCAGCAAATGTGCTCAGAACCTCACTGCTAGGGGAAGGGAGTTTTAAATTCTATTAGTAATGAAAATCTTGCACTTAATGCCCTGGGTACTGCACCAAAGTGGAGCCCATCTTTTAAACATGATGTGATTTTGAAGCTAAGGTTCAGACTGAAACTGCAGCCCCAATAGAGGACTAAGGGAATAGCAGGAGGAAAATTTAAAAAAAAAAAAAAGCAAGTTGGTCTTGCTCTGTATGCTGAATTACTGCTGTGGTAGTGCTTTTAGTTTTGTGTCTCAACTCTGTCTCTAGATTGCCAATGAAATTCCAGAGAAGAGCTGATACTGGCCCAAGTAATCTACAGTTCTTGCTGAGACAAAAATCAGGATGGAATTTCCAGGGCAATCAATAAGAGCTGGAATAAAATCACAAGAGTTAATTTTCAAACCCTGAAGTGTTCAGCTGATAGATAAGACAGAAGATGCAAAAATCTCTTTTTATTTTTTGTGTTAGTATATTGGAGTGTGCCAGGATTTGTTCTTGCTCCATCTAAACCCAGCCATTATGATGACAGAAATAAATAACATAATCACTCTGAGTCATACAGGAAAATATTTACATACTGATGACTTGATTCATGGTCATGAAACTGAAAACATCAAAAGTGTTACTGTCAATTATACTTGGAAAAGCAGCTACATTAAAATTGGGATATTTTTTTCTTTTAGTGATCAGATACTGTTCTCATGCATAATTTTTGTTCGCTGAGGTTCTGCTTGGAGCTGAACGTATTAGATACATGTGATAATAAGCTCAAGATATGTAATGAAAAGTGAGAAACTGCATGGAAAATAGAGTGAGAGGAGAAATGCAGGAAGAACAAGGTTGTAGGATGCTGTGAGCAGTAGGTAAAATGTGATGTGAACCTATTGTCCTTGGAGGAGATGAAGCTGCAGGCTAATACAGACACACACGCAACAGGGGTGGGCATAGTTTAAAGTTGCTGAAACTAAAAAAAACATAATCATAAGTTGAAGTATTTCAGTAAAGACTGAGAGAGGAGGGATGAATTTCAGAGCTTTTATGGATGAGAAGTGACACAACTCGCTCCGAGGGCTTGGAAGTGGTGCATGTTGTGCAGTTGCCAGCAGTTAAATAAGTCACTAAGATCCTCTCTAGAGCCTTTAGACTCACTGCCAGAGAAGATCTTGCCCATAACTCTTGGCATCTTATTCACTAAGTCTTCCCTTTTTTTTTTTTTTTTTTTTTTTTTTTTTTTTTGGAAATTATAGCAGATCTCCTCTCAGTGTCAGATCAAAATGTTGATAGATCAGGAGAATAAGCCAGCACAGAGCTCTGGATAAGGTGCCACAGGGCCCATGGGCTGATTCCCAGCCCTGGGTAAACTTCCTTAAAGCTCCTTTAGTGTTTCTTCCCATTCCCTGTGGTAACAGAAGAAATGATGTGGGTGTTTCTTCCCTCCTCTTCCCTACAGTTTTAAGCCTGATTTTTAAAATGTCTTTGTAATTTGAAATAACTATTTACTTTCCTGCCTTTGTCCACAGTTAATCTGCTGAGGGATTTGTCCCTTTGATGTCCTGAGTTGACAATGAAATTTATCTTAGCAAAAGAAGAGGCTAGGGGCAAATGTCAGAATGCACAAACACACAAAAACCCAATCTCTTCTCCTCAAATGGGCCAAGCTGGCAGTTTTTATGGTGCATAAGCTTCAAAGGTGACAGCCTAATAAAAAGAACAGAAGCAGTTGGAGTCGACATTAATTTCTTAAAGAACTTTTTTACAATCTCTTTATTTATTTCTCTTGGCCACTCCACTTTATGTACAAACTGCATTAATATGTGAAGTAACTCCTTAATGCATCACATAGCAAAATGCTTAGGGACTTTAATTTTACAGCAAAGTAGATTAAAGTATGAAGATTGCCTTCCTTTTTAAAGTTCATGCAGCAGTTTCAGATTGCTCTTCTTGAGAGGTTTAAGGCTCCCTGTTTTCATTGCCAATGATTTAATTTGATTTTCTTTAAGAAGTCTGTCCTGTTGTACTACTCTATGCACTTTTAATGAGATTTGGAATATTAATAGAGTTTTGCAAGCAAGACCTGGCAAACAACAGTGTATGTAGTACATAATGATCTCTGCAGAGTACAAGGGATAATAAAATAGGTATCCAAGGTTTACAGTATTTCATTTTTTTTCCAGAGTATAACCAACCGACAACAAATCTCACTCTTAATCCAACACAAATTATCAGTTATCAGATTTATTTTCAACCCCCTTTTTGTGAAACACCTAGCCTTCTTTATTCTCATTCACTAGTTATTGGTAAGTGTACTACCAGAGTTCTTCAAACTGCTGTGAAAACCAGGCTGCTCGCCCTTGTGCTTAACTGGTGTCCCACATGCTCTTGTGGTGTGGCAGTTTCTTCGTTTATTAACCTTTGTTTAAAAGGGAATGAGAAAAAAGCCATGGTTCTTAAATATCTGGTGTTAATTTAGACCTTAGGTGATTGCAATTGTGCATGTGGCAGTTATGTAACTCTTCTTATTAGTGACAGCATGTCTTGGTTTTTCTTTCTTTTTCCTTTTCTTTGCAGTTTGTGGCCCATCCAAACTGTCAGCAACAGCTCCTGACCATCTGGTATGAAAATCTCTCAGGATTACGGGAGCAGACCATAGCTATCAAGTGTCTGGTGGTGCTGGTTGTGGCACTGGGCCTTCCCTTTCTAGCCATTGGTTATTGGATTGCACCATGTAGCAGGGTACTGAATTTTATAAATTATGTGTCTTGTGCTGTTCTTGGAGCTGCTTTTCCTTTCCTGGCAGTCAACATGCAACTTCTGCTGCTTCCAAATTGGAACTAATTAATGATATTTTTAGCAATCCCTAACCTTGCGCCAAAAGGCGCTAAGGGGGCTTTTGTTACTTGCACTGTAAAGAGGGGACCACAGTGATGAAGTATGAATGTAAATTAACATTAAACTGAAGGAGAGAAAAATAACCTTCTTTAAGAGCTTTTTTTCTTTTTTAAATTTCCCTAGGTTATGCTCACCTCACATGTGCTGTGTAATTTATTATATTAGTAATATGGATTTTTTGAAAGTCACCACTCAGATTCTTTATGAAGTCTCCTCTGGTGGCATCCTAAGGTCTCATGCTGTTCCCATATAAACCATTAGCAGAACATCTGTTGACTTTACTGATGCAGAACTTAATCTTAAGTAAAATATTTGTTATCCCAGCCCTAGGAGGTCTGTTTGCCAGCTGAACCATAGAGCAGAAATCAAATTGAATGCATCATTCTGACTGTGTAGTGGAGTGTATTTGTAAAAGAGCATATCTGTAAACTCTGATCTTATAAAAAATTTGTGAACACGTAAGGTTGCTCCCACCTTTGCTGCTGGTCTCACAAGGAAAGGAACTGCAGTTTCTTTGAAATCCTCATGGTCTCTAGCACATGAATTGTTTGCAAATCAGGTGTATTCATAGATCTTTGGTATATCAGATGAAGGAAGATTTCTCTGTTGAATTAACATTTTTAAAAATTTTAAGTACGTTTACTCCTGTGCTGAACGTGGTCTTTCAGTTTTATTTCCCTAGCAAGTGTAAAGCAAAGAATTGTGAGTTTATTTTATATTTCATTCTTTTAGTTCATCTCAAAGAGGATAAGGTTTTTCTCATCTACATATTTGAAGGGAACCTGATCTTTTCTCTGGGTTAAATATTTATTTACTTTGAAGATAAACCTTTATGAAAATGGTGTAATTGTTACTCTCATTATTCTCTGAAATGTCACTTTCTATTAATATCTTTAGTAAATATATTCCTCACAGCTCCAAATAATAGGAATATCTTAATGTATTTATAGCTGGTGTCTAATATGGAAAAGTGACATTTGTCCTTGAGCTCTAATTCCCAGTAGCAGAAACATCTGATGTTTTTCCTCAGTGCTCATGTCAAATAAAAGTGCTATACATTCAGGTCAGTGGTTGGATATTGCAATTACAAAATGCCTTCTAAAGGTCAGGAGCAGGAAGGGAACCTGAGATTGTTTGCCCAGGTAGTAAGTGCAGTTTAATGTGTGCTGGTTTGCTTAGTTCATAGTAGCTGACCCAAATTTCAAGGAAAACAATTCCTTGAAATAAGAAAGCTCATGTGATCTTCTGTAAGATGCTGGTCCCCTCTTCTGGTGCAGACAGACTTCCCCTGCTGCTGCTGTTTTCTTCTTTTAGTAGGTGCAGATGTGAATTAAACCTGCTGAATTTATTTATAAAACAACTAATATTTCTGATCTTATCTTCTTTAGTCCATTTTGTGGAACAGTCGTTAGTTTTGATAGACACAGGAACTTATCTTGGCACTTAGAGCTCTGAACATGTGTTCTGTGAATGAAATATAGTAACCAGACATAAGAAAACAACTAATTCTTCCTATAGCTGTAGTTATAGAAAAGTTAATAATACTCCCTTGTTGTTAGGGAAAATGTTTTGCTGGAGTTGGAGATTTGAAAAATTTATCTTTCCCTGAACTTGCTTTACAAATTCTTCCTGGTCACGGCCACGGTACATTTGCAGCTCCTTGCAGTGTTTCCCCTCAAACATTGCCATCTAGAGCTTGTGGAGTATCATGAGCACTCACTAACAGAACAACACACTCTGGAAGGCTCCCCTGTGGGAGCCTTTTGTCTGAAATGGCAAAGCACCACAGCTGAGTGCTCTTGGAAGGATATCTTTTAAGAATGAGGTTTCTGGCTGTCCTGCGCTCTGAGTGCCCATTTATGCTTCTGGAATGCCTGGTGTTTCTTTGAGAAAACTGAGTGACTGCTTTCATTCTGCCTTTGCAGCTTGGAAGAATTCTTCGAAGCCCATTTATGAAATTTGTGGCACATGCAGCATCCTTCATTATTTTCCTAGGCCTGCTGGTGTTCAATGCTTCAGACAGATTCGAGGGCATAACCACGCTGCCCAATGTCACTGTCACTGATTACCCCAAGCAGATCTTTAGGGTGAAGACCACCCAGTTCACCTGGACAGAAATGCTGATCATGGTGTGGGTTCTTGGTAGGTATATTGCCCCTTCATCTTCCTGTTCTCCTGCAAATAAAAATTCTGAAAGGGAGGAGAGAAGCCCAGGTCCCAAAGCTTTGATCCAGCTGCTGTGTGCAGCAACTATAAACCTTTAGGGCAGATAAGATGACATTAGAACAGATTTTGAATAATTTCATCCTAAACTGTGTCAGGGGAGGAGGTGAGTATCACTTGCATGCTGCCTTTTGGGAGTTACGGCTTTTTCTCTTTATGTGACCGAAGGCAAGGACTGGGGTTTTCCAGTCCAATGTGTGGCTGCTCCGAGTGTAGTTGGGATGGCAGCAGCAGCCCCTTTGAATTACACAGCCAGAGAAACAAGAAAAAGTTTGTGGGGTTGTGATTTTGCTTTTTCTTGGGTTTTTATTTTCCCTAAGAAGCCTCTTTGAATCAAGAGTCTTGATTCACAACAAATGCATCTCATGGTTATGGTGAGGCTGTGATCTGGATTAAATCCACACAAATTAATTTCTGAGAAGAAGTTTAACTGAGAAAACCAAATTACACATAGCCAAATTCCACTTTCTATGCTGAAAAGAATCACTTTCTGTAAAGTGGAAAAACAGTAGTATAATTGTGCCTCTTATATTTGGTCATCTGTGTTATTGGGTAATTGTGTTCTTGTGGAAAAATTAAACCCTCTGATTCCGAAGTGGCTTAGGAATGTAAATGCTAAGAGAGTAAGAGGATGTATTTCCCCCACACCTTATTTTTTCTACTTTGCAATTACAGAGGTTTTGTTGTTTAGCCACAATACTTTCACTGAAAAGTCAGGGTTCTACTCTACCCTCTGTGGGGTGATGTCTGAACTATGTTTCCATTAATTAATCTCAATTAATACTTTGCTATTTGATCAACCCTGTTGAAACCAAGAGAGAATAACCTTAGTGATGAGGCTGTGATACTGCAAATAAGTGAATCCCTGCTCCACTGGTATCATCCACTTCCATGAAATGGGAGAATGCAGGGAATTTAAATGACCACAGTTGGGCAAACACTGCTGTGCTTTTTCATTTCTTGTTGCAGGTATGATGTGGTCAGAATGCAAAGAGCTGTGGCTGGAAGGACCCAGGGAATACATCTTGCAGTTATGGAATGTTCTGGATTTTGGGATGCTGTCCATTTTTATTGCTGCTTTCACAGCCAGGCTCCTGGCATTCCTTCAGGCCACAAAAGCACAACAGTATGTGGACAACTACATTGAGGAGAATGACCTCTCCGAGGTCACACTTCCTCCAGAAATTGAATACTTTACTTATGGTGAGCTTAGTTTTTCTTCCAAACATGGAAAAAGCTTGAAGGATGCATTTAGAAGCCTCTCTTTACCCTAGAGCTAAATTTGACCCCCTTGATTTTAAATATTTGGAAGTTATATTTTATTCTTAGCTAATTGCACAACAGATGAAAATATTGATGTGATTCCTTTCTCTATTTTTTGATTCAGTTGTTTGATAGTTATTCATGTTCATAAGCATCTATCAGCATTTCCTCCTGTCTGTTTAAATAGAATAAAACTGCAAAATACTTATTGCAGTGCAGAAATTGTCCATAAAGGTGTGATTCACCTGTATTTACAACACAAGAAAATGCTGCTGACAGAGTATTTTAGGATGGGCTTCAATATATTGTAACAGCAGACTTGGTTTTGTTCCTTACCTTAATTGCAGTATAACCAATCTGAATATTGTGTACTGAATGTAATATCTGAATATAACCATTGTGCATATGTAAATACACATTTAGAAACACAGGGTATTTTGATATGAAACACATTTTAATTCAGTGTTGCTCTGCTAAAATGGTGTGTGAATTCACATAGTAATTTATGAATTTCTGTATAACTCAATTGTTTCTGTGCACATTGTGTGTAAAACCCACAATCCTATTTCTTTTGAGGTAATTGACAAAAATCTTTATGGTCACTATGGGAGCTAGGTTATATCCTGCAAAAAGAATAAAAAAGAATAAGCTTGTTGTGACTAGTATATGAAATTGTTAATCAGGCAGCACTTAACTGCCCATCAATAAAAGACCAAATAGGAATAAATTTCCCTGCTTTAGCATAGTGCTTGTTAAGATAGCTAATAGAGGCAAAAATGCAGTAAAAGTTAGTTACTGTGTAGTTCAGGTTAAAATGCAAACTGCAGAAGAAAATGTCATGTTTCTTCAAGTCACTTTTCTTCTAACAGAAGGTAATGTAACTCATAATTTGTGACTTAAATGAAAAAGGAATAGAGCAGCAACTGTTAGACTCTTCAAATATTTGTCTCAACTAAATTCAGGCATGTTAATGGGAAAGTCCTATCAAAGTTTATTCCTCAAGATTGTGATGAATGAGTAACCCCTGTGTTTCATATCTTCCAGCTAGAGATAAATGGCTCCCATCTGATCCTCAGATAATATCTGAAGGCCTTTATGCAATTGCTGTTGTTCTCAGCTTTTCTCGGATTGCCTACATCCTGCCTGCAAATGAGAGTTTTGGGCCCTTGCAGATCTCCCTTGGAAGGACTGTTAAGGACATCTTCAAGTTTATGGTCCTTTTTATTATGGTATTTCTTGCATTTATGATTGGAATGTTCATACTGTACTCCTACTACCTTGGAGCTAAACTGAACCCAGCCTTTACGACGTAAGTATGAGGTTTCATTGTAAGTAAAAAGCCAATCAAAACTTTCAGGTTTTTCATTAAGATAACAAAGTCTGTGAGACATTGTGTGCTCTCTGTTAGCATTAAAATAAAACTGAAGACCTCAGAAAGCAGAACACAAAAGAGCAATTGTTCCCTGTTTGTATAATGGAAACTTTCATTTCAGCCTGAAATAATTTCACCTGTATATATTTCAGTCACATAGACTTGTGGGCTACCAATTGGAAGAAAATATTACTTGATATAAAATACCTTTCTAGTTCCTGTTGTTCTGCATGTATTGTTACAGCTCTATTAGCTGTGATGGATAGGTGGAGCACAGAGGACAAATGAAAAGTGCTGTGGAAAATGCTTCCTTGCATGTTTGTTGTTTTGATAAGTGCTCTGGTTCACAAACAAATTAATTGAGGTTGTTTATCAGTCACTGTAAACATAACTTTTCTATTTCTTTGTGTAGTTAGTAATAATGCCTTCCTCTTTTTTTTCCTACAGAGTGGAAGAAAGTTTCAAGACCTTATTTTGGTCAATATTTGGCTTGTCTGAAGTAACCTCTGTTGTCCTCAAATACGATCACAAGTTCATTGAGAACATTGGTTATGTTCTTTATGGCATATACAATGTCACAATGGTGGTGGTTCTGCTCAACATGCTGATTGCCATGATCAACAGTTCATATCAAGAAATTGAGGTGGGTTCTCTTTTCCAAGTTGTTCTCGTCTGTTATGCTGTAAAAAGGACAGAATTAATAGGAATTATTTCAGTGGTATGCAAAAAGTACAAAGAGATTACCACAGGAAAAGATATCACAAAATGAAGAAGGTTGACTATCTAACAACTCAGCCAAGCTGCAGAACCTCACAGGATCTAAACAAGTTTATCTCATGTTGTGTACACATTGTACTTGGCATCCAACTGCAGTGAAAAAACAAATCAGAAAATGTGTAGTATTGAAGATACTTGGGTTTCAAAAATAAATCTCAGGCTGCTGAAATGAAAGTAAAAGTGTATTTATAGTGCCAGTTTTCCAGACCCTGAGTTCAAAGAGTACTACATTCACACAGATGCAGGCACACGCCCACACAAACAGGAAGAACAATTATCTAAGACATGGTGTACAAATGGATACGTCATTCCCAGTCTTTTCAATGAGTTCTGGGGAATATTAGGGAATTCAGGAGAGAAAACTAGTTATAATCCAGCCTTGGAATACTTCAGTAAGAATCTGTGAGGACAAAATAGGTTTGTCAGTGTTTAACACAATTTCTTCAGGACCACAAAGTTTGCATTTTCTATACTCCATTGTAAATTGGAGTTACTTGTCCTGGTTATGTAAAAAACTGTGAGCACTACCATTTTAAGCCATTTTTTTGCCTTGAGCCTGATACTTCAACACTTGTGCAAGTACCAAGCCCATGTGACCACTTTAATAAGAAAAACAAGGCTTGAAAAACCCCTGAAAGTTCCACTTTGAATAGCAGGGAGTTTATATGTTGGCTTTCACTTGATGCAAAAATTAGGCTTGCTTAAATGCTTCATGTTCTTGAACTAAGTATTCTCAATCAAATGTTGCCATAAAGAGAACTGAAATTTGGTTAAAATAGACTAAGTGAAGTGGTTGCATTTCTGCAGAACTGCTGGAAGTCTTATTAGCAAGAGTATAATATTTTATCTCAAACCACAAAGATCTTTCAAAGCAGCTTCTTTGAAAGAACGTTTGCACTTCACAAAAACCAAGAGCATCATCTGTTTTATTTCCCAACACAGGATGACAGTGATGTGGAGTGGAAGTTTGCTCGTTCTAAACTTTGGCTGTCATATTTTGATGATGGAAAAACATTACCTCCACCCTTCAGTCTTGTACCAAGCCCCAAATCTTTTTTCTATTTCATCATGAGGATCATTAACTTTTCCAAGTGCAGGAGGAGACGGCTACAGAAGGACATTGAAATGGGAATGGGAAACTCCAAATCAAGGGTAGGTTCTGAGATCTTTTCATTGCAGGAAAGAATTGTGTGTCTGTTCCACCTGTCTTCTTTTCTTTTTAGTTTTAGCCTGTAATCCATGCTTCTGATGCTAGTAGAGTAATTAATCATTTATAGCAATAAATCTCTATTTCAGACTGCATAAAACAAGAAATAGACTTAAATTTTATTAGAACAACCAAATCTGGGGAAACACAATTAAAAGAAAAATTTATGAGTATTCAAAGATGCAAATAATTCCTACAAGTAGTTACTTGAATATTGATTAAAGATGCTTTAAGCCTATTTCCTCAGAACAGGATGGCCAAAATTATCAGCATTAAAAAAACAAAACAAAACCAACATAGAATTCAAGGCAATCTCATTTTTTAAAAAATAATACTCTGATATATTAAAAGATGGAACAACATGTCTTTAAAATATAATAATGGACCTGAATCCTAACTTTGTGTTCCATAATTTGTTTTAATTTTGTCTTATTTCTTCCTAGTTAAACCTTTTCACTCAGTCAAATTCCAGAGTTTTTGAATCCCACAGTTTTAACAGCATTCTCAATCAGCCAACACGCTATCAGGTAAGCACATACAATGACCACTGTCCTGAATAATAGAACTGTGAGAAGGTTCTTGCAGAATTTTGTGCTTCAAGTACAGTTTGCCTTCACCAGAGAAATAAAACCTCCTGTAGAAATCAAACTCTAGGATGCTCCTTGAAAAAAAACATAGTTATTGTCCAAGCCCATTATTTGAAGCATTTCAAGACTAGCTCATGCAGTACTTAAAATTGGTCTTTGATGTCCCCCTTGGGAACATGTGAGGAGCAAACATCTGAAACTGGTGAAGGAATATCTGAAATGGGGTTTTGGGTAAGGGATGTGAAAGCTGAGTAGGTTGGCTGTTCCCTTCCTTGCTCAGCATGCCTCCATTTGAGGCAAGTACTTCATCTGGGGCTGCTCATTCTTTCTCTTAGGCTGGTGTGACAGAGAGAGCTAAGAAAGAAAAATGAACAATGTTTAATTATATAATCTCAGCTGATTATAGAACTGTTTTAATCTGGCAGCAAATAATGAAGAGACTGATAAAACGCTACGTTCTGAAAGCACAAGTGGACAAAGAAAATGATGAAGTCAATGAAGGTAAGAAAGAGACTGCAATATTCAGAGGCAGCTTTTTTCATGTTGTATTAGGAGCCAGTATTACACTGATGCATGGGGGTTTTGAGTGAAAAGAGGGATTGTTTGTATTTCACATGCACCGAGGCTCAGGAAGTAATGGAAAGTATGCCCATGTCATCAAAAAATGGAAAACTAGGACTAAAGAAGTAGAACTGAGAAATATTATGGCTCCTGTTTTACAGATATAAAATGAGAGCACAGACAATGCACAGAGGATATCTGTGAAGGAGCCATTAACTGTATTCACACTTCCAGAGTCCTAATCAAAGCTGCAGGATCTTCCTCTCTGTTTCATTCAACTGAATACACAATTGCACACAATTTACCACTTTACACCATGAACTATTTGTCCTCCCTTCATAAAGCTGTGAGGAATAATCACCTCTGAAGCTGCCCATCATTAAACAAAACTCTACAGTCAGCTGCATGGTGACAAAAAATGACAAATGTAGCCTCTATTTTAGTGGGAGACCTTTTGAGAAACAGTGGATGTGAGCTCTCTGGCAGATGTGAGAGGTGCTTGCTCCAGTTGCACACCCTAACTCACCACTGGGATGAGATTATGGCAAAGGTTGTCCTCTTCTCTCCAATCTTCTAGGAATGAAACTCAGGCCTGCAGTCCAACAAGGAAACCCCTGTGCTCTGGGCAGATCCCCAAACAAAAACTCTAGCTGGAATGCTATCAAGCAATAGAGTGATGCAGTGATGGACAGGCTGGGGTCAGAAGATGCTTTACGGGCACGGCAGCATCAGGCAGCTGTGTGCATGTGTGGTGTGAGGGGCCTGAAAGGGCTGCTCAGCTCTCAGCTAAGGCAGCAAAGCTTCTGTTTGGCTCCTTAGTTGCTCTCTGCTTACCTATAACTCTCTTCAGCAAGAAGCAGGGAGCAAAAAAGATTAAATTAAATCCCCCTCAGTGCCTTCAAAAGGCAAGCATTGTGCACTGACTGTTATCCTGACACTTCCCCATCCTGTGTGGATGTACAGAGCTGTGATTGTCAGTGACAAAAGCAGACAGGCTCCTAAAAGTGAATCCTCTCAGTGTGCTGCTCTCCTGAATTCCCACTGCTTTCCTCCTGTTCCTGCTCTGTGATGTAGGAAATCATCTACCTAGTGACTGATGAAAAAACTGTTCTGTCACCAGCAGAGCCAGCCCTTTCCAGGTCCCTGATGCCACTTTGGTGTTGAGAGAGATGTGTTTAAATTAGAAAGACAGCACAGAAGAATCAGGGTTTACTGACATCATGGTTCTGGCTTTGGCACCAGGTTTTGTAGAGGGCAAGTAACCCTTGAGTTCTTGAGTATCACTCTTCAGCTGCTAGCCAAGTGCTCTGTGTCTTGAGCATCTCATTGTACCCAAAGCACAGACCCAGCCTCTGAAGACAGAATTCTTGGAGTCTGCTGTAGCCTAAAGAGAAAACATTGGCATTTCTGTACTAGAACTACTTTAACAAAAGTCTAGAGATTTTTCCCTGCTCTCCATCACTAGAGAATTTAGGTGCCTCTTCATACTCTTGTATTTTGTACATGACAAATCATTTCCCGAGGCAGGTGCTGTGTAGGAATTCACGTCCCTCACACTTGCTGGAAGAACAGATTTGAACATTTTTAAAGGCCTTTGCTCTTGAACTGAATATCCTACAAAGCAATACATGCTGCTGATTATTATAAGCCTGGCTTTGACAGCTGTCTTTGTTTAAATGTGTTTTTTGTATTTGTGTCAAAATATAACATCATGTTAAATTGGTTGACTTTTTCTAATTCCAAGGATGTTGGTAAGGAAGAGGAGAGAGACTCAGAAGCTGTGAGTTTTACTGCCAGCTCTGCCACACTTTTCCTTGTGATTTTGGCACACCTCTTCAGAAAAAACCTCTTTTCCTTTTCTCTCTAAAAAGGGGATACTAATATTTACCAGCTGTTCAGCAGAGTTGGTGTGATTAATTCATTAACCTTTGTACAGCCCTTTGGGAATCTTTGGTGTTGTATATATACATGGAGCATAGTGTAAGACCCCAATGGACTGTTAAAATGCCTTAGGTGCTATTAGGGCTGGAGACACATCTCACTGAGAATGAGGATGAGGTAAATCCTCCTGACCCATCCTATACCTGCTCTCATGAACATTTTGGGATGATAATCTGAAAGAGGCACTGATGTGGCTTAACAGGAGAGTATTCACTGAATGTCAAACTTTACTACTGAGTGTTTCTTTCTGTTATTAATGCAGGTGAATTAAAGGAAATCAAACAGGATATCTCCAGTCTTCGCTATGAACTGTTGGAGGATAAGTCCCAAGCAACAGAAGAGCTGGCAATTTTAATACATAAACTCAGTGAGAAACTAAATCCCAATATGCTGAGATGTGAATGATTCAACAAAGGAACCGTGGCTTCAATGACAGCACAACTATTTATTGGCAATAATATTTCAGTATCTTATACTTGAAAAAAATGTATTGTAGATTTTTAGCACTAAATAACTTTATGTACAGCTTCTCTGGAATTTAGTCTTAGGAACTTTTAACTCACCACAAAAAGATTGCTCTCTTCATTTTAATTGTCTAAAAGCAAGAACTATCATAACATTTTTTTTTTTGCATTTATGCATTAAAAAGGTATAATGGTATCGATTGCTGATATTTTAACAGGTTTATGATTACATATGGAGAATTCTTTGCACTAAATTTGCAAGACAAAAAATTAACAGACACAGCATAATATTCTGTTCCTTGCAGTGTCCAGGTACAAAATAGGATTTTTCATACTACAATAAACCAACTAGAGATGAGTGGGGGATTACTTGAAATCTTTGTTCTTTATTAGTGGTGCTAGTAACGCGTGTAAGCCCAGAACTCATGGAATTGCTGAGAACCAGGTAAGTGGCAATGTGATGGCAGCAGCGTTATTTAACATGTCTGTGTATTCACGTACTCGCGCCGACCCTTTCTTAATTCAGTGTATTTACCCTTCGGAGAGAAAGGATTTATTTTTTTAACTCGGACCCCGTGCAGGGCAGATACTTTTGGCTTCGTTGTTAAACAAACCATTCCTCCCGCACGTTCGGCACCGAGCCCGGGATCGCCCTCGGGGTCGTTCCCGCGGGAGCCGCTCCGGGGCGCTCCCGGCTCTGCCCGCCCCTCACCCCGCCCCGGCGCCTTGCAGCCAATCGCCGCGCCCTTCTGGCCGAGTCCCCGCCCACCGTCCGCCCGCCCAGCCAATGAGAGGCGGGCCCCGCGTGGAGGTTGCCGCGGTGACGGGCGGCGGGCGCGCCGTGCCCGCGGGAGGGACGCGCGTCCGGCGGAGCGATGGAGCCGAGCCTGGCACGCGTGGATTACCTGCAGGTGGGCACGGCAGCGCCGGCAGCGCCCCGGCAAGGGAACCAGGCGGCACGGCCCGCCCGGGGCCGAGGGGCCGCCGTGCGGCGGGGCCTGCGCGCTGCCCGAGGCGCGTCCCGGCGCTCCGGGCCCCGCTGTGCAGCGTCTCTTGCATCCACAGGTGGGAGTGACGGCGCAGAAGACGATGAGGCTGCTGCCCGCCTCCGGCAAGAAGGCCACGCAGAAGGTACCGAGCGCCTGGTGCTTCGCTGCCTCTCCTGTCCTCTGCCTCATCCTAGCGTTAATCAACTCCAGATTTCCTTAGATACAGGACGTTATAGGGAAAGACTGTGCAACCCCATTTGGGGGGTTTGGAAAACCTTATTTTGGAGAAAAAGAGAAAAAAAATCTGACTTTGTGATTGGAAACCTTCAGAACCAGGAAGGAATTTTTGTAGTTCCCAGCATTGCTGAAACCACAAGGGAGTTCTTCCACATTTCTCTATTTTGGTTATACTAACATTTAAGCCTAGAGGAAATGGCCTGAAGCTGAGATGCAATAACATTACTGTTATACCTGGTATATTACCTGAAGTAGTACCATTACTGTTATACCTGATATGTTACCTGAAGTAGTACCATTACTGTTAGGATGGTCAAGCATTGGAACAGGCTGCCCAGGGAGCTGGTGGAGTCACCATCCCTGGAGGTGTTTAAGAGGTGTCTGGATCTGGCACTGGGTGGAGTGCCAGTTTAGGAGTTAGAGTAATAGTGACAACTTGATAGTTGAACTTCATGATCTTAAAGGTCTTTTCCAACCTTAATGAGTCTATAAAACATTTATTTTTAAGTATTTCTTAATTTAATTAAGGCAACCTTGTTAGGGAAACACAATAAAAAGAGCTGCATTTTTTTCCCCTCGGTAATAAAGTCTTAGTGTGAAAACACAACTTTTCCCAAGTACGTCTTCATCTCATGGTTGCTGACGTTTACAAGTAGAAGCAGGAAAAGGATTGTAAATGCCTGTCCTTGAGCTGCTGCTCTACATCATATTTCTAGCATTTTATATAGATCTTTAAAGTATACTTTAAAGTATGTAATTAAATAGTCTAGAAAATATAATTAATCTTATAACAGAGGGGCTATTTACAGTAGCATATAGTGACCAGGCAAGGGGGAATGGCTTCACACTGACAAGAGTAGGTTTAGATTAAATATTAGGAAAAAGTTATTCCCTGTAAGGGTGATGAGGTACTGGCACAGGTTGCCCAGAGAAGCTGTGGCTGCCCCATCCCTGGAAGAGTTCAAGGTCAGGTTGGATGGAACTTGAGGAACCTGGGGTGGTGGAAAGTGTCCCTATCACTGGCAGGGGGCTGGAGCTGAGAGATCTTTAAGGTCCCTTCCAAGCCAAACCATTCTGTGATTCTATGAATACAGGTAAAGCATTATTTAAAACCACAGCTGGTGTGTGTAACAAAAAATAACAATGTATTGTACTTTTGAAGGTGGTTGTTGGAGATCAGGATGGGGTCGTTACGTGCTTTGGCATAAAAAAGGGCGAAGCTGTGGTAAGTGGAAATGTTCCATTTAAAATTTTGGTTTTGGAATGTTCTTCCCAGTGAACTTTGGAAGTCCCTTATTTATTCATGTGGCAAATAAGATGCCAGTGGAAGGTGTCTTGGTAGAGCTGTGGACTGATGCCTAACTTGGTGAGGGAATGCTGATCTCGTGCCTGTTCAAGCACAGGATTCTCCACAGTTATAGTCAAAAAGTAATGTGAAAGAAACGTAATATCCACACATTTTGCACTTCAGCCAAGTTGGGCTTAAACCTGGGCACATACACAGTTATTACAATGGGACAAAAACCTGCAGAGATTCATTAAATCACCTTAGGGATTTGGACAAACTGATTGCTTTTCATGCCCAGCTCAATAAAAAATAACTTTATTTCACAGGTTTTGTTCTCCAAGTTGATGGTTAGCTCATAAGTATTCTATAGCAATACAAATAAATCAATGTAGACTTTTGGAATAAGAATGTAACATGTGAGAGAGTGTGTGTGTATTTGTTGTTCTTTAAAATAAAAAACAAACCACAAATAACACAGTTGACAGCAGTGCTGAATTTTCCCTATGGATGAATTAATAACAATGAAGTCATAATTTACTATGTTGTAAAGCTTTTTTGTATTTCTTTGCTCATAAAATGCTTTGTTACTCTGTGACTCTGAAATAAATACACAGATTATTTTTGTCAGTGTACAACCCATTGCATCTTAGTTTTGCCAGAAATTGAAAGTCAATTTGTTATCCTTTATGTTAAAAGATTAGCAGAAATATAATATTGTGATTGATCAAAATTGCTTTTTTGTTGACAGCCAGTGTTCAAGACACTGCCAGGACAAAAGATCTCCAGACTGGAGCTGGGAGGAGCTCTTAATACACCACAAGAGAAAATTTTTGTGGCTATAGGATCTGAAGTCAGAGGTTTCACAAAAAGAGGGAAGCAGTTTCTTTCCTTTGAAACTAACCTTACTGAAAGCATCAAAGCTATGTATGTATGATAATTTGCATTTTTGAGAGCTCTAGCAGATTGTTAGTTTATGATTTTATGCGATAATTTTAAGCATATTGTGTAGGTGACACTAAGTGCCAGTCCAGCTTCAGCTTGTGCTGCGACCTGTAGGAGGAATTGGGGATATCTTGGAAATGTGGGGGGAATTGGGAGTGGTCTGGAGGCTCACACACTGTGTGAGCAGAGCTGGGGTTATTGCCACAGTGTGTCCTGTCCACAGAGCTCCTGGAGCAAAATCTCTTTTGGATTGTGTTGTAAGATGCTGCCATGGACAAATCAGCATAAAAAATATAATAATGAAATTTCTATAAAGATATTCTTAGGGATTTACCTGAAGATAGGAGTGGAAATGTGAGAGCTGTAGAAACCACATGGTTTTAGTATTTATAAGGAACTCTAAAAGCTGGAACAGCTTGCAGGGGCCCATAATACCTTGGAGCTGTGAGCATAGTAGGACATAAAAGCATAAAGGACTCTTGCTGCAGCAAGATGCTACAGGAAGTGTTTTCTTCTCCTCAGGCACATTTCAGGAGCAGATCTCTTTCTCTGTGCAAGCTACATCTATAACCATTACTGTGACTGCAAGGACCAGCACTACTTCCTCTCAGGAGATAAAATCAATGATGTTCTCTGCCTTCCTGTAGACAAAGTGAGCTGCATCACACCGGTGCTTGCATGTCAGGACAGAGTGCTCAGGATGTTACAGGTTCAAATGTCTCCTTCTTTATGTTTTATGCATGGATGCTATGGAATTGGACTGATTATTAAGGGAACAGGGCTTAAACATCATAAGGATTAGTGTATTGTGCCTTACTTGGGAGTGTTGCTGCTAGTACATTCCCTTTCTGCTGTTTTTTTTAAAGGAAAATCATTATCATAAACTTGTAAAAAATGAGGATTAATGAAACCACTGTAAACAGGCTTTGGGATTCATAGGTGGAAGTTGATGACAAATTGGTCCCTTGTAACTAAAAGTGCTCACATACTCATTTAATTTCCTGAAGTTTTTATCACTTTGGGAATTCTTTCTCTCATCAATTACTGTTGCGACAAGTCTTGAGTGATACTAAGCTGTTTAACAAATTAAATTGCTAGATGAGTATTATCATTTAAAATGATCCAGGAAACATTTCAATAGTCCTATGTTTTATTTCTACAGACTTCACCCTGTTTTAGGCTTAGAAATGGTTTTCTCATAGGAGTTTGAATAAGTAAATGTTACCTTTTAGTATGATCTGTAATAATTTTGTCATTGTGGGACATTGGTTTGGTATGTGGCTGGTGTTTTGGAGTTCCTTTTTTTTTCTTGTTTTGGGGGATTCTTTTAACAAATTAATTGAAGATTGTTTTCTTTATCTTCAGGGATCCAATTTGCTGTATGAAGTAGAACTTCCTGGACCACCTGCTGTTCTTGCTCTGAGCAATGGAAATGGGGGTAATAAGAATTTGAATATACATGTAATTAATAATACTGTTTTACTGTATTTTTAAGATTATGTAGCTTGTTTTAGTTATTTTATCTTGATTTTCAAGCTGATGCTAAAAATGCAGCAGAAAAGTGACTATGCAAGGTAATTCTTTTACATATAAATAGACATAGAGATATGACTTTTAGACAGTTCTAAATTATATTCACATTTAATTGAAGGCCTCTTACAACACTAGTGAGGTCTGAGGTCTCATTGTGTAAAAACAAACTGGACTTTTGGGGGCCATGTTCAGATTTTGGGTTTGTGTTTCCCTTACACATGGATTTCCATAACTGGAATACATGGATGGATGAGAATATTGAGTAGAGCTGACATAAACTGAGCCTGGAAGGTTCAAACTTAAAATAGTTTTGATCATCCTTCCTGCTAATCTGCTCTATCCTCATAGAAATCTCTTTAGGGTGTTAATCTGGTGCTTAATTTAGTTTCAGTTAGGTTGTGTGACAAACATCCAGAGCTGGTTTAGAACAGTAGTTCTTAATTGCTGAGATTTTGGCACAACATTCACTGCTGGGTGTGTGTTTGGAAAGGATTTCTCTGGTTTTCTTCTGTCAAGTCCATTGAATAGCCTTTATACTTCAGCCTAACTTTGATGAAATACATAGTAATAAATACTGACTGGTTTTTAGGCAGAACTCAAGTGCAGGGTGCAGCCAAACACAGAATAGTGATAGCCACAAGGAAATGACCAGGATGGGTGCAGTTTTCATGGATTTGTTTTCAGCTTTGAAGCCTGACAGTTCCATTACTAATTCAGTGTTTTCTTTTCCCATGGGCTGCAGAGTGTAACTACACAACATTTTGAAGTTGGTGTGCTTGATTTTATCAATTCTAAATTCAGTTTCTGTGTTCAGGTGATTCTGGGGAAGAAATTGTGTATGGGACTTCTGATGGGAAATTGGGTGTCACCCAGATTACTGGTACCAAGGCAATACCAAGGTGGGAAATTGGAAATGAAAAGAAGAGAGGAGGTATGTCATGTGTCTCAATTTCTCACTCTTTAGCTTTCCAGCATACCTGAGGCTTTGTTAAGAGTAGGGTAATCAGGAAATCTTATTCATAGATAACTCTGGAGGAATAGTATGATTATGTCATTGTGGTTATATCAGTATGTGATACTAACATGACTAAGGTATCTTTAAGTCTTCTGATTTTCTGACAAATAATTTTAATCAGTTTGTCTTGCTTTGGATTTTGTGTTCATATAATTTCCAGTATTGTAGCAAACTTTTGTTTTTACACTATTTTTAAAGTGGTGTTTGTAAAACAGTGTTGATTCAAATTCAGTTGAGATATTTGTAATTTTTCTAAGTGTGTGTATAATTGGCAAACACACCTGCCAAACTTATCAGATGTTCAGTGGTTTTAAGGTCTCTAAGAGTCATAGTAAAGGGTTTTGTCTGAAGGTAGAATGTGTCTCCACAATAACTGATCAAAACTTTCCCAGTTTTAGCCTTGGTGTGCTGCCTCTGGAGCATCTGTTAGCCCCTACTGCTTTGTAAAGGACAAGATCAGGAATGGAATGTATAAATACATTTTTATTTAATTATAAGAGTTATCACCACATTATTTTCTTAAAATGCTTCTTAGTATGTCCTTAGTCTTTCTGTGAAATATGGCACCAAAAAAGTTTACCTTGAGTCTGAAGCACAGGGGAGGGACTTCAGCTTTGAGGACTTATCCAGAAATCTCACTAAAAGCTGGCCAGGACTCTGTTTTGTGTAACTGAGTGTGGCCTGTGTATTATTGTATCAGAAACTGATAAAGATGAAGCAAATGGCATTGTTTTCTTCTTCATTAGGTATTCTGTGCATTGATAGTTTTGACATTCTGGGAGATGGAGTTAAGGAATTACTTGTTGGACGAGATGATGGAATGATAGAGATTTATAACTTTGAGAGTGCTGATGATCCTGTCCTTCGACATGATTATGTAAGTCCTCATTCTTCATACTCTGCTGAAAAAAACCCAACTCATTAATTAAAAATAAAAATCAGTATTTCAAAATTTACAGGATCGTTACTGCTAAAATATGTGGTTTGGTTTTAATTTAAGAGGTTTGTAACATTGACAATATGAACTTGAAATCAGTATGGTAATATGTAAGAATCAGAAAGTGAAGTAGTTGTGATTTGAGCAAAAATCAAAACAATGTAGAGAGCAAAAATCAAAATAATGTAGAGAGTGTTCAAGTTTTGGCTTAGTTGACTGCTGGGTGAAACCTAATCCAGAGTTGCTTTCTGAGTGAAAAACCCAAGAGTGTTGTGCATAGTCTGTGATTTACAGGTTAATAAATGGAAGCTGCCAGGGCTTCACTGAGCATAATTACTTTGGTATCAATTGTTTAAAATAGTAATTGGATCCAGAGGGATCATTTCACTTCAGTCAGATTGCTAATTTCTGCTGGAACAACACTGTCTATCAGTGTTTTGCATTCAACTTTTCAATATGTTTGCTATGTGGAATAGAATCATCCAAAAACTTCTAAAATGAGTGCAGTGATATTTCCCTCTGCTTGAATGTGTTTATTTGAAGGCTTTGTCAGAGAGCATTTCATCAATCCAGGGTGGCTGTGTGGGAAAAGATGGCTATGATGAAATTTTAGCAGCAACATATTCAGGTAAGCTTCATGTCATTGACACAAATGCCATGTGTGGTGAGGTGATAAAATGAAACAGGTTATGTTGTTAGTGCAACTCACATCTCTTAAAATTTTGTGTTGAGAAGATTTCTTCTGATTTAATATTTACACTTTAAAAAAGTTTACTGCATTTAAACTGTGAGGATTTTAGATCTTAAGATATTCCTCGTGTGTAACACAGTGGCTGACTATATTTTGGTGTCAACTGCTGCCTTAATGTGATGAATTAATGAGTATGTCTATACAAATTATTTATGATTTTTTTAATATGTATGAAAAGTGTTAGTATACAAGCATGTTTTTATTTTATTTTTCTGTGTTTTATGTAATTTCATTCGTTTTCAGCTTCAGAGTGCTTTAAATGGAGTTGATTTTGATTTTAGTTGGAAATGAAGCTCCACTGTGTGAGGCAACCCAGCAGCTCCTCTGTAAGCCTTGAGCTATTGGCCTGTCTGTGACAGAGACCATGATAAACATGCTGCATTTGTCAGCTGATGGGAGCTAAAATATTGCTAATTCTCTGCCTTTAATTACCTTCAGTGCTAAAAGTTAACCTATTGAAACTTCTTGTGATGAAAATCATGCCATTTGGCAAGATGCAATCTTCAGTCAGTTACTGAGAAATCATGCTGTTCCAAGTACTTCTTGTAAACATTTTTGAGTGATCAAAAGTCCCTTGCACCTGACCTCACATGAATTGTGTTGGTATGATTGGCAGTACTTGGTACTGTTGCACCCTAAGTCCTTTGTGGCTTCTTTTAGTGGGAATGTTGTCAAGATCCTGGATGATAGAAGGAAGGGGAAAAGTAAAAGCCCGTGTTTCCCTGTGGGCTTTCAAAGGTGAATTCTGGTCGGATGTGCGCTAGACTGATTTTGGCAGAGAACTGGAGCTGTAAGCACCCATTCTTCTCTGCATATCATACCTGAGGTATCAGAATATAATCAATTAGTATTTGCTTTTAGAAATAAATGTAACTTAGTAAGCAAAAGTATAACTTTTTTCAAGCATCAACATCCAAACTCTAAGCCCACTGAGCAGCATCTAGTTTGCTATAAACACATTGAACAGTTTTTATTTTGTTTTCAGTACTGCCAGTAATTCAATTTGTGAGAAAAAATCCAACTGCTCAGTTAAAAACTGCTAAAAAGGAATTTATTGCTCAAAATACTTAATGAAGACAAAGTAATGTTTTCCAATTTAAGCATGAAACCCATAAAAAGTGCTGCTCTGTGTCTAGGATTAATCCTACAAAAAAGGATTAAATTGGGCTCAATTCTCTCTAGCCAGTGTGTGGAACAAACATCACTCCACACATAAAATAGCTGAGTGTAGAATTTTCTTTTTAGCTTATAAGGAATATAAACTTCATATATTGGTTTAGGCTGGCTGACAGGACTGACTACAGAACCTGTCCATAGAGAAGGTGGATCAGGTGAAGAACTTAAATTAAGTCAAGAAATGCAGAACAAGATTTCATCCTTAAGGTAATTGTGCTAGAAAGAAATTTAAATGGAAGAATGGAAATGTTAAAAGCTGAAATGTCATCTCTCCTTCTTATCTCACTGGATTTTCTTTATCACTAATATATCTAGAAGTAGAATCAAACCTTTTCAAAGTAGAAATGAATAGCAGCCTCATTTCACAGCCTTTTTCTATCTTGCCTTCACATGATGTCTTAATGCTTTCTGCCTCAGTGCCAGTAAGATAAGATTCCTTTCTTCCTTGCTGCTCTATAGCTTCTAAATGATGGCAGGAAATAAGTCACTACCATATTATTCAAAATGAATTGTACTCTTCAAGGAAAAAGTTTGTCCTTTCCTCTGTCTCAAAACCCTCTTTAGGCAAGGAACATGTAAAATCCACGTGTCCATGTGATAGAGTTTATATTTTATCTTTGCTAAGTACATCTAAGGGGAGCCATCAGTCACTTCTGGCTGAAATATGGAGGACAGGAGATAAACATGATTGCCTTGCAAGTTTAAACTATTTAATTTCTAGTCTAGCTCTATAGTTACCTTTTTTTGAAGACATTATGAGTGGTTTTCCTTTTCTAGGAACGAGTTGGAACAATTGCAGATAAAAGTGCTCCAGGAACGGGAGAAATACCAGCAGTCCTCTCACTCCAGCACTGCAGTTTCCTCAGTACCTGCCTTCAGTGTCAATGACAAGTTCACACTGAACAGGGATGATGCCAGCTACAGCCTCATCTTGGAGGTGCAGACAGCCATAGATAATGTCCTGGTGCAGGTCAGTGGGGCTTGTTCTTGGTGGATTTCTTGATGCATAAATAAAACACTCAGAGACTTTCTAGTTCAGAAAGCCAAGTTGCAGCATCTTAAGGACATGACATGCTTGTTGGAGAGAAAAGACAACAAATTCATATTGAGCAGAGCAGCTTTACATTGCCAAAATAGACCAAAGTGGCTGCTGTAACAGAAGATTTCTTTGTAACTTTGTGTTTGCTTTTGCATATCCTTATTTAAACACCAATTAAATGGGGTGCACATCTTCACTCGCCAGTTAAGTGCCCTCTGTAGTGGAAAATTAATTTCAGAATGTTATGGGCCACCTGTTCACTTCCAGTGTGGAACAGTGTCTGATTTGTGTGCAGCTGGGGAGAAATAGTCCTGCCCATTACAGCCACCTTAATTAATTATTCCTCCTACTGTATCAGCTGAAATTAATGCCATCTTTGGTAGTCAGAAAGAGTAGCAGTACTGAATTACCTATTTTGGGAAATGCATGAGGAGAAAAATGTGACAAGGAGGAATTTATGAGGTGATTTTTCTATAACAAATGGGAAAGTAGTATTGTACGAATTTATTTTTCACTTCTTTATAAAAATCCTGTTTTTATTAAGGATGTTACAGAGCAATGCTAAGCTACAGCTAATTTGTCACAGTATAATATCAGATGTTTCCATAGCTAAATGAGAAATAAAGAAATTGTTTAATCAACCTTTCATGTCTGAAAGACAGTTACAGATTTTACACTGAGGTTGTGGTAAAGCAGCCCCCCAGGAGTTCAGGACTCTGTAAAGGGAATAAGAGCAAGATCATCGTGCTACTCCAGGATTAAGGAGTAAGCTGCATGTCTGTTAGGCTTTTGCCTCTGAGATGAAGCAATCTCCTTGCCTCTCTCTCCTTACAAAGCTTGATGACAGTCAGAGGATAAATGCACTTGGAGCTACTCAGGAATGTAAGCTCTTGCTTTTTCCTTCCTCCTGTGTTCTGCAGAGTGATGTCCCACTGGACTTGCTGGATGTGGATAAAAATTCTGCTGTTGTTAGTTTTAGCAGCTGTGATTCTGAGGTGAGTGAAACTGAAGAGGGGATGTCTGGAGAGATGGCATGATGGAAACCCTTAATATTGTAGCAAAAATAGAACTTGGATGTATATATCTCTGATTGAAAATACATTCAGTTAAACTGCTCCTCTGGTAATTTTGGAGAGCACAGCTTCTTTAGAGATACTGCAGAATGGGGAGCTACAGGCAGGTCCTGATGTAAGGCAAACCTAAATATGCAAAAATATCTCCTCTCTTCCTTTTTTTTGTTCCTGAGGAGGATTGTGAGAGACATTCAGTATTGCTCTCTTCTCTGGATTTCATAGACTCATGTATGTTTACTTCCAAGTAATTTAGGTGAAAAGTGTTACATTTCTTAGTTAATTCCTAAAAATTATCTTTAGAATGTGACAGTTCTGCTGTGTGCGGAGTCAAATGTTTGCATGCCTTTTTTTATATGTTATAATTACAGACTTAAATAGTTAGAATTACTATTGACACTGAGGGCTGGGGAGAAAATCCTGAAACCACCTTAGGATTTATTAAAATCTTCTCCCTTTTAACAGTCTTTTTAGTTTTAAGAACTGAATTTGCACATCATTGTTCTGCCCTGGAGCTCCCAGAAATCAGCTTTTTATTTTAGGTTTTGTGCCATTTGTGGTGATTAACTTAGTGCTTTTTGGGGTGTATTTTCTTACTGATCCTGCTTTAGCTTTTGAAAGTTGAATTAATTTTGCAGATGAGTGGAGTGGGCTGACATGCATTTTTCAGATGAAAAGTAGGTATCTGTGTAATCTTTGTAGAGATATTAAAGAGTGTAAGAGGCTTTGGTTGACTTCTCCTTACAGAGAGATTTTATTTTTTTAACTCCATCATAATTAAAGCTAATTGGAACATTCAGGGGAACCAAGGATTGCTTTTTTGTATTTAACTCTTGTAAACAGTTTTGCATGCATAGCAAAAACTTCACTGTAACGTAGCTACAGTTAAAAAAGACTAGTAGAGATTTTGTGAATCCACAGACCTATTTTGTGTTATTTTCCTGTTTAATTCTTTTTTTTTTCCTTTTTTCAGCCAAATAGCAACTTTCTTCTTGCAACTTACAGATGCCAAGCAAATACTACAAGACTTGAACTTAAGGTAAAATGCTCAAAAATATGTTTCATAAAATTCATGGTTAGTCCTGCTTTGGAATGAAGAGCTCTCCATGTGGATCAGTCCAATTTCTACTGCTGTTTTTTTCCTAAGACCTTCTAACCTGGGGCTTGTGTTCCTTTCTATTTGTCTTTAGGATTTCTAAGGGCTTCTAAAAATATGTCAGAGGAGAGCCTGGGATCTTTTTGAGTGTCCCTAAGATGAAAGCAATGGGGACACCACAGATTGGGAAAACACAGGATTCTGAAGGCAATGTGTGGACCTTAAAGCTGAGGGAGGTGTGGGAAAGAAAGCTCTGGCATTGTTTATTCTCTGAAGTGTTTGAAGGAAATGACATTGGGAACTAACAAGGGAATATAGGCTCAATTTGTATTTTGAAGAGGAAGCAAATCCTATCATCCCATGCTTATTATACTTAAAGGCATGTGGGTGTTTTGGAATTTATTTTTAAGGATCTACCAAATCCATACATTTTATGGCAGCCACCACAGGAAATAATGAAGGAAATCCTGATTAGGAAAATCCTCAGCATGCCCACAGGCATGAGGTTTTCTCTTTTTTACTGCAGTCTTCTAATCTGATACATGTTTACATAAAACTTTCAATTTTTGAGGCTTTTTATTTTAACTGATCAGAAAACTGATCAGAGTTAGAGGGTGTTATTAATATTCATCTAATACAGCAGCACTTCACTGGACTATGCTCCATTTAGTTTTAAAACTCATCTGCTTTGTTTATAGTGGCACTATCAAGTAAATGTAGTACTGTAAATATTCCTAAATACTAGAGGCTTTCTTTAACATACTTTGAATATTCACTAAATTTCCAAACAGTGGTAAAATTATCTTTTTCCTTTCCTTCTTCTCTGTGGGGTTCTTCTTTCCTCTCTGCAGGTTCGCTCGATTGAAGGACAGTACGGGACACTTCAAGCATATGTAACTCCAAGAATCCAACCAAAAACCTGTCAAGTTCTTCAATATCAAATTAAGCCACTTTCACTTCACCAGAGAACTCATTCTATTGACCAGGACAGGTATGTGCAAAGGAAAATCAATACCTTTTTTCACTTGGAAAAAATGACACAAGGCAGCTGAAATGTTTGCTCGGTAAACTTAAGTATGGAATTTGTAAGCCCTAACCTACATTTTTGAGCCTGTAGTTCCATTTCATGGATTTCCTAATAGAAATAATGGATTAAATGGATTCCTTGCCACTCTTGTTTTGGGGCTATTTTTCCTTTTACTGCCATGGGTTGTAGTTCAGCCCCATGTGTTAGTTGAGCTGAGGGTGTGGTAGAAAGGAAGCTTTCCTCTGTAGGTAACTGTGTTTTCAGTTTCAGCCTCATTCTCTGCTCCACCCTTTTCCTCTAATTTTTTTCTCACAGCTAACTTGGCCCCAAAATTGAGCCAAGACTTTATCTCTCTGTTATAGGAGTTTTGTATTTTACACAGTTTCTGATGGATTTTTGCCCACTTCACTAACATCTCATATTGCCTCCAAGGATCTGCTTGTTCAAACCAAAACTGAAGAACTGAAGGGAGGATACCAAAGGCTTCAGTGTGCAAATGAGTTCCACCATGCCTTGTTCTTGATAAAAATGCTACATCTGAGGTTTACAGCATGGGAAGCTCTTGAGGCTGTCTTAGTCATATTTGCTCTTGTCAGTTGTTTACCTTTGTCCTAAATTTCAGGTTTAACAACTTGCAGTGGGACATCAAAAACTTCCAACTTGTTTTTTTTTCCTAGATCTGACATGCCTAGTGGGCGGTAGAACTTGAATATGCATGTAGCTTTGCATTTTGAAGTACAGAAAAATAGCTGCAATCTACAATATGTATCTGTACTTAGGGAGAGACCTGTTTTATTACAGGGTGCTGATTAAAAGGAAACCACCACATGGAACTGAGCTTTTTTTACATGAACAGAGTCCGTCCTTCTTAGATATTAACTGTCCTTTTTCTCTTTTAATTTCACAATGCCACAGGCCCATGAATACACTTATGCTCAAAGGCCAGTTCAGTTTTGCTGAAATTCACTCCTGGGTTGTGTTTTGCTTGCCTGAGGTGCCTGAAAAGACTCCTGCTGGAGAGTGCATCACCTTTTATTTTCAGAACACTTTCCTGGGAACACAGCTTGAAAGTACTTACAGGTAAAATACAATTACTAAGCCTAATGCATGCATGTGTGTTCAAGTTTATGTATTTTAAACTGTTCTTCTTTTATAGAAAAGGTGAGGGATATTTTAAATCTGACAACATCTCTACAATATCCATCCTCAAAGATGTGCTTTCCAAAGAAGCTACTAAAAGGAAGATTAATCTTAACATATCATATGGTAAAAATATTTCTCTATTTTGTTGTACTTCAGTTCATTTGTTATTCCCATAAATGGAATATGTAGTACTCATTTGCTTGTTGGGGTTCTCTTTTACTCCCTGCTAGATGTAAATGAAGAATCTGTGAGGCACACCTTAAAGCTTATCCACCCTAAATTAGAGTATCAGCAGCTGCTGGCCAAGAAGGTGCACTTAATAGATGCTTTGAGAGTAAGTATCTGAATTCTTGGGGTTTGATCTATATGGGGGGGTTATGCTGTCAGATACTAAACCATGGCTCAAGTCACGTGTGTGTCATGTGGGGTGTGTTCCCTTAAATTAAATTAAAGCATGTATTTGAAGTGTCTAGGAGAGAAATTTCTCCAATGAAAATTCTCATTTTTGTTCTATAACTAGTGAATAACATGTAGGATTACTGAAGATGCTTAAATTGGATGGTAGGAGGGCAGCCAGCTTTATTGTCTGATGTTCTCTCCTAGCCTGCTGTTAGTTTCCAGCTCCTTCTCCCTTCCCACTAACATTTATAGTTTTTTAGATCATTCAGGCCAGATGCAATTTCTTTGCTTTGGAACTTCATCCCAGTGTCCCATAATTTCTAAATCATCTGCTTTTGAATCTTTTGCTTAATACCTTCCTCAGTAGCCTTTGGGAGGTACCAGTTGGGCAGCTCATCTCAGTTCTTAAGACTTTTTTCCCCAAGAGCCAAGATTTTCCTGTCTAAAGCTCACCATCATGGAGTTGGTATTTATTATTTAATGGAAGGGGAGGTGAAAATGTTCTGCCAGTTCTCTTTTGTCCTTTTAGGGGATTCAAATACTTGTCAGAGCTCTTCAGATAGCAGAAAAGCTGACTACCAGTGAGAACCAGTGTGACACGAGTGTGAATCTTTATTATCACTGAAAGGGTTTTACTTGGGCTTGGTTTGGGATTGAAACTATTTTTTGGGCAAACGAGGGATTTAAACAATAATAGAGAATTAATTCTTATTGCACATTGTCGTTGTGCAATGTACATCTGTTGTACATCTTGCTTGTTTTAGACAGCAAATCTTTGGCCAATTTTTTAATCACCCATTTTTTGGATGGGAACTTATTGACAGGCAGTAAAATAATCTAATGATTGATAAAAGCTGTTACCCCAGCAGACTCTCAGTGCACAACACCATTACCTCTTTTCTAGAACAGAAGTGTGCCTTTCTCTGGAGGATAAAAAGATCTGTACTATCAACCATCCCAAATTGGTCTGCTGATAGACTGAGGCTTTTTAGAAGAGGCATTCAAAACTTTCTGCTGTCACAAATTGAGTGATACTTTCAGAGTTTACTTTTCCCTTCAGACTTCATGGAATGCTACACTTTTTTAGGAATTCATTTATTCTAAAAATGAAGGTATGGTCAAGACTTGAGTCTGTGTGGTGTGATCCTGTTCTGGCTCAGAGCTGAAAGAAGCAGGATTTTGAGAATCCAGTCTATGAAGTGACATCTGGCATTTCATTAGGAGACTAGAAAATGAGGCACTCTGAAATAACACTTGCTAGTTTACGAGGGGATTGTCTTCTCTTTGAAGTACTTCCTTCTGACATATCTAAGCTTCATTTCTTCTGACTTACCTGCTCTTACAACACTTAACCTGCTGTTAGCTCTTACCATTTTCAACTGTCTTTGAGGAATTACAAGTTCATGAAGGCAACCTGGACTTCCTGCTCCCAAAATACCGCAGCATTTTGGAAGAGGCAGATCAGTTGCTGGAGGAGTACAAGAGACAACCTGCACATCTCGAGAGACTTTATGGTTTGTTGACAATTCAGCTTTATTGAAATGGAGCTTAACATCCAGAGACATGGCTGAAATAGACAGCTGCTTATATTTAGATGATTCTTGTCTTTATGGACATGGTTAAAGATTGTGTTCAAATTCAGGATGGCACTTAAGAATGTATCAAAGTTAAGTGGCTTGGATTTGTTTACAGTCGAACGTAAACTTTAAAAACTCTTTTAACAACTGGAATACTTGGTATATAATCATGAATTAAAAGTAGAGATACCTCCTACTGAAAATAAATAGTAATTCCTGGAATTTTACCTTTACAGGTATGATCACAGATCTCTTCATAGATAAATTTAAATTTAAAGGCACCAATGTGAAAACCAAAGTTCCTCTCCTTCTGGAAATTCTGGATGGCTGTGATCAAGATGGATTGATCGCTTTTTTTGATGCTGCCTGACAAGGAAAAAGCAGAGTAATTTTTCTGGTTTTAACCAAGGCATTTCAGTATCAAGTCAAAAACACTTTTACTCTTTTGTTGTACTGTCAGTTCTTAGGTTTTATTCATATTTATTACCATATTGGATGCAGTAGAAAATTTCCTATAAACTGTTGTGTATGTTAACTGTGTGCAGAGGTTTTATGTACAGTGTTAAGAGCTCAAGAAAGACCAGATGTAAATACCAAATATCCTTTTGGCAAAAATGTTTTCACTACTGTTTAGGATGACATGGAGTGGCCTGTCCCCCAGCTGCAAGAATGGATGAAGAAACTGTTTCCAGAAACTTGGATGGATTTGGAAAAAATCTGTGTGTTTAAGGTGTACCGAACTTAGTTTTTCCTGTTGTGTTGAGAATGTGGTGTGAGAATCTCACCAGACCCTGATGTAGCTGGTGTGTACAGAGGGGGGAGAACTCTGAATTTTAGACTGATAGCAGCTCCATTTAAAGCCACATTTGTTTAGGAATGGATGGCATTAAACTTCCTCAGTGCTTCTCCAGCCTCCCTGTGCTTCATTTCAAAGCTCCACCTACTTTCTCACTTGGTTTTATTTAAAATTACAAGAGATGAAGCAGCCAGTGGAGACAGAAATGTTTGCCAGTAAAAAAGATCAACTTCATTGAAGTGACATAGAATCACCAAGGGTGGAAGAGACCTTTGAGATTATCACGTCCAACCATTAACTTGTCATTATCACTGTAACCCCTAAACCACATCCCCCAACCCCATATCCAGACACCTCTTAAACACCTCCAGCGATGGTAACTCCCTCTAACAGTGGTAATTTTTCTCCTAATTGTCTCATCTGAGGATGGGGAGGCCCTGGCACATGTTGCCTGGGGCAGCTATGGATACCCCATCCCTGGAAGTGTTCAAGGCCAGGTTGGATGGGGCTCTGACTAACCTGGTCTAATGAAAGGTGTCCCTGCCCAGAGCAGGATGGTTGGAACACGAGTACCTTTGTGGTCTGCGATTCTTTGTCAATCGAAGGATTATTATGGCCTCATCCTGAGGCCATTTCCTCTTAGCCCCTCGCTGCGGGCACCTCCCTATCCCCTCGTTTCAGAGAGCTGGAGAGAGGGATGAGGTCTCCCCCTGAGCCTCCCTTTCTCCTGGCCAAACCCCCCCATCTCCCGGGCCACGTTCAGGAGCCCGGCTGGGCGAGCTCCATCTCGCTTCCCACACACGTTTCCCGGCGGGAACGCCCGAGGCTCTTCTCTCCCTGCCCTGGGCGGGTGCGGGGCCTGCTGTCCCCGGCAGCCGCGGTCCCTCCCCGTGCGCTGCCCGCCCCCCGCGTCCGCCCGTGTCTGTCTGTCCGTCCCTCTGTCCGCCCCATCCGGCGCGGCCGTGACGCCGCGCTCGCCCATTGGGCGGTTCAAGAGTCGCGGGCTACTTGAACGGCGCGGGCGGCTCCAGGCGCGCCCGTCCCCGGCCCCGCCGCTCCGGCCCCGCCGTCCCCTCCGCCGCGCTGCCCCCGGCTCCTGCTGCGGCCATGCTGGCGGAGCAGGAGAACCAGGAGAACGTGCCCCCGCCGGCGGCCGGCAAAGCCGCGGCGCCGCTGCCCGCCGCCGGCACCCGCGTGGCGCTGGGGCTGCTGCGGGGGGCGCAGCAGCGCGCCGGGATCCCGCTGCAGGTGAGGGGGAGCGGCGGGAGCGGGGCGGTGTGGAAGGGGCGGCGGCGGGAGCTGTCAGGGCCCGGCGCTGACGGCCGCTCTCCCCACAGGCGGCGCGGGGCGGCTGCGAGGGCCATGGAGCGGCGGCGGGGCTGCAGCAACACCAACACCAGCCCTTCTCCATCCATGTGGACGAGCCCGACGGGGAGCGGGAGCCGCGGCGGCAGCGGGGCGTCCCGGCGGGGCGCAAGGAGGAGGCGGCGCTGGGGCTGCGTGCGGCCGTGTGTGCCCTGGGAGAGCGGCGGCCCCTGGCTCCCCTGGGCAACGCCATGGAGCTGAGCTTCGGTACGTGCGAGCCCGGCCCTGGGCGCCGTGCAGGCCGCGTCCCACCTGCTCCCCTCAGGGCCCTGCCTGCCCCCGGGCAGCGAGGAGGAGCTCACCCAGGGAAGGGTTCCCAGAGCCAGCTGCAGAGCTGTGGCCTGGGACGAGGGCTGGTTTGGTTCCTTTGAGCCTGCTTACCTGAGTGCAACAGCTCTGCCATGCAGCTGAGCCTATGCGTTCTTATCCCCTCCTGTTTTAGGCCGTTTTATAATTTACAACTTTGACTATCAGTACTTCACGAGAGAAACCAGATTACAGACAAGATCAACCCATAAAGCCTCACCCTTTGCTACTATTACAGAGTTAGAAGGGGACTTGACCCAGGCAGATCCCAAAACGTTAAAGGTTTTTCTGCCAGTTAGTGGTGCAAGTGTTTTGAGCTCTTGCCAGTATGTGAAAAATGGGAACTACCAGATCCGTCTTCTGTAGCATATGTCTGAATATCGGGGGGTGGTTTTTCTTTGATCCACTTCGGCAGGCTACTGAAAGCTCCGGCACCCCTGCCCTGTTTTAAGCCACGATCTAAGCTTGCAGGATCCACGTCTATGTTACAAGGTATCACAGGGTGCACTGAGCACTACATAATTGCAAGAGAGTTTTCCATCTCTTTATTCTTAGCGGGAAGTGGAGAAAGGGGAAGGGGAAAACTTTCCTGTTGCACTAACATTTCACTTCCATAGACCCTCCCCAACTCTCAGTCCAGCTGAGTGAGCCTGCACAAGGTTCCCTGTGCTGTGAGGAAATGATGTGATGGTGCCCATTTTAACATGGCTGTTATCCTCTGCTTAGATTCTCCAAGTATTATGGATATTTCAATAACCTCAGAAACAGAAGAGAAAGCACCAAACGTTAATAATGTGCCAGACTATATCAATGAAATCCATTCATACCTGAGGGAAATGGAGGTGAGCTGCTGTCCCTTTTCTTATTTGCATACAGCCCACGGGGAAAGAGTTTGGGGTGGAGAAATGTATCAGAACATGAGTTACCAAGACAGTGACTAAATTAGAGCTTGCTAGAAAGGGAGAAATAAGAGCACGGGACTGGTTTCTTGTGATAAAGTTTATTGTGCCACGCACAAGCTGGAAAGCGAGATTACAGAAATAGAACTTACTGATCCTGAACTCACCAGTGTTTACTTCTGATTTGTTAAACTGTGATAAATGGAGTTTAAACAGTTGCTTCCCTACCAGCACGTGGTCCAGCCTCAACTCTATCTGTCATCTAAACCTACAGGTGAAGTGCAAGCCCAAAATAGGCTACATGAAGAAGCAACCTGATATCACAAATAACATGCGGGCTATTCTTGTGGACTGGCTGGTGGAAGTTGGAGAAGAATACAAATTACAGAACGAAACCCTGCACTTAGCTGTAAATTACATTGATAGGTTTCTTTCATCCATGTCTGTTTTGAGAGGAAAACTTCAGCTTGTGGGTACTGCAGCTATGCTGCTCGCATCGTAAGTGAAATTGCTTCATTTCATGTTCCACCTGCTGGTTTCATGCCAATGAAAATCTTGGGGCTGTTCTGTTGCCTAGAGCAGGACTGACTTGGGAAGGCTTCACAGTAGGAGAAAAATCAAGAGTTATCCACCTAAAAGCTGGGCAGTTATCTTTGAAGTTTGCCCCTAAAGTGAGAATCTGTTATTTCCAGCTGCAGCAGCCGGCATCTAAAATAGTATTTGAGGGAATATGCTTAAGGCATGTGAAAAGCAAGTTGTGCTTGCCCCAGTTGCTAATTCAGTGGGTTATTCTGGAGTTTCAGTGACTCCAAGTACTAAATTCCTTAGTCCTGAATTATCATGCTGTTGTAGCTCTCTTATTTCAAATCCTGGTGATTCAAGAGCTATGGAACCAACTGCAGCAAACTTGTTTGGCACCAGTGCCCAGCTCCTTCCCAAGTCAGAATTTAAATGAGCATTTCATTGAATGTTGGTGGTTTTCTAGTACTCAATTATTTACTCATAAACGTTTCTCCTGGCAGAAAGTTTGAAGAGATCTACCCTCCTGAAGTAGCCGAGTTTGTCTACATCACAGATGACACCTACACCAAGAAGCAGGTCCTAAGGATGGAGCACTTAATTCTGAAGGTTTTGTCATTTGACTTGGCAGCTCCAACAATCAACCAGTTCCTCACCCAGTACTTTCTACATCAGCAGACAGATGCTAAAGTGGAGAGCCTGTCAATGGTAAGTAGGAATTACTAGCTCAGCTCATGTAATTAGAGAGTTTTATTGCAGATACTTATTGCACATATATTTGTGTATATGTATGACATATATACACCTTCTGAATTGTGCTCCTGCAGAAGTCATGCCCCACTGCTGGGAACTAACACTCCTATTGCCACTTTCTGTGTGGGATACTCCATTCTTATTCTCCAGAGGCTGGCACTTGGCCTGGCTCAAGCATGCACCCTTATTCAGAGCAGGCAGAGATTAATGAACTTGAAATTGGGGCTTGTTGCACTGCCAGATCTTTCCCTCTCTCTTATCTACAGCTGCCACACCTACCCACACACTTTGGCAAGACCACTAACACACTTTGGCAAAAAAGGACTTTTGGTTTGTTTTTTCCTCAACCAGCAGCAAGCTCTAAATCCAGAGACTAATTTCTAGAACAAAGCACAGATAACCTTTCAGCTGAAGTTATAGTAAATCCTAGCTCGGTGGTAGGTACCAGAGGCCCTAAACACAAGCCTTTGTCTCACTGTGCAAAGGTCAGACCTGACTACACTCTTCCCTCTAGTTCTTGTATGTTTGTAAATATAAAATGTGCTGGGAAAGCAAGTGCTGGGAATGCTGTTTGGCAGTAGCTAGCAGGAGATGCTTAAAGAGAAAGTAAGTGGAAACTGATAAAAGATGTCCTTCCAGCTGATGGCAGGATTGGAAGCTCAAGTTAGGGTTCCAGAGCAACTGTTAACTTTTGGAAGCAGATGATTCCCTTTTTCATTTCCCTTGCAGTACCTGGGAGAGCTGAGTCTAATTGATGCTGATCCTTACCTGAAATACTTGCCATCAGTTATTGCTGCTGCAGCATTTCATCTGGCAGATTACACACTCACTGGACAAAGCTGGGTACGTAGCACTCTGGTGTGAGCCCTCACAGGCCTCTGTGTATGCTCAGTGTACTTGTACACAGTTCTGAGTGCTGGGCCTGGGCTCCAGGAATTGCAGCCCCTCTGTGCTCCTGGGCTGGTAATTAAGGATTGCTCCCTGTGGCGTTTGAAAAATGGGGTAGGGGGGTGAGGTAAATATAGTTCAACAGAAAGATAAAGACTCCACTACTGGTGACCACCATAAGTGAACAGCAACATTCAAATGTCCCTCACCCATTCCTTTTTTCCCCTCAGCCTGAATCCCTGTGCAAAGTAACGGGCTACACCCTTGAAGACATCAAGCCTTGCCTCATAGACCTACACAACACCTACCTCAAAGCAGCCCAGCACACACAACAGTCCATAAGGGAAAAGTACAAGAGTAGCAAGTGAGTATCTGTGGAGGTGTTAATGGCTGATTTGTCCAAGCATGTAACTGCCTGGCAGGGTGTGGGTGTGGGATGTATCTTTTGAGTCTTCAGGCACACTCAATTAACCAAATTCACCTCTTCAGTGTGAGGATGACAAGACTCCTTGGGGTTTTTACATTGTGGTTTGTCAGGCAATACTTGGTGTTCTGTTGCTGCCTGAACTGTCAGGTAGAAACTGGAGGAATTTTTCTTGACATTCCTACAGTTGGTGATACCTAATGCTCCTAAAAATCTGTGTGGGGCATGGCAGCCAACAAGCCCCAGAATTTTTCCTGCCTGCTTGGTTGAGCAAGATGACATCCTGCCTCTTTTGTTCCCTCTCTAGGTACCATGGAGTATCTCTCATTGACCCACCAGACACACTAAACTTATTGTAGTAATCAAGAGACTGATCTTTTTAAGAGATGTATATTACCAGAAAATGATGTACAGTTTTAAACATGGTTCAGGATTCTAGATATGATCAATCAGAATATGAATACAGGCCTTGATGACTTCAATTATGAAGTTTAGTTTCATATGGTTTTAATGTAAATCTTTTGTACATGCAATCTTGTTAAGAGTTTTAGCTGTGTTTTTATCAAAATGTTCTCTTCAGGCACAGAATTAACCATGCAGGCCACGTGAAGTCTGAGACTGCTTATCTAATTATAGACTAAATGTTAATACTAGCAGTGCATTATTATAGTAGGGCTTTTTCTCCTTCTGAATAAGAAAGATTTGGTTTCCACAGAGTATCAGTAGCATTTTTATTCTGTCTAGTTTAAACTGAGACTTAGCATAGATCCAAAACATTGCCTTAATGGCTACAAAACTGGAAGAAACTCTCTGGCCACGAGGAGAGCTCCTTGCTGGAACCGACTCATGAAGCTCTCTAGGACCTGCCCCAGTTGCTGTATAATGTAGTGCCAGATTTCATCAGGGGAAAGGCTGAGTGCTCTGCTGCAGGGACTGCACAGTTAAAACCCCTGCACCAGTTCATACCTTGTGCTTCCACTACACAGAAAATGGCCTTGCTGTCAATATCTTCTGGTCCAAGTGTAAAACTGATACTAATGCAAACCCATGGAGTTCCCACTGATGTGTTGGCTGTCCCAAAAGTCCATTGATGCCTACTGAGAACATTAGTCCTCAGTCTGCTTGCCTTGTACCTCTTTAGGGGTGGTGGAGGGGTTAAACTGCAGTGGGTGAGCTGCTGCTCTGTGGCCTCAAGAGCAGGGAATGTCTTCTGACATGGATGGGCTGTGTGCAGAGCAGAGCAGCAGGAATTCCATACGCCCCTCATGCTTGGGAGTAGCTCCTCTCTGGCACGCAGCAAAAATGTGCCATGTTTTTCCTTAGTTCTGCAACTGTTACATAAGCAAACTGGCATTCAATCAGCATTAGATCAAGTGGATGTTTACCTTCAGCCTGTGTAAATGGAGTGATGCTGCCCTGTACTGCTGCTGTTGGCATGTAAAGCAGCAAGTGCATGGAAGTGGGCTGAATTGAGCCATTTCCGGGTTGGCTAATAAACAGTTTTTGTATCTGATGTTAGTGGTCTTGCCAATAGCTTAAAATCACTGAGGGGTAGTGCTGTCATATGAGACTGGCATTCATTCCTAAAGCCTTTTGGCAAGGGCTGCCCTGTGAAACCTGTGCCTCTTCAGCTTGGAGTCGGTGCTGTCTCTGGTTATCTGGGCACCCAGCAGTATAAACTCCTCCCCAGAGATGTCCAACAGCTGTTTGGGTGTGGGCTATTGGAAATATTTTTTTTCAAATCGTCATCTCTGTCAGGCTGAGCAGCAGCAGTTCATGAGAAAGAACTCCTTGTGTCACCTCAGCAGCTACAAAGTTACTACTCTGCCCCCACCCTTGTGCTCCTGCCTGAGCCTTCCCTGAACCACCTCAACTACAAAAGCAATGGTGATCAAAATTCTGGTCGAAATAAGCAGCAGGAGTGGCCTTTTTGACCAATCTGTTCTTCTTAGGATGCACTTGGACTTCTATGCATGTTCTAATGGTTAATGAAAAACCATATTTCATTGGCCAGCAGCCTTTATTTAGATGAATTTCAGTGGGCTGCTACTGAAATGCTAAAATTAATTTGGGACAGCCTGTGCGGTATATCATGTCTGGTGCTTGGGGTTGGAAACACTTTAACCTTGCAGGAGAGGGAGTTTGCATAGGGAGGAATGTGTTTTTCCCTGTTTGTGACCTTGGAAAGGCAACTGGCAACGCTGACTGGTAGCAATTACTTGAAGGTTCCAGGCCACAATGCTCTTCTGGGGAAACTGGGTTCTGCCTTCCCCTTCCTTTCTGTGGCGTATTCCAGGACCACTGAGAAATAGCAACATTGGAGGGGTAATTTAAAGGAAGCTTATGAAATATTTTCTCCAGAAAAGGAGCAAGTAGCAGTACTTTAGGTGAAAAGACTTCAGTGGGTTTTAGTATTAATTTAGTGCTTAATCAAAGAGCTGTGCTCAAGTTTCGATGGAATTTGTCCCCATAGCATGGAGAAAAATTCTTCCATGCTCCCTGAGTTTTATTTTCACCATTATCAACCCGACCTCCTCTGCAGCCTAACAAAAAATCCCCAGTCAGGGGCTGGCATCACTGCCCAGCATGGTCCTCCTTCCTCAGGGCAGCTCTTGCTTCTGCTGTTAAGTGTTATCTTTTTCCACCTTCTCATTTTCCAAAGTTAATATGGGACAATTCCAGCTTTTGCTTCTAAGCCTTGAACAAAATATCCCAGGTTGTACTGTACTACTGTTAAGCCTATCCAGGTTAACTTCTAATCCTTTCCAACTCAAGGCTCTAAGGAATATAGGGATGTTACATGTGAAGAAGGGAGAAACAGCAGTGCAAAAGGTACTGTTCTTTTTTCTGAAGAAGTTTACAGTCTTGTGGTACTACAGAACTAAGAAGGAACTGCATCTTCACCCATTTTTGTACTCAGGACAGTGACTTTGGGTTGGAAGAACTGACACTAAGAAAATGCACTGGTTTAGCTCCTGGAGATAAGAGGGTTTGTGTGTTGGTCCCTTCTCCTGAAAGAGCACAACTTGATTCAAAATTTGCCTGGCTGGGAGCAATGTTATATACATATGGTTTTGGGGGTTTTTTTACATTAAGTTCTTAACCTGATTTGGGGAATGTAAAATCTGCAGCAGTAACTCCTCTCCAGTTCACAGCTCATGTAACACTGAGGTCACCTGTAAAATAGCCCTGCTTCACTCTGTAAATATGTGTGTGTTTCTAGGGTCACTTGTTTGCAAACAAAGTGCCCAGATCAGGTATTTTGCAATTCTCCCTGTCTCTTTGTTTTGCCTGATCCTAAATTGAGAGCATAACTCTTTGCCTATAGTTCAAGAAGCATTCCTGTCTGTTGCATGTAATATTTAATTAAACTTTTAAAGAAACTCCACTGCTGAAGTTCTGTGCTAGTTTGTTAAGTCCATGCATTTCTGCTGATTTTCATACAAAGTGGTCTGAGTACAAGGTAAGATGTGGAGTAATGGGGGCAAGAAGGCTTTAATAACAGCACATTGATTTTCCCCTGTGCAGAAAGCTGAAGTAGGTGAGTTTTTGCTGCAGCTGGATGCCAAACCTAGGATTTCAATTACCATTTCAGGCACCATTTTTTTATTTAAATCTGTGTACAATGGTTTAACATATTTAATATTTACCATATTTATTAATGGTTTAACATAAAAAAGCAAAACCAGATATTGGGAGGGGAGGAAATAAAATTATCTACAAAAATAAACTCAGTAATAATACACCAAAATCCATATGATACAGCATTCCTGCAGGAGGGATGGTGGCTTTAACGAGAAGTTCTCTTCTTTCTTCTCCTTTTGTTAAATGCTTTCTTACTTGGATTTTCTTGTTTGGAGCTGGCCTGTGTTCTGTCAGCAAACAACAGTTGTATCAGAGAAACATACTGAATAGTTTTTCAAAATAACACAGGCTGATTATCCATAACTTGGCAACTCCCCCCCATGCCTGGGGCCAAGGTGTAAGTTAATCTTTTGAAAGTGCACCAACAACAAGGGTTTCCATGGATACAGCAGCAAATCTCACTTATTGGAGGTAAAACTCAACATCAGCTCTAATGCAGCACAGAGAATGTCTGCAGCAGCTCTCAGGAGCCTCTGACTGAGATCCACTTGTATGCTCTCACTCCCTCTGGAAGGACTAAAATGAGTCAAATGAGCTGCAGGCCAGATAGGTTCTGGCCTCCCAGGACAGAAGAGATTTAGCTAGATTTAAACTTCCTTGCTCTCAGCTATATCTGTATTCCCTTTTATCCACTGAAACCTTTCTTGGCCTTGCCAAAATCCTGCCCTTCCTGGTAATACTCCTTACAAACTTTTCCCCTCCTAATTCCACTTGCTGCTTACCTTGTTTTCCTTGGTAGTTCCTGTGGTTCCAGAATGACAACTTCTTCCTCCTCGCTGTCAGACACAACAATGGGTTCATCTAAAAAAACACACAAACCCCACCAACCCCAAACTGCTGGTCAGCTTTGTACAAACAACTCCTGTAAAGAATAACCACAGCATTTTTAAACGAACATCCCGAGGGGTTACTGATTCATTTGGAGCCCTCCCCATACTACAGAAATCAACTTTTGAAAAGAACTGACTGGGTCAAGTGGAATTAGCAAATGTGTAAAGTGGCTACAATGGTTCTTTCTTCCTACAGACCTTTCACATTTTAACTATAAACTGTTAATAAAGTGATATAATAAGATCTGATATTAAGAAAACAAATACTTACCACTCTTAGTTTCCTTCAGTGTACTTGTATCCTCAGTCTCCACCTTCACACATTCAAAAGCAGCTGCCTCACTTTCACCTTCCTCTTCTGCTGCTTCTTCCTTCTCAGATTCTTCAAGGTCTCCCCAGGAGCTCTCTATTCCTTCCCCAATTTGGGCTGTGCCAGGAGTGTGCACTACTGGACTGGCAAAACTGCAGGAGTTAAGAAAAACCTTGGTGTTTGCTGGTACATTTCTTTATATTCTGAGGGCAAAGCTGGGGACAACAGCCCTAAAGGGGAGTTCAGAGTGCCACTTCTCCAGTCAATGTAATAATCACAGCTCTGACCTCAGCTCTGCACTTTAGGCAAGGAATAAAAATCAGACCGAACCAAGACCAGGATGATGAGGATGATGATGTTTCCTCTCAAGGTTATATGGCTACCTAACCCAAGAGGAATCTTAGATGTGTGTTAGTCTGGTTTTCCCTTGGGTAATACCCTGGAAAAGATACACTTCTGAGGGAGGGTCAGCTTTAGCAATGATTTCTCCAGCCTGTTCTTCCACGTCGTTGGTGTCCACAGCAGCACTCTCCATTTTGAAGGCAGTGATCCTTTGGTTGGGGATGGATTCTGCGAAGCCGAACTTGCCGCCTTCTTTCCTGGCCGTTCAGCAACAGACATTATTTCAGGATAACCAAAAACTGCTGCTCTTTTCAAGTTCAAATATACAAATGCTTGCTATTTAAAACAAATAGAAGTGAAGACAATTTGCTGCTGAAACCACAATCTGACATTATTCCCTAAAAAAATCTCATTTCCAGCCCTTCCCAAAACACTCACCTGGCTTTCTGGTCATTTTCCAAGGCTTTCTGAATCAGTTCTGTTATTTCTGCAACCTTAACAGCTGTTATTTTACTGCACCTCAGAATCTGTTACACATACAAAAAGCAGCTTACAACCAGGAAATCAAGAGGTTTTTAACTGAAACTACAGAGCATCCTAAGAATCACATACATTTCAATCACAGGAATTACAAACACAATATGGCACCTTAGCATGAGGATCTGGATTCACTGAAACTTTATGCAAAAAGTTAACAGCTTCCATAGTGCAACTGGAAATAATTTGCAGGGGTTTTTTTCAGCCAAGTCTCAGGGAAAATAAAAATATGCATATCTGACCAAAACCAATGCATTTTCTACATCCCTTCTGCAGCATGGTACGCAGTACTGTGCTCCTCCACTAAGACAAAAAATACATAATCTTTTCCAATAAAATCAGACAGTTAATTGACTTCTCAGTTTCCAAATGTCACGGATATTACCACATCAAGACTGCAGCACAGGAAGCAGCCAGTACACCACAGAAGGACTGGTCAGAGCAAAGGTTTACCTGATCTGGCAGCAGCATGACCACTCCACTGGACTGGATGGTACAAATTTCATGGTGTTTATTCATGGCAATTACCAGCAGCCCATCCATCACCCGCTCCTCACGTTCAGTGGGATCCACCAACAAATAGGTCCTAGAATCAAGGTTTGAAATATGAGGCAACAGTAGAAATTTGAGCTATCTTACTACCCCCAAACACAATTAAACAAAGGAGTTGGTTTGCATATTAATAACTATGGGTATATAAGGTTTATACCCCTTATATGGGTACATAAGACCTCAAAATCTTACCCTTGATGGAAGAAGGCAAAACTGACACAAATGGGCATGTGGTGGATACTCAAGGGGACAGGATCACGTTCCTCAGGAGTGTACTTTGAAAGGAATTGGCCCAGAACACAGTTATTTATGAAACTTGTTTGATTTTAAAGTGACAAAGAAATTTCAGGAAATTAAAAAAAAAAAAAACACCAAAAAACAAAAACAACTTACCACAGTTACTTCCTCTCCTTGCACAGACACATCTGGCCTGCGAAAATGGCACAGTGCTACAATCCCTGCTATGCTGGCAGCATCAGTGATGTTGCCATCATGGTTTAACAGGTGCATGTCCAGCCGAATTTGCCAAACCTCACAAAAACAAAAAAATAACAAAACTGCTGGATTTCACAGAAGTTTGGTTTTTTTTAAAACTAGTTCATTTTTTTGAACCAGAAAAAAACAGTATATTTTCCTTAGGTCTTTGATTAAGAAGGTGAAAGATCTTGGTATATTTGAAGATACCCAGATTTAGTTATGACGAAGTGTGCAGCACTTCAGCACAATTTAAACATCATTCTGTAGGGTCCCAGTACTTCAGAAAGCCTATGCAGACAGGCAAAGTAAAAATCCTCTCAAATCAGATGAGTGAATTTTTGCACTAACCTAAAATCAGTACTTCTACTATCCAACATAAGACAGAGGCCAACTTAAAATTGGACTACGTGTATCTTTTAGTTTAAACCCATCAGAAGTGAAGTTTTCCTACCTTTTCACCAGCAACAACACAGAGAGATTCAGTCTCAATGCACTTGGAGTCTCTGAGGCATCGCTCCAGCAGTCTGTTCAGTGACACCAGTAACTCAGATTGTCTGTTGGAACAAAATTAACCCAAACTCAACACGATTACAGTGGCTTTTATGCCATCCTTGTTTAGTCCTCTTTAGACATTCATTACCTGCCAGGCTCCAGCCCAGGTGCAGCCATGGGTGAGAGCTCCAGGTTAAAGAAGAGCACACCTTCCGTGGGCCGACTGGGCTTAGGGGCAACGAGTTCACACGAGACCTGGGCAAGAACCCTGCCAAGGCAAAGAAAGCACCAAGTCACAGAGCGTACCAGGGAAAATCTAGAAACAAAACACATACTTGGGGAAAAAGCACGTGGCTAGGGTTTTAGTTTGTAATTTTCACTCCTGACAGTTTCTTGTTCAATGCCTATCATACAGATTTAAACTTTGGTCGACAACTGAAAGAACGAAACGTTAAGAACTAGAACATACTCCTGTCTTTTAAGACTAAAAATTGACTCGAACACATGAGAAAATGTAATGAAATATTGTGCATCTATTCATAATGCGATAACTCATATTGTGCATATTCATATGCATAAAGTGCTTATATTTCATTTTTACACATGCAAAAAAGGGTCGTTTGGTTTGGGGAAGAACGCAAAATGCGAGATATAGGGAAACTAGGGAACAATTTTGCATTTTATAAATTAGCTGTAACTACAATAATCACGGAAACACCACCCCTTTCCCGCTTACTTAATTTCCATCTTCTCCTCTTTGCTCCTACCCTTGAAATACTACGACATTAAGGCTTGAAAGGTTAAAATCTGTTTACAGAGCTCTCTGGGAACCTCAGGCTCCAGCTAAGCCGGGCCCGCAGCCGAGCTCCCGCTCCCACCTGGTCCTGCCCAGCTCCACGATGCAGCAGCCGCGGTCGGCGCCGAAGGAGATGCGGATGTTCCGGTAGTCGTAGCACTGCCGCCCGTCCAGGCGCTGCGGGAATACACGGAGGGTCAGCGCGCCATGCCCGGCATGCGACGGCACCGCGCGGGCGCGGATCCCGGGGACAGCCGGGCAGCGGGGAAGGGATGGGGAAAGGGGCAGGGAGGGGGATGCCGGCGCCGCACCTTCTTCTCCTGGATGGCTCTCAGGAGGAAGCGCCGCTCGCAGTTGGAGAGCGGCGTCGCCTTCATGGCCGCGCCGTGAGGGTGACGGGCGGAGAGACGGGCGAAGGAGGGGGAGCGCGCGCGCGTCATCGCCGCGCGCCGCGCGTGCCCAGCCCGCACGCGCCGCGCTCCCGCCCCTGCGCGCGTCCCCTCAGGGAGGGCACGGCCCTGAGAAATCCCTTATGGGGCGCGAACACGCTCTGCTTGGAAAAACTTCCCCTGCTCTCCAAGCTAAACCTGCCCCGGCTCGGCTTCATGCTGTTTCCTCGAGTCCTGTCCCTGGTCATCAGGGTGCAGAGATCGGCATCTGCCCCTCCGCTCCCCGTCCCGAGGATGCTGAGGTCTCCCCTCAGTCTCCGCCAGCTGGACAAACCAAGTGCCCTCAGCCGCCCTTCACACGGCTTCCCCTCCAGGCCCTTCAGCATCCTCGTGCTGCCCAACAGCTCCATGTCTTTTTGCTTCCATTTTGGTGCCTAAAATTGCATACAGTCCCCGAGGAGAAGCCGCAGCAGCGCAGGGTGTGCGCCTCAGCCGTGAGGCGGCACATGAGGGACAGAGGCAGCGTGAGCTGATGCCGGAGTGCCGGTGTCGGGAAAGCCATCTGGAATTTAAAAAAACCCCACAAAACATGCATGCCAGACATTTGGAGTGGTTCACACTATTGTGGTGCTCAGCCCGCAAGGTGCGGATGCCCTGCAGCCCTCAGGAAGCAGCCGGGCCGGTGTCGGGAGCACGGCGGTCAGTGCTGCAGGCAAAAATGCAGCCGAGACATCCAGGCTGCCAGAGGAACATCCCTCCCTGCTGTTCTGAAATGTTGCCCGTAAGTAAAAAGGCCTTTACAAGTGGCCTTTATGCCTAGTTTGAGCTATAACGAGAAAATGTTATCTTCCCACCAACATTAAGCCCCAGACACTGGCGTTTTCCACACAAAAGTGTTGAAATATCTCAGGCTGTCTTTTCAAACCCTGTTAACACACTACAGTTCTAGTACAAACTAAAATGTAAGTTGTGTTTCTGAAACTCACAAGTTTGTGTTGGTGAGGACAAGTGCTGCCTGATTTTCCCATGCTGGTTTTGTACTTTCAGTTTAGGATAAATATCGTCACAAATATTAAGACAATATCGATGACATTATAAAAAGACACTCCTTCTCCAAGGCCAAAAATAAGCAATTAGCCCTTGGAGTTTTACTGGCAGTCTTTATGTGGAAATTCTGTCTGATTTTACGTTTTTGTTGTGTGAATTTGGTGACAATATTCATTAGTGAAGGCTTGGGATTAAATTCTGTTACTCTTCAAGTTTACTAACAGCAAATTTGGAAGGGATTTTTTTTTTTGTTTGTGGGAGTCGTCCAAACTACTTACTCTTCATCAATTACAAAAAGATGTTAATTTCACCGTATGTTGAGATTTCTGCTTGAAGTGGAGTGGGAAAAATTCCTGTTCCTGCTCTCTCAGTGAACTGTTAGGTGCCTCAATCCAACAGGCTGGTGGCAAAGCACCCTTTTCAAAACAGAGAAGGTGGTGATGATGGTGAACTTCAGGAGGAGCTGGATGTAATTCCAGGGGAAATAAGTCAGGTATTGGGGCTGGAAATCAGCTGTGTCCCCTTTGATCCATGCCTGTCTTCTTCACACAAAGGTTACTTTACAGCTTTGGTGCTTGCACATGTGCTAGGAAGGGTGTAGGATTTAATGGACAAATTAAGGAAGTGTAAAACCACAGCATTGGAAATCTGTAGGAGGAGGGTAAACAGAAAATGAGGTCAGTATAAATGGTTCATGAAATAGAAGCTGAGAAATTTCTGTGTTTCTGAACAGTGGAGGGCAGGGCTACAGTGGTAAGGAAATAATGGAAATACTCTGGGTGTTCAGAGGGAGTGAGTGTTGCACCCTGCAGAGTGAATAAATGAGCAAATAAATCACAGGTACTTAGGCTAAAGCAGGAACTTTTAGAAAGAAGATCCTGATGATCTACTGTGCCCACATGGAAGCGTTTCTTCTTTTGAGCTTAATGCTCTGTGGGCTGAAATGCTTGAATTGGATTATCTTACTGAACTGAGCCTGGAGGGAAAATCTCATTTGAGGACTGGAGAAGAAAAGCAAACTGCATCAGAATCTTTGCTTCTTGACAGCAAGCTGCCAGCAATTTTTATGGCCTAATCAAAATAAATAAGAAATTGACCTTCTCTTTCCATGGCAGCCTTAACTGCAATGTGCCTCTGCTGCTTGGCTGCAAGTCCTGCTCATTTCCACACCCATGCATGACACGATGTATGCATTGTTCCAGCTGATAAGGTTATTTGGGAAGAATGGCTTTGCCTAGATGTAATAATTTAATTTATTATTTGTTTTTATGGTGAACAGTTCTGGGGGGGTGGGAGGATGGGCAATCCTTGCCTCCCGCTGAGATGAGGAACATTCTGGCCAGGATCCAGGGAAACACCGGATCAAACAAGCTCTCAAACAAGGGAATCTCAATCCAGGGAAGCACTCAAACAAGCTCTTTATCTGAAGCACAGATAAGCACCTGTGTCCCTTACATATTAGAAGGAATGTGTCACAGCTTCCAAGGCGAAAATTTAGGAAAGGAGTTGCCTGGTATATATGCTCAGATAATTTTATTAAAAAAAAAACCCAAACAAACAAACAAAAAACCCTAAACAACAACAACAAGACCAACAACAAAACAAAACAAAAAATAAACAAAAAAAACCAAAAAACAAACCAAAAAACACACAAAAAACCCCAAAGAAACCCCAAAGAAACAAACAAAAAACCCCCCAAAACCAAAAACCAAAGCAAAAAAACCAAAAAAAAAAAAAAAGAAAACAAAACCAAAACAGACAAAAGAAAGGGATCCAGAACTGCCAGAAAATCATCCAAACACCAGCTTAAGGCAAATTGGTAATAATATCTTCATCTACTTGCTGGATGCTTCTAGCTCGATCATCTTCCATAGGCTAGATTTCAGGGTAAACTCCAAAATATTCTTGCTATTGCCACCTGTACTTTAACCTTCACATCACCTCTTGGGGTTTACTGCTCTCATGAAAGAATTTAAGAATTTTTTTGCTCCAAAGGGTGGTGCCAGAAATTCTGATCCTGTAGACAGTGCTGCATGGAATGAACTCTGGTTCCCAGCCCTCAGCAATCCCGTGGGGAAAGTGGGAAGTGTTTCCAAGGCTGGATGCCAGGCAAGCAACAAAGTCAGAGGAAAATAAGTTACACCTCTCCTTTTTTTGTCTCCATACCCTGCAATTTCCCTGTCTCCAGGCAAACTGTTTCCATGATTTCTATGGATTTAAGTGAAACCAGTTGCTGAGTTAAGTGTCATGCTAAGCCAGAATTGTTACAGCTTGAGTTGAAGGCTCTGAATATACAAAACCAAAGTCTGAGTTCAGATTTTAGTGTGGTTTAAGATTTTCAAACCTTTTAGAAGCATCTTCAAATTCTCTTAAGAACCAACAGGTGTCTGTGTTAAAGTAGAAACTGTAATTTCATTTCATGGGGAACAGGCAAAAATAGAACAAAATTGTTTCCTGAAAAAAAGTGCTTTCTCATATCCTAATCTCAAATATTACTTGAGAGGTAAGGTAAATGCTGGCTTGATGCAAGAGCTCAGGAGTGTGAAAATTAAGTGAATATCTATTTGGAATCTAGTTTGGTTTATTTTTTTCCTGTTGGAAAGGTGTCAGAAAATGTTTGCTGGTACCACAAATATTGATAGTCCTACAATACAGAGGAAATTCAGAGTACTGACAAGCTTACGAGCCCCATCTGATCCCTGAGAGATGACAGCACATTTAATAACATTGGGGATTATCAGATAATCAAGTTAAACCATTAAATCAAAATGGCGCTTTTTTTTCCCAATTATTTCTCCTGCTTATTCAGCTTCCAAGTATCTGTTACAGACCAGAAATTAATTTTGACTGCCTTGAAATGCTGGAAGTCATAATCTTTCTCGATCAAGTGATTTTGTTGTTCTGCATGGATAGCCTCTCTTAAAATCTGGATACTAAAATGCTCCTTTTAAAACAGGGGATGCATCTTTTTGTTGATTTGTCTGATTTTACATGAAATTTCACATTTACAGTTGTATCTTAGAATGCAGGGGTTGTTAAAAGATAGAAGTGTGGTTGAGAAGTGCCTCCTGTTGTGTAGAACATCCACTCAGCAGGGTCTCATGCACAAGAGCAGACTGTCTCACATGAAGTATTCTCTGTGCCACGTGTTAATCTCTCCATATTTTCCAAAGATCCCAATTCTTCATTCCCTGCCCAGAAATGCTTACAGGAAAACTGTTGTGAGTAGTTGGATTGCTCATAGTAATACAAGCAAAATGGGAAAGTGTCCAATTATTGTGTCAGAGATCACAGAGAGCACTAGAGAATGATGGATGCAGGTCTTGCCTTTTCCCACCAGGTGATGTTTTCTACAGTGTGGATAAAGTTGTCAGAATGATGTTTTGTTACTTCAAGAAAAGGTAAGTGATCATTTTCCCAAATTGCCTCAATTTTTTATATTGAGCTTTATTGTGAAATACTATTCACAGGTCCAACAAGGATAGAAGATTTGGTGTAAAATCATATACACTCAATACATATTTGTCTCCTTAGATCAGACTTGGGGTGATGCTATACTTATGTTAAGAATTTGGGAGGGTTGGTGAAGTAGAATTTATGAGCTTTTTTTAAATACATATTTCTTCAGAAAACAGTACTTTCTCAGGCCCTCACAAAATTTGCAGTATAGGCAGCCGTGCTAATGTTCCCTCTCTGAAATTTCACTTCCCTGGCTTATAAATCCTTGGAGGCTTTGGGAATATGACTTGAGCCAAGACAAATCATGCAGGGAAGTGGACAGATGGAACCATGAAAGGCAGAACTCATGGTGGGTCCATCACAATCACATCGTTCACCAAAATCTGAGTCGAGTGGCCAAAACTCGGAATAACTTTCCTACTGCCACGGCAATACCTGACGAGTGTTTTTGCTTCGGGCCACGGGCAGGGTTCTCAAATATCTTCAAGGGGAGAGACATTTCCTGGTGCCGCTGGCGTTCGGAGCTGTTTGGCCTGTGCGGTGTAAGGTGACTCGGGCTGGGCAGGCAGCGAGGGTGGGTGCACATGTGGGCATTTCAGTCTGGACGGAAGGCTCCGACTCGAAGTGTGCCACCCCAGGAGCTTCTCCTGCCGGTGACAGGCGGTCGTTTGTGTGACATCGTTTGTGTGACCGGGGACCTGTGCCCAGGGAGCGGGGACAACACGCGCCAGGCTCGGAGCGCCAGCACGGTGGAGCCCCGGTGCCCCCGCACCGACCGCCCCTGCCCCGGTGCCCTCCTGCCGCCGGGGCTGCCCCGCCGGGAGGGGCCGCAGAGGCGGGGGGTGAAGGCAGGACGGGCTCCGCGGCCCCTCCGCCCGGTGCCCCTCTCCTGCCGCAGGGGAGGAGGCTCGGCCGCCACCGGCACCGAGCGGTCCGCGGGGAGCCGAGCCGAGCCGAGCCGCGCCGCGCCGCGGGCAGCATGGAGTGGGAGCTCAACCTGCTCCTCTACCTGGCGCTGTTCTTGCTGCTGCTGCTGCTGCTGCTGCTCCTGCTGTGCCTGCTCCTCCGGCAGCTGCGGGGCTCGGCGGGAGCTGCCCCGCGCCGCCTCCCGCCGCCCCGGCAGCCCTGGGCTGAGCGCCGGCAGCCGGGAGCTGGGAGCCGCCCGCCGCCGCCGCCTCGGGCCGCCCCCAGGTGAGTCCGCGACACGCAGGGAGGGCTGGGGGCCGCCCCCGGGGCCGCCTCCGCCTCTCCGCGTCCCCCGGGGAGACACGGGCTGAGCGCTCCTCCGCCGGTGCAGCATCCCTGTCCTCGGCCGCCCAACGAGCCCGCGCTCTCTCTCTAGAGTAGCTACGTCTGCCATGGAAAATTCAGGGGAAATCTGAAGGTGCGCCCACCCTGCAGCTTTTACTCTGTAAGAAAGTATTATAAAACTCCCCTCCGGCTTTCTTTGCGGAGGAGGTTATGTTGGCTTTCCTTTGGCATACAGACATCCGAATTTGACCTGACTACAGAATTTTTAAATGCGAGTTTTCCGGTGCGGGAGACACCTTTTAAAAGAACTTCTGCCCCCCCGCCCCCTGCTTCAACCACATCTAATTCAGTTTTCCTCCTATTACTCAACAGGAGCTATTCCATCATGTAGCTAAAATTCCAAATATTCCATCATATAGCTAAAATGTCAAGCTTCACTCCCTGTGGAGTGGGAGCAGACCTGACAACAGCCCATGGCTGACCCTACCCCATCTCTGATGTCCCTCAGGCACCACTCTGGCCCCAGCACAGCAGCTGCTGCTCCCCAGGTAATGCCTGGGGCTGGTGTCGATGCAGTGTGGCTGAACGGCCATCTCCTGCTGACTGCCCCCATCCTGTGCAAGGCATCAGGGGTGGCACCAACCACGAAGCAACTCAGCTGCTGGGCCTTTAGGAAATTTGTGTTTGAGGCCTTTAGGAAATTTGTGCAGACCTTTGGCTGCAGACCTTTCACAGCACAGACCTTTCATACCTCTCTGGAACCAGGGTGGCTTTCAGAGTGTGAGCTTAAGTGAACCTGTGCTCACTCTGGTGAGTTTCTGCACCATGGCAAAAGATGGACAGACACCGGTTTGTCCCTACAGGAAGGGCCTGTGGAGAAGCTAAGAATAGGTGCTATCAGGTGTGCAGTGAGATTGGCAAAAAGAAATTATTTCAGTGCTGTAGAGCTGGTGTTCTTGTTTAAAAGTGTGGGGTTTAGGCATTCTTCTTTAAGCCACATTCTTGAAGCCACATGCCTTCAGCTGTTGTGGCGGTGTGGCTGCAGGCAGCCAGGTCTCCAGCGTTGCTGTGGGGTGTGTTTTTACAGGGCAGGTTGCTGCTAATTCAACAAGTGCCTCTCAGTGCACGATGTGCCTGCTCCACTCCTGCTGTGCATTGCTCTGTTACAAGGCAGCGTGCTGCGAGCACGAGGACGCTGTTGGAGGGAACACAGGATATTCCAGCTCTCCAGCCCTTGCTGCAGTGATCTGAGCTCTCCTCCTGCTCGCTGCTGGGTGACTTGGCATGGGGGAAGTCTGCTAATGGTGCGGGGGTAGTTACAATCAAGTTGGAGAGGCCCTCCTCCAGAGGGATTGCACTGGCCCTTCTTTCAGCTGGCTCACTATGGCTTTGTATTTCAAGCTTTTAAAATTGTTGCACACTCTGGGATTTAGAACAGATCTTTTATTTGCATCATTACAGATCCATCATCTCTTATGCAGACTGTCCCAACGTGCAGTTCTGCTTGGCAGGGGCTTTGCAAGGACATGGTCTTTGTGGCACTCGTCCTGGAGCTGATGCCATGCTGCCTCACACTCCTCGGGCCATGAGGATTTGCTGTCTGTAGCCCCTCCTAGTGCCTGGTGGCCCAGCTGCCCTTCTCCACTCTTGGCTGGTTTTTTTCAGTCATGGCAAAGTGATGAGAGAACAATCCGGTGTAGGTTTCCCTGCCAGTGACTCATCAGCCTCGTGTCTCTATGGTTTTCTTGTCCTTCCTCTGTGAAAATGGTGGGAATGATTTTTGGCCTCACATCAGTGATTAAAAAGAAGGTGACTAGTGGTTTTGCTCAATTAATATGAGTAGCCATAAAACTGCAACACATATTCTGCATGAGCACCAGGAGATTACCTTCAGAATGACTTCACAGATAAGTGAAGTGTTTAAAATCTTGACAATGGTTGGGGCACTTCTAATAACTTGCGTTGCAGAAGCCCTTCATACTTACTGTATTGCATGAAGCAGAGAGATTCTGATTTTTGTAATGACTTTATACAAGCATGACTGACAGGGCACAGTTATCTTTCTCTGGAAAATGAAAAGTAGTACATGATTTTTCTGACATGTAAGCATTTTACACCAACAGTGCAGGAGAAAAGTTTATGGGGGCTACTTAGTGAAACACTTGCAGGTCAGAGGATTATAATCTCTTTGCTTTGTCTTGTTTTGGTACTAGTACCGCATCTCAAATGCTGTCATTTCACAAATGTGTTCACCTGCTGTGCAGCAATAAATACCTCCAATTCACAAGATGAGTGCTGCTTTTAAGTAAGCTCCATGTTCCAGTGCTGTCATCTGCAGTGTAATTTGGAAGGACAAGCAAGGGAGTTGTTTGGCATCACACACCCAAGTGGCATCAAACATCTGCTCCATTCAAACAATTTTCCATTTCTTGATTTGTGTTTTAGGGCACAGCTGTGGAGGCAACACTTTCCCCTCTGCTGGTGGAAGGTGGATGGTTATACAGCTCTTCAGTGCTGGTGTTATGGGTGATTTGTTTTCCCAAAGATTGATGCTGCCAATCCTTTGATTGATCCTTTTGCTCAGGAAGGAGGGCAGGCTGCCCCTTGTGCAAAGATCCAGAGATCTTCTAGGAAGTTTCTAAATTCCCAGTGTCCAACCTCTCAACAGAAGGTGTACACCCTTTTGTTCAATCAGTGATGAGAGGCAGAAGTAAGCCAAAGGCTCTAAAAGATTAGCCCGATGAATCATCGAGGGAAGATGTAAACAAGCTGCAGGGTGAGAGAAATCCAGGATGGAATCGTTAGTAGGAAATTACTCCCTAGCGCTGCATGTTGCTGAAGTGCACAGGCACAGGTATCCTGTCCTGGGAGGGGGCACGGTTTCCCTTCTGTTCAGCACCGAGGTTTTGGGACGCCTCTTTACTGGGCCATTGCCGGCAACACCAGAGGGAAGGCAGATAAGAGCCGTGAAAAGCCCTTGAGGAATCCAGAAGGAAAGAGTAAAACAGTTAAATATGTATGCTTTTGTTAGCTGGCAGCTATAGGGCAAATAAATCATCTGCAAGTATTTGAAATATACAAACTCTGAGGAAGAAGATAATTTGTTTAACAAGATCTGTAACAGGGCATAAGAGAGTACAGATGGGGACTACTAACACTAAAGGCAGGAGGAAGTACTTGACAACAAGGTGTGTAAACTCAATAAATGATCTCGCAGGGAAGACACACAAAGCTCGATGTTTGCCCCTTGAAAATTAGACTGTCACTAGAGGGAATAATGCTGTGCTCTTATGAAGAGGCACTAATTATGTTGTCACCTCTTTTCCCATCTGTAGATTAAAGACACAAAGGCTCATTGGACCAGAACAGTGCCCAGTGAGGCCTGAAGAATTATGTCAGAAATGTCCTGATTTGGGTATTTCCAAATAGTCTAAAGCAAACACAGCAATCTGTTTCTTTTTCTGATGATTGATCTGGTGCATTTTCACAGTGACAGGTAGTGGCACAGCTCCACTCACAGCCACAGCTGTGCAAGGCCTGCTCAGCATCTTTCTTTTTTTGCATTCCCGAGAAACTCTCTACTGTGTTGCTTCCCTTCAAACGTTGTTACATCTCTCAAATTCCACTTTGAAAGTCCACCTCTGTGAAGGGCTGTCAAAATTCTGACAGTCATTTAAGATCTGTTTCAAAGTGCCTTGGGGGGGACTTCAGCCGAAGCAGGTTTTCTGTTCAGGTGTATGGGCACATCTGAGCTGACAAAACTTTCAATACAGAATATGATGGTCCATCTTATTTGGACTTACAGAATAAATTTATTATTATTATTACTACTGTTGCTACTTTGATATTTTACCACATAGTAATGACTGCAAGTTTTAGAGAATGGGGAATATATTGCTTCATGTAGTTACAAAAATTGCAGTATTGATCAGTTCTGTGAGAAATCTGTATAATTATTGGAGGAATTTTATGGAAAGTCTGACAAATCCAAATGTTACATGTTTTCAGTGTGACTGTCAGTGAAATTCAGCAGCATGTGCTTCAGGTGACTTCTCTCTGAAAATGCATATCCTATTTTTTATTCCAGAAAAATTATCCTCTTCAGAACAGATCTTGTCAATAGCAACGGTATTAAAATAATATTTTGCATTTCCTGGATAATTTTTTTAAATAATCAGGGATAAAATGTACATCCTCAGTCTGCTTAGTTTATTATTTCTGTCTTTATGGGTGGGGTTTTCTTAAATTTAATTTTGTACTTTTTCTGAATCTGTGTTGACAGAAATGGCACTCTGCAAAAATGGTTAAAAGACAAATCCCTGCTTGCTGAAGAAAACAGTTGGTAGAGAAAAACAAATTAATTTTCATTCTAGCCTTTGTGCACAAGGCTTTACTTAATCTCTGTGTTAGCAAATGGCTCTTCTGCTTTTTCGAGATTTAATATCTTTAAAAGCTGAGTTCGCTGCACGTCTGCTGTGCTCACCAGGGCACGCTCACACCTATTTAACACCTGGGAAGTGCTGCGTGCTGGCTTATTAAAATTTATGCCGCATTAAGGAGCCTGTCAAGAGGCTCACGCATGGTAATGAAGTTTTCAGAGGAATCTGGTCTTTCGCAAAAGATCACCTGTCTTTGTTAGAACAGGTTTTGCAGGAGCTTTGATTGATAGCTGCAGACAAGTTGAACTGCTCTGCTTGGAGAAAGGATCGCTGGTGTATACTTTCCCTCCGTTGTTTTCTCTTCCTTTGGGGTGATTGATGTACTCGAGCCAGTCATTTCTACAGGGCGTTAATGCCAGGTAACATCAGACGTGCCATGAAACCTTGATATTCCCGTCCTGAAAATGAGAAAAGCCTCTCAAAAACTCCCGGAACTTGAGGTCACGACAGTGTCGCTGACTCCTTGGGACAGCCCAGGGCTGTGTCTGTGAGCCCTGCGGGATTCTGATGGCCGCGGGAGCCGTGGGGCAGTGAGGACTGCCAGGAGGGGGAGGAGGAGCGGCACAAAACACAGGTGCGGCCAATAGAGAGGGGGGATCAGCTCGATCACTTGCAGCTGAGGGTGGGCACAGAGAGGTTAAAGCGCTGGGACAGGCGCCTGTGTGTCCTCTGGAGAGAGAGGAGGGCTGGGGAGTGCTGCCCCGGGCCTTGGCTGCTGCCTGGGCAGTAGTGATGCCTTCTGGAGCAGCTTGGTGTCTGTCTGTCTGTCTAGAAAAGCCAGTGAGGATGGAGGGGCCTGGGGCAGAGGAGATCCAGGAACAGCAGGTGACGTGTTTATGTATTTCACTATGCTTGAGTTATTGTGTAGGAAAGAGCAGGGCGTGGCTCTCCTTAGAGGTGAAGGGAAATGTATATGTGAGGCTTTTTTGTCTTCTCCAGGAGAACAGTGAGCTCTTACAAAGCTGGTGATGATGAGGCCTCTCCTGCTTTGCCAAGTCTCCCCAGCAGTTCCTTAGCAGTTCTGGTGTCTGCATAGAGGTTTTTCTGTCTGTCCTGTGAAAACAGCTTAGCACCCTTTTCCTAGCCAGAGGGGTACCATGTGTTGAGTCGATGTGCTCTCCTTTGCTTTAAAATTATGGAAATTAGACAGTATATCTTCATGGTCTTTTCATAAGCCCCTGATGAAATAATTTTGTTAAGACTGATAGTAATTGGAGTGATATAAACTTTTTCCTTTGTTAAAATGCACAGTTTGGTTGAAGTACAAGTCTATAAATTTTATATTTCTGCTTTATTGAAGTCTACTTTAATGGATTTGTCTATGTCTGTTGCCTTGATTCACATATAAATGCCTGGAGACTCATCAGCTGTCAGAAAATTATGGATGTTTAGCAGAGGAATTAGAGGTCTGCAATATGTTGTTGTGCAAAGAATAAGCATGGAGGAAAAGAGGTTCATTGCTGCTCTGCCCCAGCCCTGTATTCACATACCTCATTCAAACCTGCCTGAATTCAATCACTTTATCCATGGCTCGAAAAAACTGGGAGGGAAATGTGTGCCCTGCTTGTCCTCTCCTGGCTGCTGGTTACCCTGGTTCCTCAGGTGAGGAAACAGAGGCATGAAGTGGTTCTGAGCAGGGACACAGTGCAAGGCTCTGATGGGAATCATCTGAGTTTGTGTGCCTCTCAAAACCTGAGTGTGGGCAGTGACATTCCTGCCTCAAGGCCCCTGGTGGCTGAAGCCAAAGGTTTGGGTTCCTGGAGCTGAACACAATCGATTCAGAGCTGCTCCTATGGGCACTGTTACCAGCCACTTTAATGCAGGTCAGAAAGCCAGAAGACTGCTGGAGAGTGTGTTACAATCCCAGCTAAGAAAGCTTGCAATTTGGCCTTCAGCTCAAGGAAAAGAGCATTTCCCTCTGGTCGGTTGTGGTATCAAGGCCAGGTGAATCTGCTTTAGGAAAGAGTTTGTTTTGCGCTGTGGGTGGCTCGTTACTGGGAGTGCAGTGAGCAAACTTATTTAATGAACCCACAAAGGTCCCCTCCACCCTGTGACAGCAGCTTGGTGGCCTTTACTTGTGGCCCAAAGCCCCCAAACAAATTTCCTTTTCAACCTTCTGTTTCTGCCACCAGTTCTTGTAAGTAACAGCAGGCTCCATGGAAAACATGAAGGTTTGATAACATTTTAGGAATAAAAGACCTCAAGAATCAGCAAATGCTTGTGACAGGGCAGAGATGTGTGACCTGTAACAAACTCATTTGTCTGCTTGTCTTAGCCTGCAGCTCTGAAAAACCGAGTATCACCTGGGAGTTTCTGTAGTAACTTGGAAAGGAAATGCATAGTCATGGAACTGTGCAATATTAATTTAAACAGAAATTAAATGAAAAAGTGGTGTTGTTTTTTTTTTTAATCATGTTCCTCCACTTTAGTCTGGTCTTTTGAGCATAGTCAAGGCACGGCTGGATTTCTTAGTCACTATTTGAAAGCTGTTTGCTTGATGTCATTTATGAGTGTCAAAAAAAATAGTTTGCTTGGCCAAAATCTGCCTACAGTGTAGAGACTTCTCACTGTTGTAAAATCTTTCCCCTTTCAGCTTTCCTTTGAGGGGAATTATTTGAACACTGGGAAGCACTGAAATACCATTCAGTGCTAGTACAGAGGAAGGCATGAAATGCTTTTGTGAATTGTGATTATTTTGGTTGCAGTCTCAGCTGAAGTAAGCTGACTAATTGACAGGTTTTACTGTTTTCTCCTTTGTTCATCACAACTGTTGGGTTAATTTGCAGTCTTTTGGGCATTAGCAATTTCCTCAGTGTGTAACATATAACACGAAATGCCAAGTCTTAAAAGGCTTGATGACAAAAAAATCTTAAAAACACAAACCAGGGTTTTATTTTTTCCCCTGTTGATCCTACTACATCTGTATTGGATTCATTTTGAGCTCAGTAGAGTTTTCCTGTGTTAAAGACAAACTCTTGGCATGAGATGATCTATTCCTATGGAAATTTGGCTTACAGAAACCTGCTCAGTTTGATACTAGAGAAAGCAGAGCTGGTGGGGGACCTGCCTAGAGCAGCTGGGAATGCTTAGTAAGCAGAAATATTCCGAGATCGAACATTAGGGTGTGTGGTAAAAAATCCCTTCCTCTTTTCCGCTGTAGTGCCGCAATTCCCGAGCAGTGCCACGAGATGGCGCACTTTCTGCGAGGTTCAGCCCTCCTTCAAAATCCCGGGGACTATTGGATGTTTTGGAAGGGATTTCAGCAAGTCAGCGTTTGCATTATTCATCTCTTCACTTCCCCTTTGAGTTTTACCATGCCTATTTTCGAAAAAATTGCTACTGAGCGTGGTTTAACTGAAGTTCCTACAGTGACTGAGACGGGGAGCCTGACAAGAAGCAGGCATCCCTCCTTGCCTGCTGCTGTGTTCAGCAGAGTAACTCGTAGTCAGTTGGTGTTCAGCTGCTGTACAGCAGTGATATAGATCCTGGTGCAGATGGAGGCTGGGGCTGCTGTCAAGTTGGTGTTTCCTGGTTTCTCCCTCTGCTTAGAGGCACAGCAGCTGCTCCCTGTTCCTAAGACCTATGGCACTGCCTCTTGTTCAGTCAGGTGCACCTCCCAACCCTGAGAGGCAAGTCCTAATTAGCCATAAATATTTATTTATTTTGGCTGAAGGCAAAAAGGTCGTTTAAGTCCACAGCTGTCTTCAGCAAATAATAGCACCCCAGGAAGGAAATAGGTGAGTCATTAAAGGAATAAAATGCATCTGCTCCTGCTTGGTGGTTTGGATGCAAAGGTGAAACATGCTGGTTTGCCAGGTGCCACGGCACAGATGGGATTGCACCACCTTTTCCTGCAGCTCACAGCCTATTGCTGCAAGTCCTGCACTGTCTAAGGGCTTTAGAGGTGTTGGAGGGATCAGGGCAGGAATTTCTCCCCTTTTCTTCCCTCTTAGCAGTCCAGAGTTAGGACTTGAGCAGTTAGAGAGGAACAAGATTTGCTGTGTTTGGAAAATTTGTGTGACAAAACTTTCATGTTGTCTAACCTCAGTTTTACCCATGCCAGGGGATAACAAGGTCTGGATACTTCTCTTTTCTCAGTCTGGGAAGATGATTTGACTGGCTCAGTTATGACATCTTTCCTTCTGAACTCCACTCTTGGATCTGGGCATTTGTGTTTTTGAGCAATGCTTCCAGGCATGGAATGGATTAGCAATTTCCTTTTTAGGGTTTTGATTACCTGGGGTGTGGTCAAGCAGGTGGTGTTGCAGGCAGCTCATGAGGAGTCAGCCAAACCACTGACTGAAAATAGAACAAAGTGAGGGGCTCAGGACAGAGGAGGAGGAGGCAGGGAATGACATTTAACATCAGGCATCTGTGGTTCCCCTTGCAAATGGGATTATCCTGTAGCATCAGAATGACAAAAACCCACTCTGGTCCTTGGTCTGGTGAGGGGTCAGGATATGTGGCTGGAGTGACATGAACACATCAAAACTGTTATGAACAAAAACTCGGTTAATATTTTTTTATGAGAAAAAGTTTCAAAAAGGCAGCCAGACCACTGGCTCTGCCCAAGTTCTGTGTGTTTTGTTATTGTAATCACGGGTCGTTGTCGTTAATGGTTGTTTTTGTATTAGTAAAAGCCCTGGCTGGGGCGAGGTAATGGCCCTTCTCCTGGGTGGGGACCTTGCCCGAAGCTAAGTTGTACCTTTCCCAGAATAGTGAAGACACCTGAGAAGGTGGGGGGGGTTATGCAAAGTGACTCGCAAGACCAGAATGCTTTGTGAGACCCCCATCTCCAAACTCATGGAGAAACCCCAAAAACAACGAGCCACCTAAGAGTTGAGAGACTAGAGTGATGTCTGGACGTGAGGAACCGAGTGCTGAGCCTGCAGAGACGCGGAACACCTTCGGACCCTCTCGCCCTGACCATGGGAGTTGACCCCGGAGCTGAGACCAGGCCGACTGAGTGGGAAAAACTAACATCTGACACCATCTTATGGGATCAGGAGACCCAAAAGGCTCCCAAGAGGATCTGATCCCCAGCTCTGCCCCTGGTGGACAAAGCTGCGCATATCCTCCTCCTCTGAGTCGCCCTGGGAGACGACGGACGCTGCAGACCCGTCGAGCCGCCCGATCCTGAGCTGCTCACTTTTTAATAAAGGCATTACACAGGAGAAGAAGTCTTCTGGCCCTGTTTATTTCAGCTGGGGGCTCGTCCGGGATAGCCACGCCGCAAGAGGACTCAGGACTGGCCATCTTGGATCTTCAGAGGACAGCTGGCTACCAGGACCAGAGGGACCGGCTCAGGACAGCGACGCAGAGGAGCACCGGAGCACCGGACTGGTGAGAAACTCGGTGGCGGGAGCGGGAGACGTGCGCATGTGTGTGTGAGTGAGACGAGGGCCGGCAGCCGGACCTTCGAAGCGAGAGTGGACCCCTTAGTACTGCGGTTCCGTTTTTTTTCGCGAGAAAAGCGGCCAGGAACAGGGGGACGCGAGTGGAATTAGTGTGAGTGAGTCGTCTCCCAAGGGGGAATAAAGGGCCCCCCCACTCCGGGCGTGCGGAGTGAATTACTGTGTATGAGTGGCACGCACCCCAAAGTCCTGACAAAGCGAGGTCAGGCACTTTTGTAAGTCTCGAGAAGGATTCGAGTAAGATTTGTCAGTCCCGAGAAGGATTCGGGTGGTTCACAAGCCCTGCAGGCAAAGTAAGTCCTGACGAAGGGAGGTCAGGCACTTTTGTAAGTCTCGAGAAGGATTCGAGTAAGATTTGTCAGTCCCGAGAAGGATTCGGGTGGTTCACAAGCCCTGCAGGCAAAGTAAGTCCTGACGAAGGGAGGTCAGGCACTTTTGTAAGTCTCGAGAAGGATTCGAGTAAGATTTGTCAGTCCCGAGAAGGATTCGGGTGTTTCACAAGCCCTGCAGGCAAAGTAAGTCCTGACAAAGGAGTCAGGCACAAACCCCAGCGAAGGAGGCTGCGGTTTGCTTTTAAGTCCTGATACGGTGAAGCCTAAAAATTGGCAGGTTAGGCAAACTAAAAATCAGGCAGTTGTTTTTCCTGACTGAGGGTGTCAGGCACGACCCGGATTCTTGGCCGTGGCTTCGTGTGTTTAAGTCCCGATAGATGTAAGACCTGACGCTGGGAAGTTAGGCAATCAAGAGATTGGGCAGTTGTTTCAGTATAAAGTCCTGAGCATCAGGCAGTAAATTTGAAGTTCAGTGGAGGAGGCTGGAGCTCCTCAAAGAAGGGTTTTTTTGAAATTCCCGGTCAGTAGAGGCACCTTCGGGATATTTTTTATTGAGACTTGAAAAATGGGATGTTGTAGTAGTAAAAAGACCGGCAAGAGACTGAGGTATATACATCCCAATAGTCCCTTAGGAGAACTGTTAGTAAAATGAGATTCTATAGAGGCCACGGAAGGATTAGATAAAGTGAAAATGATCCATTATTGTATGGAAGTCTGGCCAGAATTAGAGGTGCAAAGAGGATGGCCTTAGTGTGGGACAAAGGATAAGTGGATGTGCCAACAATTAAATAATTATCTGACAGCTCGAGGAGATACTGATCCTGAGCAATTATTGTATGTAGCTTGCTGGTTAAAGAGTGCTGTTGGGGATGAAGGGGTGCGAATTTGTAAGGTACAGAGGAAGAAAGAGGGGAATGAAGGAGGGGATGATAGGACTAGTAAAAGATGGGACCCCCTAGATTATTTGCCTCCTTCTGCCCCTCCACCTTATAATCCTCTTCTTCAAGCACCTCAAATGGCAGGTCCGGTTCCTCCCCCGGCTGCCATCTCATTACCACCTGCTCAAATTCCTCCTTCTACCTCTTCAGCTTCAGCTATGATAAACCCAGTATCTCCTCCCGTTCCTTCTGCACCACCACAAGTGCCTACTCCACCTGCTGCATTCTCCACGCCTTCTCCAGCTCCACTTAATATCTACTCAGGCTCTTCTCCCCCTCCTATTGCTGTCCCTTTACCTCCTTCTACCTGAGACACAAATGCCTCCTCGCCCGATAGACAGCTATCAGCAAATACACCTGCTGATGGGCAGAACATTCAGGGTAACCCAGAAAACCCACAAAGTAGTTTGGCATCTGAAGATGAGCCGTACTGTAGCACCAGATCCAAGACCTCCAAGGCAGAGAGACTCTTTCCCCTCAGAGAAGTTCCTATGGGAGGAGTGGCGGGAGGTGTTGGCTTTGTGAATGCTCCCCTAACTGCTTCTGAGGTGAGGGGATTCAAGAAAGAGTTGGAGCATTTAGTTGAGGACCCAGTGGGCATAGCCAAACAAGTAGATCAATTTCTAAGTCCAAATATCTACACTTGGGGGGAAATGAATTCCATCCTGAGTATATTATTTTCCCCAGAAGAGGTCCAGATGATAAGGGCGGCTGGCATAAAAATTTAGGAGAAAGATAACCATCCAGGACCCCAGGTGCCATCAGGTGAACAGAAATTGCCACTAACGGAGCCCAACTAGAACCCTAACCAAGAGGAGGGGAGGAAGGCCATGAGGGAATATAAGTCTTTGATAATACGGGGGATCAAAGAGTCAGTTCCCAAAGGAACTAATACCCAATTGGCATTTGAGGGTGCACAGGAGAAAGATGAAGCTCCTGCTGCCTGGCTTAACCGCCTAAGGCGGAACTTTCAGTTGTACTCTAGAATAGACCCAGACACCCCAGAAAGTCAAATGCTACTAAAAGTCCAATTTGTTACCAAATCTTGGCCTGATATACGGAGAAAATTGGAAAAGATAGAAGATTGGCAAGAGAAGGACATTAATGAGTTATTAAAAGAGGCACTGAAGGTGTATTTAAGGAGGGAGGAAGATAAAGCAAAGGCCAAGGCTAAGATCATGGTTGCTGTAGCTAGAGAAAGTGCAGGGTGGGCGGGTCCACCACCAGGAGGAGGCAAGGATAGGTCAGTACTGTCAGGTGCAAGAAGGATGGAGACACCTCAAAGCCCTTTGAGAGAGCGACATTGCTCTTACTGTAGAAAGGCAGGACACGTGAGGAGGTTTTGTAGAAAACTCAGTCTTGATGAGGCAATAGCCAGGGAACAAGATAATTTAGGGAAGATCCTTAAAGGTGACGATTAGAGGGTCAGGGGCTTTACACTATAGGGGACCTGATGTAACATCTAGAAGAGCCCTTGGTAAACTTTGAAGTGAGACCCTTAAATGAAGAATTAGAATTTTTGAGTAGATACAGGAGCAGATAAGTCCTGTCTCAACAAAGTACTAAGAAGTATAGTATAGTATAGTATAGTATAGTATGGTATAGTATAGTATAGTGAAAAACATCTGAAGTTAGAAAAAAACAGCTAGGTAGAAAGGATATCCAATAGCACCAAAACTGGCCAGTAATACTTAACTTGTAATAAGTGATGTGAAAGTAAAACGTACCTTATTGTTGTCTTGTTGTGTGCGTGAGAGCGAGTCACAAAGTCAGCCTCAACTTCCCGGGCACGTGGGAAGGGGGCAGTGAAAGTGTGTGTATGTGTGACCTGCAAACCAGGCTTGTGTCCCCCAGGCGGGTGAGGGCTGTGGCCAAAGAGTGTGTGTGACCTGCAAACCAGACTAGTGCTCCCCAGATGTGTGAGGGAGCCATAGCTGTAAGAGCGTGAGTGACACGCAAACAGCCTCACAAGTGAATGTGCACCAGAGGCAACCAGAGCCAGGGCCCTTCCAGGAGGCCCAGAGATGCTGAGACCTGTGGGCCAACCCCAAGGTGAGGGGAGCCACAGTGATTTTCTAGCAATAATGATCCAGTTTGTGTCTTGAGAGTGTGAAGGAATGTGTGAGAATAAATATAGACAAATTAGAATAGAGGTAATGTAGATTGTGCATTATAAGTTTTACCACATCTCCTTAGAGGGAAGTGTATTGTGTAGAAGAATGGTGTAAGAAAAATTCAAGTGTAAGGGGTTGAAAGAAGTATTTAAGCTGTAAGCGAAAGTAAGAAACAGAAGCAAGAGATAAATAGATAAGATCTTGAAAAATAGAACAGAAAAACCAGTGAATTAAATACACAGAAAAATAGGGGAATAAAAATACTTTGAGAGTTGAGTTAGCTGAGAAATACAACTCCTTGCAAAATACAGAGTATGTAGAAGTTGATGAGAGAAACATGCAAGCTATGGAAAAAGAGAAATTAACCAATAACATTAAACAGAGAAACTGAGTTTTGATAAAATCATTAAATTGCAGACCATTAATGCCTGTGTTTGAAAGCCCGTTTCAAGTACTCTTCATTACTAATTCGACTGTGCAGACCAAAAGAAAAAAGTTGGACTCACATCACTCTCACCTCCTGGCATTGGACCAGGATTCAACACCAGTTTTTTTTTCCCTCTGGCATTCTAGCATTGGATCGGACTCCACCCCTTTGTCCTTCTGGCATTGGGCCAGAGTCCCAGTTTTTCCCTCTGGCATTGGACCAGAGTCCACATCACTCTCACCCCCCGGCGCTGGACAAGATTCATCTGCTTCACAAGTTAATTCACCTGAGTATACTGTGATTTAAAGATGACTCTCAGAAAGAAGAGTCAAAAAGACTGAACTGTGTAGAAAAAAATTGGTATCAGAGTTCTAATATTGCTTAAAATGTTTTAAGACTGTTCTGTGTAAATTATGTTGGTAAAAAGTTTAGGACTGTAAATAAGTAATTCTAGTTAAGTTCCCCAATTTATTTCAAAAGACTCCAGGTTAATCCTCTACAGAACACTCCCCTGGGAGGAGAAACCAAAATTGGTAAGGAACAGACCGAGAGAGGTTTAACCAGAGAAACGGGTAGAAGGGACTCTAAAGAGCTTGGAAGCTTTTCCTCAGTAAAGTTCCCCAAGAGGCAAGGCCGGGTGGGCAGGCTGTGTGAGATGACCCATACCGGACTCTTGGGAAGGGTAGTGCTGATGGCTCTGATTGCTGGTGGTGCTCAGGGGAGCCCAGCTGAGCCGTGCAATGAATGCTACCAACCCCTCTGTGAGGAGGAAGTGAGCTCCTTGTCGAGAGTCCACATCAGTTCTAACCCTGATTGTGTTAACCTCTCCCAATTGGTCTTTTATCAAAAAAATAAGAGAGTGTATTGGATAATATACAATACTGCCACTTTTAGGCAGCCACTCCTAGGAGAGTGCCCTATAGGGGAAGCCTGGTTGTGCTTTAAATGGGATGCTGCTGAAACAAGCTCAGCAGATATAGTAAAAAGCAAAGAAATGGTGAAAATAGTAAGAAAAATTATTTGTTACAAGTATTTATATGAGTGTACTGGAAAAGAGATAAACCCCTTTAGGAACACATTTCAGGGGAGCCTTAAACCCCTAAATTTGATCTCGTCTGGCAGCTGCACCGCTAGAGTGATAAAACCAATTTTCTTGTTGCCCAAAGAAACTGGATCAAGTTTGGGAGTTCCTATATATAATGATTTGGGAGAAATTAAACAGAACAGGCACAGTGAAATAGAAATTGAGAAAATCCAAAATTGTAAAAGCCAAATTCGGATCCCAATATCTATGTTAAACAAAGTTATCCGGCTCCAGGCAGTATTAAAAATTAAGAATTCAATTATTAGGAACATTTCAAACAAAATAAAAAGGTTAGCATGTGTAAATAATGAAGATCAAACTCCTACACTTGATCCCAGTGGGTGGGAGAACCTGGAGATTTTCAAAAAGGATGTGTGAGTAAAGGTAGTTTTTCTCGATGTGTGTGCACTTGGAGGATTGCTATTTTTACTATGCTTATTTATCTGTTTCAGTAAAATAGTGTTTGCCGTGAAGACAAACCTGAAGAAACCAAGGAAAGTAACAAGGTTAAGTAACCGTGATTACCAAAGTGCACAAGAGATTTATAGTAGATTCAAAACAAAAATCGGGAGTTGATGCGAGCTTAGAGTTTAAGCTCGATCAAAGAAAAAGAGGGGGGACTGTTATGAACAAAAACTCGGTTAATATTTTTTTATGAGAAAAAGTTTCAAAAAGGCAGCCAGACCACTGGCTCTGCCCAAGTTCTGTGTGTTTTGTTATTGTAATCACGGGTCGTTGTCGTTAATGGTTGTTTTTGTATTAGTAAAAGCCCTGGCTGGGGCGAGGTAATGGCCCTTCTCCTGGGTGGGGACCTTGCCCGAAGCTAAGTTGTACCTTTCCCAGAATAGTGAAGACACCTGAGAAGGTGGGGGGGTTATGCAAAGTGACTCGCAAGACCAGAATGCTTTGTGAGACCCCCATCTCCAAACTCATGGAGAAACCCCAAAAACAACGAGCCACCTAAGAGTTGAGAGACTAGAGTGATGTCTGGACGTGAGGAACCGAGTGCTGAGCCTGCAGAGACGCGGAACACCTTCGGACCCTCTCGCCCTGACCATGGGAGTTGACCCCGGAGCTGAGACCAGGCCGACTGAGTGGGAAAAACTAACATCTGACACCATCTTATGGGATCAGGAGACCCAAAAGGCTCCCAAGAGGATCTGATCCCCAGCTCTGCCCCTGGTGGACAAAGCTGCGCATATCCTCCTCCTCTGAGTCGCCCTGGGAGACGACGGACGCTGCAGACCCGTCGAGCCGCCCGATCCTTGAGCTGATCACTTTTTAATAAAGGCATTACACAGGAGAAGAAGTCTCCTGGCCCTGTTTATTTCAAAAACCAATTCCAATCTGTAGTTTAGGGATTAGTGCTTGCTACTAATTCTTGGGTAGAGATTTGCATCAAGGCACTTTTATTAAGAATAAATACAGTTTTAAGCATACCATTCCTGGAAAAAGAGGCTTGAGGTTTCAGAGGAGCCTGAGTGGATCTTGAGAAGACTTGCAGACCCTGACTTTGAATTCATCCTTTAATCTGAAAAAAATTGCATTAGAAGTACTACCAATAGAATCAAGAAAACCAAGTTTTCCTTTGTGAATGCCTGAATAATAATTACATAAAAGTTATTGCTGGGGTGGGAGGGGGAACACTTTTCAGTAAACAGAGCTGCAGTTTGCATCAGGATGTTATTTGTTCCTAATCTGGACCTTAACCTGGCTCTGGTTTACCTACAGCTCTGCTGTCATTAACAGTGGAAGTTGTTGGTGTGCATTATTAATTGTTTTAACCTTGAAAATATGAATTAAAATAACAAAAACTGCACCAAAAAAGGAGTTGCAGAGTCACTGAGGTTTTTTAGAGGAATTATACTGTGAACATGTCTCCTGAACTTATAGTTTATTCCCAGGCAAACATCTAGTTTAGGGATAATAAAAGTATTCTGTCATACAGGCAACTCTTTAAAAATATGATGGAGGTGAGAAATTTAAACTACTGATAGCATCCTATTTTTAACAGTAGGGTCAGTAATCCATGGAGGAAGAAAACAACCCTTGTGCCTGGCAATTATCAGGATGGGATTAGTAGAATGCTAAGAAATGCTATTTTAAATTGTCTTTGAATATTCTTCTTGAGGTGAAGGTTGGGGTTTATACAGTGACAGACCCTTCGGCATTGATCTTGGTGGGTCCCTTCCAACTCAGAATGTTGTGTTTCTGTTGATTGTGTATGACAGTGAGCAAGAGAAGGTTTATGGAATTTTGTCCTATCCATGGTTATGCCCAAAGCTCCATGTTTAAATGGTGTTGTTCATGCATAAACCTTTCAGTGGCCTACTTGCCTTTTAAAGCTTAAAAATTAAGAAATGGAGCATTTTGCTCTGGAGTGTTTGTGTCTGGGTGTGTGGTGGAACACACACAACAACTAAAATGCTCTTAAGTGCTCTTTACTTATGTGCTGGCAGTTTAGGCAGGTTTGTCTTAGGTCAGGTATGAAAATGTATTATAGAAACCTGGAAAGTGGCTTCAGAAGTCTTGAGCTAAGTGCTAAAAATATTTCTTGTGTTTTTGAGTACTAAACAAAGTGTTGAAGATCATATGGAAAATTATAGACAGAATGAAGTTCCAAAAAATCATTAAAGTTCTGTGGGACACAAATGCCTCCTGATAAAACTGTTGGGTTATTTGGGTTTGATGTAGACTCCATGCAGTTTGAAATGAAGTCAGACTGTTAGGGTTTTGGTGAATAGCCACTTGGAAGGCTGAGATCAGCATGTTTTAGAAACTTAATGAGAGGCTGAAAAGAAAAGAAGTTGATGTAGGCTTTGGTTTTGTCTCCAGGCTTACTTTCTCACAATCAAAGCAGAAATCTGTGGGCCTGGTTCTGCTCTTCCTTATGCGAGCCAAGGCTTTTGCTGTGTCTGGTGAGAACAGCCACATGGAGATGGGAGGGTGCTTCTTATCCTGGCACCTTCAGAATAATTTATGGATTCTTCTTCATGAGTCAATAGGTGAATGAAGGAGGCAGTTCTCAGTGACACAGAGGGCCTTTGGCAAAGTAAAGAGAGAACAAAGCAGAGCAAAGTCAGTAGCTTGTGACTTGAAACCTGGGCTCAGTTATCAGTCCCCAGCAGTGACCTTGGGGACACTACTGAGCCTCAGCTTGCCTTTGTCCATTTGAAAATGAAGATAATACTGTTCCTGTATCCCAGGACTCTTGTGTGGCTTCTAATGGGAGTCCCCGTGGTGAGAAAGAGGTCTTGTTACAAGACCTCACTTAGAAGTGTTTTAGGGAACAGTAAATGCAAAGCCAACACTTGTTTAGTGACCTTATGCCTGTTCATTTCAGCTAAACTTAGTTCTCTTCTCCACAGAGAGAAACAACCACTCATGGGTGGTTTTTATTTTTGTGCCTCAGATTTTTTGAATTTCCATTAAGCTAACAGAACTCAATTCTTTTTCTCTCTGCTCCTCTCTCCTAAGTAGAACTAATGGCCTTAATGACTAAGGGAAATTCCTTTCTGAACTTGAATTGGTTGCTCTGGATAGTTAGTGCTATCCCAAAGTTCCTGCATGGGAGACAAGTGTTTGCTATTATAGATGAGCTGTGCCCTCATACACCATTTGTGTGTGGAAGTGCAGAGCACAAAGCCCAAGTGATCTGCTCATGATAAGCTGAAGCTTGGAACAACTGGAAATGCAGAAATACAGCCGGAGCACCTGGCTCCTTTTCTCCCTCCTTTGCCCGGAGGAGGAGTCCTTATCACGAGTAATGAAGGATGTAAACTGTGTTCCTCAGGAAGAATTAGCCTGGAAATCAATGCCTTAGTACAGGGCAGTAGAGCTGTCCAAGTAACCAAGAGTTACATAGAATCATACATAGAATCTGGCTTAAGTGATGGGTCTTGCCTTGAATTGAGATTATTGCATTGATGGCAACCTTGTAAAATGTCTTACTCTAAAGACCATTTCAAAGAAACCTGCACCTCCTCTGTAAATGAAAATGACATTGTGTTCCAGTAAGAGAAATTCACCTGCCTGCTGCTGTAATTGGTATGAATGCCTGTACCTCCCATTAACCTCTTCACATTGTACTGGTGTCCCTGGAGAAATCAGGAATCTGTCAGAGTGCTGCTCTGTAATGGGTTGTGCATTAGAAGTAATGAATCACTTAGAGGAAGTTGTCTTTGCTGGAATATAAAACATTTTGGTTTTTTTTAAAGCACCGAAGTTGCTTTGGAGACAAAGTCTTGTACTTTGTGCTCTTAGCCTGTCGTTCAGCAGCCCCCTGATGCCAGCAAATGCAGCAGGGAACAAATTTTATCAACTTTCTGTCAGTGTTCAACTTTAAAGTTGTTTCCCCCTGCCTGTAAACCAGTTAAACTCTCCTCTTGTCCCTTATTTTAATGGTGTTGCTGCTTAGTGTTTGCCTCACACCTTCCACCCACGAGGTGCTGGAGTGCAGCACAAAGCTCTCTCCAATTGTGCTGGCTGTCCTCGAGTAGGAGCTCGGGGAAAGGAGGCACTGGGAAATTTCTATCCTCTGGCACCAAGTCTGGAACAAAACAGATTGCTCTCTGTCAGTCTTAATCAAATCATGAACTTGAAACTGCCCTATTTTTTTTCCAGCCTCACCTTTCTTCTGACAGTGATTCATCAAGGATTTTGGACTCTTTCACTTCCATAGGGACATTAAAGTATGGAAAAGCATTAAGGGCTGATTTTCATTTATAATTCCATAAGGAAATGGTCTGCTCCATCAAATTTCCAAAGCCTGAAAATCTCCCTTGGTAAGCCTGTTGCCCCCTCAGTACCTCTGCAGTAGGCTTTTAAAATATTTTGCAATGGGACTTTATTTTTAGGAGGAAATATTTTAACTAGGACAATAACAGGCCTTGGCTTTTCTGTCCTGTGTGAGAAGTGCTTTAATGTGATTTGTGTGCTCCAACTCTGTTTGATAAATTGAAGGACCTTTCCATTTTCTGCAGCTTCTGGATACATAGCAGAGCAAACTCTGCTTTAAGGAGGGCCTTGCTCTTTTATTCTCTTCTGTGATGCATTTAAAGGTAGTTACATAGGACCACATAACAGCTCAGGGATAGCATTAATAGCAAAATGAGGCACAATGCTTTTGGGCAGGAGGTGAGGACCTGCTGGGAGACTGCCTTGATACAGCAAACAATCCATCTTCCTACTTATTTATTGTTTACAAACTCCTAAAAGCAACTTCAAGGGGCTGTGCTTCTGAATTGAACTGCTTTTGTGCTAACTTTTCTTCCCTCTGGACTTTTCCATTGTTTCCAGAAAAGCACACTGATGTGTTTTAGTGCTGCAACCAGACTCTGAAAACTCTTTCAAGCCCCTTATTAGAAACCCCATATCAAATGAATTATTTCACATATCTGATAATTCCTGCATTCCCTCTTGCTTTCCTGTGCAGCTACAACCCCAGGATTTCTCTGTGTGGACAAGTCTTGTGCCTTGAAATGGATTGGGAGCTGACAGGGCCCTGCTTGCCAAGTCTCAATGTGTGCCAGAGCTAAATATACCATTAAGGCAATGCCACTCTTTCTGATATTTTACTGCTGGTTTTTGTTCCAGGTGTTTGCAGCTCTGTGTTAAGGAAGAACTGGAAGTGCACTGTGCCAGCAGCAGCCCTGGGAAGCAGACTGTTACCTCCTGGTATGATTTTACTGGTGATTGGAGATGCAAAGAGCAGGGAGGTGCTTGGGAGGTGAAAGGACTGCTATGACCTCATGTGGTTTTTTTAACCTGTGTGAAAATTTGTCTTAATTTTTAAAAAAACGAGAACAAGAATTATACTAAGTCTGGAAGGCTTATTTGTGACTTGTGGGTGAGCACTATTGACTGCTAGAGCTGCTGTCAGGTGAAATACCTGCCCAGGGTGGCCATGAAGGTCCTGCAGCTTGTGCTTGTGAGTCACCATCTCCAACTGTTTTAGCCTCACTTGGATTGTTTCTGCTGAAGGCAATCAGTGCAAAATGCACTTCTCTCCAGGCATGTGTTCATGTCTTGAGGTTCAATCTGGATTTGCTCATAGAGCTATTCCTGCCTTTTCCTTTTGCATTCAAATCAATTCAAAGGCTGAAATTCTGTGATAATCAGGTTTATTTTTTTTTCAAACATCAGCTCTTTCCAAATGGCCTGGTGAATCTTTCCCATGGTTTTACTCTAACATTTCCCCCTGCTCCCCTAGGCCTCTTTGCTTAATGAAGTTATGTAAATATTCCTTTGCTAAACACACATTGATAACATTTCAGATTGACTGGAGTAGGTTTTACTTCCAGTGTCTGTTGGCAAGAAGATCTTTCTCTTCTGTTTATCCTTTTCCTACCACTGCAATTCATCTTGGATCATGCATTACAGACCCTTTCCAGAGCAGAAAAATATTCTGTGTTCTCACTCCCAAGATTGTTTTCTTTGTTATTCACTGATTAGAAGTCCAGTGGTAGCCTCCCATTGACTGAATGTTACCTCATGTTTGTTCACAAAGAACAGAATAATGAGCTGCTTGATGGTATTTTGATTTTGATTGGAATAGATTTTGAATGGAGTGTTTTGGTTTTTAATGGAATAGACTTTTGCCTCTGGAAATGAGAAGCCACGTGTACACAGACATTTACTGCAGAATAAAAGGCAAATGTTAATTTGATTCCAAATCCACAGCCCCCTACACAAAGTTTAAAGGGCAAAATGGAATTCAATACATATGTTGGATCATTTCTTTGAGTCTGAGAGTTGCCATAAAGTAATAAGTATACCAAATAAGGCATAGGAAACAAAAATCCTATAATCCAGAAACATCCATTTTCCTTAATTGAAAGGTAAAAAGCCAAGCTCTCTCCCCCTTGCCTCTTAATGTGCTATTATACACATGACACACTTGGAACAGATGTTTTAGGATAGCAGCAGTGGTGCCTGTGTGTCACTGTTAAACTATGCCCAGCATTTCAGGGAGCCAAGGATTCAAACCTTGGGTTGCAGTGCTGGGAGCTGGGATAGACTTGCTGCAGCAAGGAGAGGGAGGTAGAGCAGATGCATTCCAGGTGCTCCTATGCTAAATAATTTGTCAGATAAACAGACACATTTTTCCAAGTTCTGCAAGGATGTGTTTTATTTGTGAAGTTTAGTAGATATTTTTGTGTCAAGGAAAGTAACTTACTGACCTTTGTGATATTTACTGTAGTAGAGATTCTGTTAACATATTTCACAGTAATGATGATTACAGATTTCTTAGTTCCTAGAGTCTCATTAGTTGTTCACATGATACTGATACAGCTTTTTTCAAATTTCTGCCTCACCCAATAATGTTTTCTTTATCACACATCTGATTCACTAATGATGTTTGGCTTCCATGTGGCACCTGAGGAGCCTTTACTGCAGTGTTCGTGTACCTCATTCTGATGGACAGGATTTTGGAGTGTGTTAAACAGAGTGGCTTTAGCTCCCACTGCATTTCTGTATGTCTGCACTCTAAATGGTACAGCTTGAAACATGATCTAGTGTGGCCTGTGTCTCCTCTGGGTATGATGTGTAAGGAGAAAAGGACTTAATTTTGCAGAAAGGGCTGGATGTCTAAGCAAGGTTGTGCTTAAATGAAAAGTAACCCATTTGAGTATCAACTGCACTTTTTAAAAACAATAATCTATAATGTTATCTTTAATATTGTGATTCTACATCTAATCCAATTTCCACATGCATGCTATGAGCAGCTCTCAATTCCCTTCATGCATCTTTGGGCACGTGTGCAATGCCACTTCAATGGATTAGATTGAAATCAGAGTAAATCAGGGCATTTTAGCAAACAGTTTGTTCCTTGGTCCTGCAGAGGAAGCCAGATGGGTGGATCCCATGTTTTTGCTGGACTGTATGTGCACTTCTGGGGCAATAAGAAATGCTGGACAAAATATTTAAATTTACATCATGACCTATGTTTCTCTTGCTGCTTGTGAGGTAAATGCAACTTACTTTCAGACAGAAGTGACTGTTGCATGTTTAAATGCTCACACAGCGGGATTATGTTCATGTTTTATTTTGGCAGAGACAGTGAATTCCATTTGCATTGCAGTCACTTTTCCTCCTTCTGACTCAAGGCTGTGTGGTGAGGCAGTGAGTCTGTCTGCAGCTTCGATGGAGCAGCTCTTTGAGTAGCCCTGCAGACTGCATCCTCTTTGCTCTCCTAAACTGGACATATCTTCCCTATTCCTGGGCTAGGGAAATGGTCCTGCTGGAAAACATGAAGTAAATAAGTGTTGCCACCTGAAATGCTTGCAATTTCTGAACTACAGCCCTAACATTCTGTTCAACATCGTGCTTGTTGTGCTAACCTGGCTTACTTGGAAGCCAGGCTAGGTCAGCTGATGAAATGTCTGCTTTTTACCGAATTCCGTTCAGACTTGCCCTTTAGTGCTGGGATAGGATCCCCTTCAGTTTAACGGGAACCGATTTTATACAGACTTCATCCGGAGGGCGCTTGAGCACCTGCTGGGGGCTGTCTGTCGGCAAATGTAACTTTTAAAAGGTTCGCGATCGCTAAGAAACAAAGCACTAATGCCACCGTCCCAGGGCGCGGCAGGGATGGAGGGGAAAGCTGGGACGCGGCCCGGCCCGCAGGCAGCGCCGGGAGGCGGCCGGGGCTCGCTGCCCGCCCCGGGTGGGGCTGGCCCGGCCCCCGGGTGAGGCAAGAGCGGCGGGGCCGCAGCGGGACCTCCTCCCTCTTCGCTCCTGCCTCGCTCGCTGCCTCGCTCGGTGCTCCCGGTGGCTCAGGGCGGCGCGGCGGGAGGTGAGGGGCGCGGGCAGCCCGGGTGGGCGGGCGCTGTCGCTTTCTGCTCCTCGCTGTCCCTCACTGTCGCATCTCTCTTTACAGACTCGGACTCGGCCCCACCCGGAGGATCCCAGAGATGGCGAAGGTGAGGAAGGCGGCGGCTCCGGGAGGACACGGCCTGACAGCCCGTGCCCGGCCGCTCCCGGGGACGTCCTCGTATTATCCCTCTCCTTACTTTCACTCCTCGCCCATTTCTTTTCGGGCTCCCCTCAACCAGCCCATCGACAAGCCCAGGCGGACGGGAGGGGAACGGGGGGTCATGTGAGGGACACGTCAGGCACAACTTGTTTTCTTTTTTTCTTTTTTTTTTTCACCAGTTTCCACTAATTTGGCCAAGTTTTCGGTACCCTGTGTTTATGTTGCGCATGGGTGGAGGCTCCTTCCACTGAAAGGAAGGAGAAAAAAAATATCGCCGTGGCAGTGCCTAGTGGGGACTCGGTATTTCTATTCCCAGTTTTCCCACAGCTAACATGAGTTTTTCTGGGAGCTATTGTACAGTTCTTAGTTTGGGGGGGACTTTGTTTTGCAGCCCTTTGGTTGCTGTGGTTTGAGCCTGGATGAAGGTGTGGAAAATGGGGCAGACTTCAGCCTTTGTTTCTATAATTGTGCCAAATGCATACACTCTGAAAAGTAAAATAGGAGTTTAATGGCTTATTTGTAGGGGTTTGTAATGGCTTTATGGGGTTTGTACTGCTGTGGAAAGTGAAAGCAATCAAGGTCTGTTAGGGCTTTCACAAAGGTCAGAATAATTGCACTTAATGAGTGGAGTGATTACTAGGTTTAATACCCTTGTGAATATTTACTTATATTATATCTGAATTTTCTTATAAAAGAAAGAGAACTTCTTTCAAAGAAAAAAGTTTTTAATAGTATTTTTCTAAATTCTTGAAATTGTCATTTTTTTGGGGGGAGTTTTCTTTTGAGTGACAAAGAAGGAGTTTTTCTTTCTCTATACATCAGGCCTGGGTTGTAGTATGCATGTTAGGAGAACAGGAGCCCTTACCCATGCCAATGCAGGACACCTGGCTAGAGGGATGTACTTGGACAATAAGCCTTTTATTACAGTGTGTGTTGCATTACTTATAGGCTTAAGGGTAACTTCCTTTTACTAAAAGCATGGAAATTGACAATATTCTCTTGTCTGTCCCACAGAGACAAACTTTAATTCACGCTCTTAACAGGAATGTTTCATTCTTCACTAGTGCAAGCCAGTTACTCTTGACTCCAGGTAGTAAATTTTGTACAGGCTAAGGTAACCCTTGAGGGATGGCTTTTTTATCTGTGGTGGGTGTTGGTAGATGGAAGTCATTGGAACAATGAGGGTTTTTATTAGGGAGGCCTTGTTCTCCAGTTGCCACATTCAGAGGGCTGCTTTCCACATAAGCAGTATTCTTTACCTGTGCAGTTAGGCAGCCACAAAAGACTGGGAGTCTTAAAGCCTTGTAGCCTGTAACTCATTTCATGAAAATGAAAGAAGCAAAGTTGAAGAAGCTCTACTTCTCATGACAGCTGCCTGTTCTATATGCTGCATTATGAAATGGTGGTAAGAGTGAAAATGCCCATGAAATGCTGACTGTCAATTGACAGAAATTCCTTGTGTACAGCTAAAGCTGCAGGGTTCACAAAGGCTGCACAGCACAGTGTACTGGAGTTCAGTTTAGCCTAGGTGCATCACTGAAGAATAAAATCTTTGAAGAAGGTAAGTTATATTTGGAGTCTTGGTCACTGAAATACCTGTCCTTGCCCACTTCTGTAAAGGCTTTTTTTTTTCTTTGCTCGAAGGCCTGGGGAACTTTGTGTTTACTGTCTAGAATAGAAAGGTTCATTCATTTTGTAGGAAAACTACAGCATGTGCTGCACAGGCTGGTGTCTGTCTGCCTGTGTTTATGTGCTTTCTTTGAGGGAGCACTGCTGCCCTGACAAGCTGCCCTTTCTCTCCCAGCTGTGTGTGCAGTGGTCTTTGTTACTGCAGCAATGCACAGGGTACCATCTCTTCCTCAGTGAACAGGCTGAGCTGCTGCCCTGTGCTTGCTGGCTCAGAAATCTGGAAAGAAAGCAGCAGGTGTTGTGGACTGGTCTGTTTTGGTGTGCTACTCCTAATTTTTTTCCTGAATAAAACTTTGGGAGGATTTGGTGTGACCACATGTAAACCGCCAGGAAAGGATCACTTGCTGCTGCTGAAGGTGTGGCTGCTCTGCACTATATCTGGAGTTCCTGTTCTGCCAATGTGCCCCTGTGAGTCTGAGCACAGGGATAGTATTGCCAGCTCCATAGCGCTCCAGAAAACTGTCTCATGTTCCAAAGTACAAACAGCCCTTCAGAACTGGGCTCTGAGCAGCCCCCTCTGGCTCTGTTGAGGTTACTCCTGACATTTCTCAATGTCTCTGTGTTGGTTCGTACACGGATGCTGCTTGCTCTTCTCCTTCTCTCCCACCCCCTCTTCCTTTTTTTTTCCATCCCTCCTCCCTATCTTTGATATCTCTGTGGTGTACTGACTCAGAGTTCACCACAGACGTTGTGTAATTGGTTTTTCTCAAGAGTTTAAATTTAGTGGGGCAGATGTGAGTAGTCTGCTGACCTGAGCTTACTCCTCCTGTTTAAGGAGACAGTCTGAAGCACTGTTAAACTTGGAGAGGTGTTTTGTAGACAGGTCTTTTTAGTTTTACATTTGCATCACTCTGTGCCTGTATCCATCCACTCACAATGCCATTTGCACTGTGCTGCCCTTGAAATGTCAGGAATTAATGGCATATTTCTTGTGTCATATTGGTTTTAGACCACAGTTTGAACTGGCATCTCTGTGTGGACTCCAATGGCTCTGAAGGCTTTCAGGTCAACAGTGAACTCTGTGTTGTGTTTATCTGCAAGATGGGTCTTGTGTAAGACATCTTAGAGCAGTCTGTCATTTATTCAAGCACGTGACCTCCTGGGCTGTCCTCAGTCTGCTGGAAATAGCTTACCTTCTCTCTTTGCTGCTAAATATTCTCCATTTCCAATCTTACCACTCCACAGTTTTCCTGTGCCATCTTGTAAACAAATGGCTGCTTAAAAAAAAGAAAAAAGTCTCACAGCACCTTCTTTACACTGAATACTGGGTTTTCCAGCAGCAAAATTTTGAGACACTGCTTCTGTTGCTGCGGAGAAAGGGGGTAGCTCTTCATCTGTGGAACTCTTACTGAGAAGAAGGTGCTGTAGGTGGTACAGAGCCATGGTAGTGGGGAAGGAGTCTCAGGCAGTTCAAGTATGGTCTGTTGTTTGCTGTTATCAATGCTCTGCATTCAGCTGTGGCTGAACACAGGGGCTTGTGGGTGGGAAATATTTTGTGTCTTGGTGAGGAAAATGAAAAGGAACCTCATTAAGTGGCTCTTGTTACTATTGCCAGGGTATGTGGCACTGTTAGTTTGTGATGCTAAATTGTCTTTTGGCAGACATTGACTTGGAGGTGCTGGTTAGAAACATTTCACCTGAGGTTTCATCTTCTGGAAACCTTTGCTAGCATAGAATTGGAAAAAAAAAACTAGAGAATGTTAATTTGCTCATTTGGAGGGCCATAAATTCTAAAGCAATATTACCTCTTGCTTTGTAGTCTTTTTATTTTTTTCCCCTCTGCCTTTTCATGCTAATTTTGTGTTTCTATGAGCTTCCTTGGTCTCATTGGAAAGTGTCTGGAGAAAATGAAAGCTGCTGTTTATTTCTAGTGTGTAGTCACAAATTTCATTTGCAGTACACATGACTCCTTAACAACAATCACTGTATTGGGGAACGTAGACAGAGAAGAATGTGTGTAGGTTTGGAGTGTTTTGATGTTGTGATACACATTGTGTTGAGGTTTTTTGTGTTGTGCTTATCTTTTTATTTTACTGCCTGGTGTAAGGTGTGGTGATTGAGTAAATGATAACTCCAGATTACAAAAGGCTTTATACCGAAGACTTTGTCTTTTTCATTTGTGTGCTTTGGGTACTACTGGATGGGGAGCTTACTATCCAAAGAAAGAAGGACCTATGGAGCTGTAGTGTTACTGTGTGTCTGCTTACTTAAACAAGGAATGTTTCTAGTGGTACTAAAGCTACCTCTTCATAGAGGTAAATAAATAATGAAGTTTGTCTGGTTCATAGCTCCTTTTCAGATTTGCTGTGACAGCAGGTTTGGGTCAGGCTGTGGTTCAGAAGAGGTGCTGCCCTCTCTTTATGTGGCCAAAATGTGCCATGTTTGGGAAGGGGGAGGCAGCTCTTGCCTCTGTGGACTGAGGCTCTCACTGCTGCAGAGATTTCTGCTCTTGTCCATTGATTTCACAAATGGGAAATCTGAACTGGAGTAACTAAAAGGGCACTTGTGAGTAGTGGAGTGTTTTAGATGGGTCTGTGGTTGTTGAACACAGCATGCCTGAGTAATCCTTGCTGTACCCCAGCTGTCAGGCCACACTGCAGTGCCCTAAAAAGCACTAGGTTGAGCTGTGCTCTGATGTGAAGTTAGGGATAGCTTCACCCTTTCCCAGTACTGGGCCAACTATTGGCAGTGTCACATCTGCCCACATGTGGCTCCTAAAGGCAGGGGTGACTCAGGTTCTGGTGGAGGGTGGTGGTGGCAGATGGGGTGCCAAAATCCACTGAGTGCTGTGTGCCACAGGGGAATGCCTGGAATGCAAACGGTGCTCAGACATCAGGACAAGTCTTTTAGGCTTCAGCTGCACCAGATTTTCAGGAACGGCTCATCAAGCTTAGTGTGTGTTCAGGCTCTCTATGCAGTGCTTTTGTCAGTTGACAAAAATGAGAAGGGCCATGCAGAGAGATTTCATCTGGCATTTAGTGTTCACACATACCTTGTCTATAACAGCCACATGGGAATGTTGGGCTGTTGTCACAAGACTTAAGGATTGTGGAGGGGAATTCCACTTGCTTATAACAAGATAAGCAAAAGAAAGCACAAGATCAGTATCTGCTTCCTCTGAGATTTGTTGACTTTGGTCATTTCCAAAGGAGAGTTGTGGTACTTGTGTAATATTCATTATGTTGAGATGATATGGAACAAAAATAAAATAAATAACCCCACTCTGGCTGGAGTGGTAGTAAGGGAGGAGGAAGGAAAGACTTTTCAGTCTTTATCTGTTTTACCAAATTAAATTCAGTGCATAAAAGTGAGTCCCAAATCCTTGAGATTGTTTTCATGGTAGCCTTGGAATTAGCTATGAAGATGATGATAAATCCATTCCAAGTACTACCTGAAAAAATGGCTTATAATGGGACAAGCAGAGTGTTCCAGTGGGATTGTCACACCTCTGAGCTCTCCTGGCTATTGGAAACCATGTCCCACAAAGAAATCTGTTCTTGCCATTTAGCGCTGTGACGCTTTTGTTCTGATCTGTCAGAATGTGAGAAGTGAACCTGACTCCTGGCTACTGCTGTGGGAGCCTGAGGCGTCTCTGCTGGCAGGAGCAGGAGGGAGCCCTGGGGCAGTTTCTGGTTACTACTCTTTTCTCCCTGCCCTTCTGGCTGACCCGTCTCTGATGAGTGCATTGACTGGAGACCAGAGTGGCTGAAATTCCTAACTCCAGGGAAGGCCAGAAGGCTGTGCTGCCTCTGGAGTAATCCGGTGCCAATCTCAGTAGGTGTCTTGGCACTTGCTATTGTGCTCTTTCTTGAGAGTGGAAAAATGCCCTGCCTGTTTGATTGCTGTGTTTTTATGGCTGTGCTCACAGGAAATTTCCCCTCTGCAGCTGCTGGAAACACCTTCCTGTTCCCCAAACCCAGCTGTTTTCCCTCTTGGCCACTTCCATAGTTAACTACTGTGCTAAACACATATAGGTTCTGGAGCTATCCTATTGAAATAAAGGCAAAACTTTTCCACAGAGATGATGAATGTCCTGTTGTGTTTAATCCAAAGAGAAATTCCCTCAAGAGCCATGTTCCATGGAAACCTAGTAGAATTGTTTTTGTGTTTGGACAAACTGATCTCTTACCCTTATGTTTGAACTGGTGGCTTTTTTGTGTTTTTTTTTTTTTTTTTTTTTTTTTTTTTTGTTTTAGTTATAAACTAATGTAGCTGAATCACTTTTTAAGAAATTGCTCATGTCAAAAGCACTATGATGAAATAGTGAAAGCCATTGTAGAATTCAGTGGGTTGCAGGGTGGTGGAAAAAATCAGCTTGAGAGTTCCAATAGGGGTTTTCTTGAGAAGTTTTTATTTCCATATGTCTTTGTGCCATTTGGGCTAGCATACATGGTTTGTGCAATTAATTTTTCAAATTACTTTAGCAAATGATAAATTCATAATAATTTTCTCGCATTCAGGTTCCAGTGTTGGAGATAAGAGTAGTTTACAGAATTGGTATGTAAATACCCCCAAGTTTAGCTGCACTGCTAAGGGAATCCATAGTAGTACCTCTGGACTGAGCTGTGTTTAAACACCACAGACTGCTCTTTAGCCAGACAATTGCAAGAAAAAGACAGTCAGCTTTTGGATTGTGAATTCAAATTTAACCTAAGCTCATGTATGAACTTGAAAGATGCAAAATTCTATTTCATGGCTTTTTCCCTCTCCCCCTGACCCCTTTTTCCCCTCTAGTACACGAGAGGCACCGTGACAGCCTTTGCTCCTTTCGATGCCAGAGCTGATGCAGAAGCCCTTCGTAAGGCCATGAAGGGATTGGGTAAGGATAATTTTTATTTTACAGCAAAGAAAAGGCTCTTCCTCCTTTGCAAGCCTCCTTTCTTACCTTTTTTGCCTCAGTAGATGAGGGTAGGGCATGTGTTTACAAGCTATGGAATGACAGCCCTGGGACTGCACTGGTCTGGGCGTGTCCTGGTTGTGGCTGTGCAGCTCTCACGGGTGTTTATTTTTGGGTTAGCATGAGGGAAAAGGGAAGGGGTTTGCACATTCCCCATTAGGAAATGGATGTTCCACATGCTGTTCTGGGCACACTGAAGTTTTACAGTGCAGTAGCTCTGGATTTACAGGGACAGCTGTGGAGAATTACAGCAGCATGGTAGGAGCTCTGCATGGAAAATCCACAGCAGCCTCCTGGCCCTGGAATTGTGTGAGCACAGTGCAGTTACTGGGGCAAGGAATGTGAGCAAACAGCGTGAATGTGAGCACACAGCAGACTAGGAAGTGGTCAGTAAACCCACACTGGAGCTTTCTGCCCCAAAATTTCCTGGGAGAACAAACCCTGATGTGCTGTTTGCTCTGGGGCAGGAGGGATGTGTGATACACCTCAGCCTAGAGGCAAACTGAGTAGGGCTGGGAGGACCTACCTTGCAAGCTTTGTGTATAAAATGGATAATAGCTCTGCTGTTTTCCATACACTGCTGCCCTCGGAGGTGTTTGGGTTTGCTAGATTGAGTTTTGCTGGGAGTTGGCTGTTTGTTGGTTAGCCCAAAGGCAAGACTTTCTGTGGAGCACTGACTGACTAAGTGTTATAGCTGGTGCTTGGAGCAGAGTCTGGATCAGAGCACTGATGGAGAACAAACGTGTTTAGTCCTCCAGTCGTGTTTTTGCACCGAACTTGATGGCTCAGCTTGGGGTACAGTGACATTTGTTATTTGAATGATTCTGCTGTTGGCCAGTAGACTTTTGTTGTCCAAGGATCTTTCACTGCCTTTTGAGTTTGTGCCACTGCAGTTTGTTTTTCAAAGTGTGTTTGTAACTTGTACTTTCTACCTTCAGGGACTGATGAAGAAACTGTGCTGACGATCCTCACCACTAGAAACAATGCTCAGCGTCAAGAAATAGCTTCTGCCTTTAAAACCTTATTTGGCAGGGTAAGAAGAAATACCTCTGGAAATGAGCTGGTTCTGGTTAACAATGATTACTTTAAAATATGAGGCACATTCACCATATTACTTGTAAAACATTCCTTGCGAGAATATCTACTTTTGCTTTTGCCTCCCCCTGTCCCCTACCCTGCCTTATACTAAAAAAATCACAAAGTGTTTCAGGTTTTCCAAATGTCTGTTCATCCTTTTCTCCTGCCTTATTTGCTTCAGCTGAGGTACCAATTATAAGAAAGAGAGGTGCTCCTCTCTTGTCTTTTTTGTTGTATCCCCAGAGCTTTCAGCTTGCAGACTCATGTGCATCCTTTTAAAATGCTTAGTCCTTGTTCATCCCAGCACTGTTTGTTCTGCACTAGGATCTTGTGGATGACCTGAAATCAGAACTTACTGGCAAGTTTGAAACCTTGATGGTGTCTCTGATGAGACCAGCGTATATTTTTGATGCTCATGCACTGAAGCATGCCATCAAGGTAAGAGGAGAGAGAATTCATGTGTTACATGAAAGGATTGGTGCTATTGGTTGGTTTTTTTTAATGAACTTTGATTGCTCAAGGGAGTGCTAATAGAAGTAGGCTTAAAAAAAAATGCTGACTGATGCCAGTGCCATGGTTTTGCCTGGGTATTTTTTCATCCTAATAACTCAGAGGCAGTTTAGAAATTTACACAGCATAACAATTGTTCCTTCTGGTTAAAGACAATGACTAGGTGTGCAGTTGCTTTCATAATCTTTTTGCTGTACAAGTGCAGTGCTGAAGTTCAGAGGGCTCTGGATTTTTCTGATGTGAGCAGCTGAGGTTTTATAACTAGGCAGCTGTATAAAAATTAGTTCAGAGCATTTAACAGAAATGTGGTGCTCTTTGTTTCTTCCTGTTATTTAAGCTACAGAGTGTGCTACCCCTGATGGATTGCAGTGCAAGTCCAAAATTGATGAGCTTGTGTAAACTGGTGTCCACAAAAATTATGAGCAGGTATTGTCTGTAGTATTGAATGACCTCTAAAAGACTGCCTTCGGTAACACAGAGGGAATAATTGATGAGCCTGTTAGTGTCCCCCCTCTAAATTTTCTCTTTAGTGAATGCATTTAGTGCCTTTCTGGGCAGGTTAGGTAAACAAACAATTTACAATGTGGATGTGTAGAAATTTCAGTGTCTCTTCCGTGTGCTCTTTTTTTCTGTCTCTGTCACATCTATGGAATTTCAGGAATTGGATGTCCCTGGACTATTTACAGTATTGATCAAAATAGAGGACACTGAACTTGACTCTAGTGTGAGGTGGTGCTTTGTGGAATGACACTTCCATGCAAACTCCCAAGATCCTGGATGAGCAGCTGGTTAATATGTAGGCTTTAGTCAACTGTGCAAGCAAGTGCTCATGCACCTGTGTCCCAGCAAATAGTCCTTCAGGCAACAGAAACTTAATTCCTGGAGATTTTCTGTAATGCCTTTGTGTGTATTGGGGGAAGGGATGGTGGTACCTGACAGAGAAACTGATAAAGGCCTTGTTGATTATTAAAAAATTGTATTCCCAAGCTCCTGTTATTGATTTAGGAGTCAAAGACTGACAGGGAACTGACAAAGAGATGGCTGTAGGTGGGAAAGTAGAGGTAGTGAAACAGGAGTGGTTTTGTTCTTGTTACTGAAAAAAAAATTTAAACCCAACACCATGGAATTTTAGAGACTGCTTGCACAGGAAAGGATGTCAGTACTGGCTGCAGCTCAGCCAAGGGGGGTAGCAGTAAAGCAGATGTGATGGCAGGGACTTCACTGCAAGGTAACTCAGCTAAGAGCACTAGCTGTGTGCCAAAGGCTGTGCCATCCATTTTCACTGCTGCTGCTTGGATTAGAGTGAGTTTAACTGCACCTGCCTCCCTTGTTGAGTAGGCATGTTCATGAAACAATCTGTATTTTGGAAATGATTGCCTGAAACCTGGCAGGTTTGTATTCTGGATAGCTTTGTGTGCAGTTGCATATGTTTGCATGTGTTTAGTATTCAGTGTTTTCCTTACAGGAAAGGTTGAAAATCACATGTTGAAGCAAAAAATGGTCAGTATTGCATTTCAGTATTGCTTTTGTGAAATGACTCCTTTGTGTGTGTAAAGAGCAGTGGATTGTTCTTGCAAACAAAGGATTAGACTTGTGGAAACAAGATATTGGCCTGGCTTTTGTAAGTTCTATCCTCGTAAAAATGAAAGAGTGGTTGTTGTTGCTGCTGTCATTAAGAACTGCAGAATTGCTGGGACTATCTGGGTTAGCAATTCTCTTGTACAGTGTTTCCAGTGGAAGAAGAGTTTTGTTTAACAGTACATAGTTTGTTTCACAGCAGGCTGCAGATCTGTGCTGGGTGGCTCTGTGCTTATCTGTGTCCTGGCTGGTGACAGACACTGTATGAATTAGAGCTAAGATGGAAACTTACTCCATTCACTTCTCCTGATGTCCTTGATTGTAATAGCAAGGAACTGAGGTGTAGGCACACAGGTTGTGATGATTGGGGCTGCAGCTGAGCCTCATCCCCAATGTGCTACAGCTGTGGGCAGCAGGTGAGCAGCATTGAAGGTAACGAGAGCCCAGGGGCACTGCCCAACCACCAAAGGGAGCAGGGCATCAACAGGAGGGGAGAAAAGGCTGGGCTGAGGGACAGGAAGGACAGATGCCTGCAGCCTTCTGGAGTGGTGTGGTGTTACTGTGTGGGTTGAAGCTTCTGAAATGGTATGGTGACACTCTATTGTGGCTGTCTCAGCTGTGACATGAGGCACACCTGGCTGTGCTTGGGTGTGGAAGGGCCCCTCTGAATCCTGCAGTGCTGGGCTTTTATAAATTGTTGGATTGGTTTTCAAAACAATCAAGACAAACTGGGAGAAATTATCTTGAAAATCCCCAGAGTGTCTCAGAAAGAAGAAAATATTTTTGTTTATTTGATTCAAATATATAAGTTTATGCTTGGTTTTGATTGTCAAAGGGATTTCTTGTTTTCCTTTTGTTATTCCATCAACTGATTCATACTTGCACCCCTGCAGGGAGCAGGAACCAATGAGAAAGTGTTGACTGAAATTCTTGCCTCCAGAACACCTGCAGAAGTGCAGAATATTAAACAGGTTTATCAGCAAGGTAACTTTCTGTATGAAATAAGGGTCTCAGTTCAGTTTCTTTGATATGATTTTATGTCATCTTTGAAGTAAGGTCTATCTCTGAACTGATGGATATGTCCAATACAAGGGAATTCTTTCTGCTGTGTTGCAAAGCTTCATATTGAAAGAAACTAGAATTTGAATTGTAAATTGAAATAGTTTATTTCAGGGTTGTGACTGCAGGTTGTGGTGCTTCGTGCTTTATAGTTAGAATTCTTTCAAAAGCATTCATGTCCTCCACCCATTATTTTCATCCCTTGCACTGAAAGGCAATTTTCAGTAATTGGAAACAAGAGAACAGTCACATAAAAAACCACAAATGTGGTGGTTTTTTTGCCTTTTGCTCTGTATTGTGTTCAAGTGCACTTATGCTAAAGCAGGTGCAGCTTTTGGCTGTCTGCAGGAGTAGATGCTTTTACCCTGTAGTTGTGGGCTTGTTTTTCAGGGCAATGTTTAATTCAACAGATTGGTTTTAGTTCTGTGCAGATTCCTGCCACACAAGAAATTGTCACGTTTCAACAAATTTTGAGCCCAAACACAGAGTCTCTAGGGAAAAAATTTATTAGTAGCAAACTTGTCTGGGCTCATGATTTTTGTACAGTGAAACTGCCGAATTTTAGCATGACTCCATGTCTGTATCCTCTTTAGTTCCTTTAGGAGCTGTATCCATGCATGTCACCTTGTAGTTCAAAATATTGTGAATAATCTGTTCCTGACATGAGCTGTGAGGTGCTCTATTTTCCATTTTGGAGTAGTGTTATGTAGGTGAAAGCAGAATGTCCTGAGTGTGAAAGATGCTTCTGATAGATGATTGTCTGTCAAGGGGACTTTGTGCCTTTCCTTGCTCTCCCCTCTAAATAGTGAGGGCCTCTGCATGGTGGTGAGCAGATGTTGCTCTTTTGCAGAGTATGAAGCTGACCTGGAGGATAAGATCACAGGGGAAACCTCAGGCCATTTCCAGAGGCTGCTGGTGGTGCTGCTGCAGGTTGGTGTGCTGTTGTGGGCTGACTTTCACTGCTGGGTGCACTTAGCCCTTCCTGCTGACTAAGCTGGGTTCTGGATGGGCCTGTGCTAGGCAGGGCTGGCTCTGGAGTTGAGGCACTTGCTCTGACATGCAGGGTCAGCCTTGGGCTCTCTTCTGAGTAATTTCCATATCGCTGAAGCAAAACACTTCTGTGATGCCCATGGGTGTAGCAGGTGCTGCTATGTGGGGTTTGGAGGGCAAAAGGAGAAGAGGACCCTTATTTCATCCAGACACATGAAAGTAAAAGGGAAAACAAGGTGGTTTTGGACAAGATGCCTTAGGGGTGACTTGTTACAGTAACTTACAGGATCAATGTAACAGATCAATGCTTTTTGACTGATCTGCTAATTCTTCAGTTTAACAACTTCTGAATTTCTGTTTAGGGAAACAGAGATCCTGATGTTGGAGTTGATGAGGCTCTTGTTGAACAAGATGCTCAGGTGGGTGACTTACTAAGGGTTTGGGGTATTTTGAGTTGTCTCACAAAGATGGCAAACAGCTGGAATTCCAATGTGAAAGTGACAGTTAAGGTTCTCTGTTTTTCTTATATGTTTTCATGTGCTCTTGTATGTTCTGGACAAAAGTGTCAAAACCTGAAATACTGGGATCAAAATTTGTTGCACTTTCACACTTCAGTTTTGCTTAGTACTTAATGAAGAGCCTGAATAAAACAGTGAGTAGATCATTGGAAGAGGCTGAGGCTTGGTGATGCTGAGGGACCCACTGCTGGAAAACTCAGATGTTAACAGTTCATTCCTTCATACCTGACTTGGACTTCTCTCTGAATTGAATCCCTGTCCATGACTGCTCCCTGCCCCTGTGCTCTGGATGGAGAGGAATGCCTGCAGTTAACCCTGTCCTTGCCTGTCTCTAGCTGGTGCCATTTGGTTTGTTGGAGTGATGGTTGATATTTCAGTGATTTGATTACAACTCAGTTAATACATGGTGGTTCTCAGTTATTTCAGACAACTCTGCATGAGACATTTTCCTCTCATAAATTGTCTGCTGAGATGAAAGAAATTGGATTGTTTCAAGGTGACAAGAGTAAACACCGAATATTAGATCAATAAAACATTCTCCTGAAAGCACAGCAAGATGGAGAGACAGATTGGCAAAATATATTTTACTGGTACAGGCCTATCCTTTGTCACTTAAATGCAGAAGGCATTGTTGTTTTGCTGTCAAAGTTAATTTCCTGTGACAATTACAGCTGGAAAATTAGAGGGGCAAATGTTTGAATTGTGCACTAGACTGTTCCATGAAATTGAGTCTTGCTTTTAGCTGGGCCTATGTAATTGAGGAAACGTATGAAGCACTGGCCCTGGTAGGCAGGTAGATTCCTTTTGGCCTCTTTAATTGGGTTTAAATGAGCAGCTAAATTTAGGAGGCACTAAAACCCAGCTCTTGAGAAGGTCCTGGTTTTCCAAACAGTCTCTGTGGTTTGCTGCATGCATTTAACTTGGGCTGGGACCTTGAGTCAATGGACTTTGCCATTCACCACCAACACAGCGGGAACAGATTCAGTCACTTCGTAATTGCTATTGCCAGGTACAGATGGTCAGAACTGGGGTACATGACTCTGCAGATGTAGGAGTATTTTTGGCTTCCCAATGTTGGTTTTTTTTGAGTCATGTATTCTGGAAAGGACTTGATACATTAGAAGGCAAACTTTTTGCTCAGTAGCGATGTTTAAATTTTTTATGATTACTAAATATTAATTCAAAGCAATTGTGGGGCTTTTCTGAGAATGCCTGAAGGAGAAAGTCTGTCTTGTTGAAAAAGCTTTTGTGAATATCACTTCTTTCAAGTTATACAGTTGAGGTATGTTTTGTGTATTGCCCAGTGGCAAGGCAGGTACCAACTTAAAGCTGACATAAAGTTCTATTTGCAAATTTTAGTATCTCTAAATCTGTCTTTTGCTGCTATTTTTCTAAATGCTGTACTGGGACTTCTCATTTTTTTACTGGATGGAGAGTGCTGGATTCATTTGCAGGGCTTAGCATATGTTATTTGTAATAAATATCCTGGAAGTGAATGCCTTGAGAGATTTTTCCTCTCCACCTTTTTTTCACTTTGTACCATGAATATTAAAAAGATCATATATACTACAGTATGTACAACCTTTCTCCTTACAGAGAAGCTTAGCACAGTTTGGGAAAGGGCAAAGTTTTCCAGCTGTCAGGAAAAAGAAATGGTTTCATTTTCCAAATTGCTTTTTCTTTCTTGTTCTCTCCTGACTCTTGCTCATTCCAGCTTCTTGAAGTGCTTTACTTTCCTGGTGCTGAAAATGCACCCAGGTCTTTGCAGCAAATACAGACTTGCCTGAAAAGCCACAGATGTGCTAAAACCATGATTAAAATCTGGTTTCAAACAGCTAAGAATATATCAGCCTGAAAATCCTTTTTGTGAGAGCTTCTAGATCCATCTTCCCCTCCTTCTTGGAGAACTTCCTCCTGGGCCAAGTTGGTGCGGTTTTGCTGTTGAAGCCAATCATGTAACAAATTTTATGCCATTTGAACAAGGAAAGGGTTAAAAGGGCAGAAAAGGCAGTACTGGGAATAGATTTTATCTATATTATCACAGCTTCAGCAAACTTGAGTCCTTATGAAGAGGACTATGCACAGTCAGTTTCAGGGCCTGAAGCTGCATTACTCATGGAAATGCCTTCACAGTCAATTTCAGATATTTTTCATTTATTTCAAAGATGAACTCAGTACTTGGCAATTTCATTTCATTTTTTCCTTCCAGCTATGGCTTGTTAGTAAATTTAATTCTCCTTAGAGTGAGACAAATAGAGCTTTTCAACAGGAGGTGTGGACACAAAACAAATGCTGATGTTTTGATATTTTGAATTTGTAACAGGTTTTGTTCAGAGCTGGGGAGCTGAAGTGGGGAACAGATGAAGAAAAGTTCATCACTATTTTGGGAACCCGCAGTGTTTCCCACTTGAGGAGGGGTAGGTAGTGTGGTTAATGAGGGGCTGAGAACCTCTGCCTGAAATCCAGCCTGGCAAACCTCAGCCCATATTGCGGTGCCTACTTTGAGCTGATAATAGAGGGACAATAGCTTTTTTCCTGCTCCTTGCCCATCCAGAAGTCCCCTTTACCAATCTGCTTAGGTCATTGGGAATAATACATGGAGCTGTTCCTTCCAGGTGCAGGGAGGGGTTGTACAGGGGGCATCTGATGGGAAATTGGTGCTCAGAACAAGACAGTGAGTGGCCAATAGCACCTGAACTGTAGATTCACACACAGGGGGCATTGTCCTGAGGGGCACTGGCAGCAATGTTGGCTGCTCCCTGACTGAGCACCCTTTGTTTTGCAGTGTTTGACAAGTACATGACCATTTCTGGCTTCCAGATTGAGGAGACCATTGACCGCGAGACCTCGGGTGATCTGGAGAGGCTGCTCCTGGCAGTGGGTAATGGAGTCCTGGCGTGTCTGGCCCTAGGCTGCCTTGGCTTACTCCCAGGCCTCCTGAAATTGCAGGTGTCACAGAGGCTGGTGGGAAAACAGGGTTCCTTTAGTAACATAATCACCTGGCATCTATTTTTGTCTGGAGAAGAGGTGGTGAACTGCTTTCTGTGTGGTCATGTGCACCTCTGCCAGAGCTGAGACAGAGCTCTGCCTTTACCTGCCTTCCTGGCAGCTTATCTAGGACAGTGTTGGAGAGTTTGACTAATAAAGTCTCTCTGCTATCAGAAATAAATTTGTTCTACATCTCAGAACTCAGAGTTGTTACAGAGGAAGAGACCATGTGACACCTCTGGAGAGAATGACCCAGTGACAAACACCTTGTCTTGGCAATAAGAGATTGCCCTGTGTTTGATAGCAGTAAATAATTAAATAATTTGTCTTTTCCAGTGAAATGCATCCGAAGTGTGCCTGCCTATTTTGCTGAGACCCTGTATTATTCCATGAAGGTAGGTAAATGTTTTCCCTAGGTCACTTTGCATCTTCTCCAGCTACAATTCCTCTCCCTTTAGCTTGTTCTTAATTTCTTTGGCCACTGTAAATGCTGACAGTATCACTAACTATCTGCAAAAGGTTCAGGGAGTGCAGGGCTGGGAGAGGATACAAATAATTCATGGTTTCCTTGGAGTTCATTATGGATTTGTCAGACCACAGACCTTTTAGTCTCATCAGCTGTTCTTTGGTTTGCTGTTGCTACACTGGAGAACATCTGGCAATATCCACTGGGCGCTTCCCAGCTGATTAAATGCCAGTGTCTTTAGGTGGTGGATGTACTGAGGAAGGAAAGAATTGTAGATTGTGCAAATTAGTACTCTTTGATTTGGATGTGAGTGTTTACAGACTGAGGGCATTGGGTAGCTTTGGAACACATTTTGGTTACTATCCATCCTGTTTGGAGAAGCAAAAGAAACTCAGCAGAGAAAAGGAAAGGCTTAAACAGCTGCAAAATATTACATGTGGGAATTATATTAGCAGTGCATCCATGTTTCTGTTGGCTTCACCTTCTCTTGGATGGGAAGAGATAAGCAAGGAAAGCTGTAATTAACTCCCAGTGGATAATATTAATTAAACCAGAGGCAGGTACTCTATTGTTTTCAGACAAGTTATCAGCTTCCTTGAGGAGTTCCTCCGTTGCCCTTGCTGGAGAGCCCTGAAAGTGCATTTGTCAGAAGATGAGGTGGCAGCTTGAGAGTTAGTGATGAGACACAAAATGATAGCTTAATTTTTAAAAGTCCTTTACTGCTTCTGTGGATACCAATGTAGAATTAGGTTCAGGTGAAAAATAGAAAGTATTGTATCAGTAGGATGAGCTGTCTGAGGAGGATTACTTTGCTCTTATTTATTTTTATTTTTTAAAGACTGCAATTTTCCTGTAGGCTTTAGATTCTTATACACTTCTGTTAGGAGCCTGACCAATGTGTGCTGGTGAGATCCCCTGAGGTTTTTTTGAGTATAAATAAAATCGTTCAACTCTTCAGATAAGAAAGCTTTTTGTCAATTATTACTTTGACAGGGAAGTTTTTACTTCTAATTTATCGGTTGGGCATAACAAGGTTCTGCACTGGGCAGAACTGGCTTTCATGATTAGGTAGGGTAGATCTTGGCTTTTATTCCTCAGAAACCACCGGACTCATGGCATAACTTCTGAGCAGCTTCAGGGCATTTTTAGGTGTTATCCAGGACTATTGCACCCAGAAGGATTGAGTGGCCCTGGAAGTTAGGCTGAAGATGACCGTGGGGGCTCTGCCAAGTCCTTCCCTGAGGTGCATCCACAGGTCAGCACATCAAAGTTTGTACAGCTTCAGCTTGTGTGGAGTCTGCCTTGTCTGAGCAGAGGGGTCAGGGCCTTGGTCCACACAGGAAGGTGAAATGTTTCAAGCACTGAGCATGACAAACAGAGTGGGGCATGTTTGTGTGGTTGGAAAAGGTTTGTGAAGCTGTGCTCCCATAATGAGCAGCAGGAGAGTTGGTGGGGTGAGTTGCTCTGCTTGTGTCCTGCTGTAGGATGTTGCTTTGTCCTGGTCACCGTTGGGACTGAGGTGCCCAGTTCCAGAAGTGAATGCAGTTCTGCAGCCTCAGGGAGCACTGCAGGGGGGTTTACACGTGGTTCTGATTGTGGTGAGCAGCTGTGCTACTGCCTGAGCTTGGAACTGGGGTCTTTTACATTTATGTGGGCATTCACAGCTGAAGCCTGAGATGAAACATGATATAAGAGGCCTGAGAATCTGGCACTCAATAGAGGTCCAGGGATCAGAGCTTCTCTGTTCCCTGCATTTCAGTGTGAATGTCTCATGATGCTGTCCCAAATATTCTGTTTTGGAGCTGAACCGTAATGCAGGAGTGGTTTGAGATGCCACTTGTTGCTTTCATGTTGTACAATACTTGTTTGTATTTCGTGTTTTGTTGAAGCATCTGTCCAGAGCAGACTCATATTTGAAAATTATTTGGTCTTTTCCCTTTAGGGGGCTGGCACTGATGATGACACCCTGATCAGAGTCATGGTTTCAAGAAGTGAAGTTGATCTGCTGGATATTAGACAAGAATTCAGAAAGAATTTTGCGAAGTCCTTGTATCAAATGATTCAGGTAAATTTACTGTTTTGTTCTCAGGGAATGCAGGGGTGATTGAGATGTCATTGTTTTCACTGTTGTTTTTCTTGGCAGAGGATGGGTGTGGGTAGAGCTGGGTGACCTGGACTCTGAGATGGAGTTTCCTCTGCAGTTTTGACATGGCATTGTTGAAGAGGGGGACACTTCCTATGGAAAATGTTTCCTTCCAGTGTTCACTAGGGCAGATGATGTGGTTTTCTGAAATTGCACTTACTCATACACCATATTTAGCTACTGCATCATTTCCTTGTTCTTGTCTGGGTTCCTTATTGTGCAGTGCTTCAGAGAGGGTGCTGGCTCCAGAGAACTCTGGGGTTGGGAGTCTGAATTACCATGAGGTTGAAGTTTAGATCTTGGGTTTGTGATGTGGGTCCCTTGGCAACATTTCCAAATGAAAAGGATTTCACTGTGGAACTGCTCTGAGTCAGAATTTCCTTTGAGTGGATGGGAAGGAACAGGAAGGGAAGGAGCCAGCAAGAAATCTGGAGCCAGCTGTTGCTGCAAAGTTAAACCAAAAGACTTTTATTTTTCTCCTCTGGTTTTATACTGAAAGTCCTGCTTTTTTATGATTTTTCTGTTGTCATTCCTGACATTATGCTCCCTTAACTAGCCTGGGTGGAGTTTTTTTTGGCAATGCCTGCCAGGCCCATACAGATTTCATATCAGAGCTTCCCATTGATTACAGGGAGCAGAGCTGGTGCCTTTCTAGGCAGTGGCAGGTGCACTTTGCCCATGAGTTACTTTTGGTGCTGCTTTGGGCTTCTCCTTTGGACTTTCCCCTGCAGACAAATGTGTCAAATGTGCAGCAGGCAGCTCTGTTTTCTAGTAAAGCTTTTGGAGATTTTTTGTTTCTGGCAGCCTGTCTGTGTAAATACAGCTCTCATGTCAGAGGCAGAGAATTTCCTTGTGTCGTTCCTGAGCAGAGAGTCATCCATGTGGATTTCCTGTGGGCGGGATGAGTGTGTCACAGGCTGGGGCCCTCCTTGGCAGCTGCCCTGGTGACTCACGGTGCTGCTGTGCTGCCTTGACAGAAAGACACGTCCGGAGACTACAGGAAAGCGCTGCTGCTCCTCTGTGGCGGAGACGACGACTGATGGGCGGGGACACGCAGCTCTCCTTGCCCTCCAGCTTTGCAGCCCTTCATTAGCATGTCTGCCTGAGGTTTTGTATCTAAATGCTTTGTGGCTGCTTGAATTTATACTAGGATTGCACTTAGTAAAAAGGAGCGCATTGCTATCCCTCCTCTTTCCCACGTCCCAGCTTCCAGGAATTTCAAGTGCCTTCTGTGATCTGTGAGAGTCACCTTTGTGGAAGGTGGGTGCTGAGCACAGAACCCAGTCCTTTACAGGTGTTTTGCTGAAATAGGAAAAAATAATAATGTATTTCACAATAAATTCAAGAGTATCCTTTTTGCTTTTTATTCCTTACATTTCCACTGAATGTTAAGCTAATTCTAACATGGCAAGCAAGGAAATCCTTTGTATGTAATATTGGAATGAATTTGCTGAACATATTACAAGCAATCATTGGAAATCTAAAGGACCAATAAATTTTTCCCCTCTTATCACAGTTGTATGTGGTTTTTAATCTAATGTTTTTGATACATTTTCCCTTTGGTGTGATTTCACTGCCTCAGACTGTTGGTATATATTTCCTCCCATTATTGAGGTTTTGTGGTACCTATGGTGCTTTGCAGCTCTCCATCCTCCTGTCTAGCCTAGGATATGGGTGCTGTGGTGATGCCGTTGTTCAGTAGAGTTGGAAAACCAAAATATTGGTGCTTGCTTGGGCATGGCATTCTCATTTTGTGCTGCTTTGTGTTTTTCTTCTCCTCTAAAGCTGGGGCAGGGAAGGAAGGAGAGTTGCTGTGCAGGGCCAACGTAGAGTAGATGTCCTGCACTCTAGGAACCAGTCAAGGAGGTCTGGAATGGAAGCAGGTGAGGAAGAGATGGCATCTGTTCTTCAGATAAGAAAGCTCTTTGTCAATTATTGCTTTGGCAGAGGAGTTTGTACTTGTGATTTATCGGTTTGGGATAACAAGGTTCTGCACTGGGTGGAGATGGCAGGGGTCTTGTGAGAAAGGAGGATGGCTGCAGCATCCCTCCCCTCAGGGTTATCAGGGAGCAGAGGGCAGGATGAGCGGAGCACCAGCCTGTTTGGTGGGCTGCCTTGAATTCTCTGCTTTGGTTCAGCATTTATGACTGGATCTGAAAATCAAATTGACATGTGTGAAGGAGAATGAAGAGGCTTCTCTTTCGTGCCTTGGTAAGGCCTGAACACCGTGGCTATAAACTTGGCTTATCAATCAGTCACACCAGCTGCAGAAACTGCACTTTTTAATACTTGTTCTGAAACTGAGTCTTTATATGTTATTAAGAGCTTTAAAACTTTCATGTTGAAAAAATGTGAAGTTTAAGCTTTCTGCATTGTAATTCTTAATTAGTACTGTCATGATCTCTTGCTACTAAGTGCTTTGTTGTCAGTGTAGAATAGGCAGAAGAAAAAATTATCTTCAGATATATATATATATATATATGTTCAGATGTTATTTCCTTTTGCTGAAATGAATTGTCAGTGTTTCAGTTTTGCTTTTTGTGCAACCTTTACAGATGTGTTAGCAAGGATTAATTTACAGCTCCTCATCCTGGAATGACGTAGCCAGCTGCACACACTGCCAGCTTGGCATGACCACTGGTCTGGAAATACCTTGGGATGGATAGCAGGAGGTTTTGGGGGGTTTTGGTAGTTATGGGTTTCATTTTTTTTTTTAATGACTTAAAATTTGCTAAGGCAAAATCACGTACAAAAATCTTTAGGCACTGCTTTCTACTCGTTTAGAGATTAGACTTTATGTAATTTTTCAGTTTCCTTCAGTTTCTTTAGAATTCTTAGGAAAGCATCATCTGATCTTAATGATCTGTTTTTAGTTCTTCAGTAGATTTTTGGTTCACATGTGAAGCTATTCCAGCGGAGTCTGACCCTTGTCAAAAACCTGATGCTTATTGTTTAAATTGAGTGGTCTTAATTACTTGCAGAATTTTGAAGTAGTGACTCTGACCTGGAGTTGTTAGGGGTCAGTGCGGTATCAGTCATCTGCAGAAAGTTTTAAGATGCAAATGGACAAAAGCATTTGAATTTCTCTTTTGAAGAAATTAAACAGAGAAAACAATCTGAGAACATTTCTTACTCTAAGAAGTCTAATTAACATATAAAGAAGTTAATTGAATCATAATATTTGTAGTATTTACTGTGTAAAGTCCCTCTAGGAATACCAGATTTGGAATCTTCAGTGCAGTGCATTCCTAAGAGAGCTTTCAATTACAGCTGCCAATGAATTAATTACTCCCTCTGTGGCAATAGTTAATCATTGGTGTGTTTGGCTTTTTCTCTCTATCTTCTGATTTTGAGTAATGAAAATTTGTGTTGTGTCCGTTTTGCCACAATTCAGAAGTGTTGAGAAATCCTATCCATCTCTTTGCAAAGTCAAACTTCAGTAAGTACAATATTGTTGGTTTTCCCTGGAGAGCTGCTGTCCCTTCCTGCTTTCTTTCTCTTCCTCCCACAGGATTGTGTTAAGAGGCTCCTATTTTACTGCCAGAAGTATGATATTCTTTATTTGCTTTCATCACAGTATGTTTGTCTTTGCATTATTGAACACAGTGAGGGGGGGAAAGGAGCTTCTTTACTTGATTTCTTTTCCCTCAGTTTTCTTATTCATGCATAATCAAATTATGATTTTGCTTGGTTTAGATTGATAAGTGCTATTCATATTGTTTCTTGATCTCACTTCAGCTCCCTGACAGCTGGAATTGCTGTGGGCATCCAGTTTTTCAAATATGTGCTGAAAGCAGTAATTCACGAACAAGGCAATGTTATGCATGAAAAGCCTGAGCAATAACTTTTCTTTTTGATTTAGTGTAGAATTCATCTGGAAGTCAGAGAATTGGTGAGTGATTACAGTGAGGAGTGGTGGATCACAGCTTTGGTGGTGTTGGGGTATTTCTGGTGTCCTCTGGAAATGGCACTTGATGGCTTATCTGGAATAGGTACGTGGAACGTGGCTAAACAGCACTTGGTGGGAAACTCACCTGCCCACTGTCTGTAATTGGTCCTGACACGGCACTTGTGACGTGGAAATGAAAAGTCTTCACCTCTTTGTCCCAGCAAAGCTTTTGGCATGTGCTTAGTTTCTTCCTGTCCCAACAAAGCATCTGCAGAAACACTGAAGCTTCGTGGAGTGGCTGCACATGAACCACACAAGGCTTTTTCTAGCTGTGCCTTCAAGAGGTGTTGCTATAATCAGCAAACAGAGCTAAGTGGAAAGCCTTGTTTCAGCTCTTCTGCCTCTGGTCACAGCTCCAGTTGCTCTGGGTGTCGGTGCAGTGAGTTGAATTCCCATTTCCCAAATGGGACAGGAGTGTCATTTTCCCCAGGCCTGTGCCATTTGCCATGTGGGCAGGGGATGGTGCTGTTGTTCCAGCTAATCTCATTCAGGCTGGGGTGGTGCTCAGGCTCTCTCATTCTCTCTTCAATCCCTTACTGATTTTTTTTGTTGTTGTTTTTCTGTTGTACCTTTTTCAGGTTGCTTTATCTGTTTTCCTTTACCTAAAGCATGAGTCAGAAAATTGAATTTTTGGTAATGTTTTCAGCATCTTTGTATGTAATCTTGTGTCCTCTATGAAATGAGAGAGAGCAGTGAACAAATACTTGATTGGAAATAGAAGCTCTGTTTATACACATGACATTATTAATGTTAAGCATTTAGCTGCTGCAGTCTGAACACAGACAATATCCACTCTAACTCCCCAATTATGGGAAATGACAAAATGAGTTTTTGCTCAACTCACGCATTTACAATTGGGAATCTAGTGGAACAGATTTTCCTGTGCAGTATTATTTGATTCACAAAGATTTCTAACCTGCACTACCTGAATTACTGCTGGGTTTTAGTAAGCCCAGGGTGTTATTTTCTATCATTCAAGCACCAGCATAAGTGCCTTGCACTCTCTAAAGAAATTGGAAGGCTGTGCTGGATCTGATATTTTAGAAAGTAACAGTGTAATTAGCAGGAAAAACGTGTGGGGTGGAAAGGATAGGAAAGATGACGTTTTGGGTTTTTGGTTTGTTTTTACTTTCAAACAGTTGTCATAACAGATGTGGCATTTCTAGGATGTCATGACAAACTCTTAAGGCAGAGAAGGGAAGAATGTTTTAAGATGCAAATCTGGTCTGCTACCACAAGAAAAAATGGCCAAAGTAATTGTACACTGGTATCTGTGGGAAATGGGCTCATAAACCTTCCTGGATCTAGAGCACATGGGAATAGAATTTCAGCCACAGAATAATCTGGTAGCTTTAACTTTTTGGCTAATTCCAGCCTTTATTTCAATAGGTAGCAGAATGGTATAACAAAAGTCTTGGTTATTCTTACACACACCTATGAAATGTGTCATGACATTGAGGGAACCAGAAGGAAGGAAATAGAGAGAAAAGCCAAATGGTGTAGGTGATTATTTCCACACGCTTTGCAGTAAATGTGTTTTCCTCTTACCTTTGCTGTTCTCAAAGCCTTCTTCAATAAGAGAAAGCTACAGGTTGCATATAATGAGAGATGGTAGTATCTCTGAAATCCAGTGAAGATGTCATTAGAAGTCTTGCTCTGTATCAGCTGCCAAGTATTCATCACACGTTCTGTTCTTTCACACTGATTGCTTTGTCTTTGTATGCAGAAATATTAAATCAGGGAAGTTACTCTGTGGATGCCTCTATAGCTTCATTAACTACTTTACCTATTTATCTCTGCTTACCCTTCTGCCATTTTATGTTTACTTTCAGAAAAGAATCTTGTGGTGATAAGGATAACTGGAGGAAATCGAGAAGCTTTGTCACTTCTTGCACTTGATAATATTCACTGTCTGAGCAGCTCTGCTTTCAGCCTGGGTGGTCTCACATGTGGACCTCACTTGAAATGGTCTGTGAGGTTATTCACTAATGGACACAACCAAAATTTGCCTTAGCAATGGTACAGGCATGGCTGACATGACCTGTGAAGGGAAGAATGAGGTTGGGGTTTTTTAATTTTGTTTTTTGGGGTTTTTTTCCCCTTTACCCTCTCCCCTTTTCCTTCCTGCTTTATGCTTAGATGTGAAAACATTTTATAGAGGCTGTCATCTGCAGGTAATCTGACTTGCTGCTTCATGAGGAGCATACACAGTGATTCTCCCATGCAGCTGGGTATAAAGCATCTGTTAACCTTCAGGGCATAACAGAGCAATCACCTCTTAATGCCATTTACATTGAGTAAAAATACTCTGTGATCTGTCAAAGGCATCCCCCGGCTAGAGGAAATAAAACCAAGTCAGAATGATTGCCTAATTATTTAACCTGTTTATGTTGTGTTTTGCCTTGGCTCAGCACCTACTGTGTCACCTTCACTCCACAGTGATGTATCATCATGTGTATTTGTTTAGAGCCTCCTTGTTTGTTTCATCTGCCTTACCAGGCTCTTGTGTGGCAGATGAGGTCCAAGCAGGCATGGCTTGAGTGAACACTGAATTGAAACAAAAGATCACTTGTCACACTTTGTCCATGTGCACATAGAGCCTTGATGGTATGGTGACCTATAGACTGCATACATTGCCTAGAGTCTGAAAATGACTGGTGGGAAGCAAGGATGAGAGAAGACTGCAAACTGATGAGTGACTATGAGAAGAGGAGTCATTATTTACTGTCCACAGACTAGAAGAACCACAGGGACCTCAGCAATATGGCCAGGTAGGCAGTTTAGAAACTAAATGAAAGGAAAAAAGCGTTGTGTCGTGATTAAGTTACAGAATTTGCTGGTTTGTGGCACTGAGGAGACCATGGCTCTAAATTACTCTTAGAAGCTAACAAGACAAGTTCATGCAGAGGTCCATGGGTAAGTTTTAAACCAGATGCAGAGTGTAGCTCCCACTGTTCCCTGCTGCTTTTCCTGGGAGGCAGCTGGGGGCCCTATTGGTGATGGATTCGTGATTCTCACTGCTGGCAGCCAGTTATTGGATTAAATTGCCCATCCCCTACTGGCTGCCAGTTTATTTCCCCTCCTTACCTCCCCGGCTAGCAGGTAGTTTGTCTTCCCCATGGCTGCCTACTGAGTCACAAGTTAAAACTGCAAATTCTTCCTGTAAGACTTTCTCTACACAAGAAAATGCCAACTTAATCAGGAGGTTGTTAATTAATGGCCTCTTGGGACTGACCTTGATGAGTTTGACCTCAGCCAAGATGAGCTGAAACCTTTCAGTGGAGATCAGTCTGTCAAGAGTGTTGTAGATGGCTGGTCCTGCCTTAGGGAAAGAAGATGAGGCAGTATTTTTCAACCTGCTTTGGTTGAAGACTCACCTAAACATTCTGGAAAAACAAAACTGAAGTCAACACAAATTAAAGAAAGCTTTGGATATGCATCTGTCCCTCCCTAATTCCCTCTAATTTTATTCATTTGCACAGGATATGTGTTGTGTGTGGAGGTGAACAAGACCTTTCTGGTAAATATTTGCAGTGGTTTGTAGGGCTGTGTGCCCAAGTGTCGTGGGTTGACAGCCTTTATCCCAATATCGTGTGTTGTGTCTGGCAGCTGTGCCTTTTCTCTCTTCCCCCCCCCGGCCGTCTTGCTGCGGCGGGGCGGGGAAGAGAGGGGGGGAGTGTTTGACCAGGCCTTTTTGGCTTTTGGCTTTTTGCTGCTTGGCTTGGCTAGCCGCTTTGCTTGCTTGCTTTCTGCTTTTTGCGCTGTTTTTTTTCCTTTTCTTTTGTTCCCTCTTTCTTACCCTCCCCTGAAGATACTGGACCGGTTCCGGACCTGACCTGAGACGTCCAGGACACCTGGAGCTTGCAAGAGAAGCTTGACGCCCTCACCATACACAAAGTCTGTTTCTTTCCTTTTCTTGTGTTGGGGAGTGTTCTTTTGTTACTTGTAAATAAATAGGTTTTGTTTTCCACTTTGCTCCTCCGAGAAATTCCTTCCCGAACCCGGTGTTGGGGGAGGGGTGGTTGGAGGTTTGTTTTGTTTTGGGGGGCTCCCTTTTGGAGATTTCCCCTAATTTGTCCTAAACCAGGACACCAAGTTTAGTTTTAAGCAGACTTTGGCTGTTTCCTAGTCTTGGAAACAGTGGAGGGGGAGAGGTATCCCACCTTGCTGCTTTCCAGGTGTTGTGTATGCCTGCAGCAATGCCAAACTGATGGACAGCAAGGATCTGACGCCAACAGAAGCAGGTCTGTCTCTTTTTTGTTTTATATTTTAGGGTTCCCACAGCTCTCAGTGCAGGACACTAAACCTGGCCTGTAGCAACCACTCCAGTTATAAATGAACAGACTAAATTCTTTGAGTAACTGCCAGTGGGAACAGCCACATTAATGTTTATCCACATGTGCTAAAAGGTGCCACTATTCCTTTCCAGCTGCATTCCCTTCTTTCTGCACACACTGCTTGCTCAGGGCAAATTTACTTTTGAAGGCCTGACAATTGAACAGTTGGGTTTTGAAGTCCCTTCCTCAAGCTGGTCAGCTCAGCCTCCCCAGTAACTGCAAGGGAAAGGTCAAACAGTCAATAGCACAAAGCTTTGCAGGCATCCTGAGGCAAGGGACTTGTTATTTTTAAAATGAGAACATGAAACTCATAGATGTGAGACTTGTGTAGACAAAAATGTCTTATTTGAGTATTGGCTGGATTTGCTTTAGGGTATCTTTCATGATATTGGCAACACTTAAAGCTGTCATTGAAGCAGATTGGTGTAATACAGTCAAATTGATACTTGACCACATCAAAGTCTGATTTCTTTCACTCTATAGCCCCAGTTTTGAACATACAATCTGTTTTCAGTCTGAAATAGTTAGTGGTTAGAAAGGACAGAGGCATGATTATGTTGTAGAGCCCAGTTTTTCTCTGCTAGACCGAAAGTCCCCTGTTGCTTCTGACAGTGATTGCCCTCCTGCTGCAGTGTTCTGCTCTATAACCTTTTGTGCTGCTGTACAAAACCTGCTCCCTGGAGCAGTGGGCTTTGCTGTATATGATCACTTGAACACATCTGTTTCACCAACAAGGCTCTGCAGACTGGGACTGCCCTGATATCTCTTGGTGGATGTTCTGAAGGTCATGTCTGTTCCCAGTGGGTGGTGAGAAACCCATCTTTTTAAAGATTCCATTCCAATACAGTGGCTGATACTTCCTGGCAGTCCTGTGGCCCTGGCAAGGAAGAGGCAGGAAGGGGCTTCCAGCCTGAGTGTCTTGGATTGGTGACACAGGGAGGGGGTGCATGGGCTTGTATCAGCTATACAAAATTACTGAGAATCTTGCATGTGTCGATTGCAACAGTGCAGAAGCTTTAACAAAACCTGTTCTTACACTGTCCTGTCCTTGTGGATTGAAGCACACAAGAGCTCTATTGGAAGACTTGGTTGCAGCTTGGGCTTTAAGGTGCTTTTTACAAGGTCCCATGTAGGAAATAGCAGTCAGGCTGCCACATGCATTAAAGAAATGGGATTAAAGTTTGACCTTTGGTTAGAGCTCTGCCAGAGGGGCTCTGAGGACTCCATGGCTGAGTGCATTTTCGATGGATTGACAACTTCTACAGAGTCTGTAATTGTCACATTTTTTCCATTTGGACAGGTCTGGATGTTTTTTTCTCTGGGAGCTGTAATCTCAGCATTCTCTGAGTGCAGGTGTAACAGGCTTTCACAGCAGCGGTCCTAGAGGCAAGTTGGAAAAGAAGTGACCTTGCTGCTTTGCTGGTCAGAAGTTTTGTTCACTGCCTCTCTGGTGAAGTCTAAACCTTTTCTGCAAGTTCAAAACTGGCCATTGTCCATAAAAAGACTTGTGAATGTGCTTAGCTGCATTCTTCTTTCCCCTAAAATTTCTTGCAAGATTATGGGGTTTTGTCTATAAAAAGACTGTAATTTCTGATACTGTCAGTGCTCAGTCCGCTGTTACTGAGAAGTGGAATGAACAGAGCAATATAGAGCAAAGAATTACTCCTTCCTGAATTCTGGAAGTATGATTTGATTTTGGCCTTGGATCACTGCAGTTAGGGTCTTTGGGATATTATGTCACTCTGAAGTTAGCCTAGAAAACACTGACCTGGTGATATCATTCCTTCCCTGACACCTCTTTGCTCCAAGGAGCAGTGCATTCATTTGTTGTTGGCTTGCACAGAGAAATGGGACAGATGAGCGGGGTGGTTTTAATTCCATAAATGTGCTGTCAGTCCTAGAGAAAGCAGTGTGGCAAAGGGCTTTCAGGGAGAGAGAGCTGTGATTAGGGTTAAGCAGTGTCAAGTCACACCACTGAAAGCTGCAATGTGGGCAAGTTTCTAGAGAATAGAATAACAGGAAGAAATCAAGGTTTTATGGCACTTTCAGAACAACTTTTGATTGCCTTTTGGTCTCATTTGATGCTCACATAATGAAAACCTTGCAGAACACCATGGCTGGCCTGAAAAAATTGCCTTCTGATGCCAGACTGTGTAAGCTTATTTTTTTCCTCATCGTTTTTCTAGCAAGTGCTACAGTAACAAAGCACGTTATAGAAACTCGTGAAGAGAGCAAGGAGAAACATAATCCATGCTGTGTCACCAGTTACTCAGAAGCTGGTTTGGTTTAGTACCTAGCAAACAGAACCTTTTGCACTGAGCCTGTTACCACATTATTTCTAACTCAGTGCTTAGTTAACAGAATTCTTAATACCTGTAGTCATACCTGCTTTAGAGATGGACTGCCCATTTCAGAACATGTCACTGAAGATTTTGCTGCAAATTCCACTTGGAAGAGCTGACTGAGCTCCCATAAAATTGGTTGCATTTGTGGACATGCCCCAAATCAGACATTGTGTTTAAGCAGCTTCAGTGTAGGTTTGCAGTACTTATGTTTTTTCTGTGTCTGCCAAAGAATGATGGACTGCTGATTTCTGAACCTAAATCTCTATCTCCCACCAAAGCCCAAAGGGAGTAAGCAAGAAAGATGTTCTTTATCCATCTGCTTAACCCATATGAGTGCCTTTCACAAATGAAGATTGAATTTTGCCTTTTTTTGGGGTAGTGGAAATGGAAGCAAAAGCACAAGTATTTGTCCAGGTTCAACACAGCAATCAGAGATGGTTCCCTCTTTGCTGGGATCACTGTTTTTAAATCAACAAAATGCTCAGAAAGCTGCAGTAATGGCAGTTGATGACTGCTGGGGTGCTAATGGTGGCATGCCATTTAGGAGCTCTGATTGGATGTACAGGAGATTGAAAGTTTTGTTATCTTATCCATCATTTTAATGGCATCAGAATTATGCATAGATGAGGAGAAAAATATCTTCTGATCTGGAAAATATACTGAACTGGTACTTTTCAGCTGTTGACTCACTTGTGTTATTAGTTCATCTGGCTTTATGAAGAGATGTAATTTAGTTCCCTCCATCTAACATACTTGATAGAACTTGATAAAGCTAAATGGATATTCTATTTTATGGATCTCTGAGTAGATTTGGAAAGGTTTTAGTTAAGTGTTGAATAAGCTCATAAATTCTCCAAGAGAGAATTCAGTAGATGCTCACATTTTGTCATGTTTTTCCCAGCAGAGAGGGGTACTGAAAACAGGGCACTGGCATAACATTTCCTTAGGAAATTCCTTGGAGAACTCACTCTGTTCTTAATGTGGAAAAATAGCAGAGAGGCAGAGAAGAGCTTTCATTTTCCACCTCTGCCAGAGACCTGCCCTTTTGCAGATTCACTACACTGAGGTTAAAAATCTCTTGCATTTGGTATTGATGGTGAGCTATGAAGCTATGAAGACAGATGTACTCCACCAAGAAATTATGCACCTTAATGTCCTCATATGGAGGGATAGAATGTAAGAAAATAATCTGACCCCTGAGGAGTTGCAGCTGTACTAATCACTAAAGATTAAGAACAGCTCTGCCCTTAATAAGCCACAGCTGGGCCCAATAAGAAGCTGAGTGCTACAAAAGAGTGGGTTAGTGAAGTGAAAAGAGAGTTAGAGTTTGTTAGTTGTGTTGTGAAGGAGAAAGAGCCAGTGCTGAAAATAGCTGCCCATGGAAAATCTCCAAGAAAGTATGAGAGCTTTGCAATAGGATGACAACATCTTCAGGCTTCAGAAACTGCCAGAATATCTTGTATAGGGGATTTAAATAGCTGGAAAGCTGACCTTAACAGAGTACCAGGTGCCTCATATAAACACTGTATTACACAGGCGTAGGTTGTGGTAGATCACATCTAGCAAGGTTATGCAGCCTTTTAATGACATGGAGATTACTGAGACCTTGGGATCATGTAAGGTAAATATGTTGTTTTTAACATATTTGAATAGGCCACTTCAGTTAAGGCTTTTTGCAAGGTGTTTTAGAATTACTGAGTCATTACAGCCAGACAAAATGATCTCAAATATGATGATGACTTTCAAAATCTCTAAGAGTCTGTGGCTATCTGTCTGGAACAGTGGCTTTCTCACAGTGACTGACGGCAGAAATTTAGCCTGAGAGACCCCTGTCATGGGGAATTCACACTTAAAGGATGACATGAGATACAGAGGTGGCTTTCTGTGAAAGGTAAGTGCAGATAATCAATAAAGCCTTTCCTGGCTGATGGTTGAATTCAATCTCTTCCCTATGGCCCCTAATATGCAGTCACAAGTTGTAGTTTGAGATTTGAGGCTGTAACAAAATGTTCTTGTTCAGATATATAACTGCTTTCAGGACCTGCAGAAAGGGAAGAGATGGGAAATCATGAGAGTGGTGAAGGAGCAGGAAACCTGGAACACCTTCAGTTTTCCATGGCGTTAACAGTCACAAAAGCAAAAAAAAGCGTCCCCCTTGGGAGGCTGGTGAGGAGCCTGGGGAAGGGAAGTGCCAGGGAGAGAAGAGCTCTGCCTTCCCAGAGGAGAGCTGAGAAAGCAAGGCAGGAAGAAGGGAACTTGCCATGACAATCCCACATTATTTTATGCCTGTTCTGCTTTTGAAATGTTTTTTCCAATGCCAGCATTGAACCACTGCTTTATTTTGAGAGGTAAAATGTTTTCTGAGCAGAGGGTAGAAAAAAATGCATGCATTTACACAAAGTCTGAAAAATGGTGGTTGAATAATGAATCAGAATTGTCTCTTTTTTTTGTTTGTTTTGATGTATGTCATGTGTTTTCCACTTGAGCAATCGCTGTGAGTTCCAGTGAAATACACGAGGCAGTCTGGTGGTACCAAAAGGGACTTATATTCTTTAGCTTACAGCCTGCTGGAACTCCGAAAAAAGAAATTATTTAAAGGGTGACAGATATTTAGCCTGCTCTGTGAGGCCTGGCTCAATAAATAAGTACAGAGAAAAATGAGAGGGGAGACTAGAGTGCAGACTATAGAAAATGTGATGTTGTTTTCAATGACAAGTGTTAGAAAAATGTTAGGAGATGCTGGTTTCTCTAGATGGTTATATAAAACCAGCTGAAACAAATACTCAGAAAATGAAATGCTAATATGCTAGTAAAAGAAGTAAGATGAAATTACTTTCTGTGATTAAACTTATATGGTTTGAACCAGTGTATATTAACAAAGTCCTTGGAAATGAAGGACTGAAATTTTTTCATAATGATAAGACAGAACACGATATCCTTGGGCTGTTTAATTTCTTGTATCTACTGAAGTTTGAGGAAATACTACTTTTTTTGTTGTTGTTGATTATTTTAGGATCTGTTTTAATTTATAGATCTGAAAAAAGTGATAGTTTTTTTGGAGAGGGAGGAGTGTATATTGGCAAGTGTTGTTTTTCTCTTTCCACAATTTAGATGAGAGAAAAAAATGGAAATAAAACCAGAATGCTGAGAGGTATTTGTTGCTGGCTCAAATTGGTCTCAGCCAGAATCTCACTGGTAAACTAGGCACTCAATAGACCAGAGCAGATGAGTTTGTTGGCTTGCATATATCTGAACAGACAATTCATAGGTATTTTTTTTTACCTGGCTATATGGTAAGCCCATGTAGATTAATGAATGAATTGTTAACACTTACTGAAGAGTGAGCTCAGGATCTAAGGGAGTTTGAAGCAATGATTTTGACACAGTAACAACTTGCTTGTAGTAACAGCATAAATGCAAAATTACTTCATGACTTTTAGCAGAGTTATTCAGTGCCAAATCTCAAGACTACAACTTAAGGGTCCAAAAGGCTGAAAATTGAATAATGAAATAGAAAACCTATCAGAAAACACGTTTAACGTTTATTATGCCACATCTTACCACTGAAGTGCCAAACCTGGATTGGAGCCCTCTCTTTCAAGTGGGGACTCCAGTTACTACATTATTGAAAACCAGACAAATCCCCATTTGAAAGAAGCTATCACACTCAAATGACCTTGAAGGGCTTAAAAATTGTGTGCAGCAGAAGGAAAACCTTCATTCAGTTTGTTTGTGTGAATGGATTTGTGTTCATGAAGTGTAAAGGCACCTCTCTTCTCAACAGCGGTGGAATGGATCTCACCATTTGATTTAGGAGACTTTGTTTGCAGTGCAAGATCCTTCCTGCAGGCACACTGGGCCTGACAGCTCTTAGAGCTTTTGTGTTTTGCCACTCTGTTGTGTCAAATATTGTCTTTTGAACACAAGAAACACTTCAGATTTTGAAGCTTGTAAAGGAAAGGCACACTAAGTGCCTCATGTCTGTGCTTCTTGCTTTTCTAATGTGCTTCTGATCAGCTTTTCAATTTCTTTTTCAGGGATTTGGCTTGTGGCCCCCTTGTCAATGAAGTAGTTTCTCATGAAGGAGCAGGAACCTCTAAGATTTCCTCTTGGATTCTTGTTTAAAATAGCATTTCTGTCTCCAGTGTGGGCCACGCAGAAAATCAGCAGAAGCTGTGCACCTGCCTACTGTAGGTAGTGCTGCTGTGACCCTCCTGGTGACAAGGAGGGACCTGTCCTTCTGACAGATCCTGTGTGTATTGCAGTGCCTATGTTTTTTTCTTATTCTGCTGAGCAGGACTCTTTACAAAGTGGTGTTTTTTGGGTTTTTTTCCTATTTTAGAAAATTTTAGGCACTTATTAAGACACAGCAAGTCGTATGGGAGCTGTCATGAGAAGAGATAAATCAGGATATATATACATGGATTAAATGCATCTTCTCTTGCCCAGTATTTTTCCTCGGACTCCTTTGATGCATTCAGGAATGCTCTTATCCTGTCTATTTTAGATCTTGCCTCAGAGATGCAGCCAACCTGCTCTGCCAGTCCCTTTGTAGCTGTATTTTCATTCAGGATGAAGGCCTTAGGCAAGGCAAGAGCAATGTTGTAAACCATTTAATGACAAAGCCATCTACTCTAATGGTGTGCTCTGGTTGCCTCCAGCTGTGTGACTGCTCAGTGTGTGTCAATGTTTATATTTATTTTGAAACACTTGGAAATATGAATAGCTCTGAGCTCTCTATCAAATCTATGTGATGTTGGCTCAGTTGTTTCCAGAGTTGTTGCAGGTTTGGGAGAAGCTGGCAAGGAACAATGGTCAAACAAACAGCATGGAATTGCAGGGCTTATGCCTCATTTCCACAAGGCTGGCAATAAAAAATTGATTTGGGATATATATCTCCAAAGATTTGTAGGCACACAAGCTGACAATGAATACCTGGTCTTTGATCTGGCATTAAATTTACATTGAACGGGAGCTTTGGAGGTTGTGTAGTCCAACCCAAGATTAGCTTTAAAGTGAGGTCTGGTTGTTCAGGCCTTTTTCAGCCAAGTTTTGAACATGTCCAGGAATACCCTCCAGTGTTGCTGAGCACTCTGTTCCAGTGCTTAGTTGCTGCTGCTGTAGATATTTGTTTTCTTATTGCTAGTCAAAGTTTTCCTCACAGCAGCGTGGGCCAATTAGTATTAATCTCTTTTACTCCCAAGTCAATGACTGCATTACAGGCACACAGAGACAGCTGAGGAGCAGGAGAGCAAACTCTAGCTTTGGCTTCCTTATTACACTGTTACAAATGAAAAGACATTTCATTTGGCTGTGAGCAAATGTAATGAAAAAATGAGGTTATTTCTCGTGAGAAGAGAAGCAATCCAAGTATTTTGCTTAGAAAATGTGTAGGCACATAAGTTTGATTAAGGAAAAAGAAATCCATGCAGCACAAATAGGAAGTGGAGCTGCAAAACTGGGATGACACCCATGAGGTATCACCCTGTGCTCGTTTTTGCATACTCTGTCTCCCTTGCTCTCATCTTGGGCCCTTTGGGTTGGGTTATGAGACAGAGACTTTATATCATTTACATTTCAAGTCATTTGAAATGATACCTTTGTGTTATCTTTAAGGCTTTGTTGATTCGAAGCTTTTTGAAAGGGAATGGATTCTGGCAAAAGTTCAAAATAGTCAGATGAGGAAATTCTGGATCTTGAAACAGGGTAAACAAAGCATTACAGAAAAGGGAATCAATCCCATTTCTCTTATGTCCTCACTGCTGCTGTGAGCATTTTATATATGGGTTTGCAACTGCTTAGAGGAAGACGAAGTACTCCATACTTTTTATGGAATAGTTTACCCCTGGGCTTCTTGCCTGTCATGGATGCCACATGAAGGAATGAGTAATACTGTAGTGACTCAGTGACAGCTGAGTAAGAGAAGGTGGGGAGAAATATGGTGGTCAGAATTTTCATGTATGTTCTGGAAAAAGTCTCACTGTAGGAAGGGGAAAAAGACTTTTATTCCCTCCACATCAGTGTCTGGTATCTTCAAAAGGGTCTGGCTGCATCTTTTTCTTTGTGTGAGCAAAGATGTCAAATTGAAAAATGTCAATAAGTTGTTTCTGTTGCCTCATATTGACTGAGCAGGTATAAGCCAAGCTTCGATGAGCATTATTAAAGAAGAGAGAGAGGTGACTTTCTGCTTGGTGTGTATCCAAAGCAAACTGCAAATAATAGTATTTGGTTTTATTTTATTTCCCCCCCTTGAATTTTGTTAAATAAACTGTCACAGATTTCTGCAGATGGCTGTAATGAAACTGATCCCAAATGCTGCCAGTTCTTACTGATGGTAGTGCAGGCTGCTGATTTGGAGGGTAAAGGGAAGTAACCAACATATGGCTCTAAGTTACACTGTACCCTCACAATAAATTGCAAACCTTCAGGATTTATTTTTGTAAAAAAATCTGGTGTATTTCTTGAGCTGTCCTTTTAACAGTCAGGTGACTGTATCAAGCAACATCCTAGGATATCTGCCAAGGAGTTACTGACTGGTTTTCCTTTCTGTAGGTGCCCCCCCAGCTCTGTGTCATGCAATGCTCAATTCTCTTCTTGTTGCCGTGCTGCTGGCAACTCCTGGCAGGTTGTAATGGATAACCCAGAATTAAATTCCAGACAAAGAAATCAGTTTCTTTTGGGCTCTATGTAAAGGCAGCTGTTTTGGTGTTTAATTTCAGGAAGACACCATAGGGAATTCATTTTGGAATTTGCTGCTCGGCATAGAACAGGCTTAAAGGGATGAGGACAGAAATGTCTTGGGGAGTCTGCAGGAGTTAATGGTGTTGGTCTGAAAGCATGTCACACAATCCCAGTGTTTCATAGAGCAGCCTGCCCAGTTATCTGTTTGCCTGCATCTGTTGTGTAAAGTGCAGATTTTCCCTTGTGCTCCTCTCCCTTGCCACAGGCTTTGTGTAGAATCTGTTTCAGTTCTGCACAAAGATACAAAGATAACATTGAAGCCCCGCACTCTGACTGGATGTGTTTCTTTGATTCTTAATCAGCAAAATCTTAAATGCCAAGGGACTTGTTTTCCCTGGAATTTCAAGTCTGGTGCATGACTTGAAAGAAAGCTGATCTGGAAAATGGTTATTTAAGTGAAGCAGTTTTTGGGGGAGCATGTTCTGTTCCAGACTTACTGGAAATGTCATCCTTGCTGGTGGGAGACCAGTGTGGAGTCAACAGCCTCTTACTAATTTAGATGATTTCTGTATCCCAGTCTTGCTTTCAAATGTGGAAAGGGGAGACTCTTGAATCTCTGGCAGGTCTCTGTTTTGCACATGGCTCAAAATAAGACTGCAATAAATTTAGTAGCCACATAAAAAAGGGGATGTATTTTCTAAGCTTTTAGAACGCTGTGATTGAACATTACAAGGCAACTGGTTTGTCAGCACTGCAGAAGAGAAGGAGAGTGGCTCTACACTTGAAAAGAGCTCCTTGGAGTTTGCATCAGAGCATTCCTGAGCTCTTTCTGTAATTCAGTAAATGACTTACATGGCTCAGTTACCTCCAGTGGTATTCAGAGTATACTTGTCTCTAAAGGAGAGCAAAGGAAAACAGACATTCATAGGTGGAGACTGCTGGTTTATGAAGAGATAAATGCTGCCAGCATGCTGTGCTCTCTGAGGTGGGCTTCAGGAAAGTGAGCTTCCCTACATGGAAATACCTGATGTCTGGAAAAAGGCCTTTTTGCTCCAAATCTGTGCTTGGGGACACTGGCTGTAACGATATCACAGTGTTAGCCTGCATGGGCTCTGTTGACTCTTGCAGGGATTGAGGGGCCTGGGGAAATGACTTCTTGTAGAGATACAGGGTATTTGAAGGTATTGGGAAGAAGTAAAGGTTCGAATGAAAGCAGTCAAAATGAAGGAATTATTTGTACCAGAAATTTTGTGCTGCAGAGGTTTAGAACAGTTCTCTGAGAACTGAGTTTGAGTTTTCAGCAAACTGAGAGAGGCTACTGTGTGCCTGTTATATAGAAGTCTTAGAGAAAGCCTCTTATAGAAAGTCCCTTAGACCAGGAGTGATGAAAAAAATATACACATTTTGGAGGACCACATCCTGGCTGAGGTCTCTTGGAGATTGATAGCTGAAGGAGGAAAAAGTCACATGGGTGCTTTAGAGGTTTCTTGTTTGAGAACACTCCAAGCATAAAACTCTGTGAAATAGGATGGAACTTGGGCTCATGAGATATCAATGTAATGGAAAACCTGGAATATTTTGTGTTTATTACTCTTTAAAGATGCTGGCAGTGAAGCATGGAATTAGAGACCTGACTTTAGTCTCATAGATATAAGTCCTTATGCCTTCAAGAAACAATTATAAGGTGGAAAAAAATGAGGCATCAACTTTATTGCTTAAACATCTTTCCAGGATTTTTAAAACTATTGTCCCCAAAACATCTGCCACAGTAACACTCAAAATCCTCATGATTGTGTGAATCGCTCATCCCCTGGGTGTCTCTTAAGCTGCAGACATTTTGCATAGTAAACAGATTTTTTTTTCTTGCCCTGTGGCTCCAGTTATCTGCTGTGCTGCATAAAGGAACAAAACTCCTTTGGTGTAAAGCAGTGTTGCCCTTTGATGCAGGCTTAATCAAAAAACCCCAAACCCTAAACAAACAAAAACCCACCCCAAAACTCAGTTCCTGTTTGTGTATCTTAGAGGAGAGATTTCCGAGTGCAAATGTGTCATTAAAGCCATATCCAGTCACATCTTATTTTAAGGCATGCCTACAAAGCAGGAGACAGGATCATCACATTTTTTCATGCACAGAAGCAATCAGAATAGGGATGCAGATACCTTTACAGGTTTATGATGTGCATCTCTCTTTTGTGCAGCTTTAAACTACCTTGTCATTATTGTGGCCTTGGTTACCTGTTGCCATGCCATCTGTAACAGCTGTCAGCTCTGGAATTAATTGGTCTGGCCCAAGTGGCGTGTATTACTTTGTTGTGATGTACAAATCCTTTAATCTGCTCCTTTGCCATTCCTCTGGCAGCCTGCTCAGGGATCAGTGCTGCTGGTGGCTGGGGATTAGGTGACCCTGGGCACTCTGGTTGGTGTAACACAGCAGCATTTGGGATGTAATGTGGGAGCTTCAGAAAAGCTCTGCACTGATAAAACATGAGAGCTGGGCTGCAAGATGTTATCCTGTGTAGCTTCCTGAAGTGGGGGTTTGATTTTCGTCCTGGCTCTTGAGCTTTGGGCTGCCATCTGTGTGAAGAACTGTGAAGGGACAGAATGTAAGAAAATGAAGATAGTGCAGAAGGTAGTCTCACACCTGAGGAGTTGCAGCTGTACTGATCACCAAAGATCAGGAACAGCCCTGCCCTTAACAGGCCACAGCTGTGCCCAATGAGAAGACGAGTGCTACAAAAGGGTGGGTGAGGGGAGAGTTGGGGTTTGCTGGTTGTGCTGTGAGGAGAGATGGAGTTTGTTGGCTGTGCTGTGAAGGAGTCAGTGCTGCAAGGAGATGACCATGAGAAATCACTGAGAAGGTAAGGGACTTGTGCAATAAGATGACAAAAGAACAACAGGAAAATGCAGGAAGTGTTTTCTGCAGCCTTTGGAGAGTGATGTGCAGTGATGAGCATGTGGGTGGAAAGGCTCTGTGGGGGGAGCCAAGGGGTCTCTCCTGCTCAAGTGGAAGTGCAGCCCTTGAGATCCAGGCTGCTGCAGAACAAATGGCTTTTCTTCCTGCCTGTGTTGTGCCATACTGGGAAAACTCCTGGAGCTGGCTCTTGTGCTGGGTACAGCGCTGGCACACCAGAGATGCTCTAGGGCTGCATTTCTGTGTGTGGGATGAGACCTGAGCCTTTGAGGTGAACTTAAGACATGCTCCATGAAAGCGAAGTGAAAAGAAATTTATAGATTCAAAATCAGAGAACTGAAGACTTTTTTTTTTTCCTGCTTTAAAGAGTTCAAGGGCAGGCAAGACAGAGTAGAGGAGATATTGTACCGCTGTCTTCCCTATGTCCTACCACAGTGGTGGTTCAGCATTTGTTCTGAGAACTTTTAGTTGATAAACCCCACTGAGGCCCTTCAGACACCTGAATCTAAGTGCTGCTGTTTCCCAGGCTCCGCTTGTGCTGCTGACTGGATTTCAGCCTCTTTCCCAGCCTTTATTTTTTCTGGTCTTGAAAACTTCTTTCTCTGGTGTTTGCAGAGATGCTGCCAAAACTGATCTGCCTAACCCTTATGGAGTGAAGTTCCTTCCACAGCTTTAGCCAGGCCTTGGGCAAAGCATGATTTATTTTGCTGCTTAGGGTGATGTTTAAAAGGAATCTAGTTCTGTGACTTAAACCAAATAAATGGAATGCAATTAAAGGGCTGATGGATCCATGCATAGCAACCCATGTGTCCCAAGAACAAATAAACTGTGTGACACACAGAGGAAAGGTAGCAGTACAAAGAAACTTGGTGTCCCTGCTGTTACCACACTGCAGGAGGTTGGTGCTTTTTCTCTTCCTTTTTGTATGTCTAAAGTAATTTCGTGGTGTTTAGCAATTACTTCAGGCTCTCAGCTTCATAGCAGAGTTAAGGGGAGAATTAAGCTTATCTTCCTTAGCTGTTCTGATTTTCAGAAAAATATCTCTGGTTTTTCAGAGTGGATAAATACAGGATCTTCAGGACCTGCAGTTTTCTGTATTCAGATTGGGGGGGATTTTGTTTGGGTACTTGTAGACCACTGAGTAGTTTACTGCCATGCCACATTTCCTTATACGTTGAGACTCTCTCATTTAATGTGTCAGAGAAACATGAGAAGCTTAGAAATGAAAGACCTTGTCTTAGCAAAAAGGACTTTAATAATGAGGAAAAAATCATTGTGTCTATTTGGTTGACTGATTGACATACAGAAATATTTATTTCTAATATTGAAAATGCAACACTTTTGGCTATTTAATTTACTGTTTACTGACAAGAAGTGTGTACATGCTTCTGGCTGTAGGAGGACTGCCAGTTTGCAAAGCTAAATTACGTGCAAGAAGATCTCTTGTAGAGAGATCTCACTATGTGGTCAGAAAACTTGTCAGTTAACTAGGCAAAGTGCAAACTAGCACATAAAAAGGAGAAAATAATCCAAGTGAGGAGATGATAGATCTGAGGCAGACACTTGGAAAATAAAGTAATGCAAAGAGAAACTTAGAGATGGGTGAGTAGATGGCAGCTGCGGTGTTGTGTAACTGCAACAGGAGCCTTTCTGGCTGGTCTGAGGAACCTTGTTACCAAGCAGGGAACAAACCCTTATTCTACTAATACACTTGCCGATTTGGAAGACTGGATTTTAGATCCCATCTAGGCAAAGACTTTTGGCAAACAAGGTGGAGTCTTAACACCGATTGGAAGGTAATGAAAGAACTGATGTATTGCAAACATTGAGCAAAAGATAGATGAAGAATTTATTGGTTTGGCTACAGCCAAAATAGCAGGGTGAAATCAAGCCAGGTACAACATTTGGGATGAAAGGGTAAGAACTACTGGCTTTGTAAGTGGATTCCTGGGAAGCAGCAAACCCTCATTGCTGGGATTGTTTTAGAGCCTGTAGGGATGAAAAGTTGAGAAAGGTTCAATAGAGAAAACCAGTCTTTGTTAGGAGAGAGGGATGTTGTAGCTCCATGTAGCTCCAAGGATTTTTTCCTGCTTCAGACAGTGAAGGAGCTTTCCAGTAGCCTAAATGAGGAATGCTTTATTGGTTCAGCCTTATTCCTTCATTGCTCCATTACTTCATTTTTAGAGATGTCTGGAGCAGAAAAGCCATGTGCAGTGACCACTTTGAGGCTGCCAGAACACCTGGGAAACAGCCCCAGGAGGTGCCAGCAGCCCAAGGCCATCCTACAGGGACTGCTGGGCATCTCACTAGGGGAAGATTGTTTATCAGCTCTAACAAGGACCACAGTTCAAATTTGTAGCCTTGGACACTTGTTGCCAGATCTTATTTCCAAATTGGTTGTGCTCATTGTACTGGTACATGAAAACCCTGATGCTAGAGGCCTTTTTTAAACACACTGAATGGGTCTGTTGGGAAGATTTGTGTTTGCAAGCTCTGCTGGTAGTGATGAGTGACTGTTCCACCAATTAAATTGACCAAGTGCTCAGTTAGGTGTAATTTCAAAAGCTGACTGGAACATCACAGTGTTGCTCTGGAGTCAAGTGACAGCCCTTCCAAACAATTATTTTTTTACCAGCATACTGAGGGATTAGTGATATGACATTTATGGCTCTTTAATGGTCATCTTAGGGCAGTAACGTCATGATAGCATCCAGGATATTTCCTTTTTGGGCCATCTTTATGGGAAGGTCACTGATGGTGCTTTAAGAATGCACCAAAATGGAACCTTTTTCAGTTCATCTGTTCTAGAACTTTCCTTCTACTTGTGTTTCCAATATTTTCCTCTCAAACAATATTTCACAGGAGCGATGCTTTCCTTTGTTGCAACTGTAAGTACAAAGCCTGTACCTGGTGCAGGAATGTAAACAAGCCCCAGTGTTTCAGTTCTGAAGTTGGAATGCTTCCCCAGTGCTGCAGTAATGTGATTTGATCAGTCATTAGGATGCTATATAGTTCTTCTGCTCCTTTCTAGCCCCTCTTGGGAAGATCCAGCAATCTGTGGATGTACCTCCCTTTGCATCTTACAGGAGTTTGCTGCTGATGTTATACTTGTTTTGTTTTGCAGAAAATTGTTTATATAATTTCTCTTAGCCTAGACTGTTCTATCCTTGAGGGGGAACACTTGGACTTGAATTATTTGCTGGATGAATGTCAAAGTGTGTTTTTGATTCAAGTCCCATGTTTAATTTAATACTGGGTGTATTAGCTCGCAAACTTAAAAACAAAACAAAAGGAAATTTTGGGTTTCTTTTTCAAAGAGCTATTCTAGGCATCTATTTGGTATTCTTGCCCCTAAAGCCCATCCCTCTCCCTTGTTCCTTCTGTTGTTTTTGTTTTTTTCTCTTGCACCAGTTTTGATATAATTCAATCACAGAATCAAAGAATGGCTTAGAAAGGACCTTAAAGATCATCTTGTTCCACCCCCTGCCATGGGCAGGGACACCTTCCACTATTCCAGGTTGCTCAGAGCCTCATCCAGCCTGGCCTTGAACACTACCAGGGATGGGGCAGCCACAGCTTCTCTGGGAAACCTGTGTCAGGGCCTCACCACCCTCACAGAGAACAATTTCTTTCTAATATCTAATCTAAACCTCTGTTCTCTCAGTTTAGAGCCATTCTGCCTTGTCCTGTCACTCCAGGCCCTTGTAAAATGTCTCTCTCCAGCTTTCTTGTAGGCTCCCTTCAGGTACAGGGAAGGTTGCAATTAGCTAACCCCAAAACCTTCTTGTCTCCAAACTGAAAAATCCCAATTCTCTTTCCCTTCCCTCTAATCATCTTGTTTGCTGGCTCCAACTGGCCAAAGCCCTTCCTGTGTTGGGGACCCCAGAGCTGGATGCAGCACTACAGGTGGGTCTCACCAGAGCAGATTAGGAGGATACTGTTGCATCAGAGGAAACCGCTCATTAGTTGGTAATAGTTAAACTTGGTTTCTGATTTGTATGAGCCACAGAAGGAAGGGGTAGATCTGACTGGCTCATAATAGCGGCTTGGGCATCTCGTTCTGCTGAAGGCAGTGTAGAGGGTGAAACTCTGTGCTGTGGAGCCTGCACCAAGCTTTTCAGTCTCGCATAGGGTGGCTCCTTTGGCTTTGACTGTCATTCAATTTCAATGTGCATTTCACAGAGCAGCTCCTCTTTGCCACCTCTGGCTGTAAAGACAGAGAGGAGGAGCAGAGGGAGGAATCAGGTGTTCACAGACTGCTGGCTCTCCCTGGCTTGGGGCTGCTGTAACAGCACTTGCTGTTACAAATAACAATCCATGTGATTTGGCACATGGACCTAATGTAAAGTGGGCTGCAATCTTTTAGTAATTGCCTAAAATGAATTTAAAGAAACAAGCCCAAAATAACTAAAATGTTCCTGTGGAAGCCATAGAAAGCCCTCCTTTAGTGTTGCTGTTATATTCTGACAATGGATTGACCAGGGCTGTTTGTCTGGAGAGTTTGCCCAGCCCCCCAAAGGATGCACCAGGAGCCTTATTTGCAAATGAGGGGATGAGGTGCTTTCTGCCTGTATTTCCCTCCAGGCTGGAGGCTGACCTGGAGCTCTGCCACAGAGCTTTGCAGTAAGAGAGAATCTCTGGCTGAGGGTGAGTTTGGCTGAGTCCCAGCACTTTTCCTGTCCCCTACAGGTAGGTGACCGAGAGTTTTCTGAAAGTAGGATGGACTGCATTTGCCTTGGTCAGTGTTAGTGAGACTGGCAAAAAGCAGACCCTTAAGGCCTTGAAGGTTATGGACAGCTGCTAAAGCCAAGCCTGGGATGGGAGAGGGAAGTGGGACACCTGCTGCATTAAGCTCAGACTGCAGAGCAATCTCCTGTGTACATGAAGCCTGAATATGAAATGCAAAATATTTGTGACACCCATTCATCTCTGCAGGCTTAACTCTCCTCCACTGATGTGCCAAATACATGGGAAGGAGAGGGGCTTCCTGATGAGCATTTCCCTAAGATCTGTCTGCTTCACAGGATTTTATTTGGTACAGTGAGTTTGGAAATGGCTGCATCCTCCTAAAAAAGCCAGCTGGTTCTAGTGTTGTGCATCAGGCTGCGTATGAAACCAAAATGTGACAGGGCTGCTTCTGACTTGGGATCTTGTTATGGGTCATTAGCAATTCTTCCTGTGAGTGCTTGTAGGGGAAGCAAGAGATGGTGCTTGCTGAGAATAGGGAGAGAATTTCAAGTAGGGAAAATGTAAGCATCAATTTTTTGATTGAGAATGGTGTGCTCTGGAAAGAAGTGGGGTGGGGGGAGTTTTAGGAGTGCAGGTGGTTGAAATATTTATACAAATAATGCATCATTCATGTGAAAAAACCAAAGTGGATGTTTTCTTTCAGTAGCTAAAATCCCTCAATGACCTCTCAAGTTGTGTTCCATGCTGCCTGTTGAGGTAGGGTGGCTGTTTAAGAGGCAGAGAAGGCAGTTTGAGGTGAAAATACAAGCAGTTTCAGAACAGCCTGGTTTTACAGTAAGACAAGAATAGATCTACTTTCCCTGCAAGTGAGATGTGGGTCCCTTTGCAAAGCTTTGGAACAAGAGGCAGGGGAGGAAAGTGAGCCTCCATACCTGTTCTGTGAGTAAAGATAGGAAGCTAATGAGCATTCATGAAGGGAGGCATGGGGTTAGATTTACCCTGTTTTTGAAACTGCTGTTTAGGTTTTGTTCTCTTTCATGTAAACTTGTGGGTTGCTGTGATTAATTGCAGGCATTTTGCTCTGCTCAGTGCCCTAATAAACATGTAAATTAGCTCATTCCCTGAGTGCTCCTTCATTAGCAATGAGCTCAGTTAAATAAAAAGTAGCAAATACGTGTTCACTTGAAGCCTCTATTACTCACTCTAGGACTGCTCAGCTTTCAGGGTGGGAACTGCTCACCATCTGCTGTGATGTGATGTATTGATACACAGCAGGATCTGCTCCAGAGCTGCAGTTTATCAATTTGTTACTTTTTTTGAACCATGGAGATATGGATGTGCCACATCTCTTAGAGGAGCAAGAGTTAAGCTTTCCAGGTGGCTGAAGCAGGGTTGGTGAGGGCACAGCCTGAGTGCCCTGCTGAGAGCTGGGGAACCGTGCAGCCCGAATGCTGTGCCTCCCAGAGCTGAAATTACAAAAAACCACAGTCTCATGTTGTGTACTTTGCAACTCACTCACTCATTGCCCAGTTAGTCATCCCTCTGTACTTCATGTACTGACTGACACTTGTGCAGTGTGGCTGTAAACTATTGCAGCTCTTTATGCTTTGTAGTCATACACTTGAAAATAATTACACAGGGTACAGACAAGTGGAGAACTGGGATGAAATGTGTGCCATTCCTCCCACTGTGCTGTGCTGCCAGGTTAGGTAGATAAACCTGAAGTAAAAGGTTCTCTTGAAGGTGAATGTGGGAACAAGACTTTTTAACTCTCTGATTGTGACTTTGATGCTTGTAGTCTTCCTCTGAATTTAATTGCTATACTTCTGCCTCATGTTTCATTAGTTTTGTCCTGCATTTACAGTGAAACATGATGGGAAAAGAAATCAGTGGAGCAGACTCTATGCTAACTCTTTCTGTTGTAAAAACAGGCTAAATATTTTTTGAAGTCTGTCAGTTGTAGAAGTAGTTTAATACCTGGTTCCATCTAAATTAGGTTAAAATAGCCTTGTTCTGCTTTGTTTCATTTGATGTTATCTTAAATAGTTTTCAATGACTTTGTATCCACTGCTATACACCAATGTTTCTCATTAGTAAAATAAAATCCACTTACAGTTCTGAATTGGAATAATAGTTCTGTACTTCTGAAAAAAGATTGAGGCATTTCTTTTGAGGTGGAGATTTGACTGCTGGTTTTGACATTTTCATTCAGAACAGAAAAGAAAATCACTATTAGCATTTCCCATATGTAGAAGGTCCATCTTCTGAAACAGCTGAAGTACTTATTTAGCCTTTTAATTGAGACTCTCAGAATATTGTAGTTATCAATTGTAAAGCTTAGTGCTGGCGGTGTATGTTTTTAAAATGGGTAATGTGGGTCTTCTCAATTACATTTGAGTTGAAGTTAATCTGGAAACATCTACATAAAGGGCATGGTGAGATAGCCTTCCCAAGGCTGCCATTTGCTCACAGCCATATACAGGTTAGCAGGTGCTTTGGCAGGGAGCAACAGTGAAAGCCACTGTTAGGTGAATAATGCTGAGGATGGCAGAACAGGGCTTGCTCTTCCATGTCTCTATTTTTCTCTGTATGCACAAGTCTATATTTCTTGCTGTTAGCAATCTTGATTATTTTTTTTTACAGAGCTTTTCTTTCTCCCATTATTCTATTCTGAGTAGAATATCGTATTCCAAGTAGAACATTGTATTTGGAAAAGCCATAGCCAAACAGGAGGGCTGTGGACTCTGACCGATGACCACTTCATCATTTTGAATTGTGCAATCGTTGATATTTTCAAAAAGAGGCAGTAGAATGATGCCTAATACATATGTAGTGGGCTGCATAATTTTGGCATAAATAAGTGATGTGCAAGGAATATAAAAACCCAGCTTGTGTTTACCACCTGAATGCTTTCATGTATGTGGTGCTTTTTCTTCATAGCATGTTAAACCTTTGTCTTCAGAACCACTCAAGTATTTAATTTTAAAAAGCCCAATTTAACAGGGATGGGCTAGAATGCCTTTTATAACCAGAGCTCCAATATTAATTATCAATTAATGAATGATTAATTATTATGAAATACTTCATTAAAAGCTACTTGTTAGTATTTAACTGGATGTATAATGGCTGAGGTCAATATGACTCTCAGTACTAATTTTTCTAGTGATCTGTAAGATGAGTCCCTGAGTGTGTGACCTGTTAGTCCATGTTCCTCTGCCTGCTCTTCGTAACTGCACCTCAGAACCAGCTGCTTGGAAATGCTGCTGGTCCCACTCAGGAATTGGGATGGCAGTTTTTTGTTTGCTATTTACATTTTGTCAGCCCCCAGGTCTCACCTTGTCCTCTCTGGCATAATTCTGTCACTAACATATTCAGGAATCTGATTTTAATGTCTTTATTTCCTTGGTATGCCCCGTGGGCAGCTGGTTTAGTCTCAATTTACATTTTGCATAATTAACTCTGAAGGCACTGAGCAGTTCACTGATGTGGCAGGTGCCACTTTTCCGAAGATGTGCACTTGGCTGGCACAGAGCTCATGTTTTGCTTACCTGGGAATTCAGCAGCCCCAGTCCCAGCACTGCCAAAAGTTTTAATTTGTGTTTGAGGGGTGGAGGTAGGAGATGTGCAAATGTTGTTGTGTGATGAGGAGGCTGTTGCTGGTAGGGAAGAGGGATCAGTGGCTGGTGTCTGACCAGACAGAAGTCAGGCAGCCCACAAGGCACAGGGGCACAGTTTGGTGCTAGAGGAGCTACGGGATTTGGGAGCTACCAGGATCCCAGCTGTGTGTTTCAAGGCTTGCTGGATTCTGGAAAGCAAAGCAAGCCCAGTACAAGTGTGCTGCATGGTTATGTGTGAAAGTAGAGATAAATGTGGGAGTGCTGTTGGAGGCTGTGGAACAGAGGCTATATAGTCCCAAGATTTTATTCTGTATTGTTATCTGTCTCCTGGCAGTTCAAATAAAAGTGATGCCTGTCCTTAAAAATAATTTCCAGCAGAAACAGTAAACTCGCAGGAAAACCTCGTTGCTCAGTGCAGCAGGGTAACTTGTGGGCATAGGGTCCCTCGTGTCACAGTAAAGAGGAGCTGCTCATTATTCTCTGTGGGCTTGCATTCACAGGGCTTTGAGGGTGCAGGGGGAAACAATAGCAGGACTTCTGGGCTGCTCTTCCTGCCCAGTTCAGTACAATGCCTTGCTTCCCTGAGGTGGCCTAGTGCAGCCCCAGGCAAAGAGGAGCCACAAGCCTCCTTCCAATGTAAGGCATGGGCTTGTGATCTCAGTAATGGCATTGTCCATAGCATCTGCCTAAGCGGGTCCTGTGATGGCTGCAGAGGGGAAAATTGACTCTTCTGGCATGGGTGCATGAAGATTTTCAATGCACAAAGTAATGTCAATTTAATGTTCCTTCTGAGCTTTGGGATCAAGTGGCAGGAACACATGAAAAGACAAATGAATTTGGAGGCTTCAGAGTATTTTACAAGTGCAATTATTTGAATGTTGTTTGCAATTGTTTGGGCTAAAATCTATTCCTAGGGACTTAAACTATGTCTACTCTGCTGTGAGCATGCAAAAGATTTTTTTGACCAGCTTTAAGTAAGAAAGCTCATGTATAATTCTGGTTAGAAATTATTCTAGGTTGCTGTTATTAATTTAGAAACCTGTGCTAAGTGTGAGCATCTCCAGCTACTGTTTACTGACAGCCTTGTATTTATTAGCTCATGGCAACTGTGAAAATAACAGGCTTTGTCTTTTCATTTCTGAGTTGGTAAGGAATAAAAGATTCACCTTTCCAAAGAACTAAGGAGTGGATGCTGAAACATGCTTTATGTCATTTCATCTGATCTCTCAGGACGAAGTGATGCATCTGTTGAATTAGCAAGGTCTGGTCACCGTGTTCTTGCTTTCTGAAAGTTAATGTTGAAGGATGGAAGCATTATGTAAGGAGTGAATGCAAACAAGGCTTTCAGTATCACAAAAAGCCAGTGTTTCTCCTTAGAGAGAGAGTGAAGAGCAAGGCAAAATGACAGCATGGAGACATAAAGTGAGATGAACTACAAATTTCAATGCAATCAAATCTTGTTCTCCTGACATATTTGAACATTTGCAAGAAGATAAGACAAAATCTCCATTTCAAGTTATGCAAGAGATTCAGAAGCAGTAGTTCAGATGCAGCACATTTCAAGGAATTGATTTCCAGCCAGACAATTTGTTATGGTAAAACATAGACACAGGATAGATTTCTGTGACTTCTTGCATTGATTTTGTATAGCTTTGGATTGGGTTTTTTTAATAGTAAACCAAAGGCACTTCTATGAGATTGAAGCGTTGTGCAGTGCAGAGTCTTAAGTGAATATCCAGCAACTGATTTTGTCAAAGCTCAAAAAAGCCTTGAATTCTATAGGAGTTCTGATATTCCAGTAACTTATTGAAAGACGAGACGAGAATTAAACTAGCCTTGTGACAGGAGCATGGTGTTACTGTCTCTGTGATCCCATAAATGTGCCTAAGTAGTTGCCATGGATATGCTGTGGCTCAGCTTGTGCCTGGGGAAGGGACTGGACTGTCACTCCGAGGAGTGTAAATACATAAAACTGCAGGTTTTGTCTGCACTTTGAAAGTTGCTTTCAGTACTCCTCAAGTGCAGTTGGCCTTGTCTCACTTCAACTTTCAGTTGAAAAATCTGTTACATATGGAGTATGGTAATATTTTTTTCAAGCAAAGAGAATTAAATTAGGAAATAGAGCATTAAGAGTTGCTTTTTGTCCAGGAAGGCTAAAAAATATGCCCACTGTCTTCTGTGCATAGCTGGCAGAAATTCCATGCATTTGAATCTTACCAGTGACATCATCTTGCTCTGTAACACTGGGAATTTGCCATTCTACTCCCAGACGTACACTGTGGGAGCAGTGGCTCTAGCTGCTGTCAGGGCTGGCATCTCCAATTCCAGTCAAGGGGAGCTGTTCTTGTCCCTAACTATGACAGTGTGGCTTTGTAGTTTCCTGACTGACACTTAAAGCTATTTATTGCTAAAACACAGCAAAGCAGAAGAGGCAGAGGAACTCATGAAAAGTGAATTAAGACTGTCACATAGATGTCAATGGGAATAAATTGCTTGTTATTCTGATGCAGCTAATTGGTGTTTCTGTGAGGTATTTCTGCACTGATTGAAATGTTGAAAGTGAAACATTAGAACTGAGATAACTTTGCCTTTATTTGCCCGATCACTCATGGCTTTGCAGCCTGCTACAGAAATGCTGTTCTCCCATGCCTGGAGTTTGCATTGTAGTAGTACCTGTCTATGTAGTTTGTGTCTTACCTAAACAGGAGGGAAAAACATTTCTTCCTTCTCTTATGTCTGTATTCAAGGTCATGGGATTAAAAAGATCTCCTGCATGACCAAGGCCCGTACCTTGCTGTCATAGCCCCCATATCCTACAATGTTCTTTGTAAATGTATTTATTCCATCTTATAAGTGGCTTACTTGTCTTCACTTCCTTTTGTCCTGACTGTCCCAGAACATCATTGTTCTACTGATCCTCCTAATTTTCAGTTTAAAATCAGCCACTGTATTCCCACTTCTTGGGAATTGTCTTTGATCTTGAGCAGCACTTACTCCTCACAGGATTTCATGTGTTTGTGGAAAGCAGTCATGTCCTGCCTTCCAGTCCCTAGTTTACCAGGCTGATTGCACAAGGGTAATCTTTAACTCTCTTCTTGGTGAGGACAGTTAAAGCAGCTGCTCTGCTTTCCACCCCTGTTCCCCATTTTAGCTTGGATTCCTTTTAATTTTTTTGGTATGGATGACCAGAATTGCAGAGTGCCAGCACTGTTCTAAAGAACATTGCAAATCAAATTGCCTTTCATTTCTAAAATTTGTGGAATGCGCTGTCTTCCAAAGCATTTACTAATATTGCCAGAGATTTGTAAGCTGCTGAAGAAAAATATGTATGTCATGGGAACTAGGTGCATGGCTTGTTGCTAAGATGAGAGATAGTATTTCCTTTATGCATTAAGGGGGGAACAGAAAATGCTGTCCAGGGTAAATGTGAAATATATCTGTATCATCAGCAAGCTTTCAAATTACGATTTTAACCATTGAAGCAGATAAGTTTTACTGAAGATGGAATTGAATGCATGGTTTTATCTCTTGCTCACCAGATAAAGTTGAGTACCTGATTCCCTGGAATTCCTGTTTTCAGAAATATTATCTGGCTTTTCAGCTGTGCTCTTTGCAGAAAGAGTGGTGTTGGAGGAAAGGCTGATCTGGTTGTGCCATGACACTCAAGGGGCCGCTGGAGCTCACTCATCAGCCAAATCATATTACAGAAACGCTTTTCCCCCTCTCTTCATACACTTCAGTTTCTTGTGTTTCTGAGATTCAAGATAAGCTTATCTTATTTCTGCAGCAGTGTTTTCTTCTACACTTTGACTTACAAATTAAAAAAAAAAAAAAACAAAACACTTAGCCCTGCTAGGCCTTGGAAAAAAGGTTGGGTTTTTAAAGAGAAGCGTCTCTGCTTTCTCAACAGTACTGCAGTTCTTCTCAGAGCCCAGGCTAGGCCCAGATTACAGGAAGAAATTATTTGTGAATAAGCAAGTACTGAAGCTGTCTCTGAAAGCAATCTCAACAGTACAAAAAACCTTCACCAAATCCCAAATGTGGCCCCCTCAGCAAAGAAAACCAAAAAAATTTCCCCCCAAATTTCATCCTTGATAGGATGAATGCACAAGTAGACAAATGAAAACTAGGACATTTCCCTAAGTAGATCATTTAGCTGCACTTCATAAAGAAAGTTTTCAGTAACTTCATGCATTTTGCCTGACTTCCTACTTGGCTTACTGCAAAAACATTACTGAAATTAACCTGAGGCTGATCCCCTGGTTCCCTCGGAGGGACTGTGACTGAGCAAATACTCGCTCCTCAGGCTGTGTAACTTCACTCTGCCCTGTGATTTTCTATATAGCAACATCAGGATGAGTCACAAGAAGTAAAACAGATAAACCTGAATTGAACTCAGTCACAAAGACAAATTCATCTCCTTTTATAGCAATAGAAAAGAATCCCTCTGTGATAGAAAGGATTAATATAGCTTAAGTACAGCCTTAGTACTTTTTCTTTAGCAATTACTTTCTGTAATTCCCTAACATTTGAAATGTATGATGAAAAAAAAATAGATGAAATTGTGATAAGTGGTGATTATCTGCACTCCAGTTATCTCTGAGCAAAAATGTCTCAAATGGTTATTAAAAAGTACAAAGATGTATCAGCTCACAATCCCAAGCTGGTAAAGTACTAAAATAATTGTTCTGACAACGATGTTCAGAAATAAGAGATACATTTTGTGGTGGATCGTGTTAGGGGATTTTGTAATTTGTTTTTCTTGTGTTTTAGTTTATACTTTTTAAAAAATTTAACCTTTAAGATTGAATTCTCAAAATCCTCATTTAGTTCTTTGCTTCTTTAGTGGTTATGGGCTGATTTTCTATGATTTTAATGTGGGCTGAAATAGCCTGGAATAACGGGATGAAGTGAACTGTTTGTTATTTGAAAACTGCTTTTGGTGGCTGCATTTCTGTGAGCAGCCAGTCATTCTCTTCACAGGGTTCATTTTGATGTTGCCCCAGACAGTTAAATGCAGCATTAGTAGTTGTACTTTTTCTTACAAACTTACAGAATCTGATCATCCTTGTGCCAATTTTTGGATAAATTTCAGTGAAATCAATTCTAATTTAGACATTGCTCTGTAATCTACTTGATGCTTTTCTCAAATGGCATTGAGGAATTTAAGGCATTTGTAATCTGAGTTGGGTAATCTCTGCATTGTGATTGATTTCTTCTTAATTATTTTTATCTCATCAGCTCAGCTACAGAGCATACATTAATGTCATAAACTTTTAAAAAATGTTTTTTGAGCTTCTTCATTAAGTAGTGATAGAAATCATTTATGCATTTTCTGATGCTCTTGGAATGATTTGTACAAGCAGTAATTGTATGTTCCTGAGAACAGAGGAAGCAGTCCCCAGTAGGATTGTCTGTTGCATAAAGCTCTGTTCTGGGTGGGATTTGGAAATATAGCTAAGGAACCATCTTTCAGAAGTTACTTTTAATTTGTATTTTGTTTGAACTTCATACTCTCAAGAGCCCTGCTTCTGGCAACTGGTAAGCTTTCAAAAAGATCATTTTCAGAATGTTTTTCAACAGAATAATTTTCATTAATTGTTTACAATAAATCTGCTGACTCAATGTCAATTTTTAAGTGTGGGGGCCCCAGCTTTACAAGCAGACTTGTGGGAGCTGTGGAACAGCAGCTGTAGATGGTTCCCACTGATAAACACCCAGGAACAGAGGTCTGGCACATGGGAACACTTAGTCACCCTTAGTTACTCTTGAAATTTTTCCTTGTTTTTCTTTTTACTAGAAAATGTAATATGAATGCCCATCAGTGCAAGGGCTTCCACATGTCCTGCACAAAGATGAAGGCCAGTTCCATTCTTGCTCTAGAATGAATTTTAATTAACTTGAGGAGCAATATGTAAAATGCAGGTAAGATTTATCCTGTTTTCTAATTCACTTTTGATGTTTTACAGTGGATTAATTTTCTTTAGCTATTGGATGGATTATGTTACTTATATCTGTAAAATTTAGGTCCATCTGGCGTAATAATGCAGGAAAAAAAAAACTGCTCAGAGAAACACAAAAATTGAGCAAGATAAATGCTGATAAATCACTGAAAAACTATTCTTCATGTAATTATGTGCAAAAAAACCACTTTAAGATTAATATATAGCCAGTCTACTACTGTTCTGCTATAGTGGTTTCAATTACAAGAATTTCTCATTCACACCATTTTACAATTAAAAACATTCCAAAATCACAGAATTTGCTTCCTTTAGTGAGGAATATAATACAAAGCTGCATGGCCATTACCCTTAACTGTGAGTTTCTGTGCCTCTTACAATGTGAAATTTGGGAGAGTAATGTGTTTTTAGGCAGAGAGACCATTTTGGGAGCCTATTTTATCAATACAGTGAAATGCTATTGTGAGCCCCATGAAAGGAAAAGTCAGCTAAATCCACAGAGAATTTTGTTCCTGAAATGTTGGAGAGTGTGCAATAAAATGTGCATCTCTATCAAGAAAAATATCTGAGGAAGTAAAATCAATGAAAGATAGCGCTGAGGCTTTCCAATACTGGAAAGTACTTAATGTTGTAAGGCCCTAAACTTTTCTTTCAAATGGATTTGGTAATGAACTAGATCTTGGTTTGCTGTGGTCAGAAAAACAATGATGGCTGAAGCAGCAGCCAAATTAGAGTAAGAGCTGCAGTGATGCGAATTCTTGTATCTCCCTTTCCTGGGGTTAGTTTAGTTGGTACAGTCTTAATGTTTCCTGTGGTGCCATGTGGACCTGGCCATGGAATGCAGCTATTTCCCATTGATTCCTTTGTTTCTGCTCCAGGAGATTGTACCCCCCTGCACAGCCAGCAGGCACAGACCGTTTCCTGTACATCCCATTGTCACGTTGAACATCTCAGTGCTCAGTTTTAATCACCTTGACAACTGAACATGCTGCAACTCAGGGCACTGCTGGATGTCACACTTTACCTGCCTGCCCAGCACTTACTGGAGCTTGGGTCAGGGCTTTGCAGTCGTCCTGAAGGGATGTGCAGTTAAGGCAACTGTTTGGTGGGGGATGCTGAGGTGGTGAATGACTGGTGCAGTTCAGATTCCCCTGGAGATCCACGTTCTGCACCAGCAAGAGACAAATTGGATTCCAACAGATTTCTTCATTTTGTACTTTAGCTAAACAAAAATAGCTTTTTATGTGGCATAGCATTAGCAGCTTTGGTGAATGTTGTGAGGTGGGAGGGAGAGGGGTGGGAGCAGCAAATAAAAGCACAGGATGAGTGTGGGCTCCCGGCTTATTTTGCAAAGCAATTTGGCATTTGTCTTTATAGATAACAAGTCAGATAGCAGGCAGGACTGTGGGAAGGTAGCATAACTAGGAGAAACAAGAAGAATTATGGAGGAAGTGACTATAGGAATGACAGAATTTTCCAAGTGAAGACAGGTAAGACTTGTATGGCTTGGAGTTATCACCCAATATGGAATCTTAGGTTGGCAGAATAAATGGCTGAAAACCCAAAGACAAGGGGTGAAAACAGCAACAGGGCACATAGAAGTACTGAAATCCTACTCGGAGTGAGCCATGTCAATGGAGTTTGTGAAGGTTTCAAACACCTGTGGTCTGAAAAGTCAGACTGGAACATTCAGGGAAACAAATTTTCAGACAAATATAATAACTTGGGGTTTTTTCCTTTGGAAATACTGTAATCAGCCTCTCTCACCCCAAGCAGTTTTCTGCTCCTGGGAGAATGAAGGAACTCCAGATGAGTGTGAAAGGACTGCAGCTTCACCACTTAAAAGGTAAAGCACCTTGAACCAGTAAGAACAAAGTCTATTGAGAGATGACACTGTGGACTGTGATTACATGGAGAGAAAAAAGGAAAGGAAGAAAAATAATGCTAAATAAGCTGCACCAGAGGAAACATTTCAGATGATGGATTCCTATGCTATTCTTTTGCAAGCATCAGCTGTGTTCTGCTATGATTAGTGTTAGCTGAATCAACTCCTAAACAGATTAAAACTGCAGCTATCCCAAGTTCAAGAGTGTGCATAAGAATCTTAGAGTGCAGTCCTGCACAAGGGTATGCCTTTTGAAGTTACAATTAAAATAGATGATCTTCCTTTCAAAATGAGCCAGAAATCCAGAAACTACTGTAGCAGCTTGCTGACTCCTCAGCAGATGCTGAAGCCTCTTTGCATGAGCAGGCAGCGTGGCTCTGCCAGCACAGAGCTCAGTGCAGGTTAATCTGTTTGGCCATATTATTGCAGCAGTCAATCTGCTTCTGGTTACCAGGCTGAAGGCAGCTCAGAGACCTTTATACCTGGACACAGACTGCAATATTGCTGTTGGTTTCCAAGAACTCTTTATGAACCTGTTATTGTTAGTAGAGCTGTGACATTGGCCTGGGAGCATTTTCTTCAGCTACATCAGCCAAATTCTGCACTTTGTTGTTTTGTAAGTCTGTGTGAAAGTTCAGAAGGAAGGAAAAAAAATCAAGTTTTTTCACTCTTTGTCTTCACTTTTATGGTGTCTCGGTGGAAAAAGTATCATGTCATGAAAACAGAGCATCTAAAGTGAAGCTGCTTGGATTAAGTTGTTTGAGAATCCAACTGCATTTGTGGTGTGAGATGTGGCATGTCACTTCAAAATTTCATTCTAATGATAAGTGGGTCAACTGATCCAAAAAAGACACTGTAGGGTGTTTGACTGTGAGGAGTAATGATCTGTACTGAGCTTTGCTTTAGTTTCTTTCAAAATGTTGGAGACTGAGCAGTACAAAGGACCCTTGGGTGTTGAGACAGCAGGAGGAGTGCTCAGTGGTGGCCCATGGCTGGCAATGGGATCAGACTGATTCCAGCATGTCCTTGGGTTTGCCACTGTTTCCCTAATTAAGGGAGCCTCTGCAACTCTGGTCCCAGCCCCAGGAAAGCAAATGCCACTTTGCTGGGGACTTGCCGAGTCTGCTGTGTCTGCAGATGGAGGAAAACCAAAATCTGTATGATAAATAAATGTGGGTTATGCAAATGAGAGAGGGCTGAATGAAACTGTAAGTGATCAGTGCTCTGTGTGCCCAAAGGAGCAAGAGAAATCACTTCAATGTAATACAGCCTGGAAAATATAAAAAGCAGCTGTAAAGCTGAGCTGCAGCTTCTGGGGGTTCCTGACTTGTCGGCCATCAGAAACGTTGGCTTCTCTATTGACTCAAAGTCTTTTACATTTGCTTACCCTGGAGTTGTACAGTCTTGTTTCTCATCATGACATATGGTTTAGGGGGATAAATATGGGGCAGGACAAGTTATCAGAGAGAAGTCACAGCAGGCAAATGTGCTGACAGCTATGAAAAAATGGGTCTTGTTTTAGACCTTTGAGTTTTTATTAACAGTCTGTCAATGACTGCACAGCTCAAATGAAAGTAAGCCAGGATTACAGAACTGGTTTTCCAAACAATTTGCTTTGTTTTTGCTTGTTTTGGCTACATCCCAAGGAAGTTTTCCTGTTGCAGTGGCTGTGAAAGTTGATTTGTGGACAGCAGAGAAACAAATATATTTTATTGTGTAGCTTTGTTAAATCAATAACAGGTATTTAGTAGCCAAAACCTTTTTGTGTATTTTAATGATTTGCAACAGCTTCTGAATAGTTGGTGACTCTTACCTTGATATGAAGTAAAGGCATTTGAATAACAGTTAACTTTATTTGTAAGATTGTATTTAGTTTATGAAAAGGTGCCAATAAAAGGTGAGATTTTACCAAATGTTCCCTTCAAGCAGAAACTGCCTGGAACTGGCTGATCCCTGTGACTCAGCCTCTACAGCATTCACTGACATTGACTCAATTGTACAGACCAGCAGCCAAACCATATTCAGAGGAAAAAAAAATATCCAAGGCATGCTGGTTTAATTTAGTTGCTTTTCTTCACCTGTGTGCGCTTCAATTTTGGGGGCAAAAGATCTTCTGAACTGAAGTTGTTAGTCTATGAAAGAAAAGGAAGGAAAGCCAGCAGTACATAGCAAGCTGGATGTTTTAATTCCTTCCCTTCATCTTTACTGGGTTTTTCTGGGTATAAAGTTAGTACACAAATTGTTACAGTTGGGTAGTCTTCTTCCTGATGTCCCAGTCAGCCCAAAATCTGTGCTTCACAGTCATTGCCTCCACCTGTTCTGAGCACTTTCAGGGGCCTTTCTCTTTGTGTCTCACATGACTGGCACTACACTACTCTGCGAGTTTGAGTGGGATCTAGGCAAATAAGAGACCTCTGACCTCCAGGGTTTTTTTTCCAGTCTCCTTACATTTACATATATCTATTTATCTGTCTCTCTCGTACTTTAAATGACCATATCTCTCCCCTTTGAGAAAAAAATTATTGGTGCTATGTTTAATGTTAGCTCCCTTATTGTGTTTTAAGCTGACCATTACAAACCTCTTCATTGGGTGACAGCCCCCTTGGTGGCCTTGACAAAGTTCACTTTGATGGAGTGTGTTGAGAGCTTTATTTAACACAGCATACAGCCTGCATTAGGGTACAGTTCTCAGGGCACCTAACAGACTTGAGACTCTAAATCTGACTCATGTTTATTTGGGCTTCACAGTTTCTCAGACATCTTGCAGTGAGATTAGAGCCTTGGTACTTTGCTTTCAGATCTTATCTGTCCTTAACTTTATAGATTGTTAAGGTATGTTTGGCATCTGTCACAGAGATATTTTATGAAAAATCCTTTTGCTAGGATTTTTCTCCTGAGAAGCTGAGAGGCCTCAGAAACAAAATGCAAACAATGGTTATCTGCTGCTGTGGAATGCAACAGGTGCATCTTTGGTCTTATGGTTGTTTTTAATTAATGGCCAATCACAGTCCATCTGTCTTGGACTCGCTGGTCAGTCACAAGATTTAATTGTCTTTCCTTTCCTTGCTAGCCTTCTGATGAGATCCTTTCTTCTATTCTTTTAGTATAGCTTTAATGTAATATATATCATAAAATAATAAATCAAGTCTTCTGAAACATGGAGTCAAGACTCTTGTCTCTTCCCTCATCCTGAGACCCCTGTGAACACCACCACAGGCATCTGTGGTAGAAATGGGATTTTTCCATGTACCCCAACTTTTCCTCTCCCAACAGAATCACTTTAACTATAAAGACTTGCTTTGATTTTCCTCCTGAGAAGCTTGTGCAGGGGCTGCCTTTCTGCACAGCTGACAGCTGGGCCCATGCTTCACTTGGCCCTCGGGCTGCCTGGGGTGTCTCTCCAGCAGCAGCTCGTTGGCCTGGTTTGTGGTTCCCTGTTCAGCCACAAAGGGCTGGCAACAGCCTTCTGTCTGGTTGGTTGATGTGTGTGTTACAGCTGCCTTCTTGTTCCCAGTCAGATGGGAAATTGTACTGCCTGTCCACTGCTGGACAGTGCTGCCAAATGGTGCTTTAGACAGCTGCTGCTCCTCACCGCAGAAGCAGAGGGGTGAGAGATAAAATGTGGATGTATCTGACCTGATTTGGAACTTGCTGAAGGGCTTTTATCATTGCCTTGGTGATACCAATGCCCTAAAAGGTTGGAAGTGGTTCTCTGAGACCCCACCTTTCATGGGTGGGCTTCCCAGGTGGTGTGGGGCTCACACAGCCATGTCAGCCCTTTTCCCCAGTGCCACTGGCAGGGGAGCAGCCAGGCTGTCACATCCAGGAAATGCCCTCCTCTGTCTCAAGCTCCTGAGAGAAGCTTGCTATTCCTTCACTTGTTTTGCAGGATTATCAAGGCTGGATAAAACTCAGTCCTTGTGAGTACTGTGAGTGCTTAAATTATTCTGGGCCATGCCTGCCCCTGCTTCTGGCTGCGCACAGAGATTATGAGAGCTAACTAGCACTTAAAAATCACCTCAAGGAGCAAAAGGTTTCTCCTGTTACTTTGTTCCTGTTACTTTCAATTAATTTCTGAACATCTGTGATATAACCTTGAGGGAGTCTTAAAGGAATTCTGTAAAGATTTCTGACAAACAGTTCTTAGGTGAAATAAAAAAGTAAGTTTTCTCAGAAATGAGAAGCATTTTCATGAGATGTTTTTCTTACTCTTAAACAATGGCCTTCACTGTCAGTGAGTAACTAGTTTCTCAAAATAAATGTGTTTATCTTTCAGCAATTATTACTGTAACTGCCTTGTATCAGTGATGCATTTTTTTCAAGTAGGGAATTAAACAATAAGGCAGTAGCTCAGTAAATGGAATAAAAAAGAGTACAAAAGCTGAAACTAAAAAGTGTTAGAGAAATGTTGGTGTATTCTGGAGGAGCTAAAATCTCACTGTTGAGTAATAATGTACATGCCAAATTTCCTGTCTGATTATGCATAGGGGGGTTTGAATCTGTATGTTCCCTGGTATCACACATCTGACTTTTATTCATGATTAGGATAAGGACCTGGAGATGGAATTGTTCAAATCCTTTGAGTACTGTTTGGGGTAGGTGCCACAAGCACGTGAGAGAATAAAGAGCTCAGCATATGTTTGGAATGATATTTTCAAACAGGTGTAGTAGTTTCAAAAGAATAAAAACTCATCAACAAGTACAAATTCCAGCACAGTTCTTAGGAATAGCAATGGCATGGGGAGAGCTGGCTGTGGAGTGTTTGTACAGAAATGGATGGCAGTTTCCAGGGAGTACTGCAAAAAGAAAAAAGCTGTTGAGGCATGAGATTTTTAGCCTGGGTGGGAGATGAGTGAGTTGTCCTGCTCAGTTAGGGCTTGTCCTAGGGGATCAGGTACCAAATCCTGGAGCATTTGGGTACTAAAATCCAAGCAAGCTGTGCAACAATTGAGGACTGTGTAGATGGAGGAAGAGCGTTGTTGACAGTGTGAAAACATGCCCTGTGACAAAGATGAATCGAATGGATGTCCTTCAGCTTGGAGAAGAGAGGATTTAGAGGTTCCATGCTTTGCACCTGATTACACACTGTTGCAGTGTGGAAGGGACTGGCTTGTTCTGCCTAGCTGCCCTTGATAAAGCAGGAACAGGCTTAAATTGAGGGGAATTAGAGGGTGCTTCCTCAGACTTTTCAAAGGTAAAGATACAGAAATGTTAGCAAAGGACATCACATTTGAAAGACTGAAATCTGTCAGGGTCTGAAGCCTTCAAGAACAGGGTGCAGAAATACATGTTAGGAATAATACGTACAGCTGATCATAGCCCTGGGCACAGAAAATGAATCCTTCCCAAGCTCACAGTTTGGCCATTAACTCTGGGGATCTTACTGTCTGTGCAGCTTCCATGTGTTAGGCAACAGTGGTGAATAGGAACAGAGCAGACTGGGGGATGCTGCATGTGTGTGGTAGAATTTATCAGCTCTTGAGAGACAATAACTCGGCTGTAGTCACTTATACACAAGTTTGGCCTCCTCTCCAAAATCTCCTGCTTTGTCTACCTCCTTGCATTTGGCAGTTTTATTTCCTTACAAATGCAGAATCTACAATTGCTGAGTTGCTTCTGATGTCAGCAACCACACAACTCAAATGGCCTTTCTCGTTCATCTCATAGAAAGGAGATGGAGGTAGTGAGTTATTGAAAACTTATTTGTGAAGTTAAATCTAGCCAGGCTGGGGTGGAGTTTGCATCCTGCCTGCTCTGTGCTAGTGTGAGCTTGCAAGTCTGCTGCAGGCATGAAGACTGTGTGCTCCCAGGGAGCTGAAGCTTAAATCAAGTGTAGAGGCTACTGCTGGGTTTCAATTTTTATGCCTTCCAAAATTGCTGGCTATTTCCTCAATACCTATCTACCTTTTAGCCAAGCTGGATTTGCTCTTTTGTGGGATGAGTAACTTTTGAAAGGGTCTTTCAGGCACTAAGATAAACTCAACAGGAATATTTCCTGGAATAAATAAATGTTAGGCTGTTTTTTCCATTTAATGGGTAAGGTGTCTAGATCTTCAGGCTTTTAGTATTAAGAGATTTTCTTTTCCTAGCTTTTTATATTAATTGAACAATACTTGTAATTTTTCAGTGAAGACTCTGAGCTTTTTGAGGTCTCTTTAAGGTAAGATTGACTTGTCAATCAGATTTTATACTGAAAACTTATGAAATGGGTAGGTGCCTATGAAATGCATAAAAGTCATTGTTGGATGAGCTATTCACTGAAATACTTGAATGAGTTGCTAATGTTTCACTCTTTTGATCTATTTTATGTGGTAAAGAAGACAGTATTTTTCATATTTTAATAACGGCATTCTAAATTAATAAAAGGACAAAGAAACAGGGTTTTGAAAGCAGAGCCACAGCAATGTGGGCTTCAATGCTCAGTGGGAGGGATATGGGAAGTTCAGGCTGCCTTTGACTCTGCAGCTGGCCCAAAGATAAGGAGTAATTCTGTAATTGCTAGTGTGGAGTACACTTCTTCACATTAACTTGTTTTTTCATGCTATGTTAGTTTGGAGCAGGAATCCTCTATAGTTAAATAAAAATGGTTTAGAGTAGGTGAGGAGGTCAGCTACACAGGGATAGGAATAAGCTGAAGATGAAAAGATTCTTTGCCTTTCCTCTACAGATCAGTGATAAAATTGCTCCAAGTTCTTGACTTGCCAAAACCACCCTCAATTACCCTGAAATAAAGCCTTAATCTTTAAATACCTGATGAAATGACAGCAGAAGGTGAGTTGAATCTCCACGTGTGAGGACACCTTCCATATGCACTCTGATGCTTTGCCTTACCTTGTCTAGCTGTGTTTCCTTAGATTTGTGTGAAGTTCATTCTCCTGGCAATGCCATGGCTCTAAGCAGTGCATAGGATGTCATTCTGTCCCTGTGCTCTGCAGAATGCCTTCATGTGTTCTTTCATGGTTCCACACAGAGAATGACTAACATCCCCTTTTTTGTACTCATTAAAAATCTGTTTCATCATAGAAAGATGTTGCTTTTACCAAGGAAATTGTTTCAGACTTTTTTTCAGGAATTGGTCAGGAAGAGTGTGAGACTCTAGCTTGAGATACAAACTAGCTGCCTTTAAAAATTAGTCTCTCACTCCAGGCACAACTTAAAATTTTTACTCATTTTTAGAAGGAAATTCAGTTGAGATTTCTTCTGAAGTTGTACAACCTGCAGAAAATTGCTTTCTCTGTCTATCCATCTGCTGTAGTCAAAGCTGGACAAAGTGTATGGAGTGCAGTATTACGAAGGACTCTTTGTCCAGATACTCTTGGAACAGAAGTGAAATGCTCTGAAATCCCGAATATGAAGCTGTCAAGAAGCCTCTAGTCAAACATTACAAACTGAGGTGAGTGATTTCAAATAAGCACCTGTGCTTGTCAGCAGTCATTTTTCTGCCTACGTTTTTTTTTTTTTTTTGAGATGGGACATTGAACTGGTTTCTGTTTTTCCCCAGAAGATTTGGAACAAGTTTTATTATACCTTTTTAAAAATGTTAGGGTTCTAAACATTCCAAAAATTCAAATGACCTTTACCTCTTGCCCTGGTTGGAGTTACAAATTTGTTGACTTTGCACATCTTTTCTGGAAAGCATTTTCATCTTCTTAGTGGGTTTTTACTGCCACTTATGCTTTCAGGTTGATCACTGTATCTTCTCCAACAATTTTCCATTTGATGTTGAAACTCAGTATTATGCACACAAATCTGAGGAAGAAAGAATTACTAGTAAGATGGTTTTCTATGCTGAAACACAATTTTCTCTCTAGTTGAACTATAGGTTTAGCCCACACATTTTTCTAGCCACAGTAATGATATAGAAATACCTATGGCTCAATAGCAGTACAAATGTACTGACAGTACTGAACAAATTAGGATAAATATAGCAATTTTCTAACTGTATTGGAATGTCCTATTTCATAATTAGCAAGAGCTAAAATAATGCATTTCTGTAGCTTCTATCATCATGGAAAACATCCTGACTCTTCTAATTGTTATTTTAATCTGTACTCTTATTCATTGTTTTGTTGATTCATTATTAAAAAAACAGCTAAACCAATTGCAGCCATCCCAAAAAATAGACTACTTAAGCACCAGTGGTATTTACAAGATGTACTCAGTGTCTTGTTTCTCCTTTTCTCTCTTTGTAAAATTGATCTTTTGGTTTTTTTTTTTAATTCTGAGTATATTCAGAATCACAACTAAGTTGTGACATGGTATGGATGAAGTTCCCCATCCCATCCTGCCCCCCCATTTTTTTTGTAAACCTTAGGTTTTGGTTGTATGAGTGTGATTGAATAAGTCAAAAACCAGAGGATGATGAGTCATCACTGGCCAAATAGTTTGAAATTTGCCTTTTTTCCCTGTTAGACTGAAAAAGTGGCTAAACCTGTTATGGCTATTTCTTTTCATTACATTGGAGAAGGGAGCAACAGGAGGCTCTTTGGAGGGTTATTCCTGTTCCTCTTGGCAAAGCAGTCAGCGATGGGGCTGGAAGGGGGGAGTATCACTGGCTGGTTTGAAATATGTAAAAGCCATTCAGGGCTCTGAAGAAGCTAAAGTTTAAGCAAAAACATATTTAAAGTCAGCAAAAGGAACTGTTACATGTTTTTATTCTTCTCTTGTCTTCGACCTTCATATTCCCCTGAACTAGCAAAAGCTTGAAAATCTAACCAAATAACTTCCTGAGCATAACTTTTTGATCATGTAATAGGATTGGCACAGCTGTTAATAAATGAGCTAATAATTCATTTAAGATGTCTTTAACCTATGCAGAGGAGGTGAAGCACAGGATGAAGAACAGCGAGTGTTAACACCTTCATAGTATTTTTTTTAGTGGTCACAGCTGTGCTTTGCATCACAATTTTGGAGTCAAGCTTTGTGAACTCCAGCACTTTTTTTGTTTGTTTCAAGACTACAAGGCTTTTATGCTGGTGGGGTTACTGAGAAACACTACCCCGTGTTCAAAAGGGCAATTCCTGTTGTGTGTATTTACGTATTTACTGAAAGAAAAAGGTGTGCCTTGTAGAGTAGCAAGCACATTTTAAATTGCTTTTTGAAGCATTTTTGGCTTGCTTTCAATTCCTTGTCAGGAGTTTTGAATGGAATTATTTATTATTCTTGACAGTTGTATCTGTGGGACTATGTAGATGTTACTGAGAACACGGCTTGAGGAAAATGAACAAAGCTATCCTGTTGAGATAAAGCTTCACAAATCAATTAGGTTTTCCTTGTCGGCAGTGCTGGAGAGGGAAAGCCCCATCTGACCACTTGGCAACTCTGAGAGCTGTTACCTGGAAATGGTGTGATGATGACTGCTGATTTGCGCAGTGCTACTGCCTGAAGAATTAAGTAGCAGGGAACTGGAGGGAAGAGGGAGCTGAAGGCTGTGCCGTTTCTCCTTGAAAGCATGCATGTCACAAATTGTTATGAACAGGTCCCTGCTAGTGAGTTTTTTTATTTAGTTTTAGTATTAAGCAAAACACCTGTGCACAAGCCCCTAGAGCCACTTTGGCAATAATTAGATTTGCAATTGCTGCCCAGCAGCGCAAAGACAAATGTACCAATAAATAAATTCTGCCAGCCAGCACCAGGGAAAACACTGATTATGCAGTGATAAAGCAGATGAAAATAGGAGAATTTCACCCAAGCCTTGAATTTCCACAGTTGCCCGGAAACAGGCATTGAGCCTTTCTGGAGGACTCTGGCCAGAGGCTGGCATGATGTGTATAGCTGTCCCCTTTGCTGAAGCCAAGCAAGCCATGGGCATCATGGGTTGTTATGGTCCTTATCCATCACCCAGTGGAAAGGGATGCTGCTTTCGAGGCCTGGGAGCTGATTATTTTCTACCAACAGGATGTTCTTCTACACAGAGTGGAGGGCGAGTTTCTTTATGTAGCTTCCAAAGGCAAAGAAGTTTTAGAAATCATAGATGTGTGAGTATTTGCTTTCTTGCTATAAAGATTTTTAGCAGGAAAGAAACATCATTTATGTTCTTAAAATTAATGGTATGAGGAAATTCATCCTAGTGAAAATGAGAAATACATGCTTTCAAGTTAAATATAATTTCATTTTATACTGTTTTTTTCCTGTTAGTTTCTCTGAGAATTCAGTGGAATCTCTAGTTTATATGCAAGTGGGATATGCAAGGGTTGTTCATATGAGCTGGAGTATAGAGGTCTGTCCCAAGTATGGGAAGCTTAAAATATATATAAACCAGTTGTTAGAATGCAAGACATCATTGAGATATTTTCTTAGTACTAGAGACCCCGTACTCTGCATGTAAATTGAGACAGCAGAGGGGGTGTGTTACACACTGCATTTGCTCATGGCTAAACCTGAGGTAACCAAATTAGCTCCCAGTAGAGGGAGAGGAGATAATCTGGGTGACCTTGTTGTAGCTGAAGGCTGGGAGTGAGTGTACACCAAGTCTGTGTACTTTAGAAGCAAGAGGAAGGAAGGAAATTGGAAGAAGAGGTTGCCAGGAAATGGTGTAAGCAGCCTCCTGTACAGAGCAAGCCTGTGTGGGCCCAGGAAAAGGCAGTGGTTCTGAGCATGACAAAGAAAATAGAAAATGATACTTTGAGGGACTTGTGTGTGCTTGTGATGCACCTGAGGAACTCTGCAGCAGTCATAAGGTAGTGCTGGTTAAATTGATAAATATCACATGCTAAGTTACTATGATTTCAATAGGAATTGGCATGTAACCTACACTTTTGAAACAAAGTATCATGTGATCAGGCAGTAAATAAGTATTGAGTTCCACAGCCGCTATTTTAACATGTGTACCTTTAAAACTGCCCTTCTGTTTTGAGAACAGCAGCACTGCTTTCAATAGAGTGTCTATGCTCCTGTTTTACTTGCAAATTCCAATGGTTTCTGAGAAAATTGGAAACAACAAATTGCTAAAAAATGCAGAGGCAAACTGAAACTGGAATTCATGATTTGACTCAAGCTCTAATGTTCAGCAATTTAAAATTGCAATTACACAAGGTAATTGGAGTTGCTTCCCCTGCTTTCCCTTTAGTCACTGTGGGACTGTATTAAGACAAATCCTTGTGGTGGCTCTCCTGTCATGGCCAGGAACACTTCATTCCTCAGCTGTGAGTGGTACAGAATCTGCTTTCCCGCTTTCCTCTGGCACACTGGGGCTGAACTTAGCTGGAGATGAGGCATGAGACTCCAATGGGGCAGAGACACAAAGGATTCTTTGAGTTGTCACAAAGGATTCTTTTTCTGGTCTTTCCCTGACATTTTTGCTTCCATGTATATGCTCAGCTTTGAGCATCTTGTTTGAGATGAGCTGGAAATCAATTTGCCCCGCAGGGATCTGTCAGATTTCCACCTTTCTCTGAAGCCTGGGGAGCGGATCTTTAGCTGGAAGCATTAGGACTTCTGTCACTCAATCACTTCTCTGCTACTACTGCCACCTGAGGAACAATTGTCTTGTCCCTGTCAACAGGAAACAGGAGCCTCCTGATAGCTGCAGCGCTTTAGATGAAATTCTCTGGCCTTTGTGTAGGTGAGTCGGAGGGAAACTAGAGGGGAGCTGATTTTCTTCCATTGGTTTTTGTGAGAGGAAGCAATGAAATGGACACACCAATTTTTTCCAAAGGTGATTTGTGCCCTCATTCTGAACAAAGGCAACCTATGCCATTATCTTTCTCCAGGGACACTTTTTCATAGTCTGGAGCCCACCTAGGGAGCCTCCATCCCCCTGCGGTCTCTGCAGAGGAGTGGTGGTGCTGCTGAACTGCCTGGGAGCTGTCCCCACCTCAGTGTGGCGGCTGAGCACTCAAAGCTGATTGCCCTGCATAATAATCCCTGTGAAGGGAGTAATCCACACCTCGGCTGGAGCTGCCTCAGTTTTGGGCTCTGCTCACTCAGTGGCACCCCATGAGGTGACAGAAATGCCACTGGCAAATGAGTGCGAGCCGTTAATGCAGGAAAGCAATGAAGAATCATTAAGCTTTTCTGAAGCTGCATTTGATGTTGGATCTAATTATTTCTAGCAGATGATAATTCATTTGTATAGATCGAAAATTCTGTACCTCTCCTTTATGGGTAATATGAATAGCTGCAGTTGAATTTTTAGAAGAAACAAGGCAGTATGTGGGCTGTATTGAGCACCCATCAGTAAAATGTAATTCCAAGCTGTGAGTAATGACCTCCAAGAGCAGATCTAACATTCCCTCTTAAAAAACTTTTAAATTAAGTTAAATCTTATCTTTCAATTTAAGGAACAAATTATTTTTCCTCCTTTAATTTAATGGGCACTTGGATTTTTGTGTGACAGAGATGAATGACTCAGAGTAACTATGTCTTTCCCCTTTCCTTCTCTTTTGGTTCTTTTCTCCACGTCCAAAGGAGAGCTGGAGATGGTGATGACTCTAAAGAGCAGTTGAGCAAACTGGGGGTGTTTAACCTGGAGAAGAAGAGGCTTGGGAGGGACCTTATTGCTCTCCACAACTGCCTAAAAGGAACCTGTTGCCAGGTGGAGGTCAGTCCCTTCTTCCAGGTAACAAGTGACAACGGACAAGGGGAAGTGGCCTCAGGTTGTGTCAGGGGAAGTTCAGATTGGTTATTAGAAAAGATTTCTTCACCCAAAGGGCTGTCCAGGGGAGTGGTGAAGTCACCATCCCTGGAGGTGTTGAAAAGATGTGTAGATGCAGCATGTAGGGACACAGTTTAGTGCTGACCCTGGCAGTGCTGGCTTAGTGGTTGGACTCAATTTAAGGGTCTTTTCTGGGAATGAAAATGCCATTCGTGGCCTTGAAACTAACTGAAAAGCACTATCTGAGCAGCAGGCAATCTCGAACTGTTTCCAGTATTTTTTCTTTGTGATTGCTGTCAAGAGACAAAGCAGGGGCATTATGATCTGCAGCATGTGTGGAAGCAGTGTCCTTCTGTGTTTTTTGGAAACCTGTATTTGGAACTAAAAGTACTGGTGAACCCCTGCCTTACTAATGAGACAAGATGGACTCTAAGTCACATCTGTTAAACACCCTTGTGGTGCTTAATGAAAAACATCCAAGAGAAGGTAAAATTGTGGGTATTGCAGATTCTCTGAGCTGGAAGGAGAGTGTTCTCCCCAGGCAGCATTCCTATCTGTGCCCTGATGCTGCTGTGAAGTCCCTAAACCAAGAAAGTACTCAGTTGTACCAAACAGGGTGCAGCAAAAGCGTTGATGCGTTTCCAAAACCTGAAGGAGTAGAATGCTTTCATGGGTTATTGCCATTCAGCTTTTCTCAGTCCTTCCTGGAAGAAAATAACACCTGCCATTGCAGATGAAGTTGTTGAAGGCCAAGATAATACCCTAGTGTGCCTGTTGGGAAGGGATCATTCCTTTTTATAGGTTGATTTGAGTTGTGGCTAACAGCACTAAGTTAGCATCAAAGCTGCTGCTGCTGGAGGGTTGTTGCCCTACAGACTTTTGTAGAAGTGCTCAGTAACAAGAACATTTGCAAAAAACAAATTAGTATTTCCAGCAATTTAAAGTATTTCCTAATGCTTTATTGATGATTAACTTCAAGTATGCAGAGGTGGCTATAAATGTAAAGCAGAAGAACCTTATTACCGTTGGGTTTTTTGGTGGGTTTTGGGGGTTTTTCTGGGGTTTTTTTGCTTGCCTTTTTTTATTTTAAGAAAAAGAGATGCTAGGTTGTGATGGGAATATATGCTTTTAACAAACCAGAAATAGTTATGCCTTTCTGGGACTGAAATTTCAAGAAGTATCTGATGAAGAGGTTGTCAGCAGCTACAAAATCTCAGGCAGAAATAAAAGCAATGATTCTTCAACTCAGCAGTGGGGAGGATGGCACTAAGCTTAAAATTAATGGAGCCCAGTGTTAAAGTAAAAGTGTCTTTCAGAGAAAAGGAGTCTCTGCTGAAAGCAGTGAGCTAATGAAAGGAAGTGAGCATCACTGCAGGAGTCAGCAGCTCCCCAGTTTGTTACAGGTCTGTGACAGCAATCAGTGTTTGCTCTGCTGTCCTTTACCCCGTGTTTACTGGGCCAGAGCATTTGAATAGCAGCAGTGCCCCCTTCATGGGCAGGACTGGGATCAGAAATAAATGCTGTCACAAGTGTAGATGGTCACATTTCCAGCTGGGAACACTTCTCACTCCCTGGTGTGCTGGAGGGCAGGTGTCTGAGCTCAGCAACCTTTCTGTACCATCACTGCCTCGGGTGACTGAGATCACTGTGATCTCACCAACAGCTTCAAGAGGACTTTGCAACCTGCCACTGCAAAGACTTTAAGGAGGAAATGAAGGGAAGAGGGAATCACTTTGTAGCCATTCAAGAGAAACACTTCTGAGAAGTGGGCCTGGCAATAAATCCTGTGACATTTTAGGTCTAGGAAAAACCTTGTTTGTCAATGCAAGGGTTAGTGCATTTCAAGAGAGGTGCTTCTCTGGGGGATAAGTCTGAAAGACAAACTGATTAAGTCCAGCCTAATAGTTCAGAACTTGTTTTACTCATTAAACTAGGAGAAAACTGGCAACTTTGATTATAGTATGCAAACATAATGCTGTAAGGGTTATTCTTGCTCCTCTGTGACTGTGTTGGCAAGTGAAAATGTGTGGAGTTAATGCTTTCAAAATGGATGGTAATGGTAAGCATGGGACTGGTCTCTTTCCCTGCTCTATTTTCAGACTTCATCTCTCTTGGTGGTACTAACTTCTCTCATGGTCTGAAAAACATTGAGAATATCTTATTTCTCATGTTCTTTTCTGTCTGCCTGACAATCTGTGTTTATATTCGTTTTTGTGTGCAGATTTCTCAGGTGCCACTCAGGCGGCAGCATGGGAGGACACTGCTCTCAGAGGGCATGAGGCAGAGTTATTTAAGCAGCCCAAAACCAGCCCTTCACTGGACTGAGAGATAAAAGATTTAATCATGGTCAGTTATTTCCTCTTGTATCTTTTCTGTTGCCAAATATATCCAGTTTTAAGGGGAACAAGTTTAGATAAGGTACATCTGTAAAAATGTGAGGGCACTGTGGAAAAGGAATCTTCCAGTGAAGAGCAGGGTAGTAATTAGAAGTGGTTTCAGCAGCCAGTTGCCATTCAAAGCATACAAGTAAGTGATGTTTTCTGGGGAAATAATTTGAGCTGAAAACAGACCTAGGAGTGCCTGCAGAAATCACTGTTATTGATTTTGTTGTTGTTGTTAGCTGGTTTTGAAAATTTGAAAAGTTCGAGAAGGAAGGAAGGAATATTGCCTGAAGGAGTTCATTCTTACTGTGGCTCTTGAAATTGGTGACATCTCCTGGGCCAGGCCTATGTGAAGCCTTTAAGGCATTGCTAAACACCTGCTTTTTTATTAAGTTGCTGCTACTGGCAAAGTGAGAGTGATTATCTCTTGAAGTGAATCCTCTCTTGATGTCTTCTCTGTAATTTACTCTGAGCTGCCATTTCTTAGAAAAAATAATAATTTAAAGTTTGGAAGGAAACTAGTCATAGGAATAAAAACATTTCATGACCAAAACCAAGTTTTCCCTATTTCCTGGCAGAAGTGGCACCTGCATGTATACTGATATGGAGGTGAGGAGCAGTTGTCAAATTCAAATTCTTGGCCTTTTTTCTCATTTCCCAGTGTGACAGAAGCATTGCTGTTTGTAATTGGAAGAGTCCTGGAATTCCTCTTGAATTTATTGCTAGCCACAGGTGATCAAAAAGCCTGATCCTTCTGCTTTGTGCAAGTCCTCTTTGTTTGGCCCTAGCAGTGGTCATCCATACACTGGTCACCTCCAGTTGTGTTATTGGATGTCTTCAGGAAAATGGCACCTGTTGTCCATAGGAACCAAATAGAATGGTCTGACTCCTTCAAAATTCATTCTCCAAGAATATATTGCTGTTATGTTCATAGTCCTGCAGGATGTCCTGGCTAACTTCCAAGGCCAGTTTAAGATCTTGGTCCTAAACTTAAAAATTTTTTTCATAATTTGATAAGGTAATGGCATCAGCCATGAAGGCTGTTATTCCTGTATTATTCCTGTAATAATTTAAATCCTAATTTAATTCTTTGTGCTTTGGTGTGCTGCCTCAGTGGTAGGGTGGAAATCCATGAATCCACAGGACAACTGTGCAGCCGGGCACAGGAGGCAAAATCAAGAGCTTGTTAGGCCAGGTTTGCCAGCAAAGCAATTGATTCCTGAATTGCATCTGAAATTTGACAGCAAAGTTGCTTTGAATTGCATGTCAACAATTGTTGCCAAATCTTTCAGATATAAAATGAAAATGCTGTGGGTTGTTTTTAAACTCGAGTGCCTTTGAAGCGTCATCTCTCCAAACCCCCAGTTAAAGGATGGTAACTTGGAGTTTTGAGAAGCATTGGAAACTTGTGTATCCATTTGTTCCTGGTGGTTTTTGCTGGAAAAGGCCTTGAAAGAAAAGACAGTAGTTAGATGGCACTTGAAACTAGGGTGCTTGGAGCACCTACTTGAGCTATATCTTACAGTTTCACTGCTAATTCCATTCAAAACTGGATCCCAAGTGGTTTTAGGCTTTTTTCATTTAAAAAACTCACCATAAACCTCTAAGAGAAATTGGATGACATTTCCAGCTCTGGTTGGGAAGTACTGTTGAAATTAATTAGCCCTATCACTGTGTTAGCTAGAGCTGTATATAAAAACCTGAAGAGAGAAGGGAATCAGTCCTGTATCAGAAATTAGTAATGAACTGTAAGAGGAAGAGAGCATTTTCAGTCTTGGGAAGGATATTTCTTGTTAGCTGGAGCTGTCAAACTATTTACTTAAAATACACCAGCCATAAGTATAGACTGTGTACACTAGGCAATGGTACCAGATCCTAATCATTATTCTGGGATAACAAACATGACGGAAATAACTTCACTAATTTAGTGAAAAACTGCTGCCACACATCCTTGAAACAAACCATATTTTTGAGCTGCAATTTTTGACACATAGAAATCCATGAAAAGACCCAGTTAGATAATGTAGGTTGACCAAATGAAATCCCATTTTGGCCTACAGTCACATGGGCTTGCTAAAGGGAAACTAGAGAATTATTTTCCAAGGGCAGGGCAGGCATTGTGTATAAGGTAAACACACACACATAAAAAAGCTGATTTGGTTCTCCTCCCTTTTTTTTTAAATATCAGAGTAATGCATAAACTTGAGTCAAAATTAGTAAATATGCATTTGATGGGTATAATGAAAATTTTACTGCCCCAGAACTCAATTTCCTTAGTAAATGGTGGCATTTGTGTTTACCACATGATAGATTTCAAAATGTAAAGATATTTACTGTAGTCCTGATGTCACAATCTAAGTATTTTAATAAGGCCTAGCAGTTGAATGGTGGGAAGGAATTTCCTTTACCTAGCTATATAGCATGGGCCTTTTTTCAAAGTTATTCTACCTTGTTTCACAACAGAGAGAAGGACCCAGTGGCTCTTACTGCAACTTTGAATTTAGGCTCAGACAGAAGAAGCATTCATTGAAAATGTTTTAAATAGATTTTTTTTAAGGCTTTAATAAATTCAGCACTTGGAAAGGGCATTTGTGGAATGGATCTACCTAAAGAGAAAGTATAAAGTCATTCCCACATGCCATGTTTTTGACACTACTACACTCAGCCTTTGACAGCACGAAGGAACCTTGGTTCAGAGGTGTTTGCCTTGTCTATCATCACAATATTATGCTTTTAATTACCTGACTGTTTCTCAGGAGCTCATTCACCTTTCAGGTATCCTTTCTTGTGCCACTGTGCCAGCCTTCACTTGGGGCAGCCCCTGCGGCAGAGAAGGCTCAGCCTGGCTACTGTGGGCTACCTGTGAGAGGTCTGAGGAGAAGGGAATAACAGTAACAGCTGCTTCTTTGTGCCAGATCCCAAAGGACTGTGGTTCTGGAAAATGGCTGGGGCTTCCTCATTCCCAGAGGATTAAGAGCTGCACTGTGGTCAGAAGAAAGCAAAACTTTGGGGATTTAAGTGACAGGAACAGAGGACAAAAAGGGATACCAGGCCAACCTAGTGCTTGCTGTCTGACATGCTGTTTATTTATGCTGTATACCTCAGCACAATGAGTCATGCCTTTAAATAAGAACAAAATAGAACTGACAAATGACACATGTGAGGTTCCCTCCAGAGAGTTCTTTTTTCCAGTAAATAGCCAACAAAACAGTGTCTGAGGGAGAAGCTGATTCTGAGAACACTAGGAACACTTGAGAGGATGAGCAGCTACTTGAATCTGGGAAAAAACTAATATGGTTCAGGAGCAGGTGAAAGAGGGACCACCTTCTCCTGAAACGTTTCTTAGGTATCTGTTTGTCTGTGGTGTTTCAGGCTTTCAGCTTGTGTCTGTAAGAATATTTTCAGTGAAACATATTACGATGGAAAAGAATTCCAGTCTAGGGCTCTGTGAGATCTTGAGAGATGGCAAGAAATTATGTGTTATAAATTTTCTGCAGTGCTCTTCTGTAGAAGCTTCAGGTGATGAGGCAGGGTAATCTCTGGAGTTAGCAGAGTTTTATAAAGCTAGGAAAATAGGGATATGCCCTTCTCAAATGAAATCTTGATATCTAGCAGATGGTTCTCTGAAGGTCTCTATTTTTATCAAATATTAAATGCCAAGTGTCTGATTGCCATGGTACTTATTTTGCCTCTGAATTTAAAAAAAAAATCATAAATTATCTTTGGTAAAACACCTCTTTGTTTTCACATGGAAATGATAAGAAAAGAACCTCAGAGATACTTTTCTGCCATGGCAAATAATAAGAATAAATAATGAGGACTGATATAAAGCAATGTGATTTAAAGCAACAGGAGGTAATCATGTTTTCATACCCAAATCTCCTTTCCTTTAGAGTTCTTACTTAATTGGTTTGGAAAGAGCAGCTGAGCTGCACTGAATGATAACTTTGTGGTGAGCCGATTTGCAGGGAAGCCAAGTCTACAGTACCAATTTATAACAGTTCACTTGGACAGCCATCAAAAAACTCCATTTCCAATTCCTCAGGCTGTGGTTTTCCTCATCCAGTGCTTTTCATTGTTTACAATATTGGTGCTTAATAACCAATTCTAAAAATTCTAGGTCATGTTTAAGAATGTAATTATTTCAAATTATTTTAGGTAGAAAATGTATTTAGGCAAGACTCTCTAAGCTGCAAACATCTTATTCAAAAGAAATAACTTCAAAAGTCTTTTGTGCACTGCAATAGCTTGACTGTCATAAACTTGAGGATGTGGAAGACAGAAAATTAGAAAAAAATAGTTTTTTTCCTGAACACAGGTTAAGGTCAGCTGTGTCATTTAACATCAGTAGGAAGTGAAAATGCCATTTCCCTGTCCAGTAACCACTTCCTGCTCCCTCTCTGCCATGTTTCTTCATCTGTGTCCCACCAGCACAAGGTGAAGGATGTTCCTGCCACTTGTGACTGTAACTCATTAACTGGCCCTTGGGCAGAGGACTTGGGTTTCCAGACAGGAAATCAGCTGGAGCCTGCTTAGGGAAAAGATTCCTGCAGCCATCCTGCTTTTCCTTCAGTCTTCCTCAAGCCTCAGTGTATCTGGTTACTGTGTCTTCCTGATCTGTTTTCCCAAGCAGGTCAGAAGCCATTTCACAGCACTGGCCCCAGCTCAGCTGTCACCCATCACACAGCTCTGGCTCCATTTCTCATGCCAGGGCTCAGCCTGAAGCAGCAGCTGATGTCAGGTAGGCAGGGCAGTGACACACAAGGGACACTTCACAGCTGGATTTACCTGTGTTTTAAAAGTTTTTCACATTTAATGATTCTTGTAGGTTTGGGATGATTTTCACTTTTCTCTGGATAAAAGTCAAGGAAGGGCAAGTTCCAAAGCTTGTCAAGTGTCATCAACCTAGAACCTGAAGTTAGCAATGGATGAAAACCCAAGTCATGGAAATTTGGCAGCTTGCTGGAGCTAACAATGACAAGGTATGATATTTATTAATGAGCATCTCTAGTTTTTGGTCTGGGTCAAATAATTTTTTTCTTTCATGGCATTTAGTATTTCAACATAATTGACTTAACAAGGATCTGGAAAACTAAACACTATTTGGCTTCTCAGAATTGTAGGTTTACTATATTATGCTTGTAGTCTGCTTGAGAAAACAACCAGGGAAATTAATTTGGTTTTGGGTTTTTTTGTTTGTTTGTATTAAGAAATAGACATGCTTGCATCGCCAGCTTCTGCCACTCAGTGTTATTCTTAGACTCTATTCCCTCTCCCCTTTAGTTGTGCATTTCCAAGCTGAAGAGTTCTGGTCATGGGAAAACTTGGTCCTATTAACCACCATTCTTCACACCTTTTCCAGCTTGGCTTGATTGTCTTTAAACTGAGAGAAATCAGAACTGCATTTCACATTCAACATATTGCTATTTCATAGGCTGATGCATTGGTAAGGTTTTGCAAAAAAATTTGCAAAAATGTTGACTTTTCCTGACTCTTAAACTAAAATGATTCCACACATGTGTTTGTCCCAGATGAGTTTTCCAGCTTCCCAGGATGGGATATGGGACATGATGTTAGGAAAAGGAGCTCCTTAGATGAGAAGACTCTTCCCGCATGCCAAGGTGGACACTGTCTAGTGGCACACACTTTATCTTAGGCAAGAGCTGACAGAAAGAAGAGCAAACCTATGCAATCAATTTCTCATGATGGGGGAGTTGTAGTCTAGTGGAAAAAGCATTGTTCTAATGCCCAGGTGCCAATCCTGGTTTTGTTTATGGAATAACCTTTAGGAAATCCTCTCTCTGTATTTCAGCTTCCCCCTTAAGAGCATTTACTGCTCTCCTTGTCAAGCATTTGAAGGCCAATCGATGACAGAGTCTGTGGGCCTGCCAGGTTGCATTCCAGAGGCATCACAAGCACTTGCCAGCAACTCTTGTCATCATTCTGTGCTTTCTAACTGTAAGGAAGAGTTCCTTGATAAAACCTTTGTTCACCAATGTTACACCTGGGACTGCAGCTGACAGCTTGTTCTGGATATGAAACAGGAAAGCTCACAGCTTAGGAAAGCTTTTATAGGAATTGACTGAAGGGGAGTTAAGCACTTAGCTCATCTGTGGCCCCTCTCAAACACAAAAGCTTGTCCAAGGCCTATTTGTTCAAACAGATCTGCTGTTTTGGAAAACTCCCTGCACTACTAGGGAAACATGGATGACATTCCTAATACACAGATGTATTAAGAAATATATTAAGAAATGCATCCACTTTTGAGGATTTGGGAAACCTCTTACTTGTGTGCTAGCATAAGACTTTCTGATTTACTGGATTTTTTTGCTAAATGTCTTTAGTTGAAATAGGCAAAGATTTGATTTACCCAGTAAATGACTAGAACCATTTATGAAGCCATGGTCAAAATATTGTTTAAAAAAGGCAGAGCCGCCATTGAATCCTTAATAGGCTGAATATTTTCTGAACTTTTTTCCATATAAAATTATCTAGAAGTTCATGCTGAGCAGTGTACAATATAACAATAGCTATGAAATATTAAATGGCAAAGATTTGATTCATAGCTCTATTTTTCTTGTCTCTGTTACATTCGGGAGAAAATTCCTCAGATTTATTTCCTGGTGTTCACTTTGTAAACCACTCACATTGGTACAAAACAGAGACCACAGTGGCCCCGAATACATTTCTGTAATGTGAAAAGTAATTTGTGCAAAAATGCTTATTGATACTGACACCATTTAAAGATTAGATTGTTTCATTGCACTGCAGTTAATTTAAGATTCTCTGGATTTTTTTACACAATTTAATCCTTAGTGCTTTTTCTTACTTCCTTGACTTTTTGTATCCTTGGAACACTCTGAACAAGTTGCTACCTTTGCAAATAACTCTTTTATGGACAGTTTAGGTACCTATAAAAGCTTCCTGTTGTTTAATACCACCCCAGTGCATAAAATTGTCCAAAATTCTGGTCCTTGGTGTTTGCATTTACCTCCAACTTTTTGTTGTTTCAGCCTTAGACTGAAATTCTGTGATGGGCAATGGAAATCCCATGTCTTTTTGTAGTTGATTATGACATTTGCTTATTCAATACTTGAATATTTTGCATTCTTCTCTAACTAGATTCACTTCTAACCTGTAATCCAGAAGCAAGGTGTAACCCAGTGCTGCTTGAAGGGGGAGATAAACCCTTGTTTTGCCCACAGGGACTGCGGCAGTGAGATCCCATCTCTTCCCACTCTGTTCTTTCCCCTCAGTGTTCGGCTTGCCAGTGCTTTTGCCAGCCCAGTGACTACCTCATTAATCTGCTGTGGCTGTGTGACAAATTGTACCTTTTCCTACTGTTAACCTTTTGTCGTGTTATGTGACAATTTGATTCATGGAGATGTGTTAAGTGAAAATAAATTAGCCAGCCTGTCCCCAAAGTCATCACCATCATCTTTAGCCAAGTGGAAAATAACCCCCAAACCCTTAGAAGCCCAAAAGTCAATTGCTTCTGTATGCTGTTAATCCTGGCTTTTTTAATATGCTTTCAGTTAAATGTCCTAAAACAATTTATTTATAATTACACCCTGGAATCTGCCTGTACTTTGAAATCTGTGTGTTTGCACATACATCCTCTTCTTGAAATTTTATTTTTGGGGACAGCAGGTGGTAAGAGCACTACAAGCAGCAGGAATGTGCTAGCACAAGCCTCTTGCTGTGCAGCACATGATAGCACCCTGTCTAGCAAATGTTATGCAAAACATGAGAAAGGAAGAAGTATGATTTAATATTCTAATTGAAAGAAAGAAATTGCTCATTCAGAGCAAGATGATCTAATTTAGAATAATAAGGGTTATATGGAATTAATCACATCTAACTAAACCATGGTGCAGTAGCATTGTAGCAAGGTCACCAGTCACAACAGTATTAAAGAATGCTTAAATGATACCCAGCTTACAGCCCAAGAGCCTCATTAGCTCTCATGGGAGCCCCACATTGCTGGCTCTGGGATTTATCCTTGAATACCATGTGGATTGTTTGAAATAGAGTGGTCCACAGGGTATTTCATGAACTGATTTTGTTTTAATCCTTTCTGAAATATTGTGATTATCTTTTAATTAGGAAGGTGCTGCCAATCCAACCAAACGTGTGGGTGATGGAATGTTCTTGGATGTAAGAAAATCCCCTGGAGTTTAGAGGGACAAATTCAGCTGCTGCTCAAATCATGACAAAGCAGCCAACTCCCACATCAAAAAGGGTAGGAGTAGCCATTTCCTAAGGGCTTCCTAAATGGTGCTACCTTTCACTGAGACTTGTACTTGTTAAGCCATCAGATGGTTTTTGAAAATCTTGTATAGAAGTGGGATTCTTTTAATTACCTTCTCAGAGAAAGTGCAGATGAATCACAGTAGGAAGACTCTTATGTGAAAACAAGTCTGAGAGTGTAATTCTGATTTCATCAGAAAGGATAAGTGATATTTTATCTCCCTGTGGGCCACCTTCTTTTCACTCTATTTACTCTGAAAGCTCTTTTGTGGAAGGGAAACAATACTACCAAATTTTGCTAATACTTTGACGTTGATCTTTGCTAGTTATTTCTGTTGTGCTCTGTATTTCCAAGGTTTCTTATTCTATTCATCAGGTTTTTTTCCCCAAGTAATTTCTCAGCAATGCTCTCTTGCATGTGAAATAGTTATTTTTCCTTTATAAATGCACTGTAACTTGTAAAAGGATTTTTAAAAGGTTGCAAATATTAATCTAACATAGAAAAGAAATCATTACATGGAAGTGAATATGGCATCTTGTTTACCTGCTACTGATGGCATTTGGCCCAACAGGAGTTGTGATTTTCAAGTGTTTATGAAAGACAAGGGCAAACAGGGAGTCAGTCAATTGCTTTGCTCCAGAGCATGGGATATGCAGCCTTTAAAGCTTGTAAAACATACATTAACTACTTACCAGTATCTGTTCAGAAAGCAAAAGCCATTCTTGGAGATGCAGCAGCTATAAAGTGCAAAATCCACTATCCCAAAGCAAAATATGGATCATTGCCATGAAATTATCGATGCAAGGAGCCCCTAGCCAGGGCATAATGTGCTCTGACTCTATGATTCAGAAGGCTCAACAATTGCTTTATAAGCTATGTTATATTACACTAATATTATATTAAAACTATACTAAAGAGATACTAAAGAAAAACCTGTGACTGTCTGGAGACAGTCTCAACACAGCTTTGACCTAACTGGCCAATCAATCCAAACAACCATCACCAGAACCCAAATATAAGTCACTCTTGGTAAACAATCTCCATAACACATTGCACGTGTGCCAAGCTACAGGAGCAGCAAGTAGAGAAAAGAATTGTTTCCCAGGAAAAATCCTGGGAGAGAGAATTATGTCTCTCTCTGTCCAGAGAATGTGTATTCCACACAAAATTGCCAGCAGTAAACAGTCCTGAGCTCTCCTGCAGATCTCAAGCTCTTCTGGTGAACTTTTCAAAAGATTATTGGTGAATCAATGTTTTCACTTGGCCAGAAGGTAAAATTCTGCTGTGTTGCTTACAGAAGTTTAATGAGCTCGTTTCACCTTTTAAAGTATATTTGCTAACAGGGATTTCTCTTTCAGAAATAATTTAGAGTCATTTGTATCACTGAATACCTGACTTAGAGAACTGCAGCATTATATTCTTTAGAAAAGAACCTACCCCAAGGTGTATTTGATATGTGAAAATGAGAGACTGAAATTCTGTCACACAGCCATTATAGGTGAAAATTGCTGAACTCTCTAGTTTACAACATGAAATTCGTGATTAGAAATAGAAACATTTAAAATTGAGAGCATCACTGTATGATAATCGTCATATCACAGTATTTTAATAATGATACACCAAATCCTAATGGTAACCTAAATTTTAAATTCTGATAACAGTTCTCATAAGTGCAGCTTCTCTTTTCAATCCCTCTAACACCATATTTTGCATGTCCCTGTGGAGGCTTAGAGCCAAAGGCTCCCTCAATTTTAAGCTGACATCTAGAACTGAATCAGTTTGTTTATGCTAAGTAGGTCTCTACTTGAGAAGGAAAAGATCCAAGTCACGGCAGTACAGATATTTAACACCATATTTTGCAAATGACAAAACTTGGTATTAGCATCAATAGAAAGGAAGAAAATGAGACTTGGACTAGCAGAAAATGAAATTACTGTTATATTTTATTTCTTGAATGATAATTTGGAAATGACGGAGTCTGCTCTTGGATGGAAAAAATAATTCCAGTGCAAGATAAATAGAATGGCAACAGCTAAAAGCTGTGCCAGGTAATTGGCCGTTTACAATTAGGTAAGGCTTTGTGTGACAGTCAACCAAAGTCTTAAAATTGCTACAAAAATGGTTACCTGAAGTGACAGAACAAGCAAGGGGTATTCAGACTTGCTAATATATTTGGAGATGAAAGATTTTACATGAAAGGAGTAGCTCTTGCAAACCTTTTGCTGTAAGTGCAAATGAGATTTATAGGAGGATTAGAACTGATTTTTGGGCTCAAGTCATCTGGAAATCATTGAAGGAAATGAAAATGACATGAGGGCTACAAGGAGTGAGGATATTTGCAACATGGTGCTGTTGCCATTGTCTCCTGATGCTCTGAGAACAGCAGAAATAGATTTGTGGCTGGCCAGGGAGAACGCTGCTTGCTGTGGGACTTGTGATTATTCCTAACAAAAGGGACTGGGCCAGGTGTAGGCTTGGTATTAAATCAGAAGATGAGGAAATTTAATTTCATCTCTAGGCAAACTGTGGCAGTTGATAACTGGTGGCAAAAATAGCTGGTTTTCTGTGTGGGTGGATAGAAGAGAATACCAATTGGAATTGTCTATGGAAATAAAAAAGTTTAGTGAATTGAGGATGGATGAACTGATGCTCAGCACAAGGAAGGAACTTAAAAATCCAATCAATATACAACTTAGTATTTTGGCATGTATATCAAATGCTACTTGCACATCATGACTAGATATTTTTTTTAAAATTAAACTCACTCTTCAAAAAAACCCCAAACCATCACAAGTTAAATATTTTATATGTCATTTTTTAAAGTTGTAAAAATATTGACCATTTTCTTGTTTTACTTCATCTGCATGAGGAAAGGGAATAGGGGAGAAAAGGAAGGAAAATCGAAAAAGCAACTACATTAAATTACTTCCTTTGAGCATTGTGCTTGCTGCAGCTTATTTTTGATTCCACAAGTTCACTAAACATTGTTGAGATGACAAATAGCAGGAATCAAAGTGTCTAAAAGAATAAGTCCTAGTCCAGCACAGACTCTGTTTAAAAAAGTGTTCTTTGCAGTAGGAAGAAAACCCAAGGAACAAGCCCAAGAGAAGGCTGTCAGAAGGTGGGGTCAAAGTAAGTGGAGGGAAGTGTCACATGCACCAGGAGCTATGAGAAATGTGCTCCTTTTGAGGGAAGGGAACAGTTTCTCAAGGTGATTTAAGAAGGCTCTTGCTCAATGAACCAATGTCCATGCCAGCTACACAATTTGGGATAGAAACTGTAAATCAAATAATGTCAGAACAGCCTGAGCAGCAAAGTCTTGGTTTGGGTAAGTAAGAGCCTGCACTGGACTGAGGGGCTACTTTTTCTCTAAGCCATCAAGTGAGTCTCTGTGTTAGTTCTTCACACGTGTCACAGTGGCAGGCTCCCACAGGGAATTGTTGGAGTACCTGCAGCCTGGTGAGGCTGGGCTTCCCAGGCTAAAACAGAGACCAGTTGATGTATGCAGCTCTCTGGTGTTTAATTGCTGCATGACCAGCAAGCCCTATAAGGTTTGTGTCCTCCACCCCACCATGCACACCCTGTGCATTAATATCACTGACAGAAGGGCCTGGGTGATAAAGCTCGGTGGGGACCCCTAAATCTAGAGGTGCAGAGACACGAGGCTTCACAAGAAGAAATATTAGCAGCCAGCAGTGTTTATCAGCACAGCCACACAGTGGGAGACAAAACATTAGGAGTTACGCCGATGTGCTCAAGTTAACAAAATTTATTTTCTGTTCAGCCACTCCAACATACTTTGCAACTGTGTGCTCCTCTGCTTTAGGGATTGATGCTTCTCTTCATAAATACTACTTTGTGGAAGCTGCCTGTCTTCACAAGTGATGGAAAGTAAACCTTGCATGAAGATGAGGCAATAGCCAAAATTAAGTATACACTGGTAAGAGCAACTTTGAGCTGTATCCTTAGATACCAAGTAAGATTCTAGCCCAATTAGTGTTGAGTTTTCTCTTTTCCAAGTTAATTTACAGTTTGGTTAAGTGTATAAAATCATATAAATCTAAAGTTGAAGTTTTAGCCTCAGTGCTCTCTCCAAACATGTATGCTCAATAACAGCAAATGCTTTATCTAAATTTGTGTTTCAGAGGCTGCTTTGACAATTTTAAGAGGCACTGTAGTTCTGACTTAGTCTAAAATTACCTAATGATGATGGTAAGCTGTTCCATTGCTTTAGAGACTCATCCTAGAGGCTGTGGTACTGATCTGGATTGGAGGGGAGTTCATCCCCAAGGTATCTGCCAGAGGATCCAAGGCCAGGAAGGGTTACTAATCATTAGTTGCAGTGGCTGTTTAGAAGTTGGTACCATGGATCTGAATTGCTTCTTCCAAAGTATTTTCATGTGTCAAGAGAAGCAAAGAGGAGGAGAAAAGGGGTTCTTTTTTAATTTTGCCATCTGTTTTGCGTGATTAGACAGCATGAGTAGAGATTTGGTAGGGGTGAAAATGTGTTTTAAAATTTCTGGTTTAGGAATATGCAGTAAGTATGTGCTTTATCAGAGTTCCAAATGTCTGCTGTTCACAGTTTCTACAAACTTCATGATCAGTTGTCAAAACTTATGCAAAACTGTGAAGGCACATTCGTTGTTGTCACCCTTTTTTTACAGCTGCCAGACATGGATCTCTCTGCGTGCTGTTGGAAGGGAAACAGAGTGCAAGTACGGCTTCCTTCCTCTCTGTCAGAGAAAAGGTCCCTCACTGACTAACAGATTTCTCAGTCTGCAGAAAATCCACAGCGTCTTTTGAATGAGAAGTGTCATGCAGATAAATCACATAGGCAAAAAACAAATTAGCACATGGTGGCACGAAGCAATCAATGAGTGGTTCTGATACAAGTGCAGTCTGGTACAACACACATGTCACACCTTTCTGTGCTTATCAGCCTGTCAGTTTGTGACTAAAGAATATGCAATCCTTCTGAAGCCAAAGGAGAATTATCCAAGATTTGATCTGTGTTAAAATTGCAAGTTTTTTCCACTGGGATTCTAGGCACAGAAGTAAAGTATTTCTAGTCAGTTAATTAGTAGGAGGCTTTTTCTTTTTTTTTTTGCAACTAAGAATAATGAGAAATGCATCGTTTCCATATAATCAATTATTTACCAGAAGATTTTGGGCTTTTTCAAACCCTGTTTTATATTTATAAATGCATCAGTTTAATAAATAATTGTCAAAGGAACATAACAGTGCTTGTAATTTATTATTATCATGTACAGGCTACTAAAAATTTAGAGCAGAGATTAATTTGTTATTGCAGATTATGTAAGGGTATGACCTGTGTCCTGTTGTTACAAATATCAGCACTCCATAGACTTCAGTGGTACCAGAAGTGCATTTGGAGGTTGCTGATAAGAATTTGGAAATATCATCATTAAAATCTGAAAGCAGTCATGCAGGACAAATCAAGGTATGTGTATATGTACATATTTTGATGAGCAAGGAAGTTGCTCAAATCTTTGACGTAGGAGTGTCAGTTAGGGAAAACGAACCCCTTTTGTTTGACAAAGCATTTTTATCCCTTTTTGGTTAAGAAGAATTACACAGCCTCTCTTTCCAGTTCTGGACAAAACATTTTTACATGGCTGGTGATTTCACCATGTGGGGAGTCAGGGCAGCCCCACACGGCTCTGCTTTGTGGCTGCATCAAAAGCTGGAGCAGCGAGTGCAGGATAAGGCAGAACATGAGGTGCTGCCCTGAAGAGTAAACACTTTGCACAACCTGCCAATTATTTGTGGCCCAGGGAAGCAGAGAAGTCATTTCAGTAATTTCAACAGGTTTGAGATGAGGTCACCTTTTGTAACTCAACCCTTTTAACTCCAAATACAATTTAATTCAAGTCAAGGAGTGGGGAAATGCAGTTAACAGTGATTTTCCCTACAACCTGTGTGATGTCTCTGCTTTTATTGTTTCAGCTAAGAGGATGGATAATGCTCAAAGAAAATGAAAGCTTCTGTAAATCCTACTTTTATCTTCTCCATGTAGGTAAGTACTGACAAGAAAAGTTATCTGTAAAATGATCTGCTTTGTGCCTTTGTTTGCCTGCAAAAAATCCAGCTAAACCTGCACTAGATGCAATGGCACCCTTCCATTGCCTACAGCTTCAAAATTTGTTTGTGTTCTCTGGAATAACCATTCAGATGTTGTTCATTTTTAATGCTGTTTGATTACTTGTAATGAGCAATCATAGCAATAAAATAAGGATATATGAAAAAACTAATGTCCACGCTAACCATAAAGTCAGGCTATATCTGCACTATTTAGGTGAGAGCTTATTCCCATTTATTTGTTCCTGACACACTTGGATGCTTTTTACAATGAACAGCACAACACTGCAGTCCAGGATGACAGACTGGCCTCCAGGTTTGGCCCTTTTCTCTGACAGGAATGAAATCTGCAGGAACACATCTGGCTTGTGCTAACAGAAGAGCTCCCAAATGAGGGTGCTGTTACCAGCACAAAGTGGAGGGGGAAGAGGGAAAAGAAAGAAGCACAGGGAAGGATTTGTGAACAGAGGACATGAAGGAGGCTTCAGGCTGTACCTGGTGTAGTTAAGGGAAAGTGCTGGGAAAATTGATTTCAAGAGAAGACTGTCTGTGTGATACAGAGCATAAGCTCAGCAGGATCATGATGGGAATAAAAGACCAACTTTTCCAGCCAAGAAGGCAGGCTAAGGAAATGTGAAAGAGGCTGTCAGTATCTGAGTCAGTCTAATGAGCATTTGCTTTCCAGAACAAGACTTAGAAGGTCTGTCAGAGACAGACCCCAATGGCATTAATCTCAAGAGGAAAATAGCAATGCTGCACCCAAGGAAACTGACATCTCCTCTCAGCATGGGATAATAAAGTCAGTCTTTGCCATGGACCTACACCCAGAGAGAGTGAGGGCTGTCAGCACGTGGAGGACTGAAGCAGCACAGGTTAGTGCAGGCATTGGAACTTCTCTCCATTGATTTCCACTTAACAGAATTTCTTTTTTTTTTTTTTTTCAAAGATGACACAAAATACCTTTGGTATTGTTGAACATATTTTTTTTGCTGAAAATGAATTGGTGGTGAAATCTTTCTTCAATTTTCCTTGGCATCCCAGAAACACTATAAAAAAACAGCTTTGGCTAGACTTTTCTTCATTCTTTTCTAGAGGTTCACTTGTACAGGAAAATTATGTACTCATAATTTAGCATCCGTTTAATACAAAATGTAATTTTGCAGCATTCTCCTTGGTGATGTGACTTCCCTATGAAACATCTATTTCTGTGAGGGTGGGAAGTGTTGCCAGACAGGCTCTCATATTGTTATTGCCTTCTCTGAGTACTTTTTGGTAATTTCTTATGTGACTGATTAAAGCAAATTGCTGCTATTCAATCTACTACCTTACAAAGGGGATATTACCTGTGATAGTGAGAAAGCTGTACTGGGCAATTTAAATTAGACTGGAAGAGAAATCAATGCCTATTTTTAACTTGGTCCCTCTGTTAGACATTAGCCATTATTATTATTCATATTTAAACTGCAGAGTCTTCTAATTTTTTTTTTGAAGTCACTTAGCTGAATGCCCCTTACTAGCCTTTATGATCTTACCTGCATTGCTTTGCCAGCCAGGTTGTGTGGGATGAAATCCGGTCACATCTCCCTTGGCAAGAGTGGTTGTACTGCTGAGAAAGGGGCCTTCAGGAGCCTCCTGTCCTCTCAGTGAAGCGTAGAGAACTTTTCTGTTTTAGATTTGGGGAGTTGTTTCAGTGTTTTGGGAGTGGCGTTGGCACAAAGGGGGCTGGCAGGGCAGATAAAATCCCTACGCGTGTCTTGTTTGGGATGGGCATGAATCAGCACCAGCGGGACCTGCTGTGGGTGGCATGAGCCTCCCCTCACACAAGAGGCCATGTTCCCCACAGCATCATCTCTTTCCTTTCCCGTTCAGCCTGATCCGAGCGTGAGGAGAGGCTGATATGGTAGTGCCAGCACCCACCTTGAGCATTGTGAGCCTGGGCTGGGGAGACACCAGCGAATGGGATGCAATGCTGTGAGGGGGCAGCTCTGAGGGGGTCCCAGCGCTGTGAGGGGAGGTTGTGAAGGAGTCCCAGCGCTGTGATGGTTTGTGAAAGAGCGGCGCAGCTGTGAGGGGGGGATCCCAGCGCTGTGAGGGCTTGTGAGAGAGCGGCGCTGCTGTGAGGGGGGGGGAATCCCAGCGCTGTGAGGGCTTGTGAGAGAGCGGCGCTGCTGTGAGGGGCGGCGATCTGAGGGGCTCCCCGCGCGCTCCCCGCTCACAGCAGCCGCCTCGCGCCCGTCCCGCTCCACAGCGCTGGGGCCGGGGCGAGCGCGCACCCCGCGCTGATTGGCTGCCGCTCCCGCCGCGGCCACGGGCGGCGCCGCCGCTCCAAGTTTGTGTCCGGGCGGAGCCGCCGCCGCCCGCGGGCTGCTCCCGGTCCGCTCCCGGCCCTGCGCGCTCCCTTCGCCGCCGCCACAGGGGCAGTGGTCCGGCCATGGCGGGGCCCGGGCGGCGGCGCTGAGACGGCGGAGGGTGGGGTGTCGGTCCCAGAGCGGGCGCCATGCGGTCCCTGAACATCACCCCGGAGCAGTTCGCGCAGCTCCTGCGGGACAACAATGTGACGCGGGAGCAGTTCATTGCTCTCTATGGGCTGCAGCCGCTGGTGTACATCCCGGAGCTGCCGGGGCGCACCAAGATAGCCTTCGTCCTCATCTGCGTTCTCATCTTCGCCCTGGCACTCTTCGGCAACTGCTTGGTGCTCTACGTGGTGACCCGCAGCAAAGCCATGAGGACCGTCACCAACATCTTCATCTGCTCCCTGGCGCTCAGCGACCTCTTCATCGCCTTCTTCTGCGTGCCCTTCACCATGCTGCAGAACATCTCCTCCAACTGGCTGGGCGGTGAGTGCCGGGGCCGGGCCGCCGCTCCCGGGCTGGGCTGCGGGGCGGGAGCCGAGACCGGCGTTCCCCGTTCCCCGTCTCTGAGGGACCCTTCCTTGCTGCCCTCAGCGAGGGACCCTTCCTGCCCTCAGTGAGGAGTGAGGGACCCTTCCTGCCCTCAGTGAGGAGTGAGGGACCCTTCCCCTTCCCGCTCCCTGTGAGGATTGCCCTCTCCATCCCTCCCTCGGGTTATGTTCAAATAACCCAGTGCCCTTTCCGCCTTGTATTCCTTTAAAGTTGCGGTGTGCGTGTGGGAAGCGGTTCGTTGTGTGGAGTCTTGCCGTACTACTTTCTCTCCTTTTTTTTCCCCTTCATTTTATTGCTAAGTAATGAAATCTGTCTGGCAAGTGAGGTGTCAATCTTTATGCAGCTTAAGTTCCTCTGACAGCTGTCAACTCGGAGACAGTCCTCCTTAACATTTTGTGAGGAAAAAGAATGTCCTTGAAGGAACAAGTGACTGGGAGAATGTGTAGAATTTATGCAGAAATAATGCATCTTTAAATTTTTTTAAAATTCTTTTTTATTCTTGGGAGCTCTGTTGTATCCTGTTGATGTGAAGAACCTTTTGGCAAAGTTTCCCTGATACCTGAAAGAAGGATTTTTTTTTTCCTTTCCTATGCATCCCAGTTCCAAAGCAGTAAAGAGCAAGCAGAGAAAGGTGCAGTAGAATTGTATATGGTATTTATTTTTTTGGTTTTCTTTTCTTTAAACAGTGTTTGACAATTATAAGTGGAAAAATAAAAGGAGTGGTTTTGCAGCAAATAGCAGACAGCATCTTGTACAACCACAAATTGAAATATTTTTTTCACAATATTTTGGAGTGATCACTAAAGATGTTGATCAAGTGACACGTTGATGCTTCAGTTTCCAAGGCTTACTGTGTTTCTGTTGTTTGGAGACAACAGTGAAGATTGTCATAACATGGAGATTTAATTCCATAACTTCCCACAGACTAGAATGTTTTGTGGGAATTGACAGGTCAGAGAAGATTTGGAGCACATGTGAGAAATGGGCTTTATTACAGAAACTTTAATGAGAAGTGATGAATCCAAAGCTCCTGGGACTACTGATAGTAAGGACAACTGTGCTTTTTTCTTATGAGCTGTTTTGAGGAAGATAAGGTTTGTGATTCTTCTCTCCTAAGGAAAGGTCTGATTTGTCAGCTTGACCAAATATCTGATCAGAATCAACTGAAGCCTCTGTGTGGGGTGAATTAGAGGAGATAGGGCATGGGCAGGTGGAACAGGTGGAAAAATATGTATGTCTTTATTTACACTCTGTTACTGGGGGTGCCCGACCGACATCTAGAAGCAATGAATGTAAAAGCTCTAGCATAGTTACAGCAAATCTCTTCAGATATTCAGTATTTGGGCAGCTAAAGTACACTGTTCTCTGGGGATTACTGTGTTTTTTGCCTGCTCTCTTTGCTGTGCTAGAGCATTTTCAGTGAACGCATAGGTCTTTTGATCTGGTGAAATCATTACCTTGAATTGACTCAGTATTGGGAGGACAGAATAAGTAATAGCATGGATTGGTGATGGGGGGGTATGAAGTAAAATTGAGGAAAACAAACACATGAACTGATGGTATCCCGAGGGTATCTGGTTCCTGATGTTGACATGGTGAAGTGTGAGTGGTGATTAAAGTTGTACTGTGAATCAGAGCCTGCCAGTCCTGGAGGAGTCTTTTCCTTGCTGGCTTAACTGGTTTAATGTGCCTTTTGCCTTTCATTTTGGAGTCTGAAAAAATCTTGTTCTCATCCACTGTAGTGCAAGATCCAAGTCTGTTATGAAAAAGGTGATTTCACTTGTGATGTATCCTTGGTGGATGAAGTGGTGCATCCTGAGACACTTGATGCTAGAAATTGATCCAGGAATCTGAGCCTTTAGTCACTTTCTGTCTTGATTTACTTGCATCACTAAAACAGGCGTCTGTACTAGGTGATGGGAACCGGGATGTGTATTTTTTGTACTTGTGCTCAGTTTAGAACAGGTTCTTTATTTCCATGCTTGCATATGTTTGTTGCTTCCCCTGCTGAAACCCACAGAAGCATGGGAGATGGGAGGAGAGGACTGCAAACACTGTAATGCAAACAAAAGAACTGCCACAGTTTCAGAGTAGCTGAAGCTGTGACTTTTTCCATAGTATTTTCACTTACACACTCTTAACTACACCTGCAGTTAAAAATGCCAGAGTGCCTCACTTTGCCTGATGATCAAGCAGCATTAGCACAGACCCTTTAACTCTTTTGGGTAACCATTGGAAGCAGCACCATATTGACTAAAAACAGATTTGAACTGGTCCTGCTTTTGATTCTCTGATGTCTCTAAGAATCTGTGTAGCTGTGTGAGTGTAATAGTGACAGCATATGATTTAATTTCCCAGTTTAAACTTTGCAGCTGAAATAGCTGTAATTTCATGGGAAGCTTTGAATGAAAATCCAGCATGCTTTCTTATTAATTGTCACGTGTCCAGCAGTGTGTTACCTCAGAACTTCCTGTACGTGTGAGCACACTTAAAATTCCTTGCTGAGGGATGAGAACTAAATCTTGCATCTATACCAAGAACTGATGTAAAACAATGCATTGCCCAGGTATGCAACACCCTTAGGGGTATCATCTGTGTGATGCTGACTGCCCCAAGTTACAAAATGTGAGAAAAATCAATTTACTCTGCTTCAGGTGAGGTGGAGAGAGCTCATTACAAGCTGTGGCAGAAATTCTAGTGCCAGGGCAAGATCAACAGCATTTTACCAGAGGAAGGAGCAATTTAACATTTATCAGAGAATGCTTTCAGGCTTTTACTTTTGTAACCCTGATGAAAGAAGTGATAATTTGAAATGACTAAATCACTGTTCCAGGCACAGTGTCCATAATGAAGGCATAAAATGCTTACAGGAGAGTCATTTACATTTGCAGTCTCTGAACTTGTTATTGTTGGGAAAACTATTCACTGCTTGAATAATCAATGCACTTTTTAGCAAGCAGTGTATAAGGATTACTTTTAGCCTCTTGAAAAAGAGAAGCAATTAGTTATTTTCATTCCCAATGTTCTGCTGCAAATGATTTTCTTTCCCAGTTGAAGGTGGCCAGTTTTAGGTGCTGAAGTGCTGTCTTGACTAGCAGTCCCTTGGAAGTGTTCTCTGAAAGCCTAACAGCGTGGGAATTTAATTATGAAAAAAAATTTTAAAATAAATTTAAAATAAAAAATAATTTAATTTTGATACATAGTCATATAGTCTGCAAACCATGTTCCAAACAGCCACATTTTTACCAGCTGGATTTTAACCAAGATTTAAGCTAGTAAAATCTTCTCTTTGTGTTAAGTCTGAACATGAATGTGAAAATTTGCTTGAAATGGTTTTAATGTATGTGTTTGACACAGCTGGGGTTTTGCCTATCTCAGTCTTATTTTAATTTCACTGTGTTTACTATGATGTAATAGCATAATTAATTTTTTTTCCTCAAATGTTATCATGTCTTCCTTATAATAAAATTTGCCACTTTTTTTCTCAGTTTTTTTCCATAACAGACGCTTGAGAATGGGAGTGTATCGATTTATTCTTGCTGCAGGTGAAGCCTGTTTCACACAAATGGATTAAATATTAAGTGAAATGTGCATGCACTCTTCTGAAATAATTACCTTATTTCACAGTAAATTTCATTTTCCATCTGTAAAGGCCTGTTAATGTTTGTAATTTGAAAAAAAAAAGTAATATAATTTCAAGTATTGAAAGATCTGGAGAAAGTCTCTAGTAATTATCTAAGCAGTTGGGAATGGCTGCTATAGATTTATAAATAAAACTGTGGGTTGAAAAGCCAAGAAGAGGCTTGATGTGAAGAACAGTCACTATTTTGCCAAGTACAAGGACTCAGGATTAAATCCCATTCAAACACAGTAAGGATGGTGGATGGATCTCAGGTGTGTTGATGTCAGAATTCCATTGAATTCTCCCAGGTGGCCCGGACATCCTAAAAAGTTTATTTTTTTCTCTTTTGCTCCTAAGTAAATCTGTTTTAAATACTTCTGTGAAGGAGGGGCGGCTTCCTTGCTCAACAGTCTTAACCTTGATGGATGTTTGAATTTCAAGGCACTTGAAGGTCTCATCATTTCAGATAATGGGAAGCATTTGTGTTGTGAGTTCCAATTCAGGGCAAGCACCAGAGCCCTGAAGGGATATTTTATTGTTAATAACAGTGACACCTAGAGACCCTGTGCATGGTGGCATGAGAAGCTTCAGGGAAGCTCAAGTTCTGTTCTGGTTTTACTTTTGATACACAGATGCTTTTTGACTAGCTTTTACCTATTACTCATTTGGAAAACCATGTTTCTTGTTTATAAAAAGACTCTGTGGCTGTTTTGCTGTGGCCTCCAAGTCCCCAAAATGTGTGCTGTGTGCCTCAGAGCAGGTGTTTGTATTCCAGCTAATGGAAAATATCCTTTTGCTTTCCATTTCTGGAAGTGCTAATGGCACTTGTCCAGCTCAGTAGGCTCAACCTGCAGGCATTTTGTAGACTTTTACTTTTAGCTACTTCTGTATAGTTTAAGTGCTTACTTTTTGTGTGTTGGTCTTCAAAAAGATAAATTTGAGGGGTTTTTTGCAGCCTTTTCTCCTGGGAGTTCAGCTCAAGGCATAGTGAGTGGTAGTCTGTGCTCTTTGACAGTGTGGTTGCTGGGAAGAAAATGAGAAGACATCTGTAAAAAAAAAACAATGGGCATCTGGGAATTTGAGAGTTCTCTCCCAGTTTGGGGTGTTCCCTTTGTTCTTTAGTAGCTAGGTACCAGCTGGAAATTCCACCAGACTGATGCTGAAAGTTAGTCTCATTTTGTTACTTGAGTAATAGTGATACTGCTGTGCTTCCTAAGAATGCCCTGGGATGTTGGGACTTCAGTGGAGGAGTGGTGCATTACAGGGCAATCCTGTAAGGCAGGTTTAGTTCAAGTGGGTTTGAGTCTGGCCTTTTTCAAACTGTAAGAAATAGCCTATGGTGAAAGTTTGAGTTGGTTTTTTAGCTTTGTTTTGTGTTTGTTTGAATTTTTTTCAGTTTTCCTCCAGCTTCAGCACTCAGACCTGAACTTACTTCCTTAGTGAAACAGAAACTTAAACATTTCATTAACAAGTTTGGCTCTTCTGTTTATTTGTAGCAGGAGACCCTTCTAACTTAGTGATGCAAAAATGGAAAACCAGCTCTTTGGTCACATTGACCATTTGCTGTGTGCAGAGTAGGTAGGATTTGAGCTTGCTTTTGGTTTGATCTCACAACAGAAGTTGAAGCCCACTGGGTGAAGGATGTGAATTTGACAGAGTGGGTCTGGTGCTGCGTGTGCAGCACATTCTGTACTGGGTGTAGTGATAAGCTGATGAGGTGCTGAGTTAGTAAAATATCGTGTCTGTTTCATGAGACATTTCCTTAGGCATTACTGATGCCCAGGAAGGAGCAGGGGGAATTTTATTTTATAAATTTCAGTTGATAGAAGATGTGAGGATGTCTTGTCTTGCTCTCCCTGATGCTCTGGAAAAATACATATTGGGTATATGTATTTATGCAGCCCAATGCATCCTCAGCCATGCAGTTCCTACTGGCTAAATGCTAAGATTTCATGCAAGGAACTTGAAAAGGCTGCATGATGTGTTTTTATTCTGGTTTAAGCCAGATCTGTGTGCACATCCATCATGCTGCCGGTGTTGAATATGTGCTTGAAAGGTGCTTGATTTCCACCCATTGCTGTTTGTCTTCTCCTTCCCTTCGTGGAGCCACAGAAAAAGGGATTTTGGGGCAACTAGGATTGGCAAGACCAGTAGCAAACCAGTTCCCTCTTGTAAGCTGGAGTGGATTTTAGCCTGGCCCATCAAGCAGAAGTTGGTTTGTTCCCTTCATGGAAGGTAGGATTAAGTTTTCAGAGTTTTCTGTTTGTTTTCTCTTTTTTGTGCTGTTACTGCTTGAGGTGTCTGTAGCATCTTAAAGCCTGACTGAAAATTGGATCAGATACTTCTTAGGCTGTTTTGGGTTTATGGATTATATCTGAGTAAGGTATAAATAATAGTCTGGTAAGGACAAATAACCCTGACGGTTGCTGAAAAGAATAGCTAATACTGAACTGTAAGAGAGTGTAAGGGAACTCTGGAAGTACAGAGAAAATTATCTCAGGGTCAAAAAATGGGTAAAAGAGAAGTAGATTGGGAAGGGCATTAAAGTAAGATTTTTTAACAGAATTATTTATATGACTTTCTGAGATGGTTAGGACTTGAGAATGGGTAATGGAGAATGACTAATACATTCAAAATTGAATATGGACTTTGGAAAGCTGTGTCAGCAATAAAAGTTGAAGTTGCATAAACACAATAGGAACCTGTAGAACTTAGAAAATACAGGCAGGAAATTGCATTTGGATTGGAAAGTGGCACTGACATAAATTGGTAATCAGCAGAGAGGGAGACTTGGAGAACAGAAGGATGATGAAGGGGTTAAATTTTTCCTCTTACGCCTCCTCCTCTATAAATCTCATTTGACAGGATGATGCATTAAATACTGAAGTGTACAGATAGAGTGATATGGAAATGATCTCAGGGAATGTGTTTGCTACAGCAGAAAAGGTAAACTTTTAAACAGGTTACACTCAGACCTTCATAAACTGGAGAGTAGTCTGCCAAAATGAAAAAATAATAAATGGCTCTGTAACTGGAGGTGTTTGAAAACAGATGATGGAAGACTTGGTCAAAAGTGAAATAGGGGTAAGTGTCAGACTGGTGACACTTACAAGTGAATATGTCCTTAGAAATCTTGGCTTTGCAGGTGTCTACAACAAAGAATGGCTATGGAGAGCTGCATTTGACAAGTGGCTTAAATAGGTGACTCAGCAGTTTAGATGCTACAATAAATCTAACAGTCTTGGTCTGTTGTTTTTAGTAATGGAGTTAATAGCTGTTGCATGCCTTACTTTCCAATTATTGCAGGTGCCTTTGCTTGCAAGATGGTTCCATTTGTCCAGTCCACTGCTATTGTAACTGAGATTCTTACCATGACCTGCATTGCTGTGGAAAGACACCAGGGAATTGTGCATCCACTAAAAATGAAGTGGCAGTACACCAATAAAAGAGCTTTCACCATGCTTGGTAAGATTTTAGGCATCTCCAGTGATTGTGTGTGAGAAATGATCTTCAGTGTGGATCCACAGACGGCAGTGATATGACCAGTGATTCAGAGGCAGAGTTAATTGACCTTTATAAAATAGCTCAAGGATAGTGCCTACAAGTAAAGTATTCACTAGCCAAAGCTCTCACAAGGGACTTAGCATGTGAAGTCCAAAATGTACTTAACGAAGATGAACCTTTAGCTGCCTTTTTTTTTTTTAAAGAAAAGTTCAAAATGTGCAAGCACTGATTAAAAAGTGTCACGGGGAAATGACCCTTCCATTGTTACACAACGAGGTTTATTTAATGCTCCTTGTGCAGATTAAGTGCTTTTCCCTGTGGAATATCAATACATGGAGGTGGTTTGAGAGACAGACAACTGATGTCAAAAGAGCATGCTGTTATTGATGTGTTGACTGATGAATGCCTCGTAGAAAACTTTATTATTTGCTACAGTTTTCTACCTTGCCTGACTTTTCAAAGCTGTTAAGCTGTTCATAGCAAATCCTGCTTGTTGGACAAAGCATGAAAAAATGTCTTTGTTTACAGGCATAGTGTGGGTGCTGGCTCTCATTGTTGGGTCGCCCATGTGGTACGTGCAGCGCCTTGAGGTAAGTTAGGTCAGATGGGGGTTTGCTTATTGAACTCAGTCCTTGCTGCATCTTCCTCTACCTTTAGGTGAAATTGAATCAACTCCTGTGAGATTAGAGGGGGATAAGGGAGGGAGGTGGAGCTTTGGTTCTGTATGCCAGCCTGGGAAAGGCTGAGGATTAGAGCTTGCATGTACTAGTATGGGAGTAGTCATGGCTGCTCTCCCTAATTACATCAAAGAAGAGTTAATTACATCTGTGACTTCCACTGTGGATTTCTTTTGCACTGGCACACAGGAATAGAGGGCTAAGATTGTTGTTTCGGGATGACACAATGCTCCCCAACATCTGGAAGAGCTGTGCTTAGTTCAGAATTAATTAGCTGCTCATTATAGTTGATGAGTTACCACACACGTTTGGAGGTTAGGCAGAAGACTTAGCAGAATCTGCTGCTTGTGAATTTGAATGTTGATAATTTTCTTGTTTTCTCAAGTGGCTAATGTGAGGTTTCCATACATCCATCTTTACTTGCAAAGTGTGTAGCCAAGGTCTCCTTTGAAGTCCAAATCAGAGCATCTCCCTGCCTCTTTTTGTCAATTTGGATTGAACCAAGTATTTGATTGGACACGTGCTTTGTGTCCAAAGAGACTTTTGTCACTCTGAAAAATCTGTTGAATTTTGGTTGTTCCATTAAGAGCAAGGAATATCTGAATGTGCTTGGGATTTACACTTGGGATAAAACACCTTATTGACTCATCTTCTTTGCATTTGTTACAGGTTAAATATGACTTTCTATATGAAAAAGTGCATGTTTGTTGCTTGGAAGAATGGGCCAGTCCCATTTATCAGAAGATCTATACGACCTTTATTCTTGTTATACTCTTCCTTCTGCCTCTGATGCTGATGCTCTTTCTGTACACTAAAATTGGCTATGAACTCTGGATTAAGAAACGAGTGGGAGATGCTTCAGTTCTTCAAACCATTCATGGGAGTGAAATGTCTAAAATATCAAGGTTTGTAAGCAAAATGCACTTGGAACTTTGACTTCTAGGAAGCTTTATTCCTGACTTTTTTATTATTCCTTCTGAATAGAGTTGAAAATGCCTTGCAAGACATGCTACTGTCATGCTGCAAAGTGCTCTGCTGTCCCAAAAAAGAGAAATCAAGTGCTAGATTTATACGATGATGCATTTTTTCTTTCCAAGGGGATTGTGTACTTCTGAGCTTTCCTTGAGGGTTTTATTTGAATCTACAGCCATCAGAACCCAGTCACAGATGTAACTTGAAGAGAGATATGTAACTGCCAGCCAGTTCCCAGTGATTCAGTGTGGAATTCTTGGTGCAATTTCAGGAAGAAGAAGCGAGCAATTGTTATGATGGTGACAGTGGTGTTTCTCTTTGCAGTCTGTTGGGCCCCTTTCCATGTGATTCACATGATGATGGAGTACAGTGAGTACCTGCCATATCTCATAGAATGAAGTCTGGAGTTTTGGGGTTTTTATTAGTTAATGGGACTTCAGATTGTGAAAAGCTAATGATGCTACAGCATTCAGCTCTGAAATACCTTCAGATAGCAAAGGTTGATGTCCTGCTTTAAGGAAAACCAGGAGTGTTAGAGGGGTGAGCCTGTCTGTATAGGTTCTTTTTCTTACCATGTCTATTATGTTGCCCTCATTTGCTGAAAGGCCAAAAGGGCTTGGCTGGAAGGTAAAAGTTATTTCTGAGCATAAAACATCTTGAAGTTTTTAATTATATTTAATTTAACTTTACTGTTTTGAGTTACACTTACAATGAAATATTTATCCCTTTTATTGTGGTAGGCATATTGGAAATATAAATACTGGACATCACAGTGATGATATCCAATGAATCCAGCTAGAGCTTTTCAGTGCTCTCTGCTGAAAACTGGCTTGGAAAGGCCCTCAATGCTTTTGTGTTGGCTTTTTTGCTATTTGCCTTATTCTCTGGGGTCTTGCACTGTTCATCTCCCACCTCCTCCATGGGTACTCGAGCAGCCTATGAGCAGGAACAAGAGGAATTTTTCACTAGTTGTACTCTACTTGCTCAAGGCAAGTAGTGTTCCTTTGTCTTCTGTCACAAAAAAGATTGTAGCAGATAAATCAATAGTTCAGCCAGTCAGCTTTTTTGGCTCATAAATTTTCTTTCTTTTGATTCTGTTGCTGTCTACATACAAAGCAGAACTGTGTGAAAGATCTTGATTTTATCTTGTTGAGAAAACTCAATTACTAATGTTAAGAGCTTCCAGCATGGGTTTTTGTTGATTTTAAACAAAAACATCTAATGCCAAACTGGATATAAACAGACTAAGTAGTAAGCATTTATGACCTTCTTTACTTAGAACATATTTCTCTTCTTCTCTGCAGGTAATTTTGAGAAGGAGTATGATGATGTGACAATCAAAATGATTTTTGCAATTGTCCAGATAATAGGATTCTTCAATTCTATTTGTAACCCTATTGTGTATGCTTTCATGAATGAGAACTTCAAGAAAAATTTTCTGTCTGCCCTCTGCTTCTGCATTATGAAAGACAACACATCCCCAAGCAGGCAGCTTGGGAACTCAGGAATGACCATGAGGAGGAAAAAGCCAAGTGCATCTCAGAAAGATCCCACGGATTTGGACGAAGGCAGGAGGGAGGCATTCAGTGATGGCAACATCGAGGTCAAGTTCTGTGATCAGCCAGCTTCCAAAAGGAATTTGAAAAGGCACCTGGTCCTGTTCAGCTCTGAGCTGACTGTGCACTCTGCAGTAGGAAATGGACAGTAGCATCACAAGGGGGTTGGGAATGGAGATGTTGTTCTCTTTATGTTCATCTCAATAAGCCATTTAAAAGAGTTTGCTGCTTTGCATGCTGAAATGAGGGGGGAAGATGATGTGTGGACTCTAATAATTTTGGGGTAGTGACTGAGAAAATGTAATATTTATTTTATAATTATGAGGAGTAAGACTTTTGAAATGAACATTACTGTGTGATTTCCAGGAGAAAAAAATTGCTTCCTGACCTAATTTAGGGCTTGTTTGCCCTCTGCTTTAGATAAACCAAACAACTGCTGCTTGCTCCATTTATTGTGTGTCTGGACTGTGCACAGCTGAATGCATGGAGACAGGAACTGTGGAGAGCATGTGCACCTTTTTGGGACAGCTGACATGGGGATGACATTGTAAGATCTACTTTCTGCATCTTTGAGAACAGAGCAGCTTCAGAGCTGAGTTCAGGAAAGATGGAGACTGAAATGCAGTTCCATTTTAGAAAAAAAAGGGAATATGAAAGAGTTATCCAGAACATGACTCTGAAGAGGTTTAAGGTTTAAACTTTACATGCATGTTCAGATTTGTTAGCAGGAAGCATATTAGTCAATGCATGCATAATTACTGTGCTGTTTACAGGTTCATTCCTGGGTACAAATTTCAATGCCATTTTGCTGCCCTGCAAACTGCATTGTTCTGCTGGAAAATGGAGCGGCTGGAAAAGTGCTGTACAAGAGAGTGCAGATGCAGGAGGTGTGGTCTGTAGAGTAAAACTGCACTGAACTTCCAGTCATGCTTGGGCATGTGACTCTCAGGTTGAAAGGGCGTTGTTGCCATTTTCTGGAGGGTTACAGGGGCCTGATCCAGAGCCTGTTGGGACTTCATGGAAGACTGTTAATGGAATACCATGATCTTTTGACCAGACACTTCTCTGAGGACATGCTTGTATTTTTGTCTGTCCATCATCTTCAAAGGGGATTAGTTGCTGTCTGACAGCTGGGCCAGTGCTTTGTTATTTTAGGCTTCATACTAAGTGAGGTTGATATTCTTACAAATTCTAAATGTTTTTGCTCTCAGTGGGCCAAACTGCAAAATTGCCAAGGTATGTTTGCAAGTGTGGGACTGGGGGGAGGTGAGTGTGATCTGAACTGGTACACTGGGATCTGGTACACTGAGATTCCATAAATGAGGCCTTGAAATTCAGAATTTCCCACTCCAGCTGAGATTAGGTTGGATCCTTTAGCAGCCTGTAAAATGTCAGTGCTCTCTTCTGTCACCCCTTGCCTCACCTATGGGACATTGGTGCTGCCTTGGCAGTCAATTTAAGATTCTTTTACATTGCTACTTTAATTTCATTGTAAATGAAAACGTAGAGTAAAATATCCTTGTATAATTTGGATGTCATCTCATCCTTCTGTAGTGTCTACAGATTGCAATGGGTTTGTGACACACTTTGTTCACATATGTATTTTTTATATTCTATTTGATACACTCCTGTGCAATGACTGAAAGCTCCTGACTGTCCTGAGGGCCAGGAATTAAGTTTATCGGGTTATCATCATAGTTTTCCTCAGCAGATGTAAAGTTCAACTGTCTGATGGTGAGAACTATGTGTTTGGATAGAATCTGTGACTGAAAACTGATTTATTTTAAGCTATTTATTTATTTGCACTGCTAATTTCAGTGGCAGATTTTAACAAGCATTTAACCAGAACTTCCAAGTATCTTATGTTTTTGTTTTGTCTTCCCTGCTTCTGTTGTCTCATAAAACGTTGTGTCAATGAATAACTGCTGTAGTATTAATTTTATTTTCATTAAAGTTCCTTTATGGCTTTGTTGGTGCCGTTTTGCACTAGGGATATCTGCTGTAAACTTCACTTTGAGTCTCTCTTTTTTTGAAGATTGATGTGAGCTTATCCTTGCCTCTTTAGTGATTAAATTCCAGTCCTGTTACAGGTGCCAGCTGCTCCTGTGATCCTGAGAGCTGTGATTTAAAGGACTTTACAGAATAAGGTGAGAAAGAAAAAGAATAGTCCAGTGTCTTGGTAGAAGAGAAGTGATAAATATTTCAGCATAGATGTATGGGGCTATGGTTAGATAAAATAGAAACTAAAATAATATAAAAGACTGTTCTTATACTGTTCTTAATTATATTATTTGTGCATTTTTGACAGAGTAGTTGTCTTGAAGCCAGGTAATCTTGTCCTGGCTGCAGGGAATAAATGACAATAAAAGATCCATTATTGGCATAAGCACCACCAGGATTTTGCCCATTGTTTTTTAGATCTGTCAGAGCTTCAGCTTTGATTGAGCCAACCAAACCAGCTGTGCTGTTGAAGAGTTTCAGTTTCAGCCTGGTTAACCTATCCCTGGCAGTGCTTGTACCCTGTGTGTGGCTGTAACTGACTGCTTCAAACCAGGCAAAGCCCTGCTGTCCCTCAGCCTGCCTGGGCTTATTTCCATCTTCCAGTAACTGCATGGTTCCTCTGAGCACAAAAATATTCCTGGCTAATGAATTTTTCAGAGAACAGGAAAAAATAACCACTCTCATTTCCCTAAACTGAGAATATTTATTGAAGCTGTTGTGTTCTTTGAGGGAAAATGTTTTGTCTTGTTTTTTATTATTTTAGTTATGAATTACTTACAATTTCTTTGATAAAATTGAAGAGAAACTTCTTTTATTCTCAGCTGCAAGGGGCTAAGCCTTTAAGTTGCAGTGAGATGATGCCAGGGACTGACAGGCTGATGAAGACAGGAGCCTGAAAGGACACATTCAACTGAACAGACACTCTGGAAATTGAATGGATGAGGAAAAAGTGTCAGATGTGTCAGCTTGTTCAACTGATACCAGAGTATTAACAAGGAAAACAGTGAGTAGAAGGGAGTGAACCCTCTCAGTAATTGCTGAGTAGCAATTGAAAAAATATCCACTATCGGCCTGTTCCAAGGAATAACCAATTGCCAATGACTGCCAAAGCAGCGGAGATGTGTGATGTGCCTGCACCCAGGGAGTAAGTACAGAAATTCTCAGCCTGGAGATGTGTTAGCCCTGTCTGTGTGCTGATGGCAGGATTAGCTCATGAGCAGTGCTTGCTTGTGCTTTTGGCAGAGGCCATTGAAACAAGTGATCCAGCAGAGGGAAAGGGACACCTGAGAAATCAGAGAAATATATTGCAGAGGAGACCCTAGATTATTATTGCTAAGGAAAAAAAATAATAATAAGGAATAAGTAAAGGAAAGGAAAAAAAATTATAATAAGGAATAAGTAGAGGAAAGGATTTAGTAGAGCTGTTGACTTGGAGAGATGGGAGAGGAAGATAATCATGGCAAGCTATATTTTTGTATTTTATATATCAATGTTTTTATATCTATTAGAGTTGATCTGAGTGTTAGGAAAGTTGGGAGAGTTTAGGCATTTTATTCAGAGAGCAGCTCAGTGAACAGAACAGCATCTCATTGCACAGGGCAAAAGGCTGGGAAGAGTGGAACCTGCCCTCTTGGTGCCTCTCCAGGTGGGAGCAGTGGAAGGGACCAGGAGCTTCAGCGGCCTGAGGAGGAGACAGGTAAATGTGCATTTAATGCACAGTGAAGGGGTTAGATTTTGTATATCCCTTCAGAAACACTGACATAAGTCTCTGTATTTCTGTCTGTACTCCAAGTCCTGCTTCACGAACCCTCAGATCTGGCTTCCAGGAGTACTGCTCCATGTTCAAGCCATCATGAGCTTCTTCTGTTGACACTCCAGTGAAGCTGATGAATTGTGAAGTTACTTTAAATGTACTGGTGTAGTTTGAGATGAAGGCTCACACGCTGGTTTATTATCAGGGTGAAATCTCCCCCCAGCTCCTCATGCACATCAGTACAACAAAACCTGCTCAGTCAAAAGCAGTAAAACCTGGTTCCTTTAATTCCAAAAAATACAGACTCACAGCCCTACAAGTTAGGCTCACACAATGTTTGTTTTGCTACAAAAGTGCTGTCCTCCAAGCCAGGGTTATTTTTGAGAAGGTTTAAGGGTATTTGTATATACTTTATGCATTCATGAAAGAAGAGATCTTGTAGAGACACAAACAAACTTCTACAAATTGTATCTCTGCCCTGTAGGGTGCTTAAAACACCAACCAAGACTTGAAAAGATGTTGCCTGAAAAAGGTTGAATTTTGTTTTTCAACCTCCTGTGGAGGAATACAAAGCTTTCTATGAAAGGCTCTTATTTCCTTGCATTTTCCTTTTTTTTTTTCCCCCACAAAGCAGAAGCTTCTGCTCATTCTTTGGTGAAATAATCATAAAACCTTTTCCCCAAACATATTGTGGAATATATTCAGTTTATCATAGGGACACTGTCCCAAAATTATATGTGCTTGCATTGAAAAGCTTTTTTCCATTAGCACTTCTTAGATGAAAATGTCTATTTTTTTAACCTTCTGTTGAAATCTCTTGCCAGCATTCTAACTTTTATTTGCTCTTTCCAATGCCATAACTAATTTTTTCTAAGTTCATTTCACCAGGGTTTCTCAGGACTCACTCTCCTCAGGTGAATTTACTGTTCCCTTGAACGTGGTCCTTTTTTTCTCTATCTCTAATCTTTTCCATGCTTTATTAAATTGTATGGTCTTACACCATCTTTCCCCATGTTCCTGGGCAAAGCCTTAATTAATTGATTTAAAATTTATGGCACAGTCTCCATAAATCTCTTGTTGCATCTTGGAAATTCATAAGAAAGCTTTCAGGCTTTTTCAGTGCTCCGGGATCTGATTTGTAAATCCATTTCATTTTCCCATCTGAAACAGCCATCTTTCCTATTTGCATTTATGCCACCTTGATAAATATTCTAATTTATGGACATGGAACTGCTGCAGGATCAGGGATAGTTCTCCTGTGGTATCACAGGTGCAATATTTTAATTTCATTTTCTGCCTCAACAGTTTGCTCAAGCAAAAATTAGTCAGGGTTGAACTGTTGACAAATAAATTCTTCACTGACTTAATAAAGCAGAAGTGCATTTACTTACAGATCCATCACACTGGAGGGAAAAAGATTTCAAATCTTGTAGAAAAAAAACCATCCAAAGTAATCTTTCTACTTGTAAAGGGATTTTTAAGCCATTTTCTCCTTGATTACTTTTTAAGGTGTCTTTCCCTATTGTCCAGACTCTGCTGTGTAGGATGAAAAAGCTGCTGACTGGAGTGTGTGGGAAGAGGCTGAATTAGAGTTCTCAGTTTGTATCTGGGCTGCTCTGCTTGTTGGCACCCCTGGCAACCTTCTGCTTGCATGGTGTCACTGAACTCTGCAGCTGTCTCTGCTTAAGATCCCTCTTTTCCCAACAACTAAACTTGGTTTAGTAGGAAGTTGAGCTTTGTCTGCTACCATTTGCCTCACTCTTTTTTATCTCATTGATTTGTTTTACTTTTTTGCTTTTTCCTTTTTTTTCCCCCCTTTTGCTTTCCCTGAAGCAACTCCTTGTGACCTTATCTCTTTTACACAGATTGGAATAACCAGGTAATGAATTTTGAGACCAAAGTGAAGCAGCCCTGTGGTTCAGAATTTTTATTCCATCAAGTCTCATTATCAGATTACAAACTGCATTTCCAGTCCTTATTTCAGGCACCCTTGGAAAGACCTTGCCCACTCTACTGGTTACATTAGGCTTGCATGTGTATATTTTTTGTATTTTTCTGAACTGACTTTATACATTGACATTTTATTTCTCAGGCTGCTTATTGACATATTTCCATATTAATTTTTCTTTCTTTGACTTTACAAGTTTCTAATTCCTAGGAAGTGGAGCTTCTCAGTAATGTGCCAGCTGCACTGGGAGAGTTGGGTTTTTTTGCTTTAAATAACAAGCATAGATGTCAGTCTTTATTGTACAAATGACAACTAAACTATGGCTTATAAAAAGGTCCAGGAACTTTCTTCTGGTAGTCTCACAACTCTGTACAGTGTCTTTTGTGTATGTGTGACAACAGAAATGTCATGTTCTGCTTCTTGCTTCTAACACATGGTTTCCATAGAAACATCAGCTAAACACCCAATTTAGCTATTAGTGAGTTCAGTCCATAACTGAAGAATTTTAAAAACCATGCAGCCGAAAAATAAACAGCTAGAAAATATTTAATGTCTCCATGGGTAAAGTATAAAGGATGTCATATTAAATATCGTATTGAAGTTTCATCCTCAGGCAGAGCTGAGTTGTGGAGGAGCAGATGAGTGGCAAAATCCCATCTGCAGCTCGGTGGGGTGGCCGTGGCCAAGCTCGGGCTGTAGGTGGCACTGTCGCTGCACAGGAAAAGCTGAGCTCTTCCAGCCCATCCCTAGGGAATTGTTATCCCAGAAGCGTTTGGAAACATGTATTCCATGGTAGGACTTGGTAAGGGTTTGGTACAGTTCTTCTTTCCCGAGGATTAGAGAGAAACCTGGAGAGAGGTGTTGGATTTTTTCTCCTTTGTGAAATAGTGCTTTGAAAAGCAGTTGGAGCTCATGAATGAACAAGGACCAATGATGTAAACAACCCAGTCAAAATTAGGTTTATTGTATCTCAGATGTTTAAATTTTCATCCCTTCTGCTAACTTGTTTGCCAAAACAAATAAATACCACTCTTAAGTTCTGTTGTTTCTTAAGCTGAGCATTTGAAATCCAAATTAATGAATGAATCTATAAAAAATAATAGAGATGAAGGCTCTCTGAAATCCTTCAGACAAGTCATTTCCAGATTCCCCTGAGTGTACTAACAGCCTGTAGCATCCTCCTTCCCAAATCTGGGGATATAGTGGAGGGAAGCCAAAGGGGAAATGGAAAGGGGAAGGGAAAAAAAGTGTTATTTATTAGCAATCAGGAGAAATCTCAGTTCCTAAATGGTGAACTGAAAAATATAAAGGGTCTCAAAAAGTGATTTGTTTTTCTTAGTCTGCACAGATACTTGCTTAAACATTTTATGCACACTAAAAAAAACCCCTCTAAATTCTCAAAGGGAGTGGAAGAACTTTGCTGTTAAAGTTTAAAAAAGGCAAAAAATACCCTTGTGCAAGGAAACAAATTTAGCAGCCTGTCAAGATCAGCTGTAAAATACAAGTCTTGCCATAGTGATTTAAGGCTCCACAAATACTAGGACAAATGAAGATATTATTTGCACTTAAGAATGTAAATGGAGGATAGAACTCGTGGCTATCCAAGGTAACACAAGCCATGAAAAAAAGTGGAAAGTCTTTTCATAATTTGCTCATGGAATGCTAATATTTTTCAGTGAGGTATTGATGTGTGTTCATGAAGTCTGAAGTAGAATAAACCCACTTTACTGATGGGGAGGAGGAGCAGAGAAGGACATAGGCACAAAAGTGATTTGTTTGCAAAGTAACCTGAACAGGCAAAGGAACTTTGTGAATTTACAGTAATCAGCTCTTTGGAATGGAAATATTCTATAAGCTTGTGAAAAACAAGGCAAACACTGGCTTGCTTTTTTTTGGGGGGGGGAGGAGGGGAACATATTAATGTTAGTTTTCTTAGCATGTGGTATCTTTCTTTCCAATGTAAACTTACAGAGTAGCCATGTTATACCTTCCTGGTTTTTTAAAAATATATTTTGGAGATCCCAAGTGCTCCTGGAACTTTGTTCCTGGGGGATGTGCTGCAGCTGTGTGTCTGCCAGGCAATAGGCAAGGTAAGTCCTTACACCTGGTGTACTTGGGGCACCCTCTCTTCACCTGTGAGTCATTGTCATCTTCTAAGGCTCCAAATCCTACTGATTTTTAAGAGATAATGAGAAATTAGACACTGCAATGTAATTTCTGCCTGAGAGCTGCATCAGAGATAGTTTTCAAATGTTAAGCAACCCTTCTCTCAAGTGAGATCTGAGGTTTTTTTTTTTTCAAGAAAAGGAAATACAGGGGTTGGTAGAAGGGGGAATATGGTGGGTATATTCTTTTTAAATCCAGCACAGTAGTTTTGAATTCATGCTGTATTCACACAGTGTTCAGTAGTAAAGGGCCTTAATGATAACTGTAAATGAGGAGCAAGCACGTAATTATATCTGATAGCAAATTTTTGCAAGACATCTGTGCAATATTCAGGGTTAGGTGTGAAAGATGGGCATGGAACTGTGAATGATCAAAACAAAATGAGGCAAACCATCTTTTCTAGCATTAGCATGGAACTGAGGCACAGCTGATGATTGCTTTTGGTTTTTTTTCTGTATTAGGGTGCATTTTTTGAGGTAGTTCATTAAAAGCTGATGCCTGAAGTTGTTTGCATTTCCCATTGATCTGTGTGTGCTCGGTTCATTTACTGTTCAAATCATCGCCTTGCTGCTTTCAGCTGAAAGGCCCCGCTGCACCAGGACGCTCCTGATCCCGTTCCAAAGCATTAACTCCTCCTGATCCCGTTCCAAAGCTGCCTGACGTGTTTCCAAGGCAGGGGGAGCAAGGATGGGGAAGGGCGCTCGAGGAGTATTTTGGCTGATGCATCTCTAGTGACACCTTGTGGGATGTTTCACAGAACCGCCTACGGCTTTTTTTGGGGAAGGAAGAGACTGCAAGGCTTGTTGTGCAAAAAGCTGCCCAAATAGTGGGATACACTTAAACCTCTGAACTCGCCTATAATTAAAAATTAAACTATACAGATAAACTTTCTCATGTTGATGTTGTCCTTCCTTAGTCCATTGAGGTGTTAAACCATTATGGATATATATGGAGATAGATATGTATATATAATCTATATCTAGATAATATTATCTAGAAATAAATTTTAAGTTGTAAAAATAAACATATTAAAATTCTCTTTAGAGTGAACCAATGAGATATGGGAATGTTGCAAATGAGCTGCAGCTGGTGTGATTTAGGTGTACTCAGTACACAGCTCGTTGTCCTGGTAAAGGTTTGATGTTTTGAGGAAAAACTGGCCCGGAAAAATATCCCAAACAATTGAAATTATGTTCAAAAATGAATATGTAGAGAACTTTAATTGGCATTTTATTATCCAATAATTCACTTTTAGAACCTTCTGGTGATTTTCAGCTACTGGTAAGATCTTTTTTTCTATTGAGTGGTACTGGATAACTGTTTTGGCTAGATGTGCTGAAAGATTTGTTTCCTGTTGCTTGCTCTTGTTTTGAGGAGATGGCCAAGTCTGGGGGTGACCAAAATCTCCTGTAGAGAATATAAAAAATTTTATCTCATTATGTTCTTTAAGTTCTGTGCTGGTTGATGCTTCACCCATCTGACATTTCAAAATACCTTGCACTGGTCAGAAGATGAATCCCAGCTAACCATGGGGGAAGAGAGCAGGGTTTTGGTTTTTTTTTTGAGACAGACCAGTTTTTTAGAAAATTTTGAACCAAATTGAAAGAGTTGGAACCAAATAAAAATTTGTGTTTTTATTGCTGGGCCTGTGGGTGTGGAGATTGTAGCAGGGGAGATGGGAGATTTAGCAAGATAAATTGCTACATGAGGATAATTTGGGAAAAAGGACTGAAAAAAAATTTGAAGATGATTTATTGTTTCTTACTTGCTCAGAAGAATATTTCTTCTTTCTGTGCATAAGTATAATGAATGAAGATTTAGCTTGATCCTTTAGTGACTGAGAAGGAGGAATTGGTTACTTCTGGAAAATGCTGTGGGTTGTCTTGCAGCACAGCCCAGCTGGACTGGGGTTAGTTTGTTTGTTTGTTTTGTCTAAGTACTCAGCCTTTCCTTTCTTTGCATGCATGGTTGCTCTGGCTTTCTCCCCCTCCCTTAGCCATTGCAGGCTTCTGTGGAGTTGTGTGATTAGTCTTTCAATTGATGCCCCTGATTCCATTGGGAATGTTCTTTGCTTCCATGTCTTTTCCCGAGGCGGAAGCACTGGGCCAGCTGAGCCTGAGAAAGGCAAAAAAGGGCCCTCCAGCACCTGAATCCATGAGTCAGTCCAGAGGCCCTCTTCTATTCAGAGACCTTCCACAAAACTCTGCTGTGATAAAATAACAGCTTTACAAAGGGGTGAGTTTGAGCTCTAATTTATATAGTAATTATTAATACACAAATGAGATGTGGGAGGCTTTGACCAGGTCTTCTTCTGCAGCTCGTGTGGAAAGATGTAGTTTTACACACCTTATATATATTGCTTTCCTTTTAATTGATGTGTATTGATACTTCCTGCTTGCTTCTTGCTTTCCATGCCTGGCACTTGAAAATGAGGTATTTGAATTGTTGCTCAGTTGTGTGGTGTTTTGTTTGCATGCAGATAGCACAGGTAGAGGGCAGAGGCAGAAGACAGATTGGCCTGCTGGTGTTAGCTCCAGTTTTCATGTCTCTAGTGAAGAATTAGAACTTGTGTAGCCAAACTTAGTACAGAGCTGATACCTAAAGCAACTCTTGTTGGGGGCTGAGTGCAGGAGGGTCATGAAGCTGGGCAGGTTTCATTCTCTCCTGGACTGAAACAACAGAAGTTGTGACTTGGTGAGGTAGCACTGTGGTCCAGGTGGCAGAACAGCCCCTGGATTCAGGCTCTGCCTGTTGATCTTTCCCCAAAAACCTGATGCCACTGCAAACTTCCTCGTGTGCCAGAGCTCTGAAAGCCTCACCCACTGGGCAAACACTCAGTTACTAAAAATCCTGATTGCTGGCATCTGTATTCTAGGCAGGAGGCAGCTCCTTCCTATGAACAGCCTACCTAGGAAATAGGAAACAGCCCACGTAGTTTGCAGCCACTCTCCTGACTTCACTGTGCAGGGGAGTTTATCTTTACTAGAAACAGTAACTTAAAAGTGACCTTCATACTTACTGAAAGCACAGTGTGCTTGGCTGTGACTCATGGAAGCAGCCCAGGTATTGGGGAATGTCAGCATTTCCTTCTCCTGCCTGGTCCAGCAGTCAAACCAAGCCTCGTTCTATGTCAGGTTCCATATTGAAGGTGGTGTGTATGATGGCTCTGTCCCTGCCAGAATCCAGAATAAATCAAAAGCTCCAAAACCACTGCTGGCTGCTCAAAACAGCTCTGTGCTGGCTCGGCTGGGTTTCACGGTGAACCCCCATGCTCTGGTGTGTCTCATTTCAGTTTTTGAATAGCAAATCCAGTTTGGGTTGTGAGCCTCCAGCTCAAATAAAAGCCATTTTTTTTTTCTGTAGCTGTATGTCCTCCCTGAGGAATCCTTGGTTTCCCTCTTTACTGTGATCTTTGATGATTTTTGCCTCCTGTGCTGTTCATTGGTGCTTTACTTCAGCAGGAAATCCCCTTTTTTTAAAAAAAAAAAGCCTTGTGATGAGTCACTGCTGCTGTTTGCTTCAAACTGAAGGGGGTTCCAACTATGAAATTGTATTATTGCTAAAATAGAATCCTGTTCCATTGCGTAGGTAGCAGTTGAAAGCAGAGAAAGGTCTGGGGGAGTTGCAGGGTGAGCAAGCAGTGTTGCTGCTCATTTGTTTACTAGGGGCCTAATGGCAATTCCAGTAACCAGTAAGCAGCCTAGGAGTCTAGTAGAGCAAAACTCATCTCTAGCTGAAAAGCAGTTCTGTATCTCTGAAGCTGAGCACAAAGAAGCACAAAAACAGCCCCCAAACCATAATAGTTTCTGTGTTTCTAGAAAAGGATATTAAGATCCATTCAGTAAGAAGCCTAGTTTGGTTTGGGGTTTTTGTGTGCCTGTGTATGTTCATTAGGGATTCAAAATTGAATTGCTTTAAGAATGGTTCTTTTAGACATTGCTTTCAATTTTGTTCCTTCATTGGAAACCTGGCTATCCTCATCTCTGTGTTACTGTTGGTTTAGCCCTGCTGCTTTAAGCTGCAGTGTTCTGAAACCATAGTCTATCACTTGCTTTCATCTGAAGTAACTGCTGCAGAACTCTGTCATGCTGGAGTTTTGACCAATTTCCAAATCCCTGTGTGTGTATACAGGAGATGGAGATGTCATTTGAGGTAGGCTTTGGTCCTGTCAGGGATGCAGGTAATCCAGGTCTATCCTCTGGATGCTGACTTTGCACCCTCTTTCAGCTCTGGATTTCCTTCCTTATTTCAGAGTTCACCTGAGAGCTTCTGCAAGATACAGCAAAACAACCCCCCAAATTACAAAAGGCACCATTTAAAGGCATTTTGTATCAATGTGTTCAATATTAAGATGTTGAAGGCTGTAGTTAGTGGGCATTGAAAAGGACCATGAGGCTGCTGATAGCACCACACTAACACTTGAGTTTGAAGAGAGTCTCACTACTGGTTTTACAGCATATTGCTGGAAAGGAAATAAGTTAATAAAAGCCACAAAGATGTACAATTTCCCATAGCCTTTGACTAATGCTGTAAGACAGAGAGAGCAGTTAAAAAACCACTCTGAGCTGAAGGTGGGGGGATTTCCTTGGGAAGAATACTTGGAAAGGGCCTTGCTCTGAACCAGACCGGGAGGGAGACAGTTCTAACTTCCTGACAGGAGTCCCTGTGCTGAATGGGAGGATAGCTCCATCCCTCAACCCCCAAAATGCTTTTGGATTAGCATCTCTTCAAAGGTATTTCATGCTGAAGACTCAGAATCCCATAGCAATGCTCTATGATGTCTGATTTGCTTGGCTGCAATCCTCTCAGGTAACAGGACAAAAGGCTGAATATGCTTTTTTAGGAGTTTGGGTAGAACTAACCTTGAATGCTTGCCAACATTTAGAAGACTTACAAGTAGTAATCTATCAGACTCACAGGCACTCTGCTGTGGTTTAAGGCTTCCTACAAAATAGGATGCACAGAGAACTGCAGAAGCTTAGAGTAAGGTCACAATTAATAGGTGGATAAATATCCCTACATTATAAAACAATCCTCAGTGTTTAATGGTTTTCCTAGGTTATAATTGCTGGGGAAGTACATAAGGGAAGTATAACTTTGTTTATTATAACATTACAGTGCTCCAAGAACTTTTTTCTTTTTTTTTCTTCTTAAAGGAAAATAGAAAAGAAAAATAACCCCACCTTATCTCCACTCCAGCAAATGGCTTTTCCTTACATCATTTATAAAAATTAATCATTTTAACAACTTTTTTCTTTGCTGTTCAAAGAAGTTTTATATTTTTCTTGATTGTTCCCCAATGCCTGTACACTGCCTCTATGTTTTATGAGTAAAATCTAAATAACACAAGGGTACAGTTTCCATAAATTTAAGGTCATATGAGGTGGAAATAGCAGCCTAAGATCAGGAGTTGCTTCATTTTTATAGTCCGTTTTGTTGGTAACAGGAAACAGCTCTAAGGCAGTTTGCTTGTAGGATATATAGGAGTGTTTGCCTTTATAGATTTGTGTGCGTGTGTCTACAGGTTTATGTGATGGAGAGCTGCCTTAGGAATATTTGGATCTGGCTTCTAGCAGCCAGAGAGCTCTCTCTTGTGTGGTTATTAACTTTACCACACACTTGGAGAACAATATTGCAGAGTTGTAAGCAGATATTACTCTTGATTTCACAAAAAGGGAAAATTACATTCATATGCTTCATGGGGAAGGTGGGGCAGACAACTTCTGCTTCAGTGCTCTGGGGACTGCTGGTGCTTGTAGAAAGGTCACCAGATCCTCCAGAGAGGCTGGGAAAGAGTACAATTCTCATCTGAAATGGAGATGTGTTGCATCTCCCCACCTCCCTCTCCTCCAAAGTGCCTTTCGTCCTGTCCACCAGCAGCCAGGACACCCCCTCTGAGATAGCCTCACTTCTCTTTGCCCTTGGTCAGCTGCAAACCCAGCTGGAGGCATCTTTCTCTGTTCAGCCATCTGTACTGAGGGCAAGCAACACCATCGCTCACTGGGTGCATCAGAGTTTTTTCCTTTCTTCCTTTTCTTCCTTTGCTCCTTTTTTCCTTTCATTTTTAACCCAGACTCATGTTGTTGTCCATCACCTTATTTCATTCTCAGCCCTTTCTGTGGAGGTATCTGGGTGAACATAGTATCTCATTGCACTCCTTGCTGCTGAGATAAAAATCAGAGACCAGAAAAACTTAGTTTTGTGATAGATCAGGTTGTTGAGAGAATTCTGAGTCCTCTGGGATCTGTGTCTGATTTTCTTTTTGCAGCTCAGCCAAGAAATAGCAAAAGGCAGGAAAGTGTCTGCAGCTTGCAGGTTTTGGCAGTCCCTGAATCTGGGTGAAAATGCTTTGCTTCCTGCAAAAATACCATGTCTCCATGAAGTAAAGGTCACTTTTCTGTCAAACCACTAAAAGTTGCTTTAAGATGTCATTGACGCAGAGAGTAGTAAATTTAGAATAGCTGCAGGGCTGACTTTTCTCTCTTGGTAACTGGCAAGCAGGTGAAAGTGTGTATAGATAGGGAAGAAATCTCTCAGGAGTTGGTGCAGAAAGAGAAAATGCTTTCTTGGAGGATTTAGACACTGCTTAAAATTAGGTTTAATTCCAATTTGGACCAGAATTTAAACTCCGCAGTACCTCAGTAAAAAATGTAGTAGTAGAGACCAGTGGGTGGCAAGCCAGCTCAAGGTGTCTTTATTGCCAAGAAAAAAGTTTTGTAGTCAAACCTTCCTGTGACACTAATCTGCATGCTTTAAGTTTGTGGGATTGACAAATCTGATGGAAGGGGTGTTCCCACAAACATGAAATGGAATATTCCCATGATCCCACAACCTTTGTTCCTGCTGGAGCCTGCTGCTGACCTGATGTGAAGCCTGTTTTCATGCTTGATGTTGTATCAACTTCATGAGCATCTTCATGAAAATCCAGTGAAATAGCATAATATATTTGGGTAAAAGCAAAGAATTTGTAGAATCACCATCTAAGACCTCATAAAGGAGCTGTGGCGTTTCCAATTTTTCCATAAGGAAGTGAGATTTTGTTGTGGGTGGTCTTCTGTTCACAGCTAAGCAGTAAAACCACACAGTGAGCAGGAACAAAATGGGTGGCAAGTGCCTTGACTTTTAATACATCTCAGGCAAAAGCTGGCTTAGTCCAAACTAAAATCAAAGCAGTTCACTAAAATTTAGAGTAGAGCTGGGCAGCAGCATCTCCCTCCCTCATAAAGCCACTCCTGTGAGCACAAAAATATATTTTAATAGTGTTTGAAGAGTGGATAAGAGGTAACCTCACCTTTAAGTGTTTGATTCACCTCAAAAACCTGACAGCTGTGACTGGCTGTCTCACTGCTACTTCTTGATCTGGGGCATATGAACCTGTTCAAGCCATAGGTAACTAAAAGAGAGCAGCCAACCTGCTTGTGAGTGCAGCAGAAGAGAGAATTTCAGCTTGAGAGAGCCCTGAGTGCATGGGAGCAGTTCTGACTTGTGCACCAGAGAGAGAGAAGGACAGCTGCAGCCAGCCAGGGAGTAAGGAAGGATTCTGTGGAGGACAGCAGGCTGCCTGCTTTCAGAACGATCAGCAGAACAATCTCCTAATGCCCTGAGTGTGCTATCAAAGTGTCAGCTTCATGCTAAATCTCAGAACATTTCTGGGCAGCAAATCTGTCTCAAGTTGCCTCTCCAGAACGCTGGCGTCCCAAAGTGTTTTGAGCACTATTGAAATTGCTTTTTTTCTATCCCCAGTCTTCTTTCTTTGTTGTAGTGCTCTTTTCTCTCCTGAATAATACTTACATGTCAATTAAGCCCTTTACAAGTCACCAAGGATCTGGTATTTTAAGCTGTTGTCTTTGCATTATATTAAATTTTCTCTAACTAATTTCCTTATTTTTCCCCTATGGGAAGCCCCTAAACAAGCAGTTCTTCAGTGGACAATAAAATAATTTGAATGGCAGCCATCCAATCTGGCCTTTTTCTAGGTAAGTGGCTTGGCTATGCTTAAGAACCAATGAAATTTTTAATATTCAGTTTTATGTGGTGTAGCCAAAGGGGTTTTCTTCTTCTGAATGGGGGCAGTGGGAAAGTCAGGTAAAAAGGTGATTTCTGCTGTACCCCCACAGTTTTCCACTGGAGGTTAAAAGAAAGGGTTCCCCCTTCAAATTTTCCATTGACTGCTTTTCTCTGCCTCCACCAAACACTTTGTTGTGCCTGCCTTGCTGTGCTGAAAATGTCAATACTTTCATATCACTGATGTTTACAGGAGGTAAAAAAGCAAACCCTCTAATTGTTTGAGTCAGGAGGGCTGTGAAGCTGCTGTTTACAGGAAAGGAAGGGCCCACATGATCATCTCCCCTTCTCTGGAGGCAGGAAGGATGCTGTGCCCTGTTCACATCTGCTGCACAGAGGGAGCATCACCTCCGTGCCTGTGCCTGCTTTGGGCATGGCTGGTGCTTGGAGTAGCCCAGCAGAACAGGAAATGTCCAGGCTCAGAAGGACTCCAGTTCAAATATTTGTGGTTTGCATTTTATTCAGGGAATGTTTTCCAGAATCAATTCTCATCTTTGGTCACCTCTCTTATCTCGTGGGATGGCATAAAAAGGCACCTGACCTTAAACCCTTAACAGTCCTGGCTTTGCCTTGTCATGCACGAGGAGGAAAGTGGCTGTTCCTGGTGTCCCTGGCAGAAACCACAGGGGTTCTGGTGAACAGGTGATGGATAATAAACCCAGGAGCTGCACACATGCAAAGCTTTAGTTTAGCCCCATCATCGTTGAGCTGACAGGTGCTGACAAAATCACAGCCATGCCCTGAACTATTTCCAGTCCCATTGCAATTAAGCATGTTGGTCAGTCCAAAGGTGAAAGCTGTGTTGGAGTGCAGTGAAAGCCAAAACCACAGAAGGCTAAATTCACTGTATTCTGTGTGAATGCACTGCTGAGTAATATTTAATGTTTTTCCCTTCTTGTTCAGTCATCCAGTGGGAAAAGCATTTTTCTTCAGAGGATTGCTTCTTGGCTTTGACTTCTTTTGCTGCTTGCATTTGAGTATGTGTCACTCACCTCCCAGCACTTTGCTACTGAGCCTTTGCTGGGTTTCAAACATCCCCTGTTGAGAGTGTTCAGCTTTTTATAAATACTTATGTAAAATTAAGCAAGAGGTCAGGGTAAGAACAAGTGACTGATGTGGAGCTGAGTGTATAGGATGCTGTTCTGAGAAGTGGAAGATGTTGATGCTGTTGCATTTTTAAAAAAATTGTTTTAAGCAGGCAGCCAGTAAATCTGAGCTCTTGTTGGTAAACATGTGAACCATCTAACTAAAGTAATGAGTATTTTGTCTGAGAAAGTGACAGTAAATGCTTCATATAGAGTGGAACACTACTGCAAAAGACTGGAGAAATCACCCTGCATCTCTAGGACTTAACAGGAGGTATAAACACAGTTAAATGCCCTTCAGGGAAAGGATTGGACCCGGGTTTCCCACATCCTGATGCTGACCCTGGCCTGTTGTTTCCTCTGTTATAATTGCAAATGCCTGCAGAACAGTTTTGTTTGAACAAACCTGCAGTGAATTGAACGTGAATTTGCAAATGACTGCTCTCTGTGTGCCTGAGAGGAGCTGAGTAAGTGCTTTGACAGAAAAGCTCCACCCTGCTCTCCTGAGCAGCTGAGATATTTCTGCTAGGAGGATGGGAATGCTCTCAAGGCAGTTAGATCACAAGTATTACAGCAGGAATCTCCTAAAAATCTCAGCAGGGTTTTTAGTCCTCAGTGTAGAACTGCACAGGTTTTGTTGTCATCAAAACCGAAACTGATACACCAATCAGACTTCGAGATGAGTGTTTTTCGGAGCTTACCTATCGTGAATCTTTCACTTCTAGGTGAGAGCACGATAATTTTTATCATCTGTGAAACTTGATTAATCAGCTCCTGTGTGCAGTGGGCTATAGCCTGGAATGAACAGCAGATTCTTGAAAACGCTGCATCACTTCTTTTCTGGTGAAGGGGAGACATTTCTGCAGCCTTCACCTCTACAAGCACTCTTCCTCAGAATGAAAATCAGATATGATAGGGAGGTATTTCTGGTCAGGGGCAGAGCTGAATGTCACTGCTGATGAGGAGACTCTAGCTCGTCAAACTGATTCTGTAAGAGAAACCTTTAGAATAAATTCGAAATAAAAATACATTCCTAGAAATGGCTCCTTGACCTATTTGCCCCTTACAGTAAATTATTCTGCTTCTAGACTGATATTTGTGTTCTGTTCACTTGGAGTTGATGCAGCTTTTCCACCATGCCAGACCACCCCTGCTCCCACAGCGCCGCTCTTGCTGGTGCGTGGGCGCAGCGTTGTGTCACCGTTCCGTGCTAATCTGGAGAATGAGAGGGAATCCTCTGTGGTCTCTTACAAGCAGTGCTTTCAAGTAGATCTGTGTGGGCTGTGTTTGAGAGAGATGAATGTGCACTCAATGCTAGAATGACTTTAGGAAAGGGGTTTCCCTTAAGCCTGGGGTGTAGGTTAAACCTTGAGATATATATACACAGATAGACTTTTGCCTCCAAACCTCTTGGTTCTCATTTGATTCAGGGAGCCTTTACTTGAGCCTGGAATGTCCTAACCTGGCAATGCAGAGACAGACACCTTCCCTAAATATGGTGAGTAACATCTGCATTCCTTGGAAATCTGTACTTGGTAGGTCTCTTCCTAGCCTCAGAATGAAGTCATGTGCTTCTTTTCCCTTCTCATCTACCAAAAAGACTTCAAATCGAAAACCTGATATTTTAAAGGTTTATTTTGTTCCTAAGTGGCTTTGTAATTTCTTCCTACTCTTTATTTAGAATGACTATAGAAATGTTCTTTTATTTACTTTTCCTGAATAAAGTTGGACAATGAAAAGTACAGTAAAGGATGTATTGCCATATATATTACTGGCTATATTTAAGTTATTATTTATCCCAATTATTTTGGGGTAAATTTAGTGGTCCAAAGATTCAGTGCACTTATACTGGATTTGACCAAAATCCCTCTTTTTGGATAAGGTTTCTGCTGAGAACTTGGCAAGTTGCATCTGTTTTGTGGAGTTTGGGATGTTCCCTGAGCTCCTGACTGCCTGGAGCAGGCACAGGATTCCCTTAGGCAGTTCTATCGTGAGGACATCTACTACAAATTATTTTCTATAATCCCCATAGCATTGGAGAATGGGCTAGGTGATATTTTGCTTGCCTTGTGGCTGTAAATTGGTATTGAAGCTGCACCTCAGAAGTTTGGATGCATCCTAACCTTGAGTAAGGAATACTTGGAGATGCAGTATTAAAACCTCCTTTTTCCAGGGCCGTGCTGTTGGCTGCCAGAGGGCACATTGCTGTTTGTGCTGTGGCAGCTCTAGGAACTCTAGACTGTTATACCTCCATCCCAAAATGAATCACAAGTTCTCATCTTCCCTTGGCTCGATTCTGGATCCTCCGGACATGGTGATATACTGCTGGCACAGTCCAAAATTCTGGCAGCAGCACCACCTGTCTGGAAGTGTGGGAGTGCTGGAATGTGTGGAAAGCAACATATGATTCTGAGTTGTTTAGGACTGGCCGAGAAATGCCAATGATTTTTTGCTGCTGGCTGCTTGGAATGTTCCTACCTTTTTGTGAGCTCTTCTTTCTCCTTTGGTTTTTTGTTTGTTTTGGTTTTTTTGGTTTTTTTTTGTTGTTTTTTTTTTTGGTTTTTTTTTTTTTTTATTTTTTTTTGAAGCTTGTTTGGAGGGCATGAATCTTACATAGAACAGAGTGGCATTCCTCTTCTAAATCAACTCTTCTTCTTCCCTTCTTTTTGGTGCATTGCTTTTTGTAGCTAGGGTTGCCTTAGCCTTTTTTACGGACACGTGGCTCCTGTACTTGGAGCAATCTCCTTTCTGTTACCTTTTTATATTCTACTTCCTTATACTGCAGAGATTTGATTCCAAAGTCATGGATTTGACACTTCCTAACTTTAATCTCTTCCTTTGTATTGTACAAGAAAGTTTTGTCCTTTCCTGTCAGGACATCAGTTTCACTGCAGTGATGTCTCTATTAAAAATTCTTCAGCAAAAGCCCCACCTTTTGTGTGCTATCAATGAATATCATAGTTATTAATCTTACTTTTATCCTGCAGCATTTTTCCTTTTCACATCTGTATTTTATTTTTCTGAAAGCTTCCTATCCATGCTTTGGTAGTGAATAAAAAGCCCATTTTTTTACTGCATTATTTACAGTTGACATTTAACAAATAAGTAAGTACTTGCTTCCCATCTTGCCCACTTCCAAATAATTTGTTGAGCAAATTAAAATTGGACACAGATAATAGCATTGAAAAGATATTGAGTGTTTTACTTTTTCAACATATTATATAGTTTTTAAAAAATTAATTTTTATTCCATGAACAATTTGCTTCCACAGAAATTATGTACAGTAAGTGTGCTCAGAGTATCATGGACTTTGTACCCAGACCTCTGTGCACTACTTGGCTTTAGCTGAACTGAACATTTGCCATGAAGACAAAACTTCTTATAAATATATTAAAAATGAGGAGTCTCATTTTTAACAGGAGAAGTACTGAGAGTGTTTTGAGGTAGGTTGTGTGTGACTTTGATGGCTTGGTGAGATGATATTTGCAACTTCCTCTGGTCACTTCTTATGTGACTCTTTTGCATGTTGGGAGTGTGGTCATGATATTTTTGGCACCGAGCTTGTGTTTTGTGGCCTTTCAAATGAGTCTGTGTGCTTTAAACTCACTTGTGCAGGTGCCTGTGTAGAGTGACTGACATGGTAAGCCAAATGTAAATGTGTAAAATGTGTGTCACCCGAGGCTGAGCACAACTGTGGTGGCTTTTTGGTGGCAGTTGTGCAACTGATTTAACTTGAAGGGATGTATACTCATTGGGGAATAATCTTCTGACTTTTAGATCTTCTCGAGATCTTCAGTCCAAAGATGTTTAGAAATTTGCTGATTGGCAAAGGGAAAAACATGCCTGCAAATTGGTTGTGTCTCAGTTCCAGTTCAAGAAACAAGTGTTGTATTGATTTTGAATGAGGTCCTGTTGTTTAAAGCAGTGTTTTGCACTCACCACTGACACGAATTCATGTGTCAAGAGGAGCATTTTCACAAACCCAGTATGGGGAACCAGAGCCCACACTGTTTATCAAGTTGGGGATATCACAGCTCCATGGGAGGGCATCTGGGAATTAAGTTCTTTGCAAGGATTGCTGCTTAAAATCTACAGTTACCTTAATAAAGGAGAATTGTGCTTAATATGGAGATCAGCTTCAGGTATTCAGCATTAAATCTTCCTGCATCACACAGGGCAGGTACCAGTTTCATTTTGTCCGAATTAAATTAGGCAAGACAGCTATCTACTCTACTATTTATCTACTCTAGGAAACTATCTACTCTTTATTTTTGGTTAAAATCAAGCTTTGGGTTTAAAATTTTAGTTAGAAACTGTCTTACGCTGAAGTTTCAGCGCTTTATCAGGAAGTAACAGGGGGAGGAGACAACTGGCAGATCTTGCTGTGTTTGTGGCTTTTTCTAGGCAGCATTTGTGTGTGTGAAGCTGCATTTTCAGTAAAGGGCAGACAGACATGCAGGGTAATGGCTGGATCAAGTGCTACTCTGAGAACAAAACCTGAGAATATCTAGGTAGGGGGGGATGGCAGACATGTTCTGTGCTTGATTTCTTCATCAAACAAGTATTGAAGGCTTTATTCCTATTTTAGTTTAGTTTCAGTGAGTGTTGCTTAGGCTCTCTTTCATCAAATGCTCTTTTATTTCTCTGGTTGTTCTTCCATTTTGATCATATTTACTGTAACAATGCATTTCTGCCTCCCACTCCTCCTACACGACAACCACACACAAATAATGTGTAACCTGCTGGCCTGTTTATCAACAGCACTGGTGATGGTGTTTGTTCCACTTTGTTTTGGAGCTATTTTGCAATCTGGGTAATGCTTAAATGAGGTAAATTTACTCAGCCTGGCTGTGACAGGCCCTGCAGCTTTCACAACAGAAAAATGTGTATTACTGGAAAGGTAACTTATGAGTGGGTTTATTCCTTCTGTGAATTTTGTCAGCAGGTACTTTAATTTATTTGGCATATTGTTTCTTTTCTGTTCTTTCTACTGGGACAATGTCTGGTGATGGTGGTGACCTGTAAAACTGAACCATGGGGTTGATCTCGGCAGGAAAACCAAACCAAACATCTCCTTTCCCCTTTTTGTGCTTTTAGTCTGGCTCATCTCTGGCATTCATTTTAAATTGCATTCCTACAAAATATTGCTTTGATAAAAATTAAAGGAAAATGAATTACTGAGCAAGTTTGGGTGAAATGAGCAAGGGTTTGGAAATATCAGATGCTCTTAAGCTAGAACTAGATTTGGGGAAAGAAAAAGAGAATGGAGCAAGATGAGTGCAGGATTTAACATTTACAATAAGGATGTTTGTGAAAAGCACTTCGGAAAATATTTTGAAACACCAGTGTGATGAGTGCCTCTCTGGTTGTAATCAATTTTACAGTTAAGATTTCATTAGAATTAGTGAGTCTCATTGTCTTCCTTGAACAATGTAATTTTTTTTCATCTTCAAATGTGTTTTTTTCTATGTGGGAAACTTGTTTTTAATGCAAATTAATACTCTAGCCAAACAAGTGCCTTTTTGACCTATTGTGGGTGTATCTACAAAATACTTAGGGCTTGGAACCATGATAAATTTGGGGGGGGAGCACCAAGGAAATTATGCACCCTTTTTAACAAACATTTCCAATTATTGCAAAACCCCATAAATCTGTGAGCAGGACTGATTCTGTTTTACTTCAGGGTGTTCCTGTTCTTAAAAGCCTTGACAGAAAGCAGAAAATTTATGTAGTTCTGGGCAATCCTTTACATGACCATTACAACCCTCTCTTTTACAGAACCTTAAATTCTTTGAAGTAGCTGAATTTTATCCATCTAGGCTTCAGTCTGCCAGATCTAATAAAAATCTACAGCATTACACTGCATATTATGATTGTAAAAACTTCTGGTTGTCCTAATAACAAACGCTTGCACAGGGCACAGGGACTGGGTTGCATCTCTTTGGTTCAGGTTCTCAAGCAGAGATTTGGATTTTAGCTACAAAATCTGCATATGACTAAGAGTCAGGAGACCTGCACAGCCTCCCCCACCCCAGCAGTGTGAGCAGCAGGGCTTCTGCAGAAATGCATGTTTATGCTGCCTGGGTGTGCAGCTGGGATGTGGGACTTGTCAGCTTGCTCTGTGTTTCCCTGGCTCAGTGGAGCAGGGACACAGGAAACCCAGAGTGCCCTCACTGCAGCCCCAGCAGGGCCCCCAAATCTGGCTCACCCTGCACAACCAGGAGAGAACAAGATAACTGAATAAACAGATTTTTGTTCATTCACCACTGCTTTTCTCCTTTCCAGTTTTTCAGTGTGTTGCTTGCTTCTTACAGGACTCGTACCAACATGGGTGTCATATTTTCAGTAACATTTCACCTGCATCCTTTTAATGTGGGCTGCAATACTGTGCCCAGCTTGGCAAATACACCTGAAACTGGTGAAGTGTCAAAGCTCAGTGGACAAATTAGGGCTGGAGTAGCAGTCTGAATTCTGTGGTGTTCTGGGTCAGTTTGGGGTTTTTTTCATTCTGCTTCCTTTTAGTTATTTTGCTTTGTTGTTGTTGTTGTTGTTTCAGTGACAGTGGAGTGTTCATTCCAGGTCAATGCTTTTCAAATTTTATATTTTTTTAGTCAGACACATGCAAGCCAAGTTCAGGCACTCCAAAATAAGGCTTAATCCTCACTAGTCCCCTGTGTCTGCTGCTCCCATTGAAATCAATCAAATGCAGCTTTCCATACTTCAGTGTGATTGTGTTATGATTAAACAGACACTCATAAAACTCAGACAAGCTGGAATCAAGTTTCACATGAAACTGAATTGACATTTTTTTCCTTAATAGGACCCTTGTAATTAGTGATTACCAGATGCATTTAGAACGTGTGAAATGCCTGCAGGAATTGGAATTTAGAAAGTGGGGGGATGCCAAACACCTCAGGTCTTCTGCTGGCAACCTTTCATTTTAAATTTCTGCCCTGCACATCAATGAAGGAGCATGGTTTCTATAAAATGTTCAGCTGTGGTTTCACATTAAGCTGATGTTACCAATAAGGAGAGTAACTTGTAATTGAAAACTGATTTGCTTATAAATAGCAGGTTTAGCTCTGAATGGCTCCCCTCTTCATTTCAGTGGTCACCTTGCTGTCCTTAAGATGGGTCCTATGAAACCTGTCAATTTTCAGTTCTAGTAATTGCCATGATGATGATGTTTGATGTAAAGAGAAGAGTAAGGCTTCTGGGCTCCTTTTCTGATGAACTAGAGGTGTCTGAGGAAACATCCCCAGGGCTGTCACCAGCCTGCAGCACAGGAGCAGAATGATTGCTCTGGGTGAGGGGGTGTTGGCTCACTCTTTGTACCATGTCTTCTTCCACTTGAGACGGAGAGGTGGTGCTTGCTTTCTTCATGTTTGGAGTTCTAATTCAAAATCTCCAGTTTCAAGAGATTATCTTAATGTGGACTGCTTACTGTAGCAGCCCTTTTCTCTGGGAGCTTGGTCTGGAATTTTTTATTTGTCTCCCTTCTCTTTGGAAATGCAGTGCTGGAGAATAACTTGCCTGACCAGAGGGGAGCTTGTAGAGTGCTGGAACAACACACTCATGCTCAATAACTTCCATGTGGCTCCTTTTCTCTCCAAGTGATTTAGATCAGAGTCATTACTCAAATTCTCTTAATTTTGGGGCAGTAGTTTTATTGGGCACTTCCATGAAGCATAGGAATTTTTTGGACAATGTGAGGACACGCTTGAATTCAAGAGTATGAAAAATAATTGATTCTTTTAGGATGATTAATAAAACCCTTTTTTGCAACCCTTCCAGTGTTCCTGCAACTGCTGGCAGCTTTGTTCCTTGGGTAGATTTTTGTCACAGCAGCCAGTTCTGGCCTTGCAGAACTGTCCCTGACGCAGTGGTGGACTTCATAGTGGATGGTGCTGGGAAGGAGGAAGTAGATTCCTGGCTTGCTTGTCAACCATTTGTAGTTTATGAAAAATAAAATAGAAATACAAGACACTGTTATCTGTTCTCACTGTAATTGGTTACTTAACTTTTTCTTCTTAGATTGTTGGGGTTTTTTTTACTTCTCCTTAAAAACTCTTGTTTTTTCTTCCCTGCTCCTAATAGATTCACTGTGAGGAGCTCAAAATGAAGAAGAAAGATGCAGAGGATTGCATGGAGCTGTGCCCCAATCAGTGTGTTGAGATGGAAAGGTACTGTGTTTGTTACATGGAAAAACTTCTTTGTTAAAAATTTTTGGGCGCCTGCAGTTTCACAAGGTGGTTTTTGTCCTACTGATGACACTGAGAGGATTAAGTATGATGCGGTGAGTCCTCTGCCTTTCAGCTGAGGCTGCTTGGCAGCCACCACAGGCAAGGAGCTGACCTGACTTCAAGAGCTGGTTGTCCCCTGTCAGCTCCTGTATGTTACATTTCCTGGCTGCATGTCCAAATGGTTCTCATCTGTCTGTCCTGCTCGTGCTGTCAGTAGATCACTGCAAATCCCTCAGCTCTGTGTGGTGGACACAGACTCCAATGAATGGAGGCTTGTTTTCCTCCAAAGGCTCAGCCCAGCTCAACAGGGTGTTGGTGAAGCATCCCCATCCTGGCCCAGGCTGCAGCAGGAGACACAATGGGCTGCTTGTGGTGGTGCCTGATTTGAAAAGAGAGCAGTGGTGTCAAGTACCAGTTAAAAATGTCAGCTCTGTGCAGTTGCACTGCATCAGAGTCACAGCTTCCCAAAGGAACAAGCACGTGGATGATGTGAACAGACTTGTGGGGCTGCAGCTGAATGTGCAGGGCAAGCAGCCAGTCCAGAAGGGGCCATGGGAGGGACACCATTCCAAAAAGGCATGTACTGAGGCCAGCAAAGTGCCCTGACAGGGGCACAAGCTTTTCTAGGCGTTGATCTCCACAGAAAAAGAATGAGTGCTTGAAAAACATCTCTGTTGCCTCCCATTGTGTCATTTCAGCTTTCAGTTCTTTCAACACATTCCTGCCACCTCCCCACAGCTTTCTGCATGTGTGCCTATCAGTGGGGGAGTTCATCTGCTCCGGCAGCACGTGCTGCTTGGCAGATCTGCTTGGCCAAGCTTGCCACTTGATTGATTTCCATGGCAGAAATCAATTCCCTTTCCACTGGTGAGGCACACACAGCTACGTGAGGCCTGGGGGCTGAGTCTGGGTGACAGTGCCCCACTTGCTGCCTTTTCAGGGAGACAGTTGTCTGCAACTCCCCCAGGGCTCATTTGAAGCCTGGGAAAGTTGGTGGAAACAATTGAATTGGCTTTCCTGAGGTTTGAATGCAGCCCTAATGCTGTCCATTAGGAAGCCAGTCAATGTCTTGGTAGTAAAATGAACTGGAAGATCCAAGTGAAAGGAGGGTGATGCTCTTTTCCTGATGTACAAGATGTATAGAGTGCAGGGGTGAGGGATCAGCATGGAAACTTCCCAAGGGACAGGAATATCCAGGCACAGAGGGAACAGCACCATGTGATAAGTAACATCATTTAATGCAAACCAACAGCCATGGTCTTCTTGCATGTTGCAAATTTCCTGAGGGGAGTAGTCAAACACTGAGAGACACTGAGTGCCTGTATACCATTAGTAACTTTCCTTCTCCTCACTGAGCTGGGATGGGTTATAGATGCTGCTTCACTTAATCACTGGGCCCCCCCTTTTGGGTTGTTTTTTTTTTTCTTTTTTTGGCTTTTTTATTTTCAGAGGAAACCAGATGTGTTTCCATTAAGAACATGCCCCCCTTTTGTTGTCATTTGTCTAATTCTTAAAATTAAGCAAAAGTATTAAGGAATAATTGTTTCTGCTCACATTAACAGCACACAGCTTCTCCAGATGTGGCATTTGACAGGCCAACAGCTGCTGGCTATTAAAAGTGCCTTAAAAGGCCCATTCCTTTGTCATAAAGGGAACAGAAGTGTAGGGACGTTTATGGGGTGAGAGGTAGATGTTTTGGCTGCATCAGATTTGAGGGAAAGTTTTAGGTGGTTTCTCTGCTATGGTCACAGGGCTTGTTTTAACCCCTATCATGCACCTTATGGAGCTCTCTTCTTGGCACTGGGGTGAGGTTATTCCTAATCCCACACTGACCTGTGGGACTCTGAAGACAGAGCAGTTCTGCCAGGTAGATCTCAGTTGATGTTTGGCTAGCTTCCCATCTATGCTCTTGAAACAGTAGATAAATTTTTTGGGGTGAAACTTAAGTTAAAATATTAAGCGAAAAACAATTTCAAATAATATGCTGCTGCTTTTTTTTCCCCCTAAACTCTCTTTTTAAGTATCTACTCATAATCATCAAAGGCAGGTGTTCTTTTTGTGTTTGTCCCAGCACAGTATGTTTTATGCCTAATAAACTGTTTTTTATGGTGGTACATGTGAGGTGGAACATGGAACGAGTGGAGCTCAATTTCAAAAGTTCTGGCTCAAATTCCCAAGCCTAAACTTGAGTGGAGTGTTGAGTACTGGAATAGCACCACTGGTCCTTAGGGAGCTGCACCACTTTTTAACTATTCCCTATTAGATCAGAGTCTGCTAAACTTCTAAGAGCTTACAAGGCTGCAAAATTTTTTTCAGTAACAAAAGTGTTTTTGTCTTCTCAGCAAATTTTTCTTCTTCCTATTGCTTATTGGACTGGAAATTCTTTGCTATTTTTCAGTCTTAACTGAAAACTTCAATATAAAAATCTCAATGTATTTGCATGAAAAAAAAAATCGAAGAGTTCTACAAAACTGAATTAAAAGAGAGCAAAAGTTCTGCAAAATTACATGGAACATAAGAGAATAGCCTTGTTCTAGAGATAAACTGTCCTTTTAAAAAATTATATCCCTATTTTTATTCCTATTTTAGGTCTATTTCTAGAGCAAGTTAGGTTAAATATTCTGTAATTCAATCCGATTCTCCCCCTTATTCTACAGGCCTTTTTCTGACATGGAGTCTATTATCATAAATAAGGGAAATATTAGCCGAAACAATTTGGCACATTTTAAATTGATCTGACTAGCTCTTTCTCCATAATTCAAATGAAGAAATTTCTATTTATCCATAAGTTTACTTCCTAGGCTTAGCCAAACAAGAATCCTATATCCCAAATGCCCACCCAAGGGGATGAAGCACATGTTTTACCATTAAGCTCTGGAATTCATTTCCCATCAAAATGTGGCTCCATGGTGTTGGCGTCTGGCTGTAAATCCTGCCTTAAAGCCTTTTTTCACAATTGTTTATGGTGTGTATTTGTGCTTTCACCACCACAAGAGAATGACCCCAGCACACCAGCCTTGAAATTAATAGTTAAAATAGAATTATATGGCTTTGGTATGAGTGTTGTGTAATAAATGCCTCAAGACATCTCGTAGGTATGTCCATTGTTGCCATGTAACTGCTATGAGTAAGGAATAATGCCAGTTTCCAGTAAAAAACAGGAAAAAGTCAAGAGATGCAAAACTGGGACTCCTATGGAGCCTCTACCTTCTTATTTGAGGAACTTTTGGTTTTCGGCCTTCAATCTATGCTGCTCAAGCCTGAAGCATGGGGCTGATCATGTTCTGGCTCTCCGCTTAAAACTGGAATTGCTGTAAAAACTATGCAGCCATTTATAAACAAACAATCATTATTAGTTAGAGAATTATACTATTATAAATAATACCAAAAATTATAAATAGGCCAGTGTAGCTAAAAACTGAAGTGGTGCAAAGATGTGTTATAGGGCAAGAAGTGAAAACCATTTTAAATACAGCAAGTTGAACACGTGGGAGAAATGAAAATAGCTTCAGTGGAGTGCACAGTGAAGTTCTGCATGGATATGACAACTTGAAAACCCAAGAGAACATGCCTAATTTTTATTCTTGGTGGACATGGCTTTTCAGATCTGACATGGAAATTGTGAGGAAGGTTGGGCTGTCTGTTTTCCCTGCAAGCTGCTAAAACTTGTACTGGGAGGCCATCTTCCTTCATTACATCTGGACCTTCTGCTTCCGTGTCAAATATCTTAATTTTTCAAAAAAGAAAATTTTAAAACTAACTCAAAGTCTCCAAAAAAGAGTTAACATTCTAATCTCTGATTGCCTTCTGCAGGAATCACAGCTTGCTATGTGTAGTTTTTATATCTATACCTTAGAAAGCTTAAGCACATGGAAGGATTATACTTTAACTTGTATGACCACAGAAAAATGCTTTTAATATTTTAATATTTTCTCAAAAGTTTTAATGGTGCAGAGGTTTCCTGTGAACTCCAGGAAACCAAAAGCAGTTTTGCAAACTGTTCTGTGCAGAATCTGAATGCTGTGTGCCCTCTAGAGCTCTCTGGGGGAAGCTCTGGTAGTCTCGCTCTGGGGTAGCTCCTTATCAGGAGTCCCTTGATGTATTCGAGCACTCAGAGCATCTGTGTGCTCTGAGAGTCCAGATTCTAAATCAGATCTACACAGCAGATCTGAATAATGGTCTAGTTCGCCATAAGTGTATCCTTCTGATTGTCAAAGTGGCTGATAATAAAATGCAGTCATAGTTTCTCAGTCTAAAAATGAAGTAACTTTCTGACTTTTGTGATAGTCTTCAAACACAGAGCAGAAATTGGTTTGTAGAGATCGGAGCCTTTTGTAGTTCTCTTTCTTTTACCCAGGCACAGCTGTGTCCTGCTTTTGCCCAGGTAAATCCAGAAAGAGGAGTGTAGGGACAGACAAGGGTAGGAGCAGCCAGAGGTGATTATCATTTACAGCTACAACATCAAACTGTGGTGAGCAGAGCAATGAACACTTCCTGACTGAAAAAAATATATCAAAAGCCAGCCCCCCATGTTTATGGGTTATTCTCAGCTTGGTTCATGCTCTGACCTCAGGAGGTTGTGGTCACACATCTCCCCTTGCAGTGGCTGAACCAGAAGCAGAGCTGAGTGCAGCCTGCCTAAGCATTTGCTGCTGCACTCCTGCCAGATTGCTGCTCATCTTTTACAGTCCCCAGGGCTGCACCCAGCCATTGCTCCTTTATTCTGAGTATTTTTTTCTTATGCTTTGCTGCTTCATTTGGCTTGAAAGAGTTTGGAAGCACTGGCTGCTCTGCCCGAGCTGGGCGAGTCGGCTGTGCTGGCAGCTGGGGGTGGTGAACTGCAGCAGCGAGCGGCTGCTTCCGTGCTGTGGCTTTTCAGCTCTTGTGAGCAGCCTCGGAAGCGGCGAGGGCTCTGCCCAGGGCATGTGCACCTCTGCTGCACAAAGCTGCCTCAGACAGCATCAGGAGCCGCAGTCCCAATGGTGCTGTTCTCCAGGGAAGTGCTCTTGGGAGTGCAGAGCGCCTGCTCTGCCTGCTGCCTGAGGTGTGGGAGCCTCAGCACAGAATGGCTTAGAACAAGTTCCCCTTGCCCTGGCTTATCCAGGATTTTGCAACATTTAGCCAGCCAGAGGAGGGCTGGATTTCTGCCTCGAGGTTCGTTGTTTCCTCCCGCAGTGTTCTCCGTGCTGCTGCTGGGGCTCACCTGCCACCCACGCCCAGCTGAGCCTGCGGAGCCCCGCACCAGCCCTCAGAGCAGCTGCAGCCTCCCCCAGCACCGCGGAGCTCATGACAATGTGCCTGGGGAAGGGCTTGCTCTTAGTCCTCATGGCTATGAAAGTACAGCTTATCTAACCACCAGCAGCAAGTCAAAAAAAACCAACCCAAACAACCCAGCCCTAGAATTTTACTAGCCCTTTTTTGCTACTCTTGGTGTTTTATTTCCTCTTGGAAATGATTTTTTTTTTCCGTGCTTAGTGAAAATACATTTCTGCTACGGTCTCTGTGTTTTAAATATGGAGCGTTAAATGAATCGTTCTATGCTATCAGCATGAAATTCACCACACTTCTTTACTCTTTGATGAAGATAAATGGGTTTGTTTGTTGGGCAATTTTATCAATTTCGCTTCAAGAGTTTCCTCAGAACCTGCTGCTCACTTCCTGACGATTGCCTGTCTAACCTGTCTAAACTTCAGGAAGTATAATTGACAAACTCTTACAGCTTTCAGTTTTTCTGGTCGTTCAAATAAAAAAATGTGTATTTTCTGTTGAAATCAAGAAGTAATCTTGCTATAACAGGTCGGTGATTTTTTTTTTTTTTTGAGCCTTGCAGTTTGCTTTCTGGTCATGCATTAATTATATTTAAAATTGGTTTAAGCTGATTAGGCAATGAACTCTAAGTTTGAAAAAGAGATGAATCTTTCTTGATAACTTGGGTTGATCTAGGAGATTTAGGGGCTTGTGCTAATTGTATCTCAGTTAATTATCTGGAAGTCACATTCCACCATGACAGTGTATCAGGTGAATCAGCCCTAGTTGCAAGTTTGTTCTGGGAATCTGGAACAAGCCCTTTTGTGCACCTAAGTCCTCTATGTCCTTAGCAGTGAGACTGAAAGAAAAGAATTTTCCTGCAAAAAAAAAAAAAAAATTAAGTGTTCTCAACAGACCAATTTTTTTACAAGATGTGAATGTTTTTAAAAGGAATTTTTAAGGGAAAAAATTTTGAAAATGCGTGTCAGGTGTCTGCTACAAAGTGTTAGAGAAAACAAAAGGTGCCATTAAAAGACTTTGTGAATATGAGATTTTTGAACTCAAAAGATTTAGAGCACCTGCTTTTGCAGTTCTAAACCTATTCAACTATTCTGACAGCATTTTTGCTGAAGCTGAATTTAAAACTCTTGAAACTCTGAGTGAAATTTACGGCATGTGGCAGTCTTAATATAATTCCCAAAAGGGTCGATTTGGATTTTGTAGGTGAAAAGTGGTACAATTCATAAAGGCTTCTTGTGTAAGTATTTTAAATCAATTTCTGCCACATGAAGATTGTGTGTCACTGCCCTGGTGCTCTCTGCTTGTGTTACCAGGAAGGAAGGGAGCTGGAGCCTGGTGCAGGACCAGCTCTGTTCTTAACATTCACAAGAAAGCCTCAAATTCTGGTGTAAATTGTAACATTGCTTTTTCTTCCTGAGCAGGTGTGAAAGTAAAGAGCTGGATGTTGAAATAAGGAACCTGATAGGGAAGAGCAACGCTTTGGAGTCGTGTGAGGACCCCAAACCTCTTGCCCAAGAGAGGCTGAGCCCTCAGAGAACTTCGTGTTCCCTTAAGGTAATCACAGTGTGCTTTTGCAATGTTTATCTGCCAGGAAAGAACGTTCAGGGGATGTTCTCTGCAGGGCTTGACTATGCATGAAACTTGAGGATTTCTGAAATGATGCAATGAACTTGCTGCACATTTTTTTCCCCTGACATAGCTACTTTTTGGTATGAGGAAGAGTGACTGAGAAGGTGCATTTTATAGTGCTTTAAAAGATCAGCTAAACCCACTGGTTATTATCCTAAGTGTCAAACCCTATAGCCGGATGTACCTTTTGGATAACACAGCTCCTTGGAACTGTGTAACCCCCAAAACACTGTCATTTTTGATGCATTTGGAAGTTCTGATTTAGCTGGGAATGAGCAGAGGTGTGGGAGACACAGACCTGTGGAAGTGTCAGAAAGGCTTTCAGATGAATAGGAAGAGAGGAGAAGGAAAATGATGATGATTCAAACCCACACTTCTGTGGTATTGCAAACAGAAAATCGTAAGCCACCTGCTAAGGCAATTGTCTTTGCCTGCAGTGAAGCCGTGGTTAACAAGCCTGACAGAAACTTGTTCTGGGTTTCCCTCTCAGTTTCGCTCCTCTCCCCTGAAATAGCGAGAATAGAAGGAATTTCCCCGTTTTCCACAAACTAGGAACAGGAGGAGGGAGGGCTGCAGAGGAGAGGAGTGATTAAACCGTGAATGATCCACCTGCAAGGGATGGCGCTCTTACCTGTGTCACTGCAGCACGGGATGGGGAAAGGAACGCTCTGAGGGCTGCACGCCGAGGCACGGTGCAGGAAATTGGTGAGGAGGTAAAAGGGAGATGACTCTCTTCTACGAAATCCGAAATTACACCCAGCTCCTTTCACATGCAAACCGCCATCTCCAGAATGACTCATGACCTCGGGGCACGGAGCTGAGCCAGCCTGAGGAGACACCGCAGGGTCAGACCGGTGGGATTAGAAACCAGCGGGGGAGAGGGAACCGCAGGGAGGGATGGGGATTCCCGGAGGCGGGGGAGAAACGAGCCTGGCGAAGCACAAGTCAGGGCAGAATGAGGCTGTGAAATTACAAGCCACAAATGATCCATGGAAATCCACATGTTAGCCTCTCTCCAGCAGAAGGAGACATAGGGAAGGATTTGGGGGATATGGGCAATGTGAGGAGGAAAGAGAAAGGATGTGCTCACCGGGACCCTTTCTGAGGAGTGCTGCAGTGCTTGACACAGGAGACAGTGGCAGTATTTAATCTGTGGTGCTTTTACACTCTTTGCATTTATGGCACTCCTTACCTTTAAAATGCATGTGTGAGGTTTTCAGAGCTTAAAGAGGGATACTTCATAATATTTCTGCACTAGACACATGCTGGCTGGTTTTTATTTATATTTCTAAGTCACAACTTTTCACTTGGCTGGTTATTGAGCTGGGATTCAAGTGAGTGACAGCTTGACAGTCTTGCTGAGCTTCAACAACCTCAGTGTAATGTGCTAGGAGTGCCTGTCTTGGATTGTGTTTTGGGAAAGGAGGGCAAATTTTTAACACCTAGTAGAATTTGTGAAGGTTATGAAATAATACTAAAAGAACCTTACACCAGAAAATAGCAGTTTCGGAAATAAGGCTGATTGGCACTTGAAATGAGGGACAAATGAAATGCTCAAGAGTTAAGAAAAAGTTAATAATGAAACAAAAGTGTACCCTTCCCTAAGTGTCAGTCATTCATCACGAAGTTATTTGTCAGAGACAGCAAGTCATTTTCATTCTGTAACATTTTTTCTGGAGTGAAGAGTACAAATTGCACTCTACAGAATGGCATTTCCATCTGACCTTAATCACTTTCAAGACAAATCTATAAGTATCTTAAACAAAATCCCCTTTTTGCCAGGATTTTTTTCCACAAGAATTTATGAACTTCTCAACACGTCCTTCAGTCTATGATTCCTTCAGTTGCAGCTTGTCCTGATGCGGCATTCTCCATTCCGGAAAGGGAATAGATTAGCATTTTTTAAATTGGCAAATTGCCATCCAATTCTTCTCACGTGGAACTTGGATTTTCATCAGCAGGCCTGAGTTTGCAAATGCTTAGGTACTTGAGAGGCCTTGCCCTTAGTGGATAAAGGAAATCCTGAAGCAGGAGCCTGTGCTCAAATATTTTGATTTACTCTGAAACCATGTCTTGCTCTAATTTTATCTAGTTCCCACATATTAAGACACAAATTTGCATCTGCACCTATTTTTCTGTCAGAGGGAACATGTAACTGAGCAGCACAAAAGGCTGAGGCTGACACACTTACTGAAGGGAAAATCCCTTTTTAGCACACCACTCTGGTGAGCCACAGGGGCCTGGTTGGGGCAGGAGGAGGCAGACTCTTCTTCTTGGTTCAAGAGCCAATTTTATTCTTCAGCTAAAATCTCTCATTTTTTACCCTTTTGCCACATGCCTCAGAATGGGAAAATGGATATTGTGGCAAACACTGCTGGTATAACAACTTCAGTAATAAAGCAAAAAACAGAGCTCAGCTGAAACATAAGCAAAGTGAAGGCTCCTGAAAAGCCACCAAATTTAAACCCAAGTCATCTCAAAGTTAATCTAGCTTCTACCAGTCTTTAACAGAGCAATAAATTAAAAAAAAAATTATAATCAAAGAAAATCCCCAACAAACCACACAGCAGATGCATGACCAGCTAGGAAAAAAATTACTTTGTCATTTTGTATGATTTTATCATCATCAAGGAAAGCCTCACATTTGATTGCATCAGGCCTTTTAGTGAGTCTTGGTTTCACTGCAGTTACTGAACAGACAGAATTTTCAGAAGTGAGAAATGGTTTTCATTATGTGAATTTGAGTGATATTTTGTAATACTGTGACACAAGTTGTTCCCAGAATTAAGATCCAGCACTCTGAAAATGAGAACTTTTATCATATCATCTTCTGGTGCTGAGGCTTGTGAGAGGGTTCAGTGCTGGCCACAGCTACAAGGCTCTGATTTTTCTCCCACTGCAAGCTTCCCAAAGATGCCTAAAAGGCCTTTACGCTCAGGAAGCTCAGGTCATCCTAGAATACAAACTAAAATATTTTTCATTTTTTAGCAGGACATGAAAAGAAAACAAAACAACAATCTCAAACCTGCTACTAATAGAAATTGCAGATTATTCTGGAAATAAAATAGAAATTAATAAGAGGCTTCTAAGTTGTTGTAAGATGCCACTTGGGAGTTAACTTAGGAAGTGTGAGGGGCAGCAAATTTTCCTATTTACTTTCTGAGCAGCTTTTTCTATACCTGACAGAATTTTTAGATTTGTAACTGCATTTACAGTCTGATTGTCAACTGGAATTTTCCAAGCAATTTAAAACTGACTGTTTTGTTCAATAGCTTTAAACCAAATATAAATGCTTTTAAAGATTTATGGGGCTTTTTGAATTCTGAAACTTGATACGTCTCAAAGTGTCCTTCTTTCAAGGATTTCTGTATATCTCAGGTGTCTGCAGTGCTGTTGTACAACCAAGTTTTTCTTGATAGCAGTAAACATAAAGAAATGTAGTGTCTTTATCACTGCAGTATCAATGAAAATGAATGCTGCCATCTCCTTCTCTTTCTTTTTGGTGCTGTTAACTGTTTTCACAGAGACAGGCAATGATTTTACTTCAGCCTCCCAGCTTTTGCTGGAAGAATACCATCACCTCTGAAGAGCTTGAGTTTTTATTCCCTACTTATTGCCATTTCTTCTATTCATACAGATCTCAGGCATACTCTTCTCTCTCCAATCTGTTTTTACATGGCAAACAATTATACCTATGAATGCAGAGCTGGATGAGACAGGCACTGAAAAGTACTTGAGTCTTAGTTCTGTTCTGTCCAGTTTTATGTAAAATCATTAATTTTATTGTGATTATGATGTAAATCATCTGCATTATTGCAGTCATGAAGGAATCACTAACAAGAACGTAGTGTTCTAATGTCCAGATAGCTTTCCAGGAAACTACTCAGCTCTCCAGGAAACTGTTGTGACCTAAGTTACAGAATCAACCAAGGTCTCGGCCTCATCCTCTCTTCAAAGTAATTTGAGCATCAATATCTTTCAAGTGGGAGCTGTGATTGATGAGTGGGGCTGAGCCCTGGGTTTGCCCCTCTGTCCCCACTGTGGGGATGCTCGGCACCTCACTCACCACATCCCAGCGTGCTCGTGTGAGGAAACCAGAAACTGAGGCTGCCTCCCCTTGCAGGCCAGACCATAAAATGCAGCTGTTCAGCCTGAGCTTTCTCCAAAAGTGAACTTGCTGCTGGAGAGGGGATGAGACTGGTGAGAGTGGGAGCTTGGGGGAGGGACAGCATCATCATCCTCAAGAGCAGATGTGCAGTGTGGAACGTTTGGGATTTTAATTTTATTAAGCAGATGCCCAGTGTTGGTGCTGTTCTGCACCAGTTAATAGTCTTCAGTGCTGTACCTGATATGCTCAATGTCTAGTTTTGATATAGGTACAGATGAAATTCTTCCAATTTCTTCACTAAAATAACCTTTGGTTTTGAATTTTTCTCTTCATTCACCACAAGTTTTCTGTCTGCTCCATAAACCAGGAGAAAAATGGAAAGAACTTCAGGGTAACAGGACATATTTCATATGCAAATATTATAAAATAATAGCTTTCTTCCAAATTGGAGTTTGTATCTTGCAAAAGAGAAGTTGCTTAGTCACACATTGTGAACCAGAGATCTGGAATATGGCCGCAAAATTTCAGCATGTCACAGGATTGCTTTACTTTCTCTAAATCTGTTTTTGGAAATTGAAAGAGGGATTTCTATTATTTTATGTCAAATTTCACAGGCAAACTTTCATTTCATTCCTTCAAAAGGAAATGAGCAACCTCTGCTGCTGCTGCAGAAGCCATAGACCCAGAGATCTTTCCACAATAGAAGCAGAATTTTTCTGTTATGCTTCCCTTTGAAATCCATTATTATTCATAAATCCAGGACTGAAGACGAGAACATTTTGCACTTTTCTGTTTCATTCTGACTTTGATAGCAGGTCTGTGGAAGCCTTTTCTTTGTTAATCTTTTCTGTGAGTTTAACTTGGTAAGGCTAACATCTTCCTCCAAGTGGGAACCTGAGGCACAGGTTTGGGGTGTTGGCTACCTTTGAGTACCCAAGTCTTGAGGGTCTTTAAGCTGGATCTGTGCTCAGGTAAAGCAAGTGGCTGAAGTGCAAATAAAACATCTGTCATTCTTCATCTGTGTGCAGCTTTTCTTTGGGGAAACAAATCAATTTTCCGGTGTTGGTTTTCCCCTAACCATCTTGGGGGTTTTGTGTGGGGGTGCTTTTCCCTGTAGCTGTTAACAGACTTTGCTATTGCTCCTTTGGAAGCATGACTCACTCGTTTTTCTTTTCTGATAGTTCACTCTTAGTGTCAATAATTGCTGTAATTACTGAAGTCCTTTTTTATAACTGGAAGCAGGGATAGAAAAGCCTGTCCTCTTATTTACTGAAAAAGCAAATACCCTTCCTTCCCTTAGATGCAACTTCCTCTCTGGGGGGAACTGGCCAGGCAATTGTGATTTCCATGCACACAAAGCTGAGAGCTGCCTTGCCTGGCACATTAGTCATAGGCATTGTGCTTCATCCATTCTGGGAAGCCCCAGCCAGGAAGGAGGAAAAGGTTAAAATCAGAATTCCACCACTACTTTCTGGACCGTGGCTGCTCCCACAGGCAGCCCTCCTGGATCTTCTGGGTCTGAAAGAAATTCTCTTGCTCTTTTAGCCAGCATAAAATCTGTTTCATTGCTCTTCTTCCTCCCAAGAGCCGCGGTGAAGGAAGCACTCCAGGCCAGCTTGGATGCACCTGGGCAGGTGAGAGTCACATGGAAGCTCCAGCAGAACCATTGCAGGTAAGTTGCTGTGATGGCTGTTCTCTGAAGTGTTTTCTGACTAACAGGAGCAGGTCACTTTGTAGGTTGACAATTATGGTCTAATCTTTGTGCTCCACTAGATTTTTCTGGGTTATTTAAACTGTGTAAGAGTGGATGGAAATGTTAGAATTATTTTTGCAAATAGCATTCTTAGAAGAAGCCCTTTCCTAATGGGTTTTTTTGCCCTCTAGAAGTTGCACAAAGAGTGCAAAGTGGTTCATTTGAGTGACCCCATAACTTCTGTGAGCAGTATTTGGGCTAGTTGGTGCCTAGTGTATGTTTAGTTTTTAGATTTGTGAGTTGTCCTATTCACTTTATTGCTATTCTTAAACATGCTCTTCAATATATGCCTAAGGCCCAGATGCTGAAAGCAATTCAGCATGGGAATAACTCCATTAGCTGCCAGGTATTTCTTCAGATACTCTAAATTAAACATGTCAGTGAGCTACAGGGAGAGGGATTAAGTGTTTTCTGGCTTGGAAGTCAAGGTCTCCACATCAAGAGTTCAGCAGGACTGGCCATGGGGCAAATATGTGGTTGGGATTTTTGCCTTTGAAAAGACACAGCAACTCTGTCCTTTGATCTTCATTGGTATTCAGCATTAAATTCTGTATCTACAGAAAATTTATTCCAGACCTCAGAAGTGCTCACACCATTATTCTTGTTTTTCATACAGTGGTTGAGAATTTAGGGAGGGAAACAAAAATCTCGGAGCATGTATCTGACCAAAGCATGTTCTGTTTTTATGAGGTTGTCTCTTTTTTTCCAGTACAGCTCTCTCTCTCTCTTGCTAATAGATCACATGCTTGTTTTCATGATAATCCATAGAAGCTTCTTGGAAATTATGATACAGAACACTGCCATTATAAAAATGAGGGTCTAGCATCTGCTGTCCTGCGTGGGTGAAACTCCACACTTTAAAAAAATGGAACAATTGCAGACTGATCTACTAAATTTCTCCAAATGGCCTATTTGTTTTCTGTGTTGCTTGCAAGCACTTACCAGGGGCAATCCTACTAATTATTCTAGTTCTTGTAAACGAGGGGAATTACTTACACCCTCTCCAAGTCATGCTCAACTTTTGTGGCTTGTACTACTTGTTTGTATCGCCATCTGCAAGATAATTAAAATCCTCTTCTGTGTTCTGTGTCTCAGATGATACAAATAGATACAATTTCAGTTATTTCAGTGGTTATTTGCATAATGCTTCAATTAAAACATAGCCTGAGTGGGTTTAAAGCAGATGTATGCTCCAGGATCAGCTGCCAGCAGGTGTGAAGGAATTTAGATACAAATTTGGTCGAAGAAAATGTTTGTATCAGTTCCTTATGTGCACCTGTCAGGGTGGATGGGAACCTTACATGAGAATCTTGAAGAGAACAGGCCAGAAGCATTAATTTTTGAACACTGCTTTTCTCCAGTCAAGGCACACGTTACTGAGCAAAAAGAAGCCTTTACCATCCAATTCTCCAGAGCAACAGATCCTCACACTGGAAAGACAGAGACGAGAGGTAATCCTAAATATTCCCTAAAGTACATGGTGACTGATTGTACCATGCCTATGGATCTGGAAGGGCAGAGGTTTATTTAGTACAAAGGGCAAATTTTATTAATGACCCCTATTGCTAAAGGCCAAGCAACAAGCAGGGTTTGCACTCAGTAGGAGTCTTCCATTCATTTGTTTGATGTCAAAGACCTTTTAATGGGAAATATGGTCATGGAACCTGTAGAAAACTATCAGGAAAGCCCTTGGCCATTTAGGATTTGAAGCTTGGGATTTGTGCAGTGTTGCAAATGATCCACCTGCAGCTTGTTGTGTATTTGCATGTTTCCTGAGTGCTGCTTCCTGAATGTTCGTGTGCTTTAACCGAAATACCAAAGCACTGGCAGATGGGCTGCAAGGCTTGCCAAACCTTCAACTTGCTTCTTCTGAAATAAATGAACTGTCCAGATGATGAGGAGGTTGGAACACTGACTGACAGAGGATTAGAATGCCAGTCTGGTTTTGATTTACTGAAAATGTTGAAATAAGTGTTATTTACTGTGCCTTCCTGGTAATTACAGCTTTTGGAGGTGAACAAGCAATGGGATCATCAATTTAGAAGTATGAAACAGCTTTATGAAAAGCAGGTAACAATGCTGACAACTTCTGTTGCAATGTGTGCCACCTGCTGACAGTTAAGTCTGTGTTTAAATACCAGCCAACCATAGCCATGGTAAATATCTTACTTTGTCTTGAGCTCACAAACTGAAGAAGCTTCCTCGCATAAAAGCGAAGCCAAAGTGTGTCAGTCTTCAGTAGGACAAACTAACCAGAGAAGCAAAATGTCCCTAAAATTGTAGGGTCAGTGTGCACATGACAGCAGAGATCTTCATGCCCTCCACACTGTAGTGAAAATTGCACATAACTGAGAGCACGAATAACTGAAAATCAGCCTGGTGTGCTCAGCCCCTGATCCACGTCATCACACTTGTGCTGGTTCTTGTCCCATCTCTTGTGAAATCTGGATAAATTCTCCATGAAAGTTGCCCTCTGTAAGCAGAGACTCTCAAAATGAATTGTAAAGAAATATTTTCATTTCTGGTTTTTTTCCATCCAAGCTCCAATTGACATAGCTGTTATTCCTTGCTTATGGCTGTGTGGTGTCATTGCTGCAGACATTATCATCAGCTGCCTAGTGAAGTTCAGTGCTTACAATTTTATCTGGTATTCCAGAACCCAAGTTGGTTCATTGACTGACGCTTCTCATCTACTGTTTCCTGCTATGAACAGGAAGTTTATAGGGTGAATTCATGTGCTTATCAGGAAAGTTTTATCTCTAATATTTTCCAGAAAGCTTTACTGAGATCTGAATAATTCCTTTCTTTTTTCCCCCAAAGAGAAGAGCAATCCAAATGGCTCTTCCTCATTTAATCTGGAACTGTTTTATGCCTCTGGCTCAACACCCTGAACGTGCTGTGCCTTCCAGAGTGCCCAGTGAGCCCAGCATGGTGTGTCACTTGCTTTTCAGCTGGCAGAGATGAAGGCAAGGCTGGACGTGTCGGAGAGGAGAGTAAGCGAGCTGGAGCAGGAGAGGCACTGGCAGCATCTGGAGGAGGGGAGGTGGCAAGTGCTGGGCAGGGAGAGGCTGCTGCAGGAAAAGGTAGGAGGGTGCCCTGTGGCACCCCTTGTGTGCTCTGTGCTGAGCTCTCTTGCCTTTGGTCTTTGTCCCCTTGTATGGGTTGTGCACAGCCCAGAGGTGAGACTGTGGCTCCTCAATATCCTACCCGAGGCTGCTGAGCTGCCTCATCACAGAACTGTTTGTAGAGAAAGAGTCATTTCCATATGAGTGGCAGACAGCACAACATTTGTGTGTGTGGGGGGAGTCAAGGGCAGGTTGATTTCTACTGCACAGATTTCCCTCCTCACAGTTCAGTTCAGGGTGAATTTCTGTGTGAAGGAAAATGCTGCAGGTATTTCAAATGGAAGAGGAACAGCAGTGCAGATGTTACACAAAGTGCTTGGCAAGAAATACTCAAGGTGTGAATGCAGCTCCAGCCCCCAGGTTTTGGTATCGAGTACAGGCTTTCATACATGTGCAGCTGTCTCAGCTCCCTGCAAATATCACTGACACTGGCAGTGCAGTTATCAGGGCTGGAAGTGTCTGGGCTGATCAGCTGCTCCAGAGCGGTGTTCACCTCACCCTCAGAGTGCTTGGGCTGCTCTCTCAGGACTCCTTGTGGGATTTTGCTTCTCAATTTAGATGCCTGAGCTGGATTCCCACCTCAGTAGTACCACCAGCCTGAATGATGAGCACCTACATAAAACTTTGTGCTCCATTTTATAGAAACCCCACAGAGAGGTGCTTCCTGTGCTCATTCTGCTTCATGGTGTCATGTACTCCATGACCTCTGGTGAGTTGCTGGATGGTGACCGTGGCTGAAGTTGGGCTTCTCTATTCACATGGTGACCTGAAACAAGTGGCAGTTGCATCACTTCCAGGCTCAGATGAGATGTGAGTTAGCTGCTGCAGGAAAAGAAATGCAACCCCCTTAGCTTACATCTGCAAAGGCAGAACATCCATCTTACTTGCTTATCAATTAGTCCCAGCTAAACACACACTTGATTCCAAATCTACAGAACAATTTACATGTTTTAAGACAAACTATGTTATGTGCTTGCTGAATCACTGCCTGTATTTGCTCTGAGTGTTGATTCAGTGTGAGGCAGTCCATATTTTTGTTCATGTTACTGCCTGACTTTTAATGGAAAAGAGCTACCATTTTATAAAAATAAGGATCAGTAGTACACTCTGAGATTTTTTCATTGCATACGTGAATAATGAACTAAATGACAATATAGTCCATTTTTTTTTTGTGGGGACAGGTTAACCAGCATTGAACTTTGGTCTTAAATCTGCAATTTCTTGAAAGTTTCACATTCAGCCAATAAGTGCTTGTCAGCTTGAGCTAGCTGCTGGATGAGTTCCTATACTTATTGCAGAGATACCCTGCTAATCTTGCCTGGTTTTTGGAGAAAATGAAATGTCCTTGCTAACTTAGAGCACAGCAGAGTCAAACTTCCTCATATGTAAGCAAGTTACTCAGGGGTGTTTTTCACTGGCTCAATTAGCACACAGTGATGAACTTCTGATGAGCCCAAACTGTGACTGGCCGCACAGAGATGAGCCTTTTACACAGGAAAAAAACCCCATTCCTGTGGTGTGCTGTGCCTGTGATTGTTGGATCTCACATTTTTATTCACATAAAGCAGCTGCAGAAAATATTTGAAATACTTTTTGTTTTTTCTGTTTTCATCTTCAGATTTGTATGGCACTGGGAATGGCTGGGCCCCCACCAGCATTTAGCCATGGTCTTATTCTCTCAGTAGAGAGAATAATTCTCTCATTTTCTCATAAGAGAAATGCAGGTCTGGGGTAACTGTGGGTGTGATTTTGATCTGCTTGGCCTGCCAGCATTCCCATGCCTTCGTGCAACTGCCGAGAGCAGGGATTTATTCTGGTATGTTGTCTCTGCCTCATCATATGGTGAGTGGTCAAAACAATTTCTACAGACTTTATCATATCAGGGTGTACTAATGATCTGCCTTCCTGCTGCCTCCCTTCCCAACTGTGTTTGGGACAACAAAAATGCAGCACATCTGTCAGACAGAAGATTATTTGGAAAATTGTTCTTGAAAAATGCTTCCATCTGCATTTCTGCAGCATCTCTCTGTATTTTTGCATCCCAGAAAGATACAGAGGTCCTTAGTGAAGCTCTCAATGAAATGAAGGAAGAGAACAGGCTCCTGAAGCAGAAGAATGCATCAATGACCAGGAGGAAGGAATACTATGAGAGTGAAATAAGTCGTCTCAACAAGGTAGGAGCAGGAGTGAGCTCTTGATTGCTCTAATTGTGGCATCTCTGTTGTCCCTGACCTACCAGATAGCAGCTTTTCAGTTCTGGGTGAACAACCTGGTGGCAAACACATGATCACCATTTGGGAGCTGGGGAATGAGCAAGAACTCTGTTCAGCTCAGGCTGTGCATGCAGGGTCTCCTTCCTTGGCTGCTAGCAGGGTTGCATTGCAAGGAGAAAAATTCACAGAGTATTTGGCTTCTCCTATGAAACCGCTCTGCATGTCATGTCTAAGCCCTTCCTACACCCTCCCTCCTCAGAGCAGAGGAAATGGCACAAAGATGCTCCTGTATGCACCTAGTGAAAGACTCTGGTTGAAAAGAAAGGTCACACAGCTTAAAAACTCATTTTACATGTGTTCTGTGTTTGAGAATGATGGCTTCTCTTCAGAAGACATAGTCCTGTCCTAGTGCTTAAATCCATATATACGCATATTCATACCTATAATATTATGTGTATGTATGTCTCACTGAGGAAATTGTCTTTAAATAGCTACATGGAATTTTTTTTTTTAACTGAGGGAAAGTAATAAATGTAATTTTGTTTAATCAAAAGATCACATAAAGCAGTGGGTGTTTTCTAACAATTTTGTATTTAATGGTGAACCACAAACACTTCCTGAGGAAATGCATTGCAGTAACCATTGCTGTGTAACTTGAATAAGTGTTTTAATAAGCTAAAGGGCCATGATGTGCAAAAGTCAAGCCAAAACATAATGCTGCCGTAAGAAAAAATCTGACAAAACCCATGGTCCATAGCTCTTTTTGAAATGCATTGACAGGACTTGCTCAAAGCTCCAGTCTAACTTTAATTCAATGCCTTGTTTGTTAAACAACTTATTTAAATGTTTTATTTTGCTGTGTTATGATGTGGCTATAATAAGACAGATGGGGTGTATAGACCATTCTTTTAAATGAAGCACCAATTTCATATACACTTTCCCAACAGTAATTTACTGATTTTCAGTGCATTTGCATCCTTAAAATCTCATGTCATGAATGTACATGAGACAGGAAGGCACCCTCTGTACCCTTTTAACTTTATTCCCCTGCTATTTCAGGTTCAGCCACTTGAAATTCTTACAAATTCTCTGCAATCAAACAACTTTTTCTTCTTTTTGTGTGAATGGATAAAGCAGGGTCTCACAGTATTGTGTCCAAATGCAGTTTAGGAATAATCTTCACCTTACCATTAACTTTCTGAAGATTGATTTTCCAGATTTTTCCTTTTTTTCCCCTCCATAATTCTGAGTTGTAGAACCTCCTCAAAAAGGTGTTAAAAGGATATTCAAAGGGGCAGAAGAAGGGTTAATCAGTAATCAGTATTTTCACCCTCCCAGTTTTAGGTTCATCCTTCTGAATGTATTGGCGTGGAACACAAGCTTTGCCACTATTATAACCAGTTTCACTTCTGCACAATTCTTAGGGACAGCACCTCATCAGATAAAAAGCTTTCCTTTTCTGTGCTTCCATGGAAAGTGCTTGATTTTCCTTGAGCCTTGGATAATTATTTCCAACCCTTGGATTACTTTGGATACTGGTTCTCCTGCTTGGCTAATTCTTCCCCGTTTGCCTCCTCCCCCTCCAAATATCTTCCATCCATCCTGCTTGAGTCTGAGAGCAAGGGAGGGCTGAGGGTAAACTTGTGAAAGGGATAAAGTCAGGGATTTGTATTTTATGTGAGAGAATAAAAAGAACTGCATAGTATTTGTGCTTGAGTAAAGAAAATAATATGTAATTATAATTTGTGGTTATAGACAGAGAGATGTAGGAGTGATTTAATTATTCCATTTAAAGGGAGAGCTGTGCAGTACTGTAAAAATAAAGTCTGAGAAGAACCGTGGCAGAATTTCAGTGTAGAACAGGTAAGAGTGGTACCAGTGTTGTGTGTATTCGCAACTCCCTCTAGTGACAAGCTATGGAGACGACACATCTTCCTCTCAAGCTGGAGTTTTACTTTGTTCCATGTGTAGGAATCCCTACTTTTAGTGAAAAAAGCCCTTTCAGTAAGACTTTACTGTAGTAAAGTGGGTTTATATCCAGTGTGTATAATTGAAGCAACTACAAGTCAAAGGGAAACTCTTCCTAATAATTTTAAAGGATATTCTTTTCTTTTTCATGTAGTGAATCTCTGTTTAGTGATTTTGCTGTTCAATGTTGCAGGCCCTTCTGGATACGTTGAAAAAGCAGCACCCACCTGTTGTTGGGACTCCTCCAGGGAAGGGTGACAGGAACAGCATCGAGGAGATGAGAACCCAGCTTGAAGTTCTTAAACAGCAGGTAAGAACAGCTCAAGTGAGCCTGGATGGATTTCACACAGCATAATTTTCCCGTCTCTCCCAGGGATTGTGCTTGGTAGACTTGCTGTGTGGAGCTTCTGAAAGGAAGAGCCAGTGTAGCCACAGCCCTTTGGAATGATGTTTCCTCAGATGCTGTCATCACAGCAGAGTCCACAAAGTGAAACTGAGTCCTGGCAGAGGACTGGAGCAAGGGCTTGTGGAGGACTCAAAGCAGCAAAATGGCTCTCCTGACTCCTGGAGGTGTCCAGCTCTCTGTTAGAGTCTGAATGTCATCCACAGGGAATGCTAATTGTCATTAATTCCTGATTGTGTTTTCTGATCCTTTTATCTTAGAAGTTGCCACTGTAGAGAATTATCCAAAGATCCTAGTCTTGGAAGACTAGAGCATTGGCACTGCAGTTTTTCTAAGTGTGAAGCAAACCATTTGCATTCATAACCTGCATCCCAAGGACTATGGATTTGTACCTATTTATTTTTTAATCTTTGTTCTGAGCAACTCAAATGCTTTGTGCACTGTTTTTCTTTCCATATGAAAGAATCTGTTTAAAAACAATATAGTTTTCAGATAACTTTAACACTTCAGGTCTGTTGTCCTGGATAGTGTCAGGGTTAACATTATTGACACACAAATGGATGTGATCAGAATGGGGATTTTATTCAATGGGAATAAAATACTTGTTTCTGTCACGTTTGACAGCAGAGCCAGATTTTGCTCTCTCATGTAATGCTTGCCACATGCTGGAGAACAAAATCCTGCACTTGATTGTACAGTAATGAGTTATTTCATTCTACACAATAAAATAGAGTAAACCAGGTTTTTTTTTCCAAAATTCTCATGGGGTATCCATTTTATGAATGTGTTTTTCTAGTTGTATAAATCAGTACAGTGAGTCCAGACTTCCTTCTACATGAAATGGAGCAGAAGGCTCCAACTGGATGGAGGAGGGACTCCTGGGACAAAGAGTGACGTGACAGAGTCCCACAGGAGCTTGGCTGTCGTCAGCCCATCCCTGGTCACAGCAGTGGGAATGAAGGCATTCACTCCTTGGGAGGTGTCCCCTCTTTCTCAAGGCAACAGGATAAATGGCAAAACTGTGCCGGAGAGGTTCCCTTGCAGCTCCAGCAGATTGTACAGCTGGGGAGTGGGAGGGAGGCGGGACAGTAGAGAAGGAATTGGGAGAAAAGAAGTGAAGAAACACTGAAAAGTGTGTAGATGGACAAGGAATGCAAGGATGCAAAGATTTCTGCAAGTGACAGTTCTGTCTCTGCTTCAGAGGGTCAGGAAAAGAGTTTTTTCTTCATATAAAGCCCTGTGCTACCTTTTTCTTCCCCTGAGGTATGAACATTTTTCTAGTCCTTCTGTGAAGTCATAGCACTGCTTCCAGCACAAAGAAAACTAGATCTGTCCAAGGGGCGGGGCATGAGCCACAGCAAGCAAGTTTTTTGGGAAGAGACTGTCAGCAGGCTTTAGTGAGCAACCAAGGGGACATGAAAGGGCTTCTGAAAGTTCTGGTGGTGGTTCCCACCCAAACATGCCTTTGCTGTTGTTTGTCAGTAGAAGTGCCACCAACCTCCAGCTTCTCGCCAGGTGGATGCCTGCCCATTAGCTGAAGAATTAAGTCAGTCATCTTAACACCAAATAATTTATGGATTTGTGTTGTGTTTCCAAATCTGTGTGCTCACTGCCTGTGCCTGGGGTGGTCAGATATTTTTTTAATGGGATGAAGCTCTGTGATTCCTGACCACATAAAAAAGAGCTAAACCACTGCATCCTTCAGCATTTGCAAGGCAGCTTATTTTCTAGGAATAGGGTCAAACATCTGTATTTCCACTGGGAACTGTGTACATTCCATTCCATTTGGAATTGTGTACATTATGCTCCCCTCTGCCTCTACACTGAGCTGGGGAAATTCTTCTCTAACTCCTTGCACCTGAGATATACGGGAGGGAGTTAAAAGTGCCCATAAGTGAAGAGCAAACTGGAAAAATGTTGGTGAAATGTTTGTCCTCCTACTGCTAATCCCTTAAAAAGATGGATACTAGTATTTGCTATCTCATTTATAATATTTGTGACTGATATTTGCCAGTCAGCTTTTTGAGTGCAAGGTTGTACAAAAACTGGAGCTGGGGACTGTTTCAGTTTTCAATTTCTGTTTCAATTGATGAGTGCCACTAGAGCATGGCCATTGCTTGTCACTTTGTACCAGCCACAAAAAAAAGACCAGGGAAACTTTTGTTTGGAGGATTGTAGGGAGCAGGGATCCCCTTGGAATTCACCCTTCTGCTTGGGCAGGATTTAGAAAGCAACCAAACCACAAAGTGGCCCTGCTGAAGCTCACACACTGTTCATGATGATTGCAGGTCCAAATATACGAGGAGGACTTCAGGAAGGAGAGATCTGACCGAGAGAGGCTTAATGAGGAGAAAGAAGCACTGCAGAAAATTAATGAGAGATTGCAATCTCAACTGAGTAAACTCAGCTCTCAGGTATGAGTCAAAAGAAAGCTCCCATTGCCAGCACATGTGTATTTTATTTTTTTTTTTCTCACTTTCCACACAACTCAAGGTTTTCTGGCTTCCATTAATTGACATTGGATTTTATATGAGGTCACCACCTGGGATGAAATCATTCTGAAGTAATGCAGTAAGAAGATGAGAAACGATTAGAGAAGACTTCCAAAATAAGTAGATGAAGGGAGTACTTATTGCAAAAACTTTTCAAACATATCTGAAAATGGAGGAGGGGAGGGTAGCCACAACCAAAAACAAGTCCAGAGGACTTTGATTTTTTTCACTGGCACTTGATATAAGAGCTCTAAGATCAAACCAACTTTTGAAATAAAGAGCTTCTGTAGTTAATCCTGACCTCTGCAATTGAATTACAGAGTGATGTTAATATCACTGAGGAAAAAAATGCTCTCCATACAAATTAGCTGAGCAGCCTCTGCAATAATTTTTTTCTTGCAACATCCTTTTTATCTCTTCAAAGTAGTGTCAGTAGGAAGCCATAGTAAAATCATGGCATGCAAAACTCTGAGCTTTCACAATCCTCATTTAAGAATGACGAAATTCCGAGGTTTCCTGTCTTGACAAAATTGTGCAATGCTTTAAAAGAACGGCTGATTACCAAAATGCTCTGTGGTGATTTATTGTCCTCCCCAACATTGTTGTGACACAGAAACTTCAGGATTGCCTTATTCTCAGCCAAGCCATGCATCAGAGGTGGTAGGGTCTTGCTCAAGTGTCAGAGGCCAGGTGCTGCCTAGTGCACCAGCAGTTCACACTGGAGATCTTCCAGTTTGCCTCTTCCTGCCTCAGGATTTGATTAAACAGAGCTTGTGGAGGATTTTAAAGATGAGAGCAAGCATATAAAATATTTATTAGTTTGTTTTCTTAAGTCAAATTATTTAGTTGTGACTCACAGAGTCACAGAATATTAATCATCTTTTACCCCTCCTTACTGTGTCCTTAGGCAAATTGCTGTTGACTCTACTGGAATGCAGAGGGCCTTAGAAAAGGCAGACCCAAATCTGAGGCACACAGCTTTGGTCCTAAACCAAAATTATTTACTTATCATTCCAGTGACTGTCCATGTAGTTCTGCTTCAAATTATTGAAAGCAACTATGTGTAATGAAAATACAGAATTGTTTTTGAATATAAAAGACACAGTAATGTGCTTGCCATATCTTGGGGTCAATATTTTCCTCACATAAAAGGTGTCAAGACTGTGGTGTGGCACAAGTCAGCTGTCTTAAATAACTTTTTTTAATGATAAGTAGTATGAAGGGTCTAAACAAGCAGCGTTGCAATCCACTAGTACCTGAATGATGTGTTGATTATATTCTACTGCTAATGCATTTATTCTTGTTCTTCTTTTCTTGACAGACAAAAGACTTTCCAGTACAGCCTCAGAGGCCCAGTTACCCAGCCCCACTGTTCCTCTCCCCGTGTGTCAGTTATGGGGGCTGTGGGATGGTTCTTCACTGTCCGGATCCTCGGGCACACCCAGTGCCTCGCAGGGCCCAGCAGCAGCAGCAGGGCTTGGTAAGGCTCCCACCATCCCCTGTGGGACAGGGACATTGATTTCCTCACAGGTGCCATCACCCTGCCATCCTCAGCAGCAGCTGAATCTGTGCTTTCGTCCAGATCAAGATTGAATTCACTTTGAAAATACTCTTTATCTGTAACAGCACTAAGAAGAACAACAGAGTTCCTTTACATTTGTTTGTTAATTTAAAAAATAAGGTTGTTTGATTGGAGTCTTGCTGATTTCTTAGATTAATTTATTCCCATGACAGACATTCAGAGCTCTTTCTAGCTGTATAATTACCCCACTTCAGAGGTAGGGATCTGCTCTGAGCCTTCAACATAAGGTAATAAAAACCAAATCAGGAGAAGTGGAAGTTTTGTCTGAGTGTGGCTAACACAATGGGAAATGTGCCTTTTTTCCTGGAACACAACAGGGTCCTGTCTTCCTCAGCATGAAGAAGAATAGCTTTGCACTGGAGCAGATTCTGTGAGTGGGAGTTATTTATTCCAAGGAAAATACTGCTTCAAAGAATATTTTTGATGTGCGTTGGGTTATCTAAGTGACCTGGCTTGTTCCAATCTACTGAGAATGCATTTAAACATGGTGAATGTCATTTTAAATACACAATATCTGATTCTGGCTATAAAGCTGTCACATATGGAAAGGTGCTCATTATTTGAAAAATTATAGCTGAATTTTTGCAAAATGCATGTAAGGCTTTCAGGCTGTAGAAATCCAATGGAAAAGCTGTGGTCAGACAAGTAATTTCTGTGCTTCAGGAGTGTGCTTATCTGCCTATTTATCAAAGTTGGAAGTATTGCAGAATGTTTTTCCCTGCAATTTGGCCACTGGCCCAGATTATTTTGGCTCTTCTCCCTGAACTTTCATCATCTGGGTTTCTAATTCTGTGAGGGATCACTGGGTTTACAACTTTGTCATTCCTGCCGGAGCACCGGTGTCAGTCTGACTGGTTGCTTTGTAACTCCCAGTTTCATTCTGACCCTTTTTTTTCAATTCTTTGTCTGAGTTGCTGCTCTGAGCTTTGGGTACCTCCCTGAGCAATTTGTTAGCAATGAAGAAAGGTGTTAGAATTTAATGGGTGTCGTGATATGTAATCCTGCATGTTTAGGGTGTGCTTTTGCTTTTTCCTTTTTTTTCTGTTCTTGCACTTTTTCTTTCCTTTTTAAACTCTAGTAGAAACATTTTGGTTAGTCTGATGTAAAATGCACATCTTGTTCTTGAAATTAATTCAGATTTGCAGGGTACAGGTACATAAAAAGAGAATTGATCAGAGAACATAAAATTCACCAGAAACTCAAAAAAGCAATGCAAATGAGTGTAATTTGAGCCATTGTTGAAAAACTACCTGTGCTTAAAGCTTTGTATCAAGGTCTACTTTGTTTGCACACAAGCACAGAATTAGTTAATAATTCCTGTGACTGGTACAATTTAAATTGAAATACAATAGCTCCTTTTTTTCCTGACAGTGTATGAGGGTGATTACTGCTGTATAAGCATGAGTGACAGCAAAACATAAAAGTTAAATCTGTTTTCTCTATCTACAGCTTCATCCTGCCATCTTAATTGAGGCAAAACTTCTGTAGGAGTATATGAAATTTGTTCCCTGCAAATTGAAATCTGCTAGATTCCCCTTGGGGCTACTCAGTGATTTTGTCAGAGTAATTTCTGCAAAACAAGAATCATTTTTCCAGTGTAACTAATTTGAAGCAGCAATTACCTAGACTTTGACAAGCTTGCATGGACTACTTATTCCAGACAGACAGCCTAACACAGCTCCAGCTGAAATGGCTGGTCCCAAAGTTGTTTTCTCTAGTGGTAATTTGCTGCTCATTTGCCACAGTGGGTGGTGTAAACTATAATGCACTATTTCTTCCAAGATTTCCCTGGACAAAACTGTGTCTGCATGGACATAACCTTCCCAGTACTTCCTCTTGTGAGAAAGATGGGAATTTTCCCTATCCCACGGTGTTTACAGGAAGTTATTTGATAATAGCTAATGCTATAGAAACAGCAGTTCTAACCTGTGAGCAAGGGGAGGAGGGGAGAGAACTTTATTCCATGGTTCATTCCTGTCACACTGGAGCACTTTACAGCTGCTACAGATGCATTCAAACTTCACCTGTTAGGTGGGCCAGGTTTCTCTGACATTCTTTGGTGGAGGGAGATGCCTGCTGGTATCTTCTGCTGCACTGGATTCCTCAGCCCTTTTAAAGTCTGGTTTGGTCCTCTTAATATGTCCTTGTGATTTGTGGGATCTAGAAAGGTTTTACACCAATTTTTCTGATGCCATAGGGAAGGAAGCAAGCTGGAAGACTGGGATCGGTGGAAACAAACCTAAATATAATATTTTGTTTTGAACTGCTTTTGTAGGGCTAATGAGAGGCTTCACAGCACAATTATGTTTTTATCATGTCACTGCTCTTTTGTTTGAAGTGCCTGTGAAGTCCATATTGCTGCAATAATGTTTTATTGTTCTGTGCAGCCAGACTATCAGTGGTGTGTTCCTGACCAGCTTCCGCCAGATGTGCAGCGCAAGGCAAATGGTAAGACAACAGCTGTACAGAGCATGTATTAAATGGACTTTTTTTTTTCAAATGGAGGCCTTTGAGGGATGTAGAGTAAACTTTCCTGTCTATCTGTTGAGTGCTGATGTGACAGCTTTGCCTTGGAGAGTCAAGGTTGGTGTGTGTGCACCACAGGTGAGGTTTCTGATGTAATACCCTCTATGTTATAGCTTTGTTGCAATTCATAAAATGTCTCTATTACACATTATAGGATCCCACATTTGCCTCATTAAACACCTAGTAATAGTCCTAAAGAAAAGATACCCTCAGAATTCTCCTCAGAGCTTCTGTTGCTCCAGCAAAGACCGAATTTAGTGATGTGCCAAAACAAGGGGCCAGCATGGGGCAAGTTTAGGAGTCCTTGGTAACAAAGTGCAGGCTTTAGGATGTTGTTTCACCTTAAAGACAGAATGCCCATTGCTGTTCCTGGTCTGTTCTGGTAGTTCAGGTGGTCTGAAAATAGAGCCATGGAAGTGAGCAGAATTAAATACTTGCAAAGGGTCAGTACAAACTATTTTTTGGAAACAGGGAGGAGTAATATTTGTATCTGGCTTTGAAATAATTCCTGGGTGTTTTGAAGTACTTGTTTCGGACCACTCAAAACATGGACATCACAAGGAATCTCTTGTGGGTAGGAATCTGGTGCTGGTGGGTACCACATGGGGTGGCAGGGACTGCTGAGTCCAGAAGCTGTTGTATTACATCTGGAAGAAGAAGAAGAAGATGGCTACAGAGGAACTGTTCCATTATTTGCTGTCATCCATGCTTGCCCAGAAGAGAGGGAAGAGTGGGAATGTAGCTCACCAAAATGGCTGATGGGCATCCCCTAATTACAGAGCAGCTCTTGGGAGAGTTCTGATGTGGTCACAGGGAAAGTAGTGCTGTGCCTGCACTACAGAACAGGAGATTAATTTTGCCATTCCTCCCACTCAGACTCCAAGTGATTTACTGCACCAGAGGATACAGGGAGGATGTTTCTAACAGGGAATGAAACCAGTCCTGCCACCAACTGCAGCTGTGGTCCAGGGCAGTGCCCTGGGGGGATCTGAAGGAGGAGAGCTCTTCTTCCACCCTGCTGGACTACATGACTTCCCTGAGAAAAACTTCTTGAAAATCTGTGCTCTGTCTTTCTGTTTCTGTTCCTTGCCCAGAACATCCAAACACCACCTTCTCAACTGGACAGAGATTAGGATACTTGAGACTTTTCCCTTCCCTTTTTGCTCCAGCCCCGTTAAAGAGGATTTCTTAATAGTGCAGTGTAGGATGTCTGCTTTAACACCTTCTGGGCTCTTATTCTCTTTATCCTGGCTGCTGAAACAGATGATTTTGATCATTTATCCATGGATCACACAGAGGTCAAACTTCCACTCTTGAGTCACTAGCTTGGCTTTATGTATTACATATAATTGTCTGTATTAAATCTGTAAGTATTTTGGGAAAGGTTTCCAAGATAGAAGCTCCAAGAATATGTGATGAGCAAGAGTTCTTGATGTGCCCATTTCTTTGCTCCGTTTTGTACAAGTGCTAATTACCCTGGTGGGTCTAAATGGGCCAGCATGTGCAGCAGCATTCCTGGTTCTCAGTTCTCATCCTTCATTTTCGCAGTAGATTATAAATGGACAGATAAATCTCCTCTCTGCTGAGCTAGGTCTTCATTATAGGAAACAAATCAGCAGTGAAGCAACTTTTAGGCATGAAACAGTTTCTTTTAGGAATGCTATTTCAGTAGATGTTTCTAGGGAAAACCTTTAAGTTTCACTTAACAAATTTTCTTTTGACGCTGGGCATTTGTTCTTAAGTAATAATTATGAAACACAGGTCACAGGTTGTAACTTGAGAGCTGAGCACAGTGAAATTAGTTGGGAAACCAATATTTTTGATAATATTTCATTTTATAAGCCTGGCCTAGAGATATCTGAAATCTGTGAGAGTCTCATAATGTAATTGGGACTTTAAAGGTGTATGTAACTAAACAGGGCTTACTAATTTTTTTTGTAGCTTTGTATAGAGGCACCTTCATTGTGTTTTCCTCCCTCTCCTGTGAAGGAGGACGGTGTTTGCACTTGGGTACTTTGGCATTTGACTTGGGTTCTGCAGGGGTCCTTCTGTAACCAGCTGGAATCTCATGTTTTCTGTTTCTCCTGTAACCATATCCGTGCTTCTGACTGACACCATTGTCCACAGCTGCTGCCATGGTAAGAGGAGGCTGTCTCAAAGGACTGCTACCCTTGTTAAGCCCAGTTTGTCTTTCTATTTTGTCTAAAAAACATTTTTTTTGCCATCATCTATAGATATAGGATTACCTCTGAAGAATTTTTAAATTAAAAAAAAAACCCAACCCTTTGCTACAGAAATTTGATGAACACTATTTGATGCTGTTTTCTAAAGTTTGCTCTCCAGACTGTTATTTTCCCCAGAGATGTGTTTTGGTAGTTGGCAGAGGATCACTTATGCAACATTGTGTCCAGCACTGAGCTCTTGTGGTTGTGTGGTGGTTTGGATCTGGCACTTTGAGATTTGAGCCCTTTCTAATAAACTGGGAAAAAATTCATCAGAAACAGGAAAGGATGAGGGAAATAGGGTGGGCAAAATGAGAGGAAATAAAAACCCCAACCCTCATAAAGCTGCTTAGAACCTCAGATAACTCATAGCTAAGTTCAGCTTGTCCTCCAAAAAAGCAAAGATGTTCCCATAAAAGGTCCCAGTATATTTCCAAGAATAACTCTCCTTTCTCACCTCTGGACTGATCCCTCCCCAGGTACCTTGCTGTGCAGGAAATATTAGTCCTAAAATGTGCTGAAGTTCTCCCAGCCTTGTCTTGTTGGACCAGCAGTGCTGCCTTAGGAGGAAATTTAGCTCCTAAGTCTCTCTGTGCTCTGTTACACTCCTGATGTCAGAATCTGACCTTTTTGTTCTTGGTTATGTCATTCTGTTTGGTTTTTGTAGTTGATTTGGGTGGTTATTTTTAATTTTTAAGGAGCAAGGCAAGAAGATTTCCAGCAAATGTACTTAATGTCATTTTACTTGGCAAGCAGTATTGACTTCCTTCCTTATTCAACTGTGCAAAATTGAAAAGACAGTTGTAAAAAAGAGCTTGATCTTGGAGATTTTCCCTGGACCCAGATATTTAATGCAAAATTCTCTGGAAAAAAGGTTTATTGCTCAAAAGCCTACTCGGGGCAAGAACCCTTTTGCATGCTGCAACTGCTGGCATGTCTTGGCTTTTTCTTTTGTACGATTAATCTACTGCATTTTTTCCCTTGGCACAAATGTTCCCAGTAGATGCATTTAAGGACCCCAGTTACCCCTTCAGAACATCAGCTACAACCAATGGGTTTCTCCAGCCTGAGCTGGATGTTTTTATCTTGGATCCAGTGATGCCAGGCACGAGGAGAAGCCCAAATGGAGCCTTTTGCTTCCCTCTCCAGGGGTTGCTTTGGAGCTTTGTGGCAGCAGCTGGTCACCTCATCTTGGCAGGCTCAGGGAAAGCAGAGCTCAACCTGCACAGCCCTAAGGGTGCCCAGATGAGCCCATGGATGTGCCTGCTTACTTCCATTAGAATCTCATCTCCTCTTCCTTTCCACAGTCTGCTGCTTCCCAGATTTTTGCCCTGGAGGCACCTAATTTGCTGCTAATGTTGTTATAATTACAGCTAATTGGAAGAAGAGGAGGGAGAAGTGTGGGGTTTGCCACTGAAAATAATGACATCTGTAGGGAGAGGGGGGAAAATATGAAAAACAGAAAAAAAAAATGGATTTGTGGAGGTCTTCAGTAAAAACCAGACAGAAAAAAAAAGTCAATCAATTGACATCTTAATTTTCCTGGAAAAAATCCCAGACCCCTAACATTTTTGTTATTAGCATCTCCTCAGTGCATATATTACATGAGAAATTATGAGTGCTTCCAAGTAGTCAAGACAGATTTAATTAGCAGCTTGCCATCCCCATTGGGAATGAAAATGTGATTATTTTCAGCATTTTTACTGATCCAGCTTGATTTCTGCTACTGCAAAAAGGCCATTAGCACTCTTCTGATTCCTAACTCCAGAGCATGTGAAGTTAAAGTGCTTTTAAAAGTCAACTTGAGCTGAAGATCACAGAGTGTGTTGTAGTTCTTGAGAGTACCAGGCAGAAAAGTCTCTTGGGAAGAGAAACAGGATATGTGATTTAAACAGCTGCAGGATTTGATCATTTTATTTCTATAAGCCAAGAGATCAGGATTCATTATTCCTGATGCTTTCTCTTTAAGTGAAATAGTGACTGCATTTGTGCTTGTGCTACTAGAGATGTATCAGAGCATTTTTCCAAAACGTTTTGAAGCTTCAGGAAGCATGTGTTGCACCAGCAATAGCATCGTTCCTTTCTCCAATTTTGTTTTATTTTCCTAGCTTGAGTGACTCACTGTCAAATGCATTTTTGGATCACAGACACCTGCTTAGCCTTGGGTACTAATTATTCCCTCTGTCAGATTTAGCTGCTCTCTTGGATGCACCTCATGCCAATGAACACCTCTGGGCACTGCTGAATGTCAGCTGATCTTTTAAAATGTCTGGAAAGATTTTACATGGGGGCTTTAAACCATGAGACCCTGCTGTTTGCTCTGTGTCAACCACCACCAGGATTAGAGGAAGGCTGAGGAGGAGACTCCTGGAGCACTCTTTGCTAGCCCCACTCTCTTTTGCTTCTTCACTCCTACTGCCACTTGTATTGGTTGGATTACAGCCTTGTAATGAAGTACAGTGTTGGATTTGGGGGTGTGTGTGTAAGTGTTACAAAATGGAGGAAAATGACTCCTGAGTGAGTTGTATTTCTCAATGTCACAGTAATTCCCATTGATTTTGCTTTTGCAGATTCCTCCCTGGAGAAGGGAGCCCATCGCTGACAGACCCTGGCCTGGAGAAGTGTAAACCAAAGGCTGCAAGGGACTCTTGCAACTTTATTATTCTGTGTTCTTCTGGGTTTTTTGCTCCTTAGCTCCTTATCTCTTCAGTGCATGTGATTTATGTCTGGTAAAATCCCTGTGAGGACAATGGAAAAGCAGCTCACACAGGCTGGTGATCCTCAGGATCCAGTTAAACTCTGCTGGGAAGTGTTGCTGCCCTTTGTTCTGAAGATGCTGTTTGTGCTGCCTTGTGAGAATCTCTTTAAAAGCCTGATGAGAAGAGATGCAGTTCTTGCTGGGGATTCAGACTGTCACATCTGGTTTGAATTGAATTCAAGAGCTTACAAGCCCAATAGTGGTGTGATTTTTTTGTGGTGGTTGTTGTTTGGGAATGATGAGGGTTTTTATTTGATTCCAGGGAATGGTTTGTTGATTGATCGCCTTGAATGCTGTCCTCTCCTTCTTGGTTGGTAAAAGGGAAATCTGCTTCGCTGTTTAAACCCCTTTGTGTAATTATGATCAGGGTACCACCCATGCCAGGCCAGCTAAAGTGTGCCCATTTCCCCTTTTGAGTCCAGGTAGATCTCCTTTTGTTTTGGCTCTCAAATTACATGTAAAACATAATCACATGGGTTTTTTTCTGTGTGCACTTATTTGTATTGCAAGGATTTTAGTAGAAATATTGAATGGGTCCAACTTCTCAGTGAATATGGCTTTATATTTCCAAATTGTTCTTGTAATGAATCTGAACATTGTCATGTAACCTCTAACCAAGAATTAAACCTGGCTTTTTAAGTGAAACTGTGTTTAGACAATAATTTTTTTCAGAAAATTTTGGTGGATGAGTGTCCAGCAAACATTACTTGATAATCTACATGCAAGATTGTCTCTTCCCTTCAGGCTTTTAAGAAGGCTACTTTTGAGAACAGGTATCCAAACCTGCTGGGACCTCACCTGAAAGAAGAAACAGATTTTTGCAGGACAGGAGATGTCATGGTAGCTCAGGAGTATTTCATGTGGATTTAAATTCTGACACAGAGTTTTTTGAGCTATGCAGAGACAGAGCCATCTGCTACAGGACAGCCTGCATGTGTCATTTCTTCTTCTGGAACAGGTATTTCCATTCCTTTCAATATTCAAATGCCTGTGCATAGAAATAATAACCTTACAGCATTAAACATGTCCAGCATTTGATTTTGGGCTCAATGGGGAACAGTCCATGGGAAGGGATTCTTCTGCTTTTACATTGTAGAGCAATGCTGCTTCTGCCAACAGGGATGAAAGAGCTGGCATTCCTGACTTACAGGACAGACTCAGGAAGAGCAGGAGCAAAGCACTGAGAGAGGTTGTTTTTGGTGAGCTATTGAAAATTAGAGTTTGACTGCAACTTTAGCTCCACAATGGACTCCCGAGTCTCTGCTATAGAGAGGGGAGTTTTTATCTCTGCACGAATTTGGGGCTGGCTCGCAGACACTGCAGCAGCAGATAAAGTAACAGAGCACAATATACCCCGCTCCTCCTGATCAGCCATTTGGCTAATAAGGGTGAGATCATGGAAAATGCTAATGCACTGCCTTCGGAAAATCCAATTAGGATGTGAGCTCCCTCAATGGGAGCTCCCAGCAGGTGACCAGCGCTGCGGGCAGCGCAGCCCGCTCCGAGCGCCGGGGATGCGGAACAGACGCGCTCTGTGTGCCCGCAGCGGGGGCAGCGCCCGCTCCATTCAGCGCCGCTCCTCTCCCCAGCCCTCCGCCGAACCCAGCGCCGAACATTTGTGGGCTCCGCTCATCATCTGACAGCGTTAGCTGGCCCCAAAGGGCGGCTGAACGCGAGCTATTCACAGGGAGAAAATGCTCTTTGCAGGGCTATCTTTGTAGTCACAGGCTTTTAGCGTTTTTCAGGCTTGGGCACAGGACTGTAAACTTTGGCTCACGTAAATCCTAATATTCCTGGTGTTGCATCTTTTAAATATTCCTGTTTGTATCTTTTTAAATGCCCCTAAAATGCCTGGAAGTTGCTTTTTCGCTGGATTTCCTTGGAATGATATATGTTCCCCCAATGCAGGTGCTGTCATCTGTCTGAATTAGCATTGCCAGGCTCAAACACCCCCAGAGGAAATGATTTCTGCAGTGACCCAGACAACTCTGAGGGGTGAGTTATTTCAGTTAAAATCAACCATACTGTTCTTAACAGGGATTTTTCCTTTCTTTAGCTGTGCCAAAACTGGATATCAACACTCCCAGTTCTCCCTTAAAAACCTGGGGTCTTTGGGGAGTTTTTGTCCCTTTTCTTTTTCCTGTGGAGAAACATGTTTTGTTTTTATACATAGTCTCATGAATTATAGCAAGAACACACCATCCATGAAAATATTTTCTCAGATGAAATGAGTTGTTTCAAAAGCAGAGCTAGAAATGCATGGTGAACACTTTGGGTGAAATAATGATCTTTTACCCTTTGGCTCTGAGTCCCCACACCCAAAGACTTGCACTTCATTATCTTCACATCATCCTCCTACCAGTCGTTCCTTGGCCATGACAGCAGTTCCTGGGTAATCAGGATTATAGGGTGCCCAGCATTTCTGGTCTTCATCCTCTCTCTCTCTTTCAGTAGTCCAGAATGGAATGAGAAAAAGCAGGTGGTCTATGACCATACAATTTGGTCAAGCAGTCTCAGCTTCCCACTATCATGGATGGAGAATATACCCTGGAAATTCTACCTAGCCCATAGCACCCTGTGCTGAGCTGAGAGGGTAATTCTAGTGAGAATCAAATTATCTCTCTTTCTAAAAAAAAGTAATCCTGAAGTCTACAAATGGTTTCTGTGCTTTAACTGTTGTGAGAATGATAGAAGAATTTCTCTGACTTGTGCAGATGCAAGTTTAAAGGTCTGCAAGACACCACAGGGTGGAAAGCATTTTTCTGATTAATAGAACACTTTCCCCCCAGGAGCCAGGATGCTGGATACTGCTGTGTTTTGACTTAGAGCAGCAACAGCCCTGCTTCCTCCTGCCCTATAAAAGGGCAGCACCCAGGTGCTTCCTGTCCAGGGCTGCTTTGGTGAGAGCCCAAGGCCCAGGCTGGCCATGGGCTGGCAGCGCCGAGAGCAGGGCTGGGGCAGCCAGCAAGGGCACCTGGTGGGCTCCTCGTGATCTTTGATCAGTTAAGACCTCACAGCAGTGAGACTGGAGATGGCAGTTTTGGTCTAATGGGAGATAGCAGCCCAAGGAAGGGTCTGAGGCCCTTCCCAGGGCCAAGGGAAAGGATTTGGAGAAGGGAAGTCTTGTGGAGCAGAGCAGGATGTGTGCTGCTGGTGTTTGTAGCACATGACCTGGCTGAGAGAGAAGTGACAGCTCTGGCACATGGCAAACCTCCTTCATTGGCCTTTTTGTCACCTGGGTGGTTCCTTTTGTTTTGTTGCTTGGTTTAGCTGGGAGAAGAGAGGGAGATGTTTTAATTTTCTTGGAGGGAGCTTTCCTGTTGTGCCTTGCTGTGTTCAGGCATCCTGTGTGTCAGCTGTTGGTCATGTTAATCCCACGTTAATCCATTTAAACAAGGACATTACCCTGCAGGGCTGGCACATGCAGAGACTCTTTGCAAGTCATTCACCAAACCAGCTCCAGCTTTGATTATATATAGCAGTCACTTAAAACTCTCAGTTAAGGTTAGGCGCCAGTCAGGATATTTCCCTATGCTAAAAGTTAGGGAAAACTGTGCTTTTCTGAAGGTTAAAATGAGAGCTGCTCTTTTTGCAATTCCTATTCTTTTTTCCTCTTTCTCCTCAGTGCCAGATTTGCAGCCTGTCTTTTATAGTCATGCCCCAGCATGGAATCTGTAGAAATAATGTCAGGAGAAACAATCCTAATTATGGAATGGACGGGATTAGCAATGATAGCAGAAAAACACAGTTATCAACACCAGGATATTTCAAAGAAAATTCTTTCTGTGTAAGTGACCTGTTCAGACACTAAAGCAGCTTTGGAGGGGCAGTCAATCTCCCCATATTTCCAGCTTTCTTTTAGGAAAGAATAGCTTAACAGGAGAAAAGCTGATCTCTCCTGAACTGGAATAACAGTTCTCTCTTATGTTTGCAGTAGCAAGAGAGGGATTAGTTAATTCCCCGTTAAAATTCCCCTGTGGTCAAGAATTAAGTGAGGGTGCGGATGCCAAAGAGGGGACTTGGAGCCTCCAGTGATGTACTTGCTCCAGAAGGGAAGGGAACTCACTAAAATCAGGTTTGAGGCATGAATATTTCATTACCGTTAACTAAAAGCAGACTTGACTCTGGCTTAGTAATGCCAGCTGAATTGGTTGCTCACAGGGTTCCTAATCCTTAATAGTGATAATTAAAATTCAAAGAGTGTGTGTGATGTTGTTATCTCACTGCCCATGGCTTCTGAAGAGACATGTGACTTCCCTGAGGATTTGGGTGTGGTTGGGTCAGAGCGCTGGAGCTGCTTGTCTATTCCTGGGTGATAAGTTAATAACACAGGACTTGGAAACACAGCTCAGAAAGAGCTGCAAAACCAGAAAACCTCCCCACCAAATCAAACCCACTGCATTACAAGATACCTGTTGGGCAACTGAAAAAAAAAATTTAAATCCTCAGGAAAAAAAAAGGGCAATTAATCTCAATGTGCTGTTAATTTAATAGTATTCTCATGTGGAGTCTTAGTGCTACTGTCACAAGCTGGCCATAATTTCCTGCTGTTCCACAGATGCTTGTGACAGGTTCTGCTTTTCATGCTCATTTCTTTGCAGCCCTTCACTTTGGAGTCACAGCAGACCGTCTATTTCTAATTTGTTTTGGGGTTTTTTTAGTCAAATGAGATTTGCAGAAAGTCAAGTTCCCATTGGAAAGGAACTTAGGTGCTGCTGTGCTGCCAGGAACTGTTTTCCAAATAATTGAATTCTTATTAATAGGCATTTTCACTTTGATGAATGCAAACAGTCAAGCTATGGCATGCTGTGTGGCTTTCTGTGTCTGAAAGCAAAGATAAGAGATGTGGGAAATGCAAACAAAAAACCTGAGTAGTACCAGGAAGGGAGAGGATATTAATAAGGAATATCCCTTATGAGTTCCTTGTTTGGTTTGTTCATATTCACCTGCCCAAATTTGTTTAGTTTCTGTATGGAAACACCACTACTGTTTATAAGCAGTGTTTCATTTTGGTTTGGAGCAACTTCAGCTTATGACAAGTGTCAGCCTTCCTTCTTCTGAGAAGAAAACGATGCAGGCATTGCCCCTTGATTTGTGTGTGCTGTCAGGGTGTGACACTGGCAGGGTGTTTCAGAACTCCTGAGCAGATGCAATTCATCTCACTCAACTGCTCTCAAAAATACTACATTGCAGTTGCAGACATCTAAATCCCCATTAAATTCTTCAGGCTTCTTTAAGCTTTGACGTATTAGCCCCTGAAATTGTGCAGACATTCTGCCTCTGAAGTCCCCAGAGGGAGGGCTCTGCAGAGCCCAGAGCGAGTCTGGCTTTGCTGAACTGCATGGATTTTCCTTGCTCTGTAGGAAAAACCTGTGTGGAAAACTCAGGCTCTTCCAGGTGGTCCAGAGCCTGATGTTTGTGCACAGCCTGTGCTCCTGTGTGCACTTACATATTTGTATTTCTATTATATACGTAGAAAACTAAGTGTTCATTTCTGAAGGTTTGAGTGTAAGAGTTAAATATGTCCCTACACGTGCTCTTCCCTCCAGGAGCGGAATGTCCTAGAGGTTTAGCAAGGTTGCTAAAACTTTTAACCTGGCCACATAACAAGAGTCAGTGTCTCCAGGGTAAAGTGTTGTAGTGAGAGAAAATGAGGGTTTATCTTCAGCCTGGAGTTGAGACTTCACCAGGGTCTGATTTTTCAAGTCTTCCCAGGCTGAGCAGCTTTGCTTGTGGAATTTGTGGGAGTTGCTGCACTCAGGGCTGGCAGAGCCCTCTCCCTGCCACCCTGCTTGCTTTCTCAGTGCAGTCTTTATGTTTACCTTCTGCTGAGGGAGAAGTTTTGTTTCCACTGGGCTTTATTTACTCTTTTATAAGACTACTCCCAGTTGACTGCTAGAATTTAATTGGGTTCCAAAGCAGTCTCTCCTGCTCACAAAACTGTGCTGGTGCTCTGCTCCTGGTTTTGCTTTGGTGACGAGGGGCCTCTGGAGCTCAACCACTGTCTCTTTCCTGCCTGCAGGCTGTGAAAAGGCTCCTGATGCATCTCTGGAATGGACATGGGCATGGACACCTTTCCTCTCCTCAGCCTCCTTCACCAGGATGGGGAAGGTCAGTGCTCACAGCTGAGAGTAAGGATTTGTCCAAAATGACATGATTTTAGACCAGTCTGAAAACCCATTCCCGACTATTTAAACACTTCTCTTTTGCAGAGAGAAAGTACAGCACAAAACCTGCCTTCCCAAAAGGTTCCCCAGGCCATTTCCTCACCTCACAGAGCTGGTTTCCTTCTGCAGGGCACAAACTCTTCATGCCAGGGAACAGAAAACTTGCAGGAGCTCTGGGGAAGGGACCCCGGTAGGGCAGGTCTGTGCTTTTGGCCTGTTTTCCCACAGAGCAATGTTTATGGAGCTGGGCTGGCTCTGTGCTGGCCACGGGTCTGCCAGGCCTGCCCAGTGACTTTGCATCACTGAAATATCAAATTTGATACAAAACCAGCAGGTTCCAAGGGTGTTGGCTTCCTAGAGGTGGGCAGGTGGAAGGCAGGGAACCTTTTAGCTCAAGGCAATCTCAGAGTGTCCTCTGGGCTTGGTGGACATCAGAGAATGCAGAGACAGGACCTCAGCCAGGTGGGACCTGTCCCCAAGAGTCCCAGCTTCAGTGAGCCAGGGCCACTTGTTGATCTCCATCCCTGCCTCTGCAAGGTGCAGGCTGGGGAGGTGTTTCTGAGGGGGAGAACAGGCCATAACACCTAAATGTGGGATGTGTGTTACACACTGACTGTCAGTGACACCACGTGCACCTTTGTGTGTGTATCAGTAAAAATCTGGGTGTGTTCAGAAGATGTAATTCAACCTGGCCATTTTCATCAGAGGCAACTTTGTCTGAGTAAGGGTGTCAGAATAGAGTCACTGCTGTACAGACTCATCTCTGCCTTGGGGACCTTCAAGTTCTTCAAACAACTGCATGTGTGGCTTTGCACTGGGCAGGACCTGCTTTGGCTCTAGAGGGAGCAAGCACCTAAATTGTGGGACATTTGTGATCCAGATCCAGGCCAATCCAGAGGAAACCTGCAAAGCTGTCAATAAAGCAGGAGAACCTTAGGAATTAGTGCATGATAAATGAGCTGATGGGCTGGCAGCTGATCACATCAATACATTGAAATGTCATTGCTGGTGCCAGGCTGAAGTGTTTTGATGCTGGTCTTCCCATGATTTGGAAACAGGATTTTTGTGGACATGGCCATGATCATCATCTTCATGGCTAAACAGAGGAACCACTCTAGCTTCCCTGAAAAAGTAGGATGTATTAAGGAAGCACCTGGTGCTAAAGCCGTCTCTCTCTCTCTAGTGCTCCATCTTTGTTCTTTAAGAAAAAACTGCCGTTGGAAAACAAATGTGCTGCATCTAACCCTGCTTTCAAACATCCTGATGGTGATGGGGAAAATCAGTGGCTTCTAAGAGGTGTGTTTCCTGCTTGGCTTTTGCCTGGTTTTAAAATGCTACTCCCTTTCCTTTTCTCCTTGCTGAACCAGCCCTGGCAAATCTTAGAAAGGAGCCCTGGAAGACCCATTTTCTCAGCAACACTGGGGATATTGCCAGGTAGGGGATGGCCTTATTTTCTGGGACTTGTCCTTGGGGTAGGTGTAACAGATTGTTGGGGTATTTACAGGCAATAAATGTGTGTGGAGAAGTGGGAGAAGAAACTGGGGCTGGAAAATATTTCATTGGCTTGTACAATGAAGACTGCTACAATTGAGGCTTGTACAATTAAGGCTGGTACTGAGAAAAATAATTATCTACAAGCAAACAATTCCATTTGGAATAGTAACACCCCAAAAGCATTTCCAGCCTTAGTTCGGGGGTGCTTTTCCCATGCTCTCTGATTCACTTGATTCCCTGTGTTCCTCCAGCTGGAGTTGTAAAAATGACAGCAAAGATTAATTAAATGTATCCCATCAATTCCTCCTTGGCCCTTTGGTAGTCTGCTCTTCTGTACAGATTTCTTGATGTCTTGAGGCAAGCTGTCCCATGGGCTTTCTTGGGGACCACACACAGACACTCAGCTTCTTCTGGCATTTTTTCCTGCTAATTGCCCACCTTCTAAAAAGCAGCTTCTCCACAGTGGCAAACAACTTCCTTTGAATAGCTCAGATGTGCTCGGCTACCAGGGAATGGCAAATCAATAGAAGCGTGTCTGTTGTGCCTTTTGCTCCTCACAACGTGTGAGTGCTGTGGAAAACAGACACACCAGTGGGGCTGGTGGCCTCCACATGCATGTCTGAAGTTGTATCCATATGGATCCTGCTCCCCTGCCCACTTTGGGGAGGCTCAGACCAGGAGCACTTCCGAAGGCAAACCGGGTACGTGCTTTCCCACAGGCCCTGTTCTTGAGGCAGACACAAATCCCTGCAGTTACATAAGATGTTGGGCCTGAAGCTTTGCATAATTGTGTTCTCTATCATTTCAATCTTGTGTGTTTTTAAATTTTGCTTTCCTGGCCAATGCAATTTATTACAATAAACTTGTAATCTGCTGCATTGGGCTTTATCATCTCCTCACTTGAGACGGGAAGCAATTATAGATATCTGGAGGAGATGTCCTACTTAGGCACAGCAAAATGTCTTTCACAGGACACCATGTTTTATAAGAGAGGATTTAAAACTGTGATAACATCCTGGAGTGCAGACTTGGGAACTTTGTCCTTCCTGAGCTGTGCTGTCTCCCATTGATAAAGCTCTGTGCTGTCCCTGCTTGCCTGGCTCACTTTGCCATCTAAAAACAGTCACCCAGTGCCATCTGAGATGCCACTGGGTAGCCAAAACATCTGCAGACATGTTTTTGGCAATGGGAGGCTTTGCCCTTCAGTACAGGGAGCTGTGGCTGAACAGGACCCCCAGAGAAGTCTCAAAGGGTGTTGGGTGTTTTTTTCAGGAGACTGAAGCAGCTTTAGTTTCTGAAGCAAGACCAGTTCTGCGGCAGAGGGCTGATGCTGGATGATCGGTCCTCTGAGTTTCTTGGAATTGTTTGCACCTCTGGGTTTGACCCCGAGGAGGAAATCAATCCCTTGAAGCAAGTAATGGCTGGAATTCCCATCATGGGCGCGTGTATTTGGCCCCGTGGAGGGCTGGATGGATGCTCCGACTTTTTGGGAAAGCCCAGCAGATGGAGCTCGTGTTTGAGGGATCAAGCTCCAGCGAGGAGCTTGGAAAATAGGACATAGACCTGTTTTTTATTGGATTGTTTCAGTAACAGGGGTGAGTTGAGCAAGCCTGGCTTCCTAAGCTCTTGCTTGTAACAGGAAATGTTCAGTGCTAACGATGTGGAAAAAGGAAATGTTTTTGCAGCTAGAAGTGCTTGGAGCTTTCACTGATGTTTTAATTTTCTTGTCACTGTCTTATTTTGCAGAACTGTTTTAGCACTCATTCCCTCAAATATATCTGTCCCTTAGTGTGCTTCTCATATTTAATTATAATAACTACACCCCTTAGTTACTAAATCCATGTGAAATCAAAGCAGTGGAAAACTTCCTTAGTGGTGTAAAAGGAAAAAACCCCAAACATTGAGGAGTGGAAAGGAAAAGTATTCAGCCTTAAGCTCAGTTACCTAAAAGGCAGCTAATAAAACTTTGGAGTATGGCAAAGAAAGCAGAATGAAGCATGTCTTAGTCTGCAAAGGTGTAACCCACAAATTCAGAGGTCCAGCTACACATCATTGCTCTGCTAATTTTGGTCTGCACGTCACTTCTCAGCCTTGTGCTTCAAAAGCTTTTAAAACCACGTTTTTAGAAGCCCATTTGTTATTTGTGCAATCCAAGTGCTCCAGCAATAGATGAGGGAGCAGTGTAAACACTGTGGCCATGAGGTTGTGGTGCTTATCTGCAGCACGGGTGTGCAGGCACCCATCACAGCCTGGGGCGGCCACGAGTCACGTTCTGCATGGAAACCACAGGGAATGGATGCCACTGATGTCACCTCCTGGTGGGACAGACAAGCCCTTGCAGCACACCTCTGTTCCCTGACACCCATCCTGGTGGGACATCCTGGGGGTAAGGTGAAGCTGAGTTAGACTTGCTTGCTATCAGATTTATTTTAAGCTCTGCCACCAACCAGAAAATGTGTTTGTACTGAAGAGGCTTTAATTTCAGCCAGCACCAAGTAGGGTCTCCTGCCTCATGCCATGGCATTTCTCGCTTTGTGACACAAAAAACAGTCAGATGAGCTTTTATTCTGAATCATATAGGATGAGCTTGCCTTCAGTAATGCCTTTAGAAGAACCATTCTGTAGCTGGCCATCCCACCCTGTCACTGCCTGGAGCTCTCCTCTGCTGTGTGCAGGTGAGTGCCAGCACACAAAACATCCCTGCTAATTGCTGAGTGCTGCTGCATGCACTTGGGTTGGAAAAAAGCAGCATGTGTGCTTTGACAGAGCTGGATGTGTGCTCTGAGTGCTGGCTGTAGTTCTGCGGTAGCCAGATGTTGCACCAGGCTTAATTTAACCTCTCTTTGTGTTGTTACAGCCTGTAGTGTAGACCTTGAAAATGGACAAAGTTGGAACCTGGGGCTTCCCAGAGGAGAAAGGTTTGTTCTCTCATTGCTCCCTGTCAGTAATGACAGAGAATCAAATCTTAGCTCTGCTGTGTTTCAGGTTCTCCCAGTAATGGTATCACTGGTGAATGAATGATAATTTCCCTTTTCTCTTTCTTTCTTTCTTGGTGTTTTCTGTCTATTCAGTAAATTGCATATTCCAATTTCCTGGGAATCCTGGGTGCCACTGGTTAACCAGAAGGGGAGAAGCTGAGGATGTCAAAGGCTGGTCTTCACTTGGAGGGAGGAAGGAAAAGTAGAGGAGGTTGATGCTGTGGATTTCTCAGTGGCCTGGAAGGAATTAGGACATCACAGACTTCCCTGTCTGTCTTGAGTAAAGGTAAACCCTTCTCGATCAGTTGCCACCACACAAACCCAAAATCAGCTCTCCAAACCCATTCCAGTCTTCTAGGTTTTGCTGCCTTCTGCATTTCACAGACAACCACTTATGGAGTCTTCAAATTGGCCCTAAAAACTGCAATTACTGCTCTTGCACCAAGGATTTATGAGCAGCAGAATATCCTATTTGCCTACACATGTGCAGAGCTGAAGGTAAGAGTGTGAACCATTAAATACAAAGCAAAATTTAAAAAATTAGCATTTAGTTTCAAGAGCCATATTTTGAACAGTTGATTCTTGTTGCTCCATTCTGTGAGTGTGTAAATTGGGGTGGGAAAATAGTGACTTAAGCCAACACTTTGCAGTGACATGTCTGAAACAATTCTTCTTTGAAGACAGGAATATAATAAGAGCTCGAGTCTGGGCTGCGTCTGTGGTAACACCTTCACACAAGAATTAAAGGCCGTGTGTTCTAGATCAAAGTAGCCTATACTTCATAATAGCTCTAATTACCATACCAGTCATCTTTATTAAATTCATTTGTTTTAATTAAAAGAGTAGATATTTGGCATCAGAGTTTACGGGGTCTGTTGGGCACTTGAGATTAAATCAATGGTTTGTTAATAATTTTATCTGGAAAGCAGATTAGATTATTTAAATTATGCAAAGTAGCACAGTTTTTCTTTCTCAGTAGAATGAAGTTATGATTAGGAAATAATGCTTGGAGCATGAAAGCTCTGCTTGTCATTATTTTTCACATTCATATTTGGGATTTTAGAGTGAAGTTGCTCATCTTCAAACTGATTTATAATAATATATTGTATTTGGCAAAATAAAACAAGTACTGCAGTAGTGCTTAAAACCAGTTGGATCAGGTGTTTTCCAATGGTGATATGAAAAATCCAATGCTGGATTCTTGATTCAATTGGACCATATTTTGGATTTGTGTTGTATTTTTGTGCTGTTGGAGCAGTAAGTCTTGTTAATCAGTTCATAAAACAGTAGGATTTTAAAAAAATGCACTGAAGGTGTAAAACAGTCAACACCAGGAGAGTTTGCAGAGTAGCTTAATAAATAAAACATAATTGGATAAAATGGGCAAGTAATGAGTTGAAGGCAGCCCAAATGTGTAATTTCTTTGGGTCAGTGGCAGTGCTTTAGCTTGCCCTGCAGCTGGGTGAAGCCTGGAGGTGTTGTGGTGCTGTGTAACAGGGCTGTGCTGTTGGGTGCCTCTCTCCATCCCGCAGCACAAACGCTGGGTTCAGTCGCGAGCGGTGCGCCAACCACTGCACGTGCTTTTGATTTCCCTCAGGACAGAGGGAGGAAAATGCCTCTTATTAGGAAAAGAAACCAGGGCTGGGGCTAGCAGGGAGCCAGCCATGCCTGCTGGGTTCTGTGCCTGGCTGTGCTCATGGAGCAGCAGCCCACAGGGGAAGGTGTTGGCTCTGGTTCCTTCTCTGCCCAGCACCGCAAGGCTGTCACCTCTGTCACAGGTCATGGCTTCAGGCAGCACCCTCCTGCTCCCTTAAGGGCAGAAAAAAACCCCTCTTCCTCAGATGAAACCTGTAGGCAACACCAGTATTCCTACTGGAAGTAGGAGCATGATCTCCATGCTCACAGCATTTGGTTTTAGCCCTTCCTGGGTGCTGTTGCTGCTCAGGTTCCACCCGGCTGCTCCTGTGTGGCTCCTCTGGGGAAAGCAGTGGCAGCTCCCAAGCCAGAGGCTTCCAAGATGCCTCTGGAGGCCCCTGTTGTCCCGCCCATCCCTCTTCTGGGAGAGTGAGCTCTGTGTGATGCTGCATAACTAAAATGCATCACAGTCTGGGTTATCAGGCAGCATCGATCGGTAAGGCTGGGTTAGCACCTCAGTTTATGATGTTAAAAAATAATAGTACCCTCTTCCAAGTAATAAATGCTAATCAATGGGCTACTGATAACAGATCTTCAGATCTGCACCACAATGAGAACCATATAATTCGGCAAAAAAATTGTGTATACACAAAATTAAGCGCACACACAAGCACCCCCAGTGTCATCTGTCTTCCATACCAAATGCACGGCAGCGCCGGCTGCTAAAACTTGCAATGAATTATTTATATGATGAATTATCCTTCTTTCTCTCCTCCTAGAATATCCAATTGCCTGTTTCCATTTTTGTTTTGGAGACATTTATTATTCAGGATTTTTTTCACTAGATAGCTTATTAAACATTTCCTGCTCTTTTTCTCATCGTACATAACACGCATCTTGTTTCCTGGTAGTACCTATCCATCCACTCTAACGGGGCCTCCCAGCATGGGGAAACTGTGAGGAGTGCAGTTCTTACCCAGACAGTTTACAGCCCTCCTTGGCATCCAATTAGAGATGTTCAAAATTAGAGATATTAATTTGCTCACTGGAATCAAAGCTGTTTCAGCCCCCAGGAAGCGATGCATGGCTGTAGACAGAGGTTGGGACTGCGTGGGAATGAATAATTTGGTTAATCGTTTCCCTGGAAGCCTCTCAGAGGGTGGGAGGAGAACGTGAGTGCCCAGAGAGAAATCATTTGGAGATTTGCTGCTCTTTCTGCCTCTTCAGTTTCTCAGTTTTGACCCAAAGACATACGGAACAGCATTTCACACGTGAGGACTTCTTGCCTTGGGTGTTGTACGTGACCATGCCTGTTCCTGTAAGTGATTGTGAATCATCTCTGGTTCCAGGGGGGAGTATTTCAATGCCAGTTTTCTGGGAGCTGGGATAGCAGCTGGGACTATCCCAGCTACTATTTAATGCATTTCAAAGCAATCACCTTCACGAGAGAATTTTCTGTGTTTGGCTTTCATGGCTTGGTTTCCGTTTAGGAGGCTGCCCCAGCACCTTCCAGACTTCCCGTAGTTTCCAGCATCTAAATCCTAAATCTGCTTCCTGTATCTGCATTGAATGTTTTTGTACCTTATAAATTTTGGGAGAGCTGAATCTTGTTGTGCAAGTGCTTTGCCTGTGCCTCTGGCTGGGAGCCTTGCTCTGTGCTGGGCTTTAAATCACAACACAGATTTACAGCGGCGATAGAGGTGGAACTGCAGGCATCCAAACCAAGAGTTATCTGTGCAGAGGAGCTAGTGTGCACACACCCCTGCAAATAACATCCCAGGGATGTCACATTGCTTCCCCTGGAATCACAGACAGTGATACCCCCTAAGAACAATAGCACTAAAACTGTCCTTGGCTTCAAAATAATCGGTTTGCCTGCGTATGAGGCGCACGGTCTCCAGAGCTCTTTGGCTGGGTAGCAATATTTTACCTCTAATGACCTCAAACCCGAGCCAGCCATCTTTGCAGGCTCTACAAAACCCTGTTGAGCCGTGAATTGCACCCGGAGGTAGCTGCTGCCTTCACCTGAACACATCGCTCTCTGCTGGCTCCCGCACGCTCCGGAGGCTTGGGGGGAGGCTCGTCAGAATGTACCAGGTTTTCCTCGCTAATTTCAGCTTTCTCATTTAGTCAGCTTCTCCCATTTTTGGATGATCGAATCTCTGCGCCTTCTGCATCAGAAGAGGAGCACATGTAGTTTGCTGAGATTTTCTCATTGAGTTGCTGCAGTTGGAAGCAGACGATCCTCTAGGAAGGGAAGAAGTTGGGATGCTGTGTATTACCAGGTATTTTTTGGTTCTCCTTAAACATGAATAAATTTATCCTAAACTTTGTCTTTCTCCCTTCCCTAAACTCCTACCCTTAAAGCCTATTGGAAAAAAGATGAATAGAGTTGTTAAATATGTAAAAATAGGGATGTGAAAACAGGAATAACTGGGTAGAGGCTCCCACTGGGCTCTTTTTCTTAGTCCTGGGTTTTGTTCAGTGAACTTATATTTCTGAGCACACCCTTGGGCAGAATGCTGGCTGGCTGGACTCTGCTGTTCTGCGAGTTGACAGAGTGGGAGGTAAGTGGCACTAACTAATGGCAATTAGCAGAGGTCTGGACAGCTGCATGTCCCTGAAGGCATGAGCTCTTCTGGGGCTTGTGTCTTCACGGAGTGGAGCTGTTTGTCACCCTCCACGTCGCCCTACAGAATATGACAATTTGCATCCCTCTCCTGAGACATTGCTGTCAGATTTGCTCAGCTGTCTTGCAAAGGAAAAAAAGGAAAAAAAAGAGAGGGTTTACTTAATTTTTACTCCCCAAATCTGTTGAAATAATAGGACAGGAATGATTAGCTGCTGGGAATTACCCATCAGCTGCTATCAGTAATAAGTTGTTTAATGCTTATGTAGCACTTGGCGTTTTTATGACTGATGTGCCAGAAAGGAAACAAAAAGAGATGGGTTTGTTTTTAAATGGCAAAGGATCGTTTTTGTCTTTTCACTGCAGCTCTCAGGTAATAGTAAGAAAATTGTCCCTCGGGCCTCAAACCTGAAAGCTGCCTCTGACCAAAACGTGATGAGGGACAAGGTGAGAGGTTGAACGTGTAGCTTCGAGACCCGTTTGCTCAGTTGCAGGAGGGTTTAGTAAATCCCGTATCTCACGCATCCTTGACGGTCTCTCCCGCCTCCATCGCTGCTGGGATGTTCCGCAGCGTTCCCGCAGCCCCGACCGATTCAAGCAGCGCTCGCGTGAAAGAGGAGCGGGAGCGCCGCGTCCTCCGGGCCCCCGCATTCCCCCGTCCCGGCTTCGCTTTCGGGCAGGATCCAGCCCTCCAAGATGGATGTTGAGTAGGCTCTGGCAGCGCGGCCGAGCGCGGCACAAAGCCGGGCGGCGCTGCCCCTGCGCGGGGCGGGCGGGCCGTGCCGGGCTCCCCGCGGTGCCGCGGGCTCCCCCCGGGCCCGCCCCTGCGGTGGCGGAGCGGTGGCGGGGCGGGGCGGCCGCGCCCCGGGGCACCCCTGCCCGCCCCGGCGGCAGCAGCAGCGAGACGCGCCGGGCGCCGCCGCTCCGCGCCCCCTCCGCCAAACTTTTGCCGGCGCTCGGCCGCCCCGCGGCTCCTCCCGGGAGGCGAAGCCGGAGCCGTGCCCTCGCCCCGGGCAGCGGCGGGTGCCCGCCGGGCTCCCGGCTTCTTTCCCCAGCTTTTTATTGTTTTTCCTCCTTTTTTTTTTTTTTTTTTCCCTTCCCCGCGGGGAGGGGTGGGGAAGGGAAGGGGCTATAAAGCGCAAAGGGACGTGCGTGACACAGTCCCCGCTGCAGCCCGTCTGCACCGGAGCGGGGGGCTAGGTCAACAGCCGCCCCCCTAAAAATCAACCCAAGCCTCCCCCGCCGCGGGAGGGACGGGACGGGACCGGACGCCGCAAGGTAAGGCACCGGCAGCGGGGCGGGGAGCGGGGCCGCCGGCAAAGCCCGCTCCGCTTGCCCCGGGGCGGGCGGGGGGCGCGGTGCCCCGACCCGGCTGCGGGAGCCTCGGCCGGAGCGGGGCCGCGGCCACCCCGGCGCCGTCCCTGCAGCCGCGGCTGTGGCGCTGAGCCGGCACCGCTGCGCCGCGGCTTTTGCGGGATGCTGCCGGGAGAAAGCTCGGCGCCCTCCCGGATCCCTCCCTCGCCTTCGAGGTTTGTTTTTTCCTCCCCGGTTTTGCCCTCTTGCAGCCCACGGCGGCCCTGTGCCCCGCAGCCCGTGCGGCTGCCGCGGAGCCTGTGTGTGCCAGGCGGGCAGCGGCTCCGGCTCCGCCAGCATCATTCGTGCTTCTCGGGGTAGAAAAAGTGGCTACCGAAAAAAAGCAGACAGAAAACTCTACGGTAGGATCTAAGTGCTGAGGTTTGCTACGTGCAGCCTTGGTTCTGTTTTTATTTCAACAGCGCAGAGACAATGGCTACAAAGCGCTGTTTAATCACTTGCAGATATAACTTTTATGTATTTAAACCTTAGCGCTGGGTTTTGAAAAGCTGTGATTCTCTGAGCGTGTTTGTTCTAGATGAATTTAACACTTGAGCGGTAGCAATGCCCTGGTTCCCCGGACGGGTTAGCGTGATGCCAGGGATGACCGTGATCCTGTCTGTGCCATGCCGCCCGGGGCTGCTCTGGAAATCATCCCGGTCGACACCGACGTGGGCTAGGCAGCCTCTGGAAGGCTGGTTTCAGACAGCGGGTCCTGAAGCTTGCAGCTTCCCTGGGATTTCCTCTCCCCACCAAAGGAGCTGGTTAGCATCTAGTTACAATGTTAATTAGAACAATTAAGCAGTATCGCTGTTCTTGTGGCTAGACTGAGCTGCAGGAGGCAAGCTCAGATGGGAGTCAAGGTCCCTGCCGTTAATTCCCGGATCTCCGTGTTCTAGCTGGCTGTTTGTGAGCAGCCTTAGATAGCAGGAGACATTCAGTGCCACAAGTGTGGCACCGTCTCCACTGGAGCATCCCTTAGTCAGGCTGCTCTGGCAGCCCACCCAGCGCTGGGGCTGGGCTCCCACCCATTTCACGCCTGGTTGAGACAGTGGAGTTGTGTCTGTAAAAGTGGAAGGGGCGAGAGCGATGTGAGGGTGAATTCCTCCCTGGGCGGCTGGCAGCGAGTGATTTATGGCACCGGTGACCCTGGCCAGGCGCTGCAGGCTTGGCCATAGCCTGGTTTCCATAAAAACTGCCCTTGGGTGCTGGACACCATCAGCACCCTTGGCTGTGCCGTGAGGGAGGAGGGGGAAAAACTTTGTGTTTCTGCTCAGCCTACTTTGAAAATTGCTGTATCTGAACTATTTTAGGAATGGTACTTTGGATTGCTTCTTGTCAGGAATGCCTGATCCTCCTGGCCGTGCTCTCCTGCCTCACAGCAAAACACGTACCTGCCGGAGAGCTGCCCAGGTCAGCTTTCTTGTGCCACTGCAACTCTCTGAAGTGCTCAGAGCAATGTCTAGAATTTAAAACTTGCTGATATTTGAAGCAGAAGAGGACTTGTTAAAATGCTGGGTGATTTTTACCTTCTAGCTTGATCATTAAGAAAGTGGTGAGATAGGCAGTAGTGCATCACGTGTGGGTGTATCCAGGGTTCTGTGGCTGTTTGACCCTGTTGTGAGCACGGTGATGTTTGTTCCTCATGAGCTTTCTGTGTCAGCAGATAACGAGCCCTTCTTAATTTTCTGAAAGCTTTATAATACGTCTGCAAAATTCCTTGTCACGTTTCCATGATGAGGACTGTAGGTGCATCTTACTCTCCTTGTCTCTGTGTGGCCCTGGACAGAAATCCTGTTGATTTCTGTGCTGTGGAGAGTGGGCACTACAGCATATCATTGCAGCCCTGCCAGTGAAGTGACAAAATATGCATGTGCCACTCCTGAGTGGGGACATGCTGGGCTCTGCCAGCAGCTCCCTGGTGCCACCACACCTGGCAGGCGGTGGCACACGTGTGTGACATGCTGCTGGCATCATGGGCCTGCAGGTCACCTCATGTCCCAGCTGCCCTGGAGAAGGTCAGGATTTGGTGGTGAAATGAGACGGAATTTGTGCACTGTGTGGGATGCTGATCCCACCGAGATGACTCTGGGCCCCTTTCCTTAATTGTGAGAAGTTTGTCAGCGAGGCGAAGCAGAGCTGTGTAGGATCGCCGCGCACGCCTGTGTTGTTGTGGGTGAGCACTTCGGAAACGCGGAGGAAAAGCTCTGAGGTTTCCCCAATGTTTATAAATACAATCTGGTGCAAACTGTCAAGCAAGCTGTTCAAAATCACGTCACGCCTGCGCTGCCTTCCCCGCTCGGCTACAATGCCTTCGCTGCAGAGCTGGTGCTCGTGTGTCCTTCGGCACTCCCGGCACGTAGCTCCGGCCCATCTGCGGGGCTTTCCCAGCATCCCTGTCCTCCTCCTGTGAGCCAGGCTGGGATGCAGGCTCAGTGCCATGGCTCTGAGTGCAGCTCATTGGAACCTGAGCATCCTTCAGTGCTCCGAGAGCCCAGGCTGCCTCAAAGCAACCCCGCTCACAGAGCAGAACTGCGTGCAGGGGCAGCAAGGGCGTCAAGTCCCCTTTGTCCCTCTTAGAAGGTTTGACTACCTTAGGTGTCCCCTAAAAATGAAGGGATAAACCCTTTCCTGAAAGCTCCATCCATGCAGTGGCCTTCTGCTCCATGCCATGCCCTCAGCGGGGTTGGATGAAGGCTGTTTGCTGGATGTTTCACTCTGAAGTGTGCCAGGGTCTTCTGCCTTAATATATATAAAAAGATGAGATGTTTATTAAACTCAGATCCTGCTTTTTCTTCTACGATTTATGTCTCGAGAGGCTGGCGATAAACAGTTTATTAAAAAGAAATCCTGATTTATTTCTGCAAATGGTTACATTTCAATCTGGTACCAAGTGGTTCTGTAGGAGACCACCTTTTATGCTTCCCATGGCAGTTGAAAGGATTGCTAGAAAAACAATCCAGAATCTAAGTAGGTTTGGATAAAGGCAAGCCAGGACTGTACGTCAGGGTATGTGGTGCTTTTAAGCAGCGAGGCGGTGGATTTTACCACGGAACATCTGGGCACTGGCTTCAGTTACAGCACAGATTTTAGTGGGATAACAAGTCCTGCTTGGCTTCGCGTTCATTTTGAAGTCACTAAACTTTATACGAATAATAAAAATGTAAGCCCATTACTTCACTGTTTGCAAGGGGCTGTTTCAGTCCCCCCCTTCGGGGTCTCGCATCTTTTTGGGGCTGGTTTTGTTTTGCTGTGCTAAGTGGGTATTTATCTTCCCAGTGCCTGGCTGGCTTTGGCTGGAGGCAGCTTTGCTAATTTGTAGCGATGGCCACTGCGGGCAGGGCGGACGGGTTTCCATTCGCCCCCGCCGAACGCGCACGTTTTCTGCATTAGGGGCAGCTCAGAGAGCTCCGCGTTTCTCCTTCCCGTTCCCGAAGGGGTGAGGTTGGTAACCCGGAGGGCGATAAAGCTGCTCGGGGCTGCCAGCTCGGCCACTCGTGAGAGGTAAAGCAAAGCGGGAGGGTTTACTTTCTTTTGGTTTGTTTTTTTTTTTTTTTTTTTCTGTTTGGTTATAAAATGCAGAGAAGAGCGGACTGGACTGAAGGAGGGAAGGATGTTTGCAAAAAACAAGTTTGCAAACTCTTACAGATTGGTGCACATGCTGCTGGGAATGCCCCAGCATCGGGGAGGATAACCCCAGCTAGTTTATAGGATCAAGGAATGCATGTTTGGAATGTAAGTTCCCTGTGAGAGAGTACAGACGGGCTAGGAGACCGATGGTTACCTGATCATGGAGCACCTGGTGTGACACTGAGCACTGGTGAGCTCTGCATTTTGGTGTCACTGTCTGTATGGGCAGTAAACTGGATGGAATCAGAATTACACCCAAGGAAGGAGAATATCCCAGGTAAGACCAGTGAGAAGGGACTTAAGTACTGCTTGAGAAGGCAGAGTGCAGAAACTGTTCTGCTTCACATCACAAGATGTACTTCTGTGGCAAAAATCCTCATTAGATCAAACAGGGATAGTTTCTGCCTGAGAAGACAACTCAAATAAGCTTGTGGATAGATGGAAGGAGCTTTGAAGGCTGAGGAGATGTTGTTTGAAAACTTTAACAAGATGTCATTAGAGAGGAAGTATTTGCCCTTAGATTGGGAAACAGGTCAGGATAATAAATCATAACTCCAGGAGAGTGTGCTTAAAGCTGGAAATACATTCAGATGTGAGAGAAAGAGAACAAATATTAGAAAGAAGTTTCTTCTCTCAGAATTCATTTTCTCATTTGCTGCATGCAAGGACATCCACTGCACAGGAAAAGGATAAATGTTAACACAGAGCTGCAACAGGAACCAGCTGAAAATCTCATGACTGCATGGATGGCTTTGATTGCTCCACAGGGAGCACGTCAGTCATGTGGGACACGTCAGAAACAGGCAGTGTGTCATGTCACTTCATGTGTGAGGTAGCTGATAGTCCAGCTTCTTCAGAAACCTTATAGGGGGCATTTTACGGGATGGGTTTTGAATGTCACTGGAGTAATCAGCAGCAGGAGCGGCCTGAGAAGCCAGCCCCACTGCAGGGCAGCTTCACTGAGCACAAACATGCCTGAGTTATCAGAGGAGAGCAGCAGATCCTGCACAGAGCATCTTGCCCTGGGCTCTGCCCTCACACCCAGGCAGGTACGGTCAGCTTTTCTCACCAATTTCTCAGGGCTGTTCAGGTTTGGCCTGAAGTGGGACTGCTCTGGCTTCAGGGTAATTAAACTCAGAGGTTAGAGAGATGTTTGTTGCTTGTGTGACAGCCGAGATAGGAAGCAGTGGGTACTTGCTGCTAGCACCTGGAAAACTGAGCAGCAAGAGGCAATAATTTATCTCTCCTGCCTCATTCCCTGCTCCACGGGTCCGGATATGAGTGCCCCTCCAGTGTGACCCTCGCACGCTCCCAAGGTGACACAGCACCGAGGCCGACACCTCCCCTGTGATTTACAGGGGAAAAGCATTGTTTGCCTAATTGAGTCTATTTTTTCCCCCCCTGTATTACTTGAGGAAACACAACTTTGTTGAAACTTTATTAGCGGGTGAGAAAAATGATGCTTTTCATCTTTCTCACCTTTAACTTGCTCAGTACCAAGACAGAGCAGCCCCAGACAAGCTGAGGCACGGTGGGATCGTGGGTTCCTCACACACATTTGCAGGGATGGTTGGACAGGGAAGATGTTTGTACAAAGCAGCCAGAATATTGTGAAGAAGTGAGTGCTCCCTCTCTTTGTCTCTCTCTACTTTGTTTAGGTGCAGCAGATTTACTGCTAATTTGTTTTTAGTCAAACAGTCTAAATGTGTCCCAGCATTCTGAAATCCAGAAACCTGATGGAAATTTAGCAGTTTACAGATTGGGATTGTGATGGTGTAGGAAAGCCAAGTGTCTTGGAGCTGCCAGCTGGTCTCTGGATGCAAAGGAAAACATCAATGTGCAGCATTAACAGTTTCTAGTCCCTGTTCCTTCCCTTCCTTTGGCTACTAAATCTGTGTTTAATTCCCTGGGGGTTTTCTCTCCTGGGTAAGAATTACTTACTTGAGTATGATTTGTACGACTAATAGGATCTTACCCTTATTTGGGGAAGACCCTAGGGGCTCTTTGAAACTGATTTTTCAGTAATGAGAAATAATGAATAAAAGTCTAATGGTCCTAGGGGGTATTAAAGTTACAATTTTGCAGGGAAGATTTAGTATCAGTCGATTAAAACTTTTATAATCCTGTTAGAGTACAATACAAAAAAAATAAGAGAGAAAATAAGTAGGTTTTAAGACCCTCTCACATCATGTGAACAAGTCTAAATTTAATGTTTGAATTAAGCAGGTATTTTAAAGCAAGACTCTAAGACATCTCTTGCAAGTGTGTGATAGCAGGGTGGCAGACTCAGGGAAAGAAATCTGCTATGTTAATTTATGGAGCACATTCTAATTCCCTCTCATCTAACAAAAAGCAGTTGCAAGGTGTTTATGAGAAAATCCAGGCAATTAGGACTTCAACTAGAAAATGCAAAATTCATAGACCTCAGCACAGTGCGTTTCTAGCAGCCCAAACCATGCTCTGGCTCAGCCTGTTGCTCACAGGGTGCATGAGCATCCCTCTGGGCACTGTGGGGTCCCTGAGGGTCTGTTCACCCTGGGGCTGGGCACACCCCAGCTCGTGGCCCTTGGTGAAAGGTGTGGGGACAAAGTGGGGCCCAGGGGCAGAGCTCCCCTCATGGCCAAGCCTCTGCTGAGATGCTTTGAGGGGACAAAGCACCAAGGAGCAGATAGTGTTTTATGAATGTACAGCTTTTTGGGTTTAGCAATGATCAGCAGTGATGCTGGAATGATGTTTTATCCTTTAGCAGGAGCTTTTATCCAAGAATGCTGTAGCCATTTCCAGTCACTGGTGGATGGACACCTCCGGAAAGCAGCACTGGATCCCACACCAGAGCTCTCACCACGTCTTCCCCCTTTCTGAATGCAGGAACTCCTCCCTTCTTGTCCCTTCTTTCCTGCTCTGTCAGCCTGGGATGTATGGTTGCCATAAGAGGGCTGGAGGAGGTTTTGGGGCTGTTTGGATGTTCGCTCACCCATGACAGCCCGGCCTCCCCGCCCGCACGGGCTCCCTCGGCTTTTGTTGGCAGCCAGCACATAAAGGGATAACCTTTCCCCTGCCAGCCTGCACAAATAAACACTGGCCCAGCAGCAAAGTGGAGCTGAAACCAACCCTTGCAATAATCTGATTTTTCAGACCCCTTGCCACAGCTGTGCAGGTGACCCTGGCAGGTTTGAACCTCTGGCGCCACATATCCCTTTGGAGTACCCATCCCTTCTGCACTTGGGAAGGACTTTGCAGCTTGGAAATGCACAAGTCCACTGCTTAAAAAACATCAAAGTGCTAGAAGGAAGACTGAAGACTGGTGGTCCCCAAATGAGCTCCTGTCCTGCTTTGGTATGATGGGCTGGGGGCTGGTGAGCTGTGCCTGAACTCGTGGGCTCTTCCAGCCTCTCCAGAGAGGTGAGCCTGTGTCAGCTCTGACCAAGGCAATCTCCATGGCTCTGCCTCACTGTCTCCCCATCAGTGCCCTTTGGAGTCAAATCTTTGCTCTGCCATGGCTTCTTAGCACTGGAGGGGTTGAGTGATGCGGGGTGAGCAGCTGGGGGAAGTTTGGATTTTCTCTGGAAGCAGTGGGAAATGTCAGGCACCATGGTGGGGACAGCAGGTAGCTCGTTGAGAAATTAGGAAGCAGCTCATGCCCTCCAGTAACAACTTTCACTAATGTATTGAGCTAATTTATCTGTTGGAATCTGTGTCTTTTTTAAAGCAGGATGCTGGGGGAATAAATAAAAGATTTAGGAAGTGTGAGCATTCCTGCTTGTTCTCATAGTCCTGTCTAAAAGTGAGCATGCAAAGGAGGGATTTGCTGAGTGGCACCCAGGAGCAGTGCTGAGGCTGGATGTGCTTCATCCAGGATGAGCCATCCTGGCTCTCAGCCACTGCAGCCCCTCAGGAACCAGTGCTAAGAAATGGTGTGTGCTGCTTCCTGGGGATGGTGGGGATCCATGTGGGAGGCAATATCCATGCTGGATCTTAGAGTCTTTGTTGCTGTGACTGAGATCTGCCAGGTCTAACACTAAGAATTGCTGGTAGAAATATGTAAATACCAACAGCTTCAGCACTACATTTGATACTTTCCACTTTCAAACACTTGACAAATGTTTACATATTTTCAGCAGCTCTTTTTCAGCTAGGGAAAATGAGACACAGCATCTGTGAAGTTACTCTGATATGCAACAAATCATTATGAGAGCACCTTGAGGGTTCATTAAGGACTTGCAGGGCCTAAGGTTTCCTTTACATGCTTTCAAAGCAGAAGGTAGAAAATACTAAAAGCGAATCCAGTTTTGGATAGTAAGTGCAATCAGAAAGATTTGTGTTCAGATGATAATTCAGGGATTTGAAATTTTGAGGGATCAGCTATAAATATAACATATATTACTGTGGTTACCAGTAATATGTAGTGGTCTCTACTCCCAAATAGGAGAAGTGGATATGGCCTCAAGATGTGCCAGAGGAGGTTTGGATTGGATATTAGAAAAAACAGGGCCAAACTCTGAATCAAGTAGGAAAACTCATCATTCCTTTCGGGTCAGCACCACTGCAGGACACTGTTCTGGTGGCAGCACAGGGATGCAGTCTCTTCCTCAGGCATTGCAGACAAGCACCATGCATTGTTATTGCTGCTGTTTTGTTCTGCTCTTCCAGCTTTCTGGAAAGCTGCTGCCTTTCTCTGTGACATGGCAAAGGAGAATTCCTGAGTCACTGTTGTGGGAATACTGTGTGTGTAGAGGTAGGAAAGTGAGTGGGAATAGCAATGCCTGTGGGCTGGCTGTGGTTTGTAATTCTGTGTACGTGTGTGGTGGTGTTCCTGACACAGAGGGAAACTGCATGTCTGGTGGAAGCTGTGGGAATCAGCCCCTCTGCACTTGACAGCTTTTCCAAGCAATATTCCCTTTATAAATCACCAACCAAAAACTAGAAAGGGAGAAGTGCATAAGGAATTCCAGTGTGCTCGTGGCACAGCTTTCCACAGAATGTGGGTGCTCAGGTTCTGGCTGGAGCTGCTGGAGCTCAGCTTCCTCTGCTCTTGCTCTGGGAGTCACGCTGGTGACCTGCCTGTCCCTGCCTGTCCCACAGCTCCCTGCCCTGTGCCAGCCCCTCGTGTTCTCCCCTTTAGGAAACACCTTGTTCAGGAGCAGCTGCTGTGCCAGCAGTATTCCCCAGGAATAGCTCAAGCAACCTTAGCTCCTTTGGTAGTTAATGAAGTTAATGGCTCTGGGTTTGTGTTGTAGCACCTTCCCAAGCCTTCCTGCCCCAGCAGTTTAAGGATGCAGATCCTGGTTCTGTTCCTGCTCTGTATCATGCCCTGACATTTCATGCCGTCCCTGGAGGATTTTGTCGAGGGCACTCACTCATAATGTCATCCTGAAGTATTCCAGAGGAACAGTGGGAAACTCTGCAGCAAATACCAACAGGCTGGTGTTGGTTGTAATTTGTAATAGTTTGTGTGTTCCTCCCCGCTAATCCCCTTGCTGAAATTCATTACAGAGAGAGAGCAACCTACACCCGGAGAGCTGCGCTGAAGGCGGAATGCCTTGGCCAAGGAAAGTAGCTATTGTTTTATGATTAAAGGAAAGGATTATATTGGGATTTCCTTGAACAAGGAAAGTCTCTGCCCTACTTTTATTGCTCATAACAAGGGGATAATAATTACTTTCCATTATAAAACACCCCCAGCGCTTGCGCTGAAAGATTTGTGGTAGAGCTGCGTGGCATTCGGGGCTGGTTATCTGAAATGGCCTTGTTGTGCAAACTGACATTTCTCTGCCTTATTTCTCCTACTGGGGCTCAACCCCTGCTGTGACTATGGAAAAAATTCCTCTACTCCAAGTTGGGTCAGACTCTCCGAGTGTGACATATTTTCCTCTGCAGGAGCTGGTACCAGTCACCTATCCCATGACGCCTGCCCTCTCCAGGAGGGACATCCAGCCACCTGGAGCTTTTGTATGGGCTTGGGAGGAGGAGCAGGGACCCAGCCGGTGCTGGAGTGGCCAGGGGAGGTAACATCTGTCCTGGGGGGAGGGCTGGCAGCTGGCTGCCTCCCCGTGCTCCAGCACATCCCTGCTTCCCGTGCCGCTGCCACCCCCTCGCAGGGAGAGGCGCGGAACAAGCTGAGCATTGTAGCAGGGGCCGCCGGGGACGCGCTGTTTGTTTGGGTTTGACACTCGGCGCTGAGTCCCGTGGGCAGAGGTGGCTGTGAAAGAGAGAAGTGCTGGTATGTGGTCTCTGATTGAAACAAGGAGAACTATCAGGCATTTCCTTGAGCGCCCCAAATGGCATCTCCTGGCTCAGCTGGTTTTTGAAGTGTCCAGCTGCCACCAGCTCCAGGGTGACGATTTTGGTGTGATCAGGGTTGAATCTGTTTCCACTGAAAGTGGAAAAATAAATAAGTCTCAGCTTAGAAACAAAATAGTCCATGTAAAATTTGATTTTTTTGATACCTTATCTCCCCGAGTATGTTTGCTTTTCATGCAACATGTCTAATTTGACACAGCTCTGCGTTTTCTAATGATGCCCCTTAGGAGTTAGCCTCTCCCCCAAGCTGTAGCTCACTGCCACTGTTGTTCATTAAGATTTGGTAGAAATGTACCCTTATTTCTTCAAACCTTCCTATTTTTAAATGGTTGTATTTTTTTCCCTGTAATGCCACAGCGATTTGCTTGGCTAAAACAATAATTTTCCCAGCAAAGGAAAATTGTGGGTTGAGTTGGAATTGCAAGAGGTGCTTGGTTAATCCACAGGTTATTGACACGGTGGAGCCTCCGTGCTTCAAAGGCACCATTATAGTCCGTCGTGTCCCTGTGTACTCGGGGAGCTTTAATCCATGGATTACAGGTCCCTGAGAGCTCCTGCCCTCCCAGTTACAGCTGGTCCTGCCAATGGGAGCTGCCACGTCAAGCTGACCGTGGCACTACACAAAAAATTGGTCTTTAAAATCCACAGAGACAGTGATACAACCTTGCATCCCTATTGGGGCTGCATTTCTTGTCCCGAGCCCCTGGAGAGGTCTCACAGCCCTGCCTGGCCCCTGCTTTTCCCCAGGCTCCAGGCAGGACCAGACAGCAAGTTTTCAAAAGCGATGATTAAAAAAAAAAAAAAAGGAACCACAAAAAAGCCCAAATGAAAAACATACCAAGTGTTTTCCACATCCTTTAGGGAATAGTCAGCATTAAACAACAGGCCTTCACTTTTCCCCTCTGGTCTCCCCCTAAACAAAACAAACTGAGCAGCTCCCAGTAAATGCTTGAATTCCAAAGGTATGATTTTTCCTTGTTTGCACATTAAGAGTAACTAATTGCATTGCAATCCAAATTTATAAGCACTTTTAAACTCCTCTGTTGTTCAGGTGATAACTGTGTGTGCTGAGGTGCATGTATTTGTGGCATATATCTCTGGAAATGGAGTGTATAATGGAAAAGCTCATGGGCTCTTTACTTGCAGCATTCCTATAATAAGTCAAAGAAGTCACACAGTGCCCTTTTATTTCCAAAGCTGGACTTAAATCACGTCAATAAATCTGCAGACTTATTATGAGATGCAGCATGGGTAATGTAAACAGAAAAAAACCCCACCCCCAGCACACCAGAGTTTAAAAATAGGATGTAAGGAGGAAAAAAAGTTAACCACCCATACAATAAAAAGAGAAGAAATGCAACACAAAAGCACTGTGTCAGGCAGTGCCTTGAAATTATCCTCACTAAATTACAGTTGTGCTCTTCCAACTCTCTGTAATTTACGTGAGGGTTTGGTTATCCCAGACAGATTTGCTCCAGGTAAACCCAGATCTTTTTTGTTTTGGTATTCTAAGTCCTTCACAGGTCTGGGTGACAGTTGAGGAGTAAAGCAAATTATTTCCATAGATCAAGGAAGATGACTGTGAACAGGTACCGGTGTTGCATGTGGTGAATCCAGTACTTTGCTCCCTTTTTCCATGGCATGGGTGTGTTTGGTAAGTACCTGTGTGAAATAAATGCACACTGAAGCCCAAACAGATGCAACTGCTTGGATCACCAAGAGCCAAACAAAATGGATTCTTGTCTTGCTGGGTGGGGTTTCTGTGGTGGGATGCAGGCAGGGAGCCTCTGATCCCTTACAGAGTATACCCTGCACAGCTGCATTTCAGTGCTGGAAAAAAAGGTCAGCCAGAAAATACCATAGGCTTGAGCAGGGAAATCAAAAATGGGGGGGATTTCATTTGGCTTGGGTTGAGGATGTGCCCTGCTGAGCCTGTGGGAAAACCCCATGAGGTGCTGCCACAGCTCCAGTTAATTTGTCCCTCAACTCAGGACCTGAGCCAGCTGTAAATCCCATTATCCTCTCCACTTCTGGTTGTAATTGCAGTTTACCTGGAGATTTAGAGATGGAGTTTGTTACCTGGAGGTCTCAAAGGCAGGAGAGAAGTCTGTGTAGGGCTTTTGTACGTGGGGTTTTGGAAAAGTTGGGTAAGGAGATTATTTAAAAGATAGGAATTAATTGTAATTGTCATAAAACCCACGACCTGACTTAACGATTATTTTCGTGTTTGTGCTTATAACTCAGCTTGATAAAATGCCATTTATAAAATGGTTTTCTTCTTTGTGAAAGAAGGAAAAAGCCCCAAGCCTCTGGCAAGGTGGTGCATTTTGAAGTGTTTAAAATCATGTATCTCCCTTTCCAATGTACAGCATGTATTTTTCATCTGTTGATCTTTGTAGGTAAATACAGCTGGGCTCTTTAAGCAAATATCCCCTGAGGTCTGGCTCTTGCTCCTGCAGTGTTTGTGTAGCCTGGGAGCTGCTCACCTGGGGACGGCCCTGCCACATTCCAGGTTCAAACCCAAGGAAACCCTGGCCACCTGCCCTGGCATCCCTCAGCCTGCTCGGGTTCCGTGTCCTGGTGCCTGGCAGGCACAACCGAGTGGCCCTGTCCCCTGGGAGCAGCCCTGCCTGGGGGAGATGGCACCCTCGGGATGCTCCATGCTCACTCTGACTCCCCAGCCAGCAGCACTTTTCCCTCTGGGTTTGAGGCTCGGTCGAGGCAGAGTTTGGGGAAGAAGCGAAAGGTAAAGACGGGCCATTAGAGGGCACTTTTGCAATCCTGGAGAAGGAAAACGGTGCTTATTATTTCACTTAGGACTGCTTGTTTTGGCACTCTCTTAAATTCAGTGATAAACAGCAGGAAAATCCCTCCAGTCAGCAGGAATATATCAATAAAATATTGACTCAGAGTTTAAAAGAAAAGAAAACAAGACAAACTTGTAGAAAACGGAATAAAAGACATTTAAAGAGGTGGCACAGCCTGGAGAACAAAAAAAACCACAACGTATTTCACGTGTTTTGTGTGGCTTAGCAGTGCAGTGCTTAGGCCTCAGCTTGTACCTAGATTCTAAAAACGAATCCAAGACAAGAAAATTGTTGTGGGATTTTCTGAGGACTGGGTGGCAGAGCATGAATTCATAGGCTCACATCTAGCAAGTGCATTTTCTGAGGGACTCTGTCAAAGTCACTGGTGAGCTTGCCCAGAAACAAGCATAGGATGAATAAATGGGCTTTTTGCTTTGCTCTTGATGTTTTGCATGAGTAAACTACAGAGGATTTAGTTTGAAACCCTGCCAAATTATAATGAGTGCTCTGCAAAAACTAAAATCTGTTTATTAACTGGTGTGAAAGGGTGGTGTAACACTGACAGCACAGCTTCCAAAAACTGTGAGCCAGGTTTGGATGCCTCTTTGCTGTTGTCCTGTTTTTGGAAGTGTCGTGCATGAAAAGTGGGCCCATTTTAAGCCTCTGAGGTTAGCTACCTGAAAATGAAAGCACTCAAAATTCTATTAATTTGTCAAAGAACAGAGATTATCAAAGTTTCCTTTTTCAGTAACAGTTGACAACTTTGCAAGGTATTTCATGTGTGGGATGGGCAGGGATATAGAACTCAATTTAATGTGTCTTTTTGGAGTTATTTTTAAGCCGAAATGCTTTTATAATTAGATAAAGAAATTGCAGACAAATCTGTACCTTGTCACTGCTCTGTAGCTGTTAAGGGAGGCAGAAACACTGTTTATGGGAGTTTTTGAAGTGCATTAGCTAGTGAAATTATTTAAGAAGTGAAGCTTAGCCTATAATCAAAATGGTTTATTTTAGTAGAGGTTCCATTGCACTGGAACTGACTATGGGAATACACAGGATTGCAGTTTCAGGGGGTTCATGTGGAGGACGCTGTCTGCAGAAAGCGTCAGAGTTCCTTACCTAACCAAATAATCTGCTGTAACTGTTGTGATTAAGTTGGAAGGAATTTCATCCCTGTTGGCCAACAATAATACTCGAAAAATCAATAAACAGCGTGTTAGAGCACACGAAACTCATCGTGCTTTGTGTGAGAGGAGCTTTCTGCTGGCTTTGGTGACTCAAGCCAGCAACTATTTTGACTTATGATCTTTGCTCCAAAAGGTGAAATGTCTTTAACTTTGCTGGTGAGTATCAACACTCCAGTCTGAATTTGAGGAACTATATCCACTGTGATCAAAAGCTAACTCAGGACCTGTTTGGGATAAATTTTGACAAAGGCTGGGAAAGCTAAATCAGGATTTACCTGTAGGTAGCAATGGCATGTGTTGGGTAAAGCCCTGGACTCTTCTCCCTTCTGTAGGGCAGAGCACTGCAGTAACCTGTCATTAAACCATCCCAAATGATAACAGAGCACACCATTTGAGAGCTAAAGTTGCATCCTGTGAGGGTGCAGGTCACTCCTGGCTCATGGATCTTGCTGAGTTTGCCATGTGTTTTCTCTGTCCCATCACTGATTTCAATGGGAAAATAGAAAGATAAAGGAACTGAGCTGGACAGCAGGAGTTGGAGAAAACAGTAGAAAGGGGGAAGGGAACGAGCTGATATCAGGGGCGAGCCGAGAGGAGGGGTGAGTGGGGGGGAACCTGCGTGTTGGTGGAAGGAATGACTAAATAACAATGGCACAGGCAGCAAAATGAGGGTGAAAATGACCCTCCACGGCCTTGCTGGTGTCAGCAACCCTGCTGTGCAGCTTGTGGGTGGCTGTTTTGCTGTCCTGAGGGCAGGACAGGCGGAAGGGAAGCTGGAGGCAGCAGGGAGAGGGATTTAGGAAGAGCAGTTGTAGTGTGGCTTGGACTATAGGGTGTCGCTTCTCAAGGAGCTTTATGTTTTCTACTTTTACATAAAATATTAGGGGTAGTGGGAAATATCTCAGTGACAAATTTCGTCTTTGAGGTAAAAAGAAGAGTTTGCTATAAAATAGTAATTGTTTCACAGTGCAGTATCCAGAGCGCTGCATGACTGCACACTCAGCCTAGAGACAAGATAAGCTGTTCCTGGCAGCTCAGCTTTGAGCATGTTTCTCCCCAAAATCAGTGCTAACACAGCTAAGGTAATGGCCTAAATATTTTTTTTCTTTCTTCTCCTGATTAAAATTGGTTATCATTTAATAATTTAAACTTGATACATTTGTACCAGAAATGGGCTGTTTCCCCTTCCTCCCCCCCATCCCACAGCCCTTATAGATGAGATCATCTACTGTACTGAAAGGAGATTTTCAGCCTGTCCCACTGTATATGTTAGGATAGTAATTTCTGACCTAGTTATAGACATAATAATGAAAGGCTAAGATTATGAATTATTATGCCTAATTTGTAAAGGATTCTCTGCTTTTGTGTTTTGCAATTCCCATCAGGCTTGAGGATTAAGCCCTGCTGAATTGCATGCTAATACCAATGTGCTTTGAATATGTGTGGGTTTGTATCACATGTTTTCCTAATTCGCTATTTTTGTCAAGAACAGTTTCACTGGAAATATTTACTTTCCAGAGGATTGTTGGGAGCCCAACCAAAGTCTCCTAGGGGAAGCGAGGGCGATGTACCCTCCATCTGCTCTGTGCTTGTTGTAGCTCCCAAGGCCAGCCTGCTCCGTTTCTGCCATGGCAAAACATCAAAGTGTTACTCAGCAAAGCACGTGGAAGGCTTTGCTCTTTGGTAGCAATTCCAGCTTGAAACCAGTGCCTGGGCTTGCTTCGGTCACTGCCCAGGATGGGCAAATCTTGGTGCCACCCAAGCGCGGTGACAGTCTGAGCTCAGTGCTTACAACGAGTTTTCCTGGTGTTTGTGTGGCAGTGAAGGTGCCTGCAAAGCACAAAGTGCAGTGAGGTTGTTGTGGGTGTGCCCACATCCCAGCACAGACATGGTGCCCCTCCTGAGGTGAGACCCCCCCTGTTTGCTGCAGGATGCTCCTGCTGCGCTGCCCGCTGCCGCTCCTGCTGCTGCTGCTGCCGCTGGGCTCCAGGCCCCAGAAGCTGCCCACCAGGGATGAGGAGCTCTTCCAGATGCAGATCCGGGACAAGGCGTTCTTCCACGACTCCTCAGTCATCCCTGACGGGGCTGAAATCAGCAGCTACCTCTTCCGAGACACCCCCAAAAGGTATTTCTGCCTGGCCCAAATGAGGAAGCTGAACTTTGAAGGGAGTAGCTCTGGTTGCTGGGTGCTTTGAGATCAAAATTGAGTCTCAACCAGAAAAATATAAATGGCAGTGTTCTGTTTGGTGAAGTAAGCATGTGAGCCTGCAGCCCAATCTGGCCTCCCCAGCTGAGGGTCTGTCCAATTTATTTGATTCCATGGATAAGCCCAGAGCTCCTCCAGACTGCAGAATTTCCCTGAAGTGGGACCACTAACCGTGTCTGGAGGCAAGGGGAGCGGGAAGGAAATGAGAAACTACAGGCTTGACCCACCCCACTTGTCCCTCTTCATTGTTCCCTACGGTGCTTTAAAGAAGCAGCATTAGGCAGCCTGGTCTGAAATCCCCACTTCCCAAACTTCACCCTGTGGGTCAGAAAATACTGGGGAAGAACCGAGGCTCCAGAGAATTTAGGGAATTTATGTGCCTCACACCACATACCTCCTCCAGCCTTCTTTGGGGAGGAACATTTTACAATAGGCACTGTGTGGTGCCTGGAGGGATGTGGGAGGGCAGCTGGGTGTGTGTGCACCTCTATATGCTTGCCTGGATACAATGTGTGTCCTGCTTGGAAGAGCATCTCCCTAAGTTCCAGGAGAGATCCTGTTCCCCTTATTAATATCTCTGTGATTATTTGTATTTAGGTAGTATGGGAGTAGAAAGTAAAGCTGCTGGAGGGGATGGCAGGAGGCCAGAAAGCCCTCTGCTCTGCCTTGACACAGAAGCGTGAGCCCTGCTCCTTAGCTCTGGCCCACCAGCCTTTCCATGCTCCCTCTGCCTGCTGGTAACCCTTTTGGCTCTGTGGCCCCACCTAGACCATCCCTGGTCGTGTCCAGTCAATCCCTGCCAACTGGCTGCCACCGGGAGTTCCTGACATGTGGGTCTGTCACCCTCCCTCTAGGTATTTCTTCGTGGTTGAAGAGGACAACACTCCCCTAGCAGTGACAGTGACACCGTGTGATGCCCCTCTGGAGTGGAAACTGAGTGTGCAGGAGCTCCCAGAGGAAGCCAGTGGGGAAGGATCAGGTAACAAACCATCAGCAACTTCCCCTGTCCCCTTCCCTGCTTTTCTCCTGGATTTAGGGTTCCTCAAACACCGAGTCTCACAGCAGGCCTGTCTTTATGATCTCCTGCTTCTCAGTCTTCCAGTGCAGGAGATTGACAACAGGCAGCAACATGGAAAGGACAAGGACTACAAAGAAGTAAAAGCTGAGGTTACAGTCGCAGGGGTCTGAATGCTGCCAGAGCAAACTGTGTTTGCCCAGAGTGACTCATTTTGATGGGGGCTTTGCTGTGAGGTGTTTACACAAGCTAAAATTGGAGAGGCAGGGCTGGCATTGCAGCAGGACTGAGCCCACCCCTTGGAAGGACTCATCTCCAGACACTGAGCTGTGTAGCTGCTGCTCAGGAGAGAAAAGGGCTGCCAGAGTCTGTGACACATGTGCTGACCTGTCCCACACACCACGGGGTATGGCAGGCACACCTCTGGTCCCCACTGTGTTTAGCAACAAAATTTTAGTGTGACTCAGACAGCCAAAGCCAAAGGTCCACATCCAGGAACAGACAGGTGAGTGAGTTTCCCCTGGGGAAATATGCATGGCAACTCCAGGTGGGATGCCTGACACTCCAGTGGAAGGTGTTAGCGACTGTTCATGAGAGTCCATTAACGCTGGTCAGGTGGAGTTTCTTTTGTGTTTGGGTTTAACCTGAGTGCCAAACCAACTTTCCTCTCTGTTTTGACATAAGTGTTGATCAATTACATCTTCCTCAGAAGACAAAACCTTCCTTTTCCATCTCACTTTTGTATCTTATGTAGTAAAATGTGCCTTTTAGAGTTCTGTTTTTTCACATTTGCAGAGAGTGTCTGTACAAATGTTTTCTTTTGCTTGTGTTGCAGGTGACCCAGAGCCCCTTGAGCAACAGAAGCAGCAGATTACCAACGAGGAAGGCACGGAGCTCTTCTCCTACAAAGGCAATGATGTGGAGTACTTTGTGTCCTCCAGTTCCCCCTCTGGGCTGTACCAGCTGGATCTGCTGTCCACAGAGAAAGACACCCATTTTAAAGTGTATGCAACCACAACTCCAGAGTCAGACCAGCCTTATCCTGAGTTACCTTACGATCCCAGAATCGATGTCACCTCCCTGGGACGTACAACGGTGACACTGGCATGGAAGCCGAGCCCCACGGCCTCCTTACTGAGACAGCCCATCCAGTACTGCATCGTCATCAACAAAGAGCACAACTTCAAAAGCCTCTGTGCTGTGGAAGCCAAGCTCAGCTCTGATGATGCCTTCATGATGGCTCCAAAGCCAGGTCTGGATTTCAGTCCCTTTGACTTTGCCCATTTTGGCTTCCCTGCAGACAACAACTCTGGCAAAGAACGTGGTTTCCTAAAATCGTCCAAGTTTGGGCGGCAAACGTCCCCAAAGCCGAGAGTTGACCTGCACAGAGTTTGTATTGGGAACAAGAACATCTTCACCGTGTCTGACCTGAAGCCAGACACGCAGTACTACTTTGACATGTTTGCAGTGAACACCAACACCAACATGAGCACCGCCTATGTCGGCACCTTTGCCAGGACCAAGGAGGAGGCGAAGCAGAAAACAGTCGAGCTGAAGGACGGCAAAGTTACAGATGTGTTCATCAAAAGAAAGGGAGCCAAATTTCTACGTTTTGCCCCTGTTTCATCTCACCAAAAAGTCACCTTTTCAGTTCATTCCTGCCTGGATGCTGTTCAGATCCAAGTTAGGAGGGATGGAAAACTCCTCTTGTCTCAAAGCGTGGAGGGCGTGCGGCAGTTCCAGCTCCGGGGGAAAGCAAAAGCCAAGTACCTGATCAGGCTGAAGGGCAGCAAGAAAGGTGCTTCCATGCTGAAGATCCTGGCTACAAGCAGGCCTAACAAGCAGGCCTTCCCTTCCCTTCCTGAAGACACGCGTATCAAAGCCTTTGACAAGCTCCGCACGTGCTCCTCGGTCACCGTGGCGTGGCTGGGCACGCAGGAGAGGAACAAATTCTGCATCTACAAGAGGGAGGTGGATGACAATTACAACGAAGAGCAGAAGAAGAGAGAGCAGAACCAGTGCTTGGGCCCAGACGCAAGGAAGAAGTCGGAGAAGGTTCTGTGTAAATACTTCCACAGCCAGAACATCCAGAAGGCAGTGACCACAGAGACAATCAGAGGCCTGCAGCCTGGCAAGTCCTACCTGCTGGATGTTTATGTCATAGGGCACGGTGGGCACTCGGTGAAATACCAGAGCAAACTGGTGAAAACCAGGAAGTTCTGTTAGTGCCCCTGGACAGAGGAACACGGGGAACTCCGGACTGAGCATTATCCTGCTTCCGAGTGTACGGATTGACTACTCGCACAGCTGAGAAGTTGTGACCTGTATTTGTACTGTGTAGAAAAGATATCAGCTTGTATATTTATGTTTACATAAGTCATTGTCTGGAGGAACTGAGGCTGTCTGGTAGCACCTGGCAGCAGTGTTACCGTGTGTCCAGTGACCCACATGTGATGCTCAGTAGATGTCCAAGGTAGGAGAAAACCTCGGAGGAGCTGGCACGCCTTTGCTTCCATATTGCATGAACTGCTTCTAAATTATTTTATACTTTAAGAGGCTGAGATACATCATTTGTTCACCTTGTTACTCACACACACAACTCACAGACATATGCCCTTTTTCTCAGTGTAGATGGTAGGGTTTCTGTAAATTATTTTATAGAGTCTTGTTTTAAATGTTTATGTTTCTATGATTGTAAACTATTAAAATCTCCCCCAATAAAATACAGATTTAAACTAAGTATTAACTGGGCTGCATACGAAGCAGTTTCATTGCTAATGTAAATTCTTACCTAGCTGATTTTCATGTTTAAATACTGTATGTATTTCATGTACAAAGTTGCCATAACGTTATATTCCTGTACATAAAATTAAAAAATATTAGATTATATATTACTGACTTTTTGTTGACTGCTCCAAAGAAAGTGGCTTTTTTTTTTTTTTTGACATTCTATGTGCACAGACAGGTGTGGGGACAGATGAGACATGCTGAAACTTGGACTGAATTTAGTTTTCCTGTTTCATCATGGCTTGCAGTCTGAGTTAGAGGCCATGCAGACCTTTTGTACAGTCATTTGGTTTTTTTTTTGCTAGATTGTCATTGGAATCACTTGCTTTCTGGTTGCTGCTGGGTTTGACCACAGTAAGCTGAAAAGATGGTATTTTTTCCATTGACAAGAATGGTAGTGCTACTAAAACCCCAGATACTTTCATTTAATTTGCAGTTATTTCCATGGTGTAGATTTCTTTACGGTATTATATTTCTAGATATCATATTTTCTAAATTGTCTTTGTTTTTCTATGTCATCTCCATTGACTCAAAAGCCTGCAGAGAGCTGGTTAATAGAAAACACTCCTCAGAGAAGCAGCTGGGCCAGCCCTATTTCCAGCAGTGAAGGTAGGAGGGAAAGAGACCAAAATCCATATGAAGGCTGAAACAGGTTCCTCTTAGGCTGCTGACAGGGAAAACCAGACCTGTCCATCCCTGCAGAGGTGAGCTCCAGTTTTCCTTGGCCCTGCAGTGTTGAGCTCCTGGCATTTCCCTTTCTGCTGGCCCCAGCACTGGTGGCTGACAGGAGGGTTTTGTGGCTGCACAAGATCCCGTGCCGCTCCACATGCCGAGCTTGTGGTGATTTCTCCCCACCCAAAAAAGCAGTGGGTGCAATATGAGGGCTGATCAGAAGACACCTGCTGTGTTTAACATGGTTATGTAATAAATGGAATAATGGGAATTCAGATTTCTCTGGAGATGATCTCTCTGATTGCTTAAAGGAACTGAGAAATACACACTTGCTGGATTACCTTGCCAGGGTATACAGGAGGAGTAGGTCACTCCAGCTGAGAATCCTCAAGGACAGGACAGTGGTAGCAAGGTTAGTGTTGGAGAATTTTGCTCAGAAATTACTTAAAAGGCAGCTGTGAGGAGCAAATTCTCACAGCCTGTTTCTGTAAACAGCTAAGTTCTCAAGTCTGTCTTCAATAACATGGAGGCCTTGAGAACTTTCATAACAGGGTGAGAAAATAAATCTTGGATTCAATAACAAACCACAGGTATTGAAAACAAAAGGAGGGGTTAGTGTTTGTTCTGTAGCCTATCGTGAGCTCGAGTTTTGCAATATGCATGAGCCTAATTAACATGGTTATAAAAACCTGCGTTTTGGATCAATAAAAGGGAGTTTGATGCTGAATCAAAGGATGGGTCGTCTCCCTTCGCTTTCAACAGGTTCGATCACCGTTGCCAGGGGGATACTTCCCCTCTATTTCACAGTCTGGAAAGATACTGGATCCTTAAGCTAAAGACAAATTTTTTTAGCATTTCTCTCTTTACTGCTGCCACTTGTGTGGGGATCAGTACCCCTTCCACTGCCTTAGTATGGTGTTTACTTCAAAACACATGTTTTACCACAATTCCAGCTCTGCTTGTTCCCTTTGGCCAGATTTCTCTGTTTGGATACTCACCCAGTTCACTTGGCTTTTCTGCCTGCTAACTCCTTATGTTTGCAGCATGTCACAAAATTTAAAAACTCTCCAACATGTGTGCAGTTTCTATTTCTGAATGTGCTGTTTTCGAAGAAAAATGTCACAACAGTTGTCTTTATTTCCCACTGGAATTCTTCTTTTCCTGAACAGCTAGCTCTGTTTATTCTTCTGGATGAAACTGAGACCATACTAGTACTACATTTATTAATCATCATGTTATTATTCAGATCTTAATAGTGTGAGAGAAGCTGTTCTTTGAAGGATAGAGTTAAAATAAGGGCACTATTTTATACAGGACAAATATAAGTCAGCCTTTACCTGAGAGGTGACTGAAGCAGGTGTTAAAGTAGAATAGGTCTCATCTGCTGGGAAAGCTCCAGAGTGAGTTTTTGTGAAAGCAGAGAGCCCATGTGAAAATTCATAGCATGGGCAACTTCAAAACATATATGAAAAGAATTTATAAAGAATGTAATAGATGGATACCTGGTGTAAAAGGTCAAAAAAAAAAAAAAGCCAGTATATCAAATATATATAGAAATATACATACAAATATACATAGGGGCTTTTTAAAGCACAAAGCTGGCAAGTTAATTAAAATAGAAACCCAAGCTGGGAAATAGAAGGTTAAATGGAGTTCAGTACTCATAGTGAATGGTATGTGTCCCTTTGGGACAGAATGCCATGCTGGAATTTGCAGTTGAGGAACACACAGGGCTACAGGAAAGCAGCAGAGGTGGCTCACAGGGATGGCAGCACCTCCTTAAGGCCCATCCATTGCAGGACTGTAACAGAGAAATTCTCTACATACGATGTTTGTTTCAAAGCTGCTGAAGAGTCACTGAGCATGGCAAACCACAGCAAGATAATCTCCAACACCTTCATCAGTCAAAGGGGGCTTACTTAGTTTTACTGCTTTACTCACTGGCAAAGGTGGCAGCTGCCTTACAGTGGAAGCTCCAGGGAGCCCAAAATGGTCCATGAGTTACAGAACAAAAGGTTATGATGGTGGCAAAGCTGCAGAATAAATCCATCAGTGATACACACAGACATTTCAAGAACTCCACTTGTAGCAACAGCAGTTTGGTCTCAGAGCCATATTTCTTTGGGGTTTAAGTAGCTGTTTTAAGACTGGTAACATAACAGGGGGAAAGCAAATCCTTATTTTGAACAGCAAACATTTACCTTGGCACTTTGCAAAAAAATGCAATAGTTGTGGTTTCTCCAAGTCTTTTGACTAGTTAGGGTTATCATGTTTGGATACACTCAGTTAAATGGGATGTGAAAATGCATTTTATTTAATTCAGCACATAAGCCATACTGGGGAACTCTGTACCAGGGACCCTGAACTATTCTTCCTCTCTTTGCCTAGAAACCTATTCAGAAACCTTTGTGCTGGCAGAGGTCAGCCCTCAGTTTTGTGGCAGTACAAGAATGTGGTCTGACTGAGATTGTCCCAGTGCACAGCACAGCTGCTAACTCATGGTCTCAGTTCTGCAGCTATTCAGTGAAATTCCCATCTTTCTTCATGTCCTCTTCCATTTGATAATATTTGCTATTACTTAACAGGTGTCCTGACATTCCAGTGATGTTAGGAGGCTAGAGGAATATTATTTTTTTAATTCTTGACTATTACGCATCTTTTTTTTTGCGTCTCTTACTTCTTGCTCCTGGTTTTCTTTCAAACACTTCTGTGTAGAAGGTGCAGGAAAATAAGATGCACAGTTTTGCCCAATAAACAAACTCAGAGCAAGTTCTCTTCCTCTTCTGGGTGGCAGGTAAAACTGATTGTGTTAAAAACCATGGAGCTGTGGCACATCAGCAAAGGCAACTGAGGCCATAGAAATCTGAGGAAAACCTTGCAAACATGCCTTTTTTTGCTGGTTTTCCCTCTTACATGGACATTTTTAATGGCAGTATGGGTGCAAAATAAAACTGCTCCAAAGAAGGTGGTTTTTGCATCTGCTTTTACCCCACTTCCACTGATTTGAGCAGTGACTCGAAGTGCAAGCCAATTCCCCAGGGAATCATCACCCAGAGCCCTGGAGGATACAGCTAGGCTTCGTTAGCAGCCCCACCCCTCGGGCCAGGTGATCCTGCTTCCTTTAAGGAGCCTTTGCAGCAGCTCTGGAGATTCCTTTCCTTCCCCTGCTGCAGGAGGAAAGCAGTGTGTTCTTAGAGGTAAGTGGGTAAGTCTGTCTTTGCTTTTCTTTAAAAGTCTGTTTTTAAGTAAAAGGAGAGACCTGCAGAGGCTTTGTATTTATGTTTTAACTCTGCCAAAGAGAGTTTCTTGGTTTTGTGTTGTGGTACTGGTGTTTCAGCCAGTTGTTTGTGAGGGGTTAATAAGTGTGGCACTATTAAAATACATTTTCCCCACTTTTTCTCTCCTTTTGTCTGAAAAGTGTGAAAAAAACCACTTTCCTTGTATGAGGTCTCCTGAGCCCGCTAACCTTGTGCATAAGAAGTTTAACTTAAGCTATGATTGTCTTACTTCAGAGAACGTAAAGAATTATTTTTTCTGTTCACTGAGCAAACAGGGAATCAATTATATCCCAAATGTGTGTGGATAATATAATGGCAAAGCTGCTGAAAGGCTGATAGGGAAGAAATTATTAATTGCTGTTTTTTGAGGGTTTTACTGGTGTATTGACACACACTATGGCTGTGTCTTAATTCTAGGTTTGGATGTTCATGTAGGGTAACACCTGCTGGAGGTAAACAGTCACATGCTTTGTTGTTTCCTTGATTTATAGAAATGTATTTGTAGCAACAGGCAGCTAAAATGACTGTAAATTTCTGCTCCAAAGCCTTAACTTAAATAAATGCTGACAGGATTATTAAGTATTAATCTTATAATGCATACCTTGCAAAGAGACCTGAATTCTTGTTTTCATTGTGTTAAAATCCTTTGTCTAAGCCTAGCAAGTGTGGTGGTGAAGAGTTTGTCTGACTGTATGAAATCTGGTTGTAAGGTGGGAGTAACACCACAAAGGGGACACAGTGTTGTACCTTGCTTTGCTTCTAGAATGGAAGGCAATAAATTATCCTGCTAATTCTCAAAGTATGGATTTTTTGGCTGGGGGAGAAAGATCAGAGAGTCTGAAATATAAAATTATATGATTCTGGTACTCAGGGGTTTAATGTAATTCCTAATTAGTACTGATTTTACTTGTGCTGTTCCACACTCAGAATTGCACATTATTTCAGGTGAAAGAGGGATAGAGAACTAAAACTGAGATATTTTTGTGAAGTAAATTATTTTATCCCCCCCCCCCCATTCTGCCTGTTGATTTCTTTAACTGTTAAGCGGGAATGAGTGTGTTGTAAATAATGACTTCCCCACTCCCTGCCTTTTTGAGCCACTGTTTTTCAAATGTTGGATTTTCCTGTTGAGCTCCAGCAGCTGTTTCTGGCTGTGTAATTTAATCCTATATGTAGAGGAGAAGCTGTAGGCTTTTCACATAATTTCCATATTAAACCCTTTCCCCAGTAGCTCTGTGTTGGTGAGGAGAGCCTTTCTTTGGTTGTCTTGAGATGCTCCATGGATTTCAGAGTCCCTTCAGAGTTTCAGTGAATCTATGAAAGGCTAGAGCAGCCACTGACACAGTTCAGGGATGGTTTAGTCTTCTAAATAAGTGTTTAGACTGGTTTATATACTTGTGGTATTAATCCTGTCAGGGAGACAAATTCTTCCTTCATTTCATGTGTTTGATGGTTCCAAAGCCTGCTTTGGAAGAAGGCTTTTATCACTCCTCTGGAGTCCACATCACTGGCTATAATAATCATAATCCTCAGCCTGCCCAGACAGCCACTGCTGACACCAGGCTGTGGGGAACACCCTCTCTCCCCTTTTTTAGGCCATTTCCTTAGAAGAGGACTGTTTATAAATCAAAGTTTAAGTGACCCAGTAACACTGATAGTTTTGTGAATGCAACTTGTTATTACTTCCCAGCCCAATTTGTCTAACAAAAAAGGGACTTATCTATCTCAAAATAGGCACAAGTGAATAATGAATGTACAGCTGGCATCTGATCTTGCAGTCATTGTGTATTTTGGCAAGTCAACTGATTGACAATTTGATTTCTGCCTGCTGAAAACTGTAGAGTTGAGGGACCCTTTGATGCACTGTGAGACAGATGCTTATTGTTCACTTCAGAAAGAGATTCTCTTCTCCTCTGAAGACTTCCCTTACTGAGTCTATCTACAGCAAAGACAACTGAAAAGGAGCAGGTGGAAGTGTTGGTACTGGAATATTTGCTGTTTATGGACATAAAATGGCATGGCTGTTAAAAAGACTGTTACATCTCACAGGCAGACAGCATGAGGGAGGGATGGTGGTGGGAGGGTGGCTCAGGCAGTTAACTACGGTTCTTATTGTGCTCCTTAGTGGCATCAGGACTTACCTCCTGTGTCCTGGGAAATGAGTTAATTCTCTGAGGACACAAAGCATGGGATGAGGGATGAGAATCCCTGCTGAGCACAGGCAGGGCTCACACAAGGCTGTGGCCACTCCTGATGTTTTCCTCCCACGCACCCGTGCCTGTGCCAGCTGCAGTCCTGCCCCACCATTATTACTGTGCTCCTTCTCCTCCATTTGCCATGGCACAATTGGGGAGCTGAATGTGAAATAAACACAAATACATTTGCTTCGAGTTGCTTGGCATGGTGTTGTAATTAAAAGGTGGAGCCAATTCTCTCCATTTGTTCAACAGGGAGGCATTGTTCCTTCTCCTGGCTTTTGTTTTCCCAAGTATTGTCTCTTCATGGCCACTGTCTCACAGACCACAAGTTTTGTTTTTGTTTAGTTTGGGGTTTTTTTTTTTTTTTTTTGGTCAGTGTTTGACTCATTTAAGACTATTGGGCAGGTACACTGAGCTGATGCAGAGATTGTGCTGTTCTGGAGGGCTGGTCTGGCCCGTGCTGAGAGCAGAGCAGCTGCAGACCTCCTGCAGATGTGGGCTGGACAGACAGTTGCTCATGAGTGATTCCATTATGTTTCCTCAGATCCCTCTTTGAGCCACATTGGGCAACTGCTCCCAAGCTCTAATGGCTTCCTTATGTTGTCTCCTGCTCTGGTTCAAGCTGTGCAGCTGGCTGCCAGGGGGACAGCACAGTGACAAAGGCTGCTGCAGCACGCTTGGCAGGCAGATGCTGCCTGACAGGGCATGGACAATGCAGGGACTCTGCTCCCTCTGTAATTGGTGGCTGCTGAGTCCTGGGTAATTGGGCTCATGCCCTCTCCAGAGCGGGTGGAACAGGCTAAAGGACATGGAGAAAAGGCTGCTTTGGTGGGAGCAGTGGGTTAAAGCGCGACACAACTGTTTCTGGATCCTGGGTAGGCATAGGTTCCCTGTTGGTGCTGACAAAGGCCCTTTTCTCATTGTGTTTTGGAGCTGTTTGATCACTGTCCTCTGGCCATGCCCGAGAGGCACCACAGCTGATTGTACAAGAACTCAGTCTAGCATTCAGGACAGCCTTTGTAGGAGGCTCTGCCCAGAGCTTTTCATCAGCAGCTCCTAGCTCACATGGAGCACAGGAGAAGTGGAGGAAGACTGGAAAGTTATCAAAATTATTTTTCCCAGAACCTTGTACTGCCTTTATTTCCAAGTGTGCAGGAATTGCTTCTGAGATCCTGGCTGTTCCTGAGCCCAGACTGTGCTCTGGTGCTTGTGATGTTGGCACCAACTCACCCTTCTCTAACAGGTAAAACTTGACAAGGCCACTACTTCTGTGCTGCACTTAGCAGCCAAGCCTTTGCCAGCACAATTAAATGAAACACCAAAATACCTCTGTCCTTAAAGAACACAAATCTTTGACAAGAGCATTGAGGTAGGTCTGTCCAGAGCTCTTCCCTCAAAGAGCTTTTAAACCTCAGGTTTTCTTTGAACAAAGCCTACATCAGACAAACCTCTTGCAACAGAGATGAGAGAGAAAAGACAGACTAGACATGGGGAAGGGTTTATAAACAAATCCCCTGCTGCTCACTTTGTCCCTGCTTCCAGTCTTGCTTTCAGTCAGCTCTGTGGCTTTCTAGGCTGAAGCAGACTGCAAGCCCACTGTGGTCCCTAGGGAACTGTTCCCATTGTCACTGGGGCTGGTTTCTGGCTTGTCCTGCTGCTCTCAGCTATCTCCTGAGCCTGAGCTGTGTGCCTATGTCTCCTTGATGTTTGCTTCCCCCCTCTTGAGCACACCAAGGAGCTCACACATGGAGATACCTCATCTTTTCCCCTGCTGAGGGGCCCACTTGGTTGTGTTGTCCCCTTTAAAAGAACATGATATACCAAGAGAAACAATTAAATTGGATACTTTGTCCTAGGCCCTAACCCAGATATTTTTCTGGAAAAAGGAGGGTTTGTTGTGATAAATGTGAAATGTGCAATATAAATATTTAGCTACTGTTAACTCATCTGTTAATGGTTCCTGCTGTCTTTTCAAAGTTGTTTGTGTACTTCTTTGTATGATGGAAACATCATACAATACTCTTCTTTCCCATCTCAAAATAAAACCCCATCCTTTTGAGTTCTCATATAATGGAGAAAAAGAGCAGTTGCCCACACCTCCAGTTTGTGCAAGGTTAATAACTGAGTGATTTATTTGACTGTCCTGTATTTCAGCAGGAATTTGTGTTTTCAGGTCCTTAGTTGGTTATTTTTGGCGGCCTGGGCTGCTTGTTTCTGCCAGTTCAGGAGATGTGCTTACAATGAAGAGTTTGCTTTAGTATTTGGTGTATTTTCTGAATGGGATGAATAATTCTGCTCCAAATTTCTACTGTTGTAGACCTGTGTGAATGGAAGTGTAGGGGCTTTGATTAAGAGTGAAGTTCTGATAGGTGGTGATCCCATGAGGAGTTTCTGGGAACAGTAACAAGCCTTTACCTGCTGAAGTAATGGAGCTGTGCATAAATGAATATGGTTCCTTTTTCCCTGCTCCAGACTAAATCTTCCCAACAAGTTCTGAGAAGTGGCCATGGTGGAAACACCCCTCTGAAAATGAGCCACCAGTGTAGTGAGAAGTTACACAAATCCATAACATCTTCCCAACCCCATGGCACCAGAACAGCAAGACAATTCACAGGACAGGGAAAAACAATGATACTGAAGAGGAGGAACGGACATGAAAGAAACAAACAATAATAACAAGAATAGAGACACATTGTCATTAAATGAAAACATCTTAAACAATGACCTTTCTGACAAACCACAGAAATAGCAAACATGCAGCCTTTTTAATAACTGTTCCATACTGGAGTTTTGCACACATACCCCCTGGAAGCTTAATGCAATCCAAATGTCTGTCCCTTGGACAAGGCCTGGGGGAAAATGCTTTTTGGTGCCTGAAGGAACAAGTGAAAGCTTGCACATTAGTCACACCTGCAAAAAACCCATGCTCCTGACTATGCCTCTCTCCATTTCAATGTGAATTTTTACCATTTGATGTTTTCTTCATCTTTTTCGTGGTTTCTGTGGGAGGGAAGTGAGGGGAGAGAGGGAAGGAGATTTTTAGTAAATGTTTTGTCCTAAAAGGTATGCTTAGTGTCTATGCTGAAAATAACTTGTGTGGAATTTTAGTTAGCACTGATGCTGGGCTGCTGCAGCCCTCAGCAGTGTCATAGTGCATTTGAAATGGATAAATGTCTCCATTTATATGATAATGGGGGTTTTGGATGAGTTGTCCTGTTAGGCAAATAATACAAGCTGAAGGGATGGACAAAGTAACATATGGGATAATACTAAAATCAGTAGCCGTTGCTTCCTAGACCTCTCAAAACAGTAGATTTCCTGCGAAAAAATTCTGATTTACTTTATTCAGATTTTTTTTTGGTGTATTGAAGCCTTTTAAATTTTCACTTCTTTCTAACAGCTTTCAATAGTGGGACCTATCAGATCCAATAACCATCTGGCTCTTAAATCAGGGATCATTATGTGACTTTAATCTCTCATAACAGTATCTATTAAATTTTGAAAGAGCCAGCTCAAGAGCATTAGAGATTAATTGTGTTCAGCTAAACAGAGTTAAAATGTATGTGATGGAGGAATGTTCACCCATTTCTATATAATGTTTTTAGATTGTTGTATCTTTTTCCTGTGTCTTTTATCACAGTTCAGCGTTAGGTTATTATAAATATTCTCCAACCTTCAGAATTTCATTAGGAGTAATGGTAATGCTCATAGCCTCCAAGTCTGTAGAGAGGTGAAACAAAGTAAAATTTAACTACTGCCAATGTTATTTTATGGTGTTTTACCACAATTAAAATGTGTGGTATATAACCCAATAACTCTTACTGCAGTTTGTAAACTAAATGCAAGTAATGCAGTGTCAAGAAATATTGCACAAATAATGGAATTCAGCAAGTCCAAAGTGCCAAAAAATGGTTTCTCTCTATATAAGACGTGAAGGGAAATACAGACTCTGCTTCTGCTTTCTGCTGGGGGCTCTGTGTGCATAGATTTGTGTGTGTAGAGGGCCAGGTTGGTGGTGGGTTCAAAAATTCATTGGTTAGGCAGGCAGGATCCCACCAAAAACTGCACATTGAGTGCTCTGCATGCATTGTCCTCCCCTGCCAGGGCTCCCTTGGTGCTGTAAGGATAACCTGGAACCTGGCTCAGGAATGCATCAGGCACACGATGCATCCTGTGGCTCCATGCAGGTGAGTGCCTTTCACCCCAGGGACAGACCAGGGCTGGGCTGCAGGCTGGGCACAGCCACGGTGTGCAGGGACTGACTGGGGCTGCTCTGGGAGTGCAGACACGGCTTGTTCCAGACTTGCTGTGATGACTTATTGCAGCTTGGGCAGACTTTCATATAATTTCCAAAAGGGCATGTTAATGCCTTGTACCGCTTGAAAGACACACTTTTAAATAAGATGCAGCTGCTCTGTACTTTCAGCCCATTCCCTTGCTGCCTTATGAGAAAAGATGACTAACTCATTTATGGCAGTCCTGAGCAGTAAGAACTTTGAATTTATGGTGCACCCAGTGTCCAGATGCCTCAGGGTGCCTGGCAGGCTATAACTTAAAACGTAACTTTAAAAAAATCCCGTGTGATTGGACACAATGGAGCCGAGGGAGGAACAGAAACCCCATTGTGTGACAGAAGAACGGCGTCCCACAAACAATCCCCGACCCCAAGTGGCTGCAGCCCGGCCCAGGGGGTGCCATTGTGCTCTCCGGAATGCCAGAGAGGAGCACTGGGACAGGCAGGCTTGGCATGGAGAAAGCAGAACCAGCTGCAGCCTCAGTCCCAGGAGCTGTGGGTTCTGTTAACCAAGGGTGAATACTTCAGAAAGGAAGTGGCAGGCAGCTCACAGATGTCTTTTATAGCTGTTGCTGTTCTTCAAAAAGCCTGCTTTTCAGAGTAACTGACACTTATTAATCTAATGATTCCTCTGTGCATACAGACACAAACATTCTTCCTTTGGTCCTACTCTAGTTTCAGATACTTTCAGAACTCCCTGTGACTTTAATCTGTTCTCAAAATCAACTTCTTCCCCAAAGTGCAGGTGTATCAAGGGTTTGAATCAGCTGCTGCTCTTAGGTAGCTGCTGACAGGGGGACATGTGAGATCCTCTACCCACTTACTTCAGTCTCCAGACATCTCTATGAATAGACCTGTGAAGTTTAAATAGAAGACTCTGTCTGAAAGAGGGAACTTATTTGAATCGTGCTATTGTTGCTTGTAAGCAATGACACATTTCTAATTTTTGTCTTATTTTGAAAATGTAATAAGGAAGGGAATAAAGAAAAATCATATTCCTGCCTTTAATCCTCCTATTGCTTTCAAAACTGAGCAATTTCACTATGAAGTACTTGTAAGAACACAACCTTTGAAATAGCTATTGGTTTTCTTCATTTTTTTCTTTGTTTGTTTTTCTAAGTACTGCATAAATAAATTTACAGTTGATCCTTGCAGACCTTGGCAATAATATCAAAAAATCATTTGAGCCAGAGTCATCATACTTGATGATTCTTATATTATTTTTTTTTAGAGTCTAGTCTGACATATTGATGTTTGGTATAGAGCTGCTGAGTACCCCTGGTGTCAGATGGAATATAATGAGGATGAGAGTTTTTAAATGGAAGCATTCAACAGAAAAGTCTTTTTCAAACACTCATCCTGCGCAGTTTAATGAGAACTTAATTCCTGACAAATGTTGGTGGTTTTAATTTTTTTTGTTGCTGTTGTTGGATTTTGTTAGGCTCAGTTCATTCTAAACGTGCATGTGGTGCCCCTGATTATGCAAGCCCTTAAGCTTTATAAAGCAGCTCATGCCCAAAAATATTATTGAAGCTGGTTCTGCTGAGGCCTCTAGGTGCAAAACTCCCAGATTTGTTTAAAATTTTCCTGTTCAGAATATCTATTTGTATTAATATTTCTCTTTCTCAGAACAGAACATGTATGGAGTAGAGCCAAGACCCAGAGAGCAATTTAAGTGTCTGTCCTCTATGTCTGTGTTAAAGCAGTAAGACTTGCCCATTCTTCCTGAGGAATTTCTTACAGCACTGGGAGGGAAGTATTTTCTGGGGGAAAATGTTGTTAACTGAGAAAGTGACTTCAGGGGAGGGCAGGCAGGAGAGTGAGAACCAAGGGAAGCACTGAGGTGTGTTCAGCATAGCTGTTGTCCATTCTTAAATCAGTAGTTCTCACCTTGGTGTGTGCTACTCCCTCTTAGGACATGGATGTCAAATGACATGGTGTGTTGATTTCAGCTGTTCTAAAAATAACTAAAACCAGCAAAGAAATATAAATCCAGTAGCGTTACAAACAATACCCCAGTTCGCAGATCCCTGGTGTCAGTGGGAATTCCCCTTGCATTTCAAATCTACTGTGTCCAGCCCTAGTGGTTTGGGCTTTTGTAGGCCTTAAAGCAAACTGTTCTCTTCTGGGACCAGGTTTCCTGAGCAGGGGAATTAAGTTGTTCCAGCTCACAGTGCAGGAAGAAATGAGCACATCTGTAATGTGGAGAGCTGGGGGATTTAAGCCCTCCACTGGTGGGTCAGGCACAGCTGAATAGTGCAAGATAAGAAGCTAGGGGACACTCACCTTGTTGAAAAGAGAGTGACTCAAAACTGTTCTTCTGAGAATAGGAAGGAGATAGTGAGGCCAAAGTGCATAAAAATTATGTGAAAGATGATCTGAGACAAGTGTCTGAGCAAAGGACAGCACAGATTGTGAAAATGTGTGCTCAGAATGGCAAAATGAATTTTCCATAGCTGGCAGTTCTGAGAAATACCTTCTGTGTGTATGTAGCCACTCTCCAAGGATTTAAAAACATTCTGTCAAACAGCTTAATGATACTCCATGTAGTGGAGATTCATGCAGAAGTGAAAATAGGAATATCCAACAGCACCTGGCAGACATGAAAGGCAGAGGTCAGTCATGAGAGTTGTCATCCATCTGCTAAAATAATATCGGCAAACCACTGTGAGTTCATAGTAGTCAGCTGTCTTCCTGCTACAGGAAAACCCAACGTGGTGTTCCAGCTTCATGTCCTGTTGAGGAATGGTGGAAAAATATTTCCCAGCATTAATGCTCTTCCAAGGTTTTAGAAAGAACTTGTTGTATGGTTGAACTGCCAGACAGGATGAGTTAAATGACTGGCACAGAGCAGGTACTGAAAGGGAAGCCTAATTTCCATGTTTTTTCAGCAAATAAAAATGGAGAGCACAGCGTGGGAATTAGCTTGGCGATGAACCTTGTGTTCCATGAAGATCCCTCTCATGATTAGGGAGCAAGCAGAAGAGGAAGCAGGCAAGTTTAAGGCTGATTGCTCCCAGAAGGAGCCCAGGATCGGCTCCAGAGCAGGCTGTAATGGGAATTGGGAAGGTGTAACCTTTATGCACCAGGGCATGCATGGCAATGGTTAGAGCTGAAGGACGGAGCTCACCAGGGAGAGGCTGGATCTGGGAAGTCACTTTCCATTAATGAAGGAAAGGCTGAGTCGATCCTGAAGGGGCTGACAGGAAAAACAGGGGGGTGACATCAATTAGGGAAGTCCCTCTCAAGCTGAAATAAGATATTCCTGAGCTGAGGAAGCCACTTCTGGGATGTGTAAGGATGTGGCCCAGTTCATGTGCTACTGCATAAAGTGTTTCTGTCACTTGCTGTCCCTGAAGAAATTTATGGAGATGGTTTATACTAAATGTTTTAAAGTAAGTATTTTTAACCATTCTCTACTTGCTTTTTAGACTTCTTTCCTATATCACTCATGTGAAGTTTTCATGGGAGATAGCAAAAAAAATTAAATCTACCACAGTCCCATTATACTGGGCTCCTTTTAGGTCCATCACTATGAAACCTTAAGTACCAGCTTAATCTCCTACCTACTCAAAATTTTGTCCGGTTTTTCCTTTTTTTTTAACCCTACTTTCAAAACCTGTCAAACAACTGAAGTGGATGCTTAATATGCTGGAGAATGTAAGTACAAATGCATGTCTGAAATTTAGTATATTCAAAGGGGAAGGAGAAAAAATTTAATTCTGAAATTCTGGCAGCAACTTCTAGGACTTCAAATATCTGATATATTTTGACAGCAACTACTCTGTGCATGTAAGCAAAGAAAGAGACAAGTTTAAAACTAATCTTATAACGTACAGCTTTTCATGGCCTTGAATATCACAACTCAAGGATTCTGTATTAGTTTACAGAAAACCCAAAAAGCCAAGAGTGCATTGATTAGAAGAGAGGTTTTGGTAGGGAAATAATTTGTTTGTTGAATTTAAAAAGCTTCAAAAGAATCACTGTAGGAAAAAAACCACAACACACCACCAAAAAAAAAAAAAAAAGAGGCAATCCTTAAAAATAGCTCTGAAAGGAATTTTGGTCAGCAAATCAAAGTGCATTAGGGAAAGATCAACTTAAGCTTTTCAGAGCACCAAAAAACACAGACAAAACAAACAGAGCTGGAAAAGACCCCAAGACACTGAGTAGATGGGACTTGTTGTCATATTTTAAACAGGCACATTTAATTGTTTCAGAGAGTAGATTGTTTCACATGAAAGAGATTGAGTTCTGAGTGGGTAGTTTGACATACGGTTTAAGTTGACTCCATGTCAACACAATTTGTTCCAGGTACTTCAAAGTCCCTGTGCCTGGTGGTTACTGCTGGCAGGAGTGCCACTGTCCCCAAAGCAGGGCAGGGTCTAAAGGTGTACACAGCTCTCACCAAGCTCAGGTTTTTTTGTTTTGTTTTTTCCAAGTGGAACTCTGTACAACTGAGGAAAGGAAAAAATCCCCCAACCCTGATAGTTCTTTATGCTATTTCTCTTTCCATCTTTCACTCAGATTCTGCCTTGAGGCGAGCTGGAACCTTTCCCTCCTGAAAACTTTCAGTGCAAAATGAGTCAGGGCAAATCCTGTTTACATGTTGGTCCAAGCACTGCAGGGTGGAAGGTCTGGGAAGTCACTGTGAAAAAAGAACAAGGTCCCAAATGAAGTTCAGGACTTTGTACCAAGGCAGAGAAAGGGGCTTGGCAAATTCCAGGGAAATACCTGCCTGAAACCTTTGCATTCCTGGTCAAGCTAGGTGTTATCTGCACACCTGAAACGTGCAGGTACACATGAGCTAAGAAGGAACAATCTGACAATCTACGTGTCCTGCACGTGAGGTACAATCCAGATAAAATAAAGATTTGCTTTAGAAGAGCTACTTCTAATCACACCAGGTTAAGAGGAAGAGGATGGGGTTGGAGAGGAGATCCATAGATTCAGGAAGTTTGTTCCCAAAACATATCTGGAAACTTGCAGAAATGTTTTGTGGACCAATTCAGACTGAGAAGGAGGAGCCATTATCATGAATATCACCCTGTCTCAGGGGTGTCAGCTGCCAGAATCTAGTTCTGGCATTGCTAGGGATGCTGCAAAAGTTAATATTTTAATACTGCTCCATGCAGGGAACTCTTGAAAGGGCTAAAAGCCATAAGCCTCAGATTTCAGTCCAACTGCTTGCAGAGCAAGGGGAGGGAGGATAGAAATGTCAAGTCCCTGAAAAGTTTTAGAGATGATACTACACCATCTAAACAAGGGATTAGCAGTGAAAAGGAAAATGCGTTGGAGACCACATTTTCCTTCTAAGCTGCTGGACACTTCAGGGGCTGGCATGTTTACTTCTGGCATCCTGAGGAGTATTTTGGTCTTAGATCCTTTTGTTTGTTAGAATGTGACATATTAAATATGACACTTAATTAGCTGTTCCTCGAGTGGAGGCCTAACAGACCGTGCCTCCTCTATGGTGTTGCAACAACAAGTAGTGTAACTCCAGACAAAAACTCTTGCAATATTTTGTTTGTCACCACAGGTGGATTCCTGCCATGGAATTTCATGTGGGGCACAGCAGCATTCATGACTCCATAAGAGCCTCTATCTGAAAATACCTTGTTCCTTTTCCAAGGAAGTTATGAATATGAATTTTGACAGTGTAAGGCTTCAAGTCTGAAGGCTGCTGGATTCCCTTGTGCTTCTCCTTGGCTTACTGTATAGGGCAACACAGAAACAGAGGGTCAACGTGTTCAGTTTGTTTGTGCTGCACTGCCAGTGAGTCACAGCTGTAAGGGTAATGGCTATTAAATGGGGAAAAAGGTATTTTGCTGCAGGTGGACAGGCAGTTGTGAGTTTGTGATCAATGTCACACCGCCAGTACACCATGAAAGGAAAGACTGGTGACAGTTTTGTCCAGTGCTACAACATGTTTTTCCTAATTTGATTAAACAGCATAAGACACAGGTAATGGCCTTCCATATTGGAGTAATAATGGCTGAAATTTAAAAAGTAAAACAGTTGTTCTTGTGTAGTGAAAGAGCTTAAAACCAAGACACAAATGCATCCAAACTATAATATTACCTTTAACTTCCCATAGAAGAAATCTTTTAAGGCTCAGAATGAAGACCCCCCAGATTTTTTTTCTCTTCTGAAGCGAAAAATACTGATGCCTTCTTAAAGTACAAAATTATTTTAGAATATTCATGGCCTTTGGAAAAGGTCAGAGACAGGGAAAATGATGCTAGCATTTTAACCTGATGTATATTAAGAAAGACTGGCATCCAATCAAGGAAGCGTTCTGGTCTCCAGAAATATTAAGTGTGTTCAATTATGCATGGAGAAGCTTTAGAGCTAATGTTAATTGAAAGAATAGTTAAATTTTGCTCTTAGTCATAAAACTGAAGCAATTGCCCCAGGCAACTTATTTCCTCTCAGTTCAATTTATTGTTTTTGAGATGGTAGAGTTCTTACTTACACAGATTTACATGCTCCATTTCTATTACTAAATTAGTAGCCAGTGTCCAGGCTATCAGTGAAGGTGTGAAATCTGTGGGTCTGCTGCAGTTTTATTCCTAAAATTATTCTTTCAACCATGTTGTTAGAACCTTTCCTCCTTTTTTCTTCTCAAATTAAGGGCCTCATGAAATTTACTAGAGCATTTGCTCATATATTGAATATAATGAAGTATTATATAAATTTCTCTGTATAGACATGTGTGTTGGTGGAAATATACATCACATTTGTAAGACATTTATGATAGCTAAACTATGACACTGCAGATGCTAAGTACAAAAAGCCATTGTGTGCAAATAGATAAGGGAACAAAAATAGTCAAAGTGAGTTTCATTTTCAGCTAGACCTGATTTTTTAAATTTAATTTTTGCCTTAATGTCCACCTATGGATGGGCAAGAATCCAACTGATCCAAAGCACTTTATGATGATTTGATCCCTGGCATGTGGTATCTAAAATTCAGGATATTTGTTTCATTCCTTCCAAACGACACGGACACAGAACTTTCCTAACACTTTGATGGAAAACTATGAGCTTTTAATATTTAACTTCTACTGTTTATACATCTGTTAACGTAAAAAGAGGTAGAGAGAAAAGTGCTTGTTACGCTCCAGTGGTTAAATTATTATCATTACCGGCACAATTTTAAAATATGTCTATAAATGGTTCTTTTCCCCTTTTCTTCCTTTTCCTTCTGCTTGCCTCACATGCCTTCGTACTTATTTTTAATTCCTTAATCAGATATGATTACATATTCCTTTTCTAGCTACAAATCCCTATTCTAGCTACACCACCACTTCAGTTTAGAGAGCAACAATGAGTATGGCGTGACTGAAAATCCCAAAAATCCCCAAGAAAGCTATTCAGCCTTCTAGAAGGTCAATGTATATTGTACATATATATAATGTGTATTTATAATTTATATATATTGTGCATATATATAACGTGTACTTATAATGTATATTGCAGTTTTGCGAAAGAGTACTGGTGTGATTCTAGCAACCCGTGGAAGTCGAACTTTTCCTCCCTGTTCGACTACACTGTGCGTAGTTTTAGTCAGAAAAACATGCCTTTGCTGGGTATGTCGTAAGAATATACAGAAATATACAGAATGTTTATTTTTTTTTTAGACAAAAAGCGTCACGTTTGCGCGTTCGCGAGGATGCCCGATTTCTGCCTTTAGATCCGCGCTCCCTCAAAACCAGCCGCCGAAAGGGAAGGATTACTTGGTTTAGGGACGAAGCTGCCTTCGCGCACTGGTGGAACAGGAAAAAAGAGGTGGGACAAACCCTCACGGGACCCCGCCGTCCCCTCACGGCCCCGCCATCCCCTCACGGCGCCGCCGCTGCCCCGCCGGGCGCGCGCGCCCCCTGCGGCCGCCCCGCCCCGCCCCGCGGCGCGCGCTGGCCCCTCCCCTCCGGAGCCGGGGGAGCCCCCGCATCCAGCCCCTCTTCCTGCCCCCCTCCCCTGGACTCCCGCTCGCCGCTCCCGGTGGGATGGAAGTCACCCCGTAAAAGCCTCTTCCTTCTCCCCGGTAGCAGGCGGCCGGGCCCGTGTTCGGTGCAAAAATGCTGGGCATGTACGTGCCGGATAGGTTCGCCCTGAAGTCGTCCCGGGTGCAGGACGGGATGGGGCTCTACACGGCCCGCAGAGTGAAGAAGGTGGGTGATGGCGGGGGAACGGCCTGGCCTGGCCCGGCCCGGCGGGGAGCGGCTGCCACGTATCACCGGGGAGTTGGGCGGCTCTCCCGCCCCTCTGTCCCGCTCCAAGTTCGCCTGAGCTGCGCTGTGCCCGCCCGGGCTCCCTTCGCTCACGGGAGGCGCCGCCCGCCCGCTCCCCCTTCCTGGTACACGGAGCCTCCCGGGGCGCGGGGGCCGGCGGAGGGTTTGCTCTGAGGAATTTTATGTCCCCCATTTTGTGATTTATTTATTTATTTAATTTTTTTAAAAAAAATCTTGGTTTGTGCTCCTGGCACAGTTTTGAGGGCAGAGCTCTCCTGGGCGGGACCGCCTCCGTGAGGGTCCGGCTCCGAGGGCAGGGCGGCCGCCCGGGGTTCTCGGGCTCCCGTCACCTCCCTCACGGCTCTCCGGGCTCGCTCGGCCGGACCGTGCTTTAATTCCTTTTTTCGGCGTAATAAAGCCGGGCCCCTGAACCATGTCATTCAGCTGAACCCAGTCTCGTACTCCAACCAGGTGATGCCTCTTCACACTTCATAATTGAAAGTATCTTGATCGTGTGAAATTCCAGCTGAGACTGTCCAGGCGGCTTGTTAGGACACATAAAGGCATAGCAAAACTATGAACCCTTCATTAGTATACACTTTTCTGTGTTTTGTATGTTTCGACTTCCATCTTTGTCCTCGTTTCGGCTCTGATTTTTTTCCTAATTTTTTACTGGTTTCATCTACAGTACTTGGACTCGATGGGGTGGAAGTCTCACATTTTTAAGGTGTCCCTGAGTGTTAAGGGGACCGTGAGGGAACAATTTTATTTCGTTTGGTTTAATTCTTTAAAACTTTTCTACTGAGGTTCTGAAGTTTCATTTCAAAACTTTTTGGGTTCACACAGCAAGGAAGGTTGTACACTATTAGCATTTGTTAATTTCTGGACTCTGAAATAGAATGAAATAGAATGAAACTCATGGGAATTAGTATCCGCAATTCAGGGCTGGGGGTCAGAGCTTCTGTCCTTTACACTATTGACAACTGAACCATTAGAGCTGCTTGCTGGGACAAATAAAGCGTTTTCCTGCCTAAATTATTCCACCTTACTTAGGAACTTCATACAGGCAAAGTGTGTGGGGTCAGAGCCGTGCAACCACCTAGAAAAAGTGTTGCTAATGCGGTGTGTACTTCATGTGGACTGCAGAAGGCAGAGGCAGCTGCAGTAGGATCTGTTTGTGTTAGGAGTGTCTGGTGACGGTGTCTGTCACAGACCTGTCCTTTGGCACTGAGTCCTCTGTGCTGTGCAAAGCCCTGCTCTGAAGAACAGGCAGAGGAACCAAGTCTTGAGTTGCTCTGTGATTTATTAAAACATACTCCTAAAATTTGTTGGGACCTAAGTCCCGTGTTCTTTGTTGGGAGAAGGGTGGATGTGTAAATAGCGCAGGTGGTACACTGGACACCAGTACATGGAGCCAGACTCCATGTTGCTCTTTTCCATGGAAAGAAAATTTACACCTGAATTGCTCTCAACTTGTTCCCCTGTCTAGTAATGAGGCAGAACTACCACACTTTGTGTCTGTGATTAACAGCAGCTTATAGGTGTTAAAATGAATTCCATGGAGTTTTGGGATTGGGAGGAGGTGTTGAATGTGACACTTTATTGTGAAGTAAAACCTAAGTTGCTAAGTATTAAATATTGCACTGTTTTGTCTCTGTTGCTGCCACACAATTACAGTTGTCTGAACTGAAAGTAAAAAAAAAAAAATGGATGATCTTATAATCAGAAATATATTGCAGTACCAACTGCAGTAATTGCAGTACCAACTCTCCAAGTGTTGTGGAGGCCTCTGAAAATTCTGCTATTAGCAAAGTTTTGGTAATAATATATTCTGAACTGCTGCTGCCTTCCATCTGCTTGTGCACCTTCAGGCGTGGGGGGCTTTCAAGATTTTGTTTGTAATCATAAAAGGTGCAAACTTTGTTTTGTTGCCTTAACAAAGCTGTGATTGCTGAGTACCTTCTGTTTTCCATGAGCTGGCCCCAGGCTGCAGAGCACCCACACCATGAAGCTCTCAGTGTAATCATCAGAGAGCCATTGCATTTCTCAGTGTTTTGCTGCAACTGGAAGATTAGTCACTGCTGCTTTTTTGAAAGCAACTGTTGAAAATAGCCTTTTCAGCGCTGGAAAAATGTGCTTTTCTGTACTGAATCATTTCTCCACCTTCAGACTGTGTTGGGTGCTCGCTTTTATTGAGCAGAGGGGAAGTTGAAGTCTTGAGTGTGTTTTTGATTAATGTGTGTTGGCATATAACAACATGTCTATTAACCAGAGATATTGTGGGTATGTGTGTGTGTGTATATATATCTATGTGAAGAAAATGGTCTGAAAAGCTAAACAAATAATTGCACTTATCCCCATGGACCAAGACATCAGGTTTTGGTTACTCCCCAAATTTGAGATGCCATAAAAAGCGCTCAGAAATCTGCATCACCTGCAGCTTTTGTTATATTTACTCTGTGTTCAGAGGTGGATGTGTTGCTTTTGCCATTGTTCTGAGCTTCCAGAAGGATTTGAACATTGCAGTGGAGATTTTTTGGTTTGGAGCACTGAGGTGGGAATGGTGTGTGGAGTTTGCAGTTCTGAGCTGTTGCTGTGCTTCAGCGATGGGTGACATTGGCCCTGTGGGTGCTGTACACATACAGCTGTATTTGCCCATTTCCACCTTCCTTGCCCATGAGGTGAGAGAAGGAGGAAGTTTCAGCCTGAGTATTGAATCCCAAGATTTGAAAAACTGGCAGGGCAAGAACTCTGACATTATTTATCAGCAGCATGATGAAGGCTGGTGTGGAAATCGATGAGAGGTAAGGCTATGAAGCCCCAGAGTGCCACTTTTTACTGCCACTGCCCCTGTCTGGCTCCTTTCTTGCTCTGGGCTCCAGTTGCTGACTTGTGCTGTTCTTGTGCTTTTACCTTTTGCTTTGCTGTTCCTTGTGGTGAAAAGTTCTTTGTGCACATTTAAAAATTTGTCCCTCAGTTCTGTTGCCTCATTCTGCAATGTCAGTTTCTTTTTCCTTTGTTTATTACCAGTTCAGGTTTAATTTTAAATACAAGTTGTTTGTTTTTCTAAAAAAAAATTGATTTTCTGTTTCCAAGAGGAACAGTCCTGGATGCTTTCCATTCCACTTTTTTTCTTTACCTGTAGGCAATGTGTAAAAACTAAGCAAGAAGGAAAGCATGTAGCAGGCTGTTGCTGGGAATATGCAATGTGCCTGGAGGAAGGAATAAATGGACAAGATCAATACTTTTTTTTAAACCAAAATACTGTTGCTTTTAAAAGAAACACCAAAGTTGCTTTTCTGTCTACACTTAAAATCTCTAATGCTTGAAAGGATAAGCATTTCTGGATGTGAATGCTGCCTGGAGGAGCGCAGCATCCTGCATGGCAGGTTTTAGGGCCTGTCCCTGTGTGTGGGGGGAGGTTGGGCCTGTGGGAGAAGAAAGTCCTATTTAATTGTTTTGCCCTGCTGCTCCTGTGACGTGTGTGCAGGAAAAAACCCCTGATGCCAAATACTTTTGGAAGAACACATCAATGGATGCTTTCACAGCGGGTGTTATGACTAGCAGGTGGTAGGACATTTTAATTTTGTTTATGAAGGCTCAAATTAATTCATAAGCACGTGCATACTCCCTTACAATTTCAAACAAATCTCTCTGTATGATCAAGCCCTCAGTTATTCAGTCTTTTGATTTGTGGCACTTCAAAAAGTAGCGTTGCAAATAATCTCACAAATAAATCTAATGTAAACTTGGTGCGTGCCAAGTTCTTTGTTTTAGTTGGATGCCTGTTGCAAGGTGCTTCCTGAAAATTTTGTAAGAAATATAAGAAATTTGACTTGTAGATTTCAGCCTTATTTAAAATAAAGAAAAATCCTGCTTCCCAAAGGAGAAATAAGCATGCAGAAGGTAGATATGGTTTTATGAGGTTCTTCAAAGTATGTGAAGAATGGGAATGAGCTTCAAGTTGAACCATCAAGGATGTGCACCTTCTTGGCAATAAAGGAAAACTCTCCTGTTTGAGGCTAAAAATTACTCCTCTGCTGCAGTTTGGTGATTGACTTGGCTTTTTCTTTTTTCCTCCTACTGATTCTTGTTCTTTTATAATTTTCCCTCAGGGTGAAAAGTTTGGCCCCTTTGCAGGGGAGAAGCGAATGCCGCAGGAGCTGGATGAGAACACAGACTGCAGGCTCATGTGGGAAGTGAGTAAAGTGACTTCATTGCACCCAGTGTTCTCAGAATTAGGTTTCATTGTAACAAATCCTTTCTATTTTGTGTCATAGCTTAAAGATCCTGTAGTGAGATTTGGTACTTTTAAATTATGCTGCCTGGGTGGAGGAGGATTGACTTCCTTAAAGCTAAAGAAAAAACAAATGATGGTTTCTAATCAATGAAGTGTGAAAAAACATCAAGTCAAGCCAAATACGAATATAATAACACTGTGAAAAATCATTAAAACATGTGAAAATAATTAGAAAAATTAATTTGAATTGGGAAGCAGATTGTAAGTTACAGAGATACTGATTTATGCTAATCAGCAGGTACCAGCTTATGGCTTCTTTCTGCTGTAATATGAAACATTTCCTTGTGTGACACTTGTGTTGGGATTTGGATCAAACTGCATGAGCAAAGTTTTAAAATTTGACCAGTTTTTAATGCAATGAGTAGGTGTGAGGTCTGAAGCAAAATAGAAGCCTGGTGCAGTGGGCAGGCATTTCACTGTGGAACAGCAGTTTATGCACTAGGTCTTGTCCGTGGGTACATAACCCATCCTAGCTCCTGTTGTACCTCTGTGTGCCAGGAGTAAAACCTGAGTTCAGTTGAGGAGATTACACTGACTGAAAAATACTGGCAATAGCAACATTTCCAACTTGCTAAAAATGCCTTCTTTCTTGTGCCTCTGTTCTGTCTTTGTAATCTTTATTTACTGCTCTAGTTCTTTGAGCAGAATTTATTTTTTCTTTTTGTTCTTTTTTTCCTTTTTTTTTCCTCAGCCAAGCAGTTTCTATTGAATGCACATTTAGTCCTCTTTTGCACTGAGGAGAAGACTCATTTCTTACTTTTTTTACCTTTCTGTGATTAGAGGTGGAAGGACTGTTTACTGCATGGTATAGAAAAACTTATGTTTGACATCTGGCATAAAGCACTATCAGTGCATTTAGCACAAAATACAGATTTATTTGAAAAATCTCTGGCATTAACATCACTGAGCAGCTTATGAAGAGAGCAGAGTGTTGATGCAGCCTTAGCAGAGCTATGCCCTAGAAAGATGTGAGAATGCTCAAAGCCCATCTCTTTTAACCCAAACTCAGTATTAATATTGTGAGTGGTGACATATTCCTAGGTGAGTGCTCACTCCAGCTTCTGAAGCTGTTTTCTCCCTTTCTTTTGTCGATTTCAGTCTAGGGGTGTGCTCCAGATGCCCTTTCCCAGAGAAGAGGTGTGGACAATTCATTCCCTTTTGGGTTGTGTGCTCAGAGGAAGCAGTTTGATCCTCTTTGTTCCCAGCTGGAAGCAGAGCAATGCAGTGTGCATTTATTGCAGGTGTTTGCTGAGCACAGGACATGTGGGTGTGCCCTGGCTCACTTGGCCCTGCCTAATGTGTCTGCAGGTTGTTTTAAATCAGTCAAATGCTTGTGCTACGACAAGGTTTTCAGAAGAGACAGCGGGTGGATGACAGCAGTGAGAAGGCCTTTAGGTTTGTTGGAAAGCTTTATGATTTTCCAGATTTCTCATTGCTCATACTTAAATAGATTTATCTGTTGCTGCACGACAGGAAAGAAAAGGCAAATACGTTTATTTATCGGTGGCACTAATGTGACCCCGTTGACAGCAAATCAGAAAATGAGGTTTTTATGAGCTGTTTTAGAATCATTTCATAATATCTTACTGTAACCTAGTTTTGAGAGCCTTGAAAAGATTCCTGCATACCAAATTTTATGACTTCCTGAATGTTTTAAACCAAGTTGTTCATGTTTACTGAAGTTGATCTGAACGTGAGCTTTATAATATAATTTAAATCATGCTGGGAGTAGTCTGAAGTTGAAAATTGAGACCAGGGAATGCAGAAAGTAAGGCTTGGACAGCTCAAGTAGATGGTTATTCCAGAGCCTGTGGGAAGCACGCACAGAAACTGGCCAAGTTTGTGTGTAGTCAGCTGTACCAAAGATATTAAAAATAATTATTTTGAAGGCTATTGGTGGGAGGCACACTAAAGCCTGACTTCACAGTCTGATGGCCGTCAAAAAAAAATGTTTTCAGAGAGAACACCTTCAGAAAGAAGTCTCAAGCAGTGGAGGCTTTTTGTAAGTCAAGGGAAAAAATTGGGCATTAGTGCAACATTTCTCTCCTTGGCATGTGATGCCTGGGATCCAGGCTTCAATTTTATGGAATATTTTGCTGTGAGGAAGTTTGCCACATGCATTTCTAGTTGTGCAGAGTAGTGCTCTGTGATGTGGTCTGTTCTGATCCAGCCATTCCCTTTTCTCCGAGACCAGCATTGTGAGTTGGCATCTCTAAGGCATCGTGTTGAGATGGAATTGTATGCATTGTTTTCTTCTGGTCTCAGGGAAAACGTGGCACCCAGAACATTTATTGAGCCCAGTGATTTTGTTCAGTAAAATACTGAAGATGTTAGTTTCTGTTTAAATATAGCAGAATGCCATTACTCTGTCTGTAATGTGCATAGTTGTGAAGAAATCAAAGGTTTATACTTGCTCATTCAACAGATTCCTGGGAAGTGGAAGATTCCAGTGGGTGGGAAGCATCCTTGATCTTGCTGTTATCTTTGTAAGGAGCTACAGGCTGAAATGTTGTACTTATGAGTGGTGTGAAAGGGGAAAACACCCCTCAAACAAGCCTGTGGTAACCATTTAGTTAAGAGTGCTAATAAAAAGCCAAGAAAATGCCCAAATGGCTTTGTGCTTTCTATTTCTTTTTGGTAAGAAAACACCTCTGTGTTATCCCTCAGCTCTCTAAACATGCTGGTGAAGGACACAGCTTGTTGCTGGTGATGCATTGAGAGTTTTGTTCTTACACCTTGGTTAAATACTTCTTTGTGTGTATTAGTAAACTTGGCATAGCAGCTTTGAACTGTGTTTGCTGGAGAAGCAAGTGCTTAAAGGCAAGCAGGAAATAATCTTCAGGTTAGAAGTTCACAGAGGTTTTTGCTCTGGAGGCTCAGATGTGCCTTTGTGAAGGGAAGATATCAGTTCATTTGTGCATGTTCAGTTCCTTTTCTTCATTATCCTTAACCAAGAAAGGGGAATTCATTTCACTCCTACTGGATTGTGGCAGGCATGTACTTCTGGTGATGACTTTGGCAAATGTTGAAACAGGGAGCGCTGGAAAGATTTGGTCCTTCTTCAAATACTCTGACATTCCATGAAGAAATGTTGGTCAGGGTTGGATGGAACATAATACACCATGTAATGCTGAATGTTACATATTTCAGGTTGGGTTTCTGTCTATCTGCCAGGATCATGTTTTCTTCATTGTTACACTGAAACCAAAGAGATCAGAAAACAGTCTTTCAATGGAAGCCAATGTTTGTGTTTATTTATATAAGGAAATGAAATGAACTTACATTTCTACTGCTTCACTTGCATCACTTTTGCTGTGACAGTTGTTTTCAGTTAAATAAGCCTGCCTGAAAACTGGTGAAGGCAACAGAAAATCTGCTATTGGCTGCAGCCAGCTTCAGATCAGAGCTGTGGTGTTTAGGATTGAGGTATAAGAAGTCAAGCACATTAAGCTTGTGTTTTGTGACTTTTTTTTTTCCTTCTTTCTTTGATATCTTGCCTATAAAATGTGCTTCTGGCTTAGGAAGGCTCTTACACACAAGTGATTAAGTAAAATTATGTCCACAGATTAATGATAAAATAAATCTTAATTAGGTGAATTCTGTGTTTGCTGTCAGGGTGAATGTAAAACCATAAATCTAATTCTGAACAATATAGTCTTGAATTTTTCTGTGTGTAGACTACCTTCCCAGTGATTGTTCCTCAAATACTGTTCATATTGAAAACTGTTGGCTTTTAAATGTTTTTGGCTGAATCTTTTTTAATTTTCAGAAATGCTTTTGTTTTTCTCATTTCTTAAATGATCTGGGCTTCTACACAAATCAGAAATTGGTGCACTATCTCAGCTGCAAGTCTACATCCCAGATTTTCAATTTTAGTAAGTTATTCTCTAATGGGATAGATAGGTGTCCAGAGTATTTACTAAGGTCATAATCAGCTCTGTTAAGACTTGCTTTAGTCATCTTTTGCCATGTTAAATGTATGGCTTTGTATTAATTTTAGTGACTTTTGGAGCAGGGCCATTACTGATCTCTTGGTTTGTGTGATGAGAAGGATCTATGCCTGAAAGTAGCTGAGTGTTAACCTCCCATCTTCAGTTATGGGATGTGTTTGAGATGCTGGAAAGCACGCGCTGCTCGGCTGAGGTGTTTGCATTCCAGTCTGAGCTTACTCTAGAAGATCACACGCAGGAGAGAGGGAGATTTGGGTGTCATTCCAGGGAAAGGGAAGTTCAGCCCTGCCCCTGAAAGCTCCACAATTTGCAGGAGTTTGGGAGTGAGCCTCCTCTACCCTTCTGTCCCTGGCAGGGTCAGGTGATGTCAGGCACCCCAAGGAGCTTCATTACCATGGAAAACTTGCTGTGTGTTTTGGCTGAAGGAAAATGTCACGGGCTGTCTCTGTCCTAGACTTCTTACTGAGCAAGCAAATCAGCAGTTTCTGCCTCAGGTTTCTTTTCCTGGAGTTATTTTAAATGTCTCCAGCAATGTTAAAATGTGAGTTTCCCCTCTGCAGTGAGCTCTGTGATGGTCTGAACTCAGGATGCAGAAGTATTGCATCTAGCTGTTTTATGCTGCAGCAATAAAGGTCATGTTTTCAGCTAATCCAAAAAGAAGCAGTGCAGAAACCAGTACTTTCCTCTACATGATTGTTTGATGAACATAGATTTTTTGATTTAGAAACGTTTAGGAAATTGTTTCCAGAAAGCAGCTTAGATGTTATTTAGGCCTGTGTAGGGTTTCATATGGGGAGCTTATACATTGACCAGGGACACATCTTCTCCTGATCTCTTCTGTTCCTGAATTCTTCTGGTGCTTGTTAATGTGGCATCATTCAAACTGTCCTGATTGGCTTTGGGGTGGAACCTCACGCTGTGTGGTGACAGTGAATGTCCTGTGTTTCCTGTTACATTGCAGGCATTTGGCTGAATTAGTTCAGTGACACCTTGTGTGTTGATTCTCAAGAAAAGGTAGTTCTTGGGCACCTCAGTTTGTGGTACATGCTGTGGATGTGTGTATCCATTTTAGATGCTAGTTTTAAGTGCTAGGTTTGGGGTCCTCTGCCATCAGTTCATTTAGGAATCTTCTGTTGATGCATCCAGGAAAGGACTGGTTCATGTCACCAGTCTAGTCCACGCAAAGTGCAGTGATTTTGCACTTTTTCTTGATTTCTCATGCTTACATCTGTATATTCAATGCAGCATTATTTCTTTATGAGGTGAAAGAAGCAGTGGAAAATACAGAATGTTTTTAAGGGATTTATTGTATTCCTTTATCGATAGTTTCCTTATGTGTTAAAGCTCTGCTTCGTGTTTGGCATCTCTCTGTGGATTGGCAGAGACTCTGGAAGCATAACTGAGATGACTGTGATTCACTGAAGCAAATATAATTTATATAATTTAAGGATCAAGCCAATAAAGAAAAACTGATGAAAAGTTAGATAGTGTAGTGTATAGTTTTTATAATAGGACCTGGATTGCTTCTCATTCCAACTGAAAATCTGATGGAAGCCTTTCTAGGATCTACATGGTGGGCTCCTGTAACTTGTGCTTTGGTAGCTAAAGCACCAAGCCTCTGTAGAGCTGGGTGATTATTACAATATCCCAGAATAGTTTGGGTTGGAAAGCACCCCGAAGAGCATCCAGTTCCAGCCCCCCTGCCAGGGACAGGGATGCCACTCATTAGATCAGGTTGCTCAGGGCCCCATCCCATCTGGCCTTGAACACTCCCGGGGTTGGGACATGCAGGGCCTCTCTGGGAAACCATTAGTGCTTAGTGTCAGATACTATTGTTTCCAGATGCATTTCAATGTGTAGGTTTGACACTTTTCACTGTGGTTAATCCATGTGCTGGAAAGTAAGAGCTTTTAAAGTTTGAATGTTGGCACCTTTTCATGATGTGTCCTTTTTCCTTCAGAAGAGCAGTAATGAGTTTTGAAGATCCTTATTTGTTTGCAGAACTACAGTAATTCTTTTTTTGCTTAATCTGAGAACAACGTGCTGTCACCAGCTATTATTGTAATGGAATACAGTTTTTGTCTTTTTAATGATACCCTAAATGTTTAGGTAATTGAAGCAGTCATACTGAAGAAATATGATATTACATTCTATTAGAAACAAATATAGCAAGAATGTGAGCAATTTATATACAAAGCCACGAAGACAATCTAATTTTGATCTTACATAGCCAAATTCCCTAGCTCTTAGGAAATACCTGCCCTGGATACTCCTTGTTGACAGATGGAAAATAAAATCCATTCATTATATAAATAAATCACATGGAACAATAGTGTGGCTGTATGACCTTTTTGCATGGCTCTCTGTTGTCTGGATCAGTGGAGATTCAAGTGATGTGTTATTTAAAATAAAACAAAAGGGGTTTTTTTGGCAGTGACAGATGTATTTGTACAGCAGTATGTCTTTGTGTTTTGAGGGGGAAGAATGACTTAGTTAATATTAAGTTTTTATTTCTGTTATCTTCCTTTTTTCACTGTAAGCTGGAATTCTGTCAAAATTGTAGAAATCATATGAATTATATGGATCTGTAATGGTAGCCAAAAGGTCTTGATATGGAGATGGATATATCTTGTGTGCCCAATTCTTTTTCTAAAGTGTTTTTTTCACTGAATGGACAAAGCCTGGACATATTTGGTTTTTAGTTTTAATTTTGCTCAGGGATTTGTTTGGAATGTTTCAGGTTCGTGGGAGCAAAGGCGAGGTGCTTTATATCCTGGATGCCAGCAACCCTCGCCATTCAAACTGGCTGCGCTTTGTCCACGAGGCCCCATCCCAGGAACAGAAGAACCTGGCAGCCATCCAGGTAGATTTGGTGGATTTCTACCATTTGATTCCTGTTGCTCATTTACTAATTGGATTTCCTCTTTGGCCTTCATGTCTTGTAATAAAATTGCAAGATCTGAGCAAAGTAGCAAACTGCTTTTCCCTTTCTGCCTTTGTTTTTAGATGAGAGCTCTTCTGCTTAAGGTAATAGCACAAATAAGAGTGGTAGGGTGAAAGACCAGAAAAGTCCTTGGAATCTGATGCTATTTGAAAGGCATAAGTATTATAATTATTTAGAGACCTGTGTGTGTTTCATGCCAAACTTGGATATATGGGCTTATTTGTGTGTAAACCAGAATAATGCATTTATCATTGTTGTTCAATAAAATTAGTAATATCATATAATATAGGTAACATATTATATAGTTAATTATGAAAGAGTGACAGGCTTGAAAGGAGGTATGGTGCTGAAAATATTTAAGTAGAAAATAGATAATTGAACAATCTTAATTGTCTGATAGGATGATCATATAGTGCCTGAGGATAAATTAATAAAAAAAGTTAGTTTTCTTGTCTTTGCTGTTGATCTGAGTTTATCCAGCTTATTTTTTCATTTTTATAGTTGTCATTTGCAGCACTCTCTGGTAATGAGTTCCACTGCTTTAATTATGTTGAAATATCCTTCTGTTTTTCTTCTAGACACTCCTTAATTTCACTTGATTTCCTAGTTCTGGTATAACAGTGAATAGTTACTTTATTTTTCTGTGCCATCTTTGATTTTATGGAACTCTATATCCTTTTACTTCTATTTGACAGTTCTTCTCTCAAGCTGGAGAATCTTACTCTGTTTAATTGCTCATTTTTGGAAGTGTTCTATGACTTTACAGGATAACACAGAGACAGGGATACCTTTCCATCCAGCTGTTGTTCTTTTGGAGATTATTAAAGAAATTAGCTATCTGTTTTTTGTTTTGTTTTTTTTTTTTTTTTTTAACAGCACAGTTTCACAGTAAATTAATTTCCACTCCCACATAAATAAGAATTACATGACTCTGCATTTTTTTTTTCTCAAAATGTATACTTTACAAAATGTTGTTTCAGGTCAACTTAAGGTATTTGCTGATGTAAGCCAAACTGGAAAACAGTCAGGAAAAGGAGAATTATTTATCAGCATTTCTTAAAATGACTGTTCTGCTTTTTCATAATGAGATTACTTTCTTCCCCCAGGATTAGCCTGTGTGTCCCTGACAAAATAATTATAGTTTAATTTGAGGCCAGACAAAAAAATTTGGTGTTTCTATGCCAAGAAAGCAGAAGTTGGTTTCTGATGAAGTTCGTTGTCCTCCTTATGGTAGCAGACATGAGGGGCTCTCATGCACGAGGTGTGATTGGCACCTCATCAGTGCACAGTCATTGGCAGCAAAGGCAAAGTGAGGCTCACAGCAGAGAGCAGTGGGAACAATTCATGTTCATTATGATCTTGCCAGTAAATGGCCTGAACTTCTGAATAGAACTTTTAATGGACTATCCAGTGCATACCAGTGGGTTTCTTTATAAGGAAAATGATAGAAACGAATAAAAATTTGCCAAATTATCTCACAGGATTTTTTAGGACTTGAAAGCCTATCCTAATCCACAGTGTTCAGATGGAAAAATATTCTAGCCTTCATTGGGAGCTGTTACTGAAAACTGGAGCATGGAGAAATGCCAGGATTGCTGTAGTAGTTTAGCCTTGTTCTGTTCAGTGTCACATTTGTGTCTCCGAGGTTTTCTGCCTTGCCATGCAATGTAACACCATAGGAATAGATCAGGAGAAAGAGCTGAGGCTTCTGGATCTTGGGGCTGTGTGTGGTTCAGGTGCTGTATTTTAGATGAGGTATGATCTGAAATCTGGGCTCTGTGTGGGGATGTGTGAAGTTATCTCCGTGCATTTCCTGCATTGCAGTTTCTGCCCTCAGACACTCTCTGTGTTGGTGTTACCTCTGCCAGACTTGACATCCTGGAGCTGCGGGGAAGGACTGGGAAAGGCAGTGTGCTTGTTGGGAGAGGTAGCCAGGGAGAGCTGGCACAACAGGTAGGCTGAAGAGATGGTTTGCTGCCAGGAAATCAGATACAGAGGGAAATCAGCTAACACTCTGAGGGCACAGAGGCAAAGTGGGTAAGGATTAGGAAGGCTGGGATGCAGCCACCTATTCTGGCTCTGAAGGGTGGAAAAGCCCTACACTCCCTGAGGTAACACAAGACTGTGCTGCTTCCTCCTCCTGTGTTCTAAATTTTCAGGAGTGATGACTTAAGTGTTTTATGCTTTTGATTAAAGTGTGATGGGCTGTCAGTGGTCCTGTGTTCCCTCTTATAAAGCAGATATGAAGGTGTTTAACTGTATGGAAAAGCCAAGAGTCTGCGTGGAAGACTCCTATAGGGGACCAAAAAGGAGATAGCAAGGGCTGTTGGGCCTGGAAAACTCTATTTGCTGAGCAGGTCTGTGTGGCTTATGGTGTAAAAGAGGACAGTGAAGGCAGAGGTGAGAAAAACACAATTGAATAATAAACCAGGAATAACAGGAAGGGAGGTTGTGGTGCCACCATGATGAGCAAGCACCTGGAGTTTTCTCCCAAGGACAGTTGTGGTTTTGCTGCAGGTGAGTGTTAGGAAAACAGCCAGCACATGGGCAGGTGGAATGGCTGCAGATGTGTTCTTAGAAACAGAGGGATTATTCAAATAATTTAAAAGACTGTTTGCTGTGCCTGCATGCACATAGATTAATGTGATTCATACAGGTGCTGCTGGTGGGGGGAGAGAGATTTAAATTCTTTTGTGGTTTCTGGAGAGCTTCCATTGCTTTCACTCAAAATGCTGCCTTGAGGAGCTACTACAGCTAGTGGGTATATCTTGATTAATTAGCTCTCTGAATACGTGGCTGTTAGCATTTGTTTGGATGGAAAAACCAAACAAATTAACCTTGGAGGAGAAATGAGTTTAGATTGGGCTGGGACCAAAGCTAATTTCTTTCTAATGCAAATGTAACCCAGAGCACTCTAACATTGACAGCTCCTAGTACTTGGGGCTTTATTTTTGCTTGGGATACATGACTTTTTCTTTTTTTCTTTTTAATTCCAAATTTTGAAAATCTTTTATTTTTTAAATTCTTTCCATTATTATTTTTGGTAATCCAGTAATAGATTGTGCTTCCCTTCATGAGGTTGTCTTCCTTTTAGAGTGAGGTTGTCCTAAACAGTGATGTATAGAGATTTACTGGTTTTATCCTGTGTGGAGACTGAGTGTAGAAAGACCTTCTACTTTTCCTCATGTCAAGAGGATTTGTTTTGACTTTAGACTGTACTAAATTAAAGGTTTCTGCAACTTGACAGAGACATATGAAACCCTGCAACTTGTCAATGTGTACAGAGGTTAGGTTGGTGTGCTGATAGATATCTGGACTGCAGAATAGATCTTGAGGAAAAAAAAATCATAATTTTTTTGTTTTCCAATGCTGCTGTTGAGATAAGGACAGAAAAGTGGTGCATCCTTGAAAGTAGCAGCTCTATCCAGTCTACTGAATTAAGTAGGTTTCACTCCTGTGTGACAGTATCTTGTGTAAAATATAACAGACCTACTGCAGCTCAGGGAATGCTACATCCTTGTTGACAGTTTAAATTAATATTAGTGTGTTACAAAAATTAAAAATCATTATCTTGTCCTTGCTCAAGGAAGCTTGTTACAAAATGTATGGCTAGGTGCAGGGCAAAGAAGCTTCAATTAACTTTTCTGGGTGTTACTCAGATAAGATTTAGGATTTATGGTAGAACTGGGAGTCTTCATTGCATAGAAATGAGTCTCCTTCAGTGCTTTGGGCAGCACCTCAAGCAGTTGGTTCACATATAGAAAGAAGAAAAGGCATCTCTATCCCCCAGAATATCAGTTTAGGGAACAGATGTACAGATTGCTCCCCACACCCCATAGTGCTAGCCTTGGTAACTTTAATGAAGTAGCGTCAAAGCCCAAAGTTGTTAGTTTATGTAGCTACTTGGAAGCTTGTCCAGGCATTATCAAGAAGCTTTTGGAGCTTTTTGTTTCATAGTTTGTGCTGTTGTGCAGAATGGGGCTGGATCCTTTGGCCTTTGGTGGATCCACACTGATTTAAACCAGCACAGGGTTTAAAGTGCATTTTCCAGATGTGCCTGCTCTGGAAGTGAAGATAACTGACCAGGGGTGAAAGCCCATTGGAGAAGGCTGGGAATCTTGAGGAGAGGGAGAAAGAGAAAATAACACTATGTAAACATGCTGCTGAAAGCTGTGATAGAATTCCTGCAGTCAGCTGGGGAGAGAGATAAAGCTGTGCTGGTTATCTCAATTTTGCTGTTTTTCTATTCCTCAAATCTTTCATTTTCAAACCCTGAAGTTCTTGTCAAGTGGATTGTGGCAGGAAAGGACTTTAATGCCATCTCCACCTTGGTCTAAGCTACAGGGGAAAGTGGAAAAGCCTCACAGGTGAGGCAGGGGAATATTCCCAAAACAGCAGAGTACAAAAGCACCCTGTCCATGCAGCCACTCTGGGAAACAAGTCTTTAGCAAGGCTGTTGTAGCATTGTGCTTCCTGAGGAGTGGAGCCAACCCTTCAGTGGTTGAGGGACAATATTAGTTTAGGGTCCCATACTTGTCCAGATTTTTGTTTTTCTGACATAATTGTTTATTGCCTCTACTTCCTGTTTGCAACAGGAGGGGGAAAATATTTTCTATCTGGCTGTGGAAGATATTGAAACAGACACAGAACTTCTGATTGGGTACTTGGACAGTGACATGGAAGAAGAGGAGGAGGAGGAGGAAGAAGTAACTGTTATCCAGGAAGATGAAGACAGTGGCAGCAATAAAGAAGTTCAGCCAGCGGGTGAAAAAATTGCAGGTGGGCAATATGTAAAACATAGGGAAACTTGAGAGCTTGAAAGTGGTGATGAACAAAGAGAACATTCACTGTATAGGACTGGGGAACTGAAAAGTCCCTTGGGTTGAATCTGAGTTCTTGCTTTATTTTTATCTCTTTTTTGGGGTTTGGGTTGAACTTCTTTGCCTTATAAAGAGCAGCAAGTCTTGTGAATTAGTGAATGAACGAGTGAGCCTGGATAGTAACCATTAATTTTTGAACTGAAGACAGAATTTGTTTCGCCTGACACACAGGCTTATAAATGCAGAGCTTTTGCTCTAAGAGGGGTGGTTTCTTTCTTACTTAGATGGGAGAGAAATAAACCTTCCCATAGAGCTATTCAGCCAGTCCTAGGGCATGTAGGAAAAGGAAGGTGAGCTGAGCTGTCTGGGGAATTCTCAGCATGTTTGTCAAAGATGAAGATGAATTCATAAATGACAACTTGCATTGAGGTTCTGATTGAGTTGAATGACTGATTTGGGCCAACAGTCTAAGTCACACCCATCTTAACACTTTCCATCCATTTTCAGTAATGCTGGCAGTAATCCATTTGAGATAGGCTGTCTATAATCTCTTCAGACACTGTTTTTTGTGAGTTTCATGCCACCCTTTTGCATAATCTGTTTCTGGCAGAGTCTCTCTTAATGTAACCAAAAAACCTGGGACCTACTCCTTTACATTGGTGTTGCTTCCCTTCATGCAGCTCCCCTCGCCTGTAAACAGGACCATGCGTGCCCAAACTGTGAGTCCAGCTTTGCCAGCCAGGAGATCCTAGCGGAGCATCTGCAGACTTTGCACCAAAAACCCAGTGAGGAAAAGGAATTTAAGTGCCGAAATTGTGGAAAGAAATTCCCTGTTAAGCAAGCTCTGCAAAGACAGTGAGTAGAAACAGCAGTGTTTTCCAGGGACCATTTAAATCAATTTAATTCAATCCTTTGTTTCTCTTGACCTAATCACAAGCTAAGCTTTAATTTTTTTTGCATCTGTATTTATACCCTTACCCTCTGCTTTAATCTTTTAATGTCTGAATTTCTTGTATTTGTTGTAGAATTCAATGGGAATTGGAAAAATATTGACCATTTTTTGTGTGTTAAAGTCATACACTCTGGAGACCAGACCAGAGCAAGTTGGGTGCAGCATTACTGATCTCCATCAGTGGAATGGATGTAGTTTTAGTAGTTTAGGAGGTGTCATTTTCAAGCTGTGGATGCTGGTGCTGAATTAAAGTAAGATTTAAGGAAAATAAAAGGAAAACCAGCACTTTATGTTTGCTTAAATATTTGCATGATGGAAAAACAAAAATGGAAACATCAAAGATGTGAGGTTTAAGAACATGACTTTGTTGTCCTTGAGAGTATAAATATGCAGGTTTGTCACTAAAGTCATATATATCTTAGAATTATGCTTCTGCACAGAAACATAACTGGTTTGCTTTTGTTGTTTATATATGCATTTTCTTACAATTAGATAGATGTATTACTTTTTATTATACATTTAATTACAGATTGTTAACCTATATTTTGTAAAGGTATATGTAGTTTGTACTTAGTGCAAGCCTGTGAAAGTTGTAGAACATTGCCCTTACTTCAATTTTTCTCTTTTTTTGTCTCTTAGTGTCCTTCAGTGCACAGAGAATATCAGCCCAGGAGACTCCTCAAGAAGTTTCCAGTGCTCTGTTTGCAATACTGCCTTCAGCTTGGAATCGAGGTTTTGTGTCTGAGTTACAGGACTGCTGTCATGTCCTTGCTGGCCTCCCTTTGCATGCTAGCTTTCCAAAAGCTTGGGAGTGTTTGGGAATCCTAACAGGGCAAGGACTCAAATGCTTTCCTTCCTCTCTGCTGTAAGTAATGCATGAGGTGGCCTTGGAACTCTGCAGTGCAGCATGTGTTCATCTCTGAGTACTTTCTACAGCTCTGATTTCTGGAGACACTGCCTGATGTGTTTTTGTTTTTTTCCCCCTCTCTTTGTTATCCCATGTAGTTATGAGCAGCACAAGGAGGCGTGCAGAGGGGATGCCAGGTTCATATGCAAGGCAGATAGCTGTGGGAAGAGGTTCAAGAGCAAGGATGCCCTGAAAAAACACAAAGAAAATGTTCACAGTGGTAAGAAAGAATTTAATGTTCCTTCAGAAAAAATCCCCACGGACGTGTTTCTAGCTTTAAATTTGCAAGTCAGAGTAAACATTGTCTTTGATTTCTTTTTTAATGGATTCATTTGTATCAAATAGAAAATTAAGAAGTAACTTAATTGCAAGAGTTACTATTCCTCCTCCCGCCCCAGGAGAAATTACTGTAGGCCACATGAATCATTAGTCTCCTGCAGAAAATGTAATAGGAATCTTGAGGAGTTTAAACTAGGCAAAGAGTAGATGAAGCAAAATGTTACTGGAGTGAGGAAAGTCAACCACTGGCACAGGAAATGGTGAGTTCTTGATTTTTTGGCTTTTTCAGGACACAATAGGATGTCTTTTTTTTTTTGCCTAATCAAACGATTAAGCTTGATGAGGGTTGCATAAAACCCTGTAGCATCTGTTTTGCAGGAAGCCAGACCAGACCATCCACTGGTCCTCTTAGGCCCTGGTGTTTTCATATCTGTCTGCTGTGAGTGGTTTTCACTGAAATGTCACCCCCTTCTCATGGGAGGGCAAAGCACTGCTCTCAGGTGCACAGCACAGATCCCAGTTCTGGCATTCTGCACTCTGTCTGTGTCCCCTCTCCTTGTCAAAGGAATACCTTTATGTGTGGGGACAACAGAATTCCAGAGTGACAGAAAACCGTGTTCAGTTGATGGTGACAACACTGAGATGCTTTTTAAAATCTTAAAATCTTTTTAAGATTTTCAGTCTCTTTCTGCTGCCAAACTCTTGCAGAGTAGAGAAAACTTTGTCATATTCTTACAAAAATTGTCTCCTTTTTTTTGGTATCATTAATAATTTTTTAAATCTATGAACGCTTATGTTTAGGCTTAGTTTTTGTCAGTTATGTAGTGGTATATGAATTCCACATTGAAGGATTAAGTATATTCCAGTTGTATGTGTCTATTTGTACATATAAATACTTGTCATAAGTTTTGTAACTTTTTACTTTTATAATGTTTCTAATGTTCAGTGTAGTATGGATGTGTTTTACCTAAGCTAGGAACTATCTTGCATGGGCATCTTAAATTATAAACAAAGAATTAGGTTTATTTGTGGCGTACTAGAAAGAATCTGTAAAGGTAAGTAATAGATAAACTCAATTAAGTGGTCTGTGACTTTTTGAAGCAGCTATGAAAAGGGAAGGAAAATGTCTGGTAGCTGACCTATAGCTTGTTTTGTAATTTGCATTTTAGAAAATATTTGAATTCATTATCTGGTGCTAATATGATTGCCCTGATTAATTCTGCTGAAGACCATTAATGATACTTTATGTAGTAGGATGCTTAATGCTTTCTAAATAAACAAAATAGGAAATGGTTTTGACTTAATTTTGAGGGGTTTTTTGTCACTGCTGCACTAACTCCTGTATTGATTTCTGGATGAAATGAACTGTTCAGTTGCCAAGTGAGCTGTTCTCAGCTGTGAACTGTGCTCTTCATGTGGGATTGGTGGGGTACGATAACATCTATTTGAAAGGTTTTTTTCTTTATTGTTCTGGTTTTCTTAATTTACATTCCACCAGTGACTGGTTTGTTGGACACCCACAGAGAACTGCTGATACAGAGTACTTTGAAGATGGGATACAAATGTAAAAATCTTATGTCAGTCAAATGACCTGTGAAATGTCACAGGCTCAGTGGAAATATTTAGGTTCTTTCTTAGCACTTCCTCTTGAAGATGTTGGTGGTATTTTGTTTCTGTTTCAGGAAATTCTAGGAAGAAGCTGATGTGTTCAGTGTGCAATAAGAAATGTTCCTCAGCAGCAAATCTGCAGGAGCATCGAAAGGTCAGTGAGATGAAGGCTGGCTCACAGCAGGCACTGACTTGCCTGAGATGTGAGGCTGTGCTGCTCATGTCACTTGAAAGCTGCTGTAATGCAAGCCTTTGGGTGATCTCTTTCATGCTTACAAAGCCAACCTGGTGCAGTGTGGGTATTTGCTTTTTTAGTCGCACTTGCTCTAGCCAAATATCCCCCTAAAGTTTTCATGTATCTCTTCCCAAATGCTAATATGTTACTCCAGCATTAAGTCACAGTTGCCTGCTGTTCTTCAGCGTTCTTAAAGTGTGTTATGTAACCATGGCATACATGCAGACCATAAAATAGGTTAATGAGCCTTCAGTTTTTCTACAAAATACAGTAATTTTCTTATTGCTTTTTGAAATACCACTTAGGGGAGTTACTTCTATTGTAGTTATGCAGTAGTAAAAAAAATTCTTCCTCAAACCCAGATTTGAATGTCTTTTTTTTAATGCACATAATCTTTTATAACCAGAACAGGAGGGGTTAACAGATTGAAAAGCATCTATTGGAAATAAGGGTGTTCATGTAGAAATACAGATGGACCATGAATATGAGATTCTGAATCCATTATACCCAGAGGAAGTCCCTGCAAGATTAATTTGATAAACCACTAAAACCCAGGAGAATCTGTTTTTGCAAAAAGCTGCATTGTACTGTTTATCAGATTAACTGTAAGTCTTTAATAATACCCTGGCTATAACCTGAATCCATTGAGGATATAAATGATATCAATTAAAGTATGTTGCTGCAAAGGAAATGGTGGGGCCCCTCCTTTTTAATTTGTTTTTCTCCTTACTTGCGTTAGTATGCCCTGCACTTCTTGTCTAATAGGGCCATATTTTGTTGTAGTGGTGTTTCTTGCCACATGTTGTTACAAGTTTTACACACTGGCACAGGTCTTGCACATCAGGCCTTTAAAATGCAAAATGTTCTGGTTAGAGTGTCCATTTTATTAAATGTTTGTTCTGTTTAGGTAGTTGTAGTTCTGGGCAGACATTGTGACACACAAGTTTCTCAAATATGATTGATGTTATCAGTTCAGCACTTACCTAAAGAATCACCGTGAAGATTTTGTGCATAAAACTTTCTTTGCTCTTTTTTTCTTTTAAAACATCCAGAAAATGGCTATTCCAGACTTACACACTTATATCAGAGAGTGAAGGAGATTGCACATACTCACACTGTTTTTTTGCTTGAATTAATCTCCTTATGTAGGAAGAGGGGCAGGATCATCAGCATTGGCAAAAACATTTGTACAGGCAGTAAGACCAGTATGAAAATAATAGGTAAAACCAGGAGAAAAAGACAAATTTTTTTCCTCCTACCCATTTCAATGTAAAGAAATAAAAGTGGAGAATAAAAAGGTGAAATATAACAGAAAATAAGCCCAAACAACAGAAAAGGTCTGATAAAGACAGAGAAAGGAGGTAAAGGGGCTGGCTGGAGGGAATTGATGCATGTTACTTTCTGAAGACATGGTCATTCACGTCTGTAGTTTTCATGTCAAATTTAAACTCATTTTTAGCTTTGTGTGTCTTGTGCACTGCTTGTGCCTTAACTGTCTAACTGTATTCTGATACTTGAGTTCTGATGTCTGAGTAAAATGCTAAGTTCAGTCACTCAACAGTGATAATAATGAGAAGGAAAGTGAGGGGACTGTTAATCTTACTGATGCAGTCAGTGCTAAATGATTCCTTTCAATATAAGGATCTCATGTTTTGGATTAGAATTATTCACAGGAAGTCATATTTCAAAGTGAGCAGGTACGTGTGAGTAGCACAGGCTGCCAGGCCTCTCCACTGATGCTCCACTGTAATGGAAAGGGGAGAAACATTCAAACCAATCTCAGGGTGGCTCATTCTTTTCCCAGTCAGAGTTGGTAGTGCTGCACTTCCAGTGTTTGTAGGTGGGCTGGGGGAGTCTCTCTCTTCCTGGCTGTACAGCTGTGGACTGAGCTTCTGACTCTTCATGTAATGGTAAATGATCACACTCTTAATGTGTTCATGGTAAAGCAGCTCATTCTTCTTTTAAGAAAGAAGATTAAGGACACTTGGAGTGTAGGGCAATCAGGCTTTTTTGGATTTGGAATTGCAGGTTTTGTGTGTTACGGTTAAGACTGGTGCTAGTGCCTTTCTGGATTTCTCAGCAGATTTCTTACAGTTCCTGTACAGACCTGTACAGTTCCATTCAGCTGTAGTGCTGTCTGCCAAGGGACCGGAGCAGGGTGTAGATCCTGTAGGTGCACACTTTGTGGTGACTGGGGTGGGGCTGCAGCTGAGCCTCATCCCCAATGTGCTACAGCTGTGGGCAGCAGGTGAGCAGCATTGAAGGTAACAAGAGCCCAGGGACACTGCCCAACCACCAAAGGGTGCAGGGCATCAACAGGAGGGGATAAAAGGCTGGGCTGAAGACCAATAAGGTGCTGGTGCTTGAAGCCTTCTGCAGTGTTAGTCATGCCTCCACCATCAAGATCCTATTTTGGTCAGAATTTGAGAACCCTTGAGTCTCTCAACTTTTTAAAATTTGTAGAGCTGGACTTCCTGCAATATTGGCGTGAGTAGAGTCACACTTGAAAATCTTCTTTGCTTTCCAGCCCCTGACCCCTTTTTTTTTTTTTTACCTTCCAGTTCCAAGCATCTTTTTGGGTTAATTTCTGACCTTTTTGTTTAACACTGAACAGTGTCTTATTCTACTGGGCAATCGTTATTTTTTATTTACCAGTCAGCTGCCTCCTGGTTTTCCAGCAATTGGTCCTAAATGCTGTCATGTGCTGTGATGTTGAAAAAACTGTATTTGGAGTTTGAGACAATGCTGCCCCTCCACTGTCTGGCCTCTAAAACCTTTCAAGAGAAACAGTCCTGCAAGGGTGTTATAATACTTGTTTTTTAAAATTCTGACAGAAGCTATGAAGTGGTTTCTGTGTTATTTTTACATGTATCTTGACTAGAAGAAAATGTCCTGACACGTTAGTCTGCATTTGGTTTTTTAATGCTTTCCTAATAAATTTTGAATGGCTCTGGTAGATAGAAACACAGATGATACAAACTGGCAGTATAATTGTAATGATGATTTTTTTGTTGGCAGTTATGAATTTTTACTTTTTGGGAGATGATGTTTTCCAGCAAGGGACAAGCAAGGGTGAAATCACAGAATATTCTGGAGTACTAGTAGAGCTACTGGCTAATAAGTAACTCCATTCTGTTAGAGTATTTATATCTGTGTAAGTGGTATAGTCTTGTTTTAGCCGCACATTTGATTATCATAAAACATTTTGCAGGTCCATGAGATCTTTGAGTGTCAAGAATGTGACAAGAAATTCATTTCGGCAAACCAGCTGAAGCGCCACATGATAACTCATTCAGGTAATGTACAGAAACGTGCAGAGCTCTGTGTGTGTGGATATGTATTTCATGCATGTGGAGTTTTACCTGGATTAGTTTCTTATGGAAGGCTTCATGAAATCTCTGCTATCTAAGTTGGGCAAGCCAGTCTCAGGTTCCAAGGAAACTGTCTAAGGCAGCCTTTCCAAGCCTTCCAGAATTCCAAGTGATGTGGTGTAGTCCTCTTCCTACTGCTGCTTTGTCTCAAGCTGTTTTGTCCTGCTAGCTAGATGAGGTCAGTGAGCTGGAGTGGGGCAAAAGGTTGCTACATGGCAGAGAGAGGAGGTGAGAAAACAGTGCCTGAGGTTTTCTGCTGAGGAGAAGAGGCTGGGAGCTGGGTGTGCTGTCAGTGATCTGTGCTACGCTGTTTTCCTGTGTATCTGTGTATGTGTTAGTGGGCTCATAGCTTCTGGTCAGAGGAGAGCAGCTCACGGGCCACCCCATCCACAGACCACCCGCAAACGTTCCCTTGTGCCAGCACGAGTCCCCTGTGAGCAGGGAGTGTCCCATCGCTGGGTTTGGCAGTGTGGCACGAGGTGGCTCTGCCAGGATATCTGGCCACTGCAAGTCCAGCATTTTCTGTGTCCCTCACCAGTGATTAGATACATCAAGCAACACAATAGAAACACAAACATTGTTCTGTCAAATGCATTAGCATTTAAACAAATGCAGGTTTTTACAGCTGCACAGGCTTAGAGTTGAACTGTTTTCTTGGTATCAGTCCACAGCAAAATCTCATTTCTTGTAATATAATCTGTATCTCAGAGGCTCCTGGCTTTCTTTTGACACTTTTGGATGAGCATTAGTGCAGTTAAGTTGCAGTCACCAATTGAAGCATAAAGGCTTTTTGCGTAGGAACTTTTGGGTTTGGAAGCTAATATGTATATTGTTAATTAAGTTTTAAAACATTTAAACTGTCATGGCCTCTTTCACATTTCTAATCTGGAAACACAGTTTTCCTCTTTGAAGTCATTCTCTTTTGATTTAAGCTAATTAATCAGAGTTTAGTTTTAGCAATGAGTATTGCAAAGAATGTGCCAATTTCTTGAGATACACCATGGCTCATCTTTTGTGAAGTGACTTAACTGTCTAACATAAAGGGCATTAGGTGTCTTTCTAATTGGTTTAATCTTAATTGGGTTGACTTAATTGCAGAAATCTCTCTGAGGAGATGACTGTCTCTGCCTTTCATCTTCTCCCCCTGTATAAACAGGAGATTAAATGTCCCCCACTCATTTTCTGCAGAAAAACGCCCCTACACCTGCGAGGTTTGCAGTAAGTCCTTCAAACGACTTGATCAAGTGACTGCACACAAAATAATACACAGTGAAGATAAACCTTATAAATGCAAGCTTTGTGGAAAGGGATTTGCCCACAGAAATGTTTACAAGAATCACAAGAAGGTAAAGCACTCTGCTGTTGTTGTTTACAGGTCTGCCAGCCTCAGATTTGCAGATTTTTTTTTTTTTTAAGTGGTTCATTGTTAAGCTCTGCCATGCTTATAAACATGGGATTAAAGTATTGGAGAATGTAGTTTTAGTGTTCTTTGTTATATCCAAAATTTCAAAAGGCTGAACCAATTCTAGTAAACAAAAAAGTTAAATAAGGAGAAGTAAAGCATAGTTGCTTGGTTAAAAGCATCAAATAAATCCCATTTTGACTTTTTTTGTTTTGTTTTGAAGTTTTTGCTTTGCTTTGGTTGTGGTTTTTTGTTTTTTTTTTTTGTTTTTTTTTTTTTTATTACTAGATTACCAAGTTCATGTCACTGATTCAAAGATGTCTTCAAATACTTTTTTTTTAATAGTGTAATTGAATAAAACTATGTGTAGTCCTCTTGCAGTCATTGTTGGACTTAGGAGCAGATGCTTTCAAACTGCACTAAATTTGAACTTGGTGCAGTGTTCACATATTTAAGCAACATCAGAAGAAATGTTACCTGAAAAATAGACTCACAAAGGGATGTTCCGCCTGTGTTGAAGCTCAGATCTGCTCGGCCTAATTTTTGTAATGCCTGTCATTAGTTTTAACCTGGGTTTGCCATTTCTAATGGCAGGGCTCTATCCAGGACTGCTGTTTCAGAATTACAAGACTGTAAAAAGAAAAAAAACCCAACCTGATATAGCCATACGTCCAAGCCTTTCACAGTGTGGATCATGTTATATTCCATCTGGGAATTTGGCACAGGATCTTTGCACCATCTCTTGCACTTGCAGTCATAAATCATGTAAGAGCAATAATAATGCCTCTCACAGGATGAAATGGTGATGACTGTCTAAAACAAGAAAGCATGCAGAAGCCTGCTGAAGGACAAGATTATATCCCATTCATTATATTTTATGGTCTAGACTTTAAGGAAATTGGACAGAACCTTGCAGATTGGATATATTATAAGAAAAAAATGTATAAAATATTACCTAGAAAGATAGACCTATATTTTAAATGAATACTTTTTACATGTTTCCTGATGTTAGCCAGCCATTGATGACTGGTAAGGAGTTTGGGTTGAAAATGGACTTCAGGATTAAGTATGAAGGAGTAAACACTTTGACCCAATTCTGTGTTTAAAGCAGCAGTACCACCAGCATAAACAAGGATTAGAGGTTCCACTTAATGGGAAAAATATTAAAATTTAGACAGCTTTAGTGGGTACCAAATTTTGATGGAATTCCTTAAAGCATTTTGGAATGCTGGTTTCCTGGACCTGTTTGCACCTAATACTGGCTGTAAATCAACTCTGCTCTATATTGAGAGAAACTTGTTCCTGGGTTTGCATAAAGATTACCCAAACAGCTGTGGCTGTTCACCCATCCACATGTAGGTCTCTAAATTTACTTGCTGAGTGAGGAGGTGAACAGGAGAGGCAGGAGACTGACATGGATGGCCTGAGTTGCTTTTTTAGACACACCTCTCTCCATTGAGGAAACAACGGGAGGAGAAGGGAGCAGGCAGCAGAGGGGAGTCTGGGTGTGTGTGCACAAAAGCCAGTTGTACCATACAGCTCAAAGAGGTGGTGGTTTGGAAGGCTGAAATAGTTTAGAGTGCCATGATTTTGGGAAGGCTGTGCCTGGGGAAAGAGGACAGTGGTTCTCTTGCTTGTTCACAGGAATGCTGATCCAGGAACGTGTAAATGTAAAACTTTCTTGTGTATTATACTTCTATGTATTTCTTCATCTTATGTTTCTAATGATTTTTAAATGTGTGTTTCCTGTAAGATGTCTTCCTAGATTCATTTTCCTTTGGAGGAGGAGAATTGAACTTGAAATAATTTCAGGATCCTTTTCTGAGTTTCAGGATTATGTTATGGGCTGGTAGCAGGGAGCATAGATACCTGTAGTAGGAATGATGGGTATAGCAGTTAAAACCACTTAAATCAACAGCATTTAATAGAAAACATACCTTTAAATTTGATAGCAACATACTTAAAAAACCTTGGGATTTTGCAGCAGACTTGCATCCTTTTTATATATAAGAGAGTCCAGATACGTTTTGTGCCTTTGAATTCTTTATTTGTGTTTTAGATGGAAACTTGTTGCTTTTGTTTCTGTAATTCCTGTGTGTGTGTGGTGGGGGGGGTTAACTTGATTTAATGTTGGAAGTCTCAGAATAAAAATGGCTCCCACAACATGTGTTTTTAAACATCTTTCAGATGTGGATGTCTGTTGGGTCATTTCAAAAGTGCAGAAGGAGATTAGTTCCTCTCATTTCAGAGGATTTCATTGGGAGATACAGTGGAGTTGCCAAGAGCCTATCTGCTCCGTTCAATGTAGCACTGGGATGTGAACCTGAACTTAGCACTTGTTATGCTCTTAGAGCTGCACATGTGAGGCAGGAGCTCTGGTGCCTCTGTGATCTGCTGCTCCTGCAAGCAGGTGCTGCACTGCTCCGCATAGGTGCGTGTGCAAGCTGGCTTTGCCACTTCCTGGAGGTGTCCAGGCTGGGAAGTGTTCTGGGGTATGGAACCAGCTCAGATGTCCTCTGTGAAAGCTCAGGCTGTGACTTGAATGATCTTAAATGATGAGACTTAAATACAGTTCCATTTCTGTGACAAGGCAAGAGAACAGTATCTGAAATGTGGAGGGAAAAAGGGATTGTGCTACCGATAAAAGTGGTCACCTTTCATGCAGGTTAGACTGGATGAGGGTGCATGTTCTGAGCCATGTAATGCAGATTACCTCCATACAGGAGATGGTTTTGCTCCATCTGTTCCTTTGTTGTTATGTACAGAGGATGAGTTCAGAGAACAAAATATGAGGACATGACAGTCGGCAGAAATAGGTCATCAGACACAGGATTTTAAAGGGTTTATGGCTAATCCAGGGTTGTTTGGTCCTGGGGAGCATAATGATTTGAAACAACTGTATTCCATCAGTTTATCTATTGGGAATAAGTAGCCTTGGGCTGGGCTTAAGCCTCCACAGATGCTGTGGTAGGAAAGGCTGCCATGAAATGCTGCATGAGAGCCCATCCTCAGTTGCTGGGATGATCTGTGGGTATGCCTAGTTAGGTGATTTTGGGTATGTGGGTATGCCTAGTTAGGTGATTTTCTTTGTAGGGAAGTTAAGACGTGCAGATCAATCTGTGTATTTTGATCAAAAGGTGAGAAGAGTATAAAGGAGATGCTAAGGAGGAGTTCTGAGGAGCACAGTGACTTGTACAGACCTGTCACTCACGTGCTGAGTGCTCCAAAGCAGGGCATTTTTTAAAAAGCAGCATGACTCTTGCGCTCGTGAAAGGTGCCAGATTGACAGCTCTGGAGACTGAACCCTTCTATTTATCCACAGAACAGGTACAGCACAGGCAGCAGCACTGCGAGCTTCCCCACAGTGTCTCGTCCATGTGTCCCAAGCCTGTTCTGGAGGAACCCCCTGTTGAGGTGAGAAGGCAGTTCAGTCTCTTCATGTCCTGTCAATCCTTGGCCTCACTGCCGGGGGGGCTGAGCAGGGTGCCAGCTAATGCCAGCCTGCTGGAGACTCTGGGCTGGAGCGTGCAGCAGATTTCAAGGAACATGAGATATGTTCCACACCTGTGATGGTCTTCCAGCAGCCTTTTTGCTTTCAATGACTTAGGTTGAGGTCAAGGAATTGATTTTGAGCCCCAGGCCTCCCTATACCACTGCAGGACATTCAGGGTTTGGTGCTGTGTGTGAGAGGACATTGGTGTTAAAATCAAACTGGGTTCAAGGCCATCAGCCAGCCTCTCAAGAATTTTACTGTCTGCCCAGAGCCCCCTTTTTTCCCCCAGTTGAAGGGGTAGAATAACAGTTGCATGGATTCTGGATAGCAGAAATGGATTATAAAAATATGTACTATGCTGATATTTGCCCTTAGTCTACCAGATTAACTCATTTACCTAATTTCCTGCATATTATAAAACACTTACTGTCCATCCCCTTTTCCTCTGGGCACTTCAGCTTGTAATAAGGTTCTTGTGAGCTAATAAAGTATTTGGATGCTGATGCTTTAAAAACCTGCTTTCCTTTGCAAAAAATAGTAGGAAATTGGGTAGATAGTAAATCAGTACAACTTATTATCTACAGTGGGACAGCTGTTGAAAACACTAGGAAGCAGGGAAAGTGCTTTGGAATTTATAAAAGTAAAATAATGCTGGATGTTTCCCAAGATTTTCTTTTCTTCAGAAAAGAAGTTTCCTTCATCAACTCTGCAGTTGAGGAGATTCAACCAAGCTTAGCCTTTTATTTTATTCATAGCTTTGAGACTGTTTTTCAGCTACAATGAATTTTTCTACAGCCAACAAAAATCTTGGTACTGTTGCTTCCATGGCTTTGGTTTTTTTTCTGGTGGTTTTTGTTGTTTGTTATTTTTTAAAATAAAAGAAGCTATATCAATATATAAGAGTAGTGTCACGATTTGAGGAATTTTCTTTGCCAAATTTTAGGTGTTGTCTTGAAAATCAGATTGGTTCTCCCTTAAAACTTTAGTGAAAAGAAAGAGATTTGTGTGTGGACAACTTCAAAGGATTTATTCATATTAATAAGAATTCCAGGCCAGTGTTAGTACTGCTGAAGCAATGCAGCTGAGCTTGTAGTTTTTTCCTCTGGTTATTCTGTGGTTTTATGTCTGTTTATGTGCCCACCTCATGTGACACTTGTGAGGACCGGGATGGCAGTTACTGAGTAGCTGCTGTGCTGGCTTTTAGGATCCTGAATAAAGGCAGAATGATTATTTTACTTCTTCATCCCCTGGTGCTTCCAATTGTGATATCCCCTCCTGAGTCCCATCTAGAAAATGAAGCAGTTACTGCAATGGTGGATTTCCATGAGCCTTTCCTCTGACACGTTGTCTTTCATCCACAGACCCATTCTGAGGAGAGACCGTTCCAGTGTGAGGAATGCAAAGCCTTGTTCCGAACCCCCTTCTCTCTACAAAGACATCTGTTAATCCATAACAGTAAGGGCAAAGTCAGAGGAAAAACAGCTTTCTCCACTCTCATATGTGACTGACAAAAACAAACATGTGGCACTTTGCTCCAATATACAGCTTGCTGTGTTAAATTGCTACTAGAACTCAACTCTGTATCCAGGGAGTTAAAAAATTCAGAGCCAAATTCAAACCTTGCCTTCAGATGCACTTAAATGCAAATCCAAATATGCTGTAGAAAATCCAGCAATTATTTGAGGTCTGATGGCAAGAAATTTGTTTCTGCATTAAATGTGATAGTGTTACCTCCATTTTAAGAAAGGACAAATGCAAACAGAGATAAGTCGGTGACTTGCTCAGCTTTTGTAGGAAATCCAGTTTAGAGCTTGACTCTGGTATTGTCTCTCCTGTGCCAGCCCAGGCTCATGTTTGCTGCCTCTGGCACAGAACTGGAGCAGCTCAGGGAAATACTGTGGCCATTTTCACTCATGAGTAACTTTTCTTGGCATTCTGTCCTTTTTTTTTAGTTGACTGTGTTATGATTTATTTTTGGTGGAATTTTCTCCATCTTTAATACTTGCAGACTATCATTCAAACCTTTGAAAATCAACAGTTTTGATTTTAGAAAGTGCTCATGATCTAAAATCCTTGCAGCTTGGAAGACAGTACTTGGTTTGGGGGAATATTCACACTGGCATAACTAAGAAAACCACAAATGTTTCCTTTTTTAATCCTGCATAACAGTGTTTCTGTTAGATGAATTATTGGATTGGCATGTTCAGTTTGTTCTTCTATGATTATCTTTCAAAGCTTCTGCAATTTTTTGGATGTCATAAATGTTTTTCCCAGTGTTAAATGTTAAAAATGGTGAAGGAAAATATTAAAAACCTGTTCAGTAATGTGCATTCTAATGAACAAGCATTTCCAGAATATCCAAAATATTCACCGTGTGCAGAATTGTAGTCTTTCCTGAAGGTTTCTCTAAAATCATGTGCTGTGACTTTTTTTTTTAAGAGGATGGTAGTTGAGGAAGATATGTTTTTCTCTTTGTTAGGTGAGAGGACCTTCAAGTGTGATCATTGCGATGCCACTTTCAAAAGAAAGGACACATTAAATGTTCATATTCAAGTTGTACATGACGGACATAAGAAATACAAGTGTGACCTGTGTGACAAAGCTTTTGTGACACCCTCAGTCCTGAAGAGCCATAAGAAAGTGAGTAGAGCAAACTGATCATTTCTTGTGTGTTCTTAAGGTTGTTATTCAGTGTAGAATCCCCAGAGCTGCTTCTGCCTCTCTGGCTTTTCAGTAGATTGACTTTGCCCTAAAATGCTGATTGCAGGTTATTGGTGCCCAGCTGAATCTACAGCTGGTGCTTGTGTATAAATTCAGTGTAGGTGCTCCAGCATCATGTGTGTGGCAGGATGGGCCTGGCTGCCCTGATCATTTCCACCAAACTCTGCCAAGGAATTGGGGCAAACTTCAGGAGGAGGCTTGCTCACTGGTTTGGTCTGAGGTAAGATTGATGTTCTGGGGAAGAAATGCGAAGAAAATAATTGAATCAAGAAAAATCAGCTGAGAAAAGTTAGTTAAGGTGTTGCCACCTAATTCAGATTGTGAGAATTTGTTTAAAAAGGTCATGCATGTAATGCTTGCCATGTAGTATGTGCATCATACATTTGTGTAAAATCAGAATTGCTTTTGCTTTGTGCTCCTGTCAGACCAGGACTGGCTGTGTTTGTGAGCCTTGTAGTTGCTCCCAGAAATCCTTTTGGTATTTAGGTGTTTGGAATGAATTAGTAGCTGTGGGTCTGGTACATCCCAATGTTGCTGGAAGAGATACAAATGATCTCCAAATAACTGTATCCTAATCAAGGGGAGTTTAGCATTCATATCTTTAATGTCAGAGAATGAAAACAGTGCAAGTCCATCCAGTATTGAAATGAGCTCTCATTTACTCTTGCTTCAACTGCAGCATAAAATGTACTGCGTGAGAAAGTTTTTTTATGATGTAATGAAGAATTTTGTGTCATTATGGTGTTTTTTCATCAACATAAGGATTAATTTCCCTATCTGAAGAGGGTCATATGCTAGCTGGAAACCAAAATAATCAGCTGCTCATATAATTGTGTTATCTTTCCTATCTCATTTAAATTAACACTTCTAAATGAAGTAATCAGAAATTCTCTACTTAAAGAACTGGCATAGTTACAAGGAAAAGTAATTCAATGCACTGATAGATCTTCAGTTTAGAGTTGTGTGTTGAAAGTACAGTGTGGAAAATGATAGTGACCTTGTGTGTAATTGATTTCAGGGTGATCTTGCCATTGACCACACAGGTTGGATGGAAGAATTTGTAATACTTTTTTTTTTTTTTTTTCTATTTTGAAATAATTCTTCTTATATCAGTGAGGCCCTCCAGCCTTAAAAGCTTGATTTCGAAAGAATATCTCAGTGATTTAATGCTGGTGAAATTTACAATGTTGTTTTTGTGATCAATTCTTTAACACCTAGAGCTAATTAGAATCTTTGCCTGGTGTGACAGTAAAATGCATAATAAAGGTAATAGCAGTCAGTGTCAATACAATTAAAAATTCCATATTTCAATTTTTTATTTAATGCTGAACAGTCATTCTTGTCTATCCCCTCCCCATGTAGACTCACACAGGAGAAAAAGAGAAGATTTGCCCATATTGTGGACAGAAGTTTGCAAGCAATGGAACATTGAGAGTTCACATTCGAAGCCATACAGGTATTTATTATGATGAACAGAGAAGATTTTCTAAATCTGTAACAAGATAGCTCTATGTCCACAATTTATCTATCTACAAACAGGCAGATTTACATGTAGGCTTAACACAGCATCTTTGTCAGACATTTTACCTGCTTAATGTGTAAAAACTGTTGTCAGGTTTCATTTTGCAAGTTTACACTTTCATTCAGATAAGTGGCATCAGGCGGCTGAAAGAGGTTTCTTTGTGATAATTTGTTTACAACATAAAATGGTGTAGATTTGCCTTTGGCATGCCATTTTCTTGCCTCTGCATAACCAAGTTTGGCTTGCAGGGAGATGGCAGTAATTTCTGTGTGCTGCTTGCTGATGTTACCCATCAGTTTGCCTGGAGCAGAAAGTTCCAGTTTTTCAAGCTCACCGTGCAGATGGCTCTGGAGATGTTCAAGCAGAAATACTTTCCACATGTGTGCTGCTACCAGTTAGATTTCAGCTCTGTCAAGCAGACTTTCCCTAATATAGGAGTTAGACTAATATGAGTGTAGGGGGATACAATATAAGAAAATAAAGGTAATATAGAAAGTAATTTTACCACATAAGAAGTTGCAGCTAAGCCAATTACTAAAGATTAGGAATGGGCCTGATTTTAACAGGCCACAGCTGTAGCCAGTAACAAGAAGAGTGCTATAAAAGAGTGGGTTGGTTGGTTGGCTGAGGGGAACTGGAGTCAGCTGGTTGCTGTGAGAAGGAGGAAGAGTCAGTGCTTAGAGGAGCTGCCTGTGAGAAACGTCAAGGACATACAAAACTCTAGCAATGTGGAACCCTTGCAATGTAATGACAATAGAACTCTTGCACTGTAATGACAACAGTGAGTTTTGTGAAACCACACACGAGGGACCTCTAACCCTGAGTATAGAGCCCTGCAAAATTTGTAACCTCTGTTATAGGAGGCTGTGACATTTTGAACTTAGTTCAAGCAGAAGGCACCAAAGATTTCTAGTGCCTTTGTAAATTAAGTGCAGGGGGAGAAACTGCCTTGCCAGGAGATGATACAGGTTGGAATTACAGCAATTTGGAATGAGGAAATAATTTATGAATGAATAATGGTGCAGGTGGGAAACTTTCAAGGCCTCTTTTTTTTACCTGAGAAGCTAGAAGCAGTCATTGTACAGTTACTACTACAGGAAAAATGCTGTGCTAAATTTATTTATAATGACCTGAGAGACAAAGTCTGATTTGTTCCTCTTCCAGTCTTGCTGCTAGTCCAGTGTCAGTTACATTTTTGGTGGTTTGCATCCTTTACTGTGAGAATTAGCCAAAATAGATGTTTATGGTTATTTTTGTCACTCCGTTACGATTCCTGGCCAGTTTTTGATTATCCTGATGAATAACGGGGGGGGGGGGGGGGGGTTGCTCCTAAGTTATGACTGTAGGTTTAAAAAGAGTATCTTTATTACATGGCAGAATTCCTAATGTAGGGTTGAGTGAGAAAATGGCCTAATTGGATTCTTGTTGTAAATCTGGAGAGATGGTTTTGTCTGGTGCTGTACCTGAAGGCTTCAGCCATGTTGTTCTTTGTCATAACACAAGCACACTGATCACGAGAGGAAATTGTTGTCCAGGGTTCAGTGAGCCTGAGGGAACATGGATTTCTGAGGAATACCTTGAATCATTCCCAAAGAACGTAAGGGGAGCTGCTGAAGGAAATCCAAGTCATCTGCAAGCAGGGTAAAAAAGAAGTTGAGCACTCTTAAGTTCCCTACAATGAGAAAATTCTTGATAGCTTTACAGGGAATTTCTGAGGAGTAAGAAATCTTCAGAACTTAATTTATTCAGAGATTAATGTTTGGTTTCTAAATGTTGCAGTGATTGGTATTGGTGTCTGTTAAATTCTTTGGATTTGAATTAATAATTTCAAAACTGTGCCATCCTTTTTCTCTTTGGTCAGACTTGAAAGTATCACTTTTCATTTTAAGCAGCCACTGTCTGTTTTCAGGAGATGATTCATCCTTCTGAATAAGCCTTGAGCTTTTGGTGCAACTAAGCAGTCCATAAATGTAAACATTGCCAAGACCTTTTGTCTTTGTGGTTACAGGTGATGAGGTTTGAGGTCTTTGTCATATTATCCCATTATCTTTCTGTGGTCAGCTAGACTTTGCTTTATTGTCTACTTTGTGTAGAGGTTTTGTTCTGTATTTACAAAACAAATTCAGGTAGAGGTTATTTTAAAAAGTGTTGTACATCACTTTTTCTCTTCCTTATGTCTATGAAATTCTTCTTTACAAAAGCTGAGGTTCTAGGGTACCTCTCTGGTTCTGCTTTGGAATGATATTTTTGATATGCTTAATAATCCATATACAGAAAGAGAAGCTCAGTGGGGTTTTGTCTTTTATTTAATATGCAGCATGTGCTCTTGAATGTTGTTCCACACAGACATGCACACTTCCTGGATAAGCAATTTCCTTCTCTCTTCTGTGTTAGAATAAGACTTTGTAAATGAGCCCAAGCAGCACTTGGCCTTTTGCAGCAACTGAGCTGGTTTGGGGTGAGTGAACATGTCTGCATGTGCATGTACAGAGGGAAGGGGGTGATCTTTGCCTCTGAACCTGGAGTGTTGCTCTGTAATTCATCATCTGGGTTTCAGCCTTGGCATGACACAGACAGCGCTCTGCAGGTCAGCTGAAACACTAGAGCACATTCTCCCTCTCCTGTATCCTGTTGGTTTATGACTTCTTAGGGTCACAGGGAGCTGGGGTTAATTCAGCAAAAGAATCCTTTGACTGTGATATAAATTCCTTGGCTTGTTCATAAATTGTAAAAGAAATCCTATGGTCTGCTCCACGGGCTGGAAACCCAGGGGCTGGGAGGTTAATCGCTTCCCTGAAGTTTTAAGCAACTTTCAGTGTTAGCAGTTTCTGGCTGCAGTTTGTGCAGCTTCTCAGTTGCCTTATGCATATCTGTTTAAAGGTGTTAATTGCTGTGGGGTGTGTGTGGATTTGTGCGTGCCTGTGTGGGTATCTGGATATAAAAACACATTTTATCTGTTTGCTGTTTATGCTGTTGCCTTCCTAATTAGTTGTGTCCTAATCCCTTCCATCCTTGGGATGTAGCACATCAAGCTGTGCAGCAGTGAAAGTTGTTCTGAAGTGGTTTGTATTTGCAGGTAAATTTCTTTTAGAGCTAGGGGAATTAAGGTACTTAACTGTAATTCTGTCCTTTCTTTCCCTACTGATACGGAACAACTAATGGCCATAAACGTCTTCCAGAAAATGATGAGTAAATATAGGTTAAAATATAACCTTACTTTGCTTTTACCATCACAGTTAGTCCAAGTCCTAATAATAAGCCAGTAAGATAACTTACATCTGTCCTAAATGTTCTCTGAAAAGATGAGTTTTTCAATTCTATATCATTTGAAAGCCATGACTTATTGTGTCTTTCTTACATGTTACATGCTCTGCTAGTTCCAAAAAGCAGGTTGGTTTTTTAAGCATGACTTGAGAAGGTTCTTTGAAAATTGACTTCCATGTGTATGAGTAAAAGATAATACTGAGAGATTACATTAAAACAGCAAAAAGCGTTTGGACCACAGACTTTTTTATCCTTTGTGCTAACACAATGTTTTTCAATTTATGTTAGAGATTGTTTTATAAGCTTTCAAAGATATATAACTTGAGTTGCTGATTGCCTTCTTGAAATGCCTCCTGCACTGAGAGCCTGATGTTATGCACCTGATTTTGCCATTGTAGTCCCATTTCTACAAGTTAACTAAGCTTTTGAGCACATTTACAATCCTACTTAGTCCCAACTACATAAATGTCTCAGTTCAGATTTTGCACTTCTAAGACAAAATTCCTGGGCAAGTAAAATTTTAGTAGTGGAGTTGTAATAATAAAGATCTTTGGTTTTTAACAGTAGTTCAGTCATCTCTGAACACAGAAGACTTCAAAGTAGTTGAAGGAAGTAATGAGTTCAAGTACAGGATAAATTTTATTTATTATGGTGTAAAATATATCACCAAAGGTTTAATAGCTAAACAAGCAACTGTTGGTTCATGTACATAATAATGTACAGCCAGGATCCTCATTCCTGCAGATCTTCTGCTAAATTACCTTACAAGTAATTTATATTTTCTTACATAGGAAAAAAGATAAAAGGCAAGCTTGAGGGAACTTCCTCTCATATGCCAATGAAGTATGTGAAGGAATGTATCTGTATCTAGTCAGTGAACAGCTTGCAAATGTCTACAGATAGGTTCTTTCTATTAATAACTTATAAATGATCCCTCTTTTATCTACCCAGTTTAAAAAGGAGCTTGCAGAAGGCCTCAGAGGTAAGGTTCTGCATTTCTAAACCTTTCAGTTTATACATCATTGTCTTGTTCATCTCCAGACAACAGCTAAATCTTTAAAAATACCTGTAAAGTTTCATGCAGCTGTCAGCTTCTTGTTGTCTGTACCCATGAATGAGGAAATGTTCTTTTGAGGGATAGATTATTTGAATGAGACCTCTTTAGATCAAATGAGTTACTGATGGATTAATGCTGTTCTTTAAAAGACTTAGTTGACCATTGGGTTCACTGAAGTAATAGATGCTACATTTTCCATTCATAGAGAAATCAGATTGTTTAATTCCACTGATAGCTGCAAAGAATGGAACTGGTTTTTTCTTCAAAGTTGTGTCTGGTTTTTATTTCTTACTTAAGATGACTTAAAATCTTGATACCACTGTAGAACTGATGAGAGGCTGTAAGTAAGTAATAATGGTAGTTCATGCTTCACTGCATGGATTCAGATAGTCTTCTTATTTTGTAGGATTTTTTACTAGTCTTTATGATTCATTTAGTGGCAAATAGCCAATATCTCAATTATATAATGATAATTTTGGTGGACCACATAGGGCAAACATTTTACTGGTCTTAACTAGAAATAATCTGAATTCTTTGAATAAACCCTAAACTTTGCAGAAAACAAACCATCTCAGCTGTGAAAATACCACTTCTATACCTCAAAAATTAAAGCATTACTAAATACTAGGAAAAAGATAAGTAATAGGAAAAAATATTTCAAGCCTTCTGTTTTTTTCTTACTTTGCTAGAATAGGATTTGAGGTTTTTTCTTAATAAATATGTGACTTTTAGTGGATGGGAAATGCACGTTGTTGATTTACATGAAACCAATTCTAGTTCTCCCTGGTGCCTGGAAAATGAGTGTTGGAGTTTGGTTAGAAAGCATTCACAAATACACAAACTCAGAGTTATTCATCATCAGTGAGGAAACAAACCACTTGAAAAAACAGAGGCATTCATCTCTTGTCTTCAGAGTCTGCCAGATTTGAATGTTGGTTAAAATGAAGTAAGAAATGTCTCTGCCCCATACCTGAGGAGTGTTTCTCAGAGCACAGGACTGTTCTCAGAGCAGTCAGACCTATCCCTTTCCTTATCTGGCCCATGATGAGTATAAAATTACCTGCGCTTTTGGTGTTTCTGGGTCTTGTCTCAGCTGAGGTCCTCAAGATTTTATCTTTCAGATCACAAAGTTGCTTAGCTCTTGGCATGAGAGAGCTGTTTCTGTGTGGGGACTCCTGTACCTTCTCAAGAGCTAAATTTTGAGTGTTTAGTGGCTAAAAAAGAGGCAGGCCAGGATTTTGCACAGGCCAGATCACTTTTTATTGTGTAGGCTGGATTCAGACTAGTCCAGATGTCGTAAGGAAATCAGCTCATTGTTGCAGTTGGCCAGGCTTCTTGATTACTCTTCCGTTCTTTTCCCTCCCTGGAATCCCTGGTCAAAATGACAGAAATGCCTGAGAGATGCAGGCTATTAAATGCTTTTGAAGATGCTACTCAGGATGTAGGAAATTGCCACCTCTACACAAGAGGAACTTCATTATTTTAAAGAGGTGTTGGTTTTCTCGCAGGACTGCAACACCAAAGTGGTGAAATGTACTGAATATTTTCTTGACTTGTGAATTTTTAATCTTTCCTCAGTGAATGGTTTCCTGACATTTTCTAATTGAAGTTCTGATGGAATCACTGGGTTCACTGAATTCCTGTTTAATTTAATTTTGATTCCTAATGAAATCCCCTTCCAAGTGGGAGAAATTCAGAGCTGTGTATTTTAGGTTTATTTGTGTTTGTGTGTGCATATTTGTATAGTGCATTAACTGAACCATGTTCAATTAAGGACACACAGTTTTTAATTGAATGGGAACACTGTTTAAGGGCAAGAGCAGCTGAGAATAAATGTGTGAAGCTGTCAGGTGCCCTCTCTGAGCAGTGTTCTGAAGCAGATGTCACAGATTATAATTTTGTTACATCCATTAACCTTTTGCCCATCCTTACTTGCTGTTGAATGCTGTCATCGCCCCAGATTATCTCTGACTTAAAAAGCCCCCTTGAAATTCCCATTCTGGGCTGCCCTGTGGATCATCTGGTAAGGAGTGTTAAATGTGTGATCCAGATGGCCTCCAAATTCCTCCCCAGGTGAACTCTGCTCATTCCACTGCAGTTGGGCAGTGGTAGAGGCTCCCTTCTAACCCTCTCCCCTACCCCAGGCTTGAGTTAGGACTTTAAAAAGGATTATAATTAGCTATAACTGTTGTGAAAGCTGATGTTTTGAAATAATGCACGTATATATATATTTATACGGAAAAACAGAACAATTTTTTATTTTAAAAAAATCTTCTAATCCCAAAAAAAAAATAATAATTCACCATCTGAAAGGGAGCTATGAAAGGGAGAATAAGGGAAATAGTCTGAGGACCACATTGCTGTAATTATATTTATTCATTTTTGTAAAGAAAACTAAACAGAGGAGTTCTTGAGGCTGCATATGCTGCACATGATCTGATGTTCTGTGCAGTTTGTTGTAGGTCTTTTTCTGGTGTTTGTGGACGTTGACCAAAATCATTGATGCTCAATTCCCCAGCTGGGCAGAAATGTATTAAAAAGTGTATGAAAAACCCCACCTTGATAATTTCATTGCTTAATTCAAATTCTTCATTCCTTAACTGAACAATTGAGTTCCAGTAAAGACAGCAAGCCAGAGAATCCTGCTTGAAGGCTAACATGAATACCTGAGAATTGTATTTGTGTGTATTTGTGTCTACGCAAGCTGCAGGGGAACAGGGACAGCAAGCAGGACTGCAGATTTCACAGATGAAATAAAATCAGTGCCTGGTATGGTTTGAAAGAGCAGTGAGACTGTTTCTTTGGTTTGCTGGGCTCTTCAGATTAGGACTATTTCTCAGATGGATGTTTCCTTTTTCATTTTTTTCATTGGATGGGAATGCATTTCTCAGCTGTAAAGTACATATTGGCTTAATCTTATTTGAGGCTATTGTTCTGAAGTAATCAGTAACATTGGTAGTTCTAATCAGGTTTTCACCTAACTTGAGAACCAGCTTTATTTTTGCGGCTCAGCTGACTCCAGGGAATGCAAAATGCGGTATGAAAATAGCAATGTTTATGACCAGCTTGATTAACTGTCTCAAAGTCCTTATTAAATGTCTACCTGTAGCCACTGAAACCTTCAAAAACTAATGTATACATAGATTTGTTTCTTAATTGTTTTGTGTCTGAGTTTGGGAGATCTGTGTGCTAAACTCAGTGTAAATGCTGCCTTAGAGCGCCTCTGATGGCAGATGTCTCATGGCAAGCTGTCCTGAACCCAACCAGAGTGGGAGAATCTGCTATTTAACTTCTTAAGCCACATTAAGGTCCACTAGGTATTGTGATCTCAAGCTAGAGATGGAGAGGAGAAAAAAATATGTCCATTCTGTCATGACGTAGTTTCAGATCAAAATCCCATATGTTTTTCAATCATGGAATTGTTTTTCATAATCCTTGTATTAAGGTTAAATTTATTGTTATTATGTTAAAAGCTCTGATTTTTTTGTTCATATGAAATCTGGAAGTAGAATGTCTAGACTTTGAATTATGCTAAATCCACTGCAATTTATCCCAGGATTATTTATTTGGGGTTATTTGTACAGAAGTGCCATTATTGTGTTGAGCAGTTTGTTCTGGAACAGCAGGGACATGACAGTCAGTTGTAACTCAGGGGTGAACTTACACATTTGTTACGCTTGACTTGCTTGACTCTTCTGTTATTTTAATGAAAGCAATAGCTTTGTTTAGAAAACAAATTTTAAAAACACGCAAACATAAAAATACTTCTATGTTTTGTGTATATAACTATATATAAAAATGTGTTTATATAAAAATGCAGAGTGCAAATGGCCTAGTTGTTAATTGGCATTGACTTTACTTAAAGTGCACCCCCTCTTAGTCTGGTGTTATCACAAATTGACACCATCTCATAAATGTTCTTCTAGCAGCAAATCCAAGAAGTTGTTGTAGTTTATCTAGGGGAAATCTTTCTTTCACTTCAATTCTTAGTAACTCGTTCTTGTGAAGACGAGGGAAATAGAGGCTCGTGACTTGCCAGGTATTTAATTTGCTTTTCTTAGTAACTCTTTGGTAGAGATCCATTCATTTTCTGATCAGAGGAATTTTGCATCTGGAAATCTCCACAATTTTAGTGCACAACCTGAAATTTATTACTGCAGTGTTTGTAATGGGGTTTTGGTAGTCCTTGTCTGGCTGTAGATGGATGTGAAAGCCCTGCTGGACAATGTCACTTTGCCAGCAGCTTCTATCACATGGCCCTTGCTCTCCAGTTTGTCTCAGTGACAATTCTAAACTTTGTGCAAGCACAACCCCCTCTCCTTTGTGGACACTGGCAGTAGTTTTCTATGAAACGTTGCACTTCACAAGTGCACAAGCCTTCACAAGTGGGAGGAATATTTCTAGCATTCATTTTTTCAAATCTGCATTTCCCTTCGTTGCCGTCTTATTCCATCTGCTTATAACACGATAAGAGGAAGTTAAACTGTTCCTGTTTATCTTACAGGACTTAGAGTGGGACAGAGTGTGTAAGACTTCTCTTGGGGAACACCTGCTTCCCAGTAATCTCCTTAAACGTGGAATCATTCTGATGAGAAGCTGACTGGCAGCATGAATAACGTTTGCCTAGGCTGGCTCAGAAGCAAGGAAGGAAGTTATTTTTTATGTAGAGTTGTAATAATCTTGCCAGATCTGCTGTCCACAAGATCAGATATTTAATGTAAGTTAGTTAGCTGGGCTCCTGAGACAGTAAATAGCAAAAAAGATGCATTGTCAGAGGGCAGTTTATTCACTTCTGAGACAGACTACAGAGGCCCTTTCCAGAGAGCAGTTAGTAAGAAATTTATACTAAGAAACTTGGTTGTTGCTAGCACAGATGTATTTTAAGTGGTCCATTGTTAATTTTGTAAAATCCTACAAAATTGAGGTAGCAGATAAGTTATAAGTTTAAAAAATGTTTATGCTCGGGGTAGATGCTTGTGTCAGCACCAGGGAACTTGAATAAATTCTAAGCATGCAAGCTCCAAAGGTGAAAGAAAATAACAAAAAGTAAGAGCAACAGTAAAATTACTTAGGAACATCTTTTAAGTAGTTTTACTGGGAATTTTTTCACACAAGTGCATGAGAAATTTATATAATTTAGAAAAACAAGATGGTTCCTAGTTTGAATGTCAAGTCAGAGCTGGCAGTCTAAGTTAGGCAGTAAACTCGACTTTTGGAGCAGTGGAGATTTTTGGCAGTGGACAGTTTACAACAGCAGCTCCAAGCCTGACTTTTTCAGGTGTGACTTTTTCAGGTGATGTGGAGTCATTGTTGCCCTCTGCTGGCATCTGCTGAAAGCTCCTGAGGCTTTCCTCATCAAGCACCATGGTGTCCGTGGTTGATTTCAGAGGGACGCTGTTAATCTGTTTCAGACAAACTCAAGCCCATCCTTTAAAGGCAAAAGTCTTTCTCTTTAAAGAGACGAGAGGGAGGAGGGTACAACTCCTACCTGTCATCGCTCATCTGCTTACAAACTGCTGAAAGCTTTAAATTCTCTGTTCAAAAGCCCCCAGACATAAAAATGTCAGCTGAATTAATTCAATATTTGAGTACTGACAACTGTTGGAGTGTTTGAATTTCGGGGGCATGAATTAAGGGCATCGAGGGTCAGGAGAGAGAGGATCATATATCAAACTGCTCAGTGAAAATACAGCTCTAACACAGAGGTTGTCATCTTCCTAAAAAGAACCTCAAACCCCAATTCACACCGATTCTGTTATCTCTCAGAAAGCTGAGCTTTCTGAGAGATAACAGAATTCAAGAGAGAAGAATATTTGTGTTTACAAGTGCCTTACTGGCCAATCTTGTGCTTCTGACATTCACAGTTCCCTCTACAGAAGTAAAAGAAAAAAGAGCAAAATAATTGTTCTACAAAATAGAGGACGGTGGCCAATCCTCTTCCCTAAATAATCATCTCACCTCAGGTGCCCTTGAATCTCTACACAATGTGTGAAAATGGAGATTTCATGTCCAGCAGTACCTTTTTGTAAATATTTTTGGTATATCAGAGAAATAGTGTGGTTTGGAATTTTTAAACTGTGAAATGGAGTTAATCTTGCTTGCCTGTTTTAGAAGATTGAGTGTGAGTGTTAATAAGTGCCTGACATTTGGTCTGTGTCAAATCTATGCATGCAGAAATATCTTTGTGAGCAGAAAGCAGTGCATTGACTTTTATAAAACAGGCTTTACTTAACTTGTGACAAACCTTTATTTGAAAAGACACCTTCAGCATTATGGTTGTGTAGAACAAAATCCATTTTGTTAACAGAAAATTTTCTGTCAATTTTTCTACTGTGTTTTGTAATGGAAACAGCCTGATCTTTGTTTTTAAAGTGTTGTATGCAGGAACAGGAGGCAGTACACTCAGATACTGGTGCATTGCCTGAAGAGTTAAAAATTCAAGTACATGTCTTCCAAATGATGGTGCTCAGAAACTCTTTGCTGTTTGTCTCTGAACGGCTCAGTATCCACATTACACTAATGTGAGTTTGGGAAAATGGATGCCAAATGACACCGGCATAATGGAGCATTAAACAAATACCTTTCAGATATGGGATGCTGCAAGGGAGATGCTAACACTGTTCTGCTTCTACTTCAGTCATAAATTGGGACTCAGATACTGCACAAACTTTTGATTAACCAGCTTCTAACACAGATCCAGCATTATAAAAGAGTGGATTTTATATTCCATTGGGATTCTGACACCCAGAGGCCTCTAATGACGACCAGATGTGAAATAGAAAAAATATTTGGGAGCAGTTAATGCCTAACCATAAAAGTGACCGTGTGTAAATCACTGTAGAATGTGGTTTGAGCAAGGGCATTAGGTGTTTTCTTTTTGGTTTTACTTCCCCCAAGGCTGTCTGTGTGTATTCATATATTGTAGTGCAAGATCAGTCAGCAAAGAGGAATATTTTGATCCAGCACTCTATCCCACTCAGGCAGGATTTTTTGTAATTTTTCTAAAGTTTAAATCTGCTCTTTGTAGAGAAAAGCAGTTCAGTTTGACCAAGAGCTGTGCTGCAAGGCCTTCATCCTCTGAGGGCACATTTCTGGGTCCTGATGCTTCTCTTGTTCCCAGGTGAGCGTCCTTACCAGTGTCCCTACTGTGACAAAGCTTTCAGCAAGAACGATGGCTTGAAGATGCACATTCGCACCCACACCAGGGTAAGTCCCGCACAAGAGGAGTTTTTATGCTTGCTTGTGGATTGTCTGGGACTCCTGTGCTGAAAAGTAATTAATTGCTGTTTGTGTAGTGATTAGGCTCTGCCAACCAAGGTATTTTATGCCTATCAAAATAAGAGGCAAAGATTCAAGTCATTAACTTGCAAATTCTAATTAGAACTCCATTACCTTCTATTTTTTCTGTGTTTAATTTCTTTTATGTTGAAATAATAGCTGTACTAACCTCTTCATTTAACCCATGGTTATTTATAGATATAAGTTAATGTTTACTGAGTAAACAGCTCTGTAAAGGCTTCACTGTGACTGAAACTTCAATATCCAGTGCTTCGATTCTTACTGTGCCTGTAAAGTCCAGTCACTGTGAGCTTTTCTAGAGGCTGTACTTTATTAACTGATGACAATTTTTATATAACTTTATTTAACTGGGAGCTGTTACAGCTCATAGAGATCAATGCAGCCTTGAGGCCAAACCAAAAAAATTTTGCATCTACTGAGAAGTAGGAAAGGTGACATTTGACTTAGTAGTCTCCGCATGGAAGTGGGCGCACAGAATTGCTTTCTAAATAAGTAAAATTAAAAACTGTTTAAATTTCTGCTGTTCTATGTTGATTTTAAGCATATTAAGTCTGAGGTGCTAGATAAAGTTGTAGCTTTTGTACCCCAAGCTATGCAAGTAATGAGTAGTTTGTGCAATACTCTTGGTAGTTCATTGGGAACAGGCTAGTCTCATATTGTTAGTTGTTTCTCCTTTTTTTCCAGCTGTTAAATCACTTTAAGTAGTGCTATAAATTCTTTTCTGTTGTTACTGTCCCCTCTTAACTGTGTTTGCACTATGAGAAATTTCATGACCCATCTAAGTTCTGCATGACTGAGGAGTAAACAAGCTCTGAAATGGTGCCAAATCCTTTTTTTTTTTTTCCTGATTTTTCATACAGTTTGAGTAAGAACAACAAACACTCCCTAGCCTCTGTAGAAGGAAAATAGAGGAAAAATAATGTTATTAGGCTTTTAGAGTGTACAGTGATTTACACCAAGTGATGTTTTCTTCTAAGCATTTTTTAGCTGATAGGAAAGGAAGGAGTTAGGAAAATAAATTTTAAGGAGCGCCTATTTCTTTTTAATATATGTAGACACTGTAATTAGACAGGCTTTAGACATAATAAAATTTGTTTTAAAATGTCTCAGGAAATGCTCTACTGTACCATGGAGGCCAAATACCATTCTTAGAGGTACAAAGAACTCAGTGCACACCAAATGTAATCTAAGTATTTCCATATACTTGAGATGTGTTGATCATCTACACCTCAAGGGTCACGTTTCAGGTTTTTTATTTTTGTGTGTGAAGGGGCTAAGAAGACTGCTGGTCATCCCCACAGCTATGCTGTAGGATTAAAATATGCAGACCAAACATGGTTTTTTAGACTTGATTAGATTTTGGTTCTTTTTATGATGATGCTGCTCTTACCCCAAAACTGGACAGTGAGGCTCATTCATATTGGATTGCCATTACATATTCATTTATCTCCATGTAAATATTTTTTTTGTTTAGAAGTAACAACAAGCAGTACTGATAACATTTACATTAATAGTAATTTCTTAATTGAGGTCTGTTGCTATAATCTTGCATGTCTCAGCTTCCCCTTTTCCCCCCAGTTCACCTTGTTTAATATCTGAGTAGAACTGGACAGCTAAAAAATCAAAGGAGGTCTTAGGACGAGGAGGGGAAAAAAAAGGGTTGAAATTATTAATAAAAACAAAGTTTATTACTGACTTCCATGGATTTTCAAGCCAGGAAAAGGAGTTATGCCAGAGTCTGTTCTGCAGAACATTATCCATGGAGTACTACAGGATAATAAGCTATTGTTGTTTTATTGTTCAGGTGAGTACATATTACTACCAGGTATTTGTAAATAGCTTGTACTAATATTAGTACAGGTACAAGGGAATAAATATGTATTTTAGCTGATGTGGAAGAACAGAGTGGTGAAGGGAATTGGAAAGGGAAGGAAAGGAAATGTGGGAGCAGCAATACTGAGAGGTAAATGGGGAAGACACCATTTGTGTCTTGGCCAGAATGTGAAGATTTATTTAATCTTAGTAGTAGATTGGTGCTTGTCAGGAATTCAGAACCAAACCAACCCCCCTTGAGCAGAGGAAAGAGCTGCTAAGCTGCCCAGGGGTGTCTGTCCTGAAGTGAGGGCTTGTGATCTGAATCCTGACTCTGAAGGAGATGTGTTCTAACTGCACCATGTAAGGACTTTTCCAGGGAAGAAAGAAACCTGTGCAGAAAGCATTTGAGACCCCTGAGCACAATGCTAATGCACCGGGACTTGTTCTGTGTTCCTAGGCTGTTTAAACAAAGATGAACTAAAGATTAGGAAATAAAAAATGCACTGTGTTTGCCAAAGGTTGGGGTCCTTCTGTCAGTTCTAAGAACTAGAAAAACCAGGAAGTCCCCCCTAAAATTTCTCTTTTCAGTCGTCCCATGTTTTGGCTTTTAAAAATGGTGTAAGGTTGTTTGCTCTTTCTTTTTTACCCTTTCCTACACATGCATTTTATTTGAAATTCATTCTTGCATGCAAAATCATTGTTGAAAGTAAATAGCGAGATGTATGAATACTGAAAGTATTTTTCTATCAGCTGAGCCTAGCAATGTGGAAATAAACACAATCATAGCACTCTTCTGCAATGATAAAATTTTTATTTATAAATATCTTGAAAAAAAGAATCTGGTCTTTTGGCCAGAAAGTTTGTGAAAAGTAGCTTTAAAGTAATACTGTGGCATTCACCAAAGACGGTAGAGATTAAATCTCAGCGTATTTTACCAGTGGGCTTAAATGCCTGACCTGATGCTGGGGATCAGGAAAGGCTGCTGGAAAAATCATTGGAGAAAGTTGATTAAGGTCTGGCAGCTGCTAAAGTGAGCACAGCCTGGGTGGCCACAGGTGTCAGCTCCAGCTCTGGGGTAAACAGAGAAGGTAAGGCCAAACTCCTGCTGGCCAGGGCAGGGCAGAAAACACCACCCACTTGATGGTAAAATGTCACCTGAGCACTGATTTGTTTCTATGAAAGTAAATGTGTTTGCTTTATGGTTTGATAGGTTTGGGGTTTTTTCCCTTAAGGAGAAATATAACAGCCTAGGAAAACATAAATGAGGAACTTAGTGAAGTTGTTGATGAAATGAGTTTACAGACCATATCAGCTTTGAGGGAGTTACATGCACATTTCCAACCCTCACGCTGCAGGAAACTTCAGCTCTTTCCTAAGGCTTTATTCAGGGCCTGACTTAACATGGCAATGTATGAGTTTAAACATGTGGAAAAATTGTTCTATGTTGTAGCAATAGAATTGCTAATGCTTGGAAATATGGCCATTGATAGGTGCCCAGAGTTGTTGTCATGTTGAATTGATGTTTTCATTACTTCTGTGAATGGTGATTTTATTACAGTTGGATTCAGTGATGGAAAACAGAAAGAGTTGAAGCTATTTGAAAATGGCTTTTCATGACTTGATTTAAATATTTTATATTTACATATAACAGATATATTTAATTTTTATAACTGCTTTAAAAATCTGAGTTCCAGTGGGTGGAAGCTGCCAGCCTGTGCTTAAATGAGGTACATTTCTGAGGTAATTTAAAGATTGGAGGCATTTCAGTGTATAATTTTTGTTTCATGCATAAGTGCCTCCTATTTTAAAACACATTAATATTTAAATAGGTTTAAACTACAATATGTGTAGGAATTAACCAACCTTGAAATAATTTCGAGTTTTATTTATGGATTTCATGGGCATAGGGATAAATCATGGTGAGTGTGGAAGTGAGGCAGTTTCCTATAGAGGACTCTTGCAGACAGTGTTTTTTGTTCCCTGACCAAGAGCAGGTCCTGAGTTAAACAGGCTCTCCAAGGCACTCATTTGGAACTTTACACTGCCCCCCCTTCTTTAACCCAAGGAGTATTAAGATAATAGTAAATGAGAAATAATGCAAGGACAGTATTGACATAATTTCACTTTTCCTGTGTTTCTCAGCTAATATTTGAACCTAAAGTTTGAGGAAGTGTTGTGTGTTTTAGAAGCACCATAGAATGCTGTTGTAAAAAAAATATGTCTTTGTGTACTAAAGATAGACTTCACATGACAGTGAGTAATGAGATAATATGATGTGTTGCCTGAATTTGGAGGGGTTTTTCCACCTTAGATTTTATCTATATTTCCCTGTTGGTGAGATAGGGGTTGAGTTCCAATCTATCTGCCTGAGGATGATGACTTTGCCAGGGCTGTGGTTTCTTTGCTTCTGGAATCTGTGTTTGCACATAGACTGTGGAAGGTTTGAATACCACTGCACTTATATTTTCACACTTTTTAATGTGATGTTGACTGATGATCATGCCTTCCTCATAGAGTGAAAATGTACTTTTTCAATATTGGTGTTGTTGTTTTCCAGGAGCAGGTGAACATCTATAGAATTTTCATCAATGCTGATTACATAAACTCTCCTTCACTAAATTTTAGGGCCAGAAATTACCTCAGAAGTTCAAAAAATTGCAAAGGAACGAGAACTTTTCAGTTTATGGGCAGGACTGTCATGGAAAATTGAAAGTTAATGATATGGTAAAGCCCAATGAATTGCATATACTAGATCTTTCTAAGAAATGCAGTTTTTTTCTGGCAGGCATTTGAGATAAGATTCACGCTTTTGTTTTAATTATAAATTTTATTGCAAAAAGGATTATTTTAAAAATACTCCTAAAACTGAATTAATTGAGACCTGTTCTAAAAAAACCATTAGCCATTTCAAATAAAAGTCACATTTTGTTTAAATCTGCCAGAATTATTTCACAGTTGTTTTAACAGGAAAATTTTTTGGCCTGCTCGAATTGTTGGAAATATTTTTTTAAAGGATTTTGCTTTTCAACATGTTCTTGTAAGTGATTTTTAATTGAGGCTTAATATTATAAGTTTCCAATCCCTACTGTTTCTGTAGAGCTGTAAATTCTCATCACCCTTTGTGTTCCAGTGTCAATGTTATGTCAGTAATTTAAGTAGACCTCTGTCTCTGGGCCAGCCACTTGCTGTAACCTGCAGAAACTTTCTAGTTCTGAGAGAGCATCTTGTTAGTTCTTGAATTTTTTTTTCACTTAGATAGAAAACTGGAGTCCATTAACTTGGGCTATCTGTGATTTTAAGTGTAAGCAGATTTCCTGCATTTTCAGGTTGGCAAAGCTGAAGGATTTCCAGATTTCTCTTTGTGAGTAATGAGCTCCTGGTAGCTGCAGATATGGCTGGTGTATTTCAATGTTATCTGGCTGGTCATGTTTGTTCATTCTAGGCCACATTTTTCCATTTGCCTGATGTTTTTTTCAAAGCAGGTTTTTATTAAACCTTCTGTTCAGGTGATAATGCAAGCATATAAATCATATTTAGTAACAGTAATATGAATATTTTCAAAATTTTCACATAAAATGCCATTTAAAAGCAGATAATGTTACTGTAGCAGTGTCTCATGAACAGACATTTTAAGATTTTTCTGTGAGCAAAGGAAGGCTTTGTTTTAGAATAATGGAAAGAAAGGGATTATTTATTTTAATTGCTTTTTGTATCCTGTAGCATCACCATTATTCCTGTCAGTTGTCACATTCACGTCACAAGTGTAAATATTTACATGTAATACAAGACCTGATCAGCTTTTCCTTTTTCTCTGAGCTTCTCTCAAGTTTCAGTTTTCAGCATGTTGAAAATATAGGCCCATCAAGTTGGTAGTTGTGTTCCTTACTCTTATTTTCATCTGAGATATGTTTATTGGGTAATAATGATAATAATAATATTATTAATAATAATATTTAAATTATGTTTGTCTTGCTGTAACTGTTGAGCTGATGAAATAGTTCTAAATTCAGATTTAGAAATCAACTTGGAGAGACTCCTACTGAAGTCATTCCCGTTTCACCTGTGTAACCAATATTGCCAGGTTTACAGAGCACAGGTGCTACCTTAGTGTGCATAATGTATTTATAGTTCTTAAGGACCATACAGGCAGCTGCAGCAGCAGCTGGCAGTTCAAATATTCTGCATTTGAGTAATTCCATCTGCTGGGCTTGCAGGACACTCTGTGCACAGTTTGTGTCAAGCTGTTGAAGGTTCACCAAATGTTCTTGAGATTTGTCATGTTTTGAGTGAGGTCTTTCCTAGTGCAAAGCACAACTTGCTTAGAATTCAAGGTGTGATTTGTGATTGAGCCGTCCACAGACACAGGAGTGTGTACTGCAGGCCCTGTTTTATTTGATGTGGTTTTGAAAATGTTTAATTTCTCTCAGTTTTAATGGTGAAACCCACCAGAGATGGGAGCTTTTGGGCCAGCATGGGTCAGTCTTACAGCAAAGCACCTTCCAGAGGATCATTGGGCTCTGCTTGGCCTTTCCTTGTTCAGAGGCAGAAAGGTTGTAAATCCTGACCTGCATATTTCTGTTCATACCTGGCATGCTTAAAACTGAGGTATTAAATCACTGCAGTATCAGCCATGTCCTGTTTCTCTCGCTCTCCCTGCTCCCTTCCTTGTTTAGACGGTCAATAAAAGAAAACACATGTAACCCTTCAGCTTGGCTGCCACCACAGCCATGGCCTGGCAGATGCTTCTTCAGCAGAGGGCAGATTTATAGTACCAGCACTTGCTAACTCCACTGAAGTCAGATTTGGATCATCTTCCCAATGAGCTCCTGTTTTGTTGATAGTTAGCAGGTTTTTCCTTTTTCTTCATGTTTTAAATTTGTCCAGCTTTTTTCTTATCTCAGTGTTGGCCCCTTTTGTCCTTTGGTGGTGGCATTAGCTTTTTCAGACCTGTTGCTATGGTTTTTATCTTTTTTTTTTTTTTTGTCTGTTCACATTTAAAGCAGTGATGATTATGCCAAGCGAATACCACTTTTTCCATGTTACAAGTGTTGCTTTCTCCAGCCATTGTGCAATGGAAATTTGACATGAGGGGGAGAAGAAGCAGAGAGAAAGGGAAAAGCACAGAATGTTTTGTTTTGAAGAAATTGATCTGTGAGGATGATGTTTTCTTCAAAATCAACAACAAAAATAAGTCTTTTTCTCTGGAGATAAACTGAGGGCCAAGTTTTGCTCTGGAAAGCACTACTGGTTTTCCTGAAACAGACACAGATCTGAATGGAGGGCAGCTTCACTCAGGAGAGAGGAGGCTGGTGTGAATCAGTCATGTCTGCTGAAGTCACTGGAATATACAGATGGAAGGGATCTAAAATTAGATCAAAGACAGCTTTGGATGTGTTTCATGCACTACAGATGTGAATTTCAATACGAATGCCAAGGGGGTGTTAGATACACCATTTTAGCCACAGAGAATAATACAAATATAAAATATAGAATGGCCAAACATAACCTGGGGGAAGATAATACAGCCCAGGTTTGTGACTCCAGCTTCCCAGAGTTTAAAATGGCTCTTTGTCCAAATTGGAATCCTGAAATCCATTTAGCACTGGAATGACTGACCTGGTCCTTATCAAGTCAGTTCTTCAGTTAGCTGAAGACCAAAATAATAAAAAGGGAGCCAGTCCACCTGGGGCAGCTTGCAGTAGTGAATGCTTTTGTATGTGTTTAAGATGTGCACATCGTATACTTTACTTTGCGCTTTCTGGGGAACAGCCTCCACACAGAAAGGCTGCCTTTGGAGAACTCACAGAAATGTGGTTTGTGTTAACCACAATGCAAAACCAATTAAAGGATTGTTGCAGAAACCTGCTTTTCACATGGCTTATTCGTACATTTCCCTTAAAAACGCAGACCCTGCTCCATGAAATTGTTAGTCAAGTCAGCAAAGCTCCTTGTGACATGAACTTCTTGGTCTAGATGACTTTTTTTTTTTCTTTTTGCAGATCAATTCAGATCTTTTTTAGGTAATTTGTTATGTTTTGCTGTCTACTGAAGAATCATGGCAGTAACACTGCCTTTTCTAGGAAACTTGGTGGGAGGAGACTGTGAAATAAAAGAACCCCATCTTTGCCCCACTGAGGTCTCTGGACCTGCCCTAAAGAGAGAGACTGGGACAGAGCCAGCACTAATTGATTGTGCACTGTGTTAGGTGTATGGTGAATGGAGACCTGATGGTTCCCAGAGACTGAGAGTAGGAATTCAATAACCAGACAGCTTATTCTCTTGGTTGCTTTAATGGCTGAGTTGTTCCATCTCATTCATCCTTGGATCCCACATCATTTCCCCAAAGAACTTGATTACTGCCTATTATTTGTTAATTCATAGATCTAGCTGCTTTTTTTGGCCTATTGATTTATAGTCATTGCTTTCAATTTAATTTAGTAAAAAGCATTTACTTTTCATAAAATACCTTTCTTCAGAACTTAAGCAGTACAGAATTAAAGACCACAGAAAAAGGTAGAACAAGAGTGAAGGAAGTCTAGTTGGTGCAAAAATAAGGGTGCCTCTAGAACATGAAAATTTTAATGAGGCCATGTTCACTGCCATAATGCTAATTTTTGCATTTAATTGATTTATTGTTGATTTCTGTACAGTTTTTCTGTAACTTTAGTGGAATTGAGGGGGAATTACACCTATAAAAATTTCTACACGAAGGAAGAACCTAAGAAAAAAATCTTTACATAAGTGGGTTTCCTTATTTATCTCTAATTATTTGTTTCAGGTTAATGAGATTGCAACTTTTCTAACATCATGTTTTACAGTAGCTGCTAACCAATAGTTCTAATAAAAATACAGATGGTTTGGTTGCCATCTGCACTTCTTTTGAGATTCTGCAATGAGTATGTGATTAACCTTCTGTCACCACTTTTCAAAGTAAGTTTTTCTGCTGCCACAAGCTTTCCTTGTACGTCCTCTTCCCCTGCTTGGAAACCTCCAGACAAACTTGAAGTTTCTGTAGATAATCTTACTTGTCTGTGTGCTTTAAGCATTTTTGGGGGATAAATGAAAGAACATTGGAATTGTATGTTTCTGTACCTTTCACGTGACAAAAAGCAGGCTCCCCAAATGGCTGAGTCTGAAAGACTGGAACGGATAATTAATTCATAAGTGGGTGCTGAAGTGGAAACTGTCAGGCCTCAGCTTTCCCAGCTTTCACTTAATCATTTGAAAGTCGTTTTCTGTTGTTTTCACTGACTGTAATACCTTGGAGAGAAAATAAAACTTGCACCATCCAGCATGGAATTCCACTCCTTTAATGGCCTGGGCTCTGTGTTGACTCACTTTCACTCGCTGTTGTCATTGCGCGCAGGAGAAGCCGTACCAGTGCTCCGAGTGTAACAAGGCTTTCAGTCAGAAGCGAGGCCTGGACGAGCACATGAGGACCCACACCGGGGAGAAGCCCTTCCAGTGTGATGTGAGTTCCTCTCCTCTTTCCCCTTTGTCTTCTCAGCCTCCGGATTTAATTGCAGGGGTATTGTGGCCTTGTACTTAGAGCTTGTGGCATGGTTACACTTCATGTGGGCTTGGATTGCCCAAGGAATTCAGGACCGTTCAGGGAATTTCATGTACCCTCTTTGCTTGCCAAGAGCCATGCACACCCATTCATTTTATGGTTTTTGATCCCATAAGGGTTATTTTCACCATTAGTAATGCAATTTGTACGTTACCATTTACAAGTTCGTGCTGCTTGGGTTCCTGTATGAATTGTATGACAGGTTAATAGTTGGAGATTAGCTGGTGTAGGAAAAGGGATTTAATTTATTACATGGAATCTCAATGCTTCTGATGTTGAATGACACAAATATGAATTCAGAATTGGCTGTTTCTGGTGAAATCTGGTCTGATATTTTCAACATCTGCCCACAGCCTCTAGTTGCTCAGTGAGGGGATCTGGGATGCTGTGCACGCTCACAGGGCTGAAATGCAGCATATCCTGTGACAGTTCATAGATCACTGTCAGGTACCCTTGGTGCAGCCTGCCCCCCTTGTATGCAACATCTCTCAGCTTTTGGGAGGTAGGTGGGAAGGCTGAATGTGCAGCAACTGTTGGGGAATAATGTCTTCCAGAATTATCAAATGCCAAAATTGTTGCTCAAGGATTTAAAGGCAGGTATCAGAATGAGTGTAGAATTAGTGTAGGTGTTTTGTTTTGTGATACTGAGTCTTCATGAGGCAGTCACAGGCAAGTGCCAGCTCTCAATTATATCCTAGATGGCTCAGTCTGAGCAGCTGTAAATTTCCTCAGAAATTTATATAATTAGATGCAAAATTAGAATAACAGCTTGGCAGGAAAGTTTCAAGGGTCTGTTAACTGTTCTGGTTTTTAATGAATGATCTGATGTAATTTCATTGAGAATAAAATATATTAATTTCATGAAAAAGTTCAACTAAGATATTTTGCTGACGTCTATAAGTTAAGAGATTTGCTGTATTCTTTTGGGATAATCTCAGCCTGGCTCTGGGTAGTACCTTGAGGATTTCTCTAACTCCAAATCATTTGACAATAACTTTTTCAGCTTTCAGATTGTTATACTGTTTAGCAGCTCTTGGCCAGCTTGCTGTGTAAATGCAGTTTTTCCCACACTGTGGATCCAAGGTTCACTGCTATTGGATTCAGAGTGTGCTTTTGCAGACTGACTTGGTATGGTGGTTATATTTTATCATTTTTCCTTTAATTAGCAATAGGAGCTGTATGAAAGCATACTTCCCTGTTTCAGCTTTTCCTTCAGTTTTCCTCATTAATCAAGTAGACATGTATTTTCCCAAATCATAGCATTTCTAGAAGCAGCTGTAATCTGTGTCTAATCCTAGTCCTTCACTTGAGAAATCTTCAGAGTGTGCCTTCAGTTACTGGTGATATTTTTTGTACTTCAGTTTTCTACCTTGTTTCACCAAAATCAGCCTTCAGAAGGAGCCTTTTGTTGAGAGCACCCTGCCAGAGGCTGCTGATCTTTTGGGGTTTGGACATAGGAGCAGTTGCCTCCACTCTTCACTCCTGCATGCTCCAGTCACCCAGGTGCCCACCATGGTCTGTTACTTAATGCACACTTGTAGATGGCTAAAATTGATGTTTTCAGTCTTTTCTCCTTATTTCACCTGGGCTCCTGTTCTGCACATGCTGGGGACACAGTAAATGTCCCCCAGAGCAGCCCATTCCTCCAGAGCTGTCTTGCACATTGCATGATTCCAGATGTTTATGCAGCAGTTACAGGAAAAGCAGTAGTGGACAATTACAGAAAAACATCCCTGTGGGAGGCATTTATTGTGGACTACCTGATTTTTCACCTACAGTTTTTTATTCTGCTCAAGGTAGCTTTAGATGCTCTCATTATTTTTTCATATAATGACTTGAGTGGTAATTTATGACAGCAGCTTCCACAAGTTCTTATCTCTGGAATACCACATACCAATTCTTTTAGTCTATATTTTTGCTTTAAATAGATATTCTTTTCCAGGGTCAGAAATAAAAATCATGTCTTCTCTTCCTGTCTCTCTCTCAGGCACATGGAACAGGCATTACAGTGCAGGACTGAGTTACATGTGAAATTAATCCTTGTACTCTGTTTGAGGGAGGTGCTGCAGTTTATTTATGTGACCATTTCTGTGTCTTATCAGTCAGCAAAAGCATTTTTAGACCCTAATGTATCAAAGCTCTCACATCCCACGGATCATAGCAGAAATTGAATATTCCCATTTTAAGATGGCAATTCTAATACATGTCACCTAGAAAAGTGAAAATAACTGAAATATGGAAATAGAAATGCAATTTTTCATAGAAAATTAGATATCTGCCCTCTTCAGACCAGCCTGTTTTTTACTGGAAGGCCAATTGAACTTCAGTTTCTCAGAGTCAATAGATTATTTTTGGGGGGCAGAAAGGTCAAGTACTGCCTGTCCTGGTTTCTTTCCAATACAATGTTTCCTTCCACTCTGCCTCTGGTTGACCTTACACTTTATTTCAAATGTCAGTCTTTCCATCCTCCCTACCTGACCAAAACTTTGATCATTTTGAAGAGACTGATTAGAGCTCAAGTGCACATGAGCAAGAGTGATTGTAAATCTGTAAAGTATCAGTTGTGCTTACAAAATTGATATACAAATCAAACTCTTTTAAAAAGTCCCCAAAACTTTTTTCTGCATAAGAGCAGCACAGGATGTGCCATACCAATAACAATCCTGTGCATTCCATGTGTTTTTTTGAAGAAGGAAGGTAGCACAACATGTTAGAGCCTTGGAGGAACAGAAGGACACATTACATTGGTCACATCAGCAGAATAAATGAATGACAGGTACTTTGAGGCTGTGTTATAAGCTGTTTATTTTAGAAATGAAGAGATGTGTGTAACATACACAGAACACCCATCTTGTCTTGTGTGTATCCCTGATTGGCCTCCTGGCTCTCAAGAAACATGGAGCATTTATGAGTGTGTGACACTTCTAACACACTGGGATTTGTGGCTGTTGTTAGATAGATGTTATGGGTTCTCCTTGTGTGCTCTGTGAAGGGGCAACAAACCTGGCTGTGGCAAAAGCGGTGCTCAGAGCTGGCCGGTGGGTGCTGCAGTTGAGGTTCTCTGTCAGTAACGAAGGGTGGCTGTTGCTTGGGTCTCAAAGAGGTTTATTCAGAGATTATTCACTGGGAGAAAGCTGGAGAGCTGCAGTTGCTACATGAAGGTCTTCAGCATTACATCATGTCATAAAGTCAAAAATGTTCTGGTGCAGCAGCACACACAGCGCGGGGAGAAATTATTTTGGGTACAAAACTTGCCTCTGGCCATTGCCATTTTATGGTCATTTACTGGTTTAGCCATAATTGGCATAAAATCCAAATGCTGGAGGTCAAGATGATCTAACTTGGATAGTCAGCTCTTGTTGTGGTTTCAAAAGGAATCAGGCCTCATTCAGCATTTGCAGTAGTTGGGCGCCAGTATAAATTTAAAGCTTTGTTTTTCTCCAGAGGAATTGTCCTTGAGGTTTTTTCTGCATGAAAGAGATATTGTCTGGAATGAACATGGAATTTTAAGAGTGCAAGCCTATGGATGTTCATTCTTGCTTAATTGTTTGACTTTGGTCTATTTCATTTGTCAAATCAGCAGCTGCTTCTTTTTCTTTTTTTCTTCATTTCCCTGTCAAATTCATGCTAGAATATATCCTTGCACAGTAGGTGAATGTGACAGTATAACTGCACAGTTTAAGTCAAGTTGATGTCATGCTTTAACTTGTAATTCTAACTTTTCTTTGCTGAACTTGTTCTTTTAACCTTTTGTTTTTCATTTTAACTTCAGTACAGGGGTTTTTATAAAGGAATGGCTTTAGTATGGGCAGAGTCCCTCATGCCTCTGTCCATCTCTTCCAATGGCATAATGAAGTGGACTGCTGGGAATACAATGGAGGAGAGAGAGCAGCACACCAGATAATAATGCAAAGGAATTGCACCTTCATTTATCAGATGTCTGCCATTTTCTGAGTCAGGCAGAGAAAGGATGAAACAACAATGTTTCCTTTACATTAGTAGTTAATCTTGCCGTTTTCAGAACCTGTTCATTCTCACTCCTCCCTCCTTGCAACTGAGCAATTGGAACTGATTCTTTTGGAAGCTGCAGGTGTCATTCTGGAGGTCAGGAAGGAAATACTTCATTTGAACTGATGTTTGCTCGTGATGCTTTGTCACAATTTTTGCTGCATCCCAGATAGGACAATAGCATTAAAAAAAACCTGAACAAAGCACCACAATGTTACCAGGACACCTCCATGTGTTGGTGTTTTGAAGATTCTTTTTAGACAGACAGCATCCCTGTGCCTATGGTACCACTCCTAATATACAGCATAAAAAGATTCCAGGCAGAGTAAAAATCTTTCAGGTGCTCTGAAGGAATTTTTCTTCTAAAGACTAGCTCATTTATTAAGTACTGCAGGTATGTGTGGCTGTAGTCTCAGTGATGTAACCTTAGGAGTGTTATACATGCTTGAGATTTTAATACTTTGTCTGTCTTTGTCTTGTGTTCACTGCCTCAGGTTTGTGATCTGTCCTTCAGCCTGAAGAAGATGCTGATCCGGCACAAGCTGACTCACAACCCCAACCGCCCCATGGCAGAGTGCCAGCTCTGCCACAAGAAGTTTACAAGGAACGACTACCTCAAAGTACACATGGAAAATGTCCATGGAGAAACTGAGAGCTAAATACAGCCTCAGTGAGAAGGGTGGATGCAAAGTGCTGCATTTGTACGTGCACAAGTTTGAGACTTGCCACCTGGCCAGTAAGCACAGTCAGGAGAAACAACTGTATTGCCTTCACATGTTATTTTTCCCAATTTTGTTGTAAATATGTTAGTAAGAAAAAAACCCTGAAAGACATTCTGATGTAAAACAGCTTGAAAATTAAAAAAAACGAAGATACAGGAACTTTGGAAAAATTTTATCCTCATTTAAACAAAGAAGCTTTAAAAAAACTTTTCTTTGTTAATGACATCCTTAGAAACTTAGATATTAGTAGCAGCGCCTGGAAATCCTGGACACTTGCAACTAAACTCTTGGCTGCCTGCAACTGTATTTCTGTATCTAACCTACAACGCTCCATTAAAATTATTTAATTTGAAACCACACAGAATTTGTCATTCTAATTGACTGCTGATTGTATCCAGGCTTGTTTTATTCATATCATAATTCGGCATTTTGTTGTAACACAACTTTGTCTCATTTTATTTGCAGCTTTCTCATTACTGTATGAAACTCATTAACTTGAATTGATTCTTGAGATGCCAAAATGTGTGGGTAGAGAACTGTGGAAATGTGTCAGCATTCAGTATTCCTGCATGAGATTGAGGAGGATTTATTTCATCTGGTTACACGAAACAAGACTGAAGTGAAAATGTTGAGCAGTTTAGTTTTAAGTGCTGTATTCATACTCATCACTGTGGCTGGCAAGGCAAGTGAAAAGACATCTGAACAGGGTGGCTTGAGCAGCTAGAATTGTTGAGTTTACATATGTTTGATTTCCTGGTGAATAGCTGGTTCCCACAGTGTTTCTTCCTGCTGAATCAGATGCCCTGGATTTCTTCATATCACTTAAATACCTTTTTCTTTTTTCCCTGTAGTACTGTTCATGAGCACTGGGACAAATACTGCTTTAAAACCAAGTAACAATCAAATTCTTCATGTTATCAGAGTGAGTTGTTTGCTGCAGAAGACTTTTCAAAAGAATTCCCACAGACCCTCTTGTACAGCCAGATTACCAATAAATTCTTATCTACAAGGACAGTAAAACTGTAACTTCAGAGGGTGATTGCATGTGGAATTCCTGAGTTATCAGCAGTTAATATTAAGGCGCTGGCATTAGCAAACTGTTCAGATTCATTTTGGACCTGTCGGTGTTTTGCAAAATGAACAGGGACATGTGTACAGAGTTCCTGCAGATTTTGGACAAGTGTGATTATGAATAATTCTCTTGTTTGTGGCAACTTCTTATGTGTAAAAGTATCCTAAGCCTTCATGCGCTATTTGCTTCCTGAGAGGTAAGAGAAACTTGGAGACTTTGCCAGTTCCATTCCACAAATCATTTGTTCACATACATTAAATATGTTCTAAGTGTCCAAGACAAATGTAGTTGAAATAAGCATTACAAAACTGAGTAAAGAATATTTCCTCATTTGTAGAGATTTTGTTACAATTTATCAAAACTGTTTATTTCTAGGTCCAGAAAACTTTAATTTACTGGTAGTTGATATAAAAAAGAATATAATTTTAAGGGTTAGAGAGCAAAAGCAACCAGTATCATATACTGAGTTGTGTGATAGGTTTTTAGCTATATGTTCTTGAATGTCTCCAAGGAGAATGAGATTGGTCACTTTTTTGACATGTCTGAAGTCGGTTACTTTGTTGTTGTTGTTGTTTGCCTTTTTGACACCAGTGAAAAGAATTGAGTCATAGGAAAACAAAGATTCCAATTGTTTGTTTTCCAGCCTTTTATATTTTTCCTTCTATTTGGTCAGTGCAAACTCATGCAAAAAGAACAAAAGGAAATTAAAACACTAAAAAAAACCACCAAACCAAAAAAACAGAAGTGAAGGTTTTCTAAGGAATTCTTGAGGAACAAGTCTGTTAAAATACAAAGAAGAAAATTCTTTTGAGGAATAAAAGAGGATAATTTAACATATTTACATGTTTTGCATAAGATTTTTGCCAGAGCTGTACTGCAAAGTTGCTTTGTGTTTAGGGTTAATATCTATCTTTGACAAGAACATCTAGTTGTGAAAGTCAGTAAGTAGAGAGGAGAATATCCTGTTTTTTAAATTGTTTCTAGGTGAGCTACAATACATAAGGATTAATCTTGCTATATGTAATCAGCAATGCCAGTTAAGCAGCTGAAGCTTTGATCTTGTTAATGGTGTCAACAGAACAAGGGATTGACAGGATCCATGAGGGAATTCAGACCTTGCTGGCAAACACAAGAAGCAGGTGCAGAAGGTTGAAGCCCAGCTCCAGGTGAGGATCTTTTCTATCTTGTCCTCCAGGAACTTTCCCTTTGGGCTGAAATGACTGCAGCCCTGAGCTGCTGCAGAGCCAGCACCTGGCTTGGCAGCTCCAGGTCTTGCCACAGCAGGAGCTGCCCTCTTCTTTCCATGGGGGTCTGAATTTCTCCCAGTCAGAGGTAATGTGTTTCCCATTACTGGATTCATGAACTGTGTAATTGATTTTATATGCAAGGCAGACTTACCAGTATGCTACATCTTTTTATTTGATCTGTAGTTTTCTTAAAGAAAAAAAAAAAGGAACAAATCAAAACAAAGAGAAAGGGGGAAAAAGCAAACCAGCAAACCGTTCTTCTTTGAGTAAAAATTTCCATTGGCAGTGTCCCACTTGGTATTACCTGGAAAAAATAATGACTGTTTCCTGCACTTGATTTTGAGAAGTGATAAAGTGAAACCTGTTGCTGTAAAGGTAATTGTAAATTTTTAGTGTTGTGTTTGTATGTTTGTTCGTTAATCATAATTTGTTAAAATGCTGACTTTTCCTTAGTGAGTGGTGCCTTGCAGAATAATATGAGAATCTAGAGATATTCCTGTGTGTAGTCACTGCAATTTTAGAAGGTTGTAGATTTTTTTTCCCCATGTTCTGTAATTTTGTGCAGATACTGTTCCATTTGTTCTCCTAATTTTTCAATTACCTTTGGCTCCTCTTGGAGAGAGCTCCATTTCTGATGTTGGGAACAGCAGCACTCTCACTAGTTCCTTTTGCTTTTCGTTCTGATCAGCTGTAGGGCCTAAAGGTGATATAAATCATTGAAATTATAAATATCTTTTAATTTTCTAATGTTAGATTTCTGGTCTGTCTGTATGACTCTGAAGGATTTCATGGATTCTTTAATTTAAACTATCAAGTCCTAAGCAGAAATCAGATAAAAGAGGGGATAGTGTAAGTTAATCTCTGCTGGGCATTTTGTGTTGCTTTAGGTTGCAGCCTTTAGTGCTCTACATTTGTGTCAATAAGAACCAATGCTGTTATTCTTCCAAGACACCTGACTCTGTGTTTGTTTGAATTTTCCGTTTGAAGGGTAGCATAACAGTCCCTCTAAAGCACCACTTTGAGCAGAGGAGCTCAGTGTGCTGCTGTCAGGGTGTGGTCAGGGTACAGTAAAATGTTTTCAGTTCAGTTACAAGCTTACTGCACTGAAGTGTTGGGATTTTCTTCACGGTGAGATTTGAGATCTGCTTGTTTGGGTTTTTTAGGCAAATGTGAGCTCAGAAGTTGTCTTCTTCATCGTGAATTCTGGCAGCTGTATGTTCTATGGTACATCAAGAAGATGGGAGAAATTTAAGTAATTTAAGTCACAGCTGAAGAGTTGTTATAGATGAAGTTTTCTTGACCTGGAAAATTATTAACTAAACATTTCAACCTGGGATAGCCAGTCTTTTATTTAATAGTTATTGCCTATTTAGTTCCTCTTATCTCCTGTCCCCTTCTCTTTGTAAGCTGTTCCTGACCCTGTGCAATGCTGTGGGCAGGGGCAGACAATGACCTGGCAGACCTCAGTGCTTGCCAAGTGTTTGCTGCTCACTTGACTTTCCCTGAGCCCTGTTTGTTATGCTCAAGTAGCAGCAGTGTCAGGGAGTTTGTTCACATCAGCTGCCTCTCACCTTACAGCAGCAGAGGGATCAGAGCTGGCCATGATATCTAAGCTGTCATCACCCTCCAGAGAGGAGGGAAATGAGGAGGAAACACCTGCCTGTGTCACAAGTGCAGGAGAGACTTGATGGTCCATTTGTCTCCATGGACTCCAGCTGAGGTAGCAGGAAAATATTCCTGGATCTCCATCACGGCACTGTGCCTGGGCCTGGTACACCACAAAAATCTAGGTAGTGAGATGGAGAAAGAAAAACAAAACCCCTGGTGTTACTGCGTAAAACCACAAGGTCTTTCCAACAACTATCCCAAGAAAACTTGGATTTAAGAATTATTGTTCAATTTAAGAAAGAGAAAAATAGTAAGAGTTGCCACCTAGGTTTTTGAAATGGTGTGATCCCACATGGCTTTCACCAAAAGTGTTATATAGGTCAGATATATAAAAGGCTAGAATGGGAAGGTGAGATCACAGTTTCATGGGGCTCTGGAAGTCTGATTGTGTGTGCTCCTGGAAATCAGTAGAGTTAACTAAATTTTGGCATTTGATTCCATTGTCTAGGTTTTCCCTAGCAGGATGTTCTGATAAGCAGGAACTTGGTTCTGTATAAATACAGCGGAAAATGTCCCAGTTTAAATTGGATACTTTGCTCAAAAAAATTTAGAGCAACAATGAGACAAAACTGCAACTTTTTATTATTGTTATGTTTGTTATATATAAATTTCCCATAAGGCATCTTAATTTATCTATATATAAATTTCCCATCTGCATCACAGACAGATATGATCAGCTGTACTTCAAAAATCATTGGTCATGTGTTCAAAGCCTTTATCTTTCAAATCTCAGAAGCAATGGAAGTGTCTGAGCATGTTTGTACAGCAGCAACATCAGGCAGATGAAGCACATAATGAACTGGGAATAACTGATTTTCAATTTTCTAATTTGTTTTGTTGCATGGTGAAGCAGCAGGTTCTTGGCTGAACAATAATTGAAGAGAGGTTGTTTTCATTTCTGTTTTTCTCTGAGAAGGACATTCAGCAAAAAGGCACCAATAATAAAAGTTGGTTTGGGTTTGTGGATTCAGGGGGTTTTTTGGTTATCCTTCTATAGGGAAATACTATAAGCCCTTAAATCCACAAGTTCATTTCCAGTTACCAGCTGTTCGAACAAAACTGGGAGGAATTGCTACAACAGGTAAGGCTGCTGCTGGAGGAGAAACCTCCACTGCAGCATTATCCAGGTTTGGTTCTAATTGTTGTGATCATTTGCTACTAATGTGATCATTCTCTGTGTCATGCCTCAGAGAAATATTCTTTAACAAACTTGATCTGCCAAATACAAGGTAGACCATAAATCCATTTAGCAGGACAAGAAGCTCCAAAGTCGTTTCATAAAATGACATCTTGTTCTAAATGTTTTAAAGCATTCAAGTCCTTTTGTCTGGCATGTTCTGACTTCGTAACATAGGTCAGTTATACTGTGATAAAACTTGGAGGGTTTGGTCCCTACATTACTTTCTGCCTCTGTGTGCAATTTGTTCAGTTTCATAGTAGGTAAAGGGAGGATTAGATGTGCTGAGATGAAATAATAAAAGCTCTTTTGGGCATGGAAGAAAAAAATTGTGATTACAGATCTCAATTTGTTTTCTTCCTTTAGCACTTATAACAAAATTATTAAAAACTTAGAATAATAAAGCTGTGGATGAAAATAGCTATTTAATCAGATTCTACCTAGAAAAGGCAGAAGGAGAATGAATTATTAAATTAAGAGTACACTAATCTTTAGAAGATGCACATTTTTTTCTGTGTTTATGGGAATTTGCTGTTTCAACCAGGGCAGATTGCTGTCTTCCCTTCTAGTATTGAGCATAGAGTTTAGCTTGTAACTCAATCTTGCCAGGTGACACCGACAGCTTATGCAGAGGACATTTTCTGCTGTTTGGCTTTTGCAGAGAAGAAGGTTGTTGTATTACTGGCTTATTCTGGGCAGAGGGTGCCAAGGCCTGAACTTTCCTATCCTTCCTTGTGATGTGAACAGCCTTGAGCCATGTAATGACACCTTCTTAAAATCTCCTAAATCTCTTGCTATATTTTTATTTGCTAAACTCACACTGTTTGTCTGACTGAAAATCCTGCAGTTTTGAGTAACCTGACCCAAAATGAGTGCAGTGGAAAGTTTTCTCTGCAGTAAGGGCAGTTGTTGATAAGCCAAGCAGATGAGGTTATCCCTTTCTAAACATTTCCTCAGCTAGGTCCTGAATACTTGTGTGGGATGACTGGGTTGGGCTTGGCTCTCCCATATAGAAAAAGAGTCTGAGATCAGTTCTGTTGGAGCTACAAATGAGACCTGGTGTACTAAACTAAACCTTCTGTAAATTCTTCTGCCCACACATTTACAGTGCAGCAAAGCTTGAAGCAGTGATTCTTCTCCTTGCGTTGGTACTTAACATTAGCCTAGCAATTATAGGGTTGAATACATGACTCAGCCAATCACTGTAGGGGTGGCAAAGGGGTTAAAATTTAGCTGTTCTCAGTCAGAGAGACAAATTGCTGATTGGTGTGCAAGTTTAATGATTTCTTTTTAAGCTTAAGCAGTTAATAGCCTATTAGAAGTAAAAAAAAAAAAAAAAAAAAAAAAAAAAAAAAAAAAAAAAAGCTTTTCCCTGGTATAAATTAGTGCATTTCCTTTGTACCAGAGTGGTACCTTCCTGCTGTATATTTCAGTGACACTAGGAATTATTTATCACTTCAGCTGCAATTGTCTAATTCATCTTTTTTTGAATTGACAAGTTATATAAAGAATCATCCTACTTAAGTTTCAGGCTAACAGCTACCAGCCATGTGGTTGCTCAGTGTGGATGGTGGACCAAGTTATATTTTCTGAGTTGTGTTAAATGTTACAAGGCAAGATTTTTCCAGAAACAGAAAATTAGTAGTCAGTTTTGGAGCCCTTAGTTGTGATTGTAAATTGCTACTCTTGAGCATAGTACTGATCAAGTGTCAAGTTTTCAGTCAGGTGAATAAATTTATTAAACCTAAGAAAGTCCAACCACATGTGTGTTCTCTAGCAGACTTATTTCATAATTGCTGGTAACTTCCCTTGTGAATATAAAAACCCAGTCAGTAGCTAATCCTGTAATTACAAATTTCCTATGATTAGCTGTGCTGTTTCCTAAATTAGAGTCTGGCAAGGTCTGCTCAGGATATGGGCTACTGTCATGTTGTCCATGTTAGCCACAGTTCACCCCTCTGTCAGTAGAGGATAAACACATACATGTTTTGCTTCAAAAGGTATTTTCAGAAATATAAAATCAACTTCTGAATGTGCTTACTCTGAAAGAATCTGGAGCTGCATATTTGCTGTGCACTCAAAGTGGCTGTGGCATTTGCATTTGCTTTTTCTGAAAGCAGATTCTGGCTGAATAAACTGCTTTCACCATCTCTTTTTCTGCTTGGTGTTCTTCATGCCATGTTTTGAGAAGCCCCAGACATGAAGAACAATATTTTCTAGAAACCAAGCAAAATAGGTCACAGATGAATCCTTGGGTCTGTGTTTCATTTCAGACTTACCTTAGGTGAATCCACAGCTGCTGTAGATTTTGGCAATACATCCTCTGAGAAAATGAAGAATGTTTTCTTGTTCTCATCTTGTACTTGCTTAACTTTGCTTTGGGCAGTTGATTTACGCTCATGTAGGAAGAAGAAATTATTACAGTAAATACATGTGCCAGAGTGTGGTTATGGAGTTCACTGTTTACAGTAGGCACAAGCAGTATATTAAACAATATATTTGTGTACTGTACATGTGTGTAGCATGTATGCACATACCCAGATCAAACCATGGACACTGAAGGGAAGAGTTGCTGTGGATGTGAATTAATTTTTAATAATGACTGAACAAGGCAAATTATGTGGCCATTATAATTAACTGTGGAGCCAAAGCTGGCTTCAGAACAAATGAAGAATTGCCTGAACCTGGATTAATAGGATTCATATTTTCAGCATATGGCAAGGTTATGTTTTTGAGTAAAGGCAATCAGTAGTCTAAATGCATTATTAATAAAATTGCCCCTATCATATGGTCAAATTCTTCTTAAACCACAGAACCAAGACAAGCTCAACCACACATATTTCAGAACACCGGGCAGGATTTTGAGGCTTCTTTTGATCTACCGTCTTTGTGTGTCTTCAGTTTACCTCTGTGTCTGCCCTCTTGTGGATTTTAAATGCATTAAATACTGTAGATATAAATTACCCAGGTTTTAAGACAGCAGGTCTTTGAGATGATCTGGTGACTAATTTGCATTATCTAGAATAGAAAGGGATGTATGTATTCTAGGATTCTTCTGCATTTCTTCTGAATGCATTATTTGACTAAAAGAATTGTTCTGCCTACTCTGGTTTGGGAAGTTCTTTTGTTCTGTTTTTGAACCATATTTGTCAACCATTTGTTGTCATTTCTCACCCCATACTGTCACACAAATGCTCTTCAAATCTGTCTTAGGGAATTGTGAATGGAAAGATAATGACAAGGCATATCAAATACCACTGATACTGTCGCAGCTTTAGGAACTTCCTCTAGTGTCATAAGGTAGACAGGCAAGAGCCTTCTACAATGTAACACTTTTCCAATGCCCCCTCTAATTTCTATCTAAAATATTGCTGTGTTTGCAGTAGTAGTAAATTGCTTTAAAGTTGGAGGCCAAGGATCACTCCTGTTCTGAATGCATCCGAGAGGATTAGTGTAGGTGAGCCTGCAAGGTAGAATATAATAAATAATACAAAGTGTTGTTAATGTTTTTAAGCTAATGCAGCTTTGAATTTTTCTACAGAAAAAGGAGGTGGTGTTTGATGTTCATGGTGTGCAGCAGAGAAACTTAGCTAATGTAAAATGAATGACCTATCAGGCCTATCATTATATATATATTATATAATGTAAAATGAATGACCTATCATTATGTCAACACAAAATAAAAATAGAGAGCCTCTTAGATTATATCTTATGAAGGATAACAGCCAAAGCACAAGAAAGGAGAAATGTACACTATGGGGCCCAAGTCAGGAATTGAAAAATAAGTGTGAAAAGTGAGCTCTTGAACAGAAATTGTAAATAGTTGCTGGTTTCTCACTGTCCAAGGTACTGATGGCACCTGAGAGACAGCGACAAGATTTGCACCACGAAGGTGGGGACCTGCCTTCTGGGACCAGTAAATCCCAGATCAGGGGCAGATCTCACAGGCAGATTTTGTTGTGCTGCACAATGCATGGCATGAGGAGCTGTCAGAGCCTGTCCTACTGATAGTGCTGATATTCTGATAGGCACCATGGAATCATGGTTAGAGCCATGACAGAAGCTTGGCCAGATGTATTTTGGCATGAATGTTAACCTATATTAACATTATTAATCTGTGCTTACATTAAATACTTTGTGTGATGTTCCAGAAATTTTTTTTCCATTTAATTTTGAGAAAGTAGTAAAAATATTCAAAGTGTGTGAAAATTTATTTCTGGATGATTACTGAGCTTTAATGTGCCATATACTACCTCACCTAGACCTGGCTTGTAATCTCTGATTTTGTTTTCTCTGTGTTTACTTTGGTGTTGCAGAATTGCAGTAGAGGCTTTAGAGGTCACTTTGGTTAAGGTGCTGCTGTTACAAATGGTACAACAACAGATAGAAACTGAGAGAGATAAAGGCATTGAAGTAAATTTATGCAATTTCTTTGACAGAGATCACACAGACCACAGCTCCTGGATACCAGGAAGATGCTGTTGTCATGCTGTGACACGTATTGCAATAAAATTTCAAAGCACATCCATCTCTACACATGAAACTGCTCACATAAATGATAAATGGTATTTTGATAATTAATTCATTGTTATAGTTACAACCATAAGTGTGTATGTTACCCAATACTGTCTTGCTATTCTATGCTCTAGTATGTGTGTGGAATTATTTATTCCCTACCTAGGACATACATATGTGTATGCGTTTGCTAAGACTCCAAGGAAACATTTAAATGTGTGTTAGACTTCTGTGAAAGTCCATAGAATGCACATGATTTTTAGAAAATAAGGCAGAGGCATTGAAATGCCTTGATAAATAGCAAAGTAAGGATGTGAGAAGTTTAAGGCTGTTTTGGATGTCCTTGCTAAGTAACAACTTACTTTGTAAATATCTTGGGGGTTTTTGTAAAGCACTGTTTATTCTGAATTAGTGATAAAAAACTTCTCCACATATTTTAATACTGACAACAAATTCCCTTCTTCTGCCAACATGACATTCTCATTTTGCTGAAGAAACGTAGCCTGTTGCTGTTTTTTGCATCTCAGCTTTCAGTTCTACTAAATCTTTCAGTCACTTCTCTTTACATCTCTGTTTTCAGCACATTTAGGTAATCTGTAGGGTTTTAAGTTGTTTTAGCTTGGGTCCATTGTGAGCCATTAATACAGCCTTGACAAGGTCCGTGGTGTGGAACGTTCTGGTCTCAAGCAGCAGCAAGAACAGATGGGGGAGCAGAGCCGTGTCTGACGTAAGGCACGCAAAAATGTGCAGCTCGCCAATTAATCACTGCACACTGCTGACAAATAAGTGACAGTAATTGATGCAGCCCTTTGAGAGACAATCTGGAACTACTGCAGCCTGGGAAAGCTCATTCATTTCTGTTCCTTTCCTGGCTTAGTGGTGAATAACTGCCCTTCCTTAATTGCTGCCCAGTGTTGCTTTATAGGGTGACAGTGTCAGTGACAAGCCAGGAAGTCAGAGTCTCGCTGGAGCATTATCTGGCTAAGTCTTGTCTGCATTCTGCTTCTGCAACTATTGATGTTTTCTTTTCACTCTGCCAAAGGGCTTATGCACATACACCTAAAGTGCATTTGAGTACTTAGAGGTGTTCTGTTAGGTTTTCTGCTTGCCAGTCTCACTGTCAAAATGTTTTCATTATTTATGTTACACTCCTAGGCTGGAGTGTCAAGGTTTCTAAGATGCCCAGTAGATTCCAGTAATAAAATCTGTACACTCTGACTAGGTCTGATTTGCACTCTGTGCTTTGTTTTAGGTGAATTTATCTGACTTAGAGGAAAGCCAGAAGGGCTTATGGCTGTAAGAAAATGTGTAACTGTTTTAACAGTCAGTGTGCCAGACCAAGGCAACATATATTCAAACCACTGTCTGCTGCTAAGGTCCTGCTCACAGAGTATTCCTTTTCCTGACATCAGGGCGGGAAGTCCAGGCTCTGTCCACAATACCAGAACAAAGAGAGATTTTTGCTGAATTTTCTTTCCAGTAGGCAGTGGCTGCTTCCATCACACTGAGCAAACTTTTCTTCCAGAACAATTGCCTGCTTCGGTTATTATTGGAGTGAGGCCAAAATATTTCACTTTGGTGCAATAATATTGTTACAGCAAAAAGAGCTGCTGAGCAGAACCTGCTAGGACTGTCACATTTGTGGGTAGGGCCACCTCCCACACGGTTGTGATTTAGATCTGCTGCCATTTCCTTGTAACTATCGGGCTGGCTCAGATAGTTTCACATCCCTGTTACTCCTGAAGGAGTCCTCTGACTGTGTCCTTGTCTTGCTTTCTCACCTCTCCACTGCTGCAGAAGAACAGGTGTCCCCATCTGAGAAAAGGAGGAGATAGATTGCCCCCGCTTTCTGGACTGGGGAACTAAAGCACAAAGCAATTAACTGCCCTGTTCGCCAATAATCCAAGCATTTGCCTCTTGCACTGAGTGAAACAGGAGCTGCAGAAACTTGGGGTCTCTGTGAGCCAAGCTGTTTACATCTGATTTGCCCAAACCTCTGTAGAGATTCAGTGTCAGAACAGAATAGATAACTAAGTGTAGGAGTGAGGAGGGGAACAGAGAGGACCTGCTAATGGATCATGTGTTTCCTTTCACTAGAATCCTTGCCAGTGGCTCTGGCAATTTAGATCTTCCTAGCCAAGAACTGCACTCCTCTCTGGCCACAAATGACAGATTTTTTTCATACTTTCTTTTAGCCATATTTGTTTTCTGAACACAAATTTGCCTCTTTTGAGGAGGCTGAATTATTTCCTTGCAGCGTTCTTGTTGCAGTTGTGTTGTTGGAATAACTGGTGAGAATGTGCTAGCAGCAGACTGCAAGAATGTTATTGTTCCCTAGCAGAAATGGTTAAAATGTGGGGCCTTGCAGGGTAGGATGTGTGAACTGAGGAGAGAATATCTCAGAGTCTAGGTGCATGGCAAATGAGATGCAGAATGAGCTGTCATTCTGCATGTCTTATATGAGCTACTTTCATCTAAGTTGAGGTGTTTTTTCATGTGAAATAGAGGAAAATTGAATTTTAGCCATTGCAAAAGTCCTGGCAAATGTCAGAAGTGTTTTCTTGGAATATTTATCATTTTGTTCTCACTTCCACGGAATCTTTTATTTTAGTAGAATTCTTGGAGTACGTTAGTAATGATACGAAATCTGTTTTCCCTCTTAGCTTTTTTTTTCCTCTTTGCCTTTTCCCTGCAGGTTATTGTTGCTGTTCCATGTCACCTTCTCAACCCTTCCTTTCCTGTTCATCTTTCTCTGTGTTTAGATCTTTCTCCAAGAAATCTGGAAAGATGCATCCGTCTACTTGCAGAACAACAAATGCGCAAAATGAGTGGTGTATTCCCTGCTGATTTCACAACTTGAACCAGTATTTTTCCCAGTGTTTCTGCAGTCTTTCTCCATAGGCACCTGCCAGATCTTGGTCCCTGCTCAAACTCTCACTGCAGTGGCTGTGCGCTGCTGTGGACTTCTAGGATAAAACGGGGGGACCTAATAAAATGCATGTGCAAGCAGTAGAAGCAGGAATGGGGGTTTTTTCTAACATAAGTAATTATGCAGAGTGCAAGATCCCTAGGAAAGCTGGTATGTTTGATATAAGCTGCAGTGTTTTTAACTTTGATGCAATGTAGCTGTTACTATCACCTGCAATGATATATACCTACTTTAGTGAGCTGCTCAATTAGGATTGATAGTTTTAGTCACTTTTTCCTAACCTTTTCAGAGCTGCCTGAATAGAGGGCAGCCAGCATTGTTAGGTTCATTCAGAAGAGCACTTGAGACTGGCTGCTTGTGGTTGTGCCCAAGCAGGTACTGGGAAGATAAATACCAGGATATTTGGTTCCTTACTACACTTGTGGTTATCCAATATTTCAGTATTTCCAAAAGAAGGAGCCAAATTACACCCATAAGTGTTGGTGGGAGAAGGAGCATTGTGTTGAATGAGGAGGTGCCATGTCCCTCTGGAATTGCTTCCCTGCTGCCCACTTTACCCAGCCAAGAGGAGCCCCCTGTGTGGCAATCGCTGTGGAAAATTTTTTGAAGGTTAGTAAGGTTTTGGTTTCTTCCTAGCTGTTTACTTAAGAAAGAGAAAAACAAAAGCATCTTAATTGCTTATTACTGATACTTTATTGATTCTGTCTTGTGCTGGACTTTCCCTAAAGCATCTCCAGTTTGCATTAATGGTGCTTGTCTGAGTGTTGGAGTCTGCATGTAATGGGGGCATTGGGTAAATTTTTGTGCATGTTTTTCTATTTGGTAAAGTTAATACATAAGCTGTAATAATAAAAAAAAAAGATCTGAAACCCCTGTTTTCAGCTTGGAATGGTGTTTGGGTGTTACATGTGTTGTCAGCATTTTCTGCTGAGATTACAGTTTTATTTGATGTGTGCATTGTGGTGGTCTGCTTGTTCTTTCTCGCAGCCTGGGATGTTAAGTCTCTTTCTATTGTAACTAGTTAGTTATTCCTAAGCAGTGAGCTTACAGCTTAGATAAATAGTTGAGAAAAATGAAGGCAAATACTATTTCTAGTTTGTGATTGATAGATGATGAATGAAATAATGAATTGGCCTGGCCATGCTCTGAAGTCTGTGGCAAAGTTAGAATTTGAAACCCTTCTGAGTCAGCTGTTAGATCAGACTCTTTGACTGGGAAGAGTTTCAGCTGCACAAAATGGGTTTTTTTATATGGAGTAGTTTGAATGTCACCTAACAAACCAAGTTCTCTTCTTGTTTTGACATGAACAACTGAGATTTCCTCTTTTGCTGGCAGACTTCATTAACTGTGTGGCTTTTTTAATCACCAGGCACTCACCCAAAATAGCCTGTACATTGTTGGAGTGTCCTTAGTGGTAGGAAGCATGACCTGCTCTCTGATACTGGGCCATCCAAAAGAATGTAGTAAATTTTAATGCGATTGTAACTTGGCCAGCATTTACATAAAAGACAACAATGTTCCTCTTGTTATGGAGATCATTAATGAAACATCAGCACTGGTCTGCAAATGTGCTACCATGTTGTGATCCAGCTGAAAAAACAGCCTTGTGTAACTTGAGTATGTTGCATAACACAGGAAGAGGAAAAACAAACTAAATTTCCAATGGTTGTTTACATTTTAACTAGATCCCAGTGAAAAGTCTACAGTGAGTAGCTTTTTGAGTAATTTGACTTCTGTGTCCTCTGAAGGAATATCTGGGAGGCTGAATGTGTTCTGTTCAGGGCTGATATTTGTGGTTGCCTTTCTCAGTGTGTTAATCTGATGTTAGAAATCCAAACACTGATTTCCACATAAGTCATGTGGCCCCATTTGTATTTCTGAGTGGAGAACGGAGGCGTGCTCTGCTCTGGGGCTTGTGGGTCATTCAAAATCCATCTTCCTTGAGCAGTCAGGCATGTAAGTTGGAAATTTGCTTACCAATTGGTATCTGGAAAGATGAAAGCAGTAAGTCACATCTTGTGATAGCCAAACTCATTGCAGTAAACAAATGGGAACATAGTCATTTACAGAACTTGCTTGATATTTTTTATCTAACTATAGTTTCAATGCCAGTACATTCAAGACAAACTCCTTTCCCTTCAATGGTGCTCTTCAGTTTTATCTCACTGTAGCAAGGCAAAAGTTGCAAAACTCAGCAAGATTTCAGGAGCACACAATGAGTCAGGAAACTCTGCAGCTATTTTTTGTAAATTCTGCCATTTTCAAGTGTTTAATTCCCCTGAGGATTGTGAATGATTTGATCAAAATCTGAAATGTTTGTTAACTGTTTTAAAAGTTCTCTGCTCTTTTTAAACTGAGATTTCTTGAGGAAGTTTATCTTGTGAGAAAGTTTTTGAAGGAAATTGCATCCAGGTAAAAATTGAATGTAGAAAACTGAACTGCAAAATGAAACTCTCAGCTCCTGCTATAGATGGTGTGCAAACTAACATATGCATGGATTTCAAGAGACCAATGTTGACTTTTTATTAGCAGGAGATTTTTTTCTGTGACCCCAGCAGAAGGGACACAGACATTGCTGACCCAAAAAAGATTGCTCAGCATCACTCAGCAGATTGATATTGCCCTACATGTGAATTATTGATGGATGGAACAGCCACACTATGATTTGTTTTTCGTTATTAGCTGAAGAGGAAGGGAGGGTGCTGTGCTGGCTTGTTTCAGTAAATACTGTGCAGATGGAAACTTTAAATTTCTTCTGAACGGAACAGAATTGCAGGGCACACACTCATTACAGTTTCTTGTGTTATCATTAAAATTAATGGCCCTATCATCTTCACTGGAGATTTCTTTAGTTTGGTGACCCTTCAGTGGGTGAGTGAGAGCTGCAGAGGATCTGAATCCTTTCAGACATGGCTTGGCCTGGGGTATTTTGTGCCAGCAGGACCTCAGGGTAGATGGTGAGAAGGCATTTGACAATGGATATAACTGCTGTATACCACAGGGCTAAAGCAACACTCAGCCTATAATATCGGCTCAAATAAACTATGTAGTATTAAATTTGCAGTAAGTATTTTGGCTTATTTGATCAGTAGAGCTCTCCCATCTCTCCCATCCCTGTCCCCCAAGCCACAGATGCAGCAGTGGCTTTTCAATTGACTGAGGACACCACATAATTAATGGCTGCCTGGAGATTATTATTTGGATTTGGTTTAACTTGGGATCTGGTGATGTTTTTGTAATTACTTTTTCCTTTATTTTATTTTTCCCATATGAGAATAATCTGCTTTTGATATATATTGTTACTCTTAGATTTAAAATATGTGACAATATGCAAACTGTATTTCAAATGGTGCAGCACTGGCCAGGTTCCAGCCTGGGTTAGATTTATAGGATAACAGTATATTGTATTGTTTTGTGTCAGATTCTTGGAGGGACATGACAGTTAGTTAATTTTCACACCACCACCACCCATCTTTCTATATATAAAACAAATGTTACAAAACTCAGCAAATAGGTGAAAGCTGCATGTTTCTTTTAAAGGGCTGATTGTTTCAGGGAAGATGCTTGATTTGCTGAGATTGACCCTGAGTGTGTGTGTGTTCCAGTATCTTATTTGTCTTCTACATTTCAGTAAAGCCTGGAGGTCCTTGGCAGCTGAGCTAAGGGCTGTACACACATAATAAGACAAGTGGTCTTCTCTGCAGTTCAAGAAGAGAGAAACAAGAGCTGGAAACCAAGAACAATTGTATAAAGTACATCATGACCTTGGTGAAGGTACATTTCTGGTGGTTTTGGTTTTTTTTTTACTTTTATAGCATACACATTATATGGACTGAGCTTTGCCCTCTAGTTGTCCTATTTTCTAGAGCAATGACCTGGAATAAAAAAGTTGGTTATAGTTGGGGATGTGCCACTCTGAGGAGAGAGAAAAAGGGAGGCAGGTGCATCACTTCCTTTAGAGTGTGTTTTGTGGTTGCCTATCCCTGGAAAAGCTGATTTTATAACCCAAGGCTCTGAATCCCAAAGTGGCAAAGGAAGGACCCCTGGGTTTCTCTATGAACCTCTGTTTCTGACATTACAGCAAAGACTGTCTCAACAATCAGATAGGACAATTTTCAGGTTAAAAAGAGACATTGGTTTTGTGCTGCACTTTGTTTTGTTTGGTTTTTGTCTGCTCCTCAGTCCATTTCCTTAGAATTTTCTGTTTCCAAATCTGAACAGTGAAACAAAATATTAAATGATTGCTACAGTGGGAAGTAGCACATCAGAAATCTAAAGCAAAAAAGGCAGCATGGTTTGTTTATTCTCTAATTAAAGGTAGATTTTTCTTTAAAATAGAAAAAAATCATATTTGTAGACTGCTAAATACTCTAAATCCTGAACTTTAGTGGGAATACTTTGAAAACAGCTATGATCTAGAACTCTAAATAATTTACTGTGGCTACTTGATTCTGTGATCTATCAAAGCCACACTGCAGTAATTGAAGCTGAAGCTGCTCAGCCACTGGAACTGCATAAGACAATAGGGGTCATTGTATTTCAGCAGAGAAAAAGGGTTTGATCAAAGTTCTGTGCGATATCAGAAGTAATTCCCTCTTGTAACAGGAGGCTTCCTGCTGATACACATGTTTTTAACAGATACCAAAGCCTATTTTCTAGTATTTTTGCAGGAGGATGTACTTCTGTTCCACAGACCATCCTTTAGTAGAAGTAAGTTCAAAGAAATGTCGAGCAAATGTCGCTAATCCTTTTGAATTAGCGGTGCAAGTTCATGAGGTCACTTGTTACAGTGAGGCAATACACAGAAAGCCTCTAACAATTGAACATGTGTTGCATGTAAAGCCAGAAGCAAAGAGAACTGGAACCCTGACATGAGATTGAGCAGCGTGTAGTCTGCATCCACATCAAAGCTCTCACATGCCTTCCGCCCAGACAAGGACGTGGAGCTAGTAATGTCTCTCTTTTTCTGGCTGTAGCCTCAAACATTAGCCTCTTGGAATCAACATTCTCAACTTGAGCCTCTGAAAGTGTGTCCAGACGTGAGGAGATTTAGCATTGATGGCACTGTTGCAAATAACTCGATGTAGTTTACTTTCTGGTTTACTTCTTTTATCAGATTTATTACATTTGTGCATGTGGTGGTAGGCATTTAATGAAATAGTGTTTGGAATACCGTTCACGATTTTTCTGTTGTTTTCCTTCTGAATCATATCAGGGGTCGCATGCAAGAATTCTGATGCCAGTTGCAGTTTTACTAAGATGCACAAAGTCATTCTACATTAGATGAAACTACTAGAGATCAGCATGCTCTGAGTTTGTCATCTCTTCTCTTGAAGAAAGCAGACTGCCTTGCTGCTTGATGACATCCACCCCTCTACATCTGCTGCTTAGGTTTCTTTATAGGCCTGCACTCAAAAGTTAGGACAAAAGTAACAGGAAAAGGAGTGCCAAGATCTCTAAGTTTGCTCTGGCTTGGAGCTGCCACAATGTGCAACTCGGTGCAGTGTAGATAAACTAGTGCTGATCCCTGGAGCATCAGAGCCCAGCTCTTGGCCTGAGTTAGCAATCCCACTGCTCAGACCTTACACTTGGAAAGGACTGTGCAGTTCAAACTGCTGTGGTTTTCAGGTTTGAAGGTAATTCAGTGCATCATCACTTTGGGTGTTTGCTTTGGAGTCCAATCTGGAACATGAATCCCTGTGGGATTTCCTTGGAGGGGGGACAAAACATTTTCCTCTCCCTGAAATGAAATGAGATTCCATTGACTGTCGGATAGCTCCTGTTGTCTGAGCGCCAGTGCAGCACGGAGTGACTGATTCATTGCTCGCCTGTGCTGGATGTTGCTGTTTTATACTGCTGCAAAATGAGTGTAAAACTCATGGCTTACACTGGGAGGTGTTTAATTGCACCTCACTGCTGGATTTATGGCTCTGTCTAGGTTCCTGAGTTTAGTGGAGCTTCCACTGCAAAGCAGCAGTGGAAAACTTTTGGGAATTTATGGCATATAGACGTGTAATGCCTGTTTTCTTAGATGCAGCTGGCAGTTTAACTGAGGACCTTTGTGCAACATTGTTTGCAATTTGATTTATTTTGACTATCAGCCGTGGTGAGCTCTTAGAAAATCATTCTGAGCTAACTCAGGATGTAAGTCTTTTGATATCTTCAAGACGTTAGTGTTGTTCTCTGTCCTTGAAAGTAGCAAAGAGAGAGATTGTTTGTGTTCACTGGACTGACTTTTTTCCAAGCACAGGAAGAGCACAGTGCCTCCAAAATGGCTGAGCATTGCTGTACACAGAACATGTGTTCAGAGAGCAGAGCATCAGCTGCCCCTAAGTACATCAGCTGGCATTAGATGGCTGTGGAGTCAGTAAGATTAAAATTCAGAGGTAGATGCCAGCAATTGGCATAGGATGATTTCTAGTCTTGGAGCCTTCATGCAAAGTGCACAATATTCTTCCCCTCTAATCAGAAGCAGATCTACTCCACCCAGCTGTCCTCCTTACTCTTGCACATTCTTCCATGAGTAGCATGAGCCAGACAGTAAAAACTTAATTTCCCATAATATCTTGAAGGAAATCTGTGGGATTATCACCACCTGTTACCACTGTGCTGCACTCAGATGCTGCTCCACGCTGCAAGGTGAAGTATACAGTAAATGCAAATGTGAATGACAATAGGAGGAGCAGATGCCTGGGAAAGAGAACCTTGCTGGCAGGATTGCTTTTGCCTCAAGATCCCTGTCTGGATATTTCAGGACTCTGCACTTCAGTCCATATTCTCTGTTTTTCTCCTTCATCTCTTTGTACCTGTTCTGGTTAGATTGTTCCCATAACAAAAACCAGCCAGAAGAGAAGATGAATTGCTTGTAACAGACCCGAAGCTGCAGGCCTGATACTGGCGAGTCGTGCTCTGTGGGTGGGATTTGGTTTCCTGAACGTTTATCCCTGCTGTGCTCTGGAAGATGCCCCAGGACAACTCACTTGGGCCAGCATTTGCCCAGAAGGGCATGAGCTCCTGGCTCATTTGTCAGCCTCATGGAGACAAGGAGACATGGCCTGGGGCAGCTGAAATGCCACTGCACCCCCCTGTTCACACAACTGAGTGCTGCCCACAGTGAGCCCTTGCACTCTGTGCAAAGGTTGAGAGAAAGTTTCCTGATGAGGTTTGTTTTTAGACAGAAAATTGAGGTTTCATTTATTCCTTTGTGTGATACGTGCCTTTGCTGTGGGCAGAATTCCCAATTCAAACTTGGTTGTTCAGCTCACAGCATGAACACAGCCTGCCAGAGGGAAAGAAACCTCTTCCAAGCAATTCCACAGCAGCAGCTTACACCAGTGACTCCCGTGCTCTGTTGTACATTATCACCACTTAGGAAGCCTTGCTTTTCTAATGGAATATTGTACTGTTTGGAGGATGGTTTCCACCGTTTGTGTGAATCCTACTTTTTTTGCCAGAAAAAAAAAGAAAATAGGAACAATTAGCAGAAAAACAGGCAATAGCAGGAATATTTGTGTTTCTGTCATAATGCTAAATTCTTATGATTTCATTTGAAGATTTAATAATTGTGTCTTCCTTGGTGATCTGAGAGCAAGTAATGAGAAGGTAAAGACGACTTGAATGTTTGCAAACCCAAGAGAATATATTCCTGCAGGAATATGAATTCAAGTGCTGTTCTGGCTCCTTTTTGTTCTGTGCACTGCCTTGTGCAGTCTTTCTGGAGGATGCATAAGGATTTATTTAGAAATGCTGCCCTTACTCCTGTGATCATCTCCACATGGGGCAGTGGTCGGTCTCTCTATCATTTTTGCTGGGTGGGGGTCTTAATTTGGAAAAGACCTAGCTAACAGGCTGCTTATGTGTTTCTGATCTGTCTTAATGTGATTATGGTGACTTGTGCTTCCCTCCTGTTGCTGAGGGGGGATTTTCACAAGTGCTCTGTTGGCCAGAGCCTGTTCCTGTGAAAGACGTCAGGGAGACTCTTCTGGGTGTAATGGAGGTTGAAGTTGGGAAATAATAATAATAATCAGGTCTTTTAAAAATTGTTGTTGTTGTTAATTTTGTAGACAACAGGTGGAACAGTTGAAATTAAATACTCGGGGCACAGGCAGCCTGTCAGGAGCTGCTAAGGAAATGTGTGTGCAGGAATTCCACAAGGAGAAATGTAGTTACTGGTGTGTGCAGACTAAAAGCATTGCTTGACAACTGGTGTTGCGAGAATAGAGAGAAAAGAGAAAACAAGGGTGAAATATAAACTATATGGTGAGAATATAGATGCTGATGTCCAAAAAACAGATGAAAATTACTGTTTTGTTACCTGTCTACAGGTATTCTTGATTTCAGTACTCTGTTGTCATTATCCTATTATAACCCCACATCTTTTGCAATATTTAGTCCACCATATGCTTAATCAGCATCATGCACAATTGAAAAATATTGGTGTAGTTTATACAATACATGAATGAAGAATGTCCACCAAAGTGAACTAGAGCAGATGAAGTACAGAAAAGCCCTGAAAGCATATTTATGATTCCTCTCAATCATGTCATGCTAGCCATGACATTGGTTGTAGCTGTTCTGCTTACCTGAAGATCACATTAGCAGTATTTTATCTGTAGCATAAAACAGAATATGGACATAATATGCATAAGTAGTGCCTGTCTCCATGGAGAAGTTAAAAGAAAGGAAGCAGACATCATGGAGGCACTCATGGTTGTGCTGAAAGGGACAGGATTTATGTCCACCTCTTCTACCAGGGCACTGTATTTCAAGCCTTATGGATGCTGTCAGTCCCAGGCAGCATTGCTTGGAGAACTGCTACAAGATGTTGTAAGGACTGTTCAGTGCTTTTCTGCAAACCTGTGAGAAGATTCTGACGAGTATTCAGATGATCAGAGCTCAGACATTAACTGCATTATTCCTTGAACAATGCTATTAGCACCTGACTTATGAAACCCATTTGACCTTCCTGTACATGGATGCAAATCTGCAGTTTGACAGCCCTGAGCTTTTGCTACTTCCCCAGTTTCAGCTAGGAAAGCTATTAGCTGGAAATCCTTGATATGGTTTCCTATTTTGGGGATTAGTGTAATCAGATGTGTTTTCTAATTGCCTTGGACAGTGCCAGTGTTGAAATATTTCTCCTACAGCTTTCCAGTATCATCAGTATTTATCAGTCACAGTTCCTCATTAACACAATATTACATTTCTAGATTATCTGCTAGATTCTCTACATACATAACAATGCAGATCTCAGCTGTTTCCTTTGTGTTACTTTGTTAGAAAAATGGGACATTTATCGGTCTGCAGTGATACAGTTCCTAGTAAAAGGATCAAAGGAGGAGTTTTGCTTTTTTCAGCATTGAGCCTGCAGATGTTTTTATTAATCAAGTTAATCTTCCAGGAACATTTTTTGTCTTTATCTTCTGTCTTGAAAGGGAAGAAAAAGTGATACTGAGTTTGAGATTTGCTCAGTCACATCTATCTTGTATAACGTTTCTGTGCTTGATTGGAAGTTGCTGTGACAAATGTGAATAAAAGAGGGAGAGATAATAACTACTTTGCCATACTGAAAAATGTAATTGCAGAGTCAGTGCTACTGTCTAAATAAGCTGAAAGAGCGCCAAAAACTCTGCTAGTGTTGCAGAGTTTGGGTCTGGATGCCAAAATTGAATTTGATCTTCTCTGTTGGTATTCTAGTGTAATTTTCTAATCCTCTCTTATTCCAGAGAGAACTGTGGCATTTTGATTTATTTTTCCTCTACAATCTACATTGCCCTAAGCTAAGCAGAGGGTTTCTGGAGAAGAATGCAAGACCCTTGTCACAAAGCAGTGTTCCAAAGTCCCAAACTGGTGCTCTGCTTGCTAAAGTGGGCAAGGCATGCTCTGGCACCTGGGTCTTTTTATATTGGCCTCTCTGGCAGTGAAATACTACCTTTTTCATGAAAAAGAAATGAAATAAATCCAAAATCCACCTCTGACTACCTCTAGTGCCAGCTACAGGTCCTTAATGAGACTTACTAAGCCAGTTGTACGCGTCTGAAGCTTGGAGCTGTTTGATGCAAAAACTGTCAGGATTATCTTCCCCACAGTGTGGCTAAGCTGGCAAGTGGGGAACTAGTTCATCATCTGTCTCCTGGATGAGGGAGTTTGGGGAATTCCTGGGCTCCCAGCTGGGATTTAAGTCTCACTTGCTTTGGTGACAGTTCTGCTCTGTTTGTTAACAGTGGTGACAGTCTCAGGGAATCATTCCTTCATGCTTACATGGGCTGTCTCTTCCCTGTGCTTAATTGTGTTCAAGTACTAAAGCAGAGTTCAGCAGGGAAAAACATACCTTTTAAAAATGGGCAGCATTATCTGCACTGATCCATGGTGAAAAAAAGTTAAAGTAAAAAACCTAATATCTTTAGGTTATAACCTAGAACCATGCAGCTCCTGGCTCTCATGATGAGGTGTGGGCATGGACTGTGTTCGGGATGGGACTGTGAGAGCTGTGACTTGGAAGGCCACATTGTGACCAGCATTTGGGAAAAGAGATCTTTGTGTTTTTTGATCCTGAGCTAATTTATGTGCTTCCAGGGACTGCAAGCCTACTGGTGCTGACAGCAGATGGCTCAGAATATTCTCACAGGAGAGTGTGAAGTAACTGGAGGGATGGGATAATTGAATTTGTGCTATTGGCCCAGAGCTGTTACAGGCTGTGAAGGAGCACAAAGAAAAGAGTTGACCACGATGGATGTGCAGCAGTAACAAGGTGAAATTGCATTGCCCTTTCCACAGGACTGATAGCCTGTTAAATATTCCACTGTAAACAGGAGTAAATGAGCAGGCAGAGGTTCCTCAGATGTCTGGCAAAAGTGTTGTTAATTCAGTTGTGTAGCTGGGGCTGAACAAGTGGCGCAAAGCTGAGAACTGTCTTGCACTCCATTTGTTTATTTTTAAAAGTTTGTGCTTCCTCCCATTTTTCTTGGCCATTCTGTTGAATATATTCGACAGGGAAATAGGAACTGTGTGTAACTGGAAGCATTTCCAGATGGGTTCTGTGCTACAAGAGTGAATACAATCTGTGGGACATACATAATATATGGAAACAAAGCCTATACACCTAAGGCTTGAAAGTACATTGAGCATAGTAAATCTGAAGTGGACCCACACCTGAAGGAGTAGAATGCACTCATCATCAGCACATATGGCTGCTAGTGCCTTCCTCAAATAAAATTTTTGAGGACGCAACAGGAGTGACAGTAATGAATGCCTTGCCATCTCTCAAGCCAAGTAGCAAAATCTCTGCTGGTGAATTGATCTGTTTTGCTTCTTATCTTATATATGTAGAGCTGGAAACACATACAAGAACACAGCATCAGAACCCTATCCCACTGCCCAAAGTGTTGGCTCTATAAGCTTCCTCCAGGGGATTTTACAGAAACCATGGCTTCATGTCTCATTGCACATGTCTAAATAAATAGTAAAGACAAGTATTTTGCATTAGAGATGGTACAGTAAAACAGCAAGGTTATTAATTTATTTGCCTCTGGCAAAAGCATTTCATGGCTGTAGTCATCAACTCAAATTGTTACAGTGTCTTGACTTCTTTGAGTATTGTTTATCCGACAGTATTTACACAGAAGCTCATTTGTGAGAGGTTTAAACATTTTTGCAGGGTGAAGTTGGTATGTGTTTAACATAACATAAATACAAATTATTTTAGGAAATGAGGGCAAGACACAAACCAAAACTGCCTTTAAACTTCTGCTGAATTCACAACAGGGAGCTGGACTTACATGGGTTTTAATACTTCAGATTCCTCCCCAATCCTTTTATTTTCTCTAAAGCAATTTCCAGCAAAACCTCATCTTATTTCCCCTTGCTGAGACAGACCTAAGCATCCCTCATTCTTTGAGAATGTCCAAATTCCCTTAGGCAGACACCCAGGAATGTGTATTTTAAAAACAACAACAAAAAAGGAAAGAAATAAGAAGAAAAAAATGATAGCTGCAAGGGTAATACTGCACTCATAACCAATTTTAAAAAATAGACAAATATAAAATATCCTCTTGAGTGTAAAACCTTAGCATGTAGGTATTAGCACTTGATTTATATTTGTACATATTTGATAGGTAAAAATTAATTTGCATCTCATATGCATACTACTGCTATTTTTGAATCTCATCTTACAACGGATACTGCTCTGTAAAGATGACAGGTGGATAAATCTCTGATTCTTTCATCAGAATGAAAGTGTCTGTAAGTTTATCTCCTTCCTCAAGAAAAAATGAAGCATTCTCATTCCTGCCTGGATGATCATGGGAAAGGAAAAAGTAATGTTTCTAGGGTGTTTTAAGTTTTCATTTTGTTGTGGGAAATGTTGGGGGCCTTGTTCTATCCTGAGCTACCTCTATTCTACCAGCAGATTCCAGACACTCCCTGCAATGTTTTCAGAAATTAACTTCATGGCTAAGTTATGTATGAACAAGAGAGTGTGCAGAAAGGCGAAAAATAGGGAAAAATTTAAAACAGCAAGATTGCCATTTTGTATTTTTTTTGCAGAAAGAACTAAGGCGACTCTTTCTCAGAGTTCTTTGCCTGCTCATGTTTTTAGGGAGGGTTGCTTTTTCCATCAATTAATCTGTGACCTGGAGGAGCCATGGTGACAGATTCTCAGATTGTCCCCAGAGTCATTCAAGCCCTGGGGTGATGTTTGTTCTGCCTCTAACTAAGGCCAAGATATTGGATTATAGCATAGTCTCTGCCATAAATTTAGTGTTTCCTCTCTTTAAAACCATCAATTTAGGTTATACTGTCATTATGTTCCTTCAAAAGTCTTTGCAACTGAAACCTTTCCAGAAGGTGAAAAATTAAATTTCCTGTCTGAGAAGCAGAGAGATAAAATCTGCCTGGGTTCCTGTTTCTGTACAAAAGCCCTACCATTGGATAAAATATGCCAATTTAACTTCTTTTGGTATTATTGGCATCATGAATTGTTACATGGAACTTTTGGTTCCGCAGCCTTTGGTGAATTCTTTTGGTGATATGTACATTATTTTAGAAATGGTTTTGTATATGACACAAAAGAGACAAGTTGGTCTGCTGATGACAAATGCATGTGCAATACCCCTGTAAGCAGTTCAGACTTTATAATTCAAGATTTATTCCTGATGCTTGGTCATTCCCTGTGTTATATTGTTCTTTTTATGATGTGAGGAACAAACTTTGAGAGAAAGGAAGTTGTCTCCTGTTTTTTGAAGCACTATCCAAGCTAAAAGCCACTACTATGACTCTGTGGGTAGTCTCACACCTTGGTTTTTGATTGTCCAGTGCTGCTGGAATTGTAGTTCCTGGATGTGTGTCTAATTTCTCCATTGTGTAGGACGCATATCATGAAAGTGATGTTCTCCTTCCAGAAGTTCTCAGTTTGAAATTATACAGCAGAAGTAAAGGTAAGAAGTAGTATCACAAAATCAGTCGAAAATGATAAAAAGATCCGAAAATGATAAAAAGTTACTCAGCCTGCTGTGGTCTTTCAGGCAAAGTGAAAAGTGAGGTTTTTATCCCAAAGCAAAAAGATTTGCAGGATTTTCTAAAAATAGCCTTTTAGCTGTGAGTTTTTTGAAGCAGACAAGCAAAGCAGATTAAATTAATACTCAAAACAATCAGCAAACATGACGCTTCTGCGGGCACAACTCTGAGACAAAGAGACTATTTTTCTGTGTCAGTGATAATCCTGAAATATGGTTGGTGCAGTTAATTTCAGATTTGATGGTTATTAACATTTCTGAAGTGTCTGAAACACTGGCTTGGCTCTACTGTCATGTACTTTTTGAATTGATAGTGTTTTGTAATCCTGTTGTTTGCTGATGAATATTTGCACATTTTCTTGGGCTTGTGCCCATAATTTACAAGGAGATGCTTTGTAGGCTGTAGAAAACCCCAGAAAATTTCTTGTCTGGGTATACTCAGACAAACTAAAATAAACCTTCAATTCCAAGATATGATACCTGCTATTCCTGCTTTGAACACTGTACCTTCATCACATGTGACCTTGGTGTTTGATGATTTGGCACAGTGCCACAGCAGAATTCGATGATCCACTGGAAATCGTGATTCTTTCATGTGGAAAACAATAAAAAGCATATGGTATCAATTAGACTTCACTATTTCTTTGAGAATTCAAGCACTAGAAATAAAAAACACTGTCTGAAGACTTTGAATTTCCATTAACTGGAAACAGTTGGTATAAATTATTTTTACTGAAACTACTCTACTGGCCCTGGGTAATAAAAGCAAAAATAACATTGGCATTTGATTGACTTCATAGGTGCAAGATATGTCATGCTCAGAGGGAGCATAAAGTTCCAGGTTGGGCAGTGGAATCATTTTATGAAATACCATATTTGTCATGGAGAAGCTCTTGGAAAAATCAGTGTCCTGTTACCTTAATTTCTACTGCATATCTGCTGAGCTTGGCAATTTATACAATTTATACCAAATACACTGGGTATTGTAGCTACACATGGTGGTAGCTACACTCAGTGTAGGGAGGTAAGAAGAGAGGCTTCTGGAGTAATAAGAATTTTGGTGAAAATCAAAGCTGAGTTCTTCAAAGGAACAGTTTTGCTGGCAGTGTATTACTAAAGCATGGCTTGGATCTGGGTTTTGGAAATTTCAGAGCTGTGTATGTTGTGGGGCTTTACTCTCCCAGGGAGCACATTCATTAGAACTGACCCCACAGAAGTCAGTAACTATTATGCAAAAAGTTTCTTTTGTTTCTTTGTTCATTTGGTCATGATTGAATTACTCTGCTGAATTTAGAGTAAGTCTGAGTGGTGGCATCTCCATTCAATTTCAATCAAATCAAACTTATATTACACTGTGTTTATCCAAACGCCCAAGGTTTATCTTCAGTGCTTATTACCACATTTGGTAAGCAGTGTTTTTTCTATGGTTTCTCAAATAGAAGCAACTCTATAGAAACAATAGCTGGAACCAAAATAGAAACTTAAACTCAGCTGATAGCAGCTTTGAGATAGAAATTTGAACAGAATGCATCTGCATTTGTTGTGGGAAAGCAATTAACAAATCAATAAAATGTTTGGTAACCAGGAGCTAAAAGAGGAAAGCAAGTTAACTTCCAGATTTCTAAATTATGTCTGTGAGGAATAGACTCTTACCGCTGTTAAATATGACTGGAATCAGTGGGGTTGCTTGTGTAATTAAATACCACCTGGTATTCAGAGGTTATGCTTATAGAGTTACAGTGTAGGTTTATTAGGCAATAAAAAGGGGCACGGGTAACTCACCTGAGAGCAGCCCTTGTCCATGCTGTTCCTTATGTGGGTATGTTGCTAATAGGGCAGTGTCTCAGAATTCACTGTAAATTACTCACATTTTCTCCAAATAATTTTAGCTCCAGTCCTGATGGCTCCGTATACAAATGCTTTTGCCAACAGATCCCAAGTTTAATAATATTAAGAACATCATATGTACTTGGAAAACATTAACATTTATTTTTATGAAATGGCATCTGATAGTTAAACTGCCATATTTTTTCCAGACTTCTTTCATTAGAGAGACTGATGACTATTACTACAAATATCCTATGGAGTATTCAATTATGCTGGGAGGAGGGTGAAAATGATATGCCAGAAGCTATCATTTCAAGAGAGATGATGCACATTATTCTAATTTTATGAGGTTGTAGATCTTGGGAAAAGCAGAGATTTATAATGCCACTCCCTGCAATAATTAAGAAAGTGTGTGTCTGATTTATGTATATGTGGTGGGAAGCTGGAGAAGTTGACTGAAAATATCATGGAAAACAGAATCTGTGTTAAAATGATCTGCCCAAAACTCCAAATATAACTTTATTCTTAGAACTGAAAAAAGTCTTTCTGTGCTTTGGTTTTCAGCCATTGTTTTCTCTTTTGCTCACAGTGGTTTGAAGTTAGCTAAAAAGAAGTGTAGTCAGTGAAAAGCACCCTGATAAGCCATCAATGTGATGTTTTGTAAATCTTGCCTCTGAATGAGAACAGAAATCAGATCATGTTTCTTTACTTCAGACTAAGGATTGGCATGATTCAGCAGGTAAGTTAATTGTATGCTTGCAGTTGAAGTAACTTTTTTGAGAAATGAGTCATTTTTGTCTTTGGAGGAATTCCTATTTTTATGGCTCAGGGGCAGAGAACAGTGGCAGGTTTAGGTACAGTATTGACTTGAGGTCAGGGACAGCTGTGTTCTTGCAGATCTTGAGGCAGAGTTTGGTAAGGCCAAGCTGGTTTTTTTTCCTCCCTTTAAGTGCAGTTCAGGGTTCAGTCCTCAGATGACTGTAGACAGTAAAATTCCTCAAGTCACTTGAATGGAGTATATTTTTTTGTGGTTTTGCATTTTTTGATAATTTACTCTGCACTTGTTCCAAGAGCACAATGGGGAAAGCAGGCTCTCAGTTTTTAGGGGAAATTACAGGTAAAATTTTTCTGTTTGCCACTGAAAGTGCAGGGACAGTAAATTAATACTTCTTATCCTCATGGCTGTTAATTAACATGTCAGGCTGTGTTGCAGTATTGATGAGAGTCTCTCATCTGGCAGTGTTTTCAAGGGAAAAACAAGTCTAAGGACTCTAGGTTTTTCCTTCTCCAGCAAATTCTGGATTTGACTCTGATCTCACTTCTGGTTGTTTTAGATGTTGAATAAAAATATTTTTTCTTAATACAGGATTCAATTGGCAAATTAAAAGTGGAACTATTGCGTTTCTCACATTTCCCATTGTTTGTGTTCAGTGTAAGTATTAGGATGTGGTTTGAGCATTTTTCTATGCAGCATTAATCAACTTTTTATTAATTCAAACTTTGTAACAAATGTGGAAACTGGCTTCATTGCCTGATTCATAGTTCATTGATATCAGTGGTGGGATTCCCATTAATGGCAGTGGTAGTGAGATAATAGTTATTGTTAATTTAATAGTCTGAGCTTGAAGTGTGGAAGTAACATAACAATTTAGAGTCTTTGATGGTTTTTGTTGTTGTGCTTTTTTGTTTTTCCCCCAACAAGATGAAGGAGAAGAAACATCAGAAAATTTTTGTTTGTTTATAGCTATAAGAAAGCAGAGGAATTAAAACTGTGTGTATTGGTATCTATATATAAAAATGAAAACACAGTATTTGTAGAGCCAGTTCTTTCTAAAAGTAATTTAGTTTGTATGCTAATAGCATTTAAATGTGCCATTTACATTCTGTAGCAAAAATCTGTAGCTGGTAGATACAGATTATTATAATTTAGCTAAGTATTTTAAACCCAAATCGGGTAATCTAATTAAAGTGAAGCAAGAGAAAAAAAAGTGTTGTTTTGCAAGTTCATTTTCTTATATGCTTCATTTTTTAAAGAAACAAATCAGTAAATATCTCTCAGGTATGTGATCTGTGATTTCTCTGCTTGCTAGCACAGAGCAAACATTACCAGGTGCTCAACCCAGCACTAAGACTCTTGTGTTGAGATTACAACTGAAGACAGACTTATTCTTAATCACCTTTTTTGCTTTTTGTGTAGACAAAATGACAGAACTAGCACCTTATTCTGAAGAAAATGTGTATATATGTGTCAAATGCACGAATACTCTGTTTTGGGCATGGCAGAGAAGGAGCTTGTGTTCTCCATCCTCAGCAGTCCAGCTCTTCTCACAGTCTTGTAAGAGAAGTCAGAAATGTGTTTCGGGGTGACAGAAGTTTTTGTTACAGGATCCCAGCAGGCAGGGAAGACTGAGACCTCCCATATGACTTGGCAGCAGAATTCATGCTCACTTGCACCCAGCTCTGCCTGTGAAACAAGGACACTGAGCACTGGTAAGTACCTGCTGTGCTTCTTACACGAAATTCCCTACAAGGTTTTTTGCGGCTGCTGGGTTTCTTCCACCTTTCTGAGTAAGTTTGTTTTAAAGGCCAAAGGTGACAGACTCCTTTCCTAAGCTGGTGTTCTTGTGTGTCCTGAGGCATCAAAAGGAAATATTTGAGGTGAGGGAGTGATCTGAAGAGAGATAGGAATCCTCTGTGAGTAGGATGAGGTTATTCCATGTTACTCCTTTGATGGAAAGGTGGGACTTGGAGGGTTGTCAGTGCTGTGCAAATGTGCATTTGTGGGAAAGGAGGAGGCATCTCTTTTTAATTAGTCTCATCAAAACATGTCTGTCTCTTTTCTTCTTTCTTAAATGTGAGTCAAAAGTGTATTTGGACAGCTTGAATAAAATTTTGTTTTTTAGCTGGAAGAGTACAGCTAAATCCTTGTACATTATGAATTGGCACCACTGCTCTGAAATCAAGGAAGCTTTGTTGATTTATATCAGCTGTTGCATATTCTTAACTAGATGAGAGTACAATGTAGTGTAGTGAATGTCCAGATCCAAATATTTTCAAGTCAGTTCTTTAGCTGGCTTGTTTAGGTAACTGAAATATCCTGAAAGTACATTAAAGAAAAAATTAAGGGTTTAAAAGAATATAGTGTGTCTAATTGGGCTGTATGCTGTATCACAGTAATCCTAAGGCATGCTTCCTTCATATTTATGTTCTAAATACTGTAATATGCAGCTCCTGTTTTGAGGAAGGATTATGTGTGTCTAATCTTGCCTGGAGAAACCACAGGATGTGTATAAACAAGTGGTGTTTAAACTGAGGCTGTGACATTGAATCTGACTGTGGCACTGGTGCAAAAAGGAGATGCAAACTGCCAGAAGTGAGGCTCACAGCTTTATAGGGTTTGCCCACCAGGACAAAGCATCGCACTGGATGGGTGGATGGATTGATTGATTGATTGATTGATTGATTGATTGATGGATTGCATGCCAAAACCCACTCAGGGTCAGACTTGGAATTACCTGCCACAGTGCTCTTCTGGCCAGAAACTTGGATGAGCAGACTGTGAGGAAAAGTGTTTGCAAGAGGCAGTGACCTCCCCAGCCCTGAGTCAGAACTTGGGGGAAACCAGAAGCAGTTGGCCTGGAACAGAGTGAGTGTGATTGGTCTCATCTTGAGAAGAAGGACTATTTTTGCTGGCATGTTTCCTCCTCCATTTGGCAAAGACCAGTGTATTATGGTAAAATCTTGGAAGTCCATACACTGGCTGTGGGCTGTTGCCCATCTTTCATATGATCTATCTTCCATACCACAGCAGTTTTCTTGACAAGATAGCAGTGTTGCAAAAAGGATTATTTTTCTGATATTAAAACAGTTCTATGTTGTCTTCCCAGGATTGATTATCTCTTGGGCCAAGAAAGCTTCAGTTTGGGTGCTTTGAGCCAGGCACACACTGCTTTTGGCTCTGTTTGCCAGGGTTTGGCACTTATATTTCTGTCTGACTCTTTGCCTCCAGCTGTAGCTTTTCCTATTCTTACATTTGCATGTGAAAGGTACTCTGGGTCGTTTGCTGGTCTCCTGCACCTTAGGCAGTTTCATAATGGCCTTTAAAAGGTATAAAAGAGGCTTCTTGGCATAGCAGCTCATCCAGACTTGTGCTGCCAGAGTTGCCCTGCCAGTGACAGCAGCGCAGGAGGTCTTTGTGTCCTTGCATGTTTAGCCCTAACTCCAGAGCATCATTGTTTCTCTGCTCCTGAGAGAAAGGGATGTGGGTTACAATGTTTTGGCACCCATTCCATCTCCTGAGAGATTCCCAGGGGGAAATGAAGTCAAGAGAAGCGTGGGCTTGTGTGGACAGGAATGGTGTGAAAAGTGTTATGAAAAGGTGGAAGTAAAGTGCTGGAGAGGGCTTAGGTTTAACATGGCAGCGAATTAAGAATTTGCAATTTCAACCTCCCTTTTTTCCTCAGAGTGAAAGATTGGAAAGGAGAGGCTTAACTTTGCATTAAAGTAGTTATTCTGCTTTAATGTTATCTGACAGCAGGCATTGGTTGGAGAACAGGTTTCTCAGCCTTCCAGGCCATAAAGGGCCTGCTGTGCCCACAGAGTGTGGGACGATGCAAGACCTAATCTCCTTATTGACAGGCAAGGGTTGTCTGCTCTTAAGAATACAAGGCAGAGGTGAATATAGAAGAGGTGGCATTGAAAATTAAAAAAGCAATCAAAAAATTACTGTTGGGAGTTTGTGGAATAAAAGTTAATCCTGCTGTTGAACAGAAGTCCTTCTGGCAGGTTGGCTAGCTGCCTCTTTGATCTGCAGTAGAGCTGGCAGAGGAGGACAGCTTTGGGAAGTTTTGGGACAGACCACCATGCAAAGTCACTGCAGAGCTTCATCCAGCTGACTTACAGCTGTTCTCTCTCTCTCTTTCTCTGAAATGGAGAAGTAGATCCATTTACCTAGAAGCTTGGAAAACACCTCACATTTACTAGTCCTGCAAGAAAGAGGGAATCAGAATGAGCATAGAAATGATGGATCAGCTGGACTTGAATAATTCAGGAAAAAGTTAGGCATGCATTTTGAGTAAGAATTTTATTTTAGCTCCACAATATCCTTGCTCTCTATTTGTTTTGGTCAGTTGCTAATTAGTGACTCTTGTCTGCGATGGTTTTCATAAATATTCTTCATTCTTGAGTGCCCAGAACTCTCACTGGCCTTAATGCTGGTTTGTGTTACACTTGCAATTCATGACTAGGTTTCATTTTAGGCATCTATATTTAGTTTTCTAAGGCACCGCTGAGGGAAAAGAATTTGCCCCAATAATACATCTCCAAGGAGTGCTGGTTGTGTGGAACACTTTGTTTATTGAACAATTTAGCAGAGTAAATCAGTGTTGGGTATAATTGCAGCTCTTGTAAAGTACATGTTGCACTAAATACCAAGATGATACGTTGCATCTCAACACCTTCTTTTTATCTTGCATGTTACAATCATCTCTCTTAGTTGTTGAATTTAGAAACTGGAGGGGAGGTTAAGACGCCATAAATACCAATGTATGTACAGATTAGAAGTCAAAGAACACTGCTCTTAAGGTATGTTGGCACTCCCTTGGTTCAAAATGCCCTTAATTGTATTCAGAAATGGCACAGTGAGCCATGCTCATCATTGAATGACAACAGGATGGGTGTGAGCTCCTGAAATGTACACCACAGTGTGACAAAATGCCCCTGCACCACTGTTAGATGCAAACAGATAAGCTTTCTAAAAATTGGATGCTAAAATTTTAGTTTTGAAAATAAATGTGGCAATAGTAGTAAAAATGCCATTATACTTTGAGTCAAGTCAGTCCTACACCAAAAGTGATCTATTTAAAATACCAGGTTTTTTAGTGCTTGTCTGTATAAAGTGATTCCATTCTGGAAAATGGCAAATGCAATTCAGTGTTAATTGTTAAGAGTTAGGGTAAGCTGGAAAAACTAATTGAAAGTTATACACATGCTGCAATATCTCCTTTTTATGTTATGTACCATGGTAGAAAAATAAAAAACGGTAGTTAAATTTGTACTTTTACAGCCAAGTGGCTCGTACAAATAGAGTGACAAGACGTCATTTATTCCTGTGCAGAGCTGCTAGTGTAGATATCAGCACAGTTAGCCAAGTATCTGAACTACCTAAAAAAGGAGTTAAAGTGTCTATATTTACACCTCCTCTCTGAATTTAAGCTGTAGGCCCAAGAGTGCTGGCTCACTCTGGTGCAAAATACAGGTGCAAATTATTCTGCAAAAGAGTCTGCTGAGCTGAATGCAAATTTAAATAATGGAAGAGTCTGCCTCCATCTTTTTTCTTCTTGTATGTGGCCTATTTTAGACTCCCATCTCTTCAGAGTAGGAAGAGATTATTACAAATTGATACACTTTATTATTCTGTACTTGAGTGCATTCCTCAAAAGACCAGTAGTAAAGCTTCAAGGATCTAGACAATAATATGTTGCAAACAACTGTTCTGGTTCCCCAGCTACTTTATTTTTTAACATATAGCCTGTGATTGTCCCTGGAAGATAAGATCTGGGTTTAATTATGCCCTGGGACAGCCCAGCAAAAGCAGAAATGTCAGGAAGGGGGATACTTCAGGGAGCAAAACATTTGGGTGAACTTCCGCTTGTATATTTGGAGAAGCATAGGACTTAATTTCTCTGAAACATAGGCAGACTTTTCTTCCTCTCCCTGGAAAACCTGTGAGTAATTGCTATGCAGAAGTAGTAAATATATTCAGGAGTTTAATCCACAGCATTTCATGGCACTTTACTTGCGCTCCTGTCTCATCTTTGAAAAGCTGTGTGAGAAATGAATTGAAGCCATTAGAGTTCTTGAACACCCCTGTATCTCTCTAAAAATGTGTTTTCCAAAATGACAGAGCGCAGTGACTGCAGACAGGCTGCTTAATCACCCCAGCAATGGCTCAGCTCCAAACCAACAAGGACAGGCAAGCACAGGAATAAATCTTCCCCTCTCCTCAGACCCACAGAAGAGATCTCTGCCATAGCCATAAGTCTCTGTTGCTCAGAGCAAAGTTCCTCTGTCAGCCTGCATCCTTATACACATTTACACTGCCAGGTCTTGTCTTCAGCCCTTTCTTGTGTCAGAGGTTTGCCAGGAAAAATGATCCTTTCAGCCAGGGAACCATGTGTTCTATGCAAATGAAAGCAAATAGTTCTGCTGTTAATCATCTCACTTGCCATTGAGCAAAACAAAGCTTTTGAAGCTAATTCAGAAATTATCATCGCATCAACATGCAAGCTTTGCTGGCTCCACTTACCTGTGCCAGGTTATTCCCATGCTACACATACACAGGGCTGCCTTGACTCAAGATCTAACAAATATATCCCAGTTTAGTGAAAGTCACTTGGAAGATGGTGTTGAATCTGGATTTTTTACTTGCTTTGAAATAACTTGCTGGATGAATGTGCCAAAACTTGGGAAACATTAGTGGGCATTAGAGGGAAACTGCTCTGTGTCTTAGCAAAGGCCTGTGCTCTGGTACAGCTTGGCAGTCCGCTCCACTACTTTTCCAGTCTTTAGTCCCTTTGCAATACAGGTGCTGCTTTCTTTCTGAGATACAAACCAAACACAATTTAAAAAGCAAGAGATGTTCTTCCTGAAGATTGCAGAGATTGACATCTAGGTTTCCCTTTCTCTTAGGGAAGCTCAAAGCCTTTTACTCTCTTTAAATAGCAGTGCTTTGTGTCTGTCACCTTACCTGTCATTATCTCATTGTCAGGGTTTGTATGTTTGGTTGGCAACACATGCTCATTCTCCTGATTAGCACCATGCTTTAATTTCATTTAATAAGTGTATTTCAGAGCCAGAATGATCCTCATTAACCAGAGTAATTTCACTTTGCCATGTAGAATTAATTAGGATGAAGACTGTCAAATGAAATGTAAAAAATAATCAGTGGTTCTCATTAAGAGATAATAACAAGATTTTTTGTGCTGTTTAGCAGTTTGGTTTTGGTCCCAGCATCAAATGTTAAGAACTTTTACATGTTGTGAACATTAATTTTAATACATTTGATCTGGCACCATGCAAATAATTAAATCCTTAAAGTTCATTTGACAACCAATAATTTAGACTTTTAGCTTAATACTGAAAAAGAGCTTTAAGAATAGGTAGCTAATTTAGGCATACATCAGAGTTTGATGACATGTGTAAGGCTTGAGAGAGAAGCTGAAGCAGTCAGCTAATGATTGTAGCCAACAACTGAGTCAGGCCTGATACAATTTTGGAAGATTTGAGGCAAACAAAGAGAAGTTCTCAGAGAAGTGTGTCAGGGCAGTAAGGGATTTAGGAAAACTGGAGGATTTTGAGTTGTTTTATAAAGGCTACTCTGACATTTCTCTTTTGATAAAGCTGGATGTAAGAAGGATGGTGCAGATTGCTTCTCCACGTCCCCTAGGGATAGGGCAAGAACTGGTTTGCAGGAAAAAGGCATTTGGATGTCAGAGCTGATCTCCCAAAACAGCCAGCTGTTCAAAGCGGTGGTGTGTCTCCCTTTTCAAGATTCTTTTTCTCAAGAACAAGGCAGACAGACATCTCCCAGGAGTGGTGGGATATACTTCCCCTGACTGGAGAAACCACTTGGCACCTTCTCTCTGCCTTTGTGCCTTTGTTCTTCCAAGGCTGAGCCAAGTATGGAGAAAGGCAGTAGGCATTCATAAGGAGTACACTTGCTTAATGGTATTGCCTCAGCCAAGGAGTCAAAGTGTGGTCTAAACACCCAAATTCATTAAAACTTAAGTAACAGTCATGAGATGAAAGGGTTTTTTAGCTTAAAACACAGATGCCTGTTGAACCAGGACAAACATTGTGGACTGGAAAATAATTTTAGCAATAAAAAGTTTTGGCTATGTTTGAAGTTAGGGAAATTCTTCCTGTTTAAATATGTAGGTTCTATATGACAGCAGCATCATTTGTTTTCTGGATTTCCTTTGTGTGACATTTTCAGGATTACAGTAAACAAAAAAGTCATCATGAACTGTTAAAGGAATATCAGGTTTATGGTGCTAGAGATGTCAGCCTGGTTGCCTTCAATTAAATCCAAGAAATAAAGTCTCACCCTTTCCAGCTTGTTATTGGGCTGTGAGCCCAATGAAGTAATTTTCCTTTGATTATGCAGCCAGTCCTGAACATATGAATAGATTTGATGGCTGCATGCTGTGGTTTGTTGTGGTTTTTTTCATTTTCTGGATTTTGTTCTGCCTGGAGGCTATACAGTCTGTTATGCTACCCATCAGCCCTGGCTACAGAGTCCAGCTTGGAAAACACTGTTCTTTTCCTGCCAACTTGTTCAGCCTAAAACAGCTTGTCAGCTCAACTGAGAAAAGCCAAGTAAGACTTTACAATCATGTTTCTTTCCCTGTCCTTTGCAAAACAACGTATGTTTCTTGATTCAGATTGGGCAGAAGTTCTTGTGGTGCATGGCCAAGAGCTCTGGTAATATCTCCTGTGTTCAGAAGAAGCAGCCTGGCCCTGTTAACCACTGAGCTCTGAAGAGGAGCCAGGAAGAAAACAATTCTTTCTGGTGAAGTTACAGGAATGTTCTGTTCATAACACAGCCTTGTTTTTATGAGCTTCAGCAACCTAAACACCAGAGGGAGATGTAATTGCCACCATTTTGCTGTGGCAGGGAGAAGCAGCATGTCCTGAGATCGTGGAAGGAAAGGCCACTGAACTACACAGGAGTCAAATCCTCCCAGGCATTCACACAACACATGGTGTCATTGTTTGTGCCACAGAGCAAAATGCTCATCAGAAGCACCCTCAGCACAGCCCATAAAATGTGCAGGAAAAGCTCATTTTAAAGTGATGTTGTTTTGAGCACCCTGTCAGCAGCAGAACAGAACTGCCAGTGAGAGGAGGGAGGGGTGACAGGAACAAACCTGGCATCTGTGTTTGGGAAGGACTGGCTGCCTGCAGCTCTGCACACCTTAGATAGCTCAGCATGCCTGTGCAGGGCCATATGAAGCTAGCTAGTACCACAATTCCACAGATTCATCCCTGGCCATTCAGCTTCATCATGCTTAGGTACTTCATGAGCTCTTGGGGTTGGAATGTTTGAATTTTCTGGTAAAGGAATCCAAATCCCAGCTCTGACCACCTTTTCCCTTGCCATTTCTGAGAGTCCATTACATATTAATTTGTTGAGTATTTTGGCATGCCAAAGTACCCACTAGTTCAGTCAGTGTAGGCAGGCATCTTCAGTTCCAGTGCCAAATGTGTTAGTGCAACAAGTGGAAACTCTGCATCTGCCTGGCCATGCCAGTGATGCGCACAAGAGCAAGAAGTGGTGAGACAGACAACAACAATTGCACCAGAATAAGAGCATCAAAAAGACCTAGACCATTGTCCCAGCTCTAAAATTAGAGATAGGGTCAGAATTAAAACCTCCTGACTTAATTTAGGTTCTGTAAGAACTGCAGATGCTTTCATGCCACAAACTGGCAGGTGTATTTATCTGCATTGCCTGCTAGCCATGACAACACATGAGGCTGGGAAGGTCTTTGTTTTGTGGCCAGCCAACACTACAGCTCATCTCTCCTTCTCTCGTTGCCTTTTTTCCCAGTCTCAGTCCCACTGGGGATTTTGTTTCAAGTTCTGATGCCAAATTTTCTACATTTGTCCTGGAAGTTATTCTGCTTGTAAACTGCCAGAGCTCTCTTTTCTTCTAAGTGTTTACTCCTTTCTTCTTTTCTGTAGTCTTTCCTCTTTAATTTCCCATTAAATCCTTTTTCTGTGTCTCACTCACTCCCCCATTTTCATCTTGTGCAGCTTTTACAGCCTACAAGTTTTTGTAATTGCAATTTCTTGGGGAGGCTGTGTGGTTTCCTTTTCTTCTGACTGATGTCAATTGCCTTTTGGATCAAATGTTGACACAGCTTGTGCTTCCAGGTGACACATATAATACCTCATGGAAAAGAGGCGTTATATCCTATAAAAGTACCAAAGAGTGAGTTGAGTAGTTTCAAATTACAGTTCCTTATAATTAAATTATTTTTCCTAAACGTCACAAGTTATTATGAAGGAATATTGATAGAGGAAATAAGAAGTACTTTAAAAGTAAGGTTTTCTGCAGTATCATATATTCATCTGCTTTTCCCAACTAAATGACTTTGATATGCTGTGTTAAGCTGAGAGTAAATTCAGCATGAGAAATAATGCTCTCTCTGTAAATGCTGATATGTGTATTTTTAAAATAGAGTACACTATTATCAAAACACATCCTATCAATTGCTGAAAACAACTTTGTCCATGTTTGAGTGATGTTTTGTATTCATTTATTTATCTGGGATGAGGAATAGCAGGAACAAGAGAGGCTTTCCTGGGAATGCATCCAAGGCGCGCTGGTGGAGGCTCTCTAGTTAATCACTTTGTCAAAAGGAGTCCTTTTTCCAGTGTGCAACATTATTCACTTAACTTTTCATTAGGCCTTTTCATGTGAGTACTACCAAAGCAAGCAGCTGTGATATGGAAACCTTCATTTATGCCAGATCACTTGAACCTCCTGCCTTTTCATCTGTGCATCAATAAATACAGAATATGAGTGAATATAGAGCTTGTGCAATGCTAACCCACAGCAGGCTAAGGTCCCCCAAATCCCAGAACTTACTGCAGTCTTGCTCAGAGTTTGTTCTCTGTTCCTGTATCATAAGTGAGCGTTACTCAGAAAGGATATGAAGTCCCCAAGCATATGTGTTCACTTCCACCATTAAAGTGGATTCAGGTGCTTGGCATGGCTGTCTCCAGGCAGATTTCCCTTAAATAATTGATAGCTGCACTCACACTGCTCATGCTTCTCTGGCTGGCTGTACTCATGTTGTGCTTATAGGGCTTTACAGAGCACATGGTAAGGATCTCACTTTCTTGTTGATGTGACCTATTTTCATGTTTTCAGGTGAAAAATTATGCCAAATGAACTTTCTTACACCTACTATGATATGATCAGAAGTTTCTGTTTTTACAACCACAGCTGTTCTGAAATGTGGTAAAAATTTAGTGTTGTGAGCCCCTAGGGTTTGATTGCCAGAAGATACTGAATGAAGACATCTTAGAAATTAACCTGACTGGTGTCACATTAAAATCTTCTTATGGCCAGAAGGAAACACATCAAATGAGTTGAACCAGGGACTTACCATTAGTTTAGTTGATATCTTGTTACTCTAGTCAAACATATATGATTAATTCAAAAAAAGCCTCAAAAATGTTGTGGTAGAAATGGTACAGCAGAAACTCTTCCCATTATCCACCTCTTTTCTCTGGCATTTTCTCTGGGCCCTTAGGGCATTGGTTTTGGTCACCCTCAAAAAGAAGGGGGTGTTTACAAATTGGTGTCAGCATAGTAAGGACAGAAAGGGTTATTGTTTGTTAAGGAGTGAGTAGCAAATTGTTTTCTGGATTCTTTATTATGCTTTATAAACAGATACAAAATTTATTGTTTGCTTTGGGCACAGACTCATGGAGCTTGAGAGATGAGGTTTAGAGCAGATTTGCAGACATGGCGTGGGCAAACAAAGAAGAACTTTGCGCTGGCTGGACTGGGGTCAGCTTTAAACAAGACCTTGATGATATAATTCTGTGCAATTAATAATGGGTGTTTTGGTGGCTCTTGCAGTGGAATGGCTGGTTTCTTGATAAAATTAATTTTGTTTGAAAACCAAAGTACCTAATGACTTGCAGATGGAATTAACCCTTTTGATTATAGCTGTGTCACATCCTGTGTTGTGCTTTTCAGGTGTAATTGCTGTGTAAAGGAGCTGCAAGTGAAGCTTTATGGCACCAAACAATAGCTACTCCGTGTATTTGGGCTCCCCCTAGATGAAAGGTAATGTCTGTTTCTTAAGCATTTCACATTTTTCAGAATTGCTTTGAAATTCTCTGCAGTTCTGCAATTTTGGGGACAAAACCAAAAATTATGTAGAGACTGAGCAAACTGATTTATGAAACCAGTTCGTTTCTAGCAGCTATTTCCCATACAGTTGTATATGAGTATAATCTGCATATATTTGAAAGATTTGAGCACTTGAGTCAAAAGAGATGACCAGTGTTCTATCAGCCTTGGGCATAGCTGATTGTGTTGCTTTTAGTCATGTAGCAGACTGTGCATCTCCCCTTAGGAAGCTCTTACAGGGGATCCCCAGGAGTCCATTGTTTCAAATACAAGTTTTCCTGCAGAGTAAAACACGTATGACACAGTTTGTCTTCATGTGCTTGGAACTACTGGGATGCTTTGGAAACTTCCTTGTGCTTGATGGCTTGAAAACCACAGTTTTTGTCAGGATTCTGTAAACCTGTAATCTCCATTGATTTCTGGGATTTGCAGTCTTGGTCTCAGCCTGTAGCAGCTGTTCGTCTGGCTCAGTGTCACCTTCTTCATCACAGGCAACACTTGTTGCGCAATGCAAAGGAACTTGGTTTCTTTTTTCCACCTTTGCTGCCTCAGTCCTCACAATGAGCTGAAGAACTACATTTTTGTTTGACCCCCGAGTTAAGGACAACTTGCATGACAAGGTTGGTTTTGTAGACAGGCCACTGAATTTTGTATTTCTCTGGCACTACAAAGTAGATGCTTTGTGCCAGTGGTGTTTATGTTAGGAAAAAAAGAGTCTTTTATGTACTATGAAGGCAACAGCTTCAGTACAGTAGCTTGTTCTGCATTTTCTGCTGACTGTTATTAACTCCACATCATTTATTCCTTTAAAAGCTGACTTAGAATTTTCAGTTGTGTAATTCTCAGTGTGCTACAGGCTACTTTTGAGCTATGTGCATTCAAAAATGGTTCAGTAGGGATAGTTTACTTCCACTGGTTATTACTTCAGGCATGTTTGCAATAAGGAGAAAAAAAATGTTTTATTTTATTTATTTATTTATTTATTTCATAAGAACACAATTGGCTGTGTTCTAGGAAATTCAAGCACATGCTTTAAAAGGGTAAAAACCTGGAGAGGTCACAGATCAAAGTCTTTCTAGTCTTGGAGGCCAGACAGCTAGAAAGCCTTTTCTCCAGTCTTCACATTTTATACCCTGGGGTAAGTGAGGTCATTGTCTTGTTGCTTTATTTTGCATGAGGAACTAAGTGTGGTCACCTTTTAGAACGGTGACCTGCAGGAATGAATTTCTTTCTACCAGAATGACAGCCTGCTGCAGCAGGCACAGCATGCACAGCATGCACAGCATGATGAGGGGCTTTGGAGGGGCAGCCCAGTTTGTAGCTCAGAAAACCCTAATCAAGAACCAAGGAGTGTCTTATAGCAGATATTTTCATATCAGTTAATGCAGTGTTTGGGGTTTTGTTTGGTTTAGATTTTTTTCTTCAGAAGGTATGAGAGGCTGCTCTATCTAAGAAGTACAATATTAAAATTTATTGAATGAGAGATAAGCTGGTTTGTATCTGTTCTGGAGCTTTCCCTCTGCCTTATTCATCCTTTTGGTGACTTAGGTGCCTCTTTGCTGCCTGGAAAAGCTGTGGGGCTTCAGTGTTTTCCTGCCAGGAGAGTGGTGTCTAAAGGAATGGCTTCCACATGGAGAGCAGTTGCACATCTTGAAGTGTGTTCTGTTCCTTAATTAATAAAGGAGCCTTCTAGGATGGGTATGAGCCCATTTTAGTCATTGTTTGTCACAGGGCTTTGAAAGTGTCTTTAGAAAACACTTGTGTGTGTGTCTGGCATGAGCTTTGTGTGGGGAAAGACACGTGGGCCGGCTGTAGAGCAGTGTGACAAACAGATGGACAGGGTGATGGATTGGGAGGGATAGGCCAGTGCAAAGCTTGACAGTTGGGATAAATGGTAGGGAAAAGAAGTTTTGACAAGGGACAAATTTTATGTGGTACCAGATGAGCATCTGGCAGGTGGATTTGAGTGGGGAAGGAACACAAATACTGGGCAAGGAGAGCAGGTTGTTCTTGTTACATCTTGTGACACTGTAAGAAAGGCATTTTGGAAAGCTGGGAAAAGCAGTGACACATTGCTAGGACTGAGTGAGGGTGTGAAGCAGAGATTAGGGGTGAGGGTGGAATGCAAGCAGCCACCCCCAGAAGTTTTACAGAAGTGCAGCCAATAAACAGAGTTTGTAGCTGGAGGCCCTGGGTTTTCTATTCCAAGTGAGAAATCTCCTGGTGGATCTGCAGAATCCCTGAGGGTGCAGGGCTAAGGAGGAGGAAATGAAAGCATGTCAAATATGAAGAGTCATAACTTGGTGTTTGGCTGCATCGTTGTGCGAGTCCGTCCATCACTGCACAAAACCTCTGTGACAGGCACGGATTTGTCAGGAGTGGAGCCTGGTGTATGAAATCAGCCTTCTCTGCTGCTCTGTCTGAGAGAAAGAGAGCACCTCGGACATACAGCCCCACTTCTAATTACAAATATTTTATAACCCACAGCCCTAATGGAACTTGGGAGGAAATATTGCAACAATGTATTCTTGACAATGTATTGCAAGACCAAATTGGAAAAATGCTTTTAAACCTCAAACATTCTGCATCTGATCTAATATTACAGCTAATCCATCAGAAACTGATCCTGAAGTCTCTCAAAAATGGCTGTTGCTGGTGTAAATGGATATAATGAATACTAGTGTTGTCTTGCCAAATAGGAAGTGATACCCTAAGTCCTCATAGTGGCAAAAACAGATTGATAGTTTGTGGAAAGATTATCCCCAGCAGCCTCTATGGGCTCCAGTCTTCATCTCTGGATATCAGTGCTGCAGTGCCCATGTCAAAAACAGGTAAATGTAGTTAAACAAGAATAATGGAATCATTAAAATAGAACAGGAGTGATCACACTCGAGACAGGACCAACTGTACCTAAACCTCTGCACAGGCACTGAAACTGGGGACATGCAGTTGTTCTTGTTCCCTATTTTTACAGTAATGAATGGCATTCCCATGCCTGTGCTCTGAGGAGTCTTTCCTTCATAACAAAATTGCTCCTTACTTTGTTTTTCGTGAGCAAAGCAAGAAATACCATAGACAAAAATAGACAACAACTCACTAGAACATTTCTGATCTTACAACCAAGTAAAGAGAAAACTTCTTTCAGAAAGCACCAAACCCAGGTATATGCTGTGTTTAAAGAGTGAAAATAAATATAAGAATTTAGGGACTAGCCAATCTACAGGCTTGCTGATCAACAAAACAGGAGCTTTAAAACTTGCAGATAATGCAGATATGTTTGAGTCACACTATTTTTATGAGAAAATATTGAAGATTTTGGTCCTGATTATGGCCTGAGTATACGAGTTGTGATGAATTATCTCTTTCCCAGTGCTTTTGGGTGACACATGCTATTAAACATTAGTGAAGTAGCTTCTCTCAGCTCAGCTGTTGGAGCTCTTGTCTCTCTGCAGGTGTTTTTGTCTCTGTGTTTACTCAGAAATGAACTGCTGGCCTCCCATTTCGTATAGAAACACCGAGAAAAAGAGAGGTTTGAGTTATATGTCAGGAAAATTTTGCTGGAACAATTAGATTTTGGGAAAAAATTGAAGCTAGTTAAGCGAAGTGGACTCTGAGCCATTTGGGAGCTGGTTAAACATCACTGAAAATTGTACAGGAAGGGAGTAATTCTACAAAATGAAGTGTGAAAACTGGATAATCCAATTGATCATTTTTTATGGGGTCCTTACTGTCTGTTATTTGGAGAGAGACAGGTAATGTTCTTGTTAGTAATCTCATGGAAAAAGAGAATGGAGATAGCAGCATTTGCACAATCTCAATAAGTAATAATTGCAATTTTTAAGCTGTTAATTTGCTGTTCAGGATTGTATTGGAATGGAGAAAAAAATGCTTTTCTTTCTTAAAGCTCAGACAGGAAGATAGAGAAGGATAGAGAAGGAAGTGAGTTAAACTCAAGGCAAATGTGCAAATGATTATTAGTACTTTCTTTAGTCTAAATTTTCTGTCACAGTTTTCAAAAAATGTTTTAGAACAGAAGTAATTGTTACAATATTCTGGTCATTAGTTATATGGGAGTTTTGTGTTCAAACATTTATTTTAACATGACAATATTGGTTATTTTACAATATTTTCATAGTTTAAAATATCTGAGGACTGTACCTCTCTTTTTCACAACCCCATATGTTTTCCTTTTCTAAATTTAAAGGAAGGTAACATGATATTTTGCTTCATTTAACCTCTGAGCTGGCAAACAGATAAAGATGAAATGGATGATAGGAGAATTGGTTTTTAAATTGCAGAGCACTAATTTAGAAACAATGTAGAACAATCTCATACAAGCTGATGTTTTACTTTTTCCATGCCTGGATGATAATTCTGTGGCTATTAAAGAGAGGAGAGCTATCTGGCAGTTATGGATGTCATCAGCTTTTGTCCAACAGCTATCAAGGACTGTATCCAACTGAAAAGAACAATGGTTTAAATCAGACAGGAAGAAGAGAGGGTTTGGGATTAAGCTCTGTAACAGAGAAGAACAAATTCTGCCACCTGCCATGGCTTTAAAAACTCTGTTTTTGAATTACTGGTTTCTCTTCTCACTAACTGGAAGTCCTGTAATATTTTTAAATCAAAGTAGCAGCCAGTAATGTGAATTGAAGTAGTTATGCTGGGAAATACAGTTGAAGGACAAGTTGCTGTGCAGCCATGAGGTGGGGAAGAAAAAGCAGAACAGTTCACAGTAGCATACAGAAAATTTGATACTAAACTTTTACTGTGTAGAAGTGAAACAAGGCCTCCATGGCCTACTTTGCTCTGGAGGGTAATCAGTGTAGTAATAGTCAGGCTGATACTCCATGGTGGATTGCTCCAGTGTGCTCTGTAGAACCTAAAACCGAGTAACATTTGTTTGCCTTAAAAAGGCATGAGAAACACCCAGCCTAAATGAAGTTTTGGCATTTTTGTTCCAAGAAATGGAAGTTACTCCACCTCTCACACTTGGTTTTCTGTCTGAGTGTGAGATCTATTCCAGCAAATACTCACAAGAAATCAGAATTGTGACTACAGGTTCAGGGCTGTAGCAGGAGCTAATTTTCATTAATTTAGGACTGTGTTTTGTGCTTTTAGGATAATAAGGTCTTGAAGAATTGCAAAACTCTCAGCTCCCATCCTGGCAGGTAGATACTGAATAAATAATCCCTGAACTATTTTAAACTCTTGAATAATTAAGTATAGTGACAAAGATTTTTCCAAATGAACTGTCCATGCAAGGTATTCCATTGCATTGTTCTTCTGTAGAGACTGCCAGTTTATTTCTTGCACTCTTTATCTCATGTTCTGCTAAGCACATGCTGTTACCTTTCTTTGTGCTGCTTCATATTCCCATTATTGCTCCTACACTCAGGCCATTCCAACATACACATTGCACCTGCTTGAATATCTTTGAAACTACCTCTACAAATCCCTAAATCCATTACAGATGCAAACGAGAGCCTCGCAGTGAGACAGTCTGTCTTTTGGACACCAGGTTGTCATCAGAAATCTCACCATCACTTCTTCACCTGCTCATGTGGTACCCAGCTGTGCCTTGCTGGCCCTGCTTTTGCCTGGAGTGTGAGATTTGCTGTTCAGAGGTGAGACTGCCATTTCTGAAAGAGTCTGTGTCAATCCCTCGTTGGCCTCTCTGTGTTCTTCCAGAGAAGGCACAGAATTAGGTTTGATGGGGGAGAGGGGAATGCTTTAGTTCTTCCATGTGCATTAAAATATAAGTGCATATTGTAAAGAAAATAGAGCTGCTTAAGGAAGCACAGTGGTTAGAGTGAAAACTTCCAATAACTCTGGAAGCCAGGATCTTTACATGTTTTACATTACAGTTCACTGTGTTAACACTTGGCCACGGTGCTGTGTAGCTCCTAATGCATCAGAATTATGGAAACATCTGGGCTAAATAGCTTCATGCCGATCCACTGAGGAAATTCACCAAGGATTCAATACTTCTGAAGATATTTCATTTGCTATCTAGGATAGTAGGTTGCATTATGCTTATATACCGATTTATGAAACACACAGGAACATTTTGTTTCTTTTTTTTTTTTTCTTTTAGTCTTTTAAGTGCCTACAGGGCACATCTGTGCTTTTTTATTAAGAGCTACGTTATGGCTGGGCCTTGCGTGGTTGCAGTGTGGGAGAGGGAGCAGAGAAGTTCCTTTTCCCTTTGCACAACCCATCCTGAGACTGCCAAAAATTACAAACCTCTCCAGAGCCAGGAGTAATCCTTTGAAAGGAAGATATTTCTGCTGCATCTCTGTCTTGCTAGCCAGGAGAGCTGGCTGGCCATGTGGGAAAGTACCAAATGACTGTTGCAGCACAGCCAAGGTGCTGTGGTTGGAAGCCCCTTTGCTGCAGTTCCCACACAGTCTGTCCCTGGCACAGCCTTCTGCTGGGACTGCAGGAGGAGCACGTCCACTGGCATCCTCTGATCTTGCCCAGGTGCTGTTCTGGGGCCACCCAGCTCTGCTTTGGTGTGTTTGTGTTGTGCTGGTACAGAGAGGATGGTCTGTAGCAAGCACTGAAATCTGCCTTGAGCTCTCTTGTAGGGCATGCACAGCTCCTGCTGGCTGTGAGGTCTGTAGTGTTGTAAGCTGATCCCATTTAGGGTCACTAGGAGCTTTTGGGTTGCAAAGCTTCCCTGCCTCCCTGAAAAGCATTCATGCTCTGCATTGCTCTGCTGCATAGCCCTCATAAAAACCTCATAGCAAGGTGTTGTTCCAGGTATGGCTTTGGCCTGTGTCTTGCAGGTCAGTGGTGAGCATCTGAATGTCTTGAATTTCAGTCCAGCAGATGATCAGCGTGGGGCTGACTCTGACACCATGTAAAATAACTGCCATTAAACTTTTATTGTTGGGCAAATCCTACATTCTTGTTCTTAAAGAGGTGAGGAATTGCTACAGAGCATTCATTTTTTCCCTGAAAGCATTCATGTGCTGGATACATCTTTTAATTGCTTCCTCCTAGCTCTGAAAGCTCAGCCTTCATAGGGTGTTTAGGTTGGACCTCAAATGAGGCAGGGAGCTGGAGAAAAGACAGTTTGTGTGTAAAGGACTGGACTGTGCTATGGCCCTGCCTTCCAGGGTGACAAGTTTGCTTAAGTTAACTGCTTGATCAGGACTGAGTCCCAGTCATGGACTAGAGATCTTCAAGTATGAGGACCCAGAGTTAGTCTGCTATGAAGATGACATCTTTCTGTCTGGAGGAGAGAATGTTATCATCCTTTCTGCAAGTGTCAGATAAAGCAAATTCAGCCATGCAGCGTGAAGAATACGTAAACTTTTTTTTTTCAAGTCAGATCTTTCAATTTTTCACATTTGAGAGCACTAAATTAAACTGTTCCTCGTGGTGTGAATTTCTAAATAGTCTGATATAAAATTTTTCTTTTGTCTCCTTAATTAATTTGGATGTCGTCTTTTCCTTCTAGTGAAGGAGATGATTTTCACCAACTGTAATGTTTTAAGCTGACATGATAGTCTTGCTCTAAAGGAAAACCAGTTAAAAAGCAGACTGGGAGCAGCAATACCAGCTTGTCACCAAAACTGCACTCCTTAGGTAGGTATGTGAACTTTATTATCCCTTCTCCCAGAGGTACATGTTTTGTGGGGTATAAATAAGGACCTTTCTATGTTGTGCTGACTTTCCCTTCACCAGGCCAAAGAAATGTAAATATAGATCAGGAAATGTTCAAGGCAACACATGGTGTGGGGAGTTAATCTATTTTATACGCATATAAAAAGCTTTTATAGGGATGATCATCAACACAAGCTCTTGTCTGATGTGTGCTGTAAATAAAGTTGGGTCCCAGGCCTCTAAATCTCAGCAGCCCAAACTGCTGTGAGCATTGAGAGACAGCCCAGCTGAGCACTGAGAGCAGAATGCTGGCACGTAGCACTTCAGGTCATTGTGAATTTCCCAGGTTTAAACTGAGCCCTGAACACAACGGCAAAACTCTGCAATGAGGCATCTGTGAGCTGAGCTTCCCTGGGTGCACTGGGATTTTCTGGGATGAGAACAAAGCACCTCTGTCTGAGGGCTCAGCATTCCTGGTGACTAATCTGGAGTTGGAGGCTCAGCCTCAACAGGAACTAGTTCCTCTGCTCTGGGTTCCAGCTGCTGGGCACAGTTTGTTGACTTTACCCTCTGCAAACCTTGTAATGTGTATACTTAAAGGGAAAAAAGTCTACAAACTTCAGAAGATGAAAGACACCACTTCATAATCTTCCACCTCTGAGCATAGGAACAAAGAGCCAACATGCAGCCATGATTATATTTAATGCATTGCTGCCAAGTATTCTGAAAATATATTGAGGTGTGCTCCGTGATTTTTGTATGCACTGGACTATAGATGTGCAAAACTGAACAGAGCTTCATTTCCTTCTTGTGATTGGTGCTTGCAATGACTTAGAATCTCTTAAAATGTTTTGCCAAAGTGAAGTCGCATCTCCCTATTTAAAAAGGAACAATGATAGTGAGTATTTACTGGAGAGGTGATGTTTGATGTTTTAAGGTGGTTCTTTTTTGGTTTCTTCTTCTTCTTTTTTTTTTTTTTTAATTCTGATATGAAAAATAAAGAACAAAAATCTCTTGCCTGGAGTAACTACCAGGGAAGAGACATAGCACAGTGTGTTTCTTTGCATTAAATACCAGGTAAATGATGCAGCTGGATTTGTTCAGTTGGCATTACAGAAGTTATCAAGTCCCCAAATATACTGGTGACTGGTGTGTGTTTTGACATTCAGGAATACCCATGTGCCAGTGAAAATGAATTTCATGTCCTTCCTGCTTTGTTGAAGATGCATTTTTCTCAGCTATTCACAGTACTGAAAGAGCCAAGTATCACATTCACACTGGTTAAAGAAATCATTCATTAAGTGAAAACATATTTTCTAGGATGTTATTGACTGTGTGTCCAAGAGGATCCCATCAGCAGCCCAAGAGGGAAATGCTGTTCAGAAAATCACAGGATGATGCCTTGCAGCTCTTACTTGTTCTGAGGACACCCATGATCTCCATCAGTTTTCTCAGGTATTTTCAGTTGGAGAGAGATAAACTGGCACAAGCTGTTATATGGAACAGTTCTTTCTTTATTCAGAAATATTTATTCAAACTTATTCATTTTTTACTGTTCTAAGTGATCTTTAGTGAAATCGGTGCAGTGTTTTGGAAAATACTATATGTAGTGTATTTATCTTTTAGGCCTTTTTAATGGGAAGACATAAGGTCGGATTTTCTGCATGTTCTGCATTCTCTGCTTTCTTAATGGCAAGAACTGCTGTGGGAAGTTGGAGGAAGAAGTTGATCCCACAGTACAAGTTTGGCACATCCTCATGGCCTTGAGATGGTGTTTTCCCTGGAATGTCCAAAGGCACCTAAAGGTAGGTGATGACTGTTACTTGTGTTTTACAGTTGGTAAAATGAGACCACTAGAGGTTTAAGTGGTTCACCTGAAGATCAGGTAATAAATCCAGAGTGTGTTAAGCACCAAACTCCCCATTCTCAGCCTCTGGCAGCATAGCTCCACTTAGAAAAGGAAAAAAAAAATCCCCAAACCCTCTAATTAGTCATGGAAGGAGTGAATGTGCAGGAATCTCATACACTTTCAATCACACAGTTCTTTTTCATTGATGCAAAGCATTTCTGGGGTGTGAGTTCACAGGGAGAAAGGGTGACTGAGGTGAGAAGTGTTCAAACAGCTGAACAAACCACATATGCACTTGAAATTACTGCAGGGTTTGTAAGTTCATAAAAGCCTCATAACTGTAAGGTTTATTAGCCAGCATAATAATTTTCTAAGGGAAATAGGGAGAGTTGTGAGTTAATTATCCCTCCACTATGCTGCATGCTGTAACACTGGAGAAAAAGATGATTTTTCTTTTTTTTTTCTGCATGTGATTGACCAATATTGTGGTGATACAGAGAGGTTATATGGCTATAAAAACAAAGCAAAAATCCCCAGGAAGCCAGAGAGTGACACTGGGGTGTGTCATGTTGAAATGCCACCAGTAGAGATAACTCATTATTAATGTCCTACACACAACAAGGGAGCCTTTGGGGAACATTTTTCTGTATGGCTGTGCCATTTTTCTCTGACATGCAAAAAGCTGCATTCACATTGAAGCTCATTCTGAGAAATGAACATGGCAGATCAGGGGAATGGATTTCAAAGCAAAATCCACGAGTTTTAGGTGGATTGGTTTATTTTTCTAATGTGAGATTTGTTAGGGCATTGATGTTCAAAAGTATGATTTCTGTGGTTAGAGTGATATCCTTGGTGGGCTTTCATACAGCTGGCAAGTATGAGTCACTAAAAGTTTGTGTTTTAGAGATTTTTTTTTTTTCAGGAAAAGTAATTTTTTCCACAAGACTCTGAAAGAAATTTATAATGCATATAAATGGAGTTTATTAAGGCTTTGGCAGATCATGACCCACGTTAATTTGTAAAACTCAGGATCTCATAGCAAGTAGTCAAGTTTAGTGTTCTTGGGTTCAGGTAATGACTCCTGGACACAGTTCTGTGATCCTGACCTCAAGGAGCTTAATTTCTTGGACAAGAACATGTTTTCTCCAGTAGCTGTGGGACAAAAGCTTGTATATTGATCAGACCAGCTGCTTCCTGATTGAAGTCTGAGAATAACTCACATGTCCAAAGTGGGTAGCAAATATAAAAATATCTCAAAAGCTGCATGAGCTAAACAGATATTTGCAAATAATGTCATTTGTACGTTCCTAAAGCCTCCAAAGACTAAGGATTATTGGTCAGCCTACTAATTTTCCAAGGGAAGTAGGTGATGTGAGTTGACCCTCCAGTACACTGCCCACATTTTGGCACTGAAGAGAGTACCACATGGAACAGTGTTTCATCTTTTTATTTGCTGATGAGAAATCAAAATCACTAGGGGAAAGCACTGAGAACTCAAAAGCACTGGGAAATCCCTACACTTGGGAGTTTTTTTCCCAACTGTAGGCTATTATGCCACTTTAAATAAACATGGTAATCTAGCAGACCAGTATTAAGATAAATGTTTTGTGGCCTCAGCTAAGTCCATTTCCTGCACTCATTTCTCAGTGTGCAGTTGACAATGGCAATAGCTGGAGCACTTGGGAGGGATCTGGACAGACACTGATAAAGTACTTGGTAAAATGAAGTAGCTGATCACACCCGTGGGTGGTCCTTTGCAATGGTTTGTTTACAGAAATCTCTGACACTATTTGCAACAAAAGCATTCTTCTGATTGGAGGCTGTTCAGGTTGTTCTGAAGTGTTATGTGTCAGTTAATAGGCTGATGTCCTGAAAAGGGAGATTGAAAGGGCTGGGGTTCAAATCCACTGATGTAAAAGATGGTGCACTTTTCCTGACTGTAGCACAGGATATTTGTCATTTAGAAAGGTGACTGATTGGTAACCTGGTTATGTCACCTGAACAAAGGAGTTAAAAAGGGACCACTCAGCTGGGTGGGTTTATTCCTGAGTGTATCCACTGGCTAGGCTGGGAGACTAAGGGATAATGCATGGCAGGGCTGTGGACACTGGGGATATCCATGAGATTGAAAGGCCAGGTATTCAGTAAGTTTTCCTTGGGACAGGAGGAAACAAGGCAGGTCTGGCTGTACAGAGTGGTTTGCAGGCTGAAGAGAGTTCAAGTTTAACAGAAGGTGTTAGATCACTCTAACAATTCTAAAAAGTTTCCAGATAGTGACAGGAGACTTGACAGCAGAATACCAGAAACAGCAATCCAGATGAAACAGTCCTGGAGTCCCCTTTGTTTGTTTTTAACTTTCTCTTCAATATCTATGTTTTTTCCAGTGAAACTTTTGTAATGGTGAGGTGCAGTAGACAATGATCCCTCTGTGGCAATATTTCTCCTAGATCTTGAAGGAATACTGATTTGGCTTCCATAGTTTATTTACTGGCATTGCCTGTGCTGGCTGTAGGAAGACCATAACAGTGTAGTACTGTGAGTAATGATGCTCATGGGGGCCTGATGAGCTCCCAGCAGATCATCTGAAGGCTGATGCCATGTTGCAGGAAACTTAAGAGAAGCCCTTCAAATCATTAGGTACTTTTTCCCCTCTCAGGACTTGCTGCTGCAGAGTTTCAAGGCTCCCTTTGAAGGGCTTATCATCCCTCTTTGTGTCCTGTGGGAGACAAGAGCTGCTGGATGTAGCTGGTCATTACAGGATTCCTCACAGGTGTCTCACTAGAGTGACATAAGAGATGCCATTGAAAAAAGATGGATTTCAGAATTACATGTATACAGTGGATGATAAATGCAGGTGGCAACAAAGAAACATCAATAAGAACTTGGTGTAAGAAAGCTACTACACTGTCTCTGTCTCCTTCAGTAAAAATGAGTGTGGTCCATAGATTTTGGTTATTCCAGCAAAGCAGAGTCTAGTTTATCACATTTTCAGTTTCATTTAAACTTGCAGAAAGGTTTATTGGAGCCTTGAACTCCACATCAAAACAAAACCTTTGACAACTTCAAAACTTTGAGGATTTTTTTCCCCCCATTCACTCATTCCTGTTCCAATCCATTTCTTCCATCAGCTGAGGACATTGGCAGATGAATTGGTATCCCTGAGCTAATATTCATTCTGGTGGGACCCCAAACTAACAGAGACCTTGATGGGTGTTCCCCTCCAGCAGCGACCTGTGGTTCTTGGCAGCCCTGGGAAGGAAAGGGGCAACACCAGCCAGAGGAAGGGTTTCTGCTTTCAGTGCACCAGCCAGATTTTGGGTGCTGCTGCCAAGAATGCAGATTTTATTAGTACTGCAAAAAGAAACTCTGTTCAGGGGTCTTTATTTTCAATTCCAGTTTAATTCATGTTAATACTGCAAAGCATATTCTCCACTACCCTAATGCCGTTTCACAGCCCTGGGGGGAGTTGCCCTCATGTTACAGAGTGGAAATGGGTTCAGAGTCTTTAGGGAGTTGGAGTTATTATACCAGATCTAAAGCATAAATGGGCAAATTATGTTGGTAGAGGAGAGATGGGGTAGGGAGAGCAAAGGCCTGGGATATGTGAATTGGTTTCAGTAAGAACCAGTGTGAAATTTCATCCACTTCTCAAGAAGACCCCAGCCTTTTCAAAGTCTCTCTCATTTTTCCAGGCTTAAAGTAAATAAGTAAATAGCTTATGCTCCCACTTGATTGCTTCCAATGGAACCCAGAACCAGGGGGTACAAAAGAGACACAGAAAATCATTTAATGGCTTGAAATGAAATAGTTTACAAATGGATGAGGATGAGGTAAGATTGGTTCTTAAGAATTGCCCCATTTGGCTTGTGTAGCAGAGGATTGCAGCACAACGATTTTGTTCACCTATTTCTATGTCACTATATTCGCCAAGCAGGCTGTGCCAGGTGCCTGAGAGAAAAAATACTTAATTACTGAAACTTGCATTTACATTAGCTCTAAACCCTCATTTTGTTACTTCCCTTAATTACAAGCCAAATAAACACTGAGGAGTGTGTCTCACATTAATTTAGGTCCAGGCTCAGCAAGGTAATTTAATTAAGCACCAGTGTAATTCACAGCACATTAGAAGTCCCACTGAAACCCAACTTGTGCCGTTTTGCCGTTGTTTTGAAGCTGATTTTACTTCTTGATGCTCCAGGACAAGCCAAAGCCAAGCTTTTTTTTTTTTTTTTTTTTTTTTTTTTTTTTTTTTTTTTTTTCATTTCAGCTCAAGTTATGAGCAGGGGAGAAAGGCAATTTGAGGTTAAGTGGAGAAAAATTTTACAGACTACTTGGGGGAAAGCTGAATTTTAAGTAGAAATGAATATAGAGGATCTGAAGCACGTGTGGGCTGGGTGTCTGTCAAGCTGCAGGTGGGGGTCCTTGCTGTGTACCCAGTTCCCAAGGAGCTGCTGGGGTGGCTCTGCCCAGGAGGGGAAAGGAGGCCACTCTTTGTTAGATACCCTGGGGCTGGGGTCTTTTGTGCCCATCACCAGGAGTGCCATGGTAAAAGCTCTGTTGGATGCTGGCAGAAACCAGATCTGCACTTGATTGCTCACTTTGCTTGTCTGGGTAGCTCAGAGTGTGCTGGGGGAGCTCTTTGCTGCTGCTGCTGCTGCTGAAACTAGGGAAGAGGAATTGGCTGGATGAATTTCTGTTGAAAAGTTCTAAAGAAACCCTTACCTTGGCATTAGCTGGGTTTAAATACTTTTAAGATCCAGCTTGCTCAGAGTGTGGTCCTGTTCATGTTGGTGTGAATAACTCCATTATGTAAAAAAAATTACGACTGCATAAATTAGAAGCAACTAGGATCCTGTGCCATTCTTTCAAGAAATTGTGAATGCAGTTGGGGAATTGACAAATATCTGGAATATTAATTGAAAACAGCAGACAAAATTTTGTATTTCTTTTATGGCTACCACAGTGTTACAACTCACTTTCTTTTAGCTCTAAATAATTATCTAGATAATTAAGCATCTTGTTTTAAACCTATTAAGAACATGCTATAAAAATTAGAGACAGTTTTATATAAAATGTTGGGAAACTTAGCCCATGAAAGTTTTAGTGGAGGAAAATACCTTAAACAACTTTCTATAAGTTTTGAAACATTTTGACAGAACTTCTGATGCAATGATAGAGAAAATGTTGAAAGATGAGTATTTTAAACCAAATGGGTTTTTTTGTGTAAAACAAGAAGAATTAATCATCATGTTTAAGGGGAGTTGTTATAACAATGAAGCAATTTATCAAATGCAAATGCAGGGTTATGAATAGATTCCAAAAGGCTCTTAGCTTCTTGTCCAGAGCTGCTTTCCCACAAAGTTACCATTAAGTCACTGACAGAGTTGATGGGAAAGTGGGATACTTGGACCTAGAAAATTTGTTTGGAAAATGTTTCTATTTTTGGATTTATCAACACATAATTCTGAAAAAGACTTTTCTCTTTCTCTCCATACCCACTCCCTCTGCTTAAAATTTCTAATGGGAATTCTGCTGCCTCAAATGAATAGTGGTGCTTGGAAGCATTTTAACTTTGCATTTCACTGTTACTGTACAAAGTTGTTATTTAAAAAAATTAAAGAAATAATTATTTTAAAATAGCACTGCTGTCCTTTCAAGCACTTTTCAGTTACTACCACTTATTTTAACTGAATTGTTTGTTTAATTTGCAGCACATCTTCTGTGCAATCTGGTCAGTCTGTGGAAACTGCTGGGTTACTTTATCTGCTGTTACTGTTTCTTTAGCTGCTCCAAGGGAAGTGTTTCTGAGTCAGCAAAGGGAGCCCAGCACATTTTCCAGCTTCCAGGAGGAAAGGCTCAGGAGAAAGACAGGCAAACCACTGATGAGCCAGTAACAGTAAACAGAAAGGAGGAAGAGCCAAGTGGAGCAGCTTGGAAGGAAGACCCAGGTGGACGCAGGAGGGGGAGCTGAGCACTCTCACTCTGGCAGTGGGGTAAGAAAACTTAGAGCAAGCACACACAGCAAGATCATGATGAACTTCTCAGAAATTAGCCAAATTGCATTGCACAAATTTATAATCCCTGCTACACTGAAAGTCACAGCAGGGGTGCTTGTTTCAGTCTTGTCTCTGACACTCCTGCTCTTCAGAGGGCTTAATGCTGTCCAGGGACTGGGGGTGTGAAGGAAACCCTTCCTTCCTCCCAGCTGCTCCTCGCATGTCCCCGGACTGCCACAAAGGGGATTGAGGTTAGGGTTCTGCTCCTCAACACAAGCAGCCCTAAGTCTTCTCTAATAGGCCCCTCATTGTCCTTGTCCCTGTTCTCCAGGATTTTTGTGTTCTGCCCACATCCTGCTGGGATGGTGGTGCCCACAGCCGAGCCCTCCGCTTCCCCCCAGCGCGCCGAGCGCGAGTGTTGCTCCATGTGTTCCACAGATGACACTTGGTTGTTCATCCCACAATGGTTTTCCATTTTTCCCAGCAGCATGATGTTGTTGACTCATATCTCTGATTTAATGTATTATAGCTCAGTAGTGAAATGGTGGAAGATTTGTGGATTTGATTTTTTTTTTTTGCCTTTCTGACTGCTTTAATAAAAAGAAAAAGAAGGTGCTATAGGATCACTGGCAGACTTAGTTTATTTATTGGTGTTCTCAATGCTCAGGTTGAAAAGCCACATTCACAAAAGTATCTGCCGACATCATGAATGTCACTAAGACTGGGCTATCAGAAGAGCTGTACAGCCCCTTTTAATCAGTGAGCTGAGAGGGTTGTGCTTGACTGTAGGTTTGGTTGCCTTCACAAAATAATTTTAATCATTTTTTTTATTGGTTCTGAAGTCAGAGTTTGAAAGTGAAACTAAAAATCTAGTTCTTACTTCTCTTTCATTTCTGTGAAGCCAAAATATTGCTGTCCCCTTGCTGTCTGTGTCAACAGCAATCTGAACTTGTTTTCAGCCCAAATATTATCTCTGTGTCCAAGCCTTCTTCCTCCTGTCAACAAATCCATGTAGATGGAAGGCTCAGTTTTGTTATTTATGCTTAAAACTGTGTTTTACCTTGCAGGCCTGTGCTGGAGGCATTATGTCATGAGAAATATCAGAGATAAGAAGTCCTGAAAAACCATGTGCAAGCTGACATGTTTCAACAGCATGGACAGATATGAAAAGGTTATGAGGGTTTTTTGGGGGGGTGTTTGTTCTTGTGTTGTCTTGTTTTGGGGTTTGAGGTTATTATTTTTTTTTAATTTGAAACATGATTTGAAAACAGATGAGTGCTTAACCTCTTAAGACCAACCATGTTAGTGTGAAGTATCAAACTTGTCTGTTTGTTGCCCACTCCATGACTACAAGCCAAAAATATTTTGACATCACTAGTTAAAGTTTGATAAAAGGTTTCTATTGGCATAGAAACAACCAGGATGTTTGCCATGTTGGCTGCCTTTCAGTCCATCCCTCTGAATATTGCAGTGCTTTCCAGTCAGACGTTTGAGACCATTTCATGAATGCTTACAGCAACCTGTCAAAATTTCCTGCCACTGTATGGGCACTGGCTCCATAAATCCCAGAGTATTTATTGCTGGGGCTGTCATTTTCTTCTTAGAACATTTAATACTCAGACTGTATCTTCTGCACACATTCAAGTGAGAAAAGAAAAGAAAGAAAAAAGAAGGAAAAAAAAAAAGAAGAAAGTCTTGCAATAGTTCATTTTCAGCTGGTGTTTTGTGTTTGTGGATGTTGCAGCAGCTGTGGACTCTGCAAAGCAAAGTGACTCTTGATTTAGTCTGGGACATGATTTTCTTCTTCTCCCACTGCTTCCTGAGCTCAGCATGTCCCAGTGTTGTTTGGGAGAGATACAGAGTCAGCTGGCTGCTTTTCCAGGCAGCATTACTCTCCCCCTGCCTCTCCCTGCAGACAGCAACTTCTATGTGATAAGGCAAAGTTTTCAGCTCTGAACATTCATCAAAACACACCATTCCTCTAGTAAGAGCATTAAACTGAAATATCTGATGCATGGCCAATTTGTCTCCTGCACAATGTTCCTCTCAGTTTGCAGCTTTAATGCAGCAGGGTTGGAAATAATCAGGCTCTGAACCAGGACTGTGTGGCTGAGCACACAGAGCAGGAGGCAGGAGGTTTGACAATTGCATCATTATCTGTGCCATGCAGGCAGAGCTCTCCCACCAGAGAGCTCTGTATCACAAATGTAGTGGTGGAAATGGGAGTCAGTCCTCTCTCTCCCCATCCAGAATTCTGGGCAATGGACTGGACAACAGCATGAATGTTCAGAGCTGCACTGTTCAGCTTCTGAGATTTTTTGTTTTCTATTTTTGGTTTTCTTTTGTGTTTTTTTCTGCCTTTGTAACTTATCGCTCCCTCTTCTCTACAGCCTCCTCGAGGCTGCTGTGCTGCTGGTAGAACCAGACACTCATATTCATTCCAAATCTCTTTTGCTTTTATGCCAGCTCTACTTCCCAATTCAAACTGGCCAGGGGAGCAGTGATTCTAAGCAGGCCAAGATGCCTGTTAGGAAGTGAGAACAGGAGACTGTGAGCTCTTACCAGCAACAAGAAAAGGCTGCAGACAGCTTAGCAGCCATCAGGACTGGAGATGGATGGGGCAGAATGCTGTGAGTGCTGCTGGTTCCTTCAGAATTCCACTGAAATGGGTATTTCTGACTTAAGGGGAAAAACCCTCTCCATAAAGAATAGGGTGGGTTTAGTTCTTAAGACATTTAATGATGTACTGGCACATAGTAACTGCACTATAAATATAGTCTGAAAAAATATGAGCTTAGTTTGGAAGCTGCTCTCAGCTAAATTATGGGGTTTTGATCCTGACCTAAACTGATCCCACATGTTCATGTACTCTCCCAATGTTTGACTGCACAGTAAATCAGCTGTAATTTTTGCTTTTTATTGCAAAGAATGAACAGAAGAGATTGGAAATTATATGACTTTGGCATATGTTTATCACATGGTTCAGGACTGGTTGATATCTTTTTGGGTTTAAGATTTAAATAAAGTTCAAAACAGGTACAGAGGATCAAAACCTGTTAACTGGTATTAGCTCAGAAAAAGCAGCCTGATGTTCACCAGAGTGCTCATTTCACAAACATTCAGTGCCTCTACAGAGGCACTGATTTTACAAGTATTGATGTGGTCTGCTCACACATACTAACTGTGTGAAGAAAAGTACCACAGCAGGGAACAGTCAAGGAGGAGGAAATGGTACAGGCTTTGTACCCCTGGATTGTGGTGCTTCTTCTTTGAAAAATGAGCATGTTCAGGATTTATTATTTTACCTCTCCTAAGGCCTTCTCTTCCCTCTTCTTCACTCCTCCTTGTACCCACTTCAGGTGATGCCATAAACAAGTGTCTGCTGTGCAGCATGGAGCTTAGCCTGCCCACTTCAATTTTAAAACTCTTTGCCTTTCTGTTCACAAACACTTTTTTGTCATCTGATCCCCACCTGCCAGCCTTTTTTATTTTTAAGATATTTCATACCTTTTGTTATTGTACCTTGTAACTTCTTCTTATTCTTCAGCTACCTTTTCCAATTTCTTCCTTTTTTTTTATCTTAAGAGTTGGTATTTGGAATTCTTTTCTAGTACTACTGAAATATGGCTAAACTTGTCTTCTTGAACTTGGCTTTCCTACTGGACTGACTTTCCCCTCTGAAACATTAGTCTTGCAGCATGATTTTTGTGAGCTGGCTGCCCACACAACTCTGCTGCCATGTGGGCTGTAGAGTCAGCTTGTCTGAAGCCTTCCTCAGTAATTACCAGGTAATAAAAGTTAACTGCCCAATAAAACCACATGGATGAACCATGCTATTGCTGGCTTGCCCTACTCAGCCATCCTCTTCCTGTATGCTGGATCTTTTGGGCAGGGGAAAGGACTATCCAGGGTCCCTTGTGGCTCTCTGCTCTGTGTTTCTGATAACTGGTGACCTGGCTATGGGCTGCAATGACAATGCTCAGAAGCACATCACAAACTACAAGCCTGAAGCCGTGAATCTAAGTTCCTATTTTATTTGTCAAGAGGGGGGAGAAAAGAAGTTAAGGCACTCCAAAGTTATCCTCCAACACTTAACTGTTTTCTAGACACCTTGAGAAATGCTTCAGAGTAATTCTTCAAAGCTTATCTATTGCAGCACTAAATTAGTTGCTGCAGAATGAGGGTGTCTAACATGGACTCAAAAAGAGGTCAGCTTTGCAACTTGCCAGAATTGGCCATGACTCAAACTGGCAGAACTAGTCTTAATTTTGTAGTTCAGTAGATGTGTATAACAGCTTTATGGAGAATTGGAAATGTCAGGTTTCTGCCAACCTGCTAACAGGATTTATATCACTCTTGTAACTCGTAATTTTTACTGCTAGGGCTCTGGTATCTTCTTTTATCATTGTGTCTTCTGCCTCCATTTTTACTTCTTGATGAGATAACAATCCCATTTGGGGTTTGGGTTTTTTATTTTCTTTTTGCTTTTTTTATAACTAAGTAACTGAGTTTTCAGATTTCTTCAGGGCTTGCAAGTATGCCTGTGCAGAGCTCCTGGGAGAATTGTAAAGGAGTTAAAAAATTATACAGAAGGCTGTTAAAATACAGGGTGGCAGCTTGGAAGGGGGGTGCTTCAGAGTTGTAGAGCATCCTGAAACAGCCAGAATATCTTAGGGTATCATTTAATCTATGCTTCTGCCCCAAAGGAGAGTCTTCACATTAATATTCCTAACAGAAGCTTATCTAAATTGTCCTTACATAATGACAGCCCTTCTCTTCATTAGGCACCCTTAACCTTAACCCTTGGAAAGCTTTTCTTAATCTTGAGTCCAAGCATTCCAGGATCCCAGAAATAACCTGTTTGGGATAGTGCCAAAAGAATTCAGCTTCTCTTCTGCTTGCTGCACTGATTTTCCAAAAGTGGAAGTAAAGTATGAAAGGTCCTTTCAGAACAAAGTGGGTATTTTGAGTTCTTTTTGTCAGATTGATTCTTTTTGTCATTAACATTGCTGAGAATGCCTGCAAACACTTCAGGGCCTCCCCTTTGCAAGAGGGATCACAGCTGAGTGTTTCCTGCACTAAAATGAAAATCCTGAGCTTTCTGCAAGGGCTGCACATGGCCACGCTGCTTTGAGTTAAAAACCAGGGACTGAGAGCTAGGCAAGGGAGCTGAGAAGGGGAAGCACTTGAGAAGGCCTTGAGTAATAGCATCCCTAAATGACAATGGCTGTTTTATGGTTTTTATAAGGACTGTAGTGTTCCTCATACATAAAAATAGACAAGATGTGGTTGCAATTAATGGAGAGCTCTTTGTTGGAGCTGTTGACTGTAGGAAAGAACCCAAGGGTTTGTTACACTCCTCAGTTGTAAAACTAACTAAATACATCTAGGGCTGCCTTGTGTCACTCCATGGCATTTTTCAAAGCTGTAATTAGCAGATATCTAATGAGTTGTGGCTATAGCATGTGGATCAGATGACTCAAATATTTACTTTAGGCCTCTGATTCCCTGTCTCTACACAAGGGAGAATAACATGAATGTAATGTCTAGAGACTCATTTTTCTTCATTTCTTCATTTCTTCCTTATGATCTGTCAAACAGAGTCCTCTCCAGTTTCCTCAGTGGCAAGGTACATCTAAAATGTTTACTGGTGAGTCCTTGTTTCAGGAAGAAATTTTTTTTTCATGAAGACTTCATGAAAACCATATTTTCACTTGAATTTTTTAGCAAGATTGTCCTGTTCTTTCCCAGTGCAGCTTTTGAGCATAGGAAACAAATCAAGCCAGGGTACATTTTTAGCCAGGAAAGGTAAGGAGCATCTACAGCCATTCTTGTGCTGTTGTCTGCTTGAACAAAGGTGTGTGAGCCTTTTCCAGGCAGCATTACCTCTCATAGTGTCCAGGAAGAAGTTGTTTTCAGGAAAAGTTTGTGTGTCAGTTCAAACTACCTTGTTTGAAGCCTTCTCATTTTTTTCAGCCCACAGACATTTCTCCTGTGTTCTGTGCTTAGCCCATTTGAAAACTTTGAATATAAGCTTTGACAGTAATTTCTTATTGACTGTGCTTGAGTTGACCTTGGTTCAGAAATTTCCCAATTGCTCCCTCTGCTTAGCCATTCCACCATAAAGGATAAAGATTCAGATGAACCAAATACTGAGTTAAATCAAAGATATATCTCTCTGTTAGCTGTTTTTCTAACAACTGGTTTTTCCTGAAGACTGTTCAAAGCCATTCTTTAAGAAATAACTGCCTGAGTGCAGCAGTGGGAACAGCACTGCACCTAGATCCATACCTGCAAATAGTGTGCTGTGGGAAACTCCTGAAATGGGTTTGTTCCTGCAGTCAGCACTTTTCTAGGCATCTCTCCCAGGAGACCTGAGCTGAATGTTCAACAAGTTTTTAATAAAGAAGGAAAAAAAGCATGGGGGAGGTTAGCATGTGCTGTAGAAGTGTCTGTTTTATAACAGTCATGGTTATCACAATAAACATGATTGATGTGCTCTTCATCACCAGCCACTCTCTTAATTCTTTAGATAGTGGCAAAGATGGATAGGGAGCAAGCTTCATCCTTCTGGAAAGCTGTGAATTTAAGCAGTGCCAATCTCATGGTTACAGGCACTTGACTGAATCCCATGGGAGGTGCAGTCAGGCCAGTAGTGCTTTTCCTAACAGGGATTTTTCATGTACCAGTCTGGTTTGCCCCTCAGCCCAGTTGTATTTCTCTCAATGATGAAAACAGAAAGTACTTCTTCCTTTATCAAATTGACTGTACTCTGTGGACACTGAGTAACTGGTATGAGTTATGCAATTTATGGAAGATAGACATTACTTTGGCTCCAAAATACATAAGTTTGTAGTTGCATCTCTGTCTATGACAATGGTTTGTCATACAGTCTGAAGATAAGGGGGTTCTTCGGGTTTTTTTAACCACACATAAAGCTGTGAAACTAACTCCTGTGGCTGGTAGGAGCACAGGTTTCCATGAGCCATTGAGTAGGTAAATAATTTTTGGTAATGAGATAGCCTAGCTTGTGTGTCAGTCAGGCAGATCTTATTCTTCTGCTGGCTGCATTCAGACATATTTAATGGACTGAACTAAAGGAAAATGCCTCCTAGCAAAGATCTTCTTGCTTGAAAGCTATTTGTAATTCTCACTATGAAAGCTTCCCCAAAGTGATCTTTTTAGGATCTGTTTAATGAGAAAATCCAGAACTAAAACAGGTAATGAGAGTCTTCAAGCTACTTCAAGCTATAAGGAAAGTAATTCCTGACTTAATGATTTAGGCTATCAGCCTGTGATCTAGAGCTGAGGGTCTGAACTGCACAGTGTAGTCTGCATCTGTGAACACAAAGGTACAAATTGCCTGAGCATCCCTACTCCACCAGAACTCACAGCTTCCAAAGTAAATGGGTATGGTCAGGCAAAGACTGGAAATAGTGAGCTGGGAGATGCATGGCATGGCCAGACATTTTCATTAGAGTCTCCTACCTCTTGGTGAAGCCCCTTAGCAAAAATATTTGTAATATTCCATCCTTTTCTTCCAAAGATGTGACTCACATCTGGGATCATGCAGCTTTTCCTAAAAGGAAAAGAGTGAAGCTGCTGTTGTAGAAGAACTGAATTCAGTGTTTTTCCTCCCTTCAGACCAACATTTTTAACTGAACAAGGAGAAAACTGGCAGAGAGTCTATTTCTGTCTTGAAATTCCAAACCATTGAGAAGAACAAAGCCTGTTACTGAGTTTTCACTCAGAGGAGAGACATGGATAAATAGTTTGATTGCATTTGGAGATGAATGCATGAGTTGGCCTTCAGGTCTTTTCAACTTGCTTGCAGTGATATGAAATTATGATACAAAAAACCCCATTTAATTGTCTTATAATTTAAAAAGCAGCTGCAGAACTGTGTGAAACACAGGCAAAGGCTGTTTTATTTCTTTCTCATTGTGAGGTTTAGAATTTGTGCTGAATGAGAGGAATGGGCACTCATAACCTACCAGGGCAGCCTGCTGTGCTCTGACCTCACTCTGCTGGGCAGTGTACCCTTAATAACCTTGGAAAGGGCTCAGCAATTTCAGCTGAGATGGGATTTAATCACCTTAATTGCCTGTGATGGCTAGGAGCACTGGGAGCTGGATGGAAGGAAAGGATTCTGTTGGTGCCCATGCTGACACACAGCACAACCCATCCGTTACCCCATGTGTGACCTTATGGCAGCTGCTGGGCCAGCCCATGGCCCCAGCTCCACACTGACTACGAGGTATCCACTCATTCCCATGGAGAGCAGATGGCTTAAGGCACTGGAAGGAGACTTAGGGGACACAAATTAGCAGGATATCAAGTTCTACTGATTTTTCTCCTCATGGAGTAACCTTTTATTGTTGGGGTGTCAGAGCAGCCCCACAGGTCACTTTTTGTAAGGGTGAGATCCCTCTCATCTGGTTTTCAAATCAGGTATTAGTTTGTCATGTGCACCTATTTTAGTTCTTCTTTTCTGTCCTGTAGAAGGCTTGTTATAGATACAGTCAGGAGTTTCTTTCATTTTGAACACATTTACTAAATATATGTATATATAAAATTAGTGGAGCAAAGACATAACCAGTACTTGTGGATCGCTTGTGGCCATCAAAGCATAACCAGACCTGCCTTTTACAGACAATGTATATTTTAATGTCCTTAAAATTGTCTTCAGTTATTTTGAAGGTGTTCAAAGGTTGAAATACTGAGTAACTGTTTTGAAAACTCTATTCCAAACGCACAGCTGGCGAAGATAATACAGTAGTTTAATAACCTGGGGTATGTCTCTGCAGAGTGGATATAATTTTAAAAAATAATAGATAGTTCACAATGCTTGGATGTTATGGACGGGTGAGTGAATGTAGAACCAACCTGCAGCCAGTAAACTCCATCTTTCATGATTTCAGATAAGCTTGTTTGAAGTTTAATAGCTACTTTTAATCATTGTTCATTAACTTTTGAATTTTGGCCCCTGAGTAACAGGTGGAGGCTGCTGTGACTGAGGTTTTGGTGAGCTAGAGCAGGGTGTAGTGTACTGATGTGGGAATAAGGTACTGTAAGACAGCAGCCTCGGCCGATGACTGAACTGCAGCTTTTAGCCTGGCTGCGTTTTTTGTTTATTTGTCAAGGAGAAAGGGGAATACTGAAGAAATTATGCACTATTACAACAGTGAACAGTTGGCTGCAGTTCATATCAAGAGACAAAGAAAATCATGCCTAATGACTAAAACAGACAGCAGGTTGCAAATTTGGACTTCATGATGCATTCCAGTCAGGAACATGAAAGACAGGAAATATCTTACATGTGCTGCCTTTGGGAAACAAGAGAAGATATGGAGGTCAAGCATGGCTCTGCTACGTTTGCTGATAAATCTTTTTCTAATAGTGGGCTTTTTCTTTTCCTTTTCTTTTCCCCCCTGAGCAGAGGGAAGATGAAGCAGCCCTGCTGCCAGCTGCTCAGCGCTGGTCACTGCCTGTGAGAAGGATGGGCCCATCAGCACGGCTGAGCGCGGCTGTTCATCACCCAGCACGTGCAGGGTGGGCTTGGCAGTGACCTTGAGCACTGTACCAGCAGCACTTGGCCAAGCCACTGATAATGTCCATCCCTTATCTCCAGGTATGATCCAACAGGCTGCTGCAGGCAGGGATGGCCCTGGAGCAGTTTGTCTCTGATGGTGTTTGAGAGCGTGTCTAAATTCGGTTTAGTGAGATCTCTGCAATGTTTGAGACTGCTGGTGTTGTTAGGGCTGACACAGCCCCCTGTGTTCCTTTGCACTCTTGGAAAAATAAGATGGCAGACTTCAGGGGGTCTTGTTATTTCTGTTAGCAAATCTGGGCAAGTCACTAGAAAAATGATGTGGTAATGAAAACAGTAAAATTGTGGGGGTTTCTTCATAAATCTTAAAAACTGTGAAAAATGGCAACTTCACAGTTCCTATCCAAACACACCATAATCGAGCAAATGACATTATGTGGTTTCTGGTATGTTGGTTGTAACTGTTCCTGCTAGAATGACAAGTTGACACTGGCTGCTTTTAGATTACTGAGGAACAGGATCCTGGTTCCAAACAGTTGCCATTTTAAAAAAGGAAAGAATAGAAGTCAAGAAATAAGTTTCATGTCATCAATGAATTTCTCTTTCTCATCTCTTTAATTAATTTATTGTGGTGAGAATGATAAAGACTTTGTAATCATAGTATAAAACCAGTCATTCTCTGTGAGGAAAAATACACGCTGAAGTTCAGTCCTGTTTCAGCAGAAACCAATAACCAAATTCAGAATAACTCCAGCATTACAGGTTAAGGGATGCAATCCCTGGGTTAGACTGCAATAAAAATCTACCGGAAGCCCAGAGAATCAGCCAAGAAACACTTTCAGGAGTCTGGATTTCCTCTGCACAGTGAATTCTCAGAAGGTCTTGTGGCCCAACAAGGTAGAAATTAAGCTGTTGGTTTCCAGCTGCAAGTTATTGGTGTGGGGAATGACATGGATCAACAAATGCTTGTGCACTTCCATATTTCTGGACTTTAAAGAGCTAGTGACAAGGTAATTGTTTGATAGATGCAGTATGTTATGGGACTGCTATCCAAATAACACCAACGTCAATGTTTAGTCATGTTGTCAGCATATGAGTGATCCTTCCTCAAATTGTGTCTGAGAGCAACAAAACCACATTTTCTCAGAAAAAAGTTGCATTTGCATGTTCTGTGGAGAAAAATCTCTGTTGGTGATAACACATTGCGGTCGAGTTGCTCAAAATGGCTGAGTAACTTCTGCCAGATAAATGTACACTGAATTTACTCTGTGGAAACCAAGTATGAGCTTGGCTGGCAGAGCTCAGCCCTACTCAGACATGATTATTCTCCAAAGGAACTCCAGGAACCACTCTTGAAATTCCAGCTCAATTGGAATTCAAGCTTGCATTCCTCTGAGTGACACCACAAGTTTACTGAGTTAGTGAATAGGATTGGTTGCTTTCATTTGAGCCTTCCTGAAAGCAAATTAGATAAAAACAACCCGTATCAATAGCATTGAAAATGTCCATTTATATATTATTATAGTTTGGTCTGATTGCATTTTTCTCCATAATCATATTGTCATAAACATTTTCCACTGAAAATATTAAGTGAACAACCCTTTTATTTTTCCAGGCCAATGAATTTTTAGGAAGATGAACTGAATACCATTTACATAAATCAGAAAGTATTGATGGTTGTGTTTCCAGGTGTTGGGACCATCTATGAAGGAAGCTATAAGGCAGCTTTCATGTATGAGGTAAGAAAATGGTCAACAACCAATCTTAAAGCATTTTAGGAGACTTTGACCTTAGCAGTGTATGTCATGTTAAATCAATAAATCAGAAGTGACTCAGCTCCTATTATTAACAAATCTAAGTAGGCTTGAAATTTCTGTGAAGTGCCCTTAGAATAAATGTAACCTCACCTTTTTCAGCTATGGTTGCATGTAAAATATTGCATATTATCCTTTGTTTAGTGTCACGTGTTCCACACCATCCAGAAAGTGCATTTGGCTTGTCCTGGGGCAAAAAATGAGCCTAAATTGTACTTGACACTTTTCCTATTACATGGTCTTGTATGTACACTTTTCTCTTAGGAAATGGTTCAATGTTATTTGTCTGTCTTTCCATTATTGCCATTTTTCTATTTTTAAGATGGTTTTTATTAGCATGCCATAAGTCATGCTGAAATGCAGTATGTCCTGTGTTCTTGACTCTAGATATTGCTCCTTGAAGATGCAAATTTGAAAAGCAATACTATTTAGAAAGTTAACAGTTTCCTTTTCTCCCAGACTAGCATGAAAAACAGTCTCTCAAAACAAATCGATTCAAAGTTCTCCAAGGAGCATGTTTAAAAATAAATGAGAAGACATTTGTCTTTGTAATGGATACTGTATTTTTAGGTAGTATAAATGTTATAGCAGTCATAAAGTTTTATGAATTTTAGCAAATGTCCTTCTCAGAATAACTTGGATCTTACTGTCAGTGTGTTATCTGGGAAAAGGTCACGAGATCTGCTCCTAAAAGCGAGGAATTTGCAAGTGGGAGGTTACATAGGCTTGGGAAGAGAGTTAAAAATCCATGTCTACTTGCTAGTCTTGTGAGCTGCAGGAAAAAATGTCCCTGGAATTGCTGTGTGTCCATGTCCTACGTGCTGGCTGGCACCCAGCCCACAGGTGTGACTGCACTGAGCTCCAAATCCCCCAGTCACCTTGAGGTGCCTTGCTGAATTTAATTCCAGCTGCAGCCAGGGATACAAACCAGATTATAATTACTGCTTCAAACCCCATTACACTTATGGATCCAGCTTGCAGTAGGATCCTGTGCAATGACACAAGGTCTGCTCCAGCAGAAACTGGGAAGCAATGAGTTTTACCATTTTTTTTCCTGTTCACTTTAAACTGTTGACACGGTGCTAAATTCAGTACGCTGAAGGTGTTTCCATGTGTCACTTCTAATAGGATACAGGTGTCAGACAATTTGAAATTATTTCAAACCTAATTTTCTTCGAGTGAAGATACAAACAGTTACACCAGAAGCAGATGTTGGGCCTTTCTCACCCCTCCAAAATGTGGTTTGGCATCCATCCAGACTGAGTCTATGGGGAAAAAGAGAAAATTATATTTAATTTTGGCTTGCTTGGTTTCCTCCTTTCAAAATCTACATGAGTGTGTAAGAAAAAAACAAACCCATCCCTTTTCCCTCTGCTTTACACAGGGACTGAGTATCTTGTTGCAAACAGATGGAATACAGGCAGGTTGGGATGTGAACGCTTTTCCATCTCCACACTATCACTTTGTGGCCCAAAATTGGACATAAAATGCTGTCTTCTCCTTTTTGCCCTCTTACCCATGTCTCTGCCATTTGCTTTTCTGGGCACTGATGCTGAACTAACAGCCAGGAAGCAGAGGGGTGGCAAGGACTGTGCCTAAACCACTGACTCAGGGTCCTGCTCCTGGCCCACCTGCATTGGCCAGCCTGGGGCTGGTCGCTGGGACTCAGGAGAGGAGCCCTGAAAGAATCTTCTGTCCCTCTGCCTTCCAGCTGCTTCCATTTTCCATAGCTTGAAGTAAAGTCTCAGCTGTACACATGGATACAGGATACACATGGATACATCACTTGCTGGCACTGGCCTATCCTAAGGACAGCAGGAATTCTCCATCAGGAGCTTCGGTGAGTTTAGTTATACTTCATCAGAACTCATGTGGGTGTCAGAACAATGGAGCTCATAACTTTGATATTACAACCTTATAGAAAAAACACCCTACTCCAAGGTTTGCTGTGTGAATTTTGGGTTCTGCTGCTCAAATACCTCTTTCTGCAACTGCTTTTAGTGAATGAGTCTTGTAACAGTAAATGCCACGTGTGCTGCAACAGTATTAAAGCCAAATTACAATAAAAATGCTCCACTTGAACAGGGGATTTTAGTCAATGCTTGTTGGTCACTCAGATGCTGTTGAACAAGAAATTCCTTAGGAGTTAAGAGCCACACGTGTACGCTCGGAAGGGAAGGATGTTTGTATCCTGCAGCCCTACATGCCAGAGGAAGAAGGGCACAAAATCCTTCCACACACATGGAGAGGACTCCACGGCTGGACAGACCCAGGGGGAGAAATGAGCAGATGGTGGACAGGAGGCGTGAAAGCCACAGCTCATGTGCATGGGGCCAGTCCAGATTGCACTGGGAAGGTTCCTGAGGCGGCTCCCTGCCAAGGCCGCCGGCAGAGGTGGGGGAATGGGATCAATAGGAGGCATCAAGTGTTGGCTTGGCAATCAAAGGCAAGGCTGTGGAAATGCCACTCTGCAAATGGGGTTTCACTGCGCTGCCAGGAAGTTCTCTAGAGGCTTTGGAAGACCAACCCGGTAACAGGAAATTAATCAGGAGCGGTTTTGAGCGGCTCCTTGGCTGGTGAGTGCTGCTGGGCCTATTTATACCTCTGAACTGCAGCAATTTACCCTGCTAAGGGGCTGCTCAGATGTCACACATTAGCCACTGCCAGAACAAGTGACCTTTCTGCACAGTACGTTAAGAGTAGAGATGAAAATTCCCATTTTCCAAGCATGGTCCCAAAAAACCTCTGTGCTCTTGTTAAACCAGCTGCATTGAAGAGGAGTGATTAGAACAGGCCTTTTTTTTTTTAGCCTGCACCTGTCTCTCATTCCACAGCTGAGGACACACTGAAATCTACTTCCCTCTAGACCTGATCTGGTGAGAGCTTCAGGTGGTAATTAAATCCATCATTATCTACATCTATTTCTACTTTAACACTTGGGGGGAAAAGCCACCTGAAGGCCAGCAGTCACTGGAACTTGCAGTAATGAGTCACCACAGGGGGGAAAAAAGCTCCCCCATTTCTCCATCCCCTCAGGTGGGTGAGGTTTTTGTTGGTTTTCATGCTTATGGAAGTCAAGGCCTTGCAGGAGAGGATCATTTTGAGCAACCCTGTGTGTCAGTCTCTTGAGAAGGTGTCAGCTTTGCTCCCAGCTAGGAAGAGAGGTTCCCTGACTGTTCTTTCAAGAAATACACAGGAAAGAACTGTGTCAGATTACTGCAGAAAAGACATGAGTGTGATATTTTTTCTGAGGAATTTAAGATATTTTTAGGGAGAAACCTTGATTCAGCGTTGTCCCTGGAGAAATGGGACCAGTCATTTTCTCCCCTGGCATATCCCTGTATTGTAAATGTGTTTAAAGTGTACAGAGTGCTATGAGGGATTCCACTTATTCCATGGAAATAAGCAGTAGCATTTTTAATTTGTGGGTTTAATTTGAAGTATCTTCCTTCTTTCATAGGAAAAACTTTTTTATTCTCTGTTATTTTGCTCAGGTAATTCTTGACACATTGATCTTCCTTCAGAGCTGAAGTTTCTCCATATTCCCTCAGTTGCTCTTCCCCTGTGAACATGCACACTGAATCAGACACAGCAGTCTGATTTCTGCATAGGTGATACAGACCTAATGGCTTCAAAATTGTCACTATTGACATTTTTAAAATCCAAAACCCTTGAATATTTCTGCCTTTAAAATGTGATGGGTGCTTGGAAATTACTGGCACTGTAAAAGCAAATTATTCTTTGTACAGTCAGTCAGACATCCCAAATAATCTGTATTTCTGGGGAAGCAAAAAAGCCAAAGTAGAACTTGAATTGTTTTGTTTTGTGCTCTATGGGACTGAGGCAAGACAGAAATAACTAACAAAAAACATGCATAGCACTAAAACATGTTAAAACAGGGGAATAACAATTCATTATTATCATACAAAATGCTGTTTCAGCTTGACCCAAAGTGTCACACCAGGTTTTATCACGTGGCAATTAGATGTGATGTTGTAAAAAAGATAATTTTTCAAGGGGAATTGTCGCTATTTCTTTTGTAGATCAATTGTATTTTTTTCACTGCCTGAAACAGGAATAAAATTAGGTTTTTTAAGGCAAAGGCATTTAAGGTGAAAATATCCCCCAGAATATCTTGCTACAGAATTACAACCAAATTAAACAAGAAATCTAGGAAACTGTCTTTGGTAATTTTTAGAAATTTTAGAAAGATGCCAGATTTAATGAGGATTTTTGTTGCCTCCTAAAAATCGGTATTGATGTATTTATCTTCTATCCAAATAAAATGGATTGTAAGATTTTTTTTTTTATTTCAAGGCTGTACTGGAATTTTGCTTAGTTAGATTTTGATTACATGATAGAAAATGACCACTTTTGGCATTCTAATCAGCTAGTGAGCAAATTCACTAAAAACTAGGGCTATGAACCAGAAAATGTTATTCATTAATTTTGTTTATGGTGATTTAATTTTAATTATAATACTTTAAAGCTATTTAAATCTACATTTCCATCATGTGTAAGTTAATGTAGCATATTTTGCAGAAATAATCAAGGCCTGGTAATACAGATCACTACAGAGCCCATAATTAAATCTTTGATGAGTGTTTCAAAGTGATTTTTAAATGTGGCTTATAATGTGCTTTACAAAAGCTTTGCTTCTGTCATTGTGACTTCCTAAATGTTCCTCTGGCATTGTCCATGTTTAATTTCCATTCAAACTCAAAATGGAAGTGTTTGTAATGGAGTAATTGCCTTGTAAATAAGTGTTGTCTGTAGGTAAGGAAAACAATTAATTTTCACAGCAGCTTTTCTGTGGAAGTGTAAATGAGGATTCATCTTCCTGATGTCAGCGAGCCCCCAACCCACCTGCCCCTCTGACAGCAGAAAAATGAGGTGGGAAGTTGTGTTCTTGTTGGGTTTTTTTCCTGGAGTAATTTCCTTGTAATTGAATTCCATGTTCAAGACAGGCTTTCAGTGCCTCATGTTACAAGATGGGAGCTCCAGGTTTGCAGTGATAAGCAGGCTGCCTGCAGGCAATTAGGGACCTCAGGGTTTGCAGAGTCTGGTCACTAAAATATGTTCCAACTCGAATCATTGTTTAACAATCCCAGTCTCTTACAGCTGTGAAACACTCCCATCATCAAGTGGGTCTCTGGGACTCCCTCAGGAATGGCAGGCTCTAGATATCCAGCTGCTAGGAACAAAAATAAATCTCTTTGAAGACTTATTTGCCATCACATTGTGTGAGGACTTAGAAAGGCTGAAGCATTTTAATCATTAATCTCCATTCATCAAATGTTGTCATTCTTAACAAAATTCCTTAAATAGTTTCAGCTGTGAGCTGGATGTTGATGACACCAGACTCTGTCTGTAGGTATCAATTTTGTGGTTAAGATGTGCCACACACAAGAAGTTCCTGTTGCACTCAGAGCATCTCCTGCCCATGCAGAGACACCAGGGAGCTTTTCAGAACTCATTATTGTTTATGCTCTTGGTTGTCATGCAGGGAGAGCAGAAGAGCTTTAATAGCTATTGATCATCAGCCTCTATTGGGCAGCATTGGAATCTCTTTCACTGATGGTCAGTCAGCCTGTGCTGCTGACAGATGGTGCTGGTTCTCTCTGCTGTGCTGTGACACCAGCAGCAGCAATTAGAAGTGATCACCTCACAGAAATATTCACTGCACAAGTTGGGTTGATAAAATATCTTAATTCCTCTCAAACTCAGCAAACCTTGCTAGTCTTGACTTCACTGGGATGCAAAGAAATCCCATTTTCCCTCCCTTCTGAGCTGCATGTTTTAAAGCAGGGACTGTTTCTCTTCCTCCCCCAGCTTTTTAAATTTTATTACTGACCTAAAAAGAAAGGAAATTTTAAAAAATCTAGGAACATCCATGTGTAGCTAAAACATTCTTTACCTCTTCCTTGCCAGTACTTAAAAAAAAACATTAGATAAATTAAAAGTAAACGTGCTCCTGACTTAAAGGTGAGCTCTTAACAACTTAAAAACTTTTAAGCTGGCAAGTATTTCTAGTGTATGTCATTAGACTGGTTTTGCTTATCATGTTCCTTCTTTTTTCATAAGCCATGTTTTGCTTCTTCCTTCTGGAGCAATCCAGAGAGCATCAATGTGCCATTGGGCTGGGCTGTGCAGTCAGCAGAAGCAAAGGTTGCTGCATGTGGGAAAACACACCCTGTCTCCAGATGCACAAATATCCAAAGTGAGCACTTCAAAGGAACAGCAGCTCCTTGCTGGCCAAGCACATGGATGTTGCAGGAACACCCTCAGTGTTCCTTGCTCTTCTAAGAGACAAACTCCCCCAGGCTTCAGGAAAGCTTTGCTTCAGCACTTCTCTGTCAGAGACACAAAAAGTCCTCAAATTATTTAGGGAGAAGAACCTTATCCCACTTCAGAGACAAGACAGCTTTTGGAGGTACAGAGGTTAGATTGTCTTCCCAAATCAATACAGCATGGGAAGGAGGAATACAACATCCTAGCCCAGAAGTTATTTTGGAGGGGTTTTAGTTCTTTTGAAGCACAAGCCAAAGCCCCTTGCAGGCTCCTGTGGAAATGTTCACATTAACATCAGTTTTTAATTTTTCTGAGGTTTGGGTCTATTTGATGAAGGGGAGAGAATAATGTTGAAATTGCTGAAAAATAGTAAAAATATTTTGACCTGCTCCTGAATTTTAATATATTTGTTTAAGCTGTGTGGTTTTGACTATAGTTTTATTTGTGCCCAATGCTGCAAGAAGGGAGAGCCCAGGCAATGCTAATGAGGAGGAGACTGCTGCAGAAGCCCTGCTGGCCTCACCTTCTTTCTCAGTACAATTTCTCATCAAATTTCCCATAGCTTCTGATATTTTTGTTTAATTATTCCCTCCCAGAGAAGATTTTTCCCTCTTACCCTTAGTTCCAAGGGCTTTCTGTCTGATTTATCTTCTATTTTCAGGACTCAATGAAGCAGAAAAACAATGTTAGTCTTTGGTGGCCAGGGAAAAGGAGGAAAGCTCGTGGTGGTCTCCAGATGATCTGGCCCTGACTGAAGCAATCTCCTTCCACGAGGAGGGAGCAAAGGGCTGGCAAGTGCAGGTAAAGCTGCCTGCACTCCATGTGCTAAGAAATCACCCACACAAACACATTCCAGCTTTGGCAGTACTCAAATAATGGCTATTACTGCTCCAGGGAGGAAATAATTAAAGCCATTTCTTGACTCTGACAGTTTGATACTGGTGGTTTTCAATAGCAAATTACCAACATCTGTACAGCAAAATTCAGCTACTGCAGCAATTATTCAGCAGGGCTAACCACAGAGGTGCTAGGAATTTTTCATTTTCTAGATGTCCCCTCGTTAGGTGTGACCTGCAATTGAGACCCAAGCTGTACACCATGGCAAACTTAGAAATGTAAACAAAACCATCTGGAAAGCTGAATATTCTGTGAAAATCCCAGTGGCAAATGCATCAAAGCCAGAAAATGAAAGACTGGAAAGACGTCTGAATGGCTTTCTTAATTATGTGACAATTTCAAGTTTCCAGAGCAATTCAGAACTAAAATTTATACGAATCATTCAATTCCACAAAAATTAGGGCTTTTCATTCCCACATACTGTTACAACTGTTTTGCATAGTAAACACAGTGAGTGTGACTGTACAAGCTGCAAACTCACATCTACAACCTGTAGCAAGCAGCACAGCACTGCAGATTTTCATTGCTGCTGAAAGAAAGGGGTAGCAAAAGAACTAAATAAGCTCTATACATCCCTAAGTCAAATATTTCTTTTTAAACAGTAGATAGAAAAAGTAATACAAATACAATCAGAGGCTGTGGGATTAAATGTGTTTCTAGGAGAGACCTGATTTGGGATTGATAATAAAAAGGCCTTATTTCACTGCTTATGTTGTAAATACTTTTTTGTCAGGGTTTTATGTTATAATCCACTTTAGTCATGGGTTTACTGATGTATAAAACTTGAGTTTAGTTTGTAAATTGGCACTCTGTCTTGAACTCTGTTTCACTGTTATGAAGCTGCAGGACCCCATCAAGGTGTGGTATAATTGGCTGTACAAGTGTGCAGTAATTTTAAAGTAGAGCTTCAGACTTGAGCAGTCTTTGGGGTGGTCTGGTGGGGAGTAAAAATAGATTATGCACCTCTCAGGTGATAACTGAGAGGCTTTAAAATAGATCATAGTCTTCATGGCCCATGTCAGCTAGTTAGGCTGTGGTAAAAAAATCACCCATAGAGATGGGACAATTAAACCCTTGCTTCCCTTTAGAGAAGAGAGAAACTTGCTTGAAGTGCTAGGAAATCAGAGCAGGTTCCTCAGAGTTAGATCAATTTAATTTAGATATTGATATGCAAGTGTCAGTAATAATGCCTTTCATTGATTGCTAACAGTTGTATTTTGAAGTGGATAAGGAAGATTTTATTGTGATGATATTTTATCATAACTATCATACAGCAATTTCCAGACCTCATTGCAAGCTGTGTGTTGTGCAGGTTATGGTCAGATTTAATCAGTATCTATCAGCTTCAAATCCAAACTTCAGGAAATGACGGTCAAGACATTTTAAGTGGCAGTACAAAATTCTAGTCCTTTGCAGGGGAATTAAATGCAAAGTAAATAGGCTGGGAAATACTTGTAGAGTTCTGAAAAGGAAGGGATTCTGCTCTGTATTCAGTCAGATGCACCTTATGGAGGAGAAAATATCTCAGTGAGTGTTTTTTTTTCACTCTTAATCTTCATTTGACATGAATGTGGACAGGCCAAGCCAGGGTATTAGATTCACATCAGCAGTGCCTTCAGACACTGTGATGACTTAGTGCAGTGAGACCCACATGAATCAATATTGATTGGCCACTTACTTTAAGGCTACTTAATTAAACCTAGCAGGATAGCACAGCTTCCAGGCAAGCCCACAGCTCTGTGATTGATGAGTGTGCTGGGGAGAAAGTTGTGAGGACACAGTGCAACAGTGTTCTTTACTCTGCAATTGAGGTCTTTTTGTGTAAGGTGAAATTAAAGAGTTGAAGAAGAGGAACTGAATGACTGTAATAAATAAACTAAAAGGGCTGTTTTGTCATTATGTAGGCTGTTGGAGAGGACTTCTGGCTTTTTTACAGGGTACCTGACTGTCTTACTGCATACTGGTGTCATCCAGGGCATCCAACATGAAGATCTCTAATGTTAATGATAAAGAAAATTACTTCCCTGTGATCGGGATTGGAGTGAGCACAAGTGGCATCACTGTTCTGTCGGGTTGGTCTTATGTGTTTCAACTAAATGTATTTAGTTTCACAACTAAATGTTTGTGTTTACAAACATTTATAGTGTTTGTTTACAGTATCTACATGTATAGTGTTTGTTTACAGTATCTACATCTGGGGGGATCCACTGAGATAATCTGAAATGTGGGTATTTTTCTAGAAATCTCCATCTCTTGATTCTTGGGGAGAAGTAATTTTTTTTTTTTTTTACCAAGCTGATTTAGGCAACAAGTTGATCTTTATGTGACAGCCTCATGTACTGTGTGTGTTTGTTTGACCAGAGATGCAGAGAATACCACTCCTTGTGTCACTGACAAAACCCTGGGGCTTTGCATCTCCAGATATTTCTGTTTCTCAATGGCCAGTGAGGAGGAAAAGTAAGAGAAGTCTCCCAGATTGAAATGCCATAAGGAATTGTTTCTCATCTGCTCATATTTACACAGAAATAAATAGAGGGAATGATGCTTTTAAAAGTTCAAGCCTTTGAATTGTGCTTAGCAGGCATAAGTCAAAAGTCACTTGCAACACAACTGGGTTTGTTTTTTATCAGCACTTTCAATATCCTGAATCTCTGCTTGCTATTGCAAACAGTTTGGTGAGGGAGCAGCTGAGATGCCAGAGGACAATGTATTGCTCTCTGAGGGGAAAGGCTTGGAAATCGTTAAGATAAAGGCAAGAATTGCTTAAAGAAGTGTGATTTAGGCAGTGAATTGAGTTTTTTAATATTTCTCCCACAGCAAGAAACAAGCCTTAGAATATTTTTTTTACATTTGATGCTAGAAGAAACCAAACTTTTTTTGTCTCCTTACTCTACTAAATGATAGTGTTTTCTGAGCATTCTAAATAAAGCCAGACAACTCCATTGTTTCTAGAGAACTTTACTGATAAACTCTTAATTGAAGTAATGCACTTGGCTGAAATAATCCGCTCTGTTTTGGTTCTTTACTTTTGTCCAGGTGTATCAATTTCCAAAGACTGGAAGACCTCAGTTCTCTGTATTCAAAAGACTGAATTTTTGAAGATTTTGAACCTTAGAAGTTACAGAACTTGCTGCTTTGAAATTTTGTCAGAAGTCTGAAAAATTACGCTTTGTTTCTTGAGTTACCTGTAAGAGATGACAGAGTTCTCCCAAGAAACATGTATTTTCTAAGGATTTCCTGTGAATGAAAAGGATTTTATTGAAGGCAGAGTAGTCCTCACAAAGCTCCTTGAACCATTTGCTTTCTCATTCTTACTCTTCACTCATTTTCTTCATCATGTTTGTGGCATGAACGTTAAGGTTTTTTGAAGGACGGTGTCTCTGACTTGTCAGGAAAGTTTTCTTTTGGAAACTTTTTCTTTTTGGAACTTGTCTTTTCCTGGGATTTCAGGAAAGGCCATGGTACATTTGAGCTTATGAGAAAAACCCTTCAGAGGAGTGCATGTTGCTCTCTGCATTAGTGCTGGAAGAGTGTCTGTGCTTTCCCAAACATTTACAGAGAGATTTAGCTGGGCAGGAGCCCCTGGACTTTTGCGTGGGTGAGAGAATTGCTGTCTTGTGATGTAGTGTTAATCAAGACAGCACTAATAAACTGCAGGACTTGCTGGGATGTGTCCCTCTCCTATTAAAAATATATAGATATGAAGTAATATTTCTCTCCACTGCCATCTAGTGAAGTTACTATGATCTGAAAGGCTTTGAGACTCAGCTGAGCATTGTGGTAGTGAACTGTATCTTAGTGGCACAGAAAGTCCAGTTGCCTGCAGAAAGTCTGTATTCATCCCTGGGGTAACAGCAAACACTGCAAAATAAAGGAGGTGCAGTAAATTTGATAATAGAATTCTGTCAATAGTTATGAAGACAGAGACAGTGAAAGGATTTGTGCATGTTATCAGCATTGCAGAAGGGATTGGCAGCACCTAGATTGGAGTTGTAAAGAAAGCAAGTACCAAAATCTCTGCAGGCTGGTGGAATGGTGTAAAATCAGGCATTTTGGTAGAAAGCACACAGGTTCCCTGGGGGTCCAATCTGCTGCCTCCAGTCTGGATCTTCAGACCTGCAGAGTGATGCCCACCAAAATCCTCAGTGGATTTTCAGCCTACAACTTGAATGTCACCTTTTGAAAAGAAATATTTGAATTTTTCAGCAATGCCCAGGTTGTTTTGGACCATGCATGGAGGTGTTCTCTTACAGCAGTGCTGGGGTGGGCACCAAAGGGCTCATGCTGTGAGCACACTGCACCTCTCCATTTCTGTTCAGCTCAGCAGCATTGATTTTGCTTAAAGATCCTTGGCTATTTTTGTAACACACAAGTAGGTCAGCCCATTGCTTCCTGGTAGTGGAAATAGCTAAAATAGAACATACAGATCTGAAATCATTATTCTCTTCATGTATCATTTAGTGAGCAAAAGCTCTGTCTTAATACTCATGTGAAGTCATCTTAAAATCAGAAACTGTTCCCAAATGCAAGAGACTGAAATAAAGCTGAGAAAAGACATAGTATTAGTATGATTTAGAGGAAGAAAAAAAACAAGAGCAGTGCAAACCAGATCCCTTTGATGGCTGAAATGGCTATTTGCACTGCCACATCTGAGCAGTGTCTCTACATTCTGATTTGTTTGCCATCTTTCCACTTCAGTTTCCCAGGCATGATGGAACAGCCCAAATTCCAGCTGATCTGCAAATCTGTGCACTTCCCTCTGTGGCTGTAGTAGCAGTGTGGTGGATTGCTTGTCTGTCCTTCTACCAGACTTACCACAGAGTCTATTTGGCAACATTTAAAGGCAAATTATGTGAGTATCCCTCAGCTCTAGCTGAATTATACATTACCTTTGAGCAGAAATGAAAGATGAGTTTGTTTTAACTTGGGGTTGGCTGCTAAAGTTTGTGCTTCCAGGTGGGAGATGTACATTGCTGTATTTTCTAAAGTTGTGTTAAGGAAGTAAAACAAACTGGTCATCTGGCAAATAAAAGACAAATGCAGGGTGGAGTAAGTTTATTATTATGTATTTTGTAGCTAAGCCATTTTAAGCTCTTTCATTTAATTGTGTAATAAATTGTAACTTACGGAACAAAATTTCTTAACTTTGTTTGCTAAAATGTGTGAGAGATTCAGGAACCTTTGAAAAATCTGGAGCTTGTAATTCTGAATGAGTTTGCTCTGTTCAGCAATTGGAGCCATGTTTAAAGAAAAGGAAAAGCCTTTATTTTACTGAAGAAAGGATAAATAGGATTGAATTGTAGCCACTACCCCCCAGCCAAGCTGAGTGACTGAGAGAGTTGTTGTTTTACCTATCTCTTGATCAATGAACAGATCTTAAATAGTAAATAAATCTTCTAAATAATCTTAAATCACAGTCTGCCCAGGCTTATTTACAGAGTGCCAGGGCAGCCAGACAATGACCATGCTGCTAATTATAAGTAAGCAAACAGTTTGGTTCATTGGCCACTTCAGCACTGATCTTTTTCTTTTTTTTTTTTTTTTCATTTCCAGCCAATTTACATTTAAGCTTCTTTGTTCAAGGAATCCTCTTCCTAAGTTAGAAGCAATGACATTTGAACACTTAATTGCATAGTGTCATAATACTTACACTTCATTTTTATTGAAAAAAATCTCCATTTCTAAGTAGAAAAATTCAACCAGTGCATTTTTCTTTACTTAGGTTTTCATTCCAGGGATTACAAGGGGATGTTATGGAGAGAATATGGTTCCCAAGCAGCCCTGTTATCAATAAGCAGCTAAGAAGGTACATTAGGAACTTAGAAATATTAAATGGATCAGGAAGAAGAAAAAAATTGAATTACTGTGGTGTTTTCAACCAGAATTTCAACTCCTGGTTTTGACATTGCCAGGTAAGGTTGTAGTATTTAAAAGTTCTCTTTTGTTCTTTCTGTGATTGTTTGTGTTGGACCTCACAGACTCCAAGCATTTTTGTATTTCCCCAAAAGCCATCAGAGCTTGCGGATATCCCAGTGGGAAGTAAATTGCCTCGATGTCCCTGGGTCAAAAGCAGCATGGCAGATGCAATGGCACATCCCCTTCGTAAAAGCAAAAATGGAAGAAAAGCTGCAGTAGTGCCCAGCCCCTCAGAGCAAGTTGGTGATGGATTGGGAGCAATAGAGGAGGGATAATCCAGGGCAGTTTGTTGAGGCACAGGAGGGTTGAAGATGGATGACATCCCTAGCTTTGCACAGTGCTCCTTCCACGCATACTATTAAATCCAGACTGGAAAGCGAAGGTAAAATACTGTGGGATGTGCTTGATATGGCTTTGCATTGACTTCCAGTGCTGTCGTCATTTCATTGCAGTATTGTTTTTAATTCCATCCTGTAAAAATGTTGTGTGGAAAAGATAAATCAAGTTAATCAAATATGTGGTTATGCAGGACTGCTGCAGTTGGATTTGATAAAGCAATACCAAAGTTTCTCATTGTGCCAGCAAGTTAAAGACTGTCCTATTTCCACAAGAGAAAAAAAAAAGGTTATAAAGAATGGGACATCAAGAGTAATCTTTAAATACTTTTCCAGTAAAAAATATATGGATTTAACTTCTGGTCCAGAGTAACATGTGGTATCTGCAGAAATGGCTTGTTTTGTCAAACGAAGATATCAAAAGAGGTTTTTGTTGTTGAGTTGTAGATTTGATTTTTCTTAGAAGTCATCCTGGCTGTTATATCCTCTCTTCCTGCTTTCCAGTCAGGTAGTAATTGCATTCCACCTTCTCCACAGCGTTTCCATTTCACGTCAAAATGGTGCACATCAAAATAAAAACACTGGGAGAAGGGAGAAAGGTCTGAGTTACAAACACTGAAGGTGATGCTGTCACAGAGACAGGCCCAATATCCACCTCAGTCCTAACCTCATATCCTAAAACCACCAAGAGTTCATGCTTGGGAAAAGTGCAAGTATTTCAAAGCAAATAGTGGTGAAAGGAAAGACTCCTAGGGAAACTTATTTGCAGTCTACCTGTCTTAGCCTCTCTTGGTGGACATTACTTAAAAGTCATAACAATCACTTCCTAGTTATAGAGCAGAGCAGAACTCATCAGCTATTGTGCACATTTATTTCCAGTTTGAATTTTTTTCCATTTGCTGAAAGAGTAGAATGATTAAGTAAAATCTTGTGAAAAAACAAATGAGTATTTTTTTTTTTTTGCAAGGAGAAGGCATAGAGATGTTGCTAATAAGGCTGCATTCCTTTGATGTTAGGCCTCACGCTGCATAAACTTCACGAACCCGTCATTAGTCCTTGTCAACTCTTAGGGTCCTTTGGCTTGGGGCCAAACAATTGATATAGTGGAGAGCTTCCAGCTAAAATAACAGCCTCTGCATCTTTATCTTCCCATCCATCAGATTGTTGGTGGAAGATAGGGCTAATTTGTCACTCTACCCACTTGGAAAAGTTTGATAAATGGCTTAATTAGATTTTTTTTTTTTAAGAAATCACGTTTCTTAAAAAAACGAGAGGTTGGGAAAACAAGGGCTAAGGATTGAATTAGAAAAGGAAAATATTTTTTCTTCAGTGCAGATCAGAGGAAGTACAACCATTACACAATCAGGAAAAGTGGAAAGAATACAGTTGTTTGGAAGGATTTCCAAGGACAAAAAAACCAAACCTTCCTAACACACAAATGATCTGTGGGCTATGCAGCTGCCCAAAGACTGTGGCAGACCAGTATAGAAACATTCACCTGAAGAGTGCCTTTTAAAATAGCAAATTGTGCACCAAATTGCAAATTGTGCACCAAAGCACAAAGTTGCTTTTGTGTTTAGAGCTCTAGAAAAGATAGCCAGGCAGCCTTGTAGCTAAATGGATATCTAAATAGAGAATTAACTAACTCTGTGTGATGCTCTTCCTGTCTTCCAGCAGGTTACAGACACCAAAGGGAGCTGTGCTTTCCAGGAGGCTCCTGGGGTCGGTGCCTACACCGCTCAAAGCCAGGACTTTGCTTCAAATCTCCCTTTTGGGATAAAAAGAGGGCTGCTCCAAGGCCATGGATCGAGGACTAAGCAAGTCCAGTTCACAGTTTTGAATGTTCCTGCTCATGATATGCTAAAGGTAAAAGGATATTTGCATTTTCTTCTTTTCTTGAGGTAATTTAGTGACTTATGAGTCAAACAGCCTGCATGGATTACAATAATTGGTTTTGATGTTTTTCAAACTTGAAGCCAGAAAAAGGGAGAGAGAAGCTGAGTAACATTTTTCTCTTGACTGTTGTTTCCATCACTGTGTTTGGATAATTATCCTTCCACTTTGCATAATTATGGCATGTATTCCTACATGTGGATGTGTTGGTGACAGCTGCCAATCTTAACATGTTAGAGATGTCTGGTCTTTGTATTTCTAAGCATCTCTTTGTGTGACTATTTCATTTGGGTCACCAGGGGAATACATTTCTCCTTTCTCTGGTCTGATGTAAATTAATAAAGCAAGAGACAAACTGATCCTCCTTTTTTTGATAAACTGTCCAGAAATTGGATGCAATTCAGAAATAATTTAAAAACTCTTAAACCTCTGGGCAGAAATTTATAATGGTAAGGAAAAGAGAAACATTTTTCAATTAAAAAGATTTAGAATCCCTTTCTCTGCAGAACACTAATCTGCAATGACTCTGAGGGGTAATAGGCCTGGTGTTAGTGCTTCCCCAAGGAAATGTCTTATCTTTTGCACTAAATTAATTGTGTCTTTCTCACACATCCTAAAGCTGTCAGTTTGGGCATTCTGTGTAAGGAAGCTCATGATTTAAAGTTTCTGAGAAAGAAGGCAAAACAAAAGTGTTTAAACAATGATGACCTCTTATGCCCCACTCTCCAGGACCTGTTCTGAAGAGGATAGCCATTAACATTAAATCATTCCCATTCCTGCGAAAGTCATGGGGGCAAGTTGTGGGAGCAGCCTCTGTGTGGGTCAAGTCCTGGAGGTGTGATGTGCAAGAGCACTGCAGCAAAAGTCAGGACAAAGTGGGCATGGCTTGGGATAACACAGAGGTCTGGCAAGGGCACCATTGCAGAGTTCTGCTGTCCAGCCTCCCAGCACAGTTCCCATCAGAAATGGTCCCTCCTGACTCCTTGGAGGCCTCTCCAACACCAACTCATCCCAGTGCAAATGGCACATGGGAAGGGTGCTGTTCCCCCATGCCAGGGTGACAGAAATGGGACCTTGGTGACCCAGTGCCAGCTGGCATGGCCTGCCAAGTGGGATGGAGCCAGGGGCTCCTGGAGTGGTAGGGAGTGGTGGAGCTGCTCCATCCCACCGGGCAGGCCGTGCCAGGAGCACAGCTTCTTGGAAGTGTGGGTGCAGACACCTCACAAGCACCGGGACCTGGGCTGTGGTGCCTTCCCTGCAGCAGTTTCTGTGAGTTGCTGTGAGTCTCCAGAAGCCTTGTCAGGGCTGTCTGGGCTTGTTCTCCCTTGCTGCCTTCACCCAGGCAGGAGGGCTGCCCTGGCCTGCAGCTCAGCAGATGTTGTTTGCAGAGCTGTTGTTGCAGAAGTGCCCCCTGTGCTGTCCTGCATCACCCTGCTGCTGGCACCAGCTGCCAAGTGCCCTCTGTTGGTGCTGTGAGATCAGAGCTCTCAGGCTGTGCTTGTCACTTTAATATAAGGGGGAAAAGGAGCTACAAAGTCATCTCATGCTTCCACAAGCTGTGCAGTGGTGATGGCTGGGCCAGCTGCTCATGGACAGGATCTGCTCCCAAGACAGGAATTACCCAGATCCCTAATGAAGTGAAGAGAAATTGTATTTACAGCTTTAGATCTTCACTAGGAAATCTGATTTATCTAATTGTAGAATCTAAAAGCTCAGCAAAGTGGCTGCACATTGGGACATGAAAAGTGCATTTACAGGATTATTTTTTTGCATTGAAGAGAACTCAAGCTTTTTATTCTGTATATAGAAATGTCTTGGACATGAGGAAGAAAAGGAATATGTTAATCCCTGTGTTACTGATTTGCTATTTTAAAGTAAGTGAATATATCCAATATGTTTTACTTTGTTTTAAAAGTAAGAACTGTCAGAAATAAAACTCTTTAATTCTAGAGTAATTCTTTTTGATTTAGAGCCAGTTGTGGTTATTAATGTGTTAAATGAATTCAATATGTTTTGAATTGCTTCGCCACTTGGTTTACTTGGAAACTAAAACCATTTGTAACAAAACAGACTGGTTTTAAGTCAGACCAGTGTATAAGAGCATGTAAAACTAATGGTGCACTTCAGACCATCAAAAAACAATCTTCTGGACTAGATAACAGACAGTTATTAGAAACCAAACCTAAAACTCCTCAGGTACTTGGAAAACAAAAGTATTTCTCTACACTTTCATCTTATGATTTGCAGTTTCAAAAACCCCCAACTCAATTGAAAGGAAACTCAAGGGTCAGGATGAGATTTCTGCACACACTGAGCAGCTAGGAGAACTAGCAAGAGAGGACAGGAACTAATTTGAAGTTTTGCAGCAAGTCTGCTGTAAATCCAGACATAGATAGTTTTCAGCCTGCATAAATGTGTGTGGTAGGTGATCTCACAAGGTTTTGCTTCATTTATGGATTAGATGGTTCCCAAGAATTGAGGGAGATGAACGTGGTTTCTTCAAGCTGTCAGGTATCCTTTTTTTTCCCCAGTGGTTTACTACACATAGAACAGGCTCAGATACTTTTTTACAAGCACACTTTTAATACCTTTTTCAAAATTACTATAAATCTGCCATCAGTTTGTTTATTTATACATGTGGCTTTAGAAGAACCTGTTACATGTAATAAATAGAATTGAGATTAATAAATAGCTCCTAACCTGTGCAGATCACTGTGCAGGAATCATCTCTGGCAGTTTCTCCTAAGACATGAAATGAAGCATACTTTCAGTACTTCACTTTACAGTAGACTGAGTTTTATTCCAACCAAAGCCTTGAGAGTTTTATTTAGAGCCCGAGCTGAAATCTGCACTTTTAAACTCTTCATAAAATGCTCAGAAAAACTGAGTTTTCAATACAGGTTTTCAAAATTATGCCTTCATTTTTATCTAGTAGAAAAGGGTAGAAAAAACAGAAGTAAAATATCAGATTTATTGAAGTGTAAAAATCTGTACAAATGGATCCCAGGTGGAGTTCAGTCATGAGCAAGGGTTTCAGGATTTGGTCATAGGGATGGCCTGTGGATTGCTTAGCTGTGGACCAGGCTCACTTCTGGGAAGAGTAGGTGGAATCTACCTTGAAATGGAAAAATTGTCTCTGATGGCACAATGATCTTTGAACAGGAGTTTTAGTTATGGGCAGATCTAGCATTGGGATGTCTCAGATAAATGGGAATTTTGTCTAAGTACATGTGCATTGTTAAGGCTTTGATCATTTGGCTATTGTCAGAGGGGAGAAAAGCAGCCCAGTGAGTATTCAGAAACTTCAGTGCTTCATTGTTCCTCCAGTGACTGTGACAGTGACAGATCTTTTAGTTCCTCTGGCCTCATCTACTGACCAATAAATACAATTTCTGCCTGAAATATCTAGCCCACTACATATTATTATCAATTAAGTTAAGTATATTTTCTTTTCAGTACAGATTCCAGTTGTCCCTGGACCCACTAGGAATGTGAGAGGGAAATACAATGATGAGGGGTTATAAACCCAAGGGCCAGGACATAAAGTACAGGATACGTACGTACTCAAAATGGTTTATGTATGTTTGCTTTGATCTTTAAATGTAAACCTAATGCTTATCACAAGTTAGTGATTGCTTGCCAGAGCCAGATTTGCCTTGCACTGTAGCATCAAACTTGAGGCAGTGAGAGCAGCATGAAAATAACATCCAAGCTGTTAATGCCTTGGACTTTCTTGGCTTTTCTTTGCCTGTAGAACCAGAGGTGAACAAATCATCCTTTTAAATTTCCTTGATAAATCTCATTCCCTCTAGGATTAAACATTCCTGAACATTTTTGTGCCTCATTGAGCTCTTTCAGAGAAACAAAAATTAATACTTTAGCTCAACATTTATACTCATACGACCTAATTCCCCTTGCCTGTAATTATTGTAGCCATGGCCATTCCTGCAGAGTTACACTGTTACTCTCCGGTCTGCTTTGTGCACTTAGATTTTATGTACAGAGATTTTGTGTGGCTCTAACCCGTGGGAAATGACTCAGCAGTGTCCTGCAGGGGTGAGTTGGATTGGGTGGATGTCAAGCATGGATTTTGGATGCAAAGCCAGGGCACTTTGTGCATTCTGTGCATTTAAAATCAGGCTTAACCACTAAGTACTTGGCTTTGGGTATCACAGCTGAATCCAGGCTAAGCTGAACACATAGAGACAAGAATTAGCACCTCATAAATACTCAAATATTTGCAAAGTCATTATTGGCACAATGTGAAGTAATTGGGCCACCTGATTTATACCTGTGGAGGAGACCTGGCAAAGGTGAACAGGGACACAGCAGATGGGGTTTTGAATGGCTGCCCTGTGGCTCCTCCAGATATCTTTACTAGCCACAGTCTTTTTGGTTATCTGACCCTCAGTTCTTGCAAAGCAATTTCCTGAGGTGCCTAAAGTAAAAAAGTAAGAGTTTTGTGAACAGCTGAAGCTTTAAATTATGAGAGTTTTCTATGAGATGGCTGAAGATATTTTCCATTATTCCTGTTTGCCTTTCTGACAGCCAGCTAAATCAAACCTGTATATTTACACAAGGAACATCCCAATAAACAGCTCATGTGCAGTATTCAGTATCTGTGTAGCAGCTTAGAGCAGGGAAACTGGTGTGTGAAGGTGATAGAGACTTGATAGAAGGTGAATTTTTGTCCCAGCAAATCTTTGTTAAAGAAATCACTGCCCAGGAGGAAGGAAGGAATGATCCATCCCAGCTCAGACAAAACCTGAAGCACCTATAAATTAGTTTATTATTTCATCTTTTCCTGTATAATCTTAAATAACATATCTTGGTAATGTTACAGTTTGAAAGAGTGAGATGGCACACCAGGAAATATGACCAAAACAAAAAAATCTCGTGAACAAGAAGAAAAGCACCTTTTCTCCTTCAGATGATGACTGGTTTAGAATTAATAAAACTTGAAAAAAGGCTATCTCCTTTTATCTTCCTAAGTCACATAAAAAGATTAGGAATTCTCTGCTTGAGGAACACAAGGCTTTGTATGTGATAGAGTGCTGAGGTGCAACAAAACCAGTCCACACATGTGAGGTACATCTGATTTGCCTTTTACATTGGACCTGCTGCCTGGCTGCTGAGCAGCCCTCCTGCAATGGGATGTGTGAAATTACAGCCTCATTTCCTGGAGTGACAGGGACACTGCTGAAGGGCCCTGCCACACTCAGGTTCATTTAGATGGTCATCCAAATGCACAGATGTTTGTTTCAATCTCCTCTAGTAAAGGAACTGGGACTCTATGATTGTGGTACTGTGACATTTCCAGTACTCTGGACAGGGCAGGATCCATCCAAAAATGCTCTTTCTTGCACTGCAAAATTAGCTCTGTCAAAGAGCGCAAAGAGGCAGAAAATATAGGAAAGTAGTCTGCAATTTTTTCTTCCAAGTGGCATGATTTGGGGATTAAAATAAGAAGTTTACACTATCTGCTATTCTGTTCAAATTAGTATATATATTTCTAACTCGTATGTTATATATTTTACATAGTATGGATCTAACTAAATTTGCAAGCAGATAAATAATTCCAAATGAAGCTGGAAAGAGGTGACCCATAATACTCGAGTGCTTTCATATACTGGCTCCCTATTAGATTTCATGTAGTAATTTTAGAATTTAACAGTGCCAGCAACTTTATGTTCATACTTAACAGTTACTCCCTTTAAACTTAAGAGTTATTCTTTTTGACTAAAATGAATTCAATCACCTTTTCCCCATCTATTATCAACTCAATGTATTATATAGTAAAACTGACCTCCTAAACCACCCCAGGTAAAAACCAACTAACCAAAACAAGCTGAGAGCAACTAAAGGTGATTTCAATAGCAGAGTTTTCTGGCAATTTAATTCTGTTGCTTTTGGAATTACATCTTTGATATTATTGTCCTTAAAATAATTGAACTAAATACTAACCAAGTTGAAAAAGCTCAGCAAAACCTAAGGCTGTTGAAAGCTTCATATCTCAAATGCTTCAAGTGTCCTTTAAGAAACTTTGTTCTGGTGTTCACATACATTACCTCCCCTATTATAAATGTATTTTGAGGGGAAAAAAACCTAAATCACCATTTGGGAGCTGTATTTCCTCAGGTAACATTTGTAAGGCCCGTAAAATTCCTCCTGCTTAAGCCAATGTAATCTTGTGAAACCTGCATGAAGCATTTATGAAAATGTGGTGCCTGCACAGGCCTTTGTGTGGTGAATGCCAGAAGTACCACCATGTACAGGACATATTTTTAATATTGATGAAAATGGAAAAACCAAGCTCAGCCAGATTTGTGCCCCAGGCTTGGAATGTGGACACTGACCACCTCTCTTGGCTACATCCAGCAGTGGAGGATGGGGAGATCAAGAAGTGCACAGGCTGTCAGAGGCTCCTGTGTGCTCCTGGCTGCCCTCATGTCTGGCAGTCATCTTCCTGCCTCTTCTGTGTGGTAAGACAGGATTAAATTGCAGTTTAACAGAGAAAACTGAGTTTCAGATAGACCAGCAATTCCCTCCCCAGTGGTGGAGGAGGCACCACCAAGAAGTGAGTGATTCCACCCACAGCCCAGCCTTGTCTGTTCCTCTCCCTCCCCACTGAAGGCAGAAGGAGGTGGGATGGGAGGTTAAACCAGGTGCTTCTTTTTTTATATGCTTAAATTAGAAAAAATTAATCTACCTTAGCTGACTTCCCCAGCAACACACACAATGCTTAGCTGGGGAATGATTAACTATTCCATCTGCTGGTATCCTAATTACAGTTACTGTAACCATGGCTTTTGTCCTGCTGTATGACTAGGGAAGGAAAAGACAAAGAAAATTAGGCTCAGCAGACACAAACAATAAGGGGCTGGATTTTTGTGCTTAGTTGGTTTTTTTTAACCTGTTAAAAAAAGCAATGTGTTCCCTCTTGTCCTGGAATGTTATTCTCACCCAAAGTCTAAGTTTTGAAAATTGTAAGTTTTTTAGCTCTGTCTTCTACTTGCTTAATTCAGTTCAGTTGTAGCTCTAGAGTTCTTTGTGAATTATATAAGGAAAAAGAAATCTTTCAGCCCTGAATTGAAACACCCTTCCCAAGTGCTGCTTCTCTTGAGGGCAGCAGTACCATTTGTGCAAGAGAAGTGATGAACAAAAATGTGATCCAGACTTCAGGACTAGCGACATCTCACACTGACACAGTGCCTTGAGAGAACAATAGGATAGGCTGGCACACCTCCTGTAACATAGTAAATTAAAATAACCAGTATAAATACCTGACAATGCCACTACATATTAATAAGGTATCACCAATGAATGGCTGCACTTCCCATCTCCTTGAAAAGGAGAGGTTTTGTGTTGTCATTACAGTGCAAGAGTTCCATTGTCATTACATTGCAAAGGTTCCACATTGCTAGAGTTTTGTACCTCCTTGATGTTTCTTGTAGGCATCTCCTCTAAGCACTGACTCCTCCTTCCTTTCACAGCAGCCAACTGACTCCAGATCCCCTTAGCCAACCAACCAGCCCACTCTTTTATAGCACTCTTCTTGTTATTGGCTACAGCTGTGGCCTGTTAAAGTCAGACCTGCTCCTAATGTTTAGTAATTAACCCAGCTGCAACTCTTTAAGGGGGTAAGATTACTCTCTACACTACCTTCATCCACCTACACTCGGTCCCCTTACAATTGTGTAGTTGAGACACAATTAAATTATAACTATCTTTTACACAGAATGAACTTTTACTGTTGAAATGACTGCCTGGGCTCCAGGCACACTGCCACCAAGGAACAGGCATGCCTTAGTTCTCTGCTGCTGCTTCAGCTCTATGTGGCTTAACAGACAGGTGGAGTCTGGCCTGCAAAGTTACCATTATACTGTCAACATAAATATAATTACATTTTCTCCAGCAATGGAATTAGTGCCACCAGGAAACAAAATCATTTCAGGTTTCTCCTGCTGTGTTTGTATGAGCTTGGGGTCTAACTACCAACCAGGGAAATTTGGCCTTTGTGCTCAAGTAATGCAGTGCTGTGCTTTCCATTTTGAGATGAAATTACTACTAGTGAGATTTGTGCCTTAGGAAAAGAATTTGTGCTGCTAAATCTTTTGGTAGTTGAGGCTGCTTTGTGTCACCACATAAAGATAGTTATTTACATGGTCATGCATACACAGATGCACAGCTAGAGCTTATTTGCATGAGTGTGTGTTGGTTTGGGATGTCTTTTTAGGAACATTAGTGTGATGTGAATCATTTTAAGTGCAATTTTTATGAGGAAGAATATGAGCCTCCAGGTACCTATTCCCTGTCTCTCTGAGTACACTCATTTTTTAACGTTCTGGAGGAGGATGAGGGATCTCAGCAGTAAGCCCTGGGATGCTGCTCCCTGCATCTCCTTATTGCAGACCCAGGCAGGCCATGCTAAGGATTTCCTGGCAGGCCATGTGCCCACATGTTTCCTGGTGAAAGCAAGGATTGGATATAGGAAAGGGGAAGGACTTGGTTAACTATGGACTTTTATTCTGTGTTTTAATGTACCAGTCAGTTGGGAAATAAATTAATCACTGGAGATTCCTGGAGCATTTCTTGTGCATCAAGAGGAGGTTGGCTTTTCCCTCAGCATCACAGAACACACAGAATTAGCTTAGAGTGATGGTGAAGAGCTAATTCTCCCTATAATTGTGCCTCCTGTGCCAATATTGTAGTGTTCCCAAAAACGGTCTCAAATGAGATTAAAATCAACAAAATGAAGCCAATTTCTCTTACACATAGCCTTAAGCCTTTTTTTCAAAGAAATCTGAAATTATACTGCAGGATAAGTATTCCAGCTGCTGCTTCAGCGGTGTCCAACTGCAGTGATTTAAAGCAAAGCCTCCATGAAAGCAAAGGGAAATTTGTGCTCAGCCTTGCCTGGCCAGCTGGATTCCAAGTGCAAATCAAGCCCTAGTGCTGCCCTTATTCAGGGATAACAGTACAAATCAGTGAGGGTAGGTTGGCATTTTAGGTCACATCAGAAGGGCACTTCTGAAGCAAATTTCCTGACTTCTGCCACATACCATGCTTTTCTTTGCACCTCAGGTCAGAGCATAGGAACTGGGCTTTTGGATGAACCAACATCAGGAAGGTACTCCAGGACCATCCTTCCTAAGCTCCAGCCAGTCCAGACAAGGGGCTAGACTGGAAAATTGAGCCACATGCAAAGTGTGCATGTGGGGTCCCCACTACCAGCTGTGGATCTGCTCCTGTTTAGGTTCTCAGTGTAGGAAGAGCCATCTGACACCCAGGTGAAACACTAGTGCTTTGCAGACTCTCACTTTGAGTAAATTGGAAATTTAAATAAGTAGTAGAAACCTTAAAATAATACAGTGTTCATCCCAAGTGGTTTAAACTCAAAGCTTTCAACTCCCTAGCACAGTTTCTTTCTTCCCCTCCTCAGCTGAAGAAGCAACTCTGCTTTTAAGACTCTCCATTACCATATGCATGTTAAAAATAAAAAAAAAAAGCTCTTTTTCACTATGATTTACATTCCAAATTTGCTTATTTACTCCTAGGTAGATTAATCTTGTCTTTAATTAATTTTATAGCAATTACATGCTTTTAATCTGTGGTTTAGTGATCTATTACTTACAGCTGCAGTGAACAAAATACACACAGGCTGGGGGAAACACATCCATTGTGTTAGGTGGCCACTGTGGGCCTCTTTTAAATTATACCAAGCCTCATGAGCTAAGGCCTAAGTACTTTTCAGGATTTGAACAAATGAGGACATTTCAATCAAGGACATCACTGGCAGCTCTTTGTCGAAAGTGTAAAGAGTGCAAAGCCCAGAAAACTTGTCCCAGAAAGTTTAAGATCACAAACTTACAGGATTGTGTTCAAACACTCTGTACTGGTTTTAATCTTCCTCTTGTTTATCTCTCATTGCAAGTGTGTCAAATTACTCAAGTTGGGATAGGAGAAATTAATTCACTAACTTCTTAGGTATCTGGATTTAAAGTTTTGTTGGACTGACTTCTAGTGTGCAAAAAGTGTACACTTGTATTGCTCTCCTCTCCTGAACATCTGAAGATGATAGCATTAAAGAATTAGTCCCCAGAGCATTATTATCCACTTCCAACTGATGGGGCAAAAAGAGATTTGATGGCTTCTTCAATACACTGTGGTAAAGCTAGGAAAGGAATCCAGATGTCCTGGTTCCTCATCCTGTCCCTGAACCACAAACCACACATCCCTGCCTTATTAGCGACAATCACAGCACATGAAAACAGACTATTTATATCTGAATATTTCATCTGTTCTCACTCATTATTCCCTAACTCACCAATGTAATTATGTTGGCAGGGTGACAGTCTCTTTTTTCCCAGTAAGAGCAAACAGATTTTTAGGTTTTCTGCTGAGATACAAGCTGCACAAGAAGAACTCCCAAATAAATCAGATCAAAAGGACCATGTTTTCATTGAAACATCCTTGGTCAGGCAGCAGTGGGAGAGAAGGTTTTGTAACATCTTCCTTGGCTGACTCAAACAGCTGCATTAAAAGCACTGATCAAGAAGGGTTAACTTTGAAAAGAATATTAACCCAGAATAGGTTTAGCCAAAGAGAGAAAAAAAAAAAATCCAATAAAAAGGGGCTTTGGTAAGTTCTGATTTTCAAATGTTGTGCGAAATTTAACAGTCCTCAGAGTTTGCATAACCAGCAGCTTTGGAGAGAAAAATAAGATGGTCTGAGCAAAATAAGTCCAATATTCACATTTCATAAATATCACTACAAGTCGCTTTGGTGATTACATATTCTCTGATTAGCACAAATGATGCTTGTTGTGGTAAAACACTTGCTCCCATGTATGGGGAATATCATTGCACCTTGGGCAGAACACAAGGCTCCTTGAGAATTTCACCGCTGGAGTCAGTGACACCACATTTCACTCTGTATGAGGCAAGTAACTTGCTGGTCTTGGCAGTACTTGGGCTGCCTCATCCTAAAGTGGCAGCTATGCTCTGTGTCTCAGATGCAGGCATTAGAGACAGATAATGTGCATAATCACAATCCTTTTCATTTCCCAGTGACATGCAGGAATCAGGTTGTGTTTGTTAGCATGTACACAATATGTACAATAGTCCTGCTCAATTGAACACCACAGTTCATTGCTACAAAATTCAAGTTTCCAAGCAGACTTAGAGCAAAGGCTGAGAGTATAACGTGGATTCATCATGTTCAGGTTTCAAAAAACAACCACCAATTAGCAGGAATGTTTTGGCTGGGATTTTTTCTCTGCTGACCAAATGTGCATCCAAATGTAACCCCGAGAAATCTCCCCTGTAGTGGACACAACCAGTGGTATTTGAGAACACTGGAGGGAGAAGGCAGCTAAAGAGGACCGTGTTTTTATCTCTTGCTAAGTCAGAAACTCTCCACTATGCACGTGCTCTTCTGTTTTCTGCTGGCCAGGGTTTGGTGACTTGGTACAGCCCCACTACAGTTCTGAAACCCTCTGTTGTTTAACACCACAAGTGAAATGGGCACCATAACCTCTGTGTGGCCCTGGAGCTGCACAGGAATGATTTCCTGCTCTCTGCAAAGGAAGATGCCTTCAGATTCTGTTAAATGATAACAAATAAGGAAAAGGAGGCCTCCCCTAGTTCTAGCAATCCTATCCCTCCCACTGGGCTTTCCTAGAGGTGGCAGAGTTGAAACTCGCAGGTTTTATTTTCAGAACATGGTCATTTCTCATTTTGGTATTTTAAAGTAAACAATCCTTGGTTCCCATGTATTATTCAAGTAGAGAGAAGTGGGTATCCAGTGCACAGATAATCAAACATCCAGCCTGCACCAGACAACCTTCTTTAATTGCTTGAGAACCTTCCCTATTGCTGTTGTTATCATTCTCCATCCACTTCCTCCAATTATCCAGCACATCAAACATTATTTTGTGTTTTCCCCACAGCTGTGGGGTGAAGCAAGCAAGAGCTGTGTTCCTTCCAGCTCCCGTAACAGTGCTTGCCCACAGGAGAAGAGAGGGAGCTGCACAGATGTTGCTGGTATCACATTAATACAGAAATAACCTGTTGAAAGTAGATTTGTTTTCAAACCTTTCAGTGGTAAAATATCAGTTTCAGATGGAGGAATTAATGATTTTAACCTGCCTATCAAGCTCTTTCATTGCCAGCATGTAAAATAGTTTTTGATGTTTCAAGTTGCAAGTAGTAATGTTGAGGGTTTTTTCACTGCTGCCAAAACATTTACATGAAGCTGCTATTCAGATCAAATTATCTTGAAACTGCAAAGCGTGCGTAGATTCCAAATTATTCATTTGGAGAGATTGTTGCACATTGAAATTACACGGTAGAAACTCACAAAACACCACGATTGCCTCAGATTCACAGGGATGGCAAAAATAGTTCTTGAAAGAACTCTTCTCCTTCAATGCAGTAATGAAACAGACACAGGCTTTGGCTGTGTTTAAACCAGAATTCCACCAGCCCTGCTTTGTGGTTCTGACTTTGGTTCCACCACCCTTCAGACACAGACAGCTCAAAGAGAGGGGTGCTGGGGAAGTGATGCATCAGGAAGCTAAAGCACAGACACTAAAGAGATGTGACCTTTTGGGGAATGACAAACCAAAAATGTAAATTCCAAAAGCGCAGTAGACACTCAGAGGTGCTCAGTGCTGGTAGGATCCTATTAACTATCTCACATTTACCTTTCAGGAACACACCAGTTGCAGAAAAGACTTCAGAATATCACCAAAAAGAGGATTGGGCAATTTCAAGTTTTTGATGAACCATCATTCCAGGTATTTTGATGTGCCTTCTTTTGCATAATGTTCTAAATAACTGTTGGTTTTTAGTAAGGATTCTGTGTTGCAATGAAAGAACAATCTGGCCACATTGAAGACATCCCTAAGAAAAAAGTGCTTCCCTCAAAGAACCATAAAGGTAATTTTCCAAGAATCACAGGTGTCTAATTTAGCACCAAAGATAAGGAGTCAGTTCTCTCTAGCAGAGAGGGGATGGACAGATAAAAATGCAAAAAAATCTTAGAGATAAAACTAAAAACTCCTAACTGCTGTCAGAAAAGAGCTGGCAAAGAAAAGTGAGGGCTGTAGAAAGAGCTCACCTGTGAGGAATATTGAGTGTGGCACTGGAGCAGGGTCCTTTGCCCTTTCGGTCACTGGTAATTGGAGATTAACATCTAAAATTTGTGTGCTTTCCCCCTGCCAGTTTGTAGTTGATTTGTTCTCATTCCTTCAGTGAAATATCCTGAAAAGCAACAAAAAAAGCAATAGGGTGAGACAGGTTCCCCAGATGTGGTGGGGAGTGCTCAATGGATGTTTGTCTGCAACAGGAAATCAGTGCCTGTGTGCTCTGCCACTGTGCTGTGTTTTATCATGGCATGAAATCACAGGGATTTCAGCATTAGCCTGATCAGCAGATACTCTGCACTGGCGGGTGTCCTGTGCATAGCTCACAGCTGAGGCATCCTGTTCAGAACAATCTGATACACTTCTCTGGGAAAGGGAAAAGGAGTTAAAGAAAGAGCCAGATCAGCAGGAAAGAAATACTGATGATCTCTTCAGGGGCTGTGCTTTTTCTGCTTCTTCTTTTAATGTGCATGCAGTGACAGCTCTGTGAGTAAAATACCAGAAGAATGTCCATGAGCTGCCACAGTGTACACATTTCAAAACAATCTAATACCTGTTCTCTGTTGCATTCAGAACAGATGGAGTTTTTTCCTGAAAAGACCTAATTGATTGAGGGTTGCACATCTTAGGAAAAAAACACTTCTGCAGTACTTCTGACATGGTACCTCTGGCAGTGCTCTTCCTGTCACCTGGGAGAAGAGGGGCACGAGGTTTCCCACATCATCTCCTTCCTTGCCAACCCTTGAGGCTTCCAGGAGGGAGATATCTCTTTGTTCTCCACCTTAAAAGAAAAAAAAAATCTGAATTAGCGGCTTTGGTTCATTAGGGCATTTCAACACCTACTTTAAAGCTTCAGATGGCTCCAGTGAGTACAGGAAGTGTGGGGGCAGTCAGAATGACACAAGCACATATGTAAATATTTCCCTGGGTGAGGCTTCAAGTTGCATTTGGGAAAATGTGAAGTTACATAAAGAAAAGAGCACATTAATTCCTTTTTTTTTTCAACAGTATTTAACTACATTTTTCTTGAAGTAGGGATGTGTGAAAAGCTGCACTATTGTAGATAAAAATATATAAAATGGGGCAGATTAAAGATTTGGAAATGAATATCTCAGGAGACCTTTTCCAGTCTAGACTCTATTGACATATCCTGCCAATTTGTTTGTCTGCTCTCCCTGTGAACATAACATTTGATACTGTAGGCAATGCAAAGATCTCTGATAAGCTTGCTGCTTCCTGCAGCACTCTGTGCTCACAATGAACTTCTTAGATACAAGAAGATTTCAGCTTCTCTGCATCACCCCCATTCTACATTTTTTTCACCATGTGCTTTCTCCTTTTTTGCACCCTTTGCCTTCATCCCGTGGGGGACCATTCTCAGCTTCCAAATCTCCTGTGAGGACAAGGATCTCTGAGCTGCCACCTCCTGATCCAGTTCACCCTCTGCCTGCTGGATGCACACTGCTGAACTGGTAGGATTTGTTTGGGATTTTGCTTCTTACCTGTCCTCACCCTTTGCTGGTTTGTACTTGGTTAGGAGCTGCTGGAGGGAAAGGTGAACCTAAGGAATTAAAGGGGTTTCCAGCAGAAAAATTCCAGAAACAAAGCTGATCTTCAGGGGGTGATGCTGACTCCATTAATGGTACTTCTTGCAGTGCCTTTACTGCTTTTTAGTTAAGCACACAATGCAGCTCTGTAATTAAGCTGCAGGCATCATATGGGGCAAAAGTCACATATGGCTTTTTTTCCTGTTTTTGATTTTCTTTCTTGTAGTTATTACTGGGCCCACTAGATGGGAAGAACAGTTGTGCTTGAATTTTGCCATTTTAGATTAATCTGTAAAACTCATGGTGTTCCCTGAAAATTATATCTTTATTGCAAGCTAGATAAAGCACATTTTTTCTGAATGCCTTCTTTAGTCCAGATATTTTGGATTGAAAAAGAAAGGCAGGAATATTTGGAATTCAAAATTAAAATTACCTGGGAATAGGAGAAATCTACAAGCCTTGAAATTTAGGGAGAGCAGGCCAGTCATCCACAAGGCAAGCCATCTCTGTTTGGAAAAGTGTCTTGACACCCTTACCTGTAAGTGATGAATGAAGCTGAGTTCCAAGTCAATATCCAGGCCTGCTTAGGTTGAATTTCTGTGAAGAACCCATTACAGGATGCCAGTAAACATCCACAGGGCTACTTTAATTTTCATCATTGGAATAGGCCAGCCTTAAGAAGCACCCTGCACATGCTGTCTTATCCCTGCCCCTCACCATCCCTGAAATGCTGTGTTCAGTCAAGGTGTTCAATCACCTGAGTGTCCAAGAAAGGAAGAGCAGCTGGAATAAGCTGTGTATCTTGGTGTTGCAGAATCAGCTGGCTGGATAACATTTATTAGGATTCCATTTTTTTGCCACAGAGGCAATAAAGCATGATTCTGGCCTGCCTCTTACAGAACCTGGCACTGGTCTCAAAACAAAACCCCAAAGCCCTGGAGAAAGGCATTCCTTTAGGAATATGTATTTCTGTACCTTGATCTCACCAAGAGGTAGAAATGTTCGCAGTTTCTGTAGCAAGGATGCAATGTGGATTGCTAGGAATAACCTTTATGTATCCTGTGTACATCTGGCATTAACAAATGCTTCCCACCTTACAGATCTCCTCTGTAAGCTTTCTTCCTCTGGCTGATAGCAAGTTCCCAGTAAAATCAGTTTGTACTACAGAAGCAGAGGAGTCTTTGTCAGAGAGAAATTCCTCCCAAACCATGGATAATCATTATCCCCTCTGAATTACCTAATTATCTTTTGGGAGTTTTGTTTATTGTGTGGAAAAAGAAACAAGGGGTTTTCTTGCCAGCTCCCTCAGAAGTGGCCCAAATGGGCACTGTCTGAGGGAGATCACAGGCTCAGGCCGCTGTCTCATTGTCCAGCTGGGTGCTGCAATAGCCTGGCCCCATAAAACAGACATTTAGCTGAACAGAAGCAATTAGCCCTCCATCGTGGCCCCTGCTCACAATAGCAAAACCAGCTGATGTTCTCTTAACTTGGAACAATGGGAGGACAGGCATGGGCTGTGGAACTCTTACAGGCACAGTAACTCCTTCCAGAGGGGGACCGTGAGAAAGTGGAGCCTGTAAAGAGCCTTTCAGTGGATGAACTCCTGAACAGTCTTTTATCCAGTGAACTCATCAGTCAGCTGTCTGTGGGTGCAGCTCTCTTTAGAAAACCCCAGCTCAACTGCACCATGCCAGTTTGTAGTGATAAACCTTCCTGCTGAATGATATTCTGTCTCAGCACTGTGTTCACCCCAGTATGGATTTATTCAGAGCATCTTTTCCCTCCAGCCCTCTTTCACATTCCTTACTGTGCTTGTTCCTCTTCCTAATGATCTGGGAACAGCAGTGACCATCAATGAGAGCATGGCAAGAACTGAATGTTGCTCACGACAGTGGCAGTGAGGCTTCACTTAAGATTCAGATGCTGAGAAAATTCCAGCAAAGAAGCTGGTGAGCTCAGAAATTCAGCCCTTCCATATGAATCCAGTAATTCACTTCCTTTTGACTACTTTCTCCTCCACTTTTCCCACCACCCCTAATGAGTGGATAGCCAGAACTCAACTGCTAGCTGTGTTCAATAAATGACAGCCCTTTAGAGCTGTGTACAGTACTGTGCCCCTTCCCACCTGGAAGGTCTTCCAAGCACCTTCAGGCAATAGTTCATCACTTGCAAGTATGAAACTCTTTGAAAACACAAGGCCTTTGCTAGTGGCAAGGCAAAGACACCATTAACTTTGTGATAACAGTCCACAGTAAACAGAACCCTCTATTTCATTCAGCATCTTTGGCAACAGTCCAGTGATTTGGTTTCCAGCTGATGCCATGAGTTTTCTGTAGGCACACATTCCTTATGAGCCTTGTTTCTCCTCGCCCTTGTGCTAAATTTCCTTGTTTCCTTGTTTAGCAGTTTGGATAGCACAACCCCAGAGTTCTGATTTCTGCCTGGGCAGGCCTGTTGCCAGCCAGCTGCAAATGGATATTCTGTTGCTTTTGGAATCTTCTTCCTAAAAACTAATCTAAAATCAAATTAATTATTTAGTGATTGAGTAAGAATTTTCAGTGACTATCACAGAATGGTTTGGGGTTGGACGTCCAGCCTCCAAGATGTCTCACATCTGCTGCTGTTACCATGGTTTGCATTAAAAACCCCTTTCCTTTGTTCAGCCCCATCATGGATCTGTTTCCCCATCGTGTCTACTCATTAAATCTTCAGCAAGAACTAACAGAGTTAGTTCCAACATCCTAGTATATGATACTGAGAGGACTGGTAGGACTTTGTGGTCACTGAAATGTAACTGTGACATCTCCCCAAAAGTGCCACTGGAAGAATGAGGAGTGAAATAAAAGAAAAGCCACTACATTATGAACAAGCTGGTAGCAGAGAGCCCATACCCCTGGATTATCTGTCCATCCAGGGACCTGGGTAAAACAACCAAACAGATTTACTGGTTTTATGGACATGGTTCTCTTGCTCACCAATAGATGGGAGCAGAGATTTCTCTATTCAGGATATTTTCAGGCTACAGCGCTTGCAGTTTTTTGTACTCTGTGAGGGGCAAAAAATAAAACCAAACAATGTCAATATAGCTCATTCATGTGTCCACAGGGGGAAGGGTATTGTTTGCTTAGTAGCATACAGATGAGGTTTGTGATGGGAGTCAAATAGAAACCAGGAGTCAGCACTCTTGTATTCTTTAACACTGGAATTCTCCGGTTTGGTATCTAGAACTAGTCAGAGGGTATTGAATAAGTTTACAACCCCTCATTGTTATTTCCCAGATTATAAGTGTGTTTTGCTTGGATCCAAGCCTTTACAAAAGCAATTGAATGTGTCTTAAACTTCCATTCCTTTTTCTTACCAGATCAAAGAGGAGAAGCTGTCCAGATGCAAATAGCTAAGCCTCTAATGAAATGATCAGTGAATTGTTTCTCTCTTGTGTTAGAAGCATTTAAATTACACTATTGCACTTAGGGCACTCTGCACTTCTGACTTGTATAGCAGGACTCCAGCACCTAACACAAGCCAGACAAATAACTTCAGCACTTAGCTTTCAGCATGGGTCCCTGCCCTCTGACCTCTGCTGTTCATCAGAGGCAAGCCAAATGCTTTGTTAAAAAAATATTAATTGGGCCTGGCACTCCTCTAGGGCCAGGCACGTCACAGACGGTTTCTAGCAGCAAGGAGCTGTTTGCAAGAAGCAAAACCTCATGTATTTTCTGCTCAACAGGAGGCTGACTTAGCCCTACTGGAGGTGAAGCAAAGCCTGATCTGTGGAAGCCCGGGAATGGCACTGCAGCACCTGCTCAGGTGTCACCTGTGTGACACTGTCAGGACTCCTCCCAGCTGCCAGCGAGGGACAGGAGGGGCAATTTGCATAGCCTGAGGTTGGTTGGTTTGTTTGGGGGGATATTTTGTTAATTCCCTCTATTCCTGCATAAATATTTTGTGCAAACATAGTAGAAATACAAATTTAAGTGCACTGGAGCTGCCTATAAAGACAAGGGTTGGTGGGACAGAGAGTAAATAAACCTCTCTCCTTTGTCTGCAGAGGCAGAACAGGGTGCAGAGGCAGGAGCAGAGGATTTCCTCTCTGCTGCCCCTCCTCTGCACCTCACCCCAGACAGGGCCTTTGTTGAGCAGCAGTGGGATGTGACCAGGGAGGTGCTTTACCTGAGATTCTGCCTGGTTCCCAGTCAAGCCCTTTATTCCTTACCTGTTTTTCTTTCACTTTTATGTTCATAATTTAGAGCTGAAGCTTCCAGAGACAAGTTGGAGGTAGGAGCATCTGGAGCTTTCATGAGAGAGGCATCCAAGCTCCTGAAGCGAGTCTAAAGAAAATGTATTTACCTAAACTCCTTCAGTCTTGTTTTTTAAGAGATTTCTTCTTTATATTAAAAGTGAGTTTACCACCTCTTCCTATGAACCCAGCCTTCCAAGACATAGAAACCTTCCAGAGTCTTGGTGTTGTCCCAGGGTGTGATGTTGGCTTTGAACAGCATTTCTCAGCTTTTTTTCCCCCCTTGCTTTACTCCCTGATCTTTCCCTTGCTTTACTCAAGGGGAAAGATCTCTCCAGCTCCCTTTCATGACAGGGCTTCTCTGATGCAAAAGTCTAAAGTGATGATTTTTTTTTTAATTCTGGCAGTAATCCTGCAGATAACACCACTCTTAATTTGCACTAGAGTAGAAGTTGCCAAAGCTCTGGGGAAAGAAAAAAAAAAGGAGAAAAACAAAGGCAGCTGACTGCATGCTAACTTTGGAAGTTAAAAACTCTGATTTGTACTTTGGGTGTGTTCCAGATTTATCAAAGCCATGCCTTCATTCTAGTAATAAGCTCCACTAAAAACTAAACTCCTCTCTATAAAACTGAATTTTTACTTCCTAATGTAACAGTAACAGCAGCCTTTCTGAAAAGATAGTTTCTGTTATTGATGAGTTAAAAATTAAAATTCAAACCTTATCCTGCAATAGGGAGCAGTTTTACATATTTTTAGACTGTTTATGATAACATGGAGGAGGAGTAGTGCAAAATCACCCAACAAAACATCAGATTAAGATGCCCTAGTGATTAAAAATTTTAGGATGCCAGTGCTCCCTACCTTGTGTGCCAGCAAAAGCCCTTGTGTAACTCAAGTGCAGAGGCTCCGGGCCCAGCCTGGGCTTTGCACTCAGGTTATTGGGCTTCGACAGCCCCATGGCATTTTGGTTTTACATAATCAGCTCTTTTTGTTATAAGCTGTGGGCTTCAGATAACAGCCATGAAAAACAATTTCAGGTGGAAGCAGCACACTGGGTACAGACCAAGACAGAAAACATTCAGAAAAATCAAATATTTCTTACTTTTTGTAATCACCTGTCTTACAGCAGTTGAGTGTTGTCTGCTGTTTGCTGACAACTTGCTTTGCAGGAAAAACAAAGTGAAAGAGACAGGAACAGAGGGCTTTTCTGCATTTCTGATAAACCTGTAGTTATGCCCTCCAATGACAGATTGGCCAACAGCAGAGAGTAAGACAAATATGTGCAGTCTGAAGTGTCTGGGAGCAAACTCACACATGCCTTCACTGTACTGCTTTTGTTTGCAGAATGTTTCCATCTGGATGAGTAGCAGGAACAGGAAAGCATTTGAAGCTAGGAAATCCACCATACTGCTGTCTATAAAGAACTGATAGGATTTTTATGTGGAGTCCTAAAGAGAATGACATGCAGTGGTTTTTTTTCTTTTTACCAAATTGGAGAGCTCAGATGTTTGCAAGCAAAACAAAATAAACTCAGGCATTGAAACTCCTTCCTGAAATGTGGCCGATGCCATGGCACATCCCCAGCACATGCATTGTGCACCCCTGGGCACTGCTGGGACCCTGCTAATGGCACCCATGGCACAAAAGGAAAGGTCATTAGCAGAGAATGATTATTGCTGCAGCTAGAAAGTAGACAAGTAATCTTTTGGGTTTCAGTCCATTTCCTCAGTGTTTTCAAACCAGCACCCAATCTTCCCAGACCCCACTCTGTGGCTGTTCCTTTATTCCTTTCTTTTCTTCCCTCCCCTTTTTGCAGGGACTGTGGCTTATTCTGATTCACTCCATTTCTTTCTTCTCAAACAGCCACAGGGCAGGCTTGCTGTTGCCAGGGATATGGTCCATGCATGTGACATCGTGCCACCAAAAACAATCCCATTTATTTCTGATGTGACGCTGCTGAAACCGTGCAGCCAGACTGGGAGCAGGACACCTCAGTCAGCCATGAAATTTTGTGAGAAGAATTTTCCTTAAAGGAAGTGTTCTTAAAAAATAGCTCTCAGGGAGAAATGTGCAGGGTTTGGTCATAAAGTGGTTGTTGGCAAAGGTTTCCTTGCCAAAGTCCAGTCAGAGTATCAGTGAGGGATGGTAAACACATGCCATTTTGACAAGAAATTAGTAGGTTACATAGCACTGTGGAAAATATTAGACTTTCTTCTTCCCCTGACCTCAAAGAGGCTGTTAGGAGATTAAGAATCTCCAGCTCTCAAAGGTATAGCTGTTTTACCGAAATTCAATTAATGAAGAATAATATTTAGGGAACAAGAGAAAACACCTCTGTTGCATGTGGAGTGCTAGGAATAGATGGAAAGTTGCCTGTACAAACAGTTCAGCAACTCTGGGATGAATTATAGGAGCATTTGTATGCATGATTGCCCATCTGTGTAAAACAACACGTGCAGTCACACACAGGAATGATGTGCAGGGCAGACCTGCACATGGGGCTGTTATTAACTTGCTGCCGGACAAGCCGTGTCCCATCACATCCGAGTGTGACCCAAGGAAGTTGAGATAAATCTATGGAAGTAACTAAATAGAGGAGGAGGCCTCACTGGGAGGAAACTCAAGGTACGCTATCTCCATCTGTGTTTCTGTGTTTGGGGTTTATTTAGACTCAAGTCAGATTTTGGACTGTTACTTCTCCATTTGAAGGTTTTTTGGCAGTTCCAGGAGGGCTGGAGGCTCAGATCCAGCGGGTTCCTTCCAGCTGTGCAGCCCAGCGGGCACTGGCAGGGTGTGGGGAGCTGCAGGACTTCAAACCAGGGGTGCTGTCAGGAGCTCTGCCTTGCACAGCTCCCCCCTCAAGTACCAGCTGCAAAATGTCAACAGCACCTTCCTCAGAGAACACAATTAATTAGAGAGGCCTAATTAATTAGTGTCAGGAAAGCAGATGTAGCGATTATGGCAGAAGTAAACAAATGTACATATTGTAAATTGTTCTGCAAAGGATTTGTTCTGGAATCCCTGTAGCCCTTTCACTTCTCCCCAGGATGCTATTGGGAAGGCCATCAGGGAAAATGTAGAGATAAACTGCAAATTGATGAGGAACTAATGTACTTTTGTAAGTTTATATCTCAGGAAAACAATCAGCAAACAGACTCCTTTATTAACCCCTTGGGACTTGGGGGTGAAATACAATCCCAATATTTAATTTCCAGATCGTGCAACATCATGTACCACAAATAAGTCAACTGTTTAAAGTCTGTTTAATGTGAGTGTGAAAAAGCAAATGTGGAGCCACCCCCGACTGGTGTTTGAGAGGAGCCTTTAGACTTTGTAAAGGACCTGCACTGAATGAAATCTCTTATACGTTGTAGATAAGAGGATGCTCCAAGCTCAATATAACAGACACTAGAATAGTGAAACACACTTGGAAAACTCAGATAGAAAAATTTCTGAGCTGCCTTTCAAAATTTCTTCAAGATGATAAAAAGGACAAATTAGACTGGTTAGGGATATAGCTGTAGAAGCAAATGGGACTAATGTACTGGAAGAAGCAGTCAAGATATTAAAAAACCAAGAGTACTGTGTGTGAAAGAAAATGCATTGCACAGCCAGTGCCATGCTGAGGGGGGCAGTCCCTTAGGCAGCCAGGAGCAGTCACCTCAACAGGGATTTTTACACCTTTTCTACACCTCAACAGGGATTTTTACCCTTCACTCTGTGCTATTGTTTGCTCTGCAGGTAATGAGGGCTTTGGTGCAGAGAGGATGGGAGCTGGGATGTACTTCAGGGTAGAGCCAGCTCACTAATTCGTGCTGTGAAGGTGGAAAACATCTCCTTGCCTTGGTGAAGAATTAAAGGATTAAGGTAGCCAGCAGCAGCCTGTGAGCAGGGTGCTGCAAGAGGGAAGTTGCCGTCAGAGGCCACTGCTCTTCCACCTCCTTGTGGTTCCCTTTTCCCCCAGATGATGCTGATACAGGTCAGAAAGAGAGGCTTCCATGGCCCATGCCAGGATATCTCCTTTATTTGTTCAGGTGACAGCATTTCCTGTGCAAAGGACTGCCAGGTGCTGAGCTGCTCATGAATGCTGCTCCCCACCAAGGTGAGTGCATTGCCCTGCTCACAGGAGATATTTGTGGATTTGGGGTTTTGTATTATGGGCTTTGTGCTTATGTGAGCTTCTCCTTGCTTCAAAAGCCAGGATTTAAAGGTGAGTACCTCTGTTTTATCATGGTGCAGTGAGTTGCCAACTTCCTGAAGGGAATGAGCTTGGTTTCTGTTCACACACATTCGCTTCTTTAGTGCTTGTCTGAAACAATTTTTGTTCCAGTGAGTAAATGAGCAGTGAAACAAGTAATGAGAGGAGTGAAGGTGCAAACAGAATAGCTAGAACAAAGTTTAAAAATCATTCCAAACAAAGGTACCCATGGTAGGATGTGTGAGAAGAGGAAAGGCAGCCTGTTCCTGTGCCCAGCCATAGGATGGAGAATCTGTTCAGGCAGCTGACAAGGCAGATGGATAATTAGTGCCATGGGTTAGGACCTGGGCAGGCACTGCTGGTGACCTGGTAGTTGCTTTTGGCACTTTATTTGGAAATCTCTTCCTCCTGCTTTAGGTATTGGCAGAGTAGCATGAGACTGTCTTGCATGAGGGACTGGGGCAGCAGCAAGACTGCTTGACTTTTTTGAATCTTAAAAGGAAAACAAAACCTTTAAAACAATGTTTGAAATCCCCCTTTTTAATTCTCTCCTAAAGTCTGAATTCTCCCCTTTTAAATGGGACAAAGGGCTCTTTTTATTCTTCTCTCTCATTTAAAAAATTACTTTTTTGTGTGCATTCTAATGCATTTTAGAGTTTTTACAAGACACCTCTGCCAGCTGTCAGCTTCCAGCTAGAGCTTCTATGATCTGAGCACCTATTCAGGCAATGGTAATTTTACATTAAATAGTCAATGACAGGTTTTACACAAACAGAAAATATAAATAACATCTAGGGATTTAATGCACTAAAAGCCAACCAGTTCTCTCTAATATCCCATTCTATTGTACTTGTTTGTATTGTAGATAACACTTAAGAGGCAGGGGGGTAATTAAGGTAGTTGAATGAAATGCTGTGATAATAAAGAACATTTTCTTGTTTGTAAGAAGTCATTGGTCAAATCATACAACACCTACCTAAGAAGGAATTGTGAGTGAGTCTAGCACCCTTACTGCATTTCAGAGCCCAGGCTCATTTGTGGAGCTTGTACCAGTAGATGCCCACAGGCATCACCTTTCCTGCCTCTTCCATTTGCCTGTCCTCGTGCTGCACCCACACAACGCTGCCAGTGCCTTTCCAAACCCCTGTTCTTTTTCAGCAGTCAGTGAATGACAAGCCAAAAGCAAATGGTATCAAATTTGGCTAGGCAGGGGAATGTCAAAATGAGGCCCAGCAGGGTGGTGTGGCTGCAGTCTTTGCTACCTGCCTGCAGCTGAACAGGTTCCATCCTCATATCCTGTACATTCAGCTTAATTGGCCTGGCCCTTCCAAAGAGAGGCAGCAGCACTGATTTACTGCACTGTATAAATGTGTTTATAGCTTGGCACCAACACACTTACGCTCACTATTTTCCAACATGGATTTCCAATAAGCCCTTTGCTCAAATGAGTCTATTAACTTTAAAGTGCCTGAAGGTGAAACTGAATTATGACAGGCAAGCTTTGGGGATTGAAGCCCAAAGCAGCTGGGAAAGGCTCCCAGAGTCTTCTGTTAGTACCTGTTGTGGTTGATATTTATATTAAGGAAAAATAATGTAGAAAGTAAAAGCAAACCTGGGACACACATGGCCTCAGCCTGAGCTGCCTTTCACTTCAGCTGGCACTCAGACCCATCCCATTCCACAGAATATTAGAGCAGCTCCTGATTTAAGCCAATGTGCAATCAGAACATAACCCATTCCTTCCTCCCCTTAGGAATTTAACTTGCAAGAGTCACATTGCCCTGTTTCTGCAGCGGGGCACCACAGCCTGCAGAGAAGCTCATCTGGCCCTGGTCCCTTGGGCAGTGAATTTCACAGCTCTGTTTGGTGTTCTGCAGAGCTGGGACACACTTCCCTCTCCTCTCCCAGCCTGGGGGCTGCACACAGCTGCTCTTGGAGCCTCTCAGTGCTGCCCTGCTCGCTGCCAGAGGGGCTGGGATTCTTCCATGTGGAACACCAATTACCATCCCTGCAGGGACAGGAAATCAGGCAGAAAGTTTTAGTGGACCCCTAAGTACAGTCCATAATTACCTACCTGTACTTGCTCAAGGTTATATCTCCCCAGCTAAGGAGTAAGACTGATTTCTAGTTGCTAATAGCTTGACTTTATCTGCAATAAGAAAGGAACTCCTTAATACCCATGGAGGGAAAAAAGATTAGTAGAGAATGGAATTAAATTATTAAATTCGGAAAAGTAGAATTTTGGATTAATGTCAGGGGTAAAACTGCCATAGTCATGTCTACTAAACTGTGGAATGATCTCCCAGGGTGAGTGAGTGATGGAGCCCCTCAGTGTGAAGAATGAAAACAGCATCAGGCAAAGCCTCAGGAAATCAGAGTCTGAGGAGGCAGTATGACCTGACTGTGGCAGTGCAGGGACTGTGCCTGTGTGGGAATGTCCATTGTCCATACACAGAACCTGTTCCTGTAAAATCTGTTGTGTTGCTCAGGTGGCTGTGATCTGCAGAGCTTTAAATCCTGCTTGCAGTTAACCTGTTGGGAATCTTACTGATCCAGCAGCAAGCCCTCCGCGGACACCAGTGACTCTGGCTGATGCTCCCCTGTCCCATCCTCATCACGTGATGCCTTAAAAATTCTTCAGACTTGCATGAGGTAGAACATGGGTATTACTGGGCATTTCTGCTTTAAGAAAAAGTCTGCTTTTGCTTTTACAATTTTTTAATCCCAAGTTATGGGTTGATCCAAGGAACTGTGGCTGCTCTGTCAGTTGGGAACTGCTCCCTTTCCACTCCAGTTACTTTTTGTGCCAGTAAACTGTTTGTGTGGCAAGTGGAGAAATGTCTGTGCACCAAGGTCGGGTGCAGTCTCTCTCTCCATGGAGATCAGCTTGCATTGCCTTGTTTCTGGATAACATCCATATGAAAGACTTGCAGACATAATGAGAGGATACAGGTTTTAAATTTAAAATTATGATATGCTGTTGTCACATTATTAAACAGATTGAATTTGTGGATTTTTGTAGATTACCCAAATTTAGGAAATAGTATTTCTTAGTGCAGTATTTCTTGGACCTGCTGTGATGAGTAAATACTGGATTGCATAGGCAGTCATTCAAATTAAAGACAGTGGGATTAGATGAGGGAAAATTCACAAACTTGCTTTGTGTAACACTCAGACACCTCACAAGGTGTGAGAGATTTTACCATCCAAAACAAAGGTGTGGACACATGATAGTCATGACCCTTTTAGCTCTTCTCTGGAAATTCTTGTTTCTGCATAAAAGAAGAAACAGGAGCAGAGAAGCAGCGAGTGAGGAAATGCTCCCTCTCCAGTCTGTTTGGACTAAGTGTGGGAAGCTGAGGGGGAGCAGGGCTGCCTGAACCTCACCTAGGGTGTGCAAACAAATCCATCTCCTGTGGCTTTCCTCCCCGTAGACCTGGGGAGAGAACCTCTGCAGGTAAGCAGGACTGCTTCAAAGATATGTGGTGGCAATTCCAGTTTTCCTTTGTACCACAGAATATATGGAGCCCCTGGATTTTGTCCAGCCTCTCAGAACAAGGCATTCAGTCGCCTGTCTTTAGCTCCCTGGCACGAGTCATGAGGCAGTGCTGACAGACTCTTCTAAGTCTCGTGGTTTGGGTCTGTTCAGGGAAAAAATAATAGTGTCTCTTGCCACTCATCAGATATGCTGGAGGGCTCAAAAAATAGACATGGAAAAGCAATGGCCATGGCTACTGTCCTGGCTCTTCACAGATGTTGGCTTTCCCATTCCTCAGGTTAAACTGCTGCTGCTTCACAGTGCACTTCATCTCCTGGAATGAGGTTGGTGCCATTCATTTATCATCTGTATTTCTTTCTATATTTGGGATTTTTTATAGTCTGGAAAGCTTATCCCCTATGATTTTTGGTTTTACTTGACTGGCTCCATTTGCATGGTAACTCCCTTCCAATATTTCCCATTGTGGCTCAGAATGGCTAAGGGAGCTGCACCAGGTGGGAGAGCCAGGATCTCAGAGGAGCTCTGCAGCACAGGTCCAGCAGAGATGTCTGATCCAGCAAAACTCTGCATCAGCCTGGGGCACAAAATAGATCCTTACAATGGAATCTTTCATTTGCTCTTCATGTTTTCTGCCCTTGCTTTGGGTTTGTTTTCTTCTCTTTTCTTCCCTTGCAATTGTCAAGGCAGCATCAGGGAGTTTTATGAAACAAATGTTACCCATTAAAAGCCCATCACTGCCTGCCAGAAAGGAAAATGGCATCTTATTGAAAACAATATCTAATGGTTATTGCTGTCTTGTTGCAAGTTATGCCCTTGAAAAATATTAGGGACTTATTTAGTAGCAACTGATGGTGAGGAAAAGCCCAACTAAACAGAAAATTAACTGTTGTATTATCTTTTACACAGCTTCAAACACCATCCTACAAATGCCTGCTTTGTTGTTTTCATAGCTGTGTTTACAGTTGCCTCAAGGACAAGGAACAACACTTCTCCATTATGCTTCTGTTGCCTCAGTGTTGGAGTCACGAATAATTCCTGTCTGGTTTCACATACCAGCCTTGGAGCAGCAATGGAGACACTGGTCCTGACCAGGAGAGCACAGCTCCAGCCATGTGAGTAAGAGGGCTAGAAAACGGGGTCTTCTGCATGAGGAGTGATCTCTCTGCAGTCTTGGAAACACTGTCTCACAGCTGGTTTGAGTTTCTGATTCATTTTGACAGCACCTGACACATTCCTGCCTTAAAGGCCAAAGCTGCTCCTTGCCAGCCCCATGTGACAAATGAGAATATCCATGATGGGTTAATCTGCTCTTCATCAGCTGAGCCTGAGAGCTGCTCTTGCAAAGGGACTGGGGACATTCAGCACAGGCACTTCTGGGGCTGTCAAAAGCTCAGCCTGAGCTTTGCTGAAGCAGACCAGAACTGATGGATGTCATAGCTGAGAAACACTGGGGGATCAAGGCAGGTGCCAAGTTCTCCCAGTCACTTGGGATTACTCTGTCAGTGAACCTGACTGCATAACTAAATCTGCACAGGTGCCCTCCAGACAGAACAGGTTTTGCAGGACCCCACTGGCTAAAGAGCTCCAACAAAGGTACTTTGTGTTGTTCTAATCTGTGTTTCTGGAGCTGAAAAATAGAAAAAGGAATTTGAAAATATTTTGAAAAAAACCCTAAACCAACTCAGTTTATTCCATGTATGTCCACAGTGGCACCACAGGTTTGGCTGGAGTGTTTGGCATAGTAAAATTATTATGGATGTTTGGGCTTCTCAGAGTTTGGGAATCATAGAATCATTTTTGTTGGAAAAACCCCTTATGATCACTGAGTCCAGTGGTGAAATTCTAAATGGGCTTTGGGCTGCCCCCAAAGGAATGACTGCCTTGGGTCTCGGCAGCGCCGTGCACTTGGGGCTGTTCAAAGCTGAGCCCAGCTCAGGAGTGATGTGACACATCATCCTGTACAAAACATGAATCTAACTCTACAAAGGTTCAGTCTAAAACTGGTACACAGAAAAACCTAACTGGCCACTTGATAGGTGATGCTCCAGCAAACCAGGCATCCATGGGAATTCCTTCCTGTAGCAGAGCGTTCAGGGGGAGTTCGGTCAGAGCCGTGCCCCGGTGCCCAGAGCCCTCAAGCAGAGGCTCTGAAAGCGCTGGATGGGGTCCGTGGAGTCCCTCTGCTGGTGAGGTGACACCCACAGTCCTGTGGCAGTGAATGCCCGCAGTGTCAGAGCCACCGGGGACCGGGCTCCTCTCCCCTGGCCCAGAGCTGTGCCGGAGCTGCAGGGACACCCGGGCAGGTCATTGCCCGCTGCCACCGCCCGCCCAGCCCTGGGATGTGGGATGTGACATCCGGCAGGGCACGGGAACTGCAGGGAGCGAGTGAGTGAGTGAGTGAGTGAGTGAGTGAGTGAGTGAGTGAGTGAGTGAGTGAGTGAGTGAGTGAGTGAGTGAGTGAGTGAGTGAGTGAGTGAGTGAGTGAGTGAGTGAGTGAGTGAGGGCTCTGCTCTGCTGGTCACAGCCACAGGCAGGGCCCTGTGGGAGCAGCAGGGGCTGCTCTGGGACACAGACACTGCAGAGGGAATTCCTGTCCTTGTAGAAGTCAATTCAGTTGATTTGGATGGGGGAATGAATTCCTCCTCCGAGTCCTCCTCTGTGCAGTCTGTCACAGTTGCTCACGCTGTCCCTGAGAGAGGCAGGGCAGCTGCCGTGGCACGGGAGCGCGGCCATCCTTGGGGAGCTGCAGGGGGAGCTCCCTCAGCCTGAGCTCAGGGCCCGGGCAGGAGCGCCCGGATCGTCACCCGCTGCTGCCCGCTCCGGCCTGGGCACCGGGCACCCCTCCGGTTCCCCCGGGCCGAGCGGATCCGTGGGTTCTCCTGCGCCGCGGGAGCGCCGGGAGCCACGAGCGGCATCGCTCCGTGAGCCGGAGGCGGCACAACAAACCCGGCTGGGGATAACAGGATATCACACTGCTGGGATAACACGGTATTGCAGATAGGCTGCGTTCTATGGCATCCTTTCAGGGGAGGCTCCCTGCCTTCTTATCCCACCTGTGGTTTTCTGCTAGCCTGAAGCAGTTCTCATAACAGAATCAAATGTGTGAGAGGTCCATTCCCTGCCACCATCTGTGGGGATGTCCGCAGTCAATTCCACAACCCTGTGAACTGAGACTAATAAATTGGGCATTTTTCTGGTCTCAGAATCGGAGTCTTAAGTCCTGTGGGTTGTTGTGGTTTTTTTTTTGGTTTTCTTTTTTGTGGTGGTGAAGGTGAGGAGGGCTCAGGGACAAAGTCCCCGCTGCTGGCACTTGGGCCCAGCCCCATCTGGCCAGGCCCAGGGCTGTGAAGCAGGGACTCGAGCCCTGTGTTTGGGGAGTGCAGAACGAGGCTCGCCCAGGCTTGAGCACAGAGGCCAAGTGCTGCATTTTGGGGCCCGGGCACAGAGCCCAAATCCTGCGTGCGAGTGCTCGGAACGGGAGCCCTGGCCGGGATTTCAGGGTGAGTGCAATGATGCGGTGACTCCTGCGGGGCTGGTTCTTTGTGAGTGCTGTCTAAATGAACCATTTCTGACAAATACAGGCAGGAGCAGGGGAAGAATCTCTTCCAAGGTATTCTGGAACACTCAAGGAAACAGCAAGGACACACAGGTTACAGAGGAGAGAGGGGGTCACTCAGATTCTAACACGAAGCCATTAACCACAGAAACAGTGATTACAGTCTATATCTTACCTGAATTTATACATTTGATCTCATTTGCACTTACAGTTCATAAGCTTAGGATTTAAAATGCCTTTATTTGTTTTGTTCTGTGACTCTTTGGGATAATATGATAACATTTCATACCAGAAGGTGGTGGCCACAGCCAAACCCTGAATTTCCATCACTTAGCTTACTGTTTCAGTGGATTTCCTTACAGGGATTCAGCCTCTCCCTGACCTAAAAGTGGCTTTTTGTCACTTGGTTTGCTTTAAATGCTCCCTGTGCCATTTGTGTCCCTTGTCCAGCGAGGACCTTCCAATGAACTGTGCAGCTCCTTATGCCGACAGCATTTTCTCACTCCTTTCGATGAGTTCTGGACCCTGGCAAAAGGAAAATCCCTGGGAGCAACAGTGTCAGGAGAGTGGCTGGTGTGTCTGTGACACGTTCAGCGCTCATTAGGCTGTGACTGCACTCACACTAACTAATGGGTACGAGAGCAGCAGGCCGGGTTCGGCCGGGCTCGGCTCGATTCGGCTGAACTCGGGGCTGCTCTCAGGGTTCGGCCGGGCTCGGCTCGGTTCGGTTCGACCGACCCCGTAATGTTCAGGTTGGTGCGGCTGATCTCGCGTTGGTTCGGCTTATCTAGTTCGGTTTTGCTTATCTAGTTCGGTTCGGCTGAACGCGGTTTCGTCCCGTTCCGTTCACCTCAGCTAAACTCGGATCGATTCGGCAAATCCCGGCCAGAGTCGGCCCTTCGGCTGTTGTCGCCTCCACTCGGCCGCACTCGGCTCTTCGGCCGTCCCTGACTCTGCTCCGCGGTGCAATGGCGGCCCGTGGCGGGGCGCCGCTCCCCGGCCTGAGCCCCGTGAGGGGACAGAGCGCTGGCACAGCCGCCTCAGCCCGGGTCACCCTGGCCCTGCCCGGGTCCGCGTCCCCCGGAGCGCGCCCTGCAGCGCAGAACGCGGCCTCGGAGCCAGGAGCGGGGCCAATGCCGTCGGCTCGGCAGCGGCGCCGGGAGGCGGCGGGCGGTGCCCTCAGGTGAGCGGCCGGAGCGGAGGGAGCGGGGCCGGGGGCACCGGGGCCGGGCACCCACAGCGGGACGGGGCTGCTTCGGGCGCTGCTGCTGCGGGGGACCCGCTGTGGGTGCGACGGGGCTGTCCCGGCCCTGCGGCTCTCTGGGATCGCGTTCCGTGGAATAAAGCTGGGGCTCGTCCCGGCTGCGGGGGCAGCGCTTTGTTGTGTGAGAAACAAAGTTCACTCTTTAGAATTTTTACACGTTTGTTAAGGGATGAAAGGCAGCGCTGGGGTGCTGGGCTGTTTGCCAGGAGCACCCGGTCACCTTAAACCGTGTTCTCTAGGTTCTGTTCCATTGCAGTGGTGTGTGCATATTCATTAGAGTTTATACATGTTCAAACAGTCCTTGGAGTTTAGATGTTCTTTTGCTTGGTTTTAACCTCCGTGCCATCTTGTGGATTAAACCAATATACTTTATTTCTTCCTGTGGTGCCATCCTGTTTTATTTTCACTCCCTCGTTATTTGATAACGACAGTCAATAATTTTTTCCTTTTTTTCGGTGCTCTGGTTTCTGTTTCTGTTATCTTGTGTTTCAGATAAGATTGGCCCCAGATGTGGGAAATCACCTAATTATCTTACACCATTGTCTGAGTTCCTTACATGTAAAAGCGTTTTACCATTTCACAGTCTCTATTATGCTACAGTCTAAGATAGTATCTGTTACACTGCTGTTTATAAAAGCTCTGCAGTGCATACATGAACCGACAGATTGTACTTTATCAAGAGCAGTAGTTACAGATCGTGCTCTCTCAGGGTTGTTGTGGTCAGTAATGCTGTGCCACAGCTAATACACGAATGGCAGAGGCAATAACTGCATTTGTTATGTTTCATTCTGGGCTGGGCTGGGCTCTGTGTCCCGGGAAGCAGCGGGATGGGGGTCCCTGTGCCCCCCCTGGGTCCCAGAGAGAAGCTGCTCCTGTGGCTGCAGCTGAGGGGCAGTGGGAACCCTGAGCAGTCCTGGTGGAAACCGATGGCAAACCAGGTTTGGTTGGGTTTGGGACTTGCCATTTTCCCCTGCTCTGTGTGTTTTGCCTTAGGAAACAGGAGCTGGGCACCGAGACATTTTGTTACCCTAGAGGGGACAAGTTTATTTGTATTTATTTCCTGAGGCACTGGAACGATTTGGGTCTCAGCTGGCACCTGAGAGCCTCCTCCTGTGTCCTGGGTGGGGTGGTGGCGATCAAAGGGGTGAAAGCTGGGGCAGGAGGGTGGGCAGAGGGGAGAGCAGTGGCTCTTTGGGGATTGCATCTGGAAAGGGCCCTCAGGTTCCTGCTGGGAGCCCTGGGAACAGAGCTGGGAGTGGCTGAGCAGTGAGGACAGTGCAGCCGGAGTGCTGAGAGTGCAGAGGCTGCAGTGGGTGTTGTTTGCTGCTCTCCTGGTGTCCCATAGCCACTGCTGGGCTGGCACCCTCGGGGCAGGGGTGGCTTTTAAATGTTTAAATGCTGCAGCAGCTCCCTCAGATTGGGTGGGTGTGAGGATATCCAGCTCTTCCTTAGGGCTGGGAGCGTGGCAAGGGTGCAGAGCTCATGGTCAGTCTTGTTTAAACACCTGGACTAGCAAAATATTCTAAAACAGAGACTTTGAGGAAATAACATAGGCGAGTCTGTTGCAGGGATAAGTACAAGCTGTCTTTGTTACAGATCCACACTGCTGGATGTTTGTCAAACCCCTCTGGGGACAGACGTGTCCCCAGAGCTCCATGAACCCCTTGTTTCCTGCTGCAGGGCAGGGTGTGCCCCAGCCTCGGGGCTGTGTGGCTCCTCCTGCCTGGAGCAGGGACAGCCTGAGCTGAGCACAGAGTTGGGTTGGTGGAGCAGCTGGGGATGGATCTCTGTGTGCCTGGGCATTGCTGTGGCTGTGTCACTGTCACAGCTGCAGGGCTCCCTCAGCCCTGTGCCCTCAGCAGCACTTGGGGCTCCTGGGCTGGGCTCTCAGTGCCATCAGTGCCACTGGATGCAGCGTTGGTGTGGCTGCCATCGGCCTCTGTGCTGTGCCACCCTCGGTGCCAGGGCGCAGAGCAGTGGGCAGGCTCCGTGCCCTGTGCCAGGGCTGCCAGCAGCACTGCTGGGCACCAGGGGCTGCCTGTGGAGCTGGCACAGAGGGCACACGCTGAGCCCCCAGCCTGGGCAGTGCCGCTGGCAGGGACCGGAGTCAGCTCTGGGCCCAGAGCGGGTTTGTGCCACAGAGAGCCCCTGGGACAGCTCGGAGATGGGCTCTGCCCTTGGGGCTGGCACCGAGTGCTGCAGGTGATGGTGGTAAGGGGGAACTGAAGCTTTCCTAGAAAGGCCATCAGCTGTGAGGGGAATCTGTGGAAAACAGTGCTTGGTGCACTGGCTGGTAGCAGGTCCTGGGCTCTTCTCTTCTCTTCTCTTCTCTTCTCTTCTCTTCTCTTCTCTTCTCTTCTCTTCTCTTCTCTTCTCTTCTCTTCTCTTCTCTTCTCTTCTCTTCTCTTCTCTTCTCTTCTCTTCTCTTCTCTTCTCTTCTCTTCTCTTCTCTTCTCTTCTCTTCTCGGGAGCCCAGAACTGCAAAATCAAAAGGAAGGGGGATGTGGGGTGAAAGTTGCTTTTCATTTTTTAAGTGTTGTTGTGGATTTTGGTGTGTCAAGTGGCACTACCAAAACAGCACTGGAATAACCAAACTTCAGGACTCTGCACTTCATTCCTTTAATGTGTTTGTGTGGGTGCAGGAAATGCCAAATCCCAGAGCAATTCCATGTCTGTAACTTCAAGTGCAACATCTTTAAAACCAAGTGCTCAGTGGGGGCTTTCCACATGGATGCAAATGGTCAAAGGCCTTTCTTGTGTCCCAAAAGCAAAAATCCTTTCTCTGTGAGGTTTTGGAGGGGATTCTCTTTGGGATTTTTGTGATGCAGCATCCCAGGTGTCCCTGCCTTTGTGCCAAGTCCAGTGGTAAAGGATGGAATGGCTGACACGTGGGGGCTGGGATAAAAATGGTTCTGTGAAATTGGGCAAAGAATGCAATATGGAAAATGAGCTTCCTTTTAATGTCTGAAATAGTCAGGAATAAAAATGCTGGGAAAGGACACGTTTGTGTTTGAATTGGTGTCACCTGTCATGGGTAAAACCCATAGGGAGCAATCAGAGCAGAAGTATGAGTGTGACAGTGGTCACAAGGGTTTTGCAGGTGAAGAGAGGTGAGAATGTTGATCCATGTTCAGAAGGCTTGATTTATTATTTTATTGTATATGTACTACATTATAACTATACTAAAAAGAAATAGAGAGGAAAGTTGTCAGAAGGCTAGCTAAGCTAAGAATAGAAAAGAATGAATAACAGAGGAGCTCTCTCTGACTCTGTCCCAGAGAGAGCTCAGTCCTTGATTAGCCATTAATTATACACATCCTTCAGCCAATCACTGGTGCACCTGTTGCCTTCCACAGCAGCAGATAACCATTGTTTGCATTCTTTTTCTGGGGCCTCAGCTTCTCAGAAGGGAAAATCCTGAAGAAAGGATTTTAATGAAAAGATGTCTGTGACAGTATGAGAGCTGGGATCCTTTGACTTCCTCAGTGGACTTAATTTTCTTTTCCTCCTCTCTTTCAGGGCAGGCAAAATCACCAAACTCCTCCCATCTTTGCCAAAAGCTTTGGTGTTTGGGCAGCCAAAGGCAAGAGGCCTCAGCACCAGGGCTCTGCTGGAGGGCTCTGGTCCTGCCCACGCTGTGGGGTAAGTCAGAGGGACACAGGGCTCCTCTTTTCCTCTCTGCTGGCATTACCTGCCATGGGAATGCCATTCCTGCCAGCCCAGCCCCAGCTGTGTCTGCTGGACAAGGGCAGAGGTGAAGGGACAAATGCCAGAGTTCCCTGGGGCTGAGGGAGCTGTGGTGTTGGCTGTGCCCTGAGGGGCAGCTTGGGCACTGCCTGTGCCCCCAGGGCTGCTCTGGGGTCAGGAGCCCTCGGTGCATTCCCAGCCCTGCCAGGGGGGGGCAGCTGGGGCAGGGCTGGGTGACAGCCTCTGCTGGGGCTGGGCAGGGCCTGGCACAGGGGCAGGGCTGGGAGGGTTTGGGAGCACTGGGAGGAGAATGAGGGATGGTGTGGGCACAGAGCTCAGCATGTGCTCTGTCAGCACAGCCCTGCAGGGCCCTGGGATCTGGGAACAGCTCCAGCTCTCCTGGTGCCCAGGGATGGGCTCTGAGGGACTGGGCTCACCTGTGGCCTCCCAGGTCAGCAGGGACAAGGGGAATGTGGTGCCAGAGCTGGGCCCATCAGGCTCTGTTTCCCTCTGGGAAAGCACAACAGTCTCTGGGCTCAGGTGAGTTTCCTGCAAGTGCTTGGAAGAGCAATCCAGGGAAAAGGGAGTTCAGGAATTGCATCTGCTGCTGGGAACAATGCCTCAGGCTTGTTAGTTTGTGTCTGTGAGAAGTGGCTTTGGGCTGGAGACTGAGTGGGAGGGAAGGGGAGTATTTAGAAATGATATCAGCATTTCTCCCAAAACTGGGGTGCAGCAGTGATGGGGGTGGTTGGGTTTGCTCTGGGCCTTGTTATTCCTTGAGCAGTTTTTCAGTTCTGTTGCATGATTCACTGTCCAGTATCTTTCTACCAAAAACTGACAGGAATTTAGGTTCAGGATTAGAACTTAGCTCCATTCACTGCAAAATCCTGCCAAGGCTGGAGGACTGGGGTGATGGCTGCTCTCAGCAAAGGTTATTTATAATGCTGTGTCAGATTTCCCTCAGTGCTGGGCAGGAAAGGTGAGGGTTTGGAGCAGGAATTCTGCAAACAAGGCCTGGGTGATGGCTGATTTGTTTTGTTTTTCAGTGAGCCAGGGCTGGCACAGGGAATGGTGCAGGTGCTGGTCTGGCAGTGGAGCTGCTGCCCTTTGGAGCCGTTTTAAAGGTGTGATCATGGAACATTTTGGGGGCTGTTTTCAGCAGTCTGGGTTTAGAGCTCCTGTCCCCAGCCCATTGCTGACCCTGACACATCTGCTCTGGTTTCAGGCTGTCCTTGCTGGAGCACCCTGGTCCCTGCCATCCCCTGGGACACAGAGGCAGCCCTGTCCCAAGTGGCTTTGGCACCTTGGCAGGAATGTGGCAGCAGCCCCAGAGCAGCTGGAGGTGAGAGCTGGGTGTGTGAAACTGAGCAGGGCTTACCTGGGGCTGGGGGAAGGGGAGGAGTTTCCATCCCCCTGGAGCTTTCCTGCTGGGATGGGGCAGCACAGGGAGCAGAATTCATTGTGCCCCTCCCTGGGCACTGCTGCCCTTGGTGTCTCTGCTGTGCCACCAGACCGTGGCACTTTGCTGCTGTCACTGCCACTGCCACCCCACGGGGGCTGTGCCCTCCTGCCAGCCCCACCCAGGAGCTCCAGGGGGGTCTCTGTGCTCTGTTGGGAGCGTTGGCTGGGAATGTGCCTCATCCCTGGCAGGGTCCCTTTGTCCCTGGGCTGCCAGGCAGAGCTTTGGGCTGCTCAGGCTCAGGGCTGGATTGCCCAGGGCACTGAGAGGGAGCAGCACAGGGAGGGTGACAGAGAGGGGCTGGCAGAGCCCAGCTGGCAGCCTGTGCTGGTGCTGCAGGTGGGCTGGGGGCACTGCAGGGAGTGAATGTCCCTTCCCTAAGCAGCCCTGCAGATCCCAAAGGCTCCTGGAGCAGGATTTTATTCCTTACTTCCCTTTGTGCAGATTGAGTCTCCAAAGTGCCATGAGCTATTCTTTGATTTCTCTAGGAGAAAACCTCCCAGCAGAGACAGATTGCAATGGAGGCCAGAGTTGTGTTTGGAGCAGGGAGTGCTGAGAGCTGCATCTGCCTGTGCTGCCACAGCCTGAGCACAGCCTGGGAACAGCCTGGGAAAGGGGCAATTTCTGATGCCCCAGTGAGAAGAACACAAACTCAGCCATTCAGCCTGACAGACCCCTCCACCCAGAGCTCAGCACACATCCTCAGAGCTAAGTCCAGCATCTGAAGGAAAAAAAAAACCACAGAAGAAAAAGGTGATTTGTTTTGCTTTAAAGTTATTTCAAGTTCTTATTAAAGCCCAACCAACATTTGCTCTTGATTTTGGTTGGGTGAGTAACGAGCAGTGGGCACAGATGATGCCATTCATGTAGCTGAAAGCCTGGTGTAACCTAGAGGGGATACAAGAACTGTTTGTGTGGGAAAATGGAATGTGAGGGGATGTCAGGGGGAGTGAGGTGGCATTTGTGAGGGAATTGCTGAGGTCATTGAAGGGAGCCCAGCAGACAATTCCCCTGGGAAATCCGAGGGCCCACAGCCAGGACTCTCCAGGGCTGAGGGGGCAGCCCTGGGACTCCTTCCTTGTGTGCTCCTTCCTTGGCAGCACCAGCAGGGAAGGGACAAGAGGATCCCTGTGGGATGAGGCTGGAGAGAGCGAGCAGAGGAGCAGCCTCGGGCTGGAGAAGGGCAAAGGGACCAACATGGTGTCACCAGGGCACCTGTGAGGAGCAGAATGGACACCTGGAGGCCACATGGAGGTGAGGAGTGGATGGTTTGGGGCAAAGTGTGAGTTAATCTCCGCAGAGATGAGTAAGGGGACGTTTAGGAGGGAAAAGCTGAGGTGATGAGCTCACCCACCCTGGCACAAGGTGTGTTTGCACAGGCTGGGGCCAGAGGTGAAGGTCAATCCAAAGCCAGCCCTGCTCAACCTCTAAATCCCAGGATAAGTTGTACAGGCTGCCCACTGAGGGATTAAAACTACATAAAAATGAAACCAAGAGCATTAATGAGATTGCTGGGAATTCCATTAACTTGTTGTCAGAACTCCTAACACAGTTCTTAGCTTTGATGACAAGAATGCATTTCTTTATTTGGGTTATTCACTGTGTGGGATTTGGGGTTTATTTGGGTTTTAAAGCCCTCATGGTGGCCCTGACACTGCTCAGGAGCTGGTAGGAAAAGCAGAGCCAGAGCTCCTGGCAGGCACAGGGTGTTTTCCCCCATAGTGGATTGTGGAGGAATTGTCTAAGATCTGGATTGTCCCTCTGGGTGATGCCACTTGCTGTGATTTGTGTAATTCCATACATTTAATTCCCAAAGCTTCCCAGCCCAGGGGGTTGAGCTGACAGGGCAGGACAAGGATTGTTCTCTGTGTGGTGCCCAGATTTGGGGTTCCCTGTCAGCTGTGCTGAATTACACCCATAGCCCCAAATTCCCTGCTCCATTCCCACTGCAGTAACCTCCCAGTGCCCCATGGAGTGTGGGCATTCCCATGCAGAGCTGCTGCCTTGGACAGCAGCTGTGCCAGGAGCCAGCAGAGCTTCCAAGGAAGCTCAGCAGCAGCAGCACAGGGACAAGGACAGGGTTATGTGGCACAGAACTGGCATTTATAACCCTCCCCCCAGTGATGTCCCTGGGGGCACTGGACAGAGCTGCCTGGAACTGAGCTGGTTTCAGCCCCTGAGCTCCAGGATGGAGAACATCCAGTTGGTGTTTAAAGCAGGAGAAGGCAGTGGCCAGATGTGCTCCCAGCCTGTGCTGGGGCAGCCCCTGTGCCCAGGGGGGGACATCTCTCCCTGCAGAAGCTCAGCTCCTCTCAGAGCCTCAGCAGTGGCCTCTACAGATTCTTTTCCCTCAGGAAAGGGATGCACATCCCTGTCTTCAGCACACCTCTAGTGGGACCTACCTGTGAAAGCTTTCCATCACTTGTGCACTTGCAGCTGGAGCCTGAAAAACTCCAAACTCCATCCCACTGATTTCCAGGTATCTCTGAGGGCTCCTGCCTGGGATTCAGTATCTGTGGGGGAAGATTGCCTTGGCTTCAATGCTGCTGATGGATGGTGGCCTCAGGCTGGGCAGGAGGGAAGGGATTTGGGGTGGCTGGGACATAGCTGGCAGCTGTGTGGGAGCTCTGAACCGGGAATTGCTGCGTGAGCCGCTGTGCAAACGGGCCGTGCCTCCATTCCCAGGTAATGCCAGCTGCTCCTTGGGCTCCTCCTGGGCTCTTGGTGCTCTGTGTGGGCTGGGGCATTTCCACGTGCCTGCTCAGAGCAGCCCCTGGCCCAGGAGCCACGGTGCAGGCACAGCTCCTCCTGCAGATCCCACAGACACGAGGGGCTGCTGCCTTCAGGAGCTTCTGGCTCCTCCTGCCCTGCGCTCCCAGCCCGCTGGGACACCCTGAGGGAACACCAAGGAGCACGGCTGGCAGCGAGCAGGAGACACCGAGGCCTCTGGGCCCAGAAACAGCCCCGGCCCCAGCAGCCACCGTCACTTTGAGCTGGCAACGCTCACCTGCAGGAAACGCCCCCTGCCACTCTCCAGAGGAACCCTCAGGAGCTGTCTGGTTCACTTCTTCCTGGGGAAACAAAGGGACATTGTGTGAGCACATTTACAGCTGCTGGGTAAATCCTGGAAAGGGCAGAATAATCAGGGTCGTGGGGAAGAGTTTGGTGCTGACAGGTGAGTGCTAGCCAGTTCTGCCCTAGAGCCATTGCAGGGGCTGGTGTGTAAAGCAGCATTCACAGAAGGGAAGGAGCTGCATTTGTAGAGGAGCTCTCTTACTGGCAGCAGTCATTCCCATCCCATGCAGGACTTTGGAGCAACCCTGGGATTGGCTCAGGTGTTTGGAGCAGGGTGCTGACAAGGCTGAAAGTCTGTGATCAATGCACAGCTGGGCCAGTCACTCCTCAGCATTTGACTCGATGATGCTCACGGCTCTGGAAATAAAGAGCAAAGAGTTTTCACTGAGTTTTCCCTCGTGTTTCCCTGGGCTCCAGTCCCACCCTAGGCACAACGGGAGCGGGAGCAGCAACGCCTCGGCCCCAGCGGCCATCCCAGAGCGGCTGCTCCCGGCCGGGGTGCGGGCACGGAGAAGGGGCTGCGGGCGCTGCGGCTCGTGGGGTTACCGGGCCGGGGGAGGAGGGCTCGGTGTCCCCCCGGGGTTACCGGGCCGGGATCTCGGGACCGGTACGGGCGGTCTCCGTGTCCTTCCCGCTTCCAGCCGCGATCCAGTGGCTGCTCCCGGGAAGCGTCGTTCTCCTGGCGGGCACGGCAGCAGCACAGCACCGGTTCCCTGCCGCCGCAGCCGGATCGTGCCTGGAGCCCCGGCGGGACCCAGCCCCGCGCCGGCCGCAGCCAGAGCGACAGCGCCTGTCCCGGAGCGGCTCTTCCCGCCCGCGGTGATGCCGGTCCCGATCCCAGCCCTAATCCCCCCTCGATCCTCCGGCCCCAGCACCCCGGGTACCTACCCCAGTATCCTGCCCGCCGAGGAAAAAGCGGCTCGGCCCGGCTCCCACAGGAAACACCGGCGGGACCAGGACCCGAATCCCCGGACCTAGATCGCGATCCCGATCCTACCTGAGCGCCTCGGACCCCGCGCAGCAGCGACAGCCGCCCCCGATCCGGATCTGCGCACAGCGCTCCGACCGCCGCTCCCGCCGCATCCCGAGCCGAGCATCCCCCGCAGAAAGCGGGACAGGCGCGGATCCGCCGGCATTTATGGGCGGGAGGGGGGCGGGGGGGAGGCGGGGCCCCGTGGGCGGGGCCGGCACAGGTGCGAGGGGCGGGGCCCGCACAGGTGTGAGCGATCCCAGTGCGGCTGCGCGGGGCGGGGCCTTGGGGGATTTAAGGCGCGGGGAGGCCCCGACAGAGCCATTTGCTCCTCGGCGTGCGGTGGGGCAGGTTGCTGCCGGCCGGGGCTCTGTATCTCTTTTTCTTTACTTTCCTGTTGTTCTGCATTTCTTTTCTGTTGTATTTCTTTTTCTCTATACCTCTCCTTTCCACCCTCCCTTCCACCCCTCCCCCACCCCCTACACCCTCCCTCCCCAAACCCCCTCCCTCCCTCTCCCCCCTAGCCCTCCCCTCCCTCCCCCCCTACAGCCGCCCCCGCCCTCTCCCTCCCATCCCACCTCCCTATTCCCTTACTCGTCCCTATCCTACTCATCCTACCTTACCCTACTCCTCCATCCTCTCCCGTCCCTCCCCACACTGCCTTCCCCCCAGCCCCGTCCCCTGCCGCCCTGCACATCCCGACCTCTCCCCACCTTCCCCTCGCGTACCCCTCCGCTCCCCTATTCTCATTCTCCATTCGCCGCTCTCCTCCTTCCCTCGCACCGCGGGGCTCGGGGTGCCGGGCAATAATAAAGCCCTGAGGGCCGGAGCCCGGCGCCCCCGCCCTCGCTGGGGTCCCCACACGGGGCCGGAGCCGCTCTGCGGGTCCCCCCATTGCAGTTCAGCACAGCGCCCCACAGCGCCGGGGCTCCGGCTGTCCCTACATCACACTGGGGGGGGTCCTGGGGTGGGGGGCCCGGTTACAGGGGCTCCCTCGTTAGGAGGGGGTCCCGGGGCCGAGGGGGGTTAGGAGGGGCCCCCTCCGGAGGCGGGGGTCCCTGTGGGGCGGGAGGGGGGGTGGGAGGCGGGGCGGGGCCTGGGGGGGTTAACTCCCCCTCCAGGTCTCACCCCCGGACCCCCCTCCTCCGGACGGGGTTCAGTCCCGGCCCCCTCCCGGGGACCCCCCCCCCCCCCTCCTCCGGACCGGGGCCCGGGGGGAGGGTGGGGTGAGGGGGTCGGACGGGGAGGGCCGTTCGTGTGGGTGTTTTTTTTGTTTTACACGTGTACGTGTGTTTCTTTCACGGCGCAGAGTGACGTGCCCCCCTCTGCTTCCCCCCCACCCCACCCGCCTCCCCTCCCTCCCCCCGGGGCCTCGGTCCGGAGGAGGGGGTAGGACCTGGAGGGGGAGTTACCCCCCCAGGCCCCGCCCCCCTCCCCGACCCCCCCCCCCTCCGGAGGGGGCCGCTCCCCGACCCCCCTCGGCCCCGGGATCCCCTCCTAACGAGGGAGCCCCTGTAACCGGGGCCCCCCACCCCAGGACCCCCCCAGTGTGATGTAGGGACAGCCGGAGCCCCGGCGCTGTGGGGCGCTGTGTTGAACTGCAATGGGGGGACCCGCAGAGCGGCTCCGGCCCCGTGTGGGGACCCCAGCGAGGGCGGGGGCGCCGGGCTCCGGCCCTCAGGACTTTATTATTGCCCGGCACCCCGAGCCCCGCGGTGCGAGGGAAGGAGGAGAGGGGAGGACGGGGAGACAGGAGAGATGGGGGTGGTGAGGACGGGAATGGAGAGGGGTCGGAGTGAGGAGGAAAGCGGGAGAGAAAGGGAAAGGCCAGGGGGCGGGAGAAGAGGGACGGTGGAGAGAGGAGGTATAGAAGGGAGAAGCGGAGAAGGGACAGGAAGGAGTGTCGGGGGGTAAGGTTTGGGAGGAAAGGAAAGGAGCGTTTCAGGGCGAGAGGGAAGGGGCAGAAAGAAAGGGGAATACGCGGAGAAGGAAGGAGGGGTAGAGAGAGGGACAGAAGGGGAGGCCAAAACCTCCGCGCCTTACCTGCGGAGCCCGCACAGGGAGCTCCGTCCGCACCGTGCTCTGAGTGAGCAAATGGCGGTTGAGGCGATTTCCGGGGTCTAAATCACCTCGGCCCCGCCCCGCGCAGCCGCTCTGGGGCCCCGCGCACCTGAGCTGGGCCCGCCCTGCACACCTGAGCTCGGGCCCCGCCCCTGGCCCCGCCCCTTTTACCGCCCGGCCCCGCCCCGCGCCCCCGGATCAGTCAGGCCCCGCCCCCTGATCTGTCAGGCCCCGCCTACTCTGCCGACCGCCCCCCTCCCCGGGAGGGGGGCGCGGCCATCTCTCACGGCCCCGCCCCTCACACCTGTGCCAGCTCCGCGCCCGCACCTGGGAACGGCCGCGATCCCGCAGCCGGCAGCGCCCCGTGCCCGCGGCCATCCCGGGCCCCAAACCGATCCCCGGCCCGGTGCCGCTTGGATCCGCCCGGCGGGGGAGAGGCGGCACGGCCCGGCACACCCCAGCAGCGCTCTGCCCCCCGGCCCGGGCACGGTGGCCCCGCCGCAGCGCCCCCTGCCCGCGCTCCGTGGCCCCGCCCCTCGCACCTGTGCCGGCCCCGCCCCCCTGTCCCCGCTCGGTGCCGTGCGAGCCCCGCCCGACGGCTGCTCCCGCGGGGACCGCTCGGAGCCCGGGGCGCTGCGGCGGGGCCGTGACCGTGGCCCGGGGTGCGGGGGCCGAGCGCCGCCTGGGTCTGCCGGGGGTCCCGGGCGGTGCCGCCTTTGCCCCGTCGGCATCGGGACCGGGATCGGTACGGGGCGGGGGGAGCCGCTCCGGGCGGGCCTTGGCGCCGGGTCTGACACCGCCGCTCCCGCCCCGGAGGAGCGGCGGGGAACCCGGCCGGGACGGCGGCGGCCGTTCCCCGGCGCAGACTCGGAACCGCGGCCAGGAGCGGGCCCGGCGCGGGGGCTCCGACCGGCACCGTGTGCTCGGGGAGCGGCCCGGCCTGTGGGCTCTGTCCCCCAGCTCCCCGGGCCGTGACATGAAAGTTTGGATAAGGAAGCGTTAATCCAGGAGAGGAGGCCATTCCATGAGTCCGTAATTATTTATTTTCAGCTTTCACACATAAACCATCACGAACAGGACGTGGTTATCTCCTGCATCGGCACGATTTAGTCCCGAGCTGCAGCTCACTGTCAGTGCAGATCCCTGGCAGAAAAGCCGGGGATCTTCCATAAAAACCAGCTCTGTCTCCGTCCCGGGGGTGAGGGCTGGGAGGGAACACCTGGCCTCAGGGGGAGTGCAGGGTGGATTTGGGGGCCAGGGGTCTCCCTGCAGCATCTGGATCTCCATCCTTCCCTCTTTGCTTCCCTCTCGTCAATTGCCCCGGCAGGACTCGTGAGGATCCGCTGGATCTTCTCCTCTTCCTCTAGAGTCTCTTAGGACCCAGAGGATAAGATGCTGAATTCTCCTTTTTCTAGGGACAAAGGGAAAGCTGCACTGTAGGGAGACCCCACAGAGCTCTACAACACTCCCAGCAAAAGTCTGGCAAGGGGCTGCAAAGCAGAGACCCCAACCCAGCAGCGGCAGGAGTGAAACCCGAGGGGCAGCCTGGAGCTGAGCTTCCAAGGACATTTGGCATTGCCCAGCAGCACCGGCGGGTTTGGGGTGCTGGCATCCCAAAACAAGCGTGTCTCCTTCCTCAGGACCAGCCAGTATCCTAAGCACACAGGGCTTTCCACTCACTCACTCACGGGGTGCACGGAGCGCTTTTCCTCCCCTTGTGGCCCGTGGTTCTCCCGCATCCCTCACAGAGCCCGAGGTCTCAGGGCCGCCCATCCCCGTTTGTCCAAGTTCATGATTCAGTCCGGAGCTCTGAGGCCCGGGCAGCCAGGCCCAGGCCAGGCCGAGGATGCTGCTCGCCCTCTGGCTTAATCCTTCTCCCAGCGGCTGCCCCTGCCTCCACAAAACCCCGGCATGGGACTCCCGGTGCCGCTTCCCTGCCGGCAGGAGGAGGAGCCGGCGCCAGCATGAGGGCAGCCCTGGCCCTGCTGCCGCTCCTGGCCGCGGCACCCCGAGCTAAGGGAGGTGATCCCGGGGCTGGGCCGGCCCTGGGATCAGGGGCAGGCGATGGGGCCTCAGCTCCAGAGGTTTTCAGTGGCCTCCCCTCTCCCAGCCTGCAGCCAAACCGCTGGGCAGGAGCAGAGAGGAAGGGAAGGGAAGGGAAGGGAAGGGAAGGGAAGGGAAGGGAAGGGAAGGGAAGGGAAGGGAAGGGAAGGGAAGGGAAGGGAAGGGAAGGGAAGGGAAGGGAAGGGAAGGGAAGGGAAGGGAAGGGAAGGGAAGGGAAGGGAAGGGAAGGGAAGGGAAGGGAAGGGAAGATGGGTTGGGATCCAGGATGCCGCTGTGGGGTGATGCTGGGGGGACGTGGGATGGGGAGAGGACAGAGCCACAGGGATTGGTGTTTTCCTTCCTAAAGGAAAATGGGATTCCCTGACCCCCCTGGCAGGCACCATTCCTGTGCAAAGCTCACCCTTGGTGGAGACAATGCTCCACCATCCTTTGCTGCCTTCTCAGCTCCACAGGGAATCCCCCAGCTGCCAAAACCACCTAAAACTTACCTTTGCCACATGGCTTTGTACAAGCGAACACAAATGCCACAAGCTGGGATCGGGAGTATTTTTAATTTATTTTATAATTCAGTTTATTTTCCCTTAAATTGTTCCTTGAGTTAGTTTGGGATGACTGGAACAGGAAGCTCAGCGCGCAGAGACTCTGCCTGTGGCCTTTGGTGTCCTGAACCTCCAGCCGGGACAGCAGGACACGAGTGCACATCCCACGCTCAGCTCAAGGTCCCCATTCTCTCCCGGAGCCCTCCTAACGAGGGGCCCATGGGGACCCCCCGGCCGGGACCCGTCCTGAGGAGCGCCCGGCCTGACCCCGGTGCGATGCAGGGACAGCCCAGGGCGGGCAGGGCGGGGCCGCGTTGGCATCTGCGAGGGGAGAGCCCAGAGCGGGCCCGACGCTTCCGAACCCAGACAGGGGCGCCGGCTCCGGCCCTCGGGGCTTTATTGTGCGGCGCCCCGAACCCCGAGGCAGGGGGAAAGGGACAGAGGGACAGAGGGCAGCAAGAGCGGAAGTCGGGGGGCAGAGAAGATGGAAGGAGAATGACAAAGCGGAACAGAAGGGGGGTCAGGGTTTGTAGGGGAGCGGGGCAGGGAGGCGCAGGTAGGAAAGGCAGAGGGGGAATGGGGGGGTGCGGGTCGGGGTGCATAGGATGGGGAAGGGAGAGGAGGGAAGGGGGGGTCAGGAGGGGAGAGGGAGAGGGGTAAGGAGGAGGAGGAAGGCGGGGTAGGGTGCAGGGTCGGGGTGTGCAGGGAGAGGACGGAAGGGAGGAGTGAAGGGAGGGAAGGAGAGATTCAGAAGGGGAGAGGGAGCCGGGTAGGGCGTATGAGGGGAAGGAAGAAGGGGTAGAGGGGAGGTCAGAGTGTGTGGGGGGGCCAGGACAGGACGGCAGGGGTGTTCAGGAGCGGAGAGGGAGCGGGGTGAGGGCTAGGAGGGGGGGAAAGGAGGGATGAGAGGGAGAAACCTCACCTGGGCCCCGCCGGGGAGCCCCGAGCGGCCGCTGCCGCCACCACCGCGCACTGCAGGAGCAAATGGCGGCGGGCGGCACTTCCGGGGTTTATATCACCTCGGCCCAGCCCCGCGCACCTGCCCGGCCCCGCCCCGGCCCATCCCGAGCACCTGCCCGGCCCCGCCCGTGCCCAATTCCCGCCCCTGCCCCGCCGGGACCTTCGCTCTGCGCTGTGCGGGCTCCGGCCCGAGGGGGGCGCTGTCGGCGGGGCCGGGGCGGGGGCCGCACATTGCCCGGATCCTCGCGGTGCCCTGCACTGGCACGGGGCTCGGGGCCCCGGGCGCTGTCCCGCTCCGGCCGCGGGGCTCGGGGCGCTGCCGGTGCCGGAGCAGCCCCCGCGGTCCCGTGCTGAGCCCGACGCGCGGGGTTGGGCTCTGCCCGTGGCCCCAAACGCGGGGTTCGGGCTCGGCTCTGAGCCCTGAAACCGTCCCGGGCCGAGCCCCGAAACGCGGCTCCGCCGCCAGCCCCAGAGGCACGTCCGCGCCGCCGGTTCCGAGCTCTCCCCGGGCCGGGTGAGCGCGGCACTGGGCTGGGCCCAAGGCACGCCCCCAAAATACAGGACTTCCAGCTTATATGTCCAATTGTCCTCTGGAGTATTTAATAATTCTTCTAAATATATTTCTTTTTACATATAACTGATTTGAACAGAGCAAACTCAGTATTTTCCATTTGACCTCCAGAAATACTGAAATATGCTTTAATGCAGAAACATTTTCTGAGTAAGTCTGAGAAGTGAAGCAGACAGAACGGTGTGTGCCCGTCTCCTCCTGCCATTTCCCCGTGGGGAGCAGTGCCGGTGCTGCCGGATCTCTCCCCGAGGAGGTGCCAAAGGGGAGCCGTGAGCAGAGCCCGGAGTGGGGCTGGGCTGATGGTGAAACAACACCCCAGGAGCTCGGTGCTGCATGGTTTGGGCAAGACAAACCCCAGCAGTCTGGAAGCCAGGTTCCTAAGAAGCCTTTGGCAAGAAGGGAGGCCAGTACATCCACCTGCTACAAAAGGTGGCTGTGAGGAACTTGTCCATGCCCTCCCACTGGTGAGACGTTTCTTGGGCACTGTGGGTTGTTACAGCACAGCCTGGAACCAAGACTGCTGGCAGAACTTGTCCTTCCTAAGACTGGGCTACCATGAATAGGGTAAATGTGACTGAGGGTAACAGCCCAAATCCCTGACAGCCTCAGGTGTGGCAGCAGTGGATTTCCACGTGCCTCCAGCTGGGGATTGGGAACCTTGGCCGAGCACAGAGCGCCGAAGGTGCTGCAGACGGTGCCCTGATGAGAGCTCTGGTGTCAGGCACCCATAAAGGCAGCTCATCACCTCTGCCCTAACACTCCACAGCCCTTGGTAACTCGTCTCTTTTTATGGCCCTGTAGGTAAAGGAGTTGATCCTACTGAAACATCCCTGAGGCTGCCAGCAAGGAGCTGTAGAGCTGCTTGAACAGCAGTCCAGATGCACACACGGGGATCAGTGTGCTCTGACAGGGCTGAAGCTGCTCCAGCTCCACGGGACAGTGACACAGAGCAGCCCCAGCAGGGCCAGAAGGCTCTGAGCTGACACCAGGCTGATGGGGAGCAGCGTTTGGGCCAGGATTAGCATCAGGCCCCTCACCATCACATTTACACTCATTCTGTGTGGATGGGGACTGGTTGACAATTCCCTGCATTCCAGTTTGGAAAAACGAGTTTTGTGTCTGACCTTTTATTTTCAGTGCTGTGGGTCTGCCTGCCCTGCTGACACGCCTTCGATCCAGACCATTCCCTTCCATTTCAGTTCCAGATGAGGAAAACTAAAGTAGCAACACTGCTCTTTTTCCTGTTATGCTTTTGGCTTAGTGTTATCAAGCTGGACTTAGTTTCTGCATTCATTTCACTGCTTTCATAAAACTGACTTGGCAAGTTTGGATGACTGATAACTGATAAAGAATGAACTTTTCTCACCCACAGCTGCTCTGATGAGATTTTTTAAAATCCCTTTGGACTGAACAAATGCAGAAGACATTACTGACAATTGAAAAATGAGATAATAAATCTCATAAGGTTTTTCATACATATGTACTCACGAAGTCACAGTTTTATCAGAACACAATCTGAATGCTCTGAAAATTTCCAGAGGCCTCACAAATATGAAAATACTTTTCTCAAAGTCATAGGAGGATTAAAGTCAGAGACAAAAAGACATTACCAAGGGGAAAAAAAAGAAAAAGCAACAAGTTATTGCAGTGTAAGCACCTTAAATAACTGGCATCTGTTCTGAAGCCTTGTGAAACAAACTTTAGCTCTCTGCAATTAAATCCGATGTGTTACAGTATCCTGTGAGATTAGACATCTCTAGGGGATGCTGACAAGCCCTTGGGTGTAGCAATGCAGTGCTGCCCGCTCAAAGAACAAAGGAAAGCTCCTGGGAAATAATTAAAGAAGATTTTGGGCAGCTTGGGATGCAAATACAGACATTTCAGGTTACGCAGAAATAAGCTGGGAGCCCACAGAACATCACCAAAACAGACTAAAGGAGACTGACTGATGTTTGTCCAAATGGGCCTGAAAGGAAGAGCCTGTGAAAGAGAAAGGACAGGAAGCTTTCTGAGTAGCTGTGGTTCCTGAAAACCTCTCCTCTCTGTCCTAATTTTTTATCCTTGTAGTTTGATGATGGAGACAAAACTAACCAATCTTTTCATTAATCCTGAATCCTTCTCTTTCACCTGGAAAACTGACACCAATTATGACTTTAGCTTCATCCTTGACTTACTCAGAATCTTGTTACAGAACAGTACTGGCGTATACAAATTTGTTATTTTCACTGGTCTGTGTCTATACTCTGTGTCAAGCAAAGCTTTTCTTATGTTACCTTTTAATGGTCTCCTCATTCCCTTGAGCATGCTTGGTTAGCTCAATACTTCCAACAGTTCTTCATCTCTTGCTACTTTTTGATTCAAGAAGAAAATTTACTGACAAGAATAACAAGGAAAAACAAGTATTTTAAAACTGATCTCTTAATTGCTGATGTCTATCTAAGAAAGCCATCTTTGGGTTATTTTGGCAACAGGGTAAATTTAGAAGGTAGCTGACCTTAAATGAGGCATTTCTGGATAAAAAGCCAGTCAAACTTAAATCAAGACTTGAAAAATTAGGACACAAACTACAGGGAGGAGCCAAGTCATAAAGTCTCCTTCTCTTACAGCCATAATTCACTAAGGGAGTGTTTGAACATTTCCACAACTCCAAGAGTTTGGACAGAAGGAATGGGGAAGGAAATGCATTTTACCATTTAGCCTATACATGGTGGTCTCCTCCTATTCAAAGATGTAAGCCTGAAAAATGAGGTGTGAAGTACATACAGTCCAAGGCATAAACAAGAGACAGACATTTAAATCACTTCTATCCTTTTTTGCATGTACTGATGTTTAAAACAGTATTGTTTACAACACTGTGTTTTTTCTAAGGTACCTGAGTCCCTCATTACTGCTGAAGCTATTTGAAGGGATTATTCCATTTTTAAATCATTTCTGCAGCACAATGAGGAAATCCCACAATGGCTGCATGAGCATTCTTGCCAGTGCTTGTGGTTTGAGGTGCAGTGAGTTTCCTGGACCACTGTGAGAGACAATCATGTGCTGAAGGTGTGAGCCAGCAATGAATCAGTAAATAGCTGCCCCTCCAGAGATCAGCTCATTAGGAAGCAGAATGAAGTAAGGTTCCTGGGGAGTCTGTGGCACCACACATGCCAAAAAGAGAGGCACAAAACCTTGTTATCTGCTATGACCAAGCAAAAGGAATTTCTACCTAGGCAGGTTCTGTGGTTAATGTTCTGCTCTTGTGCTTTGCCCACGGAAGGCCCAGTATGTTTTTGTTTATGGTGAGGTTCTTGTTCAGCACATTTCTGTGTGAGCAGCTGCCAGTGGCTGCCTCACCCCGGGCACAGAACGGGCCCAGCTGAAATGCCACAGGCTGCAGCTTTCTTTTGGACATGAAGAAAACCAAAAGAAAAATATCACAAATTTTTTCCCATCTTTTTTCTTTTCTGTGTAAAAAGCCTCAACAATAGCTCTCTTATTCAACAGAATGGTGTTGTATGGATATATAACAGCTGGTCAAAAGACTCCAAGATTATTTAGCTTTTAATTAGTTTTTTTGTACTGTTAGTTTTGTTAGTCATAAATAGCTAAATGACACAGTATTTGTGTAACTTAGCAATACCCAGCAATATTCACAGCTTAATTAAATAATTCACATGCCAATCTCTAGTCAGGATGCAAAAAAGACTAAAACACAAATTAAATTTCTTGGCCAATTTCTTGAAAAAGAGAAGCAGGCTCTGTTGAGACATATGGCAAACAATGTTTTCTGCAAAACAGCAAACTAAAACACATCACTTCTCCCACGTGGCAGGAGGCATGATGCATTTTCACAGCACACTCACCATGAGCAGCAGGCGTGTAACTGAGCAGCTGCACCAGTGGAACAGGGAACTCGACTGCCAGGAGCTCAAACAAAAGGGAGGAAGGCAGGACAGGATGAAATACCACAAATTCAAATCACCATTTCCCAACCAATGTTTTTTTATTGTTTGGAAATTTGTGAAATGTGACAAATAAAAAGTGATTGAGAATGTCCACTGCACTGAGATCTGTCTCTGCCAACACGTGCATAAGTAGGAATCAGTGCTGGAATTAGCTTCAGTTAAATTAGACACCCATGCCAGGGGGATTGAGGAATGAATATATAGATTTAGCTGCTATAAATCTGCCAGGATTTGGGTTTTTTTTTTTTCTTACATCACGGCTTCATTATCTAATCACCCTGTTGGGATACATGCATACTGTATGCAAAAAAATATGTACAGCACAAAAATCCAGAAAGTAACTATATATTGCTTTCCATTGTGTTTAGCAGACATTATCCCACAAGTGAACATCTTCAAATAATAATAGTTTTCTCTTGAGCAGGTTCTCTGCTACAGTGATGTTATTTATCCTGGTGTCACACAAGCAGCATTGTGCAGGGCAACCTACTGGTGATAAGTGTGTCACCACTGTGTGCTATTTGTTCATATTTTTCTATATTTGAAAAAGTGAAACCCAAACCAAACTGCCAAGATATGATATTCCTTGAGAGGAAGAACATGGTTCATGTGTCTCAGCTTTGCCAAAAACTTCTGAAAACCAATGCTTCAGTTTGTGAATAAAGATGTAGGCACTGCCTCAAGCAGGGTGAAGACCACCCTTGGGCAGGAGTGTTTTGGAGCTGCAGTGGTGAAAGGATGGGGGTGTGCTTTGTTTTGCAGAACATTTGGGTGTGTATAACAGGCCTGTCTAAACAGAATTGGTGTGTCTGATGGCTGATTCAATGTTCCAAGGAGGTCCTCTATTCAGAACTTGTTTTCCTTCCCACTTACCCTACTTGGTGTATTGTGCTGGATTATACTGGTTTCCTAAGTGGCAGTCACAGTTCCTGTCCATCTGGATGTGTTCTGAGGCTCTATGAAGTTTTAACAAGTGTGAAGGGGCAAAACACTGAAGTATGCAGCCAGTCTGAAGTGGTTATCTTGGGCTTTAACCTACTGTCACCAGCAAGGCACAAAACACTTTTCACAGGCCATGGAAAACTTAACTCATTTATACCTTAATAACACAACAAAAAGCATTCTCTTATGAGATAAGATATTATCTCTTTGTATCTAAAATCTCTTCATGAATGAAAATTGTTATAGTATTAAACTCATACTAATGTGTCTGTGCACATTGAATCTTGATTCAGGACACGTATAACTGAATAAGATACTTGGTTAACTCTTGCACTTGTCTTACTGCTTGCTTTTAAACTAGAAGATTTTATACTTTTCAATATTTTTTAGTAAAAACATTTATTCTCATGCTATTCATTATGGGATGCCAATCAGTTTTCAAAACACTTGTGCATGCTAGTCATGTTTTTCCATGTTTATTTTCCATGTTATCCCATACTAAATTACCCTGTCAATCTCTACCTGCTAGCTCTGTGATGGCAGATGGTGATAAACATCTGCCTAGGCACGAGCATGGTGCTGCACACAACTGCTCAGGTGCTGGGGGAGGGGGGAAAGTTACTGTGAGACCATCATAAAGCAGGGATGCTGTTGCAACAGCAAAGGATTTTCCTGAAGGTTCTTAGTACCCATCTGCAATAAATTTTTATGAGGGTTTGGATGAAATGGAGGCCTGGGCTAACCAGCAGGTTAGTGGTTTGGAAAGCTGCACAGCACACTTACTGGCAAATCCTTGCTTTATCCATCCTGAAAGGTCCTGCCACACTATTTCTTTTTCTAATGCAATAATATAAATCACTGTCAGGTCATCAGCATTCCCACAGTTTTCCAAAGGATTTTTGTGTCTGCCAAAGGTTCCCACTGGACCTCTAGGCCGACAGGATGCTGTATAAGCTCCTTTAATAGAGCATGTAGTGCTGACCTGTGCTCTGCTCCAACATTCCTGCTCAGAGGAAGAGGTACAAGGAATGAGGTGATCCCAAGAGTTACAGCTTAAGGAGCATATTAAAGACCACCTCTAGTGATAAAATGTCTTAAAACACTAAAGCAAAGCAAAGCAGAATTTTACTTAAACAAAAGCTTCTTTCCTTTCACTGTGCACTTAAGAGAATTCTATATGAGAATCCCAAGGTCAAGCAAGACACTGCCAGGACACTGGAATCCATGCCACACACCTGAGGCTCCAGCTGAAAACAGCTCAGGTGCAAGGTGCGCTGGCCACGTGTTCCCCTGTGCCTTGTTGCTCAGCTTTTCTTCCAGGTAACTTTCCCTTCTCCTTTTCCTAAACTGTGGTGGAGCACTTCCAAAAGATGTTTAAAAAGGAAATATCCTTCAATTCACTGATAATTTTGTGAGAATCTTATTTCCCTGGGAGTTAAGTTCTGCCTTTACAGCCAATACCACGACAGAAGTCCTGACAGTAAGAGGTGGAGTCCCAGATCCCAGTGCTGCCCCTGCCATCCCGCAGCCATGCCTCAGTGCTCTGGGTTGCCCTGCTTTGCTCAATGTCAGGAGATCAAAGCTCCAGCCCTGCTGAAGGGTTTGAAGCACAACAGGCCCTTTTCAGACCATCTCAAGGGCTTCTGAGAGCAGAGGAAACCAAATGCCAGCTAATGGATGGAGGAGGGCCTGACCTGGGGATGAAGCGAAGGGTTGCAATAATCTCCATCCTGCCCTTGGTGCTGTGCAGCAGCTTCCCTCATGTTCTTGGTCACCAGGTGAACCACTCTGAGCAAACCACACAAATTTTTTGCCTACAACACTTACAGCAAAGCTTGGGGTACTGTTAAACACCTGAATCCTCCCCTAAAACCCTTGCTTTTCATTAATTAATGACTACTTTCATCCACACTATACTCACTGATAAACTTGCCATATTTCTGTGCACTGTCCTTTCTTTGGTGTTCTGATTTGTTCCTTCCAAAAGCAAAAAGTATTCAATTTTCTAGATCTAAAACATTTCTTACTTAAATTACAGGCTCTCTTCTTTGAAAAAAAAATTAATGCATGACTTCTCTTTGTTTGGCTTTGTTGTGAGGGAAGGAATGGTCTGGCTGCAGAGCTGGTTTTTTTTAGAGAGCACTGGATGGGTATATCAGTCAGATTTTTGCTTTTCCTTCTTTGAAGGAAAGATAAAACTAGCTAATGAGTTGCAGAGTTTCTCTAGGCAATGGCTTCTCTATGCTTGTTGTTAAAGCCAGCATATGCAATATTATCCTCTAACCCTATTATGGAAAAATATTTTCATGTCCTTTCCTCAGAGACATTACACATATCTTTGCAGTGAGGAGAAAGTTTAGCTAAATTTGGAATTTTTCTAAAACAACAAAGAGACTCTCAGAGTCTCTTCTCAAAAGAACCCATGAGGATTTATTCCCTGATTTATTCCCAATATATAATGTCCCAACTGAATGCAGCCATACAGTTGGTATACCATTGGGCTGGAGAAAATCTTGAACTTACAAGACTTAGCACCAATACACCAATGGTATTTCAGCGTGGAGAGAAGAAACAGCCATCTGATTGAAAATAAACCAAACAGTGAAAGAGGTAGGAAAGTTCATCATGATGAAGACAGTAAGTGAAGGAAACTCTACTCACCATTCCAGGATTGTGTACAGAGTTTTAACTCTAATGAAAGCAGCTGCACTGAAATACAGTATGGCACCTGAATATTCCACCTGAAACTGAAAAATACCAGGCTATGTGTTGATAACAGGATCAGTTGAAAGAAACTGGGGTAGGAGACAACTCTTGTTATGTAGACAAGGCAGGACTTGGATCTGAGCTCTGGAAAGCAGAGGGAACTGAGCAGTAGGCTGTGCAGTCAAGTAATGGCCAAGAAAAATGGAAAGGAACTGAAAACCAGAAAGGATAAAAATAATCCTTCTAAGAAAGTTACTCATCTCCTAGTCAGGATGGAAAGGTTACTAAGGAATGGGTTTGGAAACAGTGGCAGCATAAATCAAACATAAGTCTGGTGTATTTGTAACAAAGGTACACAGATATTCTACCATGACTTGTCTATGAATTGAACAGATAAGAAAAGTGCAATCAGAAGTTTTTGAGAGATTTACAAAGTAGCTCTCTGTTTAAAGTGTTCACATGGGTGAAGGAAAGGTGGAGGGTATTTGGAAATGGATCCAAGTTGTTTATAACACAAGCATTAAAGACAGTATGCCTTTGTTTTGTTGGCACTCAAAAAAGATATCTGAATAACCTGTCATCTCCACCAGCTGTTCCAGCAAACTCACTCCTCTTTCCCAAGGAAGCTGTGTGTGATTGGTCTCAGGAGCAACTGCTGAGTTCCATTGCCACAAGTAACACAGAACTGCTGTCTGGTCTCCTTCTCTGTCACAGTCAGCACTGTCACTTAATTCAGATTGTAGCTGACATGGCTCGTGCTTTCAGCTCTAGGAATCCTGTCTGGCCCTTTGAATTGGCCAGGAGACTCCCTGTATAAATACACTTACAGGATTTTGTGTCAAGGGATCTTCTAGTTCAGTCTCAAGAGGTCAGCACACCTTCAGTTTGGTTGACTTCTCTGAAGTGAACACAACAGTGAAGAAAAATCCCACTTCTCCCAGCCCCTAGGCTGGTTAATACCTGAGGTGCTGAGGCATTCAGCATGACACAGCAGCTTGGCAGGAGAGAAAGGACTTTGTGTCCTTGATGTGTCTGTTTTATGGTACCATCAGACCCAGCAGAGCTCACCACTCAGTGTGCATTCCCACAGGCACAGCTCAGCACCCTGATTTTAAGTTCTAAAGCAGCACATATCCCTAGCAGGAAAGAGAAAAAAAAAACCCCAAAAGCAAAAGAAATAAATTCAGAGTCTTAATAAAACAATCAGAAGTATAACAGAAAAAATAATGAAACATTGGAAATTATTTATGGCTGCAATGGATCACTCTCTATGTCTTCACAGAAAGAAAATACCCAAATTACCTCAGCTTTCATAGTTATATTCCCATTGACTGCAGATGAGGAACTTTGAAGTGTATGTTTAAGACTGGAAATGGTTATAAAAGATCAGAGGCTTTCAAAACTCACTGTGTACCAGGTCTAGTGAGTGCAATGCCAAGAGCAATATATGGAATCTGATCTGACAGTTTCATAATTTTCCTTTTTTTTGAGGAGATCCCCATGCAATGAAAATGTACAGCAATATGCCAGGACTGAGAATTAGTGGAAAGGACTCAGAGGTGAAGAGTCTAGGCAGTTTCTCACTGGCACAATATTAAAAAAAGTAAAAAAGGAAGAATTAACTACAAGAAATCCCAGGGAGTATGGTTTAGATTAAAGGACAGTCTTTTCAACCAGGCTGCTGGAAGGTTGATGTAGCACTGTTCCTGCAGATGTTTGGAAAGAATTTCACAAACTCAGCTTTTGGAGAGGGCTTCTAAAGGCTGTTGCTCTTCCACTGCTCTGTGCCACCTTCAATTTATCTTTAGATTAAAATAGAAAAAAATAGAATTGAAACAACAGCTTCTTGTTAAATAGGAGGGATGTTTTTAAAGAAATACAGTAAAACATGAGATATTATGGTTCATATCCTGTAGATCTTGTATCTATAACAGGCTGGCACCCCTCCTTTTACCTATATACAATAAAAATGAAGTAAAAGCAAATCTGTCAAAACTCAGCAGGTTTATTGCAGTCCCTCGGTTCATACTCCCTGCACGTGAACAGTGCACAGAGCAATAAACTGCTCTACTGAAATCCTGGGAGTTCAGACCTGGTTGTGTGGTTTGTCTTTAAAAGTCTGATTCAATATTATGCTCTGGCTATTGATTTTTAGCAGACAGTGAACCTGGCAGCTGTTTTTCAGCCCTTCTCAGATATATTCCAAGCTGGACCATGTTCCCTCAAACATTAAGCACACAAAAATGTTATTTAAGTAAGATTTCAAGTAAGGGATCTTGTGTTTGGGCCAAATTCTGGGCCAATGCTCTAAAGTTTTGTTAATTAGTTTTGCAACTTTTTGTTCAATTCTGACTTTCAATTCATGAGGAGCTTTGAGTGTTCTTCAAGTCAAAGAGCAAGAGCTCCATTTTCTCTCAAACAGAAACAAACCTGCTGAGTGGCACTAGTTCAGCTCTGAAAATGCTCAGTGTTGCTGCTTCCCTGCCTGTTCCCCATTTCTGACTTCCTGCATTTTTGTGTCTTTTTCCTGATCATCTCTCAAAGACTCTCTCATTGTCTGGAAAAGGTGTTACCTCATGGCAATACCCAAGGAAACAGTTTCTCCTTTCCTTTCCACATTTCACAGTTGCAAGTGTAAGATGTGATGAGGGATGGCTCTTGTCCTAATGAAAGAGAGTGAAGGTTCCCTTGACTTCACCAGGGTCAAAACTTCACCCTTGGGGACCTGTTGGAGAAATGGGAAGGAATTTCCATTTTCACAGAGAATTTGCAACCCTTAATTGTGTTGGAACCTCAAATATTTTCTTCACGGGGCAAAGTTCGTCTCTTATTTCAGATGAATGTAGTGGATGAGCATCATCTGCTGCTGGAAATTCTTTGGAAGTTACTTAGAACTAAAGCAAGCATAAAAGAGAAGCAGGGTGGGAAAGGGTTATTTGCTATTAAACACCAACACAAACCAAGCTGGGTTCTTTGTCTGTGCCCTTCCCCCTTTTTGTTCACACACTCCTCTGCACCCTCCAGACAGCCTCAGAATGCTAATTTTTCAAACCCCTTGGAGAATGAAAACTATTTTAGAAATCAACCAAAATACTATTTTAAACCTTGTTTAATGAGACTGGACCCACATTACAAATAAAGTCCTGATCCTTTCCTTCTAAAGTTCAAAAATGTTATTTCCCATACCCTGTACAACCTGTCACTTTCAAATTCAAAGCAAATAATTGTAACCATTTCCAAAACAGGATGTTTATACAAACTGGGAGGAGGGATTTATGCAGACATGGTTTTAAATAAAAGTCTATTTGTCTCTTTTCACAGATATTTAGGATTTTTCTTTATATAGCAGGAGATGATGTAGATGCCCAGAAAGAATTAGTGCAATGATACTGTACTGATAAAGATCTGATTGTGTTACTCTTTGTTGGGGTTTCCACCACTCTCTGAACTTTAAGGTCTTCAATTATTCTGTTTTTCTCAAGGGTAAAATATGCATGTAACCCTCAGTTAGCACTAAGAACAATGTGCAAACCTTCACATATCAAAGATGCAACTACGTGCTTTTGTTTATCCTAATGGTTTGAGAGAAAATCTTAATAAATCAACATGAGATTCCTTTCTATTTTCCTTTTTTTTCTTTTTCTCTTTCTTACATTTTGTTGTCTTGATTAGATAAAAAATAATAGGGGGCTGTCAATCTGTTTTCTTTTCAGGACTTCTCTGTCTCTTTCCAAATTAGTTACAGCCTGCTTTTTGTAGCTTTACAGCCAGCCTGACCTAATTTAATTACCATGACTTGTGTGGCTTAAAGATAAATAGTTTTATTCAGCCTGCCTACTTTTGTAAAAGTTTTCCCTTTCACACATCTCTCTATATTTTGGCATTCAGAATTCTTGTCCTCTGTTCTTCGGTAGGTTAACACAAGGTTGGTTTCTAGCATTGTCCTTATTCTGACAAAAAGGCCTTTGATGCCTTTAGTCCCTGCTTTGCTCTGAGTCTGGGGCCTTTGTGGGACACGAATGAACATTCACTGGGGCTCAGGAGCATGGGATGGAAAATACAGCCCTGTGTCCATCACCACAGAGAAATCCTCAGAGCTTGTTCCTATACTGCTACCATCCAAGATTTTTTCTTTTTTCCAAGATTTTAGGAAAATATTTCAGAAATCAAAGCTTGAGACTTCTCTACAGGTGATGACGAACTGACATAAGTGGCTAGAAGATCTCCAGTAACATAACTCTGTAGCATGAAAATGCCTTCAAGGTGTCTGAGAACATGAATGCTTTACACAGAGAGGTCCCTGATGCACAAATCCCTGAAGTTCATGCCAAGACCACTGACAAATCCTTCTACCACCCTGTTGGACACCATTAAATACAGAAAGCAAGCAACCAGATATAAACTCTGAAATCCTACTTAAAAAAAAAGGGATCATCATGTTCCTTCCTCTCTGTTAAAATGGAGAAAGATTGGCCAGACAACCCAGAGTGATGCTAAATGGTTTTTGAAACATCTGATTCTGGTTCTGCTACATTCCTGTAATCACAACTTTTTTTTTTTTTTTTTTTTTTTTTTAATCTCACTATAACACTGAGATGGATGTACAAGGACTACCTCCATATAAATATGTCATGTTTTGGCTATGAACACCAAATACATTTTATTGCAGTTCTTCATACAAATGTAAACACAGAATTTTAAGTGTCATTTCTTGGGTCACCTGTGTGCTGTCTTAATGCTGCTTAGAAGAGCCTCAAGCCCCTTTCTTAAAAGGCCTCTACTTGCGTTTAAAAAGAGTATATTTGAGGTCCTTAACAAAGGAAATTGCCAGCACTAATTCTGACCTACCACAGGTTTTAACAAGAACAAACTGTGAAACTTAAAAGGAATCCCAACAAATGTGTTTTATGAATACACATGCAAAATTTCTGTTACAATCAAATAAAATGTTAATACGTGCCAGACACCCTGAAGTTGCTCTCCTGTGTCTAATTCTCCTGAGCTGAATTTAAATTATTCTCCCAGTACTTTGCCTCTTGTCACCCTTGTTAATAAACCAACAAAAGCAATTTATACCAATCACACCATAAGCAAACAGTAAAATAAAAACACTTTCAAGCCTTTCCTTCACCCTATTGGACACCTTTACCTAAAATCACAATTATGTTCTATTGAATAAAATTACAGGCATAGAATTTTATTTCAATATATAAAATATTTTGTTTTCACATACCATATTCAAATGCCTTGTTTCAGTATTGTTGGTCTGTTTATCTGATGGCAATATTCCACAGAACTAACATGAAACTAACCTGAATAGCTATAAGGCTCCCAGGAAGCTGATCTGCTTCAGGACAGATTATGACATTTCTGTAAGTGCAGAAAAAAACCAAATCCAAACCTTTCATATAAGCTTTTCAAGAAATATTGCAATCCTCAACAGTTAACACATTTTGAGAAAATTCAAATCTGGAGAGCCTGAGGATGTATTTCTCATACAAACAGGTTCACCTGCAAAGCAGTAATTCTGAGACATCCAGCTGGAGACATCTGAGTGGTTCAACCAGGCTTTCCCATCGTCCTTTTAATGTCTAATGATCCTTACTTGGAACTTTTCCTTGACTGAGCTGGTGTAAAACTCATGAGTACAAAGAGACCAGGGCCAGACAGTTGAGGCAGCTGCTATCCTTGCCTTTAATTAACCCCACCAGCTTCCTGTGTGCCATTGCCTGGATAGAAGGAAGAGATAAGCCAGAAGAGACAGGGAAGCCCTTCCTGAAGGGCTCAGGCTCAGTTTACCATGGTAACTTACACCCACAGTCTGATAATAATAAAAAATTAGCACACTGTAAAATAAAGAAGGCACCAGCAGTGGATAAGAACAGCAGAAACAGACACACATAAAATAGGATAGGAAATTTGTGTGGGACATGGAATCTGTGCTGAAGGACTCAAATGAGAGTACCTGGGCTCCTTGAGAAGTTCTTCTGAAAAAGGCAGAATGCTCCTGGCAACAGTGACTGGTCACTTCTGCTCTTCTTTCTAGGAAGATGTAAATCTGCTTCCTTTATGTGTCCAGAGTATTTTGATTTTAAATGCTTCACAAAAGGACACCAGTATGAAAGCACAATGGTCCTTGACCCCATTTGATGTCTATAGGTAGTTTCATATTGCCTAAAAGTAATAAAAGAGCAAGCACAGATTAATTTTAGAAAATATCATTCCTTATTAACATATTTATCTTTGTTAGGCCCTGTACAAAAATTATGTCATAATGAGATATGCCATGAGGAAAAAAAAAAAAAAAAGCACAGATCAATTCACTGGTCTGAACGTGGACCAAACACCAACTGCACTTGGCAGAAGCACATATCTGATCATTACTGCAGCCAGATTCCAGGAAACAAAGGACAGAACATGGCACAGATTCCACTGCTCTCATCATGCACAGAAAACAGCTGATATTTTGAGGTTCTGAGGTTACAACACGTGGCTCTTCTAAAGAGCAGACTGCAACCTTGAGGGGCTTGTTTTGTTTTCCAACTGAAATCTGACATGCATTACATGTGAACATTTGGAAGTCGTATTGTTCATCATGCATTACATATAATTGCTTGAACTTTTACAGTGTGCAGTCATTAAACTGCCTTCCACAATAATGGAGCACTTAAGAGATCCCTCACCCACATGTGACCCAGTAAAGAGGAGGAAGGATCTAACTCTGCAAGCACTTTGTCCTTCAGCAGAGATGCACCAGTGCCCTCTTTAAATCAGGGTGATGCTTGCAGTGGATAGGAAGCAGGCCACCCATGATCTACATAAGGATAAATTATTTCTGGCACAGATTTACTTCCCTCCAGATTCTCTGAGCAGCAGGGAGACATCTGACATGTAAAACAGTGGGCCCCAGCCAATTAGGCTGTGACAGATAAGAACCTTTCCTTAATTTGTGTTGTAGGGTTTCTATGTGGTCTGTTCCTTTGATGATTTCATGTTCCCCTCTGACTGCCCTGAAACTCAGTTTGTATCAACTGGGATTCTGGCATTCTTTCCAGGTGCAACAAAGGAATAGCCTGTTTGGAAGGAAGGAAGGATGTGTTCCTTGTTTCTGTCTTAGGGGAAGCAATGTTTTATAGTTCTGTTCCTCAAAAAAGCCCAATCTGTGAACAAGGAAAGTAACTATTTGATTATCCATACAAGTGTACCCTTTCAAAGTATCACGGGGGATTCAACCATTAATATCTAACAGCAGCAAGACTCAAGTATGCTGCTTTGGAAATCTGCCCTGCCATAGTTGTGCAGAAAAAGTTCATATTAAAATAGTCAAGAAAAGTTTAGAAAACCTCCCCCATCATGAATATCTTGCATTGCTTTTTATATCTGTTTATTACTACCTTCTCAAAGTTAAGAAAAGTAAAATTCTTTTAAGCCAACATCTCCAAGGTGCATAGAGACCTGTGGGGAGTGCTAGGTTGTTGAGATGGCAATGTTTTAGTTCCTGTTCAGCTAGAGGAACTTGTAAAATTTTAAACTGGTACTTGCATTATTCCACTACATCAGCAAAAGCAGCACCTCATTTTAGGGGCCAATTTTCATTTACACCCCTAAAAAAATTCCCATTCCTTTCAATCTTGTGGCTCTGCATTAAAGGAAAAGGCTAGAAAGGCTTCATTCTACTGCTGGGAGTGGAATATTCTGAGTGGCAGATGGAACAGCTCCTGAAACAACTTGGTCCATGGTAAAGGCAGTAATTCAACAAAGGTTATAGAAAATATTAGAACAAATGTTATAGGAAGGAAGAACTACCTTCTCATATACTTCTACCTTAAATTAAAAATTGAAAGGCCTGGCAAAAAAAACCCAGAAAAAATTTACAATTCTTTTAAGTATAGGGTAGAAATAATTTTCTGAGGTCTTATAGGAGGGATTTTTATTTTCTTCTTCTTGTTAACTTGATTTATTTTTATGTATCCTCAGAAGCTGCAGTCAAATTTCTCACAAAAATTACTTCCAACAAAAGAGGTTCATACTTCTGGATAGAAAACAAGAAAAATTCAGATCCAAATTCCTCCTTTACTTCCATAACCTAGGGCAACTACTGCTGCCTTTTAAAGTCCGCATGCTTCTCCTGTCCCTGGTGATTGTTATTAATACAGGTTAAGGAAAGTGGTGATAAAGATCAATTCCCAACCCAGAAAAGAAACATTGACTGCTTCTTTCATGTCTTCCATAGCCAGCGAGCAGCTCCAGTTTCAAATGATCCCCAGATGTTTACTACTCCTGGTGCTCAAAAGCAGTGTAGGTTTTCTCCAGAGCCATGTTGGGTACTCCTGGTTATCCTGCAGATTTCAACCCCTTGTCCTCAGAAGAAAATGCAAAGGTCAGATAGAAAGCTTGTGTAGTGTAGAAGTCCCCAAGAAAAATAAACCAAGGATGGTCTCTTACTATTGGCAGCTTAAGCTGTGCCTCTGCACACTAATGCAAGGAACTCCTGCAGAGATGGGTATGGGAGCACTACAAGCTTGTCACTTAATTACAGAGAGATTTAATGATTCCAATAAAAGTGAAATGGCTGAGATTTCTCACAAAAACTATGCTGTTTTTCTGGTTCTTTACAGCAGTGTTTTCCTATTTCTTCTCACTCAGAGCTTGGACAGAGGATAGTCCACCTACATTTGGAAATATGATAGCTAACCAAAAAAAAAAAATTCCTCCTTAGATAATACAGGATTAAGAATAATCAGAACAATTTTCATTCTAATTCTCTTTCCTTTGCACTTTGTCCTAATTAATCCCTGATGATGTGAAGACTTACCTTTACTAAAGCTTAGTCCCACTGGCAGCAATTATAGTGATAAAAACAGGTTCTTTCCAAGAGCTTGGAATAGATTTTTATCTGAAGAGCCCAACAATTTTGTCATTATTATAAGCAGGTAAGTTAAAGACAGAAGAAGAACATGCCATAGAGGACATTCAAGTACTTTACCTTCTTGAATGTGAACTTCTGCCCCATTCCTCTCTCCTCTCATCTTCTGAGCAACATTGGTCAAAAGATTTAGTGCTGCAGAACAGCAGAGATGGAGAAAAAATACTCCAAACTCAATTTCTTACAGCTGCTACAACATGTATGACTTAGAGAATGAAAAACAAAATGAAATGAAATAATGAAAAACAAAAGCCTCTAATCCTCATTTCAGGACAATTATTCTGATTGAGCACTCAGGTAACTGAGCCAGGCTCCTTTTTGATGAATGAGAAGATTCCAATATGACCTAATTGGATTAGTCCACATGGAAATTAAACATTTACATGTATTGTTACACTTCTTTCATGCCAAATAGGCAAGCTTCAAATTGACTTCTGTGCTCACATGTAATGGTGAGAATGAACCAAGTTGTTCAGTCTCTGCAGGATCAGAAACAAAAGGTATCTCTGAAAAGTATTTTGAACAGAGGATGGAAAAATTTGACCCTATTTCCTTTGCTGATAACTGAGAAGGTGGTAGGATGGCCTTGGAAAATGTGCTCCCAGGGGAAAGAGCAACTTTTGGGAAAGATCATGTTATAACACAGCACAGTTCTCCCAGTCAGTGCCCTGGCTCAACATGGAGCTACTCTTTATTCTACTGCAAAAATACTAAACATCTATTTCTGAACAGAACAGCATCTAGTTCACATGTGAAACATTTTCATCTGCTAGCATATAAATGCTGATGAGTGTGAGCTTATAGTCTGGTCATTCTTGGGTACTATTAGCCATAGATTTGTTCAAATGGAACTGAAAATTCACTTATTCAATAACTCCTGACTACATGCAATCTTACTTTTGTCAAAGTCATGTTACTTGCTGAGCAATTTCACCCAGCTTATCAAAAACAGGTGGAAAGGCTCTGAAATGCAAACACCACAGCCAGAGGTCTTCCAATGTAAAGAGGCCAATCTTTCTGCTGGGAAAGCTGAAAAAGACAATAAAGTGCATCACTGAATCTCTATTTACCCGGGAAAGGCACATCTGTAAGCCTTAAGAAGCAAATACAAATTGGAATCTCTCTTCCATAGACCAAAAATGCAAAAGAGACATTAGAACTATGCTGACAATTTGGTAATGTGATTTGCTGAACAGCTCAAAAGCAACTTAATAATTTCCACATTGTTTCTCCCACTTGCAATTCACTTGATTTCAAGTTTTCTTTCCCCATTTCCAAGTCTTTAATCTTTTTTGTTTTACATTTAAAGAAATCTTTAATTTACAGACTTCCCTTTCTTTGCAATCCAGCAATTGTTTGCCTCCCATTTCACCTTGGGGGAAGCAAATTTTCATAATTTGCTATATGGTTATATAGGACAAATGTGAAAATACATGGAAAATACATATAATAATTTCTGAAGTAATTTTTTTAACTTTAAGAATTGCAGAACTATCTTAATCTGAAAATCAATTTCTTTGACAGGGATCGTGCTTCCAAGAGAAATTCTATTGTTAATTAATAAAATTTTGCTCCAAAATACCAATAATTTATAATTAAACATGGCACCACTTGGTTACTTGTAACATCAAGGATTTCCCAAGTCCTGCTGGGGTAAGTTGTCTTAAAAGCAAGATGGACGTCAGAGTTTACAGAGCCCTCGTGTAGCCAACCCAGCGAGGACATCCAGGGAAGCACAACAGAAAGAAGCTTCCAGCTGCACACCTGCAGCCCAAGGCAGGGATGCACAGCCCCTTCCTGCCCTGAGAGCATTATACATTGTGTAATTCTTTGTAGGTATTAAGATACAAGGTCTTCATTCACTCTTCAAAAGTAGGTAAAAGCACATCTTAACTGGCCATGACAAGAATGAGACTTAAATGCATGCACAGAATTAAAGGGCATTTATAGACTTCCTAGAAAAGCATCCTTCTGTTTGTCCATCACCAGGAAAGGTGGTTCCAACTCTAAGATACCAACCTGCAGAGACTGTGGAGCTTTTTAAATATTCTTTCATGTCCAAGATTATTCACGTATCATTCTTAGGTGTTATTTTTGTATAGATTAGCTTGTGTTTTCCATCTGGATTCTCAATGAGACTGCAGCAGCAGTGTGACCTCAACCTTTTTTTTTTTCCCTTCCTTTTTGAATTTTTTATTACTTAGCACAGATTTTAAGATAGGAAATAACAGCAAGCTTATTTGGCTTGAAGACAATCCCTAGTGCTGCAAACTTTAGCTGGGGTATAGCTGTTAGTAAGTCTGTGATCTAATTTCCGAAAGTCAGCCAGGGAGCCCACTTACTCAAAGCAAAATAATCATTCAGGTAGATGTAAAATCCATGGTTTCTAAAATGAATCTCCTTTACTCCATGAAAGAAGGCTGTGAGGATTATGCATCTGGGAAGTTGCAAAGAGCACTCTACTATAGGTAGCAAAGAGCACTCTACTATAGGTAGTTCTACAGACCAAGCTCTTCCCTCTTGCAGATTCCAAGAGCAGTGGGTTTCACCTGCACCATCTGCTGGGGAACTGAGGAGCACTGCCTGGGCACATCCTGGGGACACTTCATGCAGCAGGATATAATTCAGTAATGGCTTCTAGCAGTGAAATGGCACCTTTGAAACACTGGGGTTTGCTGACTGCCTCCATTTGGGCACAGAGAGTGGCAAAGGAACTGAGCCCACAAACTGCTCCACTGTGTGATCCAACCACACAACTGGCCCTAAAATACAAACAGGGGACAAGTGTAGACACTGTCCTGAGGCAAACTGAAACCAGCTCAAACAGATGGACAAAAGTACAGGTGTAGGACACTCTCCTTCCACCTTTCCCACATTTCCTACTCTTGAGCATCCATTGAACTCCTAAGTATGAAGTATGTAAGTATGTAAGAGTGAAGAATTATGTTTTGTGTCCTTTAGATGAGATGCAAAGTAGCAAATGGGAGAGCTGCTCATTTGTAGGCAGATACATTTTTATTTCATCTGTGATAACTGCATCTCACCAAACCACACCTGACTTAACTATTTCCTTAAAATGTACAGATTTCTGAAATGGAGATCAGGAAAAGTTGAAGGAGCACATTATTGTTTCTGCTTGATCCTTCCTGCAGTGTTCTGGATGCAAAGCCACTTCCTTGTGTTTCAGCATGCTCTCTTACAAGGTAATATTTAACTTTCTTTCAATATTGTTCACCTCTGAAGCTGACTAGGAATAAAGCCCTAGCTGGTGAAAGGCTGCAGATAAAGTGAGTGTGACCAAAAGCCACCAGGACACAATCCGTGCCCTGGGCAAGTGCAGTCAGCCAGGACACAAGCCAACAGAAAAATGTGGTGCAGATGGGCAAGATGATTGCAAAATAAAATAAACAAGCTTTTACAGGAAGCAGAAAAGCAGAATGCTTAGCTTGTCCTTACACAATTCAAGCTACATTTGCCAGTGAACTCGCTTTCAGCTAATAAAGATCTCCACTGACCACATTTTATATGAAATTGGAGAATAATTCATTTTTTATTATAGAAATGAGTACATGAAGTGCTTTGCAGGAGCTCATACAATCTGCTGTAACACTCTTGGCTTACTGAAGAGTTTGAAACAGAGACTGAGCATTTCAGCAAAAGTTAACCCAGCTCAAGAGTCCTTGAAATCGGCTTTTATTCATCACCCATAGATTATCTACTCTCCTGACTACTCCTCCTTTTCTGCACTATTATTATTATTCATGATTTGGCAGCAGCCAAGAAATTTCCCTGGGTTTCAGTGATGAAGTGCTTCATTTGTACTAATTGTTTCATTTACTTTAAAAGAACAAAGAAATATGTCAAAGCACATTTACTCTTCTGAGGCCACTTTTGGATATCTGTTGCCAGTTGTTAAGATTTTTGGAACTGAACACTGAAGAGAGAACTTCCAGAAATATTTTAAGTCAGAGGAGCACATGGGAGACAAGGTGAAAAGAGCATCAAAGCTGTTGCATTTGCGCTGCTGCACATTTCACTTGGATGTCACTAATTTTCCCAGATTGCCTTGGCAGATCTCAGGTATGACATGGATTGTACATCATGGGTTGTAAGAATGTGGTTCAGGTTAAGCATACTCTGTTTGCCCCCCCCAAGAATTGAAAATCATTATTTCAGTGTGTATTTTCCTTGGGCTGTGCCTGGACTGGTATCCATTTACACACTGCTCTCCAGTCTCTCCTCCCAGTGCCTGTGTGGCTAACAAATTAAAGCTTTACTACCCAGAGAATGTAATGTACCTTTTTATTGTAAATTTTTATGGCATTATTTCCTTACTATATCAGTATTCAACAAGAATGTTAGGCACCATTTGAATTCAACTATTTGAATCTTTCTGGAGACTATACAGTTGTTAAGGGATTACAAAATAGACCTCTGTCATTCTTGAAGCTGAGCTTCTTGTCTCACTGACAAGCCACCTGTGATGCTAAATCTGTGATATGTTATAAGCTTTTGTGCAAGAATGAAAGGAGCTTGTTAGGTGCTACAAATGATTAACCCTGAGACAAGTAGAAAAAATAAATTTTCACTCCTTTAGTATTTATGAAATTTAAGACTAATTAGTGCCTGTCAAACTGATATTTAAAACCAGAGGACACTTGAATTTTAAATGGCATTACTCTGAGAATTAGCCTGTTACAATACAGAGTAGACAAGTTCATTTGATATTTTTCTTTCTGCAGACCACAAAATAAATAGAATTTTGTGTCATGTCCTTAGGTTTAGTTGTATAAATATTGCTCTTTACCTTGAAGCCAAACAGATTGTAGTTTTTTCCTTAATACTTGAAGAAAGCTGAGGAAAAGCTCTCATCCTGTCAGTTCTGTTTTCTCTGGGAATTCACAGTGAAAGTGTCTTTCACAAACAACTTGGGCTGTAAAAAAGACTTGAGCTCCAGCTCATGGTGTAAGGAGCAAAGAGGATTTTGGCACTCATAAGATAACTGGCATGGAGCTGTCCAGGCTCTCTCCGGTGTCCACAGAAGATGTGAAATAATGGCCAAGAGCAGGTGAGGCGAGCCCTATCTTGCATGGGTCAAGAAACAACAACAACAACAACAACAAGAACAAGCTGACACTGATGATGGCAGGACCAAAACAAAACTCAAAGTACTTCAGTATAAAATCATCACTCCAGCAGCAGCCTAGCACCCTCCCTGATTCTAGGCCTGCTGGCCAGATTTCTCCACAGGGCAGAAAAAATATTATTGAGCACATAAATCATCCTCTGCCCCCAGAGTACAGCCCATAAAGTCTATTTATTGCAAAGGGAGCTCTGTGAAGGCAGATCCTATAACACCATGTTTTCTAAAGGTATTTACCAAAAGCCTGTGGCTGAAGTCCAGGGGTGCAGCTCAAGACCACATGCACAGGCATCTGACAGGCACTGCATTCCCCATGCCAAGCAATCCATCCACAGGAGTGAGCACTTGCTCCAAAAGAGCAAGATCTTCACAATCTCCTTCCCCACATCCCTCCATCTGTCCACCCTTCTCCTATTTCCCATTGCTAGAGGCAAGGAAATACCCCACTTTTCACTGTAACTCCTCTAGGTCCATGATTTCCTCCAGTTTCCTACCATCAGGTTTACTCAAGGCAGCTCCCTCAGATCAACCATCATTTTCTGACAGAGCAGAACCAAGAAAGAGCCCGAGGCTTCAGTAAAACATGCTTGTCCTATCTCAAAACCTTGCTGAGCACAGGTTTCTGCTTTTATTTGCTACTCACATTACTCTAAGAGTTCCAAGCAAATAATTTCCAGTACTCTGGTACATGACACTTTTGTGCAACTTTTGCTCCAAGTCAATGGGTTTTGTTTCTTTACCAATTTTAGACTCTCTTTACATCTCTTTGGTTTTTGTCTTTCTAGGCAAATTAACAGACCCCCCTCACTAGAGTTTGTCAATGTTTTTGTTTTCCTTCTTCTGTGTCTTTTGTACAGCCTAACTCTTCAAGTGGTGTCCCTTGACTTGATTCCACACTGCAGCTTCCTTCACATAGCATTTGCAATGCTTTGATCATTCTCTGCCCTTGCCATTTTGTTCCCCCACTGGGAAACACAGATTAACACCAGAAACTTTCCACTCTAGGTAAAGGGGCAACTTTCTCCTTGGAGACAGACACTGCCTGTCACATTCAGTTTTACATTTTGCCCTGTTATTGACATTGACAATGAATGTTGGCTACTTGTGGAAACTGGGGACATAATTCTCACCATAAAATTTACCGGAGTAAACTCAACCCTGCAAACAAATTGATGCATACAAGGGGAACAGTATAAAAGCTACCAGCAGGGCACAGGTTTATTTTATGCAGATGTACAGTTTGCATGTTATGGGACTCCACAGCACTCAAGTTTCCAATAACTTCTCTTTTTGCTTGACCAATTTTGTTCATTACTTACAGGTCCCTGCAGAATTCTGAGCTGTTATTACAAACATATACATTACAGAAGGAACACGGCCTGACATGCATAGCTGTTTAATAAGGTTTTCATCAGCTGCTTTTACTGACATTTTTCATTTCTCTTAAGCCCTGCTTTTAATGTCTCAGTCTTCATTTGATACCATGAAACAAAAGAAGTGGAATATTACGCAGAATGTGTTCATGGCTGAATATCAAAAGAATCTCACAATGCACTTGAAGCATGAAGCCTCTGTAGGCAATTTCCGTTCCTGTTTGCATATGTAATCTAGACTGGAGATGTTTCCTTTTTTCCTATATCAGATCAACACCATTAAAAAAATCTCAAAGAATTGAAAATAATACTGAGTTATAAGTCTAACATTCAAAAATAAGCATGTCTGTTTGCATAAAGAATTTGATTAATTTTTCCAAGAACTGCACTTGTGAAACAGTCCACCTCAAGCTGATGTTCAAAAATCACCCATCTCAAAGAACATGAGCCAAAACAAAGTGTTCTTTTATCACTGAGGAGTGATTGTGAAGTTCTAAATTTGAATTATTTGAGCCAATAAGGTTGGTAAAAGAGAAAGGAGTTCTCTATCTTACCAAGATCTCAATAAAGTGAGGGTCTGATGGCTAATTAAAGTCCATTAGGACCTGAGGCAAGTTTCTTCTGGCTTATATCAAAAAAGTACATTTTTGGTGGGGCTACATTTACAAAAGAGGGGTCTGTACTCAAAATCAAATTGTTTGTTGTGATCCAACCATTAAAAAAAAAAAAAGAAAAAAACCCCCTGTTAATTTTCTCAACTCACAGGTCAATACTTGTGCTGTCTCCACATCCCTGGCAGCCAAGCTTTCCCAGTAGAAAAGACATTGAAAGATCTAGCACATTTTTTCTAGACATTTTTCTGCTTTGGTGGGGTGTAACTCTTCATGAGATGATCATGATATAAAGGGAGAAAGAGAGTGAAGCTTAACAGCCTGTGGTCAAAGGAGGTGAAAAGAAAGTTTTCCTAGGGATGCAATCCTGCTGCAATTACACTTGTGTTCACTTCAGTGGATTTCTATCAATGGCCACTCTTACCACACCTCTCTTTTCCTCAGCTCACAGCTGAGCTCTGCTGCATGGGGCTGGCTTTGTCCCAGCTATGCTCTGCCTCCAGCAGCTGTGATGGATAAAGGATTCAGATACACAACCCCCTTTCCTGCATTTGGGATATGCCACAACATTCTGGGCAAATTCAGTTTCTTTTTTGGATCCCCACAAGTATCAGCAGGCACTGTGAAACCTGAGCTGCCTTTGCTCAGATCTGATACCCAGCACTGCCAGAACAGGGTTCTGCTGAAGTGTTCTGGGCACTTTGACAGATTGAAAATGCCAGTGCCAGCATGGCTCAAAAGAATCTCAGAAGTTGACTGTTGATACAATAAATGTGAATATATATCCAACAACAGCAAACAACAACAAAACAAACAAGCAAACAAAAAAAAGCTGTGAAAGGCAGGAAGGAAGCTGGGAGAAAAAGACCAGACAGGCTAAAACGTTTGGGGTTGGTGCTCAGTACTGGAAACATTGCCTAATTGTTTTGCCAAGAGCTCTGCATTCATAGGTCATGCAGGATGCTGCAGAGTCTGTTTGCCTACAGATATCTACCCAGTAATCTGCCCAGATTCCTTTTAATATCTGGGGGTGATGATGATGCTGGCCATACAAACACCTACTGGACTTTGTAAGTCGCATCCCGTAGCAGGCCCTTGCTTTGGGGCCCCATACCAGTGTGTAATCAGAAATAAGTGCAACCATCATTCAATAATCCAAAAAACACCCATCATTCAATAATCCAACTAGATTGTCACAAAGAGATGATTAAAACAAGGCCCAGATTCTGCTTTGATGGTCACTTACTCAGGAAAGGAACAATTCTGAGCCTCTTTAGCCTTTGTTAATATAGATATTAACAGTTAGATCCTAGATTTTATCTGCCTATAATGGAGCTCATGTAGTTTCTAGGAGTATTCAGTGACGCTATTTGATGTCACTTTGTTCATTTATCAGAAGCAGCAGTTTTTGTTATTAAATTTTAATTTGCCATAGCATCTATGTAAGACTCTGCCAACTACCAGGTTTTGTATATGTGCTAAAACAATTCTGCTCCTACAGTCAGGTCCAAGTCTTATTAAAATTAAATGGGTATTTTGAGCATGTTTTGAGTCACCTCTGACTATTTTAAGCTTTGGTTTGTATCACCAGACAAAAACACCCCTTAACCTAAAAATAGACAAGAAATATATAATAATTATTTTTTTAAAACCTGCAATTTTCAGTGACATTAACCAATTTTCCAGAGCTGCAATGTGACAAGTATGCAATTACATCTGACCAGTGATAACCACAGACACAAATAAGACACATTGAGGCTGACCTTTCTTAATTGAACTTTGCAATCAATTATCCATTGTCTATTATTTACAATCAAGAAGCAATTTATAATAATCATTTATGATTATATCCTATTTTTCTAAATGAAAATTATATCATGGGTGGTTTAGCTTCTTAGTCGTTTAGTCTAAAGGGACTGCTCACTTCTCATCACCTTCACTCCTGCTGGAAAGCACAATCCATAGCCAGGTGGGAAACTGGGAGACCTGAGATGGCTTTAGCCCCTGTACTTCAGCCCATGGCCCCCATCTCCTGTGATGAGAATGACAACACTGAGCTTTCCTCTTTAGCTCAAGTAGAAACAATGGATGTGTTTTATGCCTGAAAACAGCTAAATATATACAAATACATAGCTAAGTATATACGAAGTGCTACTCACAAATACACGAGAACAGTTATTAAGGATGGAACACTTACTAATCTCCAAGAAGAGCTTCCACTTCTAGTGGAGAAGTATAATCTACCTCCCTAATTTGTTTACCCCACAGACATTTGTCTTCCACCCCCAGCTTTATTTTAGCAATTAATGAAATCATTAAAAGTCTTTCTATTGATTTCAGTAGCCTCCAGTAGAAGACTCCAGCCCTGCCTCTGGGAGCTGCTTTCAGTTCTCTTGGCTAAAAGGGATTTGTTAGCTGTGCAGCATTACATATTAATTTATACCACCAGCTCTGACAGTCTGCCTGGGAGGCAGAAAGGCTGTAATTTAATATTTGAAGGTATATTATGTTCACTAAGTGATATGTGTACATTACCTGACTGTAGACGTTAACAGAAATTAATTTTCATATAACAGAGTGCAGTATAAACTAATGAGAAGTAAAGGAATGCTGGTAACCACACAGTAACACAATATTCTCACACGTGCCCCCTGAGAATTGTTACCTCATGCCCTGCCTGATAGAAGTCTACCAACAGTGGGTTTTGTTGTCTCAGGTGACTCACCTGGAATTAGTTAATGCTTCCAAGTGAAGCCAAGGAACATTTTAAAGAGCTCAGTGATACAGTAAATCCTTACACTGGATTTACAGTATTGGCATCACATTTAACTTTAGTATCTGTGGCATTTTTCCACATTAGGTATGAAAAATGACTGAGAGGTTACAATTGTACTCTAGGACATGCCCATACTTCAACTAAAACCTCTTTTTCCTCCTCTAATACCAAAGCTAAAATGACTTTGTCTTCTATACTGATCCACCAATACCTCAGGATAAACATGTATATTTGAAATTATATGCGGTAATATGCAAATTGGGACACCACATAAAAAAACCTACTGAAATGACACAAAAGTAGACAAAAGAACAAAAGATTCTTACAAAGCAGACTGCCATTCCTATTGGATATCAAACACCTGACTTTTTCATGGCATGTTTATTCCCTCTTTAGTGTATGCTCCTTAGGACAGAGGATTTCTTACGGCAGCAAGTTCTGTAAAAATTTGCATGCCATAAATTTAGGCAAAAAGCACTGGAAAAGATGCCTGGGCCTAAAATCAATTGAAACACAAAGGAATATTTAGATTCAAGATGCTTTGGATCAGTACATGAGTGCAAACCACCTTTTGTAAATAAACATTTTAAAAAATAATGAAATTAAAAAGAAAATAGGAATATCCTGTGACTTCCTTCCTTCCTTGTATTGTTCACCTGCCAAATTATGTACCTATATAGACATAGATATATCCAGAACTTCTTCTTTCATATTGAGACATCACAGCTTTCTTAGTATCCTTCATACTCTTCCCTGTTTTGCTATTACCTCCAATGACCTATTTCTGTCCAATTTTAAGAGACCAAGTAATCCAACTGCACCTCCTGCTAACACCAGATCTTTACAAATGCATTACAGTGACTCTGAATTCCTGATTCCTCTCACCTTTGACTGAGATCCAGGCTTTCCAAAGGCAAGTTCACATTCTCACATCAGAACAACAGAGTGCTCCTTGGATGTACTTTTTTTGCATCAAAAGCAAACATCTGGCAGTGCCTTGGAAATTGTACTTCACCTTACAAATGTGAAATGGATTTTTCCACAATGTCAGAGGGAATTCACATTTTTAACAGCTTTGTGCTCCACTGGCCCCCAAGAAGAAAATGTCCAGGTTTTATCAACAAGCACAATTACTGTATAGTCCCTAATTATAATTTCCATAATACCTGAAGTAATACACCTTAGTGTAGGCTTAAAAGCATGTACCATAGAAAGCATTTAACTTCCACACTTGTGTATGTATTATCCACATGACTGAATGTATGGAACAGAAGAGCACCAATGAAAAATTACCAGACAAATAACCCTCTAACCACTGACATGCATAATCATTTATTTTATAATAACTTTATGCAAACTTAAGCACAGCCAATCTTACATAAGCCTTCAAATCTCTGCATGTGTGATCTGAGGATTCTCTGACCGTCATAGGTAATTTTATCAAGCAGTGAGAATTTTCAGAACTTCTCCTCAAAACAAAACTACAAAATCAAACTGAGTAACAGAAGCAAAAATCAGTAAAACACTAAGACTAGAGTCTAAATATTACGGAATTATTTCCATTTTTCCCGGGCTGTTTTTTTTTTTTTTTTTTAATTATTTGAAGAGATTTCACTTGGTGTAAAGTAGAATTTATTCTTTTTAGTCTGGAGCAGAACAAGACATTTCAATGACAAGAACTAAGAAGGCTCTCCAATGTCAGGGTTTATCTGCCAATTATCATGGAGGGCTGTGATGCTGATGGAATGTGAGTGCAGGTCCTGCCACTTTGACCACACTGCCTTTCCAAACCTTGTCCCAAACGGAAACAGAAACCAGTTTTGGCATCAGAAACCTGATTAATTGAGAGTGGCATTCTCAGCCTGCTGCTGGTGACCTAATGACAGGGAATTGCCCTGGAGGTTTAAAGTCTCGTGTCCTTCCCAGAGGGGGAGTCACAGATATAACAAACCTGTCCAGTTAAATTACATTAGCCAACCACTGTTTGCAAACGTGGGCATCACACAGGGCCTGCCCATGGTTTGGCACAGACAAGCACACTCAGCCCTGGCATCTGAAGCTGCTGACAGATTGCCAGCCCCTGGTGCAGATGGTGGCAGCTCGAGAGCGCTAATTACTGATGACATTAATGATGAGGTAAAGGTAACCTGTCTCTCTTTGGCTAATAAACACATGGAATGTGTTTCCTATTAATTTTTTCCCAGACAACAAATTGTTTCTTAGACAACAAATTGCAGCTTTAATGATGGAGAGCAACAAAACCAAATGATCTGTTCTTTGGAAAAATTTGTTTTCCGCTAATTGCTCTAAACAATCAATAAGAGAATTACAACTGGCATCCCCCACTGAGAACAGAAGCAGAGGAGTCAAAGTCAATTAGCTTCCTGCAGTACGATGCACTCAGATGGAAAGAGCCATTACAGCAGAGTGTAAAAGTCAAACTATAAAGTGTGCAGCTTCAGGAACAAAGCAGGCTCAGAGAGAAAGTCTAACAGAGGGTTTTTACATACCTGGGAATTGTTCATGTATCACTGCACTTTCCAGTTTCCTTTAGATGCTTCAAGACAAGGTAAGAGGGCATCCTTGGATCTTGGGAGCCTGGGAAGGCTGTAAGTCCTCAGAAGTCATGACCAAGAAACATCTCAGCTACAGAATAAAAGGAGCAGATAATCAGCTCTGTTTTCTGTCTCAGTACAAAAATGATAAATGTGGAAAAAGCCAAGAACTCCATGGGGGCTACTGAAATATTCTACAGGTGGCAGTGTAAGGTTTACAAGTGGACTCAGTGATGCTAGGGATCTTTTCCAACTAAATGATTCTATGACCATCCATATCAGAAAAAAATTCAAGCACTAAGACTGACCTATTCTGCAGGAATGAGTTCTCACTGCTGTTTTATTTCATTTTCCTCAAAGCATGGAGTTTCAGATGTGCTTTTATTTTTTAGTAGTATTTTTTTTTTTGGTAGTTCCAGTGCATTCAATTAGAAAGTAACATTTCAACATGCTTTGTGCTGGACATAACTCATTGGTGTGTTGGAAGACTCAAGTCCCCAGTATTTTACATTAATTCCTTGCACCCTTCAGTGAAAAAACGCATATTTTGTCCTTGAAAACTGAAATCATAGAGATCTACGTGACCCCCTGACTGACTTAAGTTCTCTTCTGGGCCAAGTTCCTCACTATTAGTAAGGAAGGCTCTGGGAAAAAGCTACTTGCACGACAGAGCTTGCCTCCCCCAGGCCTCTCCATCAGGACATTTTCCTGCACAATTTCCCTACAGCAATGTCCCTAATTTTATACAGGGTAAAAATTGCTGGCCACCCAAGAGCTTAATTAACTGAGCAATGTTTTCAGCAGTGATGTAATGCTGTTTTTGCAAACACATTATCTCCCCACTGTCTACTTTATGCTGTGGCACACAAAGGAGTCTGCTCACTTTTACATGCAAAGGCATCCAAAACTTGTGTTTAAGGCCACCTACCACTGCTTTTCCATGAGTTATCAGAAACAGCACAGCCAGCCTATTGAGAAGTGAATAACAGTGAATGGCTGTTCAGGGCTGGGAAAGGTTTACACACATCCTCACAGCTCTCTTTATTCGGAGCTTGTAAATAACAACAGTGCACAAGCCCTACAGCCACTCTTTCAGCACCATTTTGTGACTCCCTCTGTTTCTTTCTACTTGCCTCAGGCAAGGTCAAGTTCTAGTGACCTTTTTTGGCCACTTGATATAAAACTGGCATGTGTGACCTCAGTACAAAGCATTACATACCTTGTACAAAGTGGATAGTACAGTCTGTAGACCATCAAATTCCTGTGACTGGGCTTAGGGTGGTTTGTCTACACACTGAGGACTAATTAAGTTTTGCTGAAAGGGAAAACAAACGTTTTGTTTTGTTGCAAAACACTACTAATTCAGAGACTAATCTGTTGCAAAGCAGAAAAAGGAATTAAAAAAATTACCATATTTAACAATTCTCAGCTCTTCTCCTTGACCAGGATTCTTGTGGAATGAAGGTAACATTCCTCCACAACTGTATGCATAACAACAGTAAGTTAAGCCACCTGTATAACATGGTCCATTTTCCTCTGCAAAAGAGAGCATGTGGTGCTTGGAACAGAAACTTGATACAGGAGGAAACATCTCTCATACAGATTCTTGTTTACAAAGCCACTGACAAAATTTTAAATATTGCTCCGAATGCCTTGCTTACTTTTCCAGCAGAAATGTTTTTTTTCCTGTGCTAACACAAGACAGATTTCCATGGAATGCCAGCTGAGGGCTAACATTTGCTCTTTACAACATATCCCTCTACAGATGAGACCAAATTCTGCTTTCCTTCTCATTTTGGCAACTACTCTATAAGCAACAGTTGGACCGTGTCATTCTAAATCACAAGTTTTGCTTAGAAGTTTTAGCATCTATCTCATGTTAGACAGCTTTTCTTCCTTAACACTGGGATCTTCATACTTTATTTACAGACACAGAGGGTGGGTTTCCAACAAAACTTAGGTTAGTTCTCACTATGCAACTTTTTTTCTTCCTTCACACACATGAAGTGTTTCCACAAATGAAAGGAAATCTCTCCTCATACTTTTTGCTCATCTGGGTCGCCAGAAATGCACTGTGCAAAATGAAATTCCTGCAAACTGAACTCCAGTTCATCCCTCTTCCTGCACTCTGCTTCACACTTTGCTGTGCACACAATGTGGTAATTGCTTTTGCTTGACTTGTTCCAACAGCCATTTTCATGATGTGACAGCCAGGGCACTAATATATTTATGCCCTTTGTAATCGGCCAGCACTGCTTGTAATTAGGTGCAAAGTTAATTAAGTGCAATACATCTAATAACTGCCTGCCAGTAACTGTAAAGTCTGATTTAGCACATAAACTGTCAAGGTGTCAGAATGGTGTGCTAAAAAATAAGTTGCTAACAGAGAAAAATCCTGCTACAAGCCAGAGAAAAGCAGTGACAGTGAGTGAGCTGAAGAAAGGAAAAGCTAAGTCAAAACTTTACTATTTCCAGAATGGGACATGAGCCACCTGCATGCTGATAAGTTGTATCTTGCTTAATGGGATAATAAATTGAAGTATTCTTTTATTTGCCAGCCACTGTCTTCTCCTATAGACAACCCTTTCCTTCAAGAGCTATACACATGGCATAGAACTTCTTAAAGTCTGGAAATAACAGTAAAAGAACAGATTCTATTTTTAATAATGCATAAAAATGGTTATAAGCCAAAGGATCTCACTTCATGTTCACCTAGTTTTGTTTCTTTTATTGCATAAAACACAGCTTTTCTTCTACTGAACCTAAGAAAATATTCCATATTCTTCCTCTTCCTTTAACTCTGATTTGCTCAAAAGTTCCCAGCACCTCCATCACCATTTGGTATGAACTGCAAAATGTTCTTTTCCTCACATTAAGCATTCAGGGCAGCTGCAGAAGGAAAGTGTAGCTAGTCAGCAGGGGCAGAAATAAAATCCCAACAAGTAAATGACACAAATTCTCGACAGAGAATAATGCAGGATGAGCTGTACATCAGGTTAGAAGCTCCAGGGAGCACAACTGCTGAGTTGCACATGTACCACAGCAGCACAAGGTACCTGCAGAGTTCAATAATAATTTGATTATTAACACACACACAGATGGATGAAGCTCACAAAATTTCCTGTAAGATAGGAAGAAGGACAGCATGGGCAATGTTCTGAAGCTTTTTTAGGCCAGCAGATACAAAAAAAAAGATGGAATTTGTATATAGAGTGGATAGCTCAAAAACCTCCAGAGATCACCTAAGTTTAAGGGCAACATTTCTACCTCCAAGGCAGTCGCCAGTTAAGCTCTCTTTTTAAAATACTTGACAGAAATCCATGTCAGAGAAGTCAATCTTGGTGGTTTGTTATTATGAACTGATATCTGATCAGGGAAATTATGCTCTGGATTGACATGAATACTGCTTGTTGTGTGGTGCCCAATGACAAAGGTAAATGCTAACAGCTCTGAAATCCTAATGAATGCCAAAGTACTCTCCCGAGCTCTGATTAGTGCTTGTGTTGTGCAATTATGCTTTTCTATAATTACTGTGAATTACCATCATGATATTATTATTCTCATATTTTCTATTCCTCTGAAATTCTCAAAATTTCCTGCAGCTAAAAATGGATTTCATTTGCATTATCACAAGCTTTGATTGTTTAATGAAAAATAATTCCATGCAGACTCTCATGTTAAATTGTCCATTTAAAATTTTCCTGTTATCTAGATTATGTTGAAGTGTCCTTTCCTTCATTTATCATTTCCTTCTATTATCACAGTCACTGCTCTCACTTCATGCTACATTTCAGAGAGAAAGAAAAAATGGAAGACATTTTTACTCATAGCCTCATCTTTTGCTTGGAAGTCCTTTTCTCTGCATGTTCTCCCATTTCCATAAAATTCTTTATTTGGAAAGCTTAAAATGAAAGGGAGAAAGGAAAAACGTGGTAGCTATGCTAAAACCCCATTTTTTTTTGTTTTTGATTGCAGTAAGGTCTACAGAATGATACCTTGGACTTGCATGTCAAAGTGAGTACAGTACCAGAATCAGCAAAATCCATTCAAAAGCCAAGTTGCAAAAACTGTGAAAAATGTGGGTTTGTAAGAGTATGAAGGAGCCTCAGAGGTGTGGAGTTGAATAATTTAAAAAAACCACCCGACAGACATGACCTTTGAAATTTAAAAGTATGAAAGCATCCCACAATATAAAGAAGTCACCTGATATTTGAAATATTTCTTCCTACATCTATCAGTGCTACATGAAGTGTGTGTATGTTTAAATAGGTGGACAAAAGGAGATAGAAATAGCATCTATACTTATACTTCCTCTATAAAATTAGGGGAAGTCTGTTAACTTTTTCTTGGTTTACATTGGAAGTTTTCATTTCTATTACAACAAAAATGGAAAAATCTTTTGACCTTTGCACAGTTTCAATCATTTCCAGAACTGATATTTATATTTCTCAGTCTCTCACCATCATTTTGCTGCCTTTAACATAAAATCATTCACTACAGTATTTCTACCAAGCACGAATCAGTTATTTTTCAAGCAGATTATGAGCAATTTTCTGATGTATTGAGAAATGATGGATTAGAAGACAGCCTAGATAACTAAATTTATATTATGTGCTTCACTACATACACGCAAAACATTATTTTCTTTTTTTTTTGCCTCCCTTATTTCTTTCCAACCTTTTCCAACTGCTTCCATTTTCACCTCATATATGCATCTGATTTTCCTCTCACATACACAATTCTCCTATGCAAAGTGTTAATAGAACACGTGTGGTCACGATTTCACACTTGCAATATTCAAATAGCTTCCAAGTTAGTCATAGGAAGTTTGACCATGTCCATATGCACACTTAAGGAGATGAAAGCCTGGATCAGATGGAAAACAACCTCTTTTAAAAAACCAAAATTCTTACGTGAGGTTATTTATGCTTCAATGTTTTGGGTTTTTTTTAATTTTCACCATGGATAAAAACAAATGGAAATACTTCATCTCTAACTTTATCATGATGTGGGGGAAATTGAGCCCACATTGAGCATCTGCATTTGAAGGCAATGCTGCAGCAGGAGGATTTCATAAGGACAGCTAAAGAGTGTTGGGTGCTGATCAGGGATGTGCTCTCATGAAACCACATCTCCTTTCCTCTGTCTGTCAGCATCACCAAGCTGTTCCCATCCTTCCTACTTGGAGCACCATCCCAGTGGGCTGTGTAGATGTCCTGATGGTGACACACAATCCTCTGTGACCCTGTCATAAATCCCATGTTCTGTGTCCAAGGCCATAGGCACAGCTGTGACACTGATCACAAGATTGCCATCTTGCACACTTGAAGTCACACTGAACTATGCAGGGCTGTAATTTTTAAGTTATTTTTAAGTACCCAAAACAAGATGGAACAAGACAGGGATCAGGGATGGGACACTGCCCTTGCCAGTGATCCAACCTTCTGCAACTGGAGCCACTATAAATGCAAATTATTAGAGAAGCTCCCACCCATACTTCATGGAAGCTTCCACTCTGCCACCCACATGGTCACTGCCCAGTCTTACCCCTCATATGGGAAGGTCAGCACAGATTCTGCTCATTTCAAAATTTTTCTTTCATATTACAGATCAGCTCCAAGGGCCTAGGAGAGGAGCTAATCCTACACACATGTGCCTTTGGTGAGATGGCAACTGTCCCTGGCCAAGGAATTAACACCCCTTTTAAAGTTATCCTCTTTATTCTGAGCTTCCAACAAACAAATCAAACCCAGCATTTAGCAATGCATGTTTCACATCACCAAAAGCCCTTTCAGATCTCAAAGCTGTACACACTGTCTGCTGGAATGACCCCAGGCACTCTGTGACAATTGAATTACAAGTGACACCCTCTTTCCCACCCCATTGCACTGAGTTACCTCCACTGGCTACAGAGAGGACTCCACATGCTTTCATGCAGCCAGCAATGTGCTGGACAACAGCAGGAACATATTATTAAATATTTCTTTTATCTTCACTTACAATAGCCAGAGATTTAACCAGCCCACAAATATTTTCCATTAGAGTATTGCAGCCACGAGGTTCCAAGCCTTGGAGACCAAAGGGGTTTTAGGTGGTTATAACTCTCCAGCCACTTTTATCCAGCCCAACCCATTTTATCCACAAAACCTTGAAGAAAGTACCCAGTCACAAGGCACAGCACAAGATGAAATGCACACAGTCATCTGGGCTGCTCTGCTCCCTGCTAGACCTCTAGGATATCCCACATTGACCTTTCACTACAGTTTAGATCTTGTTTGAGGAAGTCAGAAATATTCCCTGTGATTGGAGAGACTGCAGCCAGTGAGCTGGGTGGTCCTCTAGAGTCTGGGGCTTTCTGGGCTCTCAGGAAGTGATTGAGCTAATCCATCACTGAACTCAGTGGCCTGAGCAGCCATACTGCTGCACTATCACTGCAGTGTGGAGGGGTTTCCTTTCTGGATCGCCTGGACTGGCACTGAGACTGGATCCTCCCAGTAAATACATATTTGTCTGGCTTTTAAATTATCTTTGTATTACTTTGTGCAGTGCTTTACCTGTATGCAGGAAGCACTTTACTTCCTTCCCTCTGGATGCTCTGCAGAGAATGAAGAGCAGCCTGAATGCAGACATGGGAAGAAATTACACAAAGTGCTGCATCCAAATCCCTTTAAACATGAAAATGATCTGATGGGTTCACATCCATTAGCACATGGTTATTCCATTTATAAATTCTTTTAAATCTACCTGGCTATGGCTAATGCAGTGACTCTGAACTGTTTTGTGAATAACTCATGGGGATTTGGGAGAGAGAGTTCTAGTCCAGGATCTGCTGCTTAGCTCATACAGAGTCTTGGACCAATCATTTTCCTTCCTTGGTTACTATTTTCGATTGCAAAGTACAAAATTATTTAAGCACAAGAAGCTGTACCAAGAAAGTTATTATTATTAATGGATACCTTTCTTTTCAAACTCCACTAAATTGCAGGAAGGTTTAAAAACCATAATCAGCAAAAACCATTATTTGTTTGCACTAGGATGGCTCTACCTGTCATCAAGTAAACCATATATGAAACCATGGCCAAACAGCAGTGTTTTTTTCCAGGCAGCTACATACAAGCCTGGAGGGATGCATGAAAAAATTGTCACCCAGTCTGGCTAGAAAGATACCAAAACACTTTGCAGTTGCATACAACTCTAAAATTCTTACTTGAACAACTAGGGACTATAAGGAGTAATGCTCACAGCTTCAATTCCCTGGATCAAACAGCTGTGAAGCCAGAAGGAAGCTCCTGACTGGTTATTTGAATAATCCTTCCAGTGGCAGTCAGACACACAGCACATACAGCCGTGGCTGAAGCTGTGCCATGCTCAGGTTGGCAGGGATAAGATCTTCCAGACAACCCAAGTTATGCTGGAGATGGTGGCCCCAGCTGCCTGCTGACAGAATGGCACCACAGGCACACACTTTGTTACTCAGCTCCCAGGCTGCAGTGTCAATCACAGGGCATGATAAACTAGGCCAGTCACTTAATTGCATTTCAAAGTGGATAACTAAAGAATGTCATCTGTCCCAGATAAAACCTGGATTGTAGCCAGCAATCCATAAATCCCTCTGTCCTATCCTGAAGGCACTATGCAGCAACATTTTGGAGTCTCTGAAATGATCTTTAGCACAGAGATGACAGATGAGATCCTGTTGGGCAAACACCACTGGCTACATGGCTACGACACTGAAAGAATACTGTGCCAGGATGTGAGCAAGACTGAAGATGCTGCTAGCTTGAAGGTGTTTGTCGGCTTGTCCTGCATCACATTCATCCAGCCCAAATATTGGAAAGCAGAAGTTTGCAGCCTTACACACAACCCAAGGTTACACAAATGAACAGTCAGTAATCACAACCAGCACACTGATTGTCTGCCTCTGAGAAATAGCTGCAAGCAAACAAGTGCTGAAAACACTTACAGTCCTCCATAAAATTAGTCATGATCTTCCCATGTAGAAAAATCCCAGGTAGTTATTTGATCTCACCTTCAAATAGTTTTATAGTTTAGGGGAAAAAGCCTTTTGCCTTGATGTAGCTATCAAACAGAACCAATAAGAAACTTGCTCTGTACTACTGCATCCAAACCTGCATTCCAGCTGGGATCTTCACACACATAACACAGTAAGCTGGAATGTGTGAGGGTTTGTTCCATCAGTTTGATTTTTTAAAATTTGTATTTCTCTCTGTTTCCTGCAGCAACTGTTCTCCCGTGTAAAATGTGCAGATATCACACAAGGCAGATTCAGGACCAGCTTATTCCTAGATTGTGACATCCCAGCTCTTGGCTTTCCAAGCCTAGCTTCTATCAACCGTTTAAAGATGAAACCGAGTATCCTGAAATTCAGAAACAAAACCTCTTTCTTGCGTATCTACACACACTATCAGCATATTTACAGTATTTCGAAATGCCATTTTAACACCGATGGCCAAGTGCCTTTGAGAGCCAGGAGAGGTTTCCTGGACTCTGGCACCACCTACTGACCCGGGAGTAAAAGCGCCTGGACTACGACAGCAAGTAAGGCCCCATTAATCAAGGAAATACACTCCGATTTCTTCTTGCAGTGTGAATATTTCTATTTTTTCATCAGCGAGTCAGCTTTAAATTACATCCTTGAAAAATATTTTCTTAGCTTCTCATTACTGTTGACATTGATCAGAGTGCAATGATATAATGTAATAGGATCTTTCCAGTCTGTAAGATAACCAGTACAAATAAACAAAAAGCTGCTTGCACTGACTTTGCAAGCAATTCTTCAGCACACAGACACTGAGGAGGAACGAGCTGTTTAGTGTAACTGCCAGGCATGTACTTAGCTGTGCAAAATACATTAAAATATGAATGCAAAAATAAAACCTCACACAAAGGTTCAGTTTAGAAAACAGTTTTCTTATTCTTGCCTTCCTAAGTACTTCGTTTTTCTAGACAGAAAATATTCTCCTTGCATTAACAAGGAAATCATAAATGATATGGAAATGTACTTTTTGATTAATATTTAGGCTGAAAATATTTCTTTGAAAGAACAAATGGCAACTTCTTATCTGGATTTTAAGGTTACTGAAAAGTACCAAAGTTGAGTTTCATAAGTTTTTGCCACTATTGAAAATCAACTATTCAAACAGAGACTATTTGTACTAAATATATTTTTTTAAATATTGAAAATTACTCCTAAATGCTGTATAATTTTCAGAGTTATGTGGAAAATATTTTGCCTTTGTCTGTATGAATATACTGACCTCACCTAGGCAGGGAAACAGAATTTAAACTTCAATCAAAAGGCACAAGGACAACTAGGGGTTACAGCAAATTCTGAAGATGAAGACAGAGGCTGGTAAGTAAAAACTGCTGCAGAATAATAAGAATTGATCACCTGTGGCTCTGGGGAATGAAATGAAGACAATGAATACTGTCTTAAGCTTGCTGAACATTCAGAAGAAGAGAGCTGTCATGCTTACAGGGCCCACTGATTAATGCTTGGCTTTAGTGTAACATAAGATTTATTGCATTTTGCCTTAAGTGGGTAATTGAGTAATCCCTCTAAAAAGCAATAATTTTCCCATGAAGTTCATAAAGTTAATACACTTCAAATCTCCAAAGAGCAGAAAAGAAAAAGCTCCACGTCTACCTCTAGAAATCACGGGACATAAATCATCATGCACAAATGTGACTTCATAGAAGTTTGTTATTACAGTGTTTTACAGGAAAAAATAAATAAATTATTTAAAAATAGTGCCTATATACACTCAGCACAACTGGCTGGATGAACATTGATTCCTGATCTTTTTATACCATAGTAACTTCACTGGATCACTGAATATAATTCTCAATTTATATGGACTAAAAATTGAAACTGAAATGATCCTGACTCAAAATCCAGTTGTTAGTCTTATGGGAGAACAAGTTCAAGCTTAGATTCTTGAAATCAATGGGAAAATGGGGAAAAGGAAAGCAAATTGATATTGACTGGTGGGGTGTTTGGGGTTTACAGATGATATCCTATAAAATGCATGTAAGGCTCAGACATTGAGCCAAGGAAGCAGCACTGTATCATTAGGAGTCTCTGCACAGAGGGAGGATGAAATCTTTGTGTCCCACAGTGCAGTCCCAGAGTGAAGATCCTGTCAGACCAGAGGAAAAGCAAGGTGTCCTTTTCTGGTCTGTCCTACTTAAACCAACTTGAGGGGGTCCAAGAAAGACTATATTCCATAGGGATGGATGTATAAGTGTACAAAGCTGCAGGTTAGACCGGCACACCAAAGACATGACACTTAATTTACACAAAAAAGAAACTGATTTAAAAAAAAAAATATTAAAAGCAGCATTTGGAAACAATGAGGTGATCAGAAATTCTGCCTCAGATGATTATAACAATAAAGGAATTTGAACTCAGTGTCTTTCAAAACCACACAAAGTGAGCTGAAATACATCAAATCTACTAACACCAAACCTACCCAAGTCCTCCAGATTACGTACTTAGAAAGTATCACCTTTAGAGCATCAACTCTTACCACACTCTAGACAGTCTTCTCTTGAGAAAGCACTGAACAGATACAGGTTTGGAGAAGAAAATATCAAGCACTTAGCCACACCTGAGGACACCTACAGCGTTCTTAATATTGAACACTACAACAAAGGTAGTAAAATATTTCAAGTTTCAGTTTCAACTGAAATGTTGACCTCTGTAGGCCCCAGGTAATGCTAGAGTTCAGAGGCGCAGAATTATCCACTGAACCCAATCATGACCACAACCATTCCAACTCAGCTCCTCAGTGAATGCAAACCAGTATGTTCTGGAGCTATGTTGATGGCTCCATGCACAGCCACAACAGATCAGAACCTGGACTCCAGGTTTTCATATCACTTTTCAACCTCTGGGTTCCACCTGGCCATGACAACACAATGGCCTTCTTGCTACGCTGTGCACCTTACACTTCCTGTATTACCCTCAGTGGGTTACAGCTGAGAAAACTGTGATTTCTTTTGCACTAATGAAATGATTCTCAGGCTGGATTGCAGGGATACAATGCATTTCAGACATTCTTCTTCCCTGAATTAATGCACATGGGGCTACTAATGCAGTACTTTTGACAACAGACACCTTTTGTGATGGTGCACTTCATGTAACTTGCCTTCACTAGGAACACCAATGGAAACATTGGAATTCTCTATTCATAGGTTTAAGTTTCGCTTTGCACCATCTGGCAATCTCAGCCAGGTATGAAGTAAATTATGGGCCTCCAATAAATTTTCAGGACATTCTCTACTACTTAAGACTAGATAAAAATCACATTTTAAAAATATGATATAGACATTTTGAATTTGAAAGCAATGTTATCACAACACATAAAGCAAGACAATGAAAGAGGGAGGGCACATTTTGGTACTGATGTGTACTTAGAAAGAATAATGCTTTCATCCTTCAGCCAGTTTTAGCATGGTACTGCCTCGGGAATTCTGTGCTAAGAAAAAGGCCAGATGGGATGACATATTGGCCCAACAGCTCTCAGGGAGTAAAAGGATTTGGGGTTGCTCCTATTAGAGTAGATTAATAGCATATCAGAATGGCTATGAGAAACAAGGGAATTGTTGGCTGAAGAAAAGTCTTGAAAGCAAGCAAGCAGCATGGGCTGCCAGTGAAGCAATCCTGAGTATAAGGCATTACACAAGTGATTTCCTTTGCTATGGTTTAGGAATTCACAGTTCTTACCCATGTTGGTTGGAAACATGATAAACATTGATTTGGGTTTCCATAAAAAGTCATTTCAGTATTTCCTAACTGAGTAGAATTGCTTGGACAAAGTGTTATGCCATATTCTTCAAGGATGGGCCTGATTGGATGTGAAGTGTTTGGGATGCCAAATTTGCATTGTTCATTAACTGAAACACATTTGGTGTCAAATTTAGGAACTGTGGTAACAGAGCATGGTGTAGGACGGTCTGTTCCAGACAGCACAGCAGATATTAACAGGGAAACCTGGAGAGGGGAAGTCCATGACCTCTAAGCAAATTACAGTGGGGCCCAGTGGATGGAAGTTTGGAATGGCTTAAATATTTTGAGGGGTGAGGAAGGGGATTGAAAACTGGGAGTGAGATAGGAAATCTTGTCAAAATATTTATGTCCCTGACCTAGGCAGGTTAGATCTTCAGATGAGAATCTGTTTGCAACCAGAGGCAGCTAATAAAAAGTAAAATTTATGGTTTTCTCATCGTAAACACTGCCCCAGATGTTCAAACACAAAGTACATAGGTTCACCACCAAACCAAATGCAAGGAAGAAGATCAATAAAACAACATCAGAGTATCCTTTTACTGGTAAAGGCAGAGTATTTGTCTAAAGAGCAAACAGTGTATGATATCTCAAGTGGCTCCTTAAAACTCTTGCCATAAAGTTATTGATGATGTTAATATGAGAATTGCAATATGAAGACCAAAGACTGCATTTTTTACTCTTCTTCTTTACAAGGGGAGAAACAGAGCAAGTCTTGAAACCTGGACAGGACTGACACTGTTCCTGAAAGGTTACGAGAAGTTCATTTAATAAGAGGAAACCCCTAAAACATAAAACATAGACTCATGATGTCCTTTTATTTGATCTGACACAATGCCACGTGGACTTTGATGCATACTTCAGCAATAAGCTATTTTCTGAATTTCTGCACAGTGTGATATACTGCAATTATTGTACCTGTGACCTCAGTGCTGTACACCACACAGTCCTTGGCTTCACCCTAAAAGCTGATTTTGAGGCAGACATTGCTGTATCACATTTTATTTTCACACAGACATTGCTATATATTCTGTACAAATATGATTAATCACTGAGCACTCTTCATATTCTACAGCCAAAAGCATCCAGCGCTGTAACTGCTGAAATGCAAGATTTCCCTTGCTGTTTGCTGAGCAAGTCTAAAAAGCCTCAGTCTTAGCTGAAAATGCCTGTTTTCAGTTGCAAATAAGCTTTCTGCTATTATTCATAAAGTTTAGGGCTCAATGCATGATCATGCTAATCCTCATGATAAAACAGCAATAAACTTGCAACCAGTAAGAAGGTGAGTGGTCCCTGTAAACAGTGAAACCTTTTTTCTAGGTTGGTGAATGTTTTTGTGGTCCAAACTTTCAATTTTTTTTTTTTTTTTTTATATTTTCCAGCAGAGTTTTCTGTCTTTTTTCAGTTCTGAGGCTTAGGAACTCTTCATTACATTCTACATAAAACTCAGCCTTCCCTGCTACTGTTTATTAGCTACATTAGAGAATTTGTGCTCCCAAATATTCAGAGATCATGGATAATATACAGATTAAGCGCATCTTGCCTCTAGTAATTTTCTGAGGACACCATATGCCTGGTTCTCCTAGATGGCTTTAGCTGACAATCTAATAAGAAAGAAAGATTACTTCTTATTCCCTGTGAGAGACTTTAAGAGTGTATCTATGGGGGAAACAGCATTGGAAGCACATAAAAATTGCAAATTTTGGTTCTGCTTTGCAAAGAAAATAAATGGAAGTACTTGCCATTTGCTGAAAAGCTGCAAATAACCAGACTGAAAAGAATTAGAAGACTTCTCTAAGATTTTTCAAAGCCACGTTAGAGGACCAAAGGTTGCAGAAGGCTGAGCAAACCATGCAGGGACGAACAGCATTCCATGGCAGTGGTGTGAGGCCCCAACTTTTTTAACATTTCTGACATTTAGCATTACAGGATTATATTAACAACGTTTCAATTGCTAACAATCTGTCCTATGAGTGCTCATGTGCATGATGCATCCATCATTTATGTCTCACAGTGCTCTCATTACCCATAAAAAGGAATGCCAAAAATTTAGGACAGGAAGCCTGATTAATTGTTTTATCCCTGCTGCTCTCCTCCATCTACTGCCGTTCAACACATGAGAAAATCATCTCTGCTCAGACCCAAGGTCCACAGCTAGCTGAGTAGCAGATGCTTAGGAAAACAAGGTATTTAGGGATTTACCCTCTCAGCCACTCAAGAACTGCCTGCTAGCATCTGCTCAGGTGCCTCTTTTCTCTTACTGGAACAAGTATACTCAAAGTGGAGTTCATTTCTCTGGGACACACAGAAAAGGATGGGGATTTAAAGACAGATGAAGCCTACAAAGAAGCTTAGCTACAATCCTTGTGCTCAGAGTTACATAGTAGCCCACCACACTGGATTTACTCCTACAATGCTTTCTTTGAGTTTCAGCCTCTCCTCTAAACAGCAGTGCAGTGCCTCACTTGGACAGCCCACGTTTCTGGATCAAAATTTACTGCTCTTCCTTGAAGAACACTGTTCTTTGTAATGTCACTTGTAACAATTGCACTGTTAGGCTAATTTAAATGTAGTCCAAATTTCACTTCCTTTCACATTCCATTTTTGCTGAAATTTGAAAGTAGATGAGACAAATACAGAAACTTCAACGGGAATAGTCTTGGGCAGATGGAGGAAACCCAAATGTGCTCACTAGAGCAGGTCTTGGTCAGAGTCAAAAGAGTCCAAAGGACAGATGTGTTCTTTGTTAATCCTCCAGGAAACCCTTGTGATTAGGAACTCCTAGATCTCCGAAAGGCCAGCCAACTAAAAAACATACATTCTGCTCCAGCACTCAGAGTACTCCATTTGGGAGAATAAGAGGATTGCTTGGCCAGAAATAAGAAAGAACAATGTAAATAAGGTTATTATACATAAAAATCTGAGTGCGTGCCCTGGAGGATGGGAAGATTTCAGTTCAATAAATCAGCTAGGAAGATCTGGCAAAATTCATTGTCCAACTGGCTTAGAAATTGAACAAGATTACTAGGGCAGCCATTTCTTTAAGAAGTTTAAGGAAAAACAGAGGTAGATTCAAGCCAACATATTAAAACACTACGAAAGGCAAGTGAAAGCCATTAGGAAAGAACCTGAAAGCAATTCACTGTGACCCCCAGAGAATATCAGCACAAGGGTGGAGGAAAACCAGAGATATCCAATGAGAGCTAACAAATAAAAGCATCAAGTCATGCGGAATGCAGAAAGCATTCCGATTTTCCTGGATTTTTGCATGGATGAAAATAAATGTCTCTATTTTCCATAATTCTATCATTGTGATTTCTATAACATGTGTGATATCCGACACTGCATTTAATCAGCAACATTATTTTAAAACTTCTCTCTTATTAACAATTATTCGCATTCCTGAGGAGATTCCAGTTCACAGATATGAGGAACACAGCTGCTGCCTCTAAATATGGAGAAACACATAACAGTACCAAAAAAAAGAAAATTAATTAGTCAACAGTACAATTATTTCAGCACACCACCTACATACTTGCTTTCAGTATTTCTGCAGACCTCATGACAAAGCAGAAGCATCAGAGGGTGAAACCTCTCAAGTGCCTTGGCTAACTCATGGGCAGCACCTTCTCAGCATGGAGCACATCTCAGAAAACAGTACAAGGTGTTTCTTTGGAAATCTCTGGGCAAGTCAGTTCAGTGGAAGCAGCAAAGCAGCAACTGCAGCAGATGAGAGGAGCTGAGCTGCTGACCCCAGCTGAGGGTTCATTCAAGAACAGAAGCTGATGGAGAACAACAAAGATTTCAGTCTGGACTGAAGGAGACACTGAATGCCCTTGTTGAGAGATGACCCAAGGCTAAGTCATAGAAGTAAAAGAGGAGGAAAAAGGGCACAAAACCCTGCAGAAAAGGAGAAGGGAACAGGAGAGGATCTGCTTATGATGTGCTGAAAGAACAGATAGGAAAGCAGCAGACAAATTGGGATAAGATGGAGGCAGGGGAGCCAGACCAGACATAGTCTCATGCAGACTGGATGGGGTGCCAAAGGGAATGAGCAGGGACAGTGACCAGAGAGGCCAGGAATGCTGGATGGAGCTTCAGTCATGTAGAGTTATGAGGCAGCTGCAACAGCCACCAACAAATACTTGGCTCAAATAAGCACCATATTTAAGTATTGGAACCCAGTAGAACAGAATGGCACAGTAAAGCAAAATCATCTCTAAGGACTGAGTACTGAACAGCTTTATGGCCCCTCTGTGAGAGAACACAGCAACTGAAATTATATGTGGACAGCAGGACCCTGGTTACAAAAAAAATTAGTAATACTAATGTTCTCTCATTATGCATACCCATCACCCTGAATGATTATATATTCATCACATCATTTTCTTGTTTTGATTCTTCAGGGCAGCAAGATGAAATATTTCTCTCTAGGACGTACCACTCTTCTATAGCTACAATCTTCCTACCTCAGTTGACTCAAGAGCTACAAGGAGTAGGGAGATAAAGAAATTCAAATTCTTTTTGTTTTCTACTCATAGAGGAAACAATTGATAACTCTGCCTCCACATTCACCCACGCTCGGTCCAAGGGCAGTTCTGTCACTGCACACTTATCAAAAATTGACCCTTTCTATGATGGTGATTTTTTTTCAAACACCACTGAGGGTTTTGGACAGAATAATGTTTACACCAGCAGTGTAACTCAAAAAAACCCACCCCTGTACTGATAATTACAAAATTACTTCAGCTAACACATCACTTGGTAACTCTTTATTAGTTTTGAAGATCCAGAAGAGATTTGAAGAGTCACAAGCTATGTAACAGACTCAACTTTGCATCTGACACTTAGCAAAACTGAGACTCGGTTCTCACTCAAGGGAAATTGGAATTTCACACCTAAATGGCTGCCCAGAACAAATAATCAACTTGCCTACAGTCAGATCTGATGTGGGAGGCCCTCTCCAGATAAAATCATGAATAATCCCAAAATTAACAGAAAAATGTTTTCATTTATTATCCACATTCTGACACTCCATTTTTTATAACATAAATAAGTGCAGAAGTTATTTTAAGAAAGGAAGTAAAGATTACAGGGGTCTATGAAGAATTACAGAGGAATGTAAAATATTTTGATCACAGGATTAATTTCTGGCTCATTCATTTCAACATTTAGGTCTTTATCATTTCAGGTGTAGCCTGAATTAATATAGCACGTTTAAGAAAGAAACTCATGTCAGATAAGTGTTATCTGCCAAGAAAGTGCACTTTTAAAATATTCTTTAGTGTGCAAAAGAAATATTAGATTTCCATGAACTCATTCTTATGTTCTTACTAAAAATTGTGGTGGACAGCAAGTAATACCAGAGTCAGGCCAGCACAGCGGTAAAATATGGGAACACATCAATTTATAAAAAGCAGCATTTGGTTACTATTGTTGCTTTTGAGGAGCAGTCTTGCCAGCTGTCACAAAATGCATAAACAGTTCATAATCTGTAATGGTTCCTCGGACAGCTGCAAGACCATAAGGAACCAACTCTGATTCCTGCAATGAAACACGTTATTTCAGTCCAAAATGGACAGATAATTTAGAAAACATATTCCAAAAATACAGCAGAAAATAAAGACATTTTAAAAGACTCACGGGATTCCAGGCAGATAAAATTCAAATTAAAATGCTTATTATCACTCATTACTTTCCAGAACCTCTCCAGCTTCCTGTCTTCTTATAACTGTGTTATGCAGCATGTGAAGGCCCCTAACAGCCGTGGCATAAAAAAAAAAATAAATAAACACAGGAAAATCACATAAATATTCAGACTACACAACACAGCCGTTCAGAGTTGGTGTTTCCTTTTGCAAGAGCTTGTGCAAACATTCTGCTCAGTTTCATATCTGTGGGAGTTTGCATCCCCCACATCCAATTTTCAAAAACAAACTCTCACAGAGCCTTATTCTCATAATAAACATCCCCAGCTACATCTCACTTAAATTTTCCATGGTACTGAGTTTAATAAAAGCTGGATTTAGCACCATTATTTAGACAAGAATTGTTAAACAGTTTCTTGTAAAGAATCCTTCTTTTCCATCTGCACTAAGTGAGGCACAGGACTGAGTGTCTTATGATTCTTTGCACAACTATAGAAAATAAGATATTTTCTAACACAAGGCATCTTAAAGATTAGTTTAGTGATTCCAGCATATAAACCCATTCTTTTGCAAGGGAAAACCCCCACTGTTTGCAATAATGCCTTCTATGTGTAGTATCAAATGTAGGAAAAATACAGCACAACATTCAGAAACATTCAGAAATATTTCATTTCTGTGAACAAGGGTCTAGGACTGAAAGTTTTCTAGCATTATGATGAAATTGAAGAAGGAAGTGCTTTAGAAGAGCTTATTTTTGACAGTATGCACATCACAGAAATCAGTTTCTTGCCAAGTATCACATCACACTGTATCACAAGTATCATTGGAACATTTGTATTCATGTTTGAACAAGGCTACAGGTCCTGCTTTTCCAGCCTTTTAAGTACAGTAGGAAACACTAGATTGTGTTTCTTTTAGCAGAAACTTTGATAACAGAGCCCTGTCATGCTTCCTTGCTGAAGTTTGCCGTGCCTTAGGCGGATCTGGAAGGCCATCTGGAAATTAGCAGTGATTAATTAGCTGTGAGCCTATGATGTGAAGAGGGCAGATGAAGAACACAGCACTTCATTGCTCCCAGCCCTGCAAGCCCCACCAGTCCAATGCCTGATCCATGTCAAGGTGCCAGGCTCTACCCAGGAAGACTGAGAAAGATTCAGATTCAGGAATTCTCCACAGCAATTCTCTTTCCTCAGCTGCTTTTTCCCTCAGCTCTGTTCACAACGTTCTCAATGGCAGCAAATGATGTCTAAAAGCCACAATGGAAGGGAGCAGCAACAGAGTGTTTTCACCAGAAGTCTTTCCTATCCACAGAACTTAGACAAAACTGTCTTGGTTTTATGTTTATCACTTCTAGACATACTCCCAAATGAAAATCTGCATAACACTGCAGTATTATAAAGTTTTTTTTGTTTTTTTCTCTAACAACAGCATTTGCTATCCCTCCTGGCTCCTGTGCTTGCACACCAGATTCACTTGTCCATGTCACAGACACACACACGTGTTTACTGCCCGTGACTTTCCAGCCAAGACATGGAAGTCATTTACCAATATCCCGGTCCTACAAGCATCACAAGTGCAAAGCAGCAGTTTTAGACTGAGAAGGGGGAAAGCAATTCAGCTTTACCTCCCCACTGAGCTTTCCACTCACCATCTCTCCATACACTCTAAGTGGGAAGGACAAGATGAAATTAATATCACTATTGTTACGTAAAAAGCAAATTATTCTGTCATTCTCTCCCTATTATTGTAAGCTACTTTTACTTAAAAACTAAGAAAGATAGGCAAAGAGGTATCAGTTTTGATAAACAGCTTTTCCGGCACAACAGCTTGAATTTAGGTCTCACTTCTTTCAGATTTATGTATTTAATCTGTATGCATGAGCATCACTGGAAACTGCACTTCCACAGGTTTTCAAAAAAATGTGGTCATAAGTAATGACTTATAATTAACTTAAGATCAACAATATCAAAGTCTGGCCAGGAGAGGGCTGGCTAAGAGAGGGATGAATAATTACAGTACATTTACTATTACTGTTGAGACAGAATTTAAGACAGAAGTTCTTCAATAAAAGTTTACAAATATTTCATTGTATTTTGGTCCATATTAACATATAAGGCTCAGTACCTGTTCATCAAATTCTTTTTCTCTTTAAATTACTTGAGAGCCCCTGTTTTGAAACACCAAACTCCTGACTAGGAACGCTAAAAAAGCTATCTGATATCTGCTCAAAGAAATCCTTCCTTCCATAGTGAGACCTGAAAACAGAGTTAACCACCAACTATTTTGCTATCAGCAAATTTGCTGTGCAATTTTCAGCTTGTCAAACAGGCCACTGACTAGCTGTTTCAAACTAAATTTTAAATATTCCAGGAGGAGCCCAAACGTAGAGCAAACCATTACACCTAGTTTGTAAAACCTTTCCAGCTCATCACTATTTTCTAAGTGGATGAGTGTAAAGATCTTTTTTTCCCAACAGGATAAATGACATAGAGACCCAAATCTGAGTGCATCCATTAAAACACTTGAGCTTGTGAATTTTCCACTACAAGGTGAGATGTTCGAGACTTTTGCTAACAGTAAAACAACAACAACAACAACAACAATAATAATAATAATACACTAATAGTAATAACAGTAATATATGTGTATGCAAAATGCTGTTTACTTTTCCCTCCTATTCTTCTTTCCTCTTGTGCCTTCTCCAAACCCTCTCAGTGCCCATGTCTTGACACACTGAACTCGCCAGGTTAGGCTGCTTTTGATTTGTGAGGAGAGCTACAATGGTTAATTACAGAGCATGGTCTTCTGTGCCTCAAACATTTTGCATTTATAGGCTCCTGATATAGTCCAGAGCAAGAGGCTAACCCACATTTAATTTGTCCAACACGTTTCTGGTTAAAGTTCCATCAAATGGGTGGCTGGAATCCCTCCGATTCAGCTGGAAAAGTCACTTTGAAGGAGGCGTTTATTAGCAACATTTGCCTCAGCCACAACAGGAGGCCCTGAGGGCCTGGGTAAGATCAGTGCTTGCCTATAACAGTCAGACTGGGCCATTCCCCACGGGCTGAAGTGTCAATAATAGGTTAGATATTAGTCGGAATTGATTTTACAGCGGGTATAAAATTAAAGCAATGAGGCCGGCGCTCCGCAGCGCCCTGGGGGCGGCCCCATAGCCCCGGGCCCGGGCAGCACCTTGTGAGGAGGGACAAAGGGACAAGGGGACAAAGGGACAGGGCACACCGCACACAGGCCCTGCCCTCCTCCTGTCCCCACGGCTGCTACAGCAATTCTGGAGAGTGTTTAATCCCCTCTGAAGCTCACATGATAAGTCAATGTGTGTGTGGTTTTGACTGCAACGTCCCAAACCAGAATATCATTAGCTCACGGTTCTTTCAGCAGTTCACTCTGAAAGGCTCTCACATGAAAACATTTTCAGCAGTAGTGTGAAGGAACATGTTAGGTAACCTGTAGCTACAAATATTTATTTCTCTCTTCCTGCCAAAGTCCCTCTTGTTCAATACAACCATTATTATCCTTTCCTGATTACTTCATTGTCCCAAGAAAATTCAATGGATATTGTTTTCAAAAGCTTTCTTGTTCAAATGTTTCACAAAACTAAAGCTCCTCATTGGCAACCACCTCTAAAATTTAGTCTAAGTCTTGAAATGCTCCAGGCACTTTGGAGCCGAAGTCTCAGTGAAACTCTGATACAGACACTTTCTGAAAAGAGACTAGCTCATAAATCACAGAACACTGTCAAAGAAAGTGAAACATTTTTACATTTTCCCCGTTGTAATCAGGTACAAATTCACTAGTCCAACTGCACTTACACCCAGCAATATCAGGTGTAAGTTTCATCCACCCTATGGAAAACCTTGAATGTCTGAAACTTCTTTTCAGTTCTTTTTCTTTTGAGAGAATTGTGTGGATTCTCTTATTTTAGTTTTATTTTCCATCTTTATTCCCTTCTGTCTTTGCTTCCTTTACAGCCTCCTTCTTTGCTTTTACCAGTGTTTCCATCTCCATTTAATACTTCATCATGGTTCCTTTTGCACAAGGCTTCAAAAATTATTTTTAAGCATGTTAGAAACAGGAAACTAGGACTTCAATCTCATGGTGAACACTGTATTCGAAAAAATAAAAGCCAGACATCATCTAGAAAAGATGGTACATGATTCTTGTTTCCTGCCTTACTGTTCTCTCTGGGTGTGAGAGTAGAAACCACAGTGCTCAAAGGAGGATCTAGGATGTGCATGGACTGATGGATCCTGGACCCACTCCTCTCTTCATGCAGCCCAGGCCAGAGCTGACATTCTGGGCTGTCAATGCACACTGCTGGCTCATGTCCTGCTTTTCACCCACCCTTTCCAAGAGCGAAGGAAAAACTGGGCACTCTCTTCATGCATATTTGGAAGTCCCAGGGATAAGAACACTCAAATCTCTGTCATCCAGCACTAATCCACACACTTTAATGTGGTCTTTCTTCTCATGCTATGCTTGTGCAAAGAAAAGGTGCCCTGTACTTTCTCTGCTTATGAGTTGCAAACTAATTTTTAAATTTTTGTGTCAAATGTGCCCTTACTCAGTAGCAGAGACCATCCTCAGGCTCTTCACATCTTACCTACATTTTATATTCACCCTCATTCTCTTCCCTAAGCTGTCATTGAACTGTGAATTGCTGGGGGAGACCTTGATAAATTTTCCTCACTGTCAGTATTAGGCAAATTTTGAGGAAGCAGTGCTGGTGTAAATTCACACCTGACTTTAGTGCTACAGTCCTCAACTGGCATCAGAGTTGGAAGTAAAAATGGCTAATTTCAGTTTCACAGTTATGATACAAGTATCCTCCTCCTACCATACACTGAAATCAAAATAAAGGTGTCCCAACTTTTGCCCTCACTGCCCAGTGCCTGTCCTCTACATTAAAGGAACAGCCCTGATGAGACCATGATTTGATTTACATCATCACAGAACCAACACTTTCAAGAATTATTGGAGATGATTTTTGCTGTGTCCTTGGTGCTCTGCTTTCTGATGAAGTGTGCACAGCACACACATCTGGTGTAACAATCTGAGGAGAGCTGTGTGAGCCATGTGGCAAGGGCTGATGGAAAAAAGAGACCAGGCAAATCTTCTGATTCTGGTCATAGCCAGCACCAAGATGGGGTAATGTAGTTAAAATACGTGATGTTACATGAGTCCAGACACAGCAGTGTGAAATTTCATGTGCCACAAGAAATGCTGAACTTCAGTAGGTGAAGCTTTTAACAATCATATAACATTTCTAAGAAAATAATTTACCAATATAACCCATGATATGGTGAAACTGCTTAGGCTTCTATGTCTGGTTTTTAAAAAATGTACCCATTTAAACAGATTTTCCCACTCTTACGAAATGAAGCTGCTAGGTTGCTCCCTGGGATGAGGATGTCTGATTAACAAATCTCTGAAGACACATTTCATTTCCACAGCTATCCCTGAAGTACAGCTTTGTAGCCAATTTTACACTTAAGTATCTCTAAATATGATATGAGCTGGTTTTCAAGCTAATAATCTAGCTAGGGATATTAAAGCAGTTTGGAGTATTTTGGTTGAAGGAGATAAATCAATAACCATTTCGAATTATGTAAAACCAGTGTATTTAGATGGGTTCTAAACTAGTACTTTAAATTATTAATGCCAAGACTCAGGCACAGCTTTTCAAGCTTTCAATTTGATTTCAAATATGTGGGGTTTTTTCCTTTTTCTTTTTTTAAAGAGGAACAGGTAGCAGTGGTGGGTTCTGGTATTAATTACACAGGGAAACAGAAACCCTGAAGTAGACCTGGTAGCATTTTAAGAATCCAGCTATTGTGAATTCATCTGGAATTCATTGGGCTACCCCAGGCCATAATAAATTCATGCTGCATTAGCAGTAACATCATATATACACTAATAGATGTTCTACTGAGATCAGTATTATTTAATTGACTCAAAGGATTACTTTAAGATCAGTTTTTTTCAAACTGTATTTTTAACATGGCTTTCTCCTGGAGCACAGCTTCCCACAAGACAAAATGATGACATCAGAAGAAAAACATGCATAAGAACACAAAATCAGACTATTTTTTTCTCCTTAGGAAAGATACAAAGAGCATTAGAATCATAGAGTGTATCCCTCATATAAACAAATCCATGTGTTTATTTATAATTTTCTCTGTGGGAAACATGACATTTAATTCTCCAGAAGTGAACATATGCAGATTTAAGAGAGGTATTAAGATGCAACTTTGTCAAAGTGACGTATCTTACTTAAACTGAAAAAAAGATGCAAACTGTAAAGAAGTACTGAGCAGAATCACCTGCACATTTCTGCTTTCTCATGCACACTAAATAAAAGAACACAAACAAGACGCAGAAGACTTCACTGGTAATGGTTGCATGCTGGGAAATGGTAATTAATGGAAAAACAATACCTTGGTTTACTTTGTGATGGAAAGATGTTCTTAACTGTTTTCTGTGTCTTGTGAACTGTACAGAAACACTGATGTGACTGGTTCTACCCCTTAGCAACTTAGACAGACATAAATCTGTATTTCCTTCCTGAGTCAGCTGCTAAGGTGGACAGGCTGCTCAGCCCTCAAGGCTCAGAGCTTTTTAACAGAATTATTTCTCATCACTTGATGAGAAAAAACCCCCAGGTCTTCCTGGGTGTAGCAGTTGGGCGTCACTGAATAAAGCACAAAAAGTAAAGTTTTTTTGCCAACCTCAGTGATGCCCTGAGCCAATGCTAGGCCAGAGCAGCACTGAAATGCAACCACAGACAAGGACACGTGGCTAAAAGGAGACCTTGTCTCCTGACAAACATGTGGGCACAAAATTAAAAGCACATGACAGGACTTTATTGACACAAATCTTGCTATTCCAACTCCTATTTTTACTAATTCTCCTCTGGATATCCTGAAGAAAATAAGGCATTTCTGTTTTCTCCCTATTTGAAAATAGCTTAGCTCTTCTAATCTTTTTCCTCTAAAGAAAGAAACCACTGCAAGGAAGTGGAAAAAAAAGACCCGAGAGAGATAAATAGAGAATACCAGGATTTGGCAATTCTGCTTTTCTCAGACAGAATATTCCACCCATGGACAGCAAGCCTTGGAAGTCATCAACTTTCCTTAAGTCAAACAGCTGCACCTTCTTATTCTTTTATTTCAAGATTATCATCCTCTCTGATTCTATCAATCAGCTCTTAGCAGATTTCAGGGCTGTGATCACAAAATAAATAGTCTGAAGACCAAAATCAGGATTCACAAAATCTGCTCTCTTAGGAAGCAGGAGTTACTCATGTGTCACGTATATATCCATTACTGAGCCATTCCTCAAGAACTTTAAAGCTCTGCCAGACCCCTTCAAACATTTTTATCAAAACAGCAGAGGTCAAAAAGATGGTAGATCTCTACATTTTTCATGAACAGGGAGAAAACTTACTAATGTCCATGTGGAAAAGAAATGGTGTCTCCCAATCCTCAGAAGACATGAGATAATTTACCCAGGGGTTATTACGAATGTCCCAAACAGAGGAAAAGGTTGAAGGAGGTTTGCAGCTTAGCAGATCTCAATCAATTTCTAAGCCATTTTAATTGTCCTGTGCATTTTTTAGAATCAATTTCCTACTGTCTCATTTCTCATTCCAGATGACCTGGCAACACTTCCAAGAATGCAGTTCTTACTACTTCAGTATCATCTCATTAGCAGTGACTTTAAATAATCAGAAGGCACAGGAACATACATGCATTTAAAGGAAGTGTAACAGCAATGAATGCTGTGGCTTTACACTGATCACCCATGACATTTCTACACACAGAAATCTGCAAAAAATGCTCAAGTGTCGCTGGGATAGCCTTTGTGTAAAAATGGGTACGTTGGAAGTTAGAGACAAACTGGTTTTTATACTGAGTTTTTAAAAAGCCAATTTGAGTTAATGGGAATGAGAATGGTTGTCATTGAGACTTGCTTAATATGGCTACTACTATAATTCAGTTTTTCATAGCAAAACAGCAAAATGGACATTAATAGGGAGTGAACAGTGAAAGAATCCCAACTTGCTGGAATTCAATTTTCTTCTCAGCAAACTCAGCCCTTGTGTAAGAGTTGCGAAGGCACTGGGGATTAATTAAACAGCATAAAAATGATCTATTGAACATATGGACACAACAGAGCCACAGAACTTGCTAGTATTTACTAAAAACTCATTCACACAGGAAAAGGAGACCTCCTTTGTGGAGCACATGTGGAAAAGACCTTGTTCCAGTGCCCTCCCAAGGCACATCAACAGCCAGGGAACAGCACAGCTCGCCTTTGAAGGCAAATATTCACAGGAGATTCACTGAACTGGAGGGAGCAGAAACAATGCAGCAGCCACCAATCCAATGCTCTACGGAGACTTTCACATCTCTGCACAGCAGAGAGCAGTGAAGAGAGCCCTGCACCATCTAACACATTGCCATGCATCAAAGGGTCAGGCAGTGCTGCTGGCACTGGACCCCAGCTGCAAGGACCCTGTACAGACCCCCAAGGCTGTTTTGGGACATGTACCTGCTTTTGTTAGTAAGCCAGCTACTGGCATGCAAGGAAAAGGGGCTGCATTTTGTGGGCAGCTAGAGTGGGGCTGTTGCAATTGTATGTATAAGAGCACCTGAGTCATTTAGTGTACAATACATCCATTCATTAAAGTACCCATTCTGGATAAGTTACTAAAAAGAGAAAGCTCAAGTTACAAACATCCTCTATTCTTGTTGTTTCTGGTGAATTACTGACAGACATCTGGCTCCTCAGGTATTGTGCCAAAGCATATTCCCATTTTTATGAATGCATCCCAGTTTCACTGTTTAACTAAGTGAGCTTGCCCTGCTGAACATTCCCATAGGGGAAGCACCATTCCTAAAGGTATTCTGATGTGGGTTGTGTTGATGAAGTAAGGCTGAAGGCTTTCCCTGCTTCATAAGCACATGCAATATTGTGCTGGCTGTGTTCATTCACCCAGCTGTACAGAAGAGAGGCTTAGACAGATGATGGTCAAGCCCCAAACCCCACTAATACCCAGTTTCACACACTGTCATAAAACCACTTAGGATTCTTGCCACTGCTGAGACACCAGAAAGGTGAGAAGCTCTGTTCAGGGCTTTGCTTTCTTAGACAGAAGCAACCAAAGGTGTCTTCACTTTACCAAGATGCCAAACTTTGCTGCCAACCTTGTCATCACCAAGTACTGAAAGCAGCAGAACCACAGCGCTGTCACTGACAGAGAAAGGTCACTGAGCCTAACTCTAGAGAAAAAAATTAAAGCAGATGCATCTGGCAGGCTTTAGTCTTCTACAGATCCCTGAGGTTTCCCATTCTGCCAAATTTCATGAGAAAATGAAGGGACTTGGAGGCTTTCTGTGGTGTGTAGGAGACAGCTGGGGCTACGAATGCTTTAATGCTGCCAAGGCAACAAGATTGCTTAGTGCCAGAACCTTCATGCCCAAAGCCAAAGCCTGTAAGGTGCCCATGGTGTAGAAAGCCCAAAGGAAAAATCTACAACGCTTGCAGACAAGCGAAGACGCCAAATTAAAACTACCAAATTGGAATTTTGAGGCTTCCTCCTTCAAGAAAAAATCTAGTCAGTAAAGTTCTTTATACAAAGCTTTCCTGTCACATTTTTTAAATGGTCTGGATGATGGGGCAGGGTTACCCTCAGCAAGTTTGATAATAGAAAACAGGGAGGAGCAGCTGATACAGCAGATAGCCATGCTGCCGTCCAGAGGGAGCTCAGGCACCCGGAGAAATAGGCTGACAGGAACTCCATCAGCTTCCACAAGGGAATGTGCAAAATCCTGCACTTGTGGAAGAATAAAAAAGCCTCCATGCAGCAGGACATGCTGGTGACCAACGAGCCAGAAAGCAGCTTCCAGAAAAGGATCTGGACACCAGGCTGGACATGAGGCAACACACAGTTTCCTATGAAGGAAAGCTGAGAGAGTTGGGACAGTTTAACCTGGAGAACATCCCCATCCCTAAAGATATCCAAAAGCCATGTGGACCCAGTCCTGGGAAATCTGCTCTAGATGATCCAACTTGAGCAGGAGGGGTTGGACAAAAAAACCTCCTGAGGTGCCTTCAAACCTCAACCATTCTTTGTTTCTGTATCTCCTTCAAAGTGCTGGAAATAACGTGTGTTATGAATAAGCCCCCGTTGAATACATGTGTAACCTCCTTTCTATTACCTGGAAAAGGCATCACAGAAACAGGAAACCACCAGAGCAAGTGTGTGTGTGTGTGTAGACACACATATGGATACATATATAGATATATAAATATAAAACCTTATGTGAGATAAAATACTGGAAGAGCATGTAAGACAGTAAATACAAAGGAGGAACATTTAAAACCTGACTTGCTTGTGACTATTTCACTTCACACAGGATGTAAAGTTACACATTTCCTACTTCCTAACATTATCCAGAGCCATGGTTTTCATTTTCCTCAGATATGGACAGATTTTGATAATTTATAAAATTGGCCAGCAAGCCAATGCCAATTTTAGTATATACATGATTTAGACCTGCTTTTAGTTCAATTGACATTTTGCCTATGTAAAACACAAAAAGCTGCCACTGAGGAAAAAGCACTCACTTTTAACAGGATCATGGAAATATTAGCAACAGCAGTCCATAAACCACTAAACATGATTTTTAGATTCTCAGAGAATGAACAGCTAGTGTGTCATATAGAATGGAGATTTGATGGGGAAGGAATGTGTTTTTCTGGGAACAATTATTTTGCTTCACAAAAATGAGTCCTCTTATAAAGGGCATTCCAATTCCAATATAAGCATGGTTTTTAGTGTTCCAGTTAATAATACAGTAAGGCAAATATAAGAAAATTCATTCTCAGGCATGTAAGTGAGTAACAGCACCTTTACCAAATGAAAACAGAAAAAGACTGACCCCACAAAATTTCACCTTAGTGCTGCTAAAGGTACTGATACCTTCATGCTACAAATCTCAAGGGGAAATAAGGGAGACATGCAGTTCTAATGTCACACTTCCAGACCACGTCCTTCTCCTCCACTCAAGGACTGAGAAAAGAAAGAAGGAAAAGAGTCATGACAGGGCTGAGTGGGGACTGAAACTGCCTACTCTAGCAACACCAAGAGTGATTTAACACAGCAGAAATACTCTGCTGTATAAAGGAAAACTAATGCAGCACGACATAGGTCAGTATTTTGTTTCTGACAAGCTTTTATCCAAATCAGGCCATAGTAACTTGCAGTCACTATCACTTAATAGTGAATAGTGACTGAAAAATGGTTCAGGAGCCCTCTGCAAATGAGAACTAAGTCAAGTTTTCCAAAACTCTTCTGAAGCCACCATGTCAAGAAATGGATTGTGAAGATGAAAGGTGTGCACACAAACACAAGTCACTGCCTTGTCACAACAGCTCAGACACCAACTGCTCTGTATCTAGCAAAGGAGGTACAGCTGGTTTATTTGAGCCTTTAGCGTATTAAAAGTTGGCTAAATCATCCTCACTCACAATTCATCATCTTAAGAGATGGGGCCTTTTTTCAGGTAACTTAATTCTTTGCTAAAATCTTCTGAGGGTGTCAAAATCCCACACAGCCAGTAGCTTCCCATTCGTGATTTCTCCATGTTACTCTCAAGTCACTCATTTTCCTGTTCCAGTTTATACTGACTACACATCCCTGAATAACCCTCTCAAGCAAGGGTGGCTGATGAGTATTGCCCAAACACTACAATCTTTTACACACCTATGTCATTTCTGTACTATGACTACTGCAACCCCACCTTGAAGTACATGAAACTGAAGAATTGAATTTTTTACTGCATGTTTTGATGTGTTATACAAACTTTTGTTTACAACACTTACCCAACTTTGGCTTTACAGCATCCTGTTTAATGTTGGAGTAACATGTCCACTAAAGCTCCTTCGCTACAGGTTTTTGTTTCAGTCTAGGTTCAGTTTTGCTACTATCAGCATTTTGAAAAATATTTTTTATGAAGCTGCAGCTGAAACAGGAGATGGGAATGATCACGTGGATGTCCTCTGCCATCTGCAGGGAATTTAGCTGGATTCTTTTCCCCTCTTTATGAATAACAGTGCAATTTGTTTGGTAAATATAATGCAAAATTTCCAAGGGTAACGTGTAAAAACCTGCAGGTCAGCACAGATTTTTACAGCTTCTAAATTTGTGTGCAGCCTGGTTGGCCAAAACATGCCCAAGGACAGAGCAAGGTTAAGGCTGCCATGGAGAGGGAATCTTAAACATCATCAGAGTAATGCAAACCTCGTGTGTGGCAGTAACTGGAGATGGAGCTTTGGGCAGGCAGAGCTCAGCAGTGGGGCCAGCACAGGCAACAAGCACACAGGGTATGTCATCCTGCAGCATTTCAGGAGATTATTGAGGTAATAACAACAGGAGACAAATACCCCTCATTTCTTATAACCATCCAGGGCAACACATCTTTGTTATCATTTCCCACTAATACTGTTTTGTGGGTTTTTAACACAGTTTACAATGAAAATGTTATAGAAAGAAATGTGACTATCAAAAAAATATTAGAAAAAGTTCTCTGTCACAAGTTTCATTCAGGGAAAGAGAACCCAGCGTATAAGTTTTACGGGTACTGAAAATCTCATACAAAGTGAAAATATATGGAAAATAAAGTAAAAGAAACACAAAGTAATTTGACAGCTGGACTGTGGTTCTGCTCTTTCTTTGCCAGGTTTGACCATTAAAGCTCAATCTCTTTCTCTTCCCTGCTGTCTCCAAATGGATTTTCAACTCCCTTCTGTTCTGTGGCACAGTTTCAACACAGGGGATAAGGAACGCTGCCCAACCAAACCAGCTTAAAGCCTGGTGATGGCAACACTTCCCTGGGCATGGGAGATGAGGCTTTGAATTTCTTCAGGTTGTACATGCTACTGACCCTCAATTTTCTCAGTGTTAGATGACTGTTCTCATATCATAGTTTTAAATAAGTGTGGGCTCTATCATCACTGTCAAACATCAACAAAAAAACCCCCAAAACCAATAGAGACTCTGTTTGTGAAAATAAAAGGATGTCAGTGCACATCTCCATGGTAGAAGCTGCAGAAACTCAATGCACATGAGCTTGGCAGGACCATTAAATCCTTTTGTGGAAATTTGAAATCTACATCCAAACTGATTAAGCCAAGTTCATACAAAGTTCCAGGTAAGCAAGGATGGAAAAGGAGAGTGCTGACTCCCAGTTGCCACAAGGGAATTTCCTCAGTAGCCAGAGTGACCTGACCCTTCTGAGACAGAGTAAAAATCCATTCTGAATTAGGTGAAGTGTCTAAGAGAGGTGAAAAGTCTGTGAGGCCAAAGCTGAAGGAAGAACTCGCATGCCGAGACAGCAAGGAGACAGAGAAAGGAAAACAGAAAAGACCACAAGGTCGATTTGCCCCCGACTTAGAAATTCCTTTGATAAAGAAGAACTGGTGCTAAATGTCACACGGAATGAATATGTATGAACTTATTGTGAAGCTGTATGCATATGCATTTGGAAGGGGGATAAAAGAAGACCCGAGGTCTTCAGACGCACGCATGCCTTGTTGGGGGACTTGCGTCCGGCGCGCGCCGTAAATAAACATACCGGGCTTTACAACTTTTATAAAGTTGTGAGGTTTCTTCTTTTCTCCGCAAAACACTTCAGGTAAGAATCTACCCATGGTCTACCTTCCACTGATGTCAGATTACAACCAAGGAGTGGCTTACCTTGAGCAATAATGCCATGTTTTCACTCAAATCACATTTCAAGGAAAGAAGACTCTAAGGAACAATTAACATCCAAGTGCTACTCACATTAGCAAGCCATCTGCTTCCCATTTTTACACTCCTAGCAACATCACATCATGAGGTTTGGATGAGACCATCCATTGTGCACGAGGCACACATAACTGCTTTGAATTTGAATTTTGAAATTGGACTTTCAAATGTTGTTATACCCTTCTCTAGTTTTTCTCCTAAAAATTTTGCTGGTCTTGACTAACAGCAAGCAGTGAATCAGATGTCCTTCTGGGCTCATGAATGACTTAGAAAACCAAGTGCATTTGTTCAAATTGTACCAGCAAATCCTTTCTTCACATGTGATACAGAATTGTACAAGCTTTGGTTTGTACCTGGTACTTCCCACACTTACCTCAATGCTGTTCTTGTGCAAAGACAGCTTCTTCAGTGGCTGTTAAGCCATCAGTGCTAGCAATCAGATATTCTCTGATTTCCAGATAAAGATATTTCTAACAGTTCATGTTACTTCTGGACTGCTCATGTTTGTTTGTGAACCAGCAGAGCAGATGAGCTCTGACTGAGGCACACACAAAGTTTAGGAGTCAGGCATTCTCTCCATGCTCTGGGATGAGCCTTCCCAAGGAAGCAGGGTGCACTGAGAGCTGCAGGTATGGGGTGGAGAGGAACTGCTCAGGGTACAGTCCCAGCCCATGTGGCCTGAGTGCTTCATAAAAAATTTTACATCATTTCATTATTATGACTCACTGGTGACAATTTCTTCTTTTTTTTTTTTTTTAATGGTATACGTAAATTTCTCAAAACATATGGAAAAGGATGTTTTTCTTGAAATAAATTAACTTAATTGAAGAATTCCTCCTACCACATAGGAATAAATATCTTTAGAAAGTCATTCTTTGCCATTTTCTGTCCAATACTTTGGAGAAAGATTTTGAGTATTTTTATGCCTGTTCTCAGTAACGATCATCATTCTGCCAACAGGACACCTAACCTGCCTGGAGATCTAACTGTAGAAAAAATGCATAAAGACTCTTCATTTTCAAGTGGAAATAAAGGAAACATGAATATTTTTGCCTCTAATATTTCTAAAGCCAATGACATGCTTTTCACAATGTATTTCCCTCTTCAGTCATCAAAAGTCTCAGGCATTATGTAAGCTGCACTTGCATTCCTTGTTGCACAACCAACTGAACAAGCCCATCATGGTTATACATCAGGGCTGAAACAATTAGAAAGCAATCACAAAGCAACAATCCCCATCTAACATGTTGCAACCACACAACAGAATCTATCAAAATTCCCTGTGGTACTACCAAGGCATATTTATTATGCTACCAATCTTCAGGATTCTGTTCTCCTCAGTTTCTGATGACCAACCAAAAGTCTCTGTTGATAAACCTATGAATGATAAATCAATGTTCCAGGGTACTTAAGAAGGTTCATTTTGAATTTAAAGCTAAATTTCCAGTAATACTGGCTAAGTAAATCTAAGCTACCTGAGAATTCCCTAGTTTTTCACTGATTTATTAATATGAAAACTTTAGATGTGACAGGAGCTACACTGAACTGGACTAACATTCACCTTTCAAACTGCCAACCTTCAGGTTGGGGATTAAGTAATGATGAGGATTAAGTTGTAAAGAGCAGGATTCAGTGGATTTCACATACCTGTTATCAGTGTAACAGGACATCATCCAGTACTAAGAAGTTCTCAAGGCACAAAAAAGTTTAATAAAGTCCTGTTCTTCCCAATTCTGAAACAGGATTCCTATCCTCACATGAGAGGTTTAGAGATAATAATTTCACTGTTAATTTGTCTTTAATGCAACAGCAACCAAAGGTAAACACGAAAACTGGGCATTAAGCATCCCCTTGATTCTGGAACAATGATGATAAAGCTAGAAAAAGGTGTAAAACTAGTCAAGTACCTAACACTGAAACCAACCCATTGCACCTCCAGCAAAAACTGCAGGGGTGCAGATATCGCGTGTGCCTGCTGCCATCTCCTGGTCGTTCAGAGGTAAAACCGTCACTAATATTAACTCTTTTTCCTTTAGAAAAATGTCAGGTCTTCGAAGGAACGCCTCCCCCAAAACCGGAAAAAGATACCACTTTATGTTCTACAAAAAGAGATTTCCAAAGTCTCAAAATGAGCAAGAATTTATTTCACTGTACAAGGTAGCCACAACCTGGACACAGCTACTTTCAAGCTAAATAGAGTTCTAACATTGGATTAAGTAAAGAAACATCAAAGCTCTCTCATTTCATAAAAGAAAGAGGTGCTTACCTGACTTATTCTAATTTCAAAATACATTCAGCAAATTAACTGGAAAAATTGCCACGTGGCATTCAAAACCAAAGGAAGTCCCTTTGGAAAGTCTACTCATCACATTAAAAGTTACAGTGCAGATTATGGGCTCATACTGACTCATTTTAATATCCATTTCTTCTCATGAATACTTAAAGTTCAAGACAATCTTTCACCCCTTTGGTGAAGGGCACAGCATTGATATTTGTAATAATATTCCATGTTTTATGTTTTAAAAATAGGATTGGCCAACTTGAAAAGATTTTCACAGCTGACAAGAGGCACCTGTACTTACCTTGCAAACTTTGGTGCTACAAAGACTGTTGAAACTTTCATTTCATAAGCTGTTTTGCTATTCTGGAGAGAAGAGACCTGTGCACATCCTCCTGAAGGTTACAAGATAAATAAATAATGGGAATGAACTCCACAATGGATTATGCCTCTTAGTGTGCTGGATGACTATGGGAATGTGACCTGACTTGCCTTAAAAAAAAAAAATGAGGGCCTACCAATGATTTGGATTCCCCATGGTTCAGTGACAATTGCCATGGGGAAACAATCACTGAATGTTGCAGAAAAGCCAAGCTAAACACAGAACATTTCCTTTCACAGAAGGAGAATCAAAAAAACCATGTCACAACATCAAGCTGTAATTGAGAAACCGAAGAGTGACTGAAGAGTTGTAAGAGACCCAAATTAAATCCCACCGGGATTTCACATTCCTTATGAAAATGAAGGTTTTATCATGAGATAATTAAAGCAAGAACAGCCAACTCCTGGTGTGCCAGCAGTAAAACCTAGCCTGTCCTCCTGGTTGGTGAGAGTCCCTTGGAGCAGGTCAGGAAGCAGCCAGTCCCACACAAGCCCCTCACCCTCAGCAGCATCCCTGCAGGGCTGCAGGTCCCTTCTCCTGCTGGGCACCCCCTGAGCACCAACTGCAGGCACTGCCATGGAGCGCGGCCAGGAACACAAAGAAGGACTTGTGTGCATGTCCCATCACACCTGGCTGGGCCATGTCACACAGCAGCTGCAGCTTACTGACACCACAGAACAAACAACAAATTCCCAAAGGTTGGGCAAATTGCACGAAATGCAAAGGTGTTGGAGAAGGGAGCACACCAGGGGAGAACCTGGTGCCAATCATAGCACAGCACCAGAGAGAGAAAAGTGACCCAAAACTCTGAAATGCCAGGTGCAGGAAGCTCAGAGTTCTACCAGAGGTCACAACCACTCTCAGTGCCTGCCAGGTGAATCCTGGCAGCAGCAATGAAGAAGCAATTAAGTCTGCTGCTGATAAGCATATGCACCTGTGTGTGTGCAAACCATCCAAACTGAAACACAGGGACATCAACTTGCTAAACAAGAAACACCTGGATTCCTTTCTTCTGTCTGGTAAAACAGCTACAGAAGAAATATCTTAAATATTAACCAAAAGCTCTACTATTCTTGCCTGGTCTCATGCTTTCAAGTTATTCTATTTATCACAAGAATGAGCAGCTCTCCAAAAGCAAAATGGACAAGAAGCTAAGTGTAGGAAAAAATCCCAGAGGGCTGTAACCATTTTGGGATAGATAAATAAAAGCACCGTAGTACATAAGATTTTAAGCAAAATAGCTGATATTCACAGCAATCCAAGTTCTAAAAGTTAAGCTTTTAGTATATTTACAAGGTTGTAAAAATGCTTCCATTATTACAACCTTGGAAATATACCACTCTTACTCAGAAAATATTTTATTCAGAAGAATTATGTATAACACAATCATTAATGAACAAGATCCAAAATAAATTTCCCGTGGTTAAATTAAATTATTCAGCCCCTTGCAGAACTTCAGCACATAACTTCAGGACTATACCATTTGTTTTAATCACAGCAGCCTGACCCCTGAGGAAAACCATGCTTCCTCTTGGATCCAAACTGGAACCAAGAGAAAGCCTAAGCTCTTGTGAAAATGTGTTTTATTACAATAAAATAAGCAATCACACCATCAATTCACTCTCTTAGCATTTGGCCCACTGTACTGTGTAATGACCATGTGGTTTTTTTCCTCAGTGTAAATACTTCTGGTTTGAATGCAACTTTAAGACTGTTCATTTTGTTTCTTTCAAGGGCAATATGGATATCTAACACAAGTATGCCTCAGATGATCCTTTGGAAAAATCACATTTAGGGAATAATTTCATTTGCAGCTATGCTGTGCCCAGCAAAGCCATTTATTTTCATTTTCTTGCCTATAATTGATTTTATAACCTAATTAGCTGGCCACCTTGTTACTATCCCAACAGATCCTAACTTCTCCACTTCCTATTATTAACATAGTTCAACATTTCCTTGGCTTGCCCAGCCTCTCTTACCTGCTAACCTCTGCCACAGCTCCCTCCAGGTGATGGCCACTGCTGGCTGCCACATCTTCCTTGGTCACCCTGTAGTAACAGGACTGAAGTTGTTCGGCCAAGTAGCAAATTCCCTCCACCAAGGCAGACCAATAACCCAAATGCTTCTTAACCCTTTTTTAAAAATTATTTCTGGAATTATTACGGATTGAAAGAAAAATTGTTTATCCTACTTTCCCACGTTCACCCCGCCTGCTTCTTCAGAGTGCTTGCAGAAAAGTATTTTTTATTTGAAACAACAACTGCATGACTTACACCATGAAAGCCACCAATAAATAATAAATTAAGGATTTGTTCAATTCATAAGGATTTGTTCAATTCATAACTGGAAAGTACCATTTTTAGGCTCGCAAAGTCGAATAATCTTGGAAACGCTGAAACGCAGCTTCGCACAGCATTCCCGCGGCAGAGCAGCTCACTCGCTCAGCCCCCGCTCCGCGCTCCCCTCAGCCCCGCCCACACACGCAACGGTACCGGCACCGGCCGGGCAGTTTAACATGGCGGAAAAACCCCTTCTTTCCCGCCAGGCAGCCACGGAAGCCCGCAGGCTGCCGCCCGTTTTTCACGGGCAAGGGGCCCAGGGAACGGCGATTCCCGGAGGGAAGGCCGCTAGTGTCGCCTGAGGCGGCGCGCGCCCCCCTCAGCGGCGCTGCGCGCGCGGGAAGGGGCGGGGCCGGGCGGGGGCGGGCCCGGATTCGAACCGGGCGGCGGGGAAGCGGCGGCCATGGCGGCGCAGCAGCAGCTCGGCCGGGAGCACCAGGGCATCACCCTGCGCGGCAGCGCCGAGCTCGTCGCCGAGTTCTTCTGTGAGGGGGCCGCGGGGACAGCGCTGCGAGAGAGGGAGGGAGAGAAGGAGGGTGGGAGGGGAGGTGAGGGGGTGGGAGGCCGCGTCTTGCGGAGCGACATGGCCGCCGGCTGGGGCCCGGGGTGGGTGCGGTACACATCCCTTTCCCTCTACGTCTAAATCGTGCAGCCTATGGAATCAACAGCATCCTGTACCAGCGGGGCATCTACCCCCCCGAGACCTTCACCCGCGTGCAGAAGTACGGGCTCACCCTGCTGGTCACCACGGACCCCGAGCTGGCCAACTACCTCAACAACGTGACCGAGCAGATGAAAGGTGCGGGCCGGCGGCCGGGCCCTCCCTGCGGTGTCCCCGCCGCCGCTTCTCGCCCCCTAAGCGCTGCCCTGGCTTCTTGCAGAGTGGCTGTACAAGTGCATCGTGCAGCGCCTGGTGGTGGTCATCTCCAGCATCGACAACAACGAGGTCCTGGAGCGGTGGCAGTTTGACATCGAGTGTGACAAAACTGCAAAGGATGACAAGTGAGTACCGGGGCAGGCACAGGATCAATGCCATGGACTTGTGCCTTCAAACCTTTCTCAGTGCTCTACCCTCTGCAAACCAGTCATTATATAACTGAACACACAAACAACAATAAAGGCAGCAGAGCAGCTATCACTTAACTTTTTCTAAAGTGTCACTACTACTCTAAAAATACTGTAGCAAACTACCAGAGCTTAACAAAGAGAACTGTATTTAGAAGAAACTGTCAGCACAGTAGAAGTTTCAAACTTCTCTTACCAGAATTTTCTTATTTTTCCAGTGGACCACGGGAGAAATCTCAGAAGGCAATTCAGGATGAAATTCGCTCTGTCATCAGACAAATAACTGCCACAGTAACCTTCCTGCCACTCTTGGAATCTGCCTGTGAGTATCTCAAACTGCACTAAAGAAATAAAATGCTTTTGAAAAACCTCAGTAACTTTCCAACTTTAGAAAATATTTTCTGATTTTCTGAGGCTCTTTGACTATTACACATGGTGTACCATCAGGTTTGTGAGACAGTACGTTGCTAGACTGAGATCAGGACAGAACTCTGGGTGGCTTAATGAACTTGAGGAAATTAAATATGTACGCCCTGAGGAATACAAGTTTTCATAAATAATTTGTTCCTGTAAAGTGTTTTACAGAGCTCATTTCCACAGCATTTTAACACACTTTAAAAAAATTTACAACACAATTTAGTTTTTGAGAAAACTATAATGGCCTCATATGAATATCTTATTTTAACGATTTTTTTTTTCACAAAACTAGTATCAGTGTAACTTCTGAAAATCTTGGTCCTTGTCTCAAGTTCTAGAAGATGTACTTCAAACCTGCCATCTCCTTATGGTGAATTTGTTCTCCCTTGCCCCCAGGTGCCTTTGACTTGCTGATCTACACGGATAAAGATCTGGCAGTGCCAGCAAAGTGGGAAGAGTCAGGCCCACAGTTCATAGCCAATTCAGAGGAGGTTCGGCTGCGCTCCTTCACCACCACAATCCACAAAGTCAACACCACGGTGGCTTACAAGAAGGATTCTGTTCCCTAAGATGCAGGGGCAAGTTTTGTCCTGTCACCTTGTATAGTTCGGGTTCATCATGCAGCTAAGCTATGAGCACATCATTACTGTCCTCCTGATAAAGCATGACACAAAGACAACATGCCTGTCTGTGAAAATGTGACACTAGACTAAGTTGGCATAATTTCTAAAGAAATTTTAAGGTCATAGTCAATTTGTACTTTACTGTATGAGATAATCCAATAGTGTGTTAAAACCACTGCCTCTACTAGAAAAACTGCCTAAATCTGGGATTAGCTGCTAGAATTGTGTTCAGATCCTGTAACTTTGTATTTTAAAATTATTTTTAAACTACACTCTGTTAGCAGTCTTAAATTCTCTGCAGCAACTAAAATAATCTCACTCCTAGTGTGCCAGTTTTCATGTTAGAAGCCTGGGCTGTTTTATTACCAGAAACAACCCAAAAATGAATCATCCAAACAATTCTTGTACTGCTCTACAATGGAAGCAGCTGTTTATCAGGAAAGCTTTTAAGACATGAAACCTTGTATCTTAATGACCACTGGGCTCTAGTTCTGGGGACAAAGTTGTTCTGTGTACGTCTGTAGTGTCTGTCTAGCATTTTCTATGTTTCTATTCTTGTTTTACAGAATAAAGCTTCTAGTTTTATAGTGTTCTCTAATTCAGAATCTGCAGTCCTTTGTATTTCAGATGGTTTTATGAATGCTACATCATGAAACAGTTTATAACTGCCACCCAAGTAACATCCAAAAGGCATCCTTCTTGTCTTGTTACTTAACTGTTTCCTTCCTGAGTCTCCAAGTGGTGTGGAGTCCACAGGAAATCCATTCATGGATTAACAGTTTGCCCCCACCTAAGTCTTCAAATAACACTTTAAACAGTCACAGTGAACTCATGACAGTGCCTTCTGTATTTGTTGAACATCACTGGACTCTTCATGTGTCCTTACCCATTTCTGTAGTGGAAGAAATTAGGGATTTAAATATCTGGAACTTTCAGACTCTTCCATGGTTTTCTTCACTTGCTTCACTAAATTCATTCCAGCCAGAGTGTTTGACTGGTTTTTCCACTCTTTTACAGTGATGTAGGACCTTCTGTTATAATAATATAATTTCAGAAGTTTATTTTAAAAACATCGATTACATATACCTCACCCCATGACTGTATTACAACCTTTTCAGGCTTTCCTATTTCCAGGAAATAATTCCCCCCAACAGTCCCAATCCAGCAGATGTTTAAAAGAGAAAAAAAATAAAAAAGTCTAGCCCAAAAAAGGGCTCTTAAAATCAGGAACACAAACCCCTTAATTTTTTAAAAATAAATACAATCTAGGTACTTAAAAAGTGACATTATTCACTGCTAGGGCTTGTGCTGCAGTAACAGAAGAATACCTTGGTGTTTTCTTTTACCTGTCAGCACAATTGTGACTCCACTACCCCTTCACCCCCAGAAGCAGGTGCACATCAAAGAGTGAAGTCTGCAGTAGTGAGCATAAAACCACTTATTTTACAGAGATGCAAAAGTGAAATTGCTCCAAGAAGCTCATTCTTGTACCAAACAGAATTTATCTTCTTCTTTAAGAGGGGCCAGCCCAAAGTCCATCTCCATCATCATCATCTTTGTGTTTCTTCTTTTATAGAGGCACCAGTCAAGAGAAGTTGCATACAGATCACTCCATGTAGATAATGTCCATGAAAGGACCATGTGAAAAGGAACAGGTCATAGATCCTGAAGTTTTCACAAAAACCCTGCAGAACAGGGAAGAAAATAAACAAGAAAGTAATATTATCTCCCAGGAACCAAGCCTTCATGGAGGTGTCCACCAGCATGTGCTGATTCCTAATGGGACCCACACTCTTGATTAGTTGCCCCTACTCTGAGGTCACTTTTGCAGTGACCATCAGAAGCAAGGGAGCACCCCCTTGATCTTCAATGGCAGCTGGTTGTCCTTAGGACAGGGAATGCAGGGTGAGCCTCAGAAGCAGCCCAGCAGGCACTGCTCACCTGACTAGTTGAGCTGACGGATGAGCTGGTTGATGGCATCCCCTCTGAAGCCAGGCTTGCCCATCTCCTTGAGGAAACCCACTCTGTTCCGCGACGCGTGCCGAGCCACTGACAGATGGAACGGCCATAGGAAGCTGGTCACTCTCCTGAAATACTTCCCAGTGGAGTAGATTTCATGAATAAGGTCCTCCAGGCAAATGATACCACAGCCCCCTGCGTGAGAAAAAAAAAAAAAAAAAACGAAGAGATGTCCAGCTGTATCATCTTTCCCCACACTGACTCCAGAATTGCCAGACCTCCAGTTTGGCAAGATTTTGTCTCACCCTTTCAGGTCAGACTGTAAACTCTCGACACCTAACTCTTTTCTCCTTAGTTTTCTCACCCTCTTCCTCACCTAAATGTTCCTCTATCAGCATGTTGTCTGTCAGAGGTACCCTCTTTTTCTTGATCTTGGCTTGGCCTCGTTTCAGGATGAGCTCTCGTACAGACTTCAGGTTAGGCTGTCTGTACAGGAACAAAAATCAGATTGTGTAACAGAGACACAGGATGCAGAGGGAAGCCATCCCACTTCTTTGTGCAGAGGTGGTAAAGTAACAAAGTCATGTCAAGAACAATGAGAACAGAGACAATAACAAGTTTTGGACATAAAGCTGATTAAGTTGTGACCATTACTGGAGAAGTGAAGAATCTGTGATAGCAACTGGAGAACCCAATGACCCCCAGGTCAGGGGAGGGGTACATACCCCCACGCCACGTAAGGCTCCACGATCCGCAGCATCTTCAGCGACAGCGGGCTCAGCTTCACAAACACGCCGGTGTAATTCTTCTTCAGCCGCAGCAGCTCCATCACTCTTCTCACCCTCTTGGTCACCCCCTTAATGCTGAGCAAAACAGAACTTATGAGTAACCATATTTCTCTAAAGGCCTCACATCACCTGCAATGATGTCTGATGTCTGGGCTGATCTCACTGCCTTGGTGTGGAAATGACACAACAAAGGGCAGCAATAAGGGAAGGCTCTCACTCCACAATCCTCACGACGAAGGCCAGCTTGCTCTCCTGAGGCGCCGCTGCCGGCCCAGGCCTCTGCTCCATGCGCCTCAGGCGGGTGTCATCCCGGCGTTTGCGCCATGAATCCCGAACAAACGTCTCCAGGCGCCTGAACTGGATCTGCTTCCCCTTCTGCTGCTGCAGACGAAAGGAAAACAAAGTGAGGTTTACATCTCAAAGGCCAAACGAAATGCAGAAGTAGTGAACAATGTCCTTACAGCTTTGGAAGCAATAAGAAAATAAATTTGATTATTTAAGCCCAAGGGAGGCAGAACTGAGACACAACACATGAATTTACACACAACTGTTATTTATGAACAGTGAACAAAGAGTTTTTCCCCAGGAAAAATATAAATTAGGGAAAAGACCAGGGAAGACTTCTAGGCATAGCTACACACACAGTTCAGCAATGACTGGAAAAGCCAGAAACAACATGTGGGCAAAACAGATGCTACAGCAATACCCCAGTGTGACTCAAAATTACCCTCCAAGAGAAAGTAACTGCATTTAAAGTCAGTTTCTATACTGACACACATGCAAGAAAAACTTCAAACATTCAAGTAACTATTAAATATTGCTGATTTAAACAGAACATCTGGCTCACTTGATAAAAAGTCTTTTCATCATTACTAGGAAATGGAAAGCTCCTTTTTAGAATTAAACAGATGTTTAAATGTCTCTCTTTAGCTTAGGTATGAGTACATCCACCAACACTTACAGTGTTTTCTCATATGAATAGGACTTGAAAATGCACAGCATTACACAGTTATATTTAGGATACTGTACTGGTTAAACGAGCAGGCGACTTTAAATTAAAGAATTTAATGTTGTGTGTCTTCTGTTCTATTTCACCTCACACATCACCCATGAAATTCCTTTGAATTTTCAAAACAGGCAGACCTAATAGAAGTCTCATCACTAAGATTCTTTTTGCAATGACAATCTTAAGGAGTGGCTATTTAAGATTATTAAGCTTATGCTCCCACCTTGGAAATACAGCAAGTTACTGATGCTCTTAAAAATGTAAACATGGTATCAAATAAAAATGGCAGGAGTTTTGCACACAATCCCACAAGATTCACTGGGAAAGCTTTAAGACAGACACCTACTGTATTAGCTGGGGTACATCAGAACAGGCCTGAGATTGGGAATTAGAAAGGTCTGCTGTGCTCTGCCAGTCTGGAAATGGCACAGTGTGCACAGGATGTGTCTGCACTAGGACATGGCGACTCCTCAGGCAGAAAAGGCTTCACCATGACCTATGCTGCTCTAACAGAGAAATAACTCTAAAGGCACCCTCAGAAAAGCACGGCTTCCATGCAGGGTTTCAACACAAAGGTGGTTTCAGTAAGCGAAATCCCAGGGCAGCAGAGACAACTCAGTAGTGCTGCAGCTTCCCACATGTGGCTGCAAACACCTGAGCACCACTGATCCAACAGGAACAACTCACAGTCTTGCACTTATTTGTTTCGGTGTAATAACCTGTACAATTCTGTCCTCTTTACAAGGCTCAGAGACTCACGGAGAAGAGGTTGAAGGACTCAAGCGCCCCTCGGAACCCCGAAGACGATCCCTGCCCACCCGCGGTGCTCGGACACCCCCTCTCAGGGGCCCGACCACTCGGACGGAACTGCGACTCCCTGCGGAGGAGGACGAGCTGGGGCTGCAGGCCCAGGCTCCGCCGGGACCCTCCGTACCTTGCGTTTGTTGAGCAGCGCCTGCTTGGCCTGGGTGGCCTTGATGGCCAGGTACGCCTTCCTCTTCTTCAGCAAGTTCTCCGGCACCAGCGGGATCCGCCGCCTCGGCCTGCGAGCGGGACAACCCGGTTACAACCCGATCGCATCCCAGCCCCATCCCGCATCCCGACCCCTCTCGGGCAGCCCCCGTGGCCACCCCCAGCCCGCGGATGGCGGCGGATCCCGCATGCCCTCCATCTTTCCCTCTATGCCGCACTTACTCCTCCAGCTCCGCCATTTTGCCGGGTCAGCTCTGCGCATGTGCGGGGCCGGGGCGGGGCCATGGCCGCTCTCCCTCAAGCGCCGCTGGCCCGCGCGGGGATGGCGGAGCCCCGGGAAGCGCCAGACCGGGAGGGATGGGACGCGCTGCTGGCCGGCCCTGCACTCGCCCAGGGGCATCCACAGGCGGCGAGCCCGGGACAGGAGCGGCCGCGGGAACACGCGGTGTGACAGCCGCATCACCCGCAGGGGGTGCCAGAGCCTTACGCTCAGCCGGTGGTGCTGGGGCTGTGCTCCTGGTGCGGGATGGAGGAGCGATGTGTGACTTCTACGCTCTAAAATAATTCTCATTTCCACTGACCGCGGTGTCCTCTCACCGGCGGGGAGCTCCAGCCCTGCCGGGAGGTTCGGTGGTGCCGGGGTTCCGCTGCTCACCTCGGCGGTGCTGCAAACCTTTACAACACTCCAGATCAGCCACTTCTGTTTTGACACCTAAAACATCAAAATCTGTATTTAGGAACTCGATCCCAAATGCCAGGAAGAACAAGCCGTCGGTGAGCAAACCCTGCTCTCGTATCCATTTTTTGGATATGAGAGTTAAAAGAAACAAGCTTATCAAACAGATAATCTGAGATTTTCCCCATAAGTACACAAATTTCACCTTATAAAAAGAGCTGCAATCCCTGGTAACTCACAACAGAGCAAGTTGTAAATTACCAGGGATTTAAATTTACAGATGAACATTTAAATGTACGGATGAACGTGCTTTGTTTGACAGGAGGGAAATGCAGACAGGCTCTGGGGCATTCCATCATTAATGGCCAGGAAACAATAAGTCAGTAAACATTTGAAACGCTGTTGCTATGAAATATCTCCCAGCACAACAGCATTCTGAGGCTGAGTTGCTAAACTTTAACCAGTGGTTATATAGTTTTAATGCATGGATATTCAAATGCCCTTGTTTGCAGGGATACCCAAGAAAAGGGTTCCCACTTTCCTAGACAGCAACCTGTTGTACACTGGCCTTCAGCACTCTGAGCTTTTGCACACAAAATTTTAGGCTTCCGATTCCAAAAGACAAGTCAGGAGATGAGGTGGGATGTCAGAGGTCCATGAAACTTCTTATTTTCTCATTCCATGGGTATGAAATGCCATTAAATTTATTTCAAATCCCACAAAATCTTTATTGATGCTGTGTGCAGTCTCAAAACAGCAAAAGGACTTCAAGTCCATCACTCTCGTCATTGAAATATTCCCCACTCTGAAATCTGTCTGTAATAAATTCTTTACAAAAAAAGCCAAAGAAATTATATTTTGTTTATTTCACTGCTAATCTAATCTTGGGAATATTTAGATAAGGAAGTGCCTTGTGATCTCAAATAATGCCTATTTTCAGACCTTTTAAGAAAAAAGTTTACACAATTTTGAAAGATGCCCAGGAACTACTCCATACACACACTCAAACCAATAATTAATTGAGAGAAAACCTGGGTGATCCAAGACTTTCTTTCATGAAAATAACAATCACAAGGAGATAGACTAATATTTCATTAAAACATTTTGGAAAATCACTGTGGATAGAAGCATGGGCTTATTATTTTCAAAATAAGCTTCCTTAAGACAGGCATTTTTGTCAGAAATCCTGCCAATTCACTGCAAAAGGAGCAATGTGGGTATAATGAAAGATGAGACTAACATAGATGTGTACCCTCAGTTTGTGGCAGCTAATATGTCAAATTGAAAAGCCTAAAACATAAAACTTGTCTTTGTGTCTCCCTAGAAAAAAAAATTAAGTGGAGCAAACCAATTCATTCTTTAGTGCCACTAATTTATCAGCATTAATGGAAAATATTCCAGTTTCAAAAGCTCAATTTTACAATAACTGTTGTAAATAAGTCCTTGGAAGAAAGGCAGGCTACTAATAAAGCCCTGGCACTACCCACAATTATTGTCTCTGGAAATTAAATCTGGAGTTTGAAGTTACAAATATTAAATTACAAAATATCTGTAATTTATATCTGTCAGAATGTTCTGGCATAGTCTAAAAGAGTGGCAGTACCTATTTACAAGTTTCCAAAGTGAAACATTTGTAAGAATTAAAATGTAAATTGATTTTCTTTTACTTCTAATGCACTTGTAAAGGCCTGGCTAATGAACCTGAAATAGAAAAACTGTTTTTCAATTACAATAAACAGCAATGGAAATAATTTATTTTTCTGTGTTGTCTATAAGAGAGTGCACATAGTGGCTGCAATTTGAGTGTACAACAAATTTAATTGGATCTTTAAAGAAAAGTGGAGGTAAAAATAGACATCATTATATGTGGGCTCCACAGGTCTCCATGACCTCTCTCCTTCTTCCACAGGGATGAAAAGCTGCATTTTATTTGGGAGAAAGACCAAATCAATTATGTCTGAGATGAAAGACAGTGAGAACAGAATAGGAGTCTCTCCCACACTCAGTAATTGGGAATCCTACCTCCTACTAGATTACTTTTTAATTGAACTTTTGAGATAATTATGCCATTTAGGTTGTGGAAGCATATTAATAAGTACACCACAGCATAAAGTATTCATAAAGATACTACAGACTGGGGAGCCATAAGAGATAGAAGGGAATCACCTAATGAGGGGGTTTATCATGTCAGTGTAGACAACTCAATAGGAGATGCTTTCTATGGACAGATAATGTTGTCTGTCCTAACCCTCAGTGATTCTGATACAATGGTGTGGCTGGCAGATGATAACTTTTATTCTTTTTTAAAAAAACTAAAGCATTTGATTATTTTTATTTTATGGCTCCAGTTACTGACACAACTACATAATATCCTTTTGCAAGTTCAGTCTTGGAGATGAGGGAAACAACAGAAACAGAAATCAGAAAAGATTAAAACATCATAAGTGAGAAGTGACCTGCAGTAGTTCATATGAAATCACAGCAAAGTAGTTTCACTGGTTTGCAGCAAGGCTGAGCCCTGAGTGCTGACAGTGCAATAGGGCTATAAAGGTCCTCTCACTTTTTTCCCTCTTACTTTATTGGAATATTTGATTTTGCCTGCAATTATTAGTGACAACTCCCCAGTCAAGATAAAGCTACAGAGTGTCAGTATTTGGCCAGGTAATACCAGAGAGATGGAGAAGGAGGGATGTCAGTGGTCACCTGTAGCTCTATCCCAAGAAGGGGGCTGTGTCCCTTCCCACAGCAGAAACAAAGGAAGGGAGGAGGAACTTGCAGGATTCTCCTCATGGCACAGCAGATGTTACAAGGCTGAGTGCTAAGGCAGTGAGACAGCAAATAAAAATCAGTAAATTAAAGTGCAGCAATGTTTCACAATTTTTTCTATTAAATTGTGGGCTCAAAGTGAAGTAATAAGCTTGGGAGTAGGATTTTGGCATTATTAGAGATAGGTAAAAATATCAGCTTAATGCTTAGGACAACAGAACAGTAATTGAAAATTATTGGAGAAGGTGTAAAGAACAAAGCAGAAACTGATTCCACAGCATAGCTTCTCATACCCATCCACATTTTGGATACTTCAGCTTTGGTCAGTCATCTTTCTTCCATCTGTCCATCCCATACCTCCACCCACCTTCCCCCAGGACAGACCTGGAAAAGATTCAAAGAAAGAAGATCAAACAGGGAATAGTTTCCATCTATGGAGCAGTTACCATAGACTGGACCTGCCAGCTGGGAGAAAGGTGCCTGAGGGAAGATAAAATAGTCAGTAAAAGGATAAATGCTGGGGTAATTGCTCCCTCTTTCTTTCAGCACAAGAGGAAGAGAACTCAGATGAAGGTAGCAGGAGGCAGGTTCACAGCTAATATTTTGGTATTTTCAGCACATGAACTTGTATTGAAGAGCCAGACCTCTTAGCCACAGCAGGAGTTACATATTCCAGCCATGCATTCCCACCCACCTGCCCCTTCCCCAGTGGATCTGGCCTTTCTGCTAGCTCAGCTCTAAACTTTCCATTCAACTGAAAACTATCCCAGTTTATATTTGTCCTTGCTACTCTAGCCCAACAGTAGGAAAGGCAAACAGAAATCAGTTTCTTTGCCTGCATACAGAAGGGCTCATTTAATCTGAATGCCCTCCCTTCTCCCCTGTTCAGCTGCACTGTGTCCCATTTTCCTGCCTTTGAAGTCCATCCTTTCCAGTCTTTGAAGAGCTCTGGATAAATGAATCCTGTTCCTGCAGTGATCTGTTATCAGCACTGTCTAAAAGCTAGACGAATGAGGCAGATCTGCCAAAAACCTGAGGAGAGGTGGAATAAGTGAGAAGGGAATCAGTATCTGTGTAGCTCTGGGCTGCACTGCCCAGACCACAGCTGTGGGGAGCAGCTGCAGCAAGCAAAGCCCAGCTGCTTGGTTCCAGCACCCTGGAGCATCACTGTCCAGCTGTAACAGTGATCCATCAGCTGACAGACTGAGACTGCAGGGGCACTCCATCACCTGGAAAAAGGGGGTATGAGATGGGGGGGACGCCTCAACAATAAACAGAAATCCAAAGCAACAGTGCTGCTCCTCTGGGCTGTGCTCAGCAAGACTTGATTCCTCCCCAAGAGTTTTCTATAACCCCTGGGGGGATCAAGGCCTTTCTGTATCAGATGCTGCATTCTCGCATCTGAGAGAGTTTCTGACCCAAGAGACTTAGGAAGAGCTCCTGAAGAAACAACACATCCTGTTTCTAAACCAGTCAGCAGGATAACAAGCCTGTCTTGCTAGCTACAATTTTATATCCACATATTAATTATATTGTAAATTTTTTTTGTACATTGTATAGATAAAGTAAAAGATTCATCATCCGTTTTTTCCTAATTTTAATAGTAAGAATAAGCTTCTTCCTGTGAGTACGCAAACCCAATAGTGAAAGAAAACACCCAGGTGCAGGTGTGCTTCAAACAAATGTTAATTATCAAAATTACCAAGTAATTGTCAAAAGGTTAATTGTCATCTCATTACAGGGGTTCTACATTGTTGTCTCCTTATCACAAAAGTTCCAGACCCTCTTGGTGTTCCTGGTAGGCAGCCCCTCACAGCACTGACTCTCTCTTCTTCACACAGCAACCACCCAACACCAGTTCCCTTCTCACCCAGCCACCCCACTCTTTTACAGCACTCTTCTTCTCATTGCTTACAGCTGTGGCCTGTTAAAATCAGGCCTATTACTAATATTTGATAATTGGCCCAGCTGCAACTCCTTAGGGGTAAGATTACTTTCTGCACAATCCTAATTTTTCTTATATTCTATCCCCCTACAAATGTTAATTCTCAAAACAGCCTCTCCCACCTTGGCACCTGACACACTCAACTTGTAGCTAAAAAATGCTGAAAAACACATGCTCTTTTTTTTCTTTAAACCAATTTTGTCAAGGCACTTCCTTTTATGTAAGAGTTGGTGCTATGTGACGAGGCAGAGCTAATTAGGCAGGTAGGTTTTATCAAAGAAGAGAAGGCTCTTAAATCTGCAGCAGAGGGAAGAACCTGACCTACTTTGTGTATACTCTGGTGCTTTTATTTCAGGTGTTTTCACAGTCTTCCTAAATTCCCCATATAGCCAATGTAGAAAGGCTTTGGGTATTTTCATACACCCTAATTTAATTGCTTTAACTCAGGTTTCAGTATCTCCCTGTCAAAGAAAAATCATTCCTCACAGCCTTTTAGACAGGAGATGGAAATGAATACCTTCAAACTCACTACATTCCCCAGTCTTGAAATCTGTACTCAGAAACACTTTAATGTGAAGAAATGGGAAACGATGGCTTCTGCATCTCTCATTCTCTTCAGCTCCAGACTGGCTCCCTTTCTGGGAGATAAGCTTGAACGAAAACACGTTATCTGCAGGATTCAGGGTAGAGATAACAAGGTGCAGGGTAATGGATTGACCAAATGCACTGCTGCAATGTGATTCTGCTTCTGGTGTCAGGAGAAATGTGGGCAGGAAGAGGTGCCCATTCCAAGGCTGGGGCTGGAGCTCAGCTCCAGGAATTTACCACAGCTGTTTCCAGCTCCTGGCAGGGCAAGCCCTGGCACTCCCTTCTCCTTCCCTTTGTACCCTCATTTCTCTGTGGAAAAAGTGGATGTGCAGGGCAGGAAAAGGCCAGGAAACATTCCTGCCACATCCTAGTGAGGCCTAAGAACTGCTGACTACATTGCAGCACAGACCTGCATAGCCCAGGATGTGCTCTGGACCCAGTATTGCATTTTGATCCAGAAAAGGATTTAATTCAAAAAGGTCACTTCTTCATGGATACTTCAGAACCTGGAAGGCACTGCTGGAATTCAACCCTGTTATCTGTTTGTAATGATCTGAAGACACCTGGATTTAGTGGTGTTTTATTATTGTTATTATTATTATGGATTACCCACCAGGTTTCAATAAAAATACTTCAGATGATGAATAGCTCACGAATTCCTAACATCACTTTAAAGATTTGCTTTTCTGAATTTGCATTGTGGAAGTGCTCCCTTGGGCATGTGTTTTTTTGTTGCTGATTTTCTTCTCCAGTTTACAAGACACCACATTTACAAGCTGCTTTCTGAATAATCACATCTACCTTTGAGGTGTGGACACTTCTGCCAGAACACATGGGCCACTTCCACTGCTTTCTCTTTCTACAAACAGAAATTCAACAGCAAATTAATGTACGGTTTCCCATATGGAGCTAAAAGGGAAATTTGGGGGATTTAGTGGAACAAATGGAAATATTTTTTTCTTCATTCACCCTAATTAAAATTAATATCACTTTGGCTCCAACTAACCCCAGTGACTGTAAGGAAATGAGTAGCTCAAAGCAGCAGCTCGCAGAGCTGAGATGCTGCTGCACATATGGCCCTTGTGATCACAGACTGTTCCTGACAAGAGCCCAGATGGGTTACAGCAAGCAGACACAGCCACGCTTTAGCCCCACTTGTTGCTGTTACTAACTTGTTTCTCAGGTTCACTCTGCTTCTAACTGTGACATACTTGTCTCTAGTAGAGGTGGCCTTTGAGCCATAGTAAAATCTATGTATTGTATAAGTGGCTTTGCCCCATCCTAGTTGTTCTAAATGGGCTGCAGCTGTGATGTCCTTAATTGGGCAGCAGCTGTGGCTAGTGAAGATAACTGGGATAAAAGGGGGTGGGCTGGCTGGTTAGGGAGAGTCTTGGTGGAGCTCTGGTGAGGAAGCAGGAGTAACACTGCTGTGTGTGAGAAAACCACACAGAAGGTATGGGACTTTAAAAATGTGATAACAATGATATGATAATAACAAGTGGTGACCCCAACATGATAGAAGATAGGACAGCCATGAGCTGTGGCAGCCTGAGAGCTGGGACTCTAGAAATATGGTAACAATGATAGAAGATAGGAAAGCTGAGAGCTGTGGCAGCCTGAGAGCTGTGAGAATATGGCCTTTGAGCAAGGAGCTGTGTGTGCTGTAAATGGCCTTTGAGTCATGGGGAGATGTATGTATTGTACTTTAATATCTGTATTGTGTTTGAATACCTGTAAGTAAAAGAAAAGGGGGAAATATAGTAGAGGTGGCCTTTGAGCCATAGTAAAATCTATGTATTGTATAAGTGGCCTTGCCCCGATCCTAGCTGTTTTAAATGGGCTGCAGCTGTGGTGTCCTTAACTGGGTGGCAGCTGTGGCTAATAAAGATAACTGGGATAAAAGGGGGTGGGCTGGCTGGTTAGGGAGAGCCTTGGAGGAGCCCTGGTGAAGAACAACACTGCTATGAAGAGCTGTGTGTGAGAAAACCACTCAGAAGGTACTTGACTTTAGCTAATTCCTCAGTGTTTTGTTGCAACTCCTCTTTTAATGGCACAAGTTTTATTATATAAAGAAGCCTGATCAAGAACTGTGCATCTTTAACAGGTTTCTCCAAACATATCACACCCTCGCTGCAGCAGTGGCATTAATATTGCCTGTCACACCTCACAGTCCTTTGGGGAAACTGCACTATCTGCCAGTAAAACCTTTCTTCATGTTGTTCCCTAAGTGATCACTGAGTGTCTCACATAAATACATGCAACAGGAAACATTCTTCCTGTTCTTTTTTTAACTCGAATTTGAATAGAAATATCTATTTTGTTGTTTGTATGCTTGATAGGTTCTGGGGCTGCTGCTCATAAGGTGTGAAATATTCTCTTTCATCCCTTCCAAATTCTATTAAAATCTAGTGCTTAAGTTACTATTCCCCTGAGCTTAACCCATTTTAATAAGTTTTAGATGCTTATTTGGTTTCTAAAATTTATTCTCCATCTCCTAAATCTCTTTCCTTGCTTTAGCATATGCTTTGGAAGACACATGCCTAGAATATATTCAGAAAAATAATTACCAATGGTGCAAATATAACAGTTTTGCTTTGTTAGCAATTCATTTGATGCTGCAGTTCTAATGCTGGTGTTGAGCAGACGTTAAACATGGCAGAAGGTTTATTCATGAAGCATGAGAATATCAGTCTATTGCAAGCCAGCACACTTTTGTACCTAAAAAATACCAGTAGCTTCTTATATCTCTGTATTTGTGGTATCAGAGCTCTTCATAGAGATTTCACACTGCATTGACTGGAGAGAGCTCCCCTTCCTTCCAGAAGTGCATTTTAAGCTGAAATAGCAGCTTTGGCCACATGTTCTGACAAGAGAGTGTATTTTGTTACTTTCTGTCATCAAGTCTTGGATCTTTATTATGCTGACTGTAAAAGGGAATAAAAAATAGAAATATGCTAAACCTTAGTTTATATAACACAAATTTAATAGGGAGCAATTAAAGCAGAGCTAAAATAGAAATGTGCCCTTTAGCCCAAAACTTAATGTCAGCTGAACTCGTGTTCTTTCCAACATAACAGGAGGCCATGCTAATTCTGTAAAAATGAACTTTTTAAGTTACACTTACTTAATAGTAGCATTTTCATTAGGACCAACAAAAAAAAAATTAAAAGGAATAAAAGAAAAAAGCTTAAGATTAAATCTTTAAGCAAAAATATTCCCACATATATTACTTGCCTAGGAAATTATTCACTCTTAAAAAGCTATTACTTATTGGGATAGTCATAATTCTTTGTGAGCTTTCCTTTTTTTCATTTTGGTTGTTTCAAACATGTTACTTTTGAGAAACTTGGTCTCATGATTTCACTGAAATCTGAGTTAAACAGTTTCTTGGGAGAGAGTTTACGAGACAATCAGTGCTGTGGTTTGTGTTAAATTAGGTGTGTGCAACACAAGTGATGCCATGATCAATGTGACAGTTGGACACAAAGACCCCATCTCCACAGGTGGGCAGTGAAGTCTCAGCCTGTAATGAACAAATTTATTGCACACAGTAGGTAAATATTTGTTGTACCAAGTCTCATAGTTGCTCCTCTATTATTTTTTTCCCCAATCTCATTAAAACTGGATTATGGCTTAATATTGCTTTATTGTCTGCACTCTGCCTGCACAGCAAGACTGTTACTTGAGATTGTGAAACGCTTCCACACTGACACAGATGAAAATTACTCTCAATTCTTGTGGAGGCAGAACAAGAGGAGAAATAGATGACCACAGAGGCCTGGCAAGCATGAAAATGATCCTTGGCTTTCTAAGTGGGACTGAAACTTCAAAAAGGGACCAATGAAGCATGGAAGATATAACCCTAGAAATGCATCTTCACTTACCAAATGTTACTGCACCAACTTAAGAAATCTTTGCAACAAGACAAGCACTGGCAAAAGAGCTCTATTTCCCCAGAAAAGGTCTCCACTTCTCTGAATGACTCAAGGGTTCACTTGCAACTGAGGGAAAACCTCCTGTGGTGACCAGTTCTGAGCACTTTATCATCAGCTCTAAGAACTTCCCATAATTATGCTCTGCAGGTAAATTACCATCAACATAACAAACACAACCAGACATTAAATATGAACTGAGAAGCATCTGGAATCTTTGAAGAGACAGAAAAGGTAATGTGATTAGAGTTGCTCTGAAGATAGCTGTGAAAGTACTTCCTGTTTGAGAGGATTTTGCTCACATGTCGTCCCAAGAATAACACCAAACAATAACTGACATTTCTGCAGGGTCTTTGGAACAAGGAGCTTACAGAACAGAAGTGGAATTGTTTCCAGTTACCCAAGTTTCTTTATCATTTATGATCAGGGCCTCAAAATCAATGCTCCAGCTTGAAGCTGTGCCTCTTGGCAGGGCAGCATGGCATTCATGTCACCTGTGGCAAAAGTTGGGAAGACTGCCTGACAGACAAGATGCCCATGATCATTTGCCCACTGTGATTTAATCCCTTGGGGCTGGTGCAGGGAGAGCTGCTTCACTTCCTGTGCTTTTCACACAGGAGTTAAAGGCCATAGGAGTAAGACCCAGATCCAGCTTCTTCCTCTATCTCTTCCCAGCAACCAAATTTCAAGTCTGAGGCACACTCCTGTGGAATGCTGTATCTGTTTGAGAGCAAATTAATTACATGCACATTAGAAAGGTGAGCAAATTAAAATCCTCTTGCTTTATACATTTGTGTCCTCTGTGTTGAATTTCCTGAGAGAAAATGGACAATTAAAACTGCACAGAATTCCTTAGGAACTGCCAGTAGCCGTGTGAGAGCCAGCACATGGATGTGAGGAGGCAGCCAGAAGGAATAATTCCTTGTGAAGGAATTATTGAAAGGAGTAACAGGGAGTACCATATGGCCACAATGGAGATGTGGTCACAGGCAGCATGGAGCATGGAGCCAGGCCAGCAAGGGCCACAGGTGCCAACAGCTCTAGGAACCACAAGAATAAATCCCTAAGGAAAGAGTAGCTATACCTAGGACATGGGCATCACTCAGTGAAGAATCTGGACAGAGAAATCCTGGAGGATTTTGCTGCATCTGTGCAAGATAGTTCTGCAAATCCAGCTGTGGGTGGCTGGGGACAAATCAGGGTTGTTCCTCTGCCTCAGCCATCACTGTCTGCAGTGTGGTTTTTAAGCTAGAACACTTCTATGGGGTTTGTGCTAAAGCAAGGATTCTAACTGGCACATTGACAATGAAGACATGTATCTTGCTCTGATGCTGTGACAGGCAGTATTGGACTATTTATCTGTGGGCAGCACTGCCAGGAGCCCCTGCCAGCTCAGCTTTAAGGGCCCCATGAGAGCTGAAAAGATGGTCTTGTTAGGACAAATTCCTGATGGGAAAGGAATCTTCTTCCAGGTCCTGTCCAGACACACCAGGGCTGTTCAAAGCCTGGCCTGGAAAAGAAGATTAATGCTCTTTCACACTGGCTTGCATGTTCTTTTATATTACCACATATCTAGAAACAACACATTTGACAAAATAAACTCAATTTTAAAAAGCCAGGGGTGAGGTGTTTATTGCTAGTATGTCCTTTTACTCAGAGATAAATGGTTAAACTCTTCCCAAAGTATCTGAACACTGAAGACAAAGCTGCTTTTGTGACAGCAAGTTCAGTGAAGATTTGGGACTCCACTCTTCTGGATACTGAATTCCCTTCTCTGAGCTTACAGCCAAGAACTGGACACTGGGAGAGCTGAAGCCCTGACTGTACAGCAGAGGCAAAGCACTGCTTACCCACTATATAAGGAATAGATCTCCAGGTCTGCAATCTCAGCAAAAGAAGGAAAACTTACTAATAAAAACTATAAATGCAGAAGTGTTTATGGGACATGTTATATAACACTCCTCTTCAAGCTTTGTGCCTTCCCCTGTGTTGACAAACACCATGAGTTGTTTTATCTCTCTGCCTCTTTGGATTAAAGGGAGTCTAATTTTAAGAACAGAAACTGGGCCAATTTCTTATGATTTAAAGCTATAAATTAGCATTCATATGAGCAAAGAGTTTGCATCCTGTTCTGTTTCCTGTTTCTGTCCTACCTTCCCCCCCCCAAAGAATATCATGCTTTTTTTTTCTTTTTGCAGACTAATGCTGGAAGCAGGAGTAGTTCCACAATTTCAGAGTGCACTTAAGAGAGAAAAAAATATATTTTTCAAATGCTTTAATCGGAGAATTACACTAAAAGGCTTAAGTAATTTTTATGATGGTTGAGGTAATAGATGGCACCTGCTTTTCTCTGCAAATAAATGTCATATAGCAAGCCTACAATCCTAAAAGATGTGAACAGCTGCTAACCAAAAAGAGGCCAAAAGTTGCAGTGGAACAAAAAGCATTTTCTTAATATATTGTAAGGAAGACAGTCTGGCTTTGCCTGTTAACACGACGAGATGATATTAGATCCTCATATAATCCTCAAGTTGAAAGAAAATGCAAATACAGGGAAACCTCATCCCAACCCATCCGAAAGAGTGAACACAGCAATGATGCTGCTGTCTCAAACACACCCAACTTCCATGACAAATATAAGACAATAACATATGTTTAGGTACAAAAAGGGGTTTTGCTACTTTCTTCAGAAAAAGGCGTGTTTTGATAAATAGAATTTCTACCTCTGGGCTTTAAGGGCAGTTTGTATAAACAGTTTGATTTCTAGTTGCTGGGTGCTGTGCTGGAAAGGAAGAGAGGGCCAGCCACATAGGAAGCAGCCGACAGCCGCCCGTGCTGTGGGAGTGCATCCCTGGAGTACATGCATGGGAGGGAGCCAGCTTTGGAGCACTGTGAGAGGTTCAGCTGGCAGCACACCAGGAACATTTTGCTCCCAGCTCAGAGTGAGTATGGGAAGAGTATTGGAAAATAGAGCACCTTCACAAGATGTCATTTCTCAGAGTAACTAAAAGCTGTCATGGCTTGAGGGAAGAATGTAGGGGGGAAAATGGATCAGGAAAGAAAGCCTAGGGAAAACACAGGAGGAGAAAGAGTGTGAAAACATGGCAGAAAAAACAAGAAAAGGGGGTTAGAGTAGGTGGACAAATTAAAAGAGAAAAAACAGAAGAAAAGAAAAAGGAATAGAAAGGAGAAAAAGATCAAAGACCTTGGAAGTGGAGTGGATCAAAGACTTTGGAAGTGACCATGTTTGGGGTCCAGTGGCACTTGGAGAAATCTTTATCTGGTCAACTCAAAGGGCCTGCCTGAGGTGATTTTCACCCAGCCAAGCCTTATGTGAGGTTTTGCTGCCCACATGTGTCAGGGTCTCCACACAAGGAGCTCCATGAGGGAGAAGGTGTTAGGGCTGGGGCAGGGTCTCAGCCAGGAGGGGACACCCAGGCATCTGCACATGTATTTTATGGGTTATTCCACTGTGCACCACGGTCCTACCCTTTCACAGACAGCACATCTGCTACTCCCAATCTACTCTGCCTTTGGTTCCCCTGTTTTTCATAGGACCCATCTCTCCATCTCTTCAGGGGATATCTTTCCTTTCCTTACTATCCCTCTTTCACAGCCTGGAAAACTCAGCTTTAGAGATGAAAGGAGAGCAGCCCCCCAGTATCTACAGGAAGCACAAGCTTGTCTGTCCTCCCTAGGCTGTGGGGAGCACTGGTTCCCAGAATAAGCCCAGTCCAACAGGGAAAGCTGGGCTGAGGCAGAGCAATGCCTGGTGTCTGCTGGAGTGCAGAGCCACCCAAGGACAAATCCATCTTGTGGTTGTATTCAAGGCTTCAAAATCCGCTTTTGTTTCCATAAGGAATTAAAACAAACTCTTTCAAACGTTTCTATGACATAGAATTGTGTTGAAACATCTGTTTTCCAGCTGAAGATATTTTTTATTACTCTCTTAGTTTGGATATGACCAAGGACACTGTCCTAGACCCTTCCAATCAAATATTTTGTTGTGAAAGACCATGGCTGTTTTAACTGACCTTTTCCTCAGCTCACTGCTCAGATATGATACATACAGAATGCCCAGTGAGTAACTGAAAATTTTCTTTGTCTCTACTATGTATTTGTCTACAAATAAACTACCTTACACTCCCTAAATATTGAAAAATACAAAGAAAGATGCCATTTATTACATTTTAACCGAAAAATAATTTGGCTGATGCATGACTAAAGGATACTTCACAACCTCCTATTTCTTTATTCAAGGAAGAAAGGAAACTTGAAACATGTTTCAAGCTCTATTTCACAAGGGTTAATTTAATTCTTGGCAATGCAACTCAAAATTATTTTAGATTCAAAGAAAAGCTGGGCTAGAAGAGAAAGAACCAACTTGCAGGAAATGCAGCTTTTGGGGTAAGACCTGAGCATGTTGTCTTCTGAGCTGCTGAAAACATTCCACATAGGAAAGGAATACTTGATATTAGGGTTCCAGCCAGCACCAAAAATATGGAAAATGAAGATTCAGTGGGGGTATAAAAATACATTTCATGCTAATTATTTTTTCACTTATGTTTCACCTATAGAAGTAATTTAGCTTTGTAAAAACCTTTTTTCAAAGGGTCTGTTTAGGTATTCACTGTTAAAACCAGCAATATTAACCTACTTATTTTTTACTGCTGTTTTAGTTCAAGTAAAAAAAAAAAAAACTGTTGTATTTCAGATTTGTAAGCCTCCAAATGGAAAGCTGCTACATTATGATAGAAGTTATTTTGAAATATAAAAAAAAAATTATTGCTAAGGATTAAGAATCTGCAAAGTAGTGAATTGAACTCCTGTTTTTTCTTATTGAGGAGCCTGAACATTAAATTTCTACGGCTGTTTTTCTTATCCCCTCATCTGTGGAAGTCTTTGGAGTCCAGTAGGGATTCTAAGGATAAACTGAGTGAACATTTTGTCTTTGCTATTTCCTCGGAAGAAGAGAACATAGCTTTAGATCAGTTCTGTGATCTGTCAAGTCATTTGAACATAAGGAATAATATTAAACATTTCCCAGAGGAAAACAGATTTCAAATCCATTAATTTGGACAAACTGTCATTGTGTCTTCTTGATGTCAAATCTCATGTAAGAACTTGATTTCAAGAAGGGTCCTTTGTGGAACCAGCTCAAGGAGTTGGAATTTGAGCCGGACAGAAAGAAAATGTTTAAAAGCGACGCTGTCTCTTTGGCTGTGGTAGTTTTGAAGAGCGTATTTTAGTTGTGGAAAAAGATAAATAAATATTTTCTATTTTATTTTTGATAATTTAGCTTTCAATTGATCATTTATAACAGTAGCCTATTTCCAAACACCTATCCATACAGCTTTTGTTGAAGCTTCACAGCCAAGCTGAGCTCACACAGCGCTGGGCAGCTCCTCCTTGCCCTCATGCAGAGGCATGGAGCCAATGGAAAAGAGGGAGGAAACCAGCAGGAAAACCAAATGCCAGGCTTGCTTCTTCCCTTCCCCTCCATGGTCAACTGATACCACACAAACACCTCTTAATGTTACCTCTACACATACAGCATTCCTAGTGCTTCTGCTGGGAAGTGCCACAGCAGCAAACAGAACAAACCAGCATCCCTAAGAACCCAAGTGGAGAAGAAGTCTGGGCTGTGCCTTAGGACCACAGGAGCACTGGGAAGAGTCCCTTCCCCACAGGGGCACAGCAGTCACTCACCCACATCCATTGCTTTCTTCCTAGAGTGTCCCTGCTGGGACTGCATGACTGCCACAAGCTTAAATCTCGTGCGTCCCACACAATATTCCTGGCAAAATCTTCCTTCTCAGGGGAAAGTGTGATAGGCAGATAGGTCAGAGATTGATTTTGGCATCCTAGCCTAAGCTGAGTAAAATGGGGAGATTTAAAAAAAACCAACAACATAAAAAGCATTTTAATTAAATAGGTGGCAAATTTCAGGTCAAATTTCTACCTAGATCTCACTTTCACAAAAAGATTGTTCAGAACAAAAGGCTTCTGTTTTTCCTTTGTGTGCACTCCTGCTACTGAAAAAGCCCAAGTCAAGATTTCCAGACCTGAGTGCCCAAGCTCCTAAATGAGAAGTCAGGCCCCTGTAGCAGTGTCAGGAATTTGCAGGTGGCCCCAGGCAGGAGGCAGTGACCCCACAGAGAGGCAGCTCTGGGTGCCCCAGGTGACTCTGCCAGGCTGGGCCAAGGCACCCCTGCCCCAAACTCCTGCTCATGACAGCATGGTGCCATTTATTTTGGCTGCAAGGGAAGCCGAAAATAAAGAGCCTAAGAGATGTCAGAAATTAATAACTTAGATCAAGGCTCCAACCAGTTCAAAAAGCTTTTCTGCTGACAGTAGGTTGTTTTCAATGCTAAGAATGAAGTATTTATCTTTATCCTTTGAAGCTGTGCCATTCATACCAATAAAGACAAGAATCCTGAAAGGGATACTAATTAAAACAAAATGCCTGTTCAAAATTAATATATTTTTCTGTTTGAAACCACATTGTACACAGAGATCCTTTGGAGCACTTTAAAGACAAAAGCAAGAAAAATAAAGAAAAAACTTGAAACCATTCTGTTCCTATGCACCAAGCAGTAATAAAAAAATAGAAAAGTTACGTCAAAATGAACCACTAAATGGGTACACTTTGTGTAAATCAAGCCAATACAAATTTCATAAAACTTTCCTTGTTAGAGGTACAAACCATCCACTAAAAGAATAACATTGTCAGGTCATAATATTATCATTTGCACTGCTCCAGCTGAATGTGAAGTTGCCTATTGCATTGAAACAACAATATCAGGTATCACAAGGCCCTGTCCAGCACCATGACAGCACACTCCATGAAGGCAGCCTGACTGGGAGGTGAAATCTTAATTACAGAGGTACTGCTGAGGTAGTATTTTCTTCCAAGCATTAGGTTACTGGTGCACTGAAACTATTAAAAGGGCATCTACAAAAGTGAGTATCAGTTTACTATGGTTTCCTAACAAAAATAATAATTAATCCTTGCACACTGTGCTTATATGTGGAAATTTAACTTGGTCATTCAGGTCTTTATATGGCATTTAGGAATGGGTTAGCCATTGCAATAATTACTTTGGGGTGTCCTCACCTTTTGGTTAGTATCTGCTAAACAGCAGCATATTAAAAGTAGTTCAGATTATGGATGTCAAGATCAAGATCAACAAACAAAGCAAGACTCGTTATTAAATTCCCACAGTGCTTTTATCATCAAATTTCAGAGTCAACAGACTTGTGAGCATCTGGCAGCTGCACAAATGACAGATCATGACACAAAGCCTTAGCTGATATCACATGAAGCTGACACTCCAGGGCATGGTGAAGGTCACAGTGGCAATTTATCAGGAGTGTAACTCTAGTTGTTTTCTGTCATATTTAAGTATTTGGAATGTTAAGATAAAGGAAGTGAATGCTGAGGTTGTTCTTGAGCATAAAAGATAAAGCATGTATAGGGATCACTCTCTACCTGCTTTGTAATTTCCAGAGAGGTCACAGAGGTTATCACAGGTCTCTGCCTTGTGCCAAAAACTACCAACTTGTTATTGCATTTAATCTGGAAGAGATTTTTATGAAGTGACCCATGTTCGAATGCTCCCAGATATGCAGTGGCAGGTTCTGACCAGAGTGAGAGATGTCTGAGTCAATTTTTCTTCAGAACTGCAGTGACTTAGGGCCACGTTTTGAGAAGAGCCTCATACCCAAGGACTTTCATTGAAGCACCTAAACAAAAGCATTTTATGTGGTTCATGACAACACCACAGTTACTCACTTTAGAATTAGCTTGAACAGAGATCCACCTTGAATCCCAGTCCCACTGCTTCATTAACCAATCATGAAAATAAGGATGCATCTGGAGATTTCCCACAACTCATCCTGAAGTTTTCTGCTCCTGTCTGCTGCTGTCATTCCTCATTTATGCAAGGACAGAAGCTCCCTGCTTCTGTGCCTTAAGGCATTTAGTCATATATCAAAGCCTTTTTTCCTTTTGCAGCCAAGAGAACTCTTGAAAGATACCACCATGGGAATCAAAGTAGGGCAGCAGATAACTTGAGGTTGTATCATAATGTTCCAAGGCCACTGTTTGTAAGCTTGGCATTAAAAGATACAGTAAAACTTTTCATAAATAGCTGCAGATAATCCATTACCTCACTGGAGCCTAAAGCACTCGAACACATTGGAATGATGGATCATTTCTTTTCCAAATATTTTCTAATTTTATGAAGAGCTTCTATAAAATCCATAATTTAGGTATTACAAACTAATATACTCTTAAAAGGAAAGGAGGAAAGAATGTCTAAGAAAATACAAAAATCATTCACAAATGAGCTTGAAAAGGTATCAAACTGTAGAAAGGCATGCAGTGCAAAAGTAATTTACTGTTTGCACTGGGGTATAAAGATTAATATTTCAAATATGTATGAGTGGAGCATTCCACAGTGTAAACTATCCCCATCCACAGAGTGGTGTTTGTCCTATAGTAACACATGGAAAGGTCAATTCCTACAGTGTTTGTATGGAACAGATTGAACACAAGCTGTTTGAAGAGAACAACAAGTTTGAAGGGCTTTTCATCTTCAGCTGCTTCTAAAACATGTCAGCTGCTGGGGTTGTTGTGTTTTATTATGACTTTCTGATTTATGCCTTCAGAAGAAACCCATTACTTTTGCAAAAAATGCAATGATGTGCCAGCTCCTTTGAGCAAGAGAAGTCTGCAGCATGAGCAGGAGAGGAAACCATGAAAAAAACCCCACATCTGAATTCAGCTGGTTTCTTATGCAAGGCCATAGGCCATAGCTATTCTCTGTTAAACAAGAGAAGAGGAAAACTCAGGCCTATAATGAGTATTATTTTAGAGAAACTATTTTTCTAGCTATTCCGAGGAAATATAAGAGCTGAGGATAATTAATGTCCTCATGTCCACAGAGATTCACCTGTGCTTGAAGGTAAATACAACCTCAAAGGCAACTGGACAGCAGGCCACTAATCCCCACACCTTTTGATCCCAGCAGTGTGGAGAGCTACCAGCAGAAATGCCCAGAGCCTGCATTTCTCCACAGAGTGATAAGGTTTTTATATGCTCTGTGGAAACTTCAGTGACTCCCTCCTACCCTCATCTCTTCATCCATCCCCACAGAGTGGTACAAAGCCTCTACTGTGGCTCTATGCTGTTTTATTCTGTCACAAAAGCCCCAGAGATTACAGCTGTTCCTTTGCACATTTTCTTTGGGGGCTAAATTACGTGACAATTTATGATGTAAACTGATGCAGAGAAACCTTGTTAGCTGAGGTGTGTCAGGAGCCAATATAAATATCAAAGCATACAAGTTGTTCCCTTGTTTGTGATATCACAGTGATATCTTTAATAAGGTCTCCTCAAGAAGCCTGAAAGCCAAACTCACACCCCACAGCACAAAGGGCTCATAGAAAAGACACTACAAGGGACTTTGTCATCAATTATTATGCATGCTAATTTACAAAAAAACTGCTTACTGGATGCAAGGAGAGGATGCATCAGTAAATCTGTTGTTCACCATCATTTGAAGTGATGGGACTTCTGGATTCCAGTCAGAAACTGGAATCATTTACCCAGTGAGGTGGTGGAGGCATCATCCCTTGAAGAATTCAAAAAAAGACTGGATGTGGCACTTGCTGCCATGATCTAGTTGAACAGTTAGAACATCGGCTGGACTAGATGATCTTATAGGTCTCTTCCAGTCTTGAAAATTCTGTGATTCTGTGATTCTGTGACTAATGCCTTCTAGAGGGGCATGTTATGAGTAGAAAAGCTGCCCATTTTTTTAAAAGGTTGCAGAGTTCACAGGTTGGGCCAGTTGCTGCCAGAGTGGAGTTCCAACTGTTTGTTGTTGTAATCACCTGTCGTTAATAGTTTTTCGTTAACTACCTGTTGTTGATGGTTGGGAATTCTCCTTTTTTATCCAGTAACACCCTGCTGCTTCCTGGAGGATGGCACCTGGAACGGTGAAGAGGGGGGACATCGGGGTTGGCATGCAAATTAAGAAATACCTCACCAAACCTAGCAAAACCCCCTAAAAACAATGAGCCAACATGGAATTGAAGGATGGAAGTGACGTCTAGAGGTGAGGAATAGAATCCAGTATCCGCTAAGACCCTTTTTACCCCTCACCCTAACCTAAAAAGATGTTGGCTGGACAGAGGACCTTGAATGTTGAACCAAACAACTGGGAATCTCCTGGTGCTCTTGTGAGGATGGAGCCCCCAGTGCTGCCCACAGAGCAGCAGACACAGCTGCACTTTTCCTCCTCCTCTGTGCCACTGCTGGAAGCAGCGGCAGTGTGAGCACAACCAGTCGGTTCTTCCCACCTGAGCTGGTTTTTAATAAAGGCATTAAAAAGGAGAAAGATCTCCTGCCCTATTTATTTCAGGGCACATGTGGCAAAAGACAGTTTACCCTTCAGAGAGATTGCTCTTTCATAGCCAGAGAACACTCTGGTACAGGGGTAATTTTTGCAGCAGCCTTCCCAGCCCCTCCAAGAGCAGCATTCCAGCACCAGCCTGCTGGGATTTGTCTGCAGGTGCCAGTGCCTGACACGGTGCCTTTTGTGTTCCCTCAGGGTGACCCTGCTTCTCCTAGCCCATGGCCAAGGCAGTGCAGAGGACAGAGCCCTGCAAAGACCTGCCCTATCCTGCTCTCCAGCTGGGGGTGGCTAAAGCTGGAACTCCATTGGCTTTCAAGCAGCAGCAGGGACCATCTGCAATTCAAGCATGGCAGCACCCCAATGCATCAGCAAAGGTGGCTATTTGCCATTCAAACATCTTTTTTTCAAAGCTTTCTGTTTTTCCTAGAGGTTGAATTATTTACTGATTCTTTTTAAATTATTATTTTATTTTATTTTATTTTATTTTATTTTATTTTATTTTATTTGACAGTTATCTCTGATCAAAACCTGTGTCACAAGGCAAGACATGGAAGTGAGAGAAATTTTGTTGGAGCTAGAGCAGAAAGTGTTTTTTCTTAATTATTTCTTCTACTATATTTATTTTAATTAGCTTTTAGTGTTGAAAATCAGGTTGATTTGAGCAAATCCATTGCTCTCCTGCTGCAGGGAATAGGAGTAAATAGAAGAGTTTATCTTTTGGAAGCAGTAAATCCAGATCAAGAGGGGCAGCAGAGACTGGTTAACTTCTGATTTGTCTTCAAAAAGTAGGATTTTTTTTTTAGTAACTGAGATAGTTTCAAAGAAGAGAATCTCTAAGAATGTATGAAATTTCAGACAGAGGACCAAAAAATTCCCTCAGTTCCAAGGATAGAGATGAGAGCAAATTAATATTACTTTCCCTGTCAGTATCACAGTCCACTAGAGCAAACATGAGCAAATTGGAATCTAAGGTGGCTCATGAATTCAGGATTTCTACCATGACCTCTCCCACACACCAGGGAGCAGCAGCAGCACGGGGAAAGGAGGCAGGAACACCCCACTCTGCCAGGTGGCAGCTTCCTCAGGGCCAGTTCTCTGCAGCAAAGAACCGACTTGGGAGTGCATCAGCTCATCAGCTTGCTCAAAAAATACCAGAGGGAGCAACAAAATTTCTCCTTGGTATTTTCAGACAGCATCTCTCTAGAATAATGCCACTTTTAGTTCCAATCCTAGTCAAATATGCCAAAGTATGACACTTGACTGGGAACATAATCCACTGGCCAAGTCTCTCCTCGTGGTTTTATGGGTCTGCTGGAGAGATTTAGCTCACAGCAGCACCTAATGGCCTCAGGTGAATAATAAGTGTACTATCCCCTCATCCAATACTTGGTTTTGGTGGGCAAAAGTGATTTTGTGTAACAAGTCCTGGCAGAGGATCTGCTTAAGAGCTTACTTATCTCATGGAAGTCTAAGTAAAAACTCATTGAACAAAACCCCATGTATAATAATGATTTGCATTAATCAGTGACTTCACTGAGAAGATATTTTAAGAAACAGTCAAAATAGCTGTGGGTAGAGTAAGTACAGGATTTTGTGACAAAAGAGAAAGGAGAATCATGCTTGTTTATTGTATATTCCCATGAGAACCTTCTCCCTTGGTAAAGATACCCATATTAATACATGTTATAGAGGGGTGGAAATGCTGAGCTTCCGAGCTCATTACACCAACCAAACTCTGAAATAGCCTCAGCCCCATGTTTTATATGGACAGTGAATGCTCCAACTCACCCAGAGTCTGCAGACTGAAGTGAAGACTGAAGAACAGAGAACAGAACAACACTGCAGTTACACATTTACTGCTGGAACGGGTAGAACTGAAAATTAATACTGATGAACTCTTTTTTTAGGCATGTGCTTCTTTACCTGGGTCCAAAGAAACATCAGAGAGGAACTTCTGGTTAGAAAACTAGGCTAGAACTAAAGCAGCTTTTCAGTTTGCAGTAGATGCAAAGTAGATTTGATCAGATTGCTCCTTTTGGAATATCACACAGGATATCTTTTACTTTTGTGAGCTGCTTGTATTATAATCAGTTTGCCCAAGGATTATCTTTTAGCATGTATAATGTCTCACAAAGTGAAGCTTTCCCCTTTCCCCCAGATATGATTGCATCTCCCAGAGTTTATATCAAGGCTAACAATGTCATATAGATTAAACTGGAAATAAGAAAAGTGCCTTGAAAAGATGCAAGTCTATAATTCCAAATTATAACGTCTCTAATTAAGGGAAACATTCCCTATGGGTAGATTGTTGCATGTGATCCTACAATTGGATTTCCTACACTTTCCAGAGCATTTGTTACTGCTCACCACCATCCACAGCAATGTGGCTGTGGAGCAATTCAGCACGACAATGCTCTAATTTCACTGTACAAACATGTTAATCCTCTACATTTTCATTATGCAAGTGAGTTAAAAACATTTTTTATTTTCTTTTTCCCATAAAGGTTCACTGCAGTTCATTTACCTTAAGCAACACATATATTTTACCATGCCAGGGAAGGACTGTAGTCCCTTGGCTCCAGGGAGTGCATGGTGCCAGCGTTGTTCCCACTCTGAAGCCCTGCTGACTGATTAGGTGACTTCAGCAAGTCTCTGAGGTTTTCCTAAATTTCAAATATATTCATATTTCCTTGACCAAGGGATTTGCTATTTCTCTGGAGGTTTCCAATTTTAGATGGCTCTGTAACACTTCTCAAATATTCTCCAAGAAAAACAGGGCTGTCACTCAGAGAGGGAAGTTTCTCGGTGCATGGAGCACTGCTGAGCTGAGGAACACTTGTGATTCCATGGAACAAATGACAAGCCATGGCATGGTGAGCATTTCATTGGCATAAATTGACATAAAACAGCATATTTCATTGGCATAAAATAGCTTCATCCTGCTAAAGGAAAGAGCTGCAGTTACCTCAAAGAAAACTTTGAGTGCTTTGCGTCCATATAGAATTTGTCTTTTCAATAGATCAAGCAGATCTTTATAGGATTCCCTCTGTAGACCTGTTATGGACAGGAAGCAGCTTCTGTTGTAAATTAAATAACTGAAAACTGTAACAACTGAGAGCCCCTCACAGATTTCAGCATTTTCTCTTGCTAACTTAAGGAAGTCTCTTCTGATTAAATAATCAAATTGCAGGGGCAGATTCTTCATTCAAGATCTCTCAATCAATGACCAAATAGGTCCAAGAATTCCATTTTTCACAGGTAAGCTAAGGAGGTTATCCAATTGTATTTGTACACACACACATGCACTGGTACACAAAGTTGGAGCTTTGGGTGCATGAACTCAGAAAGGGAAAGAATGATAAGCAGGTTCACCTTTCACTATTTAGACCTGAAATATTTGGTTCTTTGTTATCACTAGTCCACAAAAACATGATATAAAATTGCAAGCAAAACATGGAAAGAAAGACTCTTATGAAAGAGCAGCTAGAACTTTGTTAATTTTTTTTCAGCACACACCATGTGTCTACCTCTCTTCTTCAGGGATCAGAAGTACAAAAATAGAGTGAGAAGCACTTATTCCACTATTCCTTTCTTGCCTGAAACCAGGAAACAGTGGAAATCTCAAAGGAAAGACCTTTTCCAACAGCAAACCTTTAGGTATGCTTCAAGCAGAGAGTTTTGGATAATTACCTGTCCCTGGGCCAGATTTCCCTAGCAACTCATTGAACCGTACCCTGTGTCTGATCACTGATGAGTACAGCTTATTTTTGCGTCCATCTAGGTGAGCATTTCTTCCTTTTCTCTAAATTTCTCAGAAAACACAATAGTCAGAAATACTTGAGAGATCAAGGAGTCCAAGACTCCTGAAAATGGGCCCTAGGTGTTTGCTAATTGATTTTTTAAATGAAAATCCTAAGCACTAAAGATTAGCTTTTAAAGGATTTTATCTCTTCTGCATGCAGAGCAGTGCCTAGTGTGGTTTTCAGAAAATGGCTAGGTAACTAAACTCCTTTAGAAATGTTTTTCTTGCTGGTTAATTTGTTCTGAAGTCACAAGGAAATCTTCTGGAGAGTTATTTATATCAATAGCTATCACACCACTGAAGTCATCCAACCTAATCATCCCCAGAGAGCTGCAACAATGGGAATTATAAATAGCAAAAATATCCTGGATATCACCTCCACTATTTTAAAAACATTGTTTTCATAGAGAACAGTAACTAAGAAGAAATCTCAGGACATCAAGTATCAGAATACGTGCACATTTGTCACTGCCAAGAGGTCTTTCCAGGGGCCAAAGCCATTTAATGCTGCAAAGCTGTCACAGTGGTCTGTACATTCTCTGCCTGGCTCCTGGAATCTCTCTCATCATATTATGCAAGGGGAGAGCTGAAACTGTGTTGATAGATAGCCTGGAAATGCAGTAGGTTAGACAAGGTAACAAAAAGCACTGTCCTAGCTCCTGGATAAAAGGAAAATTGCATTCAAGTAGTTGTTTATTTCCAGCCTGTTTGCAGATGGACTCATTTTGCCACCTTCTGCATTGCAGTTTAAGGGTGTCCAGAACAGACTGACCTCTACAAGGTCTCTCTATTTGTTTTCTAACCTGCTTCCCCACACAGCACAAATCCAAAGTGCCAAAGTTCTATTATCTATGCCTTAGATAATAGAGATAATAGAATATGCATTGTTTTAATAATTTAAGCATTTCTTTATTTTGGTGGAGTTCCACATTTGCCCTCTCTGATGAGTACTGCCTGAGAAAAGCTGGGATCTTGGACCCTTTTCACTGTTTTGACAGTATTCAGATGATCCTCCAAATCCAGATAAAACCAACCAAAGATCTCCATACTTGTTGTTCCTTACATTATTGTATATAGTTTCTAATGCAGACAAAAATTGGAGTGGTTAATCAGATAGCATGGAGAAAGCCCTAGCTCCATAATGTGTGAAAAGATATAAACCCAAACTTCAATATCCAGGTTGGAATTTCTTCTTTTTTGACTTCTTAATTTTTTTTTAATTAAGTTTGGTAGAAAATAGTTCAGTCATTTTTGGAACAAACTTAGTGTGGAGTGGTTTCACCACCATTCATATTTTTCATCTGTTTTCTGAAAAGCCATGGTGATTTATAAGAGGAGCTTTAAACCTGGCAGTGAGACAACCCCCAAGTGAGAATGGTATCTTTGTCCCCAGGAAAATCCATTCCTAATCAGCCATGTTAGAAGTTACAGAAAAATCCCGGTTGGTATTTACAAAGGAGAACCACATTTTGATTTTCTGAGTGTTTCAACAGGAGTGTGCAAGCCCTGAGCCTGCTGAGCCTCTTGTCCTGGGCAGGTACTACACAATCAGTAGGCATAGCTCAGGGCAGGTTCGTCTTGAACAGAGTTTTTGTTTTCTTACAGCAAAACTCTGACAAAAACAAAAAAGCATAACAGTGAAGGAAAAGCTAATTAGGAATTAGTTGGGTATTAGAGACTCCTAACATTATTAGACAGCATTAGAGCCTTTGAAAGTCAGCCTGCACAATAATAATTTCCCTAGAATTTAAGGGCTTATTCTCCAGTTGTTCTAACTCAGCTCTATTAATATCACTGGAGTTACATTAGTTTGCCCTGACTAATATCCTTTAGTTATGCAGACAAGCAAATAAAATTACTTTAGCTGTTCTTTTAAAGTCATTCCCAAACACCATCTGAGAGGCTCCCTCGGTACAAAAAACAAACCCCAAACACAGGACCCCGACACAGCCCTGAACTGGCTGCACATTCCATATTGAGGGTCAACAGGAGTTTCACAAGGATACCCTCGGTCACTGCTTCCTCACAGCCACTTCAGAGGGAGGGGAAGAAAGGGTTTGAAAAACATTCCAGATTTCAGCCGAGTTTCTGTAGCTGTGCAGACACAGGAGTCGCTGAAATGTCCGGAGGGACAGCCCCAGCAAGCCTGTGACCTTCTATGACAAACCGGACTATGGCATTTCAGACGGGATTTAGCTGGGATTGTTAAACATGTGCCAAAAAGAGAACTGCTTCTTGGATTTTTTCAATCAAGTAGCACTATATTTGGACTGGAAACAGCCTGTGGATGAGCAGGAATAACCATTAGAAGGCAACTGAAAAGTTTCAAGCAGATACTACGGTCAAGGAAGAAACAACGCGAAGGTATCTGGGCAAGTTTCCATACTGAGACTGAAGCAACACTTTTCCCATGACATCAGACTCAAAACAACCAATATATTATAGTCCATATGTTGATTAAGGAAAGCCCAAGCTGTGCAGAGCCATGCACCAGCCTTCAGAACAGCGGCTGAACAAAAGCTGGATCGCTTGCAAGCCATGGGAGTTAATCAAACAAATAAAAAGCCTCAGGTTTTCAGGATAAGGCACCTGGGTCAGACTTCTCAGCACGATGAGGTTGTGAATCCTGAGGTAAGACTGAAAGCAAACTGCCTGGATCAAAGCTATGCAGTCTGACTAGATGACAAGGGCAATGAGTAAACAGTACTTTGAATATGCAGCAGCCAAAAGGCTCAGAAAACTTAAAGTTGGTTGCAGAAAACGTGCTCAGAGAACCTGGAGTTCTCTACCTACCTGAGGTCATATGGCATTTGCATGAGAAATTTGGACTTTGAAATGGTTGCAGTCAGAGTTCAGAAGAGCTTTTGGCAGGTTAAGCATGTTCCCAGTAAGATGATGCTGAGGATAAACATGCAAGAGAAATATATAAATGCTGTTTTCACAAGAATAGTGTTGCTTTCTTAGAACTGCCTGTATTTTAAGGAGGGAGGCTAGAATGCAGTCCTGATGGGATGCCAATAGAATCCATCGAGAGCAGTTCGTAAATCACACAGCTCAGCAACTGAAAAGGACATGGTACATTTTCAAATGTGAAACAAGAACAGAACCATGTTCCTCAGGAAAGAGGTACTTGTTTAGCATGTATTGATGCTGTTTACAAAAGGATTGGGAGTTTAACTCTTAGTGTAAAATGGCCTAATAACATAATAATTAGTGCATGCAACTGAATTCACTGAGATATTTTATCAAACCTTGAAATATCTGACCCATTGATCCTCTGTAATAAGGAACAGGAGGGCACCTTTGATCTTTCTCATGGAATTTAATAAGTCAAAATTAGAAAACAGCCCTTTCAAATGAGGACAAATTTGACTAGGAGGATAACTAGGCAAGTTGTTACATTTTAATTGTATTTTAACAAAATTATCTAAGCTCATAGGTTTAATAGTCACAACAAATCAGGTAATAAAATGCTGCATTATTGTCACTGGTAGATTAAAGTGGCAGAACATAGGTTTATAGAAGTATTAAAGGAAAAGAGCATTTCTTTTGTTTGCATAGTACTGAACACATTCACAGATCCAGCAAGAAATGCCTTTCTCCTTAGCCAGACATGCAAAAATGCAATTCACTTAATGATTTTTTTTCTACTTTAAATGATGGATATAGTTAAGAGTTGTTTTCTAGTTCTGTACATCCATTTTTATTCCTTTATACTGTTTCCCAGTGCTCCAATCCAGGAATTACTTTTTTAGTGTCAAACCTCACAGTGAAAGCTTCAGCTAAAAAGCCAATCTATGTAAACAAGTTTGGCAACCACAATTCTTCATCACTCAATTTGGGTCTCGGAAGCCATTTCCTTCAAGATAGATCCTTGTCCACAGGGATCTTTAGACAACAGTAGACTAAATTAATCCCAAGTGTTGTCAAGAAAACAGGTACTGAAATGTGCTGCTTCCAAATATCAGCAACCCTCTGGAGATGGCCGCTACAGCAAGCTGTTATCTGTCAGGAAGATCCAAGACCCTCAGCATTAGTGATAAGCTCCCACAGCTCTGTGGGCTTCACTGTACATCTGTCACAGTTATTTTGGAACACACAGTCTTTTAAAAATTGAATTTTCCTGCCAACTGAGGTGTGTTAACATCTGCCTGCTTCTGCTGTGCTGATCATCAGGGCCTAAATCCTAAGGGAGCACTTAACAGCTTTCTTCACAGATCTCTCAGTTCTGCTTTGCAGGAAGCAATGGTGGCATATTGGCCAAATTTGTTGCATGAAAAACACAAGGGTTTTGAAGAGGAAGAACTGCACATCTTTATAAGATTACCTAGATTTTAATTATCTGATTTGGTCTCTAGGTCCAGTCTGAAACCACTGGCGTAGACATTAAGGACCTGCCATTGTTCCGTACTCACTTGCAAGTTGCTCAGGGTATAATGCACATCAGTGCTTCTTTACAACTCCAAATAAACACAAAAGGTAATAACATTGGGTGTTTAACAGCTTACCTTAGGATATAGCTAACAGCAACTTGGCTTTCACTCATGACATCTATCACGTAGGTTCATGAAATTCTAGAAGGAAAAAAAAAAGTAAACTAGTGAGGCAGCCTTCCCTAATCCTTAGGAAGCCATTCCTGTGAAACTATGGAAAACAAATATGGGCAGTCTGACAATTATCAGCCACAAAAGTTATCTTTTAGCCCTTGCTCTTGATTTTAAATTGCTGTTGTACATTCCCCACAGTGTGAAGAAAGAAGAAGGGAACCCAGCCAGACCCAACTGGGAAGAAACATTCTGAACCTGGTGAGAGGGACTTGTGTGCTAGACTGACAGGTCAGTCATGTTCTCAACAGTGCTACAGTTTTGGGCTTTGGTGCTTAATTCCTGATGTATGCATAAGGGATGCAAAGGTAGAAACAGACATGGTGCAGTTTAACTTGCATTTACTGCACTGCAGTGAGTACCCACTCCACAGGAAAAATCTACCTTTCTAGTCTATTGTATGATTACATTATTTGGATCTTGATTAGGGTCTGTATAAAGCACTGATCACTGTTACAAACACTTTGAACAAGCCTTCTCTGTGTTCTTATTCCAAACTCAGGCAAGTAACCTCTGCTCATTTAACAGTAAATTGTTTCAACCACAGCAAGAACCTTTTCCAGTATTAATCAGCACAGATTACCTCAGCATTTGTTTCACTGGATGCATGTAAAACATCTCTGTGACTTTCTTTTGCTTGCAGTAGTTACCCCACCAGCAATTAAAAACTTTCGGCTCCACAGATCACAGTTTCCATAATCTACCTAGAGATTCTGTGAAACTTACTTCAGTGCAAATGCCAGTATGATTTAATAGAAAAACCAGAGATTTTCACATTTCATCTCCTTGTATATTTTATGCACGACCGCTTTTCAGATAGAATTTATTTTAGTGTAGGAAAAGCAATTGAGTGGCAGTAAAATGTCAGGAAGCACTGGGGAAAGAAATGTCCTGCTGGGCTGAAGCAGCTGTCAAACATGTCTTCTCAAAAATCCTGAAAACCATGTTAGCTGCTACATCTCAGTTTTTGTGCACCTCAGCAGTTCTTCATTCTGGCTGGAAGCATAAGCTGCTCACAGCATTCCGAGTTTGGCCGTAGCCACGGCGTGCTGGAATTGTAACACTGTATTCTTTGGGGTCTATTCAATGCTAAACTAAGTTTCCAAATGTTTCTTGGCTCGGCAGCCATTAACTGGACCTTGAACTTCCCCTTTGTATCCAGTGGCGGGGGGCTAAACCTGCCATCTGTTTTGACAAATGTTTTCTATTGCCTCTGCATAGCTGACACAAAACGAGCCATATTAGAAGTTTAAATTCTCTTTCTGAACCATCAAGAATTCTCTAAGTCCTCAGAAATCCCATCTGAACATAGCTAATTGTAATTCTGTTTGCAAAAGATTTTAGCTTGTCATGAGCTGCAGGTCTTAATATCTTCCTAGCTCCATATCACTTGTTCTCTGAGTGTCTGCCTACTCTTCATTCCTTTGGGGCAAAAATCTTCACTGAGTGGAAAATCATAGCTGCAGGCATTCTGGGGGGAAAAAAGCCCCAAAATTAAAAAGAAGCATCCCTTCTACTTGTGTCTTCTTCACTTTTCTCCAGCCTGAACAGTCCCAGCTCTTGGCACAACCAGGAGAGTCAAAGGAGCTTGATAAGGGCTGCAAGTTATGATATTAATAAACAAAGAAGGTGTCCAGAAAAAAGTAGTAATGAAAAGCTACAGTTCTTGACTTTTAGTGAGCTTTTCTAGATTCTGTGGAAAATATGTAATAATCAGACACAATTGGTCTTGCATAAATTGTCCTACATAAGATGTGCATTTAAAATATTTCAAATGGAGCTGAATAATTAATTGATGCTACCATTACAAGAGAATAAAGAAAAGATGAAAAAATAAGGATGCCTTGCTAAATGAGCTAAGTTTGAGCAGATGAACCATGTCAGCATGGAAAAATATTCTTATATCATTCATGTCACACATAACAAGACATCCTACCTGTGATTGCTGCCGTGTGCCACAGAGCCACTGTGCACATGAATAAATCAAATGCTATGCAAGACATCCAATTAACTTCAAAATATTTGTTTTCAGATCTGTTTCAGATAGGAAATTTATCCACACAGATGTAGCTGTCACTTTTTACAGACTGGATTGTCACTAACAGATCGTAACTAACAAAAACCAGGAGAGCAATACTGCATATCCTTTTCACATGGAACATTTGGGTTCCTGGTCATACTGTAGGTTCAGCCATTGCATATGTGCCAGGAGTCTGTGTGAAGGGTCCTGAGAGATTCCCAGCCTTCCCCTGGCAACCACTCACCCGACCAGGGCACCACAGAGAGGTTTTGCTCTTTCCAGATGCAGCAGTGGTGTCGGTGCCATCCTGTGCCCCACAAAGCACTAACGGTTTCCAGATGTTGGCTCACAGGGTGCTGACACAACTCTTGCACCATCAGAGTGTCACACAATGATATTATGAGAAGTTTCAGAAGCATGGGAGAATTTTACAGAATTTGGAATCTGTAGTGGCAAGAAGAGCAAAATACAATGCTGTTGTAACAGGGAACTTGTTCAGTATTACTGCCTAGGATCTTGTCCAGATCAGGCTGTGCTGCAGCACCACAAAGGGAGCAATCTTTGAATTCACTGTGTAATTTCTAGCATTAGTTATCATTCCTGAAATGCTGTGTAATTACTTAAGTAATATCATGAGTAAGTATTAGTAGCTAGGTCTGGTAGAAAATGATACATTCATTTTATATAAAATAGTGAAACTGCATTTTCTCTTTCAATGTATTTAAACACATCAATTTCCTTTCTGAAGCAAAAAATTTTTCTATGTTTGTCTTTCCCACTTGTCTTCACTTACAAAACCACATTGAGAGAAGAGAAAAAGAATACAGGAAAATTTTAAAACTGTTCTATCACTAATTCTTTAGTAATAATCAGATCAAAAGATAAAATTTTCTTTAGGAAAAAAAAAGACTGGCAAACATAAAAGTATAATCTAGAATTTGAAAATACAACAACAATAGTATTTAAAGACTTGAGACAGATTTTAAGAGGACTGATTGAAGCTTCTCCTAGCATATGTGAAAGGTTTTAGACCCTGGGAAACCTGCTATTTTCTAGAGATATCATCTCAAATATAAAGAAGAATATAAGGAGTTCTTCACTCATTCCATTTAGAAATTATTCCCTCATCTGAAAGCAGAAACAACAACTCTGTTGGTATGTATGACAATAAAAGCAGCTGCTGATTTGTGGCTGTATTTGTATTTAAAAAGGTGACCATGTAACAGCCAGTAAACAAAAAACATGAGAAGAGGAGGGAAGCCCAGTGATAGTAACTACAAAACATTTAAAGGGCAAAACTAAGAAGAAATATGATTTGATCCGTTTTAGTCCATCTGACATTTTTATATCCACATTTAACTAACAGGTCATTAATATCCACACAAATGTAAGCAAGGGAATTTTGAGCCGAGATGTCTTGTTCAAAGCAATAAAAGCTTTATTCACACTCTGCTTGTACCTCAAACATTTCATAACTTGGCAGCCCTGAACAAGTACTCTGAGAGCCGCCAGTCCAATTGCACAGAACGGAATCAGTCAGCATCTGTTCAAAAAATCCTTGCTCTGCTATGGAAAAAAGCAATTATCATTAAAGTTTTTCCCTCAGAAAAATCTGGCTACACATGAGGGGAAAAATCAGATAGCAAGCTGAGTGCAATAGGGAGTTTTAATTTTCCCTTTTTGCCTTCTAAGTAGAAGAGATTCCTTCTAGTGAAGTCCTTTTGCAGATTATAACTTCCTAAAGAGCCACAAGAGGATTTACTCATCCAAGTTCCCTTAATACAGTCCTGTCCTATCCCTAAACATTCTTAAATGCTGAGATCAGCAGATAGCAAGAACACATGTTAGAAGAGACGTGTTCTTTTTCATTCAGAGGAAGATAACAGGGAACACTTTTTCAAGTTAGCTATTTGCAATTTGTCAGAAAGTCTCAGCTTCCCACTTCAAACAATGGTTTCTGCAGCTGAATTTCTTTGTGCAGACTGTGCTTCATAGAAAACAGAATATAGCAGAAAATAAGGAGGATTAAAATATTAGAGCAGTATTTTTACCAGCATAGTATTTTTAATAATTTTTTCCATTTTCTTGCCAAATCAAAGGAGAAAACTTGTTTCTGTGATGACCATATTTTAAAAAGAAAACCAAACAGAATCCCAAACAGAATGATGTTTTCCCAACCCTAAATCAATTTGTAAGGAATATTTCTATAAGCTTTGCATTTAGGCATGACTAAAGTTGTGATTCTCACAGTACTCATAAGACTAAAAATGTCAGTGTTCCAAATATATGCAATGATTAAATCTTCAAGAATGGCTTCACTGACTTTGAGATCTCCAGCTCTGATTTTCACAGCTTTTTATTCTAAAACCAGCACTATGGAGCTGGTGCTGGAGTGAGTCTCATTTTGAACTGGGTGAAACTAGTTAAGGTTTCTTTTCTTTTTTTCCCATGCTAAGGGAAGGATCCTACAGTACCTAAATATCATGTCATTTTATGGCCTGTTGGGAGAGTCACAGTGTTTTCAGTGGAAGCAACAATTTTAATGCAGCAATTTTTAAAAATTAAAGATTATTCCTGAGGGTCTTTAGCACAATATGCAAATGTCTTTGTTAGTATAAAATACACTGTGTGTACACAGAATTACTGTAATACAGAGTTGGATCACCAACAATTCAAAGAAAAGGATGCACAAAGAAGAAGCTGATAGGAGACACAGGCCTGGTTAGGAAAGCCTGACTGAATCAACAACATGACTAATGGTGTGAATCTCAGAGGAGAACACATTTTTGAGAAGTGCCACTTTAAAGGTGACTGATAAGAGCAGGAAAACTGATGACTTCCTTTGTCAAAAACATCTCTGAATGCCCATGCAAGCAGAGAGCATTTTCAGGATATATGAAAATCAGATTGTTTTCTGGGCTGGCATCAGTCACTGTCCGTGGATCAGGCTGTGGGTTGTGCGTGCCCTTGGTGAGCTCATCTTTCCACAACTCCAAAATATGTTTTGTGATATTGTGGCCATAGACATCCAGTTCAGCAAATATTATTCAAGGTCAAACACTTTGAAACAATGTGGAGACAGCCACAGCTATCAGAAAAGTCAGGGTTTAATTACAGACTGCTCACATAATTGATATCCACATCAGATTATTTTGGGTCCATGACTTCCCTTAACATTTCTGTAAGGAATGTGCTCTGTTTAACAAACTTAACTCATAATCATTGATTTCAGTTTTGCTTGCAAGCCCTCTTGAAAGTTTGACTGCACTACCACTTGTACATGCATTTTCTCTCTGTTAAATGCTAAATTAAACTGATTTGCTTCAGACAATTCCTGAGGCTAAATTTCTGCAAGGCTCTGGGCTTTCCCTGTGTTAAAAATTAATGGCCTCACCTACTTAAAATCTAAAGTGGCTTTTAGTCACAGGAATGTGCCAATGTTATCACTTAAATAATCTCTTCTCATAGCATTTACCTTCTGGTGTGTAATACGTATGACACATCACCTGTCTTCTAATTTATTAGCCTAAATATAACAAGCTTTCCCATCTTTTCTTATGCTGTCAGATGAGCTGGTAGATTCCATCAAGCTATCTTTAATATTTCATTTTTAAGTTTTTCTACCATTTTCAGTTTCCTGCCAGGTATCTAGAATGAGTTTTGTAGGTAAAGTCTGTGGCAGGACTTTTTGTCTGTGGCACATGGCAGAGTATAAAAAGATCACCAGTCCCAGTCAGGAAGAAACAAGACAGCACTCAGACTTCAGGATCTAAGTGAATTCAGAGTAATATCAATAAGTCAGAGGTGAAAATAAAGTAATCTCTTTTCTTTACAGAATTTATCAAGTCTTATCCTGAAAATTGTTGCCCCTCAGTTCTCTTGCTGTTCTTTGAGACATGTTCCTGCAGGAGAATATTTTGTACCAACTGATGAGCTCATGTTGAGAGCAGCCCTCAACAAAATTTCCAGATGGCATATGAATTATAGCCTTCTATCATGGACTTAACAAGCCGTGGGCTGCTGGTAGTTGTCACTTCCAGGTTTCAGTGCTGTTTATATGCCACTAATAAAATCTGCTGTTCTTCTTAATAACAAAGCAGAAAATTTTAATTTTTAAGGGATACACTTGGCACCCTATTTTCCTTCTCCCTCCTATTACATTCCTGCTATGACTCTTTCCTGTGCTTTTCAAACATAATCAGCAATAGGTCAAATCTTAATATTTTATTGAGATTTTCTTCATACCCTTTTCAAGCAAAATTCTTTGAGGGAAGAACTACACGCCAAAACCATTCTGCTGTATCTGTTCATTACTGAGAAAAGAATTTTTTCCTTTCATGGTTATTATTGTGAGGCAAATTCAGAGTCCCTTGTGAATAATACGTAATAAGAATGTGCACAATATGAAAATGCATTTAATGTTTTATTATATTTTAGCTGCCTGTTAGGTATCTCACCCCAGCCAGCAATTTATAATCATGTGCAAGAGGCAGCTTCCTGAATTTTACATAGTTCAGAAATAGCAAAGCAGAAACAACATGGTGAGGGCAATTACTTTTAAATAATATTAGAGCAGAGCTTAGTGGATCAGTGCAGCATCTGCAAAGTTCTGCACATTAAGAACTGCAAAGCCTCCAGACGAGGCTCTGAAGAACATGAGCTACATGAATTCAGCCTGTTAATTGCAAAGCTTTTATTAAATTAGTTGTCAGATAATTGTAAAGCAGACATTGGAGTTGGGTTTTCCAGAGTTGCTTCAGAAAGTTCAGGATATATAAAATAAACTCTGCTTGAGTGAGCAGAAACAAGGCCCTGGTGTCAGCAGTCTCAGCCCAGGACTCCTGTGCTTCTCCACAGAGTTAATGGGAGCACTCAGCACCTCGGGCTGGCAGGAATGTGCTGCCTCCCATCCTCAGACCTGTCCCTACGGATGAGGAGGGCCCCAAATGCAGGCAGTGTGTGCCAAGAGAGGTGAGGGTGCTGAAAGGCACCCCTGGAAGGTGAGGATGTGCAGATCTCCCATCAGCAGCATTCAGGACAACAGGCCAAGGTGATCCTTCACAACCACAAGGCTGCCGGGCCAGCCCATCTATTGATGGGATCTCCAAGGAAGTCACTTTAACCTCAAGGCCACACGTACAGCTGTAAAACATCCGCATGGCCTGGAGGGAAGGCTCCCTCCCTCAGCCTTAAAGGCATTTCCCAGCACAAAGTGCAGCTGGTTGGGGTTTGTGCTGGGAACAATTCGGGAGTTACAGTTTGAAAAGCCTTCACTTTTTATAGCTATTTGAAAAGTAAATGCAATTGGAACTCACCGCAGAGAGATCAGCTAACCCAGCAGTGTGGTTTGCACGCTTCCTCTCGACACACATCAAAGGCAAACCCAAACAAAAAGGCTTTTCTTTGCGCTTATAATTGGCACTGGGCAGAGGCCTGTTCTCTTCTGCAGGCCCCTGAAAGAAAAGCAACCTGAGAATGCAAGCTGGAGGCAGACAATTCAAAAGAAGCCGTGCACCCCAGCAGCTACACAGATGCCTGGCGTGGCAGCGACCCCTCAAACTGATGAGAAAGTAGAGGGGAGAGGCACATTCAGAGCAGGTGACAGACATCAGCACAGCCCGGCAGCTCCAGGAGGGACAGTGCCACTTTGTCACCAAAAGCATCCCTCCAACAGCCAGCTCTGCTCAAGCCTTGGTCTCCTCACCTACATGTAGGAAAAAAGAAATCCAGGCTCCAGGACAGATTGTACGCCATGGACTTGGATCCCTCAGTTCCAAGAGGCTCTTTAGGCTCCAACTTCATATTAAACCTTTTTCTCAGAATGTTAGTCATATTTAAAAGATAAATACTGCATGAACGCAGATGAGATTCCAACATGCTACAGCCTTCATGCAAAGTTGAAATAAAATCCCAGTAAAGCTAATTTTGAGACTGTCTCCCTCTCAGTTTCTGGGAGTAACTCCTGCTTTGCCTGTAGAAATCTCTTCTCTGACTCCATGCACTAATACAATTGGAACTATATGTATGTTGCATATTAAGATGCATGCACAGTACATTCCTTTAATCACACATAAGCTTCCTGAACTGTACTATTTTTCATCTCTTTTTTGAGTAAATAATACAGAAAAAAAAAAAAAAGCTGTGTTCTTCCAGTGTTTTGGAATGTGTATTTTGGGGTAAGAAAGTATTATGTTGGATTTACTGTACTTTGGTACTTCTGTCTCAGTTACTCAGGATCAGACCCAAATTCCCCCAGCCAGGGGGAGGGTGGGAATCCCAGTAACCCGGGGTTACATGGCACAAATGATATTGAATTTACAGTTGGCTATAATCAAACAAATCCTACCATCAGTAAGACAAGCAATCACTGAAGGATACTAACCAAATTCTGTATTTTCTGTGAATTAAATCAGCCGTCCTGACTTTGTTTCCATACACTGGCAGATGTTATATGCCTACTGAATTGGTATTATTTGCTTTAAGTTACAGCATTTGGTTCTTAAGGGTATTTTGGAGCAACTGCATTCAGAACAGCACAGTGTAAGTTTTGGAGTATTTTCCATAAGGTTAATGATTTTAGTCAGAATTTAATTCCTACAGGAATGGTGTTACTTCATTTAAGAGGAACATCTCTGCAGCAGCTCTTCTGGCAGAGACAGCTCCTTCAGGAATCTCTTGTTTCCATACATATTGAGTCAGCTTCTCTCAGGGGTCAGTCCTGCAAACTCTTTTTGGGCCTGGGGAAAGCAGTGTTCTCTTTCTTTTGGACAGAAAATTAGATAACTATAACCCATTTCCTGATGTTTTTTGATAATTTAACTCCTTCCTTTTACATACTGATTTTTTCTCACATATTTTTGCTGTGAACAGGCTGTGAAATATTTTCTGCCTTCAACACACATCACAGGATAAGACTTGTCCTTAGGAGAAGGAATTTTCAGACTTTCACATCCTATTCAAACCCCTCAGATTTTCATGCAAGTAGCTTTAGCAACTACTCTGATAACACCAAACTTCCTGAAAAACATACCAGCCAATAGAGAGAGGTTCCCCAAAACTCTCATTCATTGACCCTAAAATTATCATTTCTCTCACTCTCTCAGATGTTTGAATCCCTACATAATCCAAATTGCACAGAGCAAAAGTAATCCTGTGCTCAGAGGAAAGCAGAGCTGAAAGGTCAAACAAATCTCAAACTATGCTGCCTCAAGCCTTTCTGCTTCCAAAGGAGTGGCTAATGACTTGTTCTTTGGGAAGACTGGAAAGAGCTCAAATATGAAGGCATGATTAAGAGAAGAAAAATCTTCCACACCAATTACAGCTTCCACGCTTTTGGCCAGAATCCATAACCCAGCTTCCAGGGGCAGCCCAGTGACTTTTCAGCTGCCTTATGCTCCACAGGGTCAAAAGGATAGATGCATGCTATCAGCTTGCTATTTTATAAGCTGGAAAACAGAGAAATTGGTTGGGCAGGCTGCCTCAGAAATTCTTTTGGAACATAATTGGCACTAAAAGTTTTCCCAGAAGAAAATGATTCAGGTTTCAAAATTTTCTGAGATTGAGGACTGCACACAAGCTATGCTTCTCTCCAGCTCATCATCACTATGTCTCCAGTGCCATCACAGCTTCAAAAAACCTTCAAAACACAGGAAATTAGAATTAAGTAACAAATTCCAGTACTTTTTAAAGCACCATGCCCTGCATGCTCTCATTTGGCAGCCTGCAGCTTTCCAGAATTTGTTAGCATGCTCTTCTCTCTGCATTTGTCTGCTGCCTTTTTGGCTGACACAGCCAGAATTGCTCACATCCATCCCAACAGCATCCAAGGAGTTCTCCAAAGTGAGAGCTTGTGCATTTACTGATGGTTGCCCAATGATGAGAGTTTCAGATCCTGACCATGCCCTAAGTGCCAGGTGAGTGAGAAACACGTGAATATGTGGTGAGGGCATGAGAATTTTAGTGAACAAAGATACACAGTGACAAGGCATTTTACTGCAATACTCAGAGCTGCAGGAATAAATGCAGAAATTTGAGAAGGAACCATCAGGATCACTGTTACAATTAGGTGCCATCCATCTTTCAGGTTTTGTCACCAATTCAGTGGATAAAAACCACAGTTCTCATGATTCTCCTATGGGCTTCTGTAGGTTTTTTGCTTTACCTCCACATTACTTGACCCCAGGAGCAGTTCAAGGGTGAGGCAGGAGGAAGGGGTGCAGAAAGTATTCTAATGGTTCCAGCTGGAAGAACAGCCCCTCTGAGAAAACATCCATGTAGCTGCTGTAATTTGCATTAGATAACATCTTGTTCCACAAAACTCAGTGAAATGATCCCATTTCATTGATGTGATAAAAAGTAAATGGAATCACCCCTGCCTTTTTCTGCATGGATCATGAACAATAAGAAATTGGGCCAGTGTTTGAGGTTTGACAAGCACTTGCTGGTTTTTCCCTCACTGGCTTTATACAGCTGTGATCAGCAGCACGTTAGGGAAGAGTGGAGCCAGTATAGATATTTCCAGTTCACCAGCAGTAATTAGATCTGTGAGCATGAAAATATATCTAAAGACTTGACACTCAAATGGCTGCTTCTGGGCATATTTCTATTTACTGTCTCAAGAGCCTTCTTTAATCTCTTCTAAAACTGTGTATCTCACTCAGATTAAACCCTGGGACAAATTCCTTGTCTTTCCACTTCACACCCATGGAAATGATTTAGCTGCATTACACAGCAGTTCCAAGGACATGATCCACAGATATCAGAAATGGCAAGAATTTACCTAAGTAGCAAACACCAGCCCAGCCAAGGTCACACACACCTTTAACTTAAGTGGCTGCCTTCACTTTTCCCCTTCAAGCACACAACCAAATACACAGTTTGCCTTAACAGAATTGAAGACACAAGTGGAATTTCCTTTTGGATTTCCTTATTTCCTCACAAAAGCACTAATACATTATTTCTCAATTACATTCTGTATTTTGGCATAGTTTAACAGAGTGGGAGGACAACAAACTTGGGTTCTGTGAGGGAGGAATACAGCAGGCAACGATCAGAACATGGATGTGACTGCAGCCCTTTGCCTTTTTTTTCAAAGCAGAAGTTTGTCAGAAATAGCTGGGAAATGGATAGTGAGAGGATGAACAGCCTGCAGGAAGACTCATAAGCAGGATAAACAACATAATGGAGTCAATAGCCAGCATGTTCTGCTATTTCTTTATCCATATTAACATTCCAGTATTGATTACCCGTAGCATACAGCACATTTTACAGAGTAGCTCCAGGAGTCCTCACATCACAAACATACCCCTGACATTGTCCTGAATAAAAAGGACAATTTTTCTATTTCTATTATATTATTATGTATTATATATATATATTCTATATAAAGGACAATATTTCTATTTCTATTCCTACAAAACGGCAGCAGTGGACCAAAACAAAGCTGAAGAAAATAAAGCCTTCTATAATATATTTTAAAATTGTTTTTGAAACAAGGAATGTTAATACATTAATCATAGGTTAAACTTCAAGTAAAAATACCATCAAGGAGTGTTGGAAGCTCTAACATCTAATATTTTAAGTAAAAGGCAAAAGGAAACTTTAAAGTTTAAGTTGGAATACAAATTTGCTTTGTGACTTGGGGCCATGTCTTGTCTCCTTTGTGCCTCTATGAGCCCAGTTGGAAAGTGTAATAATAAATTAAGAAACACAAAAACAAAAAGCAGGCCTGCAATGAGATCCAGATGCTCCATTAAACTGCTGTTCCCCTTAAACACCTTCCAAACCATAGCTAAATAGAAAGAAGCCTGACAGCTGGATTTTAGGCATGCCTGTGAAACCATGGAACAGTCTTAATCTGTTTTCCAACAATTAGAAGCTGCCATGCCTCTTCAGGAACTGGAACCACATCAGTTTCTTCTATCCATAACAAGGTAATTAGAACAGAACTACAGGGATGCCACCTCAAGATTAAAGGATCACACACTACATGATTGTCTGTTTGTACAGTAACTTATTGTGTGGTTTACCTTGGCCAGGCAACGAGCATGCTGAGACTGCTGCGTGTTCCATGAAATTCAATCTTTCCACTGTTACCATGTCTTTTCCTGCCTTTTTAATTCCCTGTCCTTTCTGAACTTTCTATGGGGTTTTCTCATCTTTACCTGTTTAGATCACACCATTTTGGCAAAGGCAGGGTGCTGTTATATACTTACAAAATGGTGACTGGAGTTGTACCTGGGCATACAAGAAATTATGCTCAAGTGTCATTATCTTAAGATGTTTTAGTCAGAGCTTTAGCTGAATATACTTTGGCAGCACAAAAAAATCAGCAGAAAATGGGAGAAAACTGTAAGACTGCCATGTAACTAAAGACTGATACCATCACAGACACAGAAGAAATTAAACTTGCATTAGTGGCTGCAACACCACTGCCTCGTGTCTGTGGTGTTTGGCTTTGCTGCAGCAACTTCTTCCCAGTATCGTTTTTGTAGGAGGCATTTGCAGCACAACCAAACACTAGATTCCTGCAGAACATTTGTCAGTTCTGCTGGCTCAGAATGCCCTGCTAGGATCTGTGAAGAACACGACATGAGGCTCCTTCAGAAGCAGTTTCCTCTCAAATGTTAAGGACATGCCTGTGAAACCCTGAGCGCTGTTGAAGAAATATTCCACAACTAATGAAAGTGCTCAGTTTAAGTGTGACACCTACAGAAGAATGTCTTCCTGCAAATGGATAAAGGGTTCCCAGAGCGTCCCATAAAATGAGGAATTCCTAATGCTGACCTTACTGCAACTTGGGAGAAGGGCTGCTGAGCTCTGCTGGTGTTCTTGAATGTTATTTTCTTGCCTCAATAGAAAAAAAAACAAACCAAAAACTAGTGAATAACTTTACCCCTTTTCTCTGAAAAAGTTACAACCTCAGCATAGGCCAGAAGCAAATATGTCACAGAACTCATTCTTAAATTATCACCATCTCTCTTCTAGGTGAGCACAGTGCTCCACATGCTCTTATTTCTTATTGCTGGTAACAGGATACACTGGCTCCAGGAGATTTCAAGCTCAGCATAACTGCACATGATAATTGCCATTTTCTTTAAAACATCCATCACCACTTCAGTAGATTATCAGGCTCACAGCTGAAATAACAGAATGCAGTTGCTTCCCAAAGGACACGGAGAGTGTTAAAACATGACATTGCTAAGTGGCAAAAGACAAAAGACAACCAGGGGAATGGAAACTGGTTCACACCACTGGAATGAAAAAACTGCAGCCACTGCCAGCGTGCCGAGATCCTTCAGAGGCCCTGAGGCATGTGTGCCATAGGAATATGGCTTCATCCATGCAATTCCCGGGAGCAGGGGATGGTCCTGCCGCGTCCCCAGGCGCAGCGCCACGGCTCATTGCCACCTGGCGGCTGAGAATGTTCAATACAGCCCACCTCGACTCCTGGGCTTTGCAGCGTTTCAGGAGGGTATTTCTAAGTTTACTCCCTCTTACAGATCAGGGCCTTGCCATGGTATTGCATGGGAATGCATTAAACACCCACAGCAGCTGGATTTCTGTTTACTAGAAATGTCTAAGATAGCACGTTACTAAAGTGATTCCCTGCTTCCAAAGCAATGTGAAAACAGTGTAAGTTTCCAGCTAGGAATGACGTGTAGCTAAGCACAGCCACCTGAACTGGGACTTGCACCTCAGCAGTTGCCTCATGCTTGCATTTTCTCACTGAAAAATGTTATAGATTGTTCAAAATAAGGTCACAGGCATTTACTGAGAGACTTTCATCTCTGCTCTGCATATGGCTCACTAACTTTAAATTGAAGTGAAAGAATAAAATTGATGCAGGCAAAAAATAAGCTCCATTTTTATCATAGCCTGAATCTTGACCCTTAGAATACAATACAGTTTTCTTACAGCATCCTAAAAATTTCTACATACCCTTTTGCATCTGTATTTCTCAAGCTGGCCTACCCCTAACCCACTCCATCCAAAACTGGGCAGCTGGATTGTGGTGGCCTGACAATTGCCAGTTCAGATGCCAAAAAAATGCCCTTTAAAAGACAAAGCCAGATGTGAATACTAAATTGTGCAAGTGTCCAAGTGAAAATAGTAAAATCATAGGCTTGACCTTGCTCCACCCATTCATTTTGGGCAGAACTTGCCTAGAAAAGTTAATGGGTTTGACCTCAGTTTCAAGGGATGATGTGGAGCAGAGCCTTTGATTGAAGTTATGCCTGATTTACCCCAGCCTAGCCAAAGTTAGAATCTAGCCTGGGGATAAAAACGTCTTTTAAATTAGCCAGGCTAGTCCTCCCCCGTGCAGGTTTGCAGCTGCACCACCACAGTGGCTGTTCTCCTCTTTCTGTGACTTTGAGTATTTCATTGTTTCCTCCTGATCACAGTGCAGGAGAGATGCTCAGGGTCATAGTTATCATGGGACAGTGAAGGGAGCTTTTCTTACAGATTTTTCATATGATCCCCTTTTCCTGCATTCTCTTGCAAGTGTTTACTTGGAAGTAAACTTACTTCTCTTCAGCTGAGCAGAACCAGGGAAACCCACTGGGTGGGACAACCTACATTTTCTCCAAGTCTGGAAAGTCAGTGAGTAGCTCTGAAGTAAAAAAATATGAGAGATGAAGATACAGGTTGTATTTACTTTGGTGATCTTGAAAATCTGGATTCTCCTGCCAGCCAGAGGAATTAATGCAAGCCTAACTATTCAGGGAAGGAATAGATTAGTGACAGAAGGGGTGATGAAGTAGGAGTAGAAAAACTCCCTAGATCAAGTGAAAAGAAAGCAAGTTCATTATTGTTTTTGACTGCCAAAATACCTTCCTCTACCTGCCCCTGCTGATAATTTATTAAATTACATCCCACAGTGTTTTTTCTCCCTGTGGAACCACGCAGAGCATTTACTTGCCTTTGCCTTGAAGCCCCAGCTCAGTGCAGGAAAGCTGAGTGTGCTGAAAAAGGCTTTCAGGCACACACTGGCAGATGCACAATTGTTGGTCACAGCACTTGGGGCCCAGCTCTGGTCCCAAAGCCTTTTGAAGGCTGCCTGGGAGCTGAACTGAGTGGCTGCACTGAGCACATTTCCCTGGGGCTCAACAGAGAGACACTGGACAGGCTGGGAAACCTCGAGTCAGACACCAAGAATATGACTGCAAAAGGCCATGAGCATCCTGTTCTAATGTCGACATTAGCCCTGCCTGGAGCAGAGGAATGGGACTAAATCACTTCCTGAAATCCCTTCCAATATAAATATTCAGAGATATTACCAACATCTTAAAATTTCACATTTTTTTAAGCATTAGTTAAACACAAATAGCGGAACGGAACCTCTCCAGAAATAAGCTGTGCACTATTAATAAGCATATTGTAATAAAAACTTTAAGTGAGCCTTAAGTGACCATTAAACACATAATAATGCACTTTCCTAGAGACAGCAATGAAATTGAGCACTAAACACCACAGGCAGAACAAAATCATTTAGCAAAGATGCCTTGAAAGTTCATTATTAAAATAGAAACAAAGGACATTTGTTCTCTCTACATGGGGTGCCATACAAAGACCTCATTCCCACATTTCTGCTAGACACTGGTTTAGCTGAAATTACCTCTGTGTTTAGGAGAGCAGAGGTATGTATAAAGCTTCTTAGAAGTTGCAGGAGAGATCTTCGCCTAATAGAGAATATTGTAGTATGTTTACATGCTTTGTTTGCAGCTTTTCCAGTTAGCAGCACAAAACACCGGCTAGACAATGAGGAAGTAATACCATAAAGAATATGGTTTTCCGGCCAGGTAGACAAAGTTCCTTTTGTGATACCATAACCTTGATTTGTTTGCTTTATCACTGCTTGTGTGCTCTGCAGCTCTGTGTTATCAGACTTTTCCAATGACTGGTGTGACTTACAGCATTCCTGCTGTAAGCACAGATTCATGGATGAAGCCTGCTTTAGGAAGTGGAAAAGTCTATCATCAGTTTTCTCAATTTATGTTGCTTTGTTTCATGCCCAACACAGGCCAGTCAGTAAACAACTGCTTCCAAAGATGGGCAGACACCTGAGGGTGAGAATGGACTATACTATTTATCTTAATCAGACAAAACTCACCTGTCTCAGCCAGAAAGGCCAGTATTTCTGTGACAGAGGTTTCAGACATACACCCCATCCCAACCAACCAAAAGTTCCTGCTGAAACTGAGCTACATAAAATCAAAGAACAATTTTCAATTTCATCAGTAGATGCATCAAGCTTTTTCCCCCGCGTGGTATCTCGCCTATAGGTCTACACCAAAAGTGAGGTGATGTACCTTGCACTTCCAACCTCTTGGTCTTCTTTCTATAGTAAAAGTCCAACTAGCCTTAACCCAATAAATAAATATTTCCAGCCTTGCTGCCGTCTCTGTGTCCCACCCAAGTGCAATGACATCACAGCAACAGCTCCTGGCACTCTGAGATGATGGGAAAGTATAAACAGTGCTCCATCTGCAGTTTATTTGTTCTCCCTGTGAAAAAGGGACCAAAACAAGCTCTTGACTGATGGTTGGTTTCCATAGTTTGGTGGCAACAGCTCTGCAAATGAACTATTTCAGGCAGGAGCTGGTGGCAGTTATTTGATAAAACACAGCAGTGCTGATAATACATGAGGGTTTTTTTAATGTGGACTTTGTAAATGATAGGATTCAAGGACAAACTTGTCAGGTCAAATCTGCCCCAGGTGCTGAATGTGTAAAAGCTGAGAGGTAGAGATTACTGCAGGGAAGATTAATGGCACTATTAACATGACTCTGTGGAGCTACATAGCTCTGCTCAGAGAAAAAGTTTGGGTTGCAGGCATAGTAAATGAAGTCTGGGTATGCTCTAGGCATATTTTTGTTCCCTTCTGTGTACAGAGATGTTTTATTTCAGAGTTATTCAAATACACTCAAGCTGTATATGTGAACTTTAAAAATTACCACATTTTAAAAATTCTTTTAGTTAATGAATCAGTTACAAGGTAAAATCAGCAGAGGTTTGCATCAAAATATCTTCTATTGAACATTATCCAGCTAACCTGTACTGAAAGTGCAAAATACAGCAATATGTACAGCTACTCCCTGTAACAGAACATGTCTTCCATGCTGCTGCAATGCAATCACTGTGTGATATTTTCAATTATTATAATTTCAAATGGGAGCTCTGATTCTCTTCAGGAACACCATTCTATAGCTCATCAGGTGTGAAGTACTCCTGTATAGAGAACAGACATTTTGTGTCAAACAATAAGAAGACTTGAAGCCATTGCGGACAATATTCTTTCCTTCTGAAATCAGCCAAGACTCTCCTCATTTCAATACTTGCCTCATTTACATTGGCTGAAGGGATGGCACCCAGGGGAGGCAGGGCCACCCAGAGAGAAGGGCAAAAAGGTTTTTGTTCCTCTGACTTTAATTCATCCTTCATTTACAGCTGGCCCTGTTGCTGCCAATACTGTCAAGAAAACTTTTGAGATCTGCTAAGAGGTTTTAGCTCATCTTCCTGTCATTCAGCAATATCAGTTTCAGGGACAAGAAGCAGTTTTGGGGGAAAGGGGATTGTGAGAACATGACCCAAACGTTCCTGAGTTTAATAGTAAGTTCACCAAATGCAGTTCTCTGAGCCCGAGCTATTTTTCTGTCATCCCTGAGTGTCCAGAGATGGATAAATGATTCAGTCAAACATAAACACAATAAATTTTGTAATCTGTTGAATAAAGGAGCCTTTTTTTTTTCCCCTGATCCTGGCCTGAGGTTCATTTGGAGTTAGTGGAAATGCACTGTGGTTAAAGCACTGCATATTACCAGAGCAACATCCTGTTCCCAGGTCAGCCCATGAGGATTGCTCCTTGCAATCGGTTTGAAAAGTTCCTGAATATTCACGAGCTTTATTCTCTTCAGATTAGGCTGAACTCTTGCACTAACTCTGGAGACCAGGCTGTGAATATGCACTACTCGGATTTCCCATCTGCAAAATGGCTTTCTTTACATCACAGAGGCATGAGAAGCATGAATTAAATTACTTCCCAGGTAGGGAGGGCTTTTGAAGAAAGGGGTATGTGAAGAAAGGGGCTGTGCAAATTCACCCAGTGTGTGCAGGGGTTCTTGTGCCTTTTGCCCCCACTAGAAGCTACTGGCAGGTGATGTGTCCATAATTGTATGGCAGGACTTTACTTTTGATTGAAGCTGCTTCTATTTTGGAATATTATAGGAAGGTGAAGAAAGAACCTGCTGATCATTAAATTTCAGTTCTCCATTTATCTCTCAAGCACCTTGCAGAGCTCCTAATTGAAAGCATGAAGTTCTGTACTAATTCATTGAAATGTTCATTTTAGAGCCTTTTATTCCTTCTTTTTCCAGTGAGCAATGGGAATTGCATCTTTTGTTTTTACTAAACCTGTATTCATAATGGCAACCCGGATATAATCTCTCCTTTCCAGCTGGTGATTGCTTGTTGCAATCCCCTTGGACACACCAGAAACGCAGGATGAATGAAGGCAGTGACAATATTAAGCCCTGTGTCATGTTTTGTCTGGCTATGAAATTTCAGGATATCTGCTAAAACCCAAAACGGCTGAGTAACTCCATCCGCCTCTCCTTTCCTTGTAATTATTTACATGGAACCATGAGGAGGCAGCATGTCATAATATCCATTCATTCTTGCAAACCTCAAACAAGGAGAGAGCTGAGCCAGGACTAAGTCAAACATACAGAGAAAGAAACAAGTACATCTGGCTGGGAATAAACAGCCAGCTTTTTGCTTCCTCTCCTGGAAACCTTCTTGAGTTTTGTTCTATCTCAGTTTATCCTCTCAGAGATGGAATGGCCTGCTTTGGCATTTGTGTAGCAGCTTAAAGCATCCTCAGATTTGGGTGTCATTAAAAACTTTTTAAAAAGTTCAAAATCAAAAGCAGAACTGATTCTCAGAGCTGACAACCCACTGCTGTATAGATGAGCACAGGCTGAAGGAAAGAATCCTGATTGTATAATCAGTTCTCCATCTACAAAGCCAATACCAACACGGGTGAGAATGATGAGCATTCCTCACTGCTCTTCTAATGTTTGAAGCATGCTGCATTGTAAAGAAAGAGAGCTTGGGGAAATACACACAACAAATTGAATCAAACTGGAAATGCTGTTTGCCTCCAGAACAGACTTGGGGAATTGTTGTTAGAAACCTTAATTTATTTTATCTGTCTCCATGCCATGGTAACTTGCTGTGTATTTTTAAGTACAATAAAAAAGTTCAGTTTATTCTTCTCTGAAGTTATTCTAATGGAGTCAGTCATCCTCTTTTAACAAAACTGCAACAGAACATCACAAAAACATTTACTGGGAAGGCTGAAGAATGGTAAACAGAGAGAGGCTTAGGATTTAATAGTAATATTTGTCATATTTGTCATAGATGAGTAGGTACATTCAGTTATTTCTACTGACTCTTCTAATCCTAAACTTATGTTCCAGACAGAGGTCTCAAAGATATTTTTACCAAAAGGAATGAATATTCTCAAAATTCACTCAGTCACTTTTAAAAACTTCATATAGAAAGAACTGTTACAGAAAGGTAAAAACAAAACCAAATTTTATCTAATGTTTTAAAGAAAAGGTTTCTCTGATTGTAATTGGTTATTCTACAATTAAATCATATACAGCAGGAACAGGAGGGGTATTTACAAGGTAAATGCTACTAGAAAGATAAAATCTAAGTATCAGTGGTAGCTTTCAGTGTTGGTATATGGCCTTTATTTTGTTAATTACAGTCAGTCAATTAGCATTAACTCACAGAAATTAATTTTGTAATTTTATGTTTCTTAGTTATAGCTCTCAGCTTTCTCCTGGCTGTGGGAACTGAGCTTTCTTACAGAAAGGATTTCCAAAGGTTTCCATAGTTCACAAATCCTGCAGCAGCAGCTCCATGTCTGCTCAATTACTCTACAGTTTAACTAAAACAGCATTTCAAGAGAAGGTGAGAGTTTGCTTTTGCAGATTTCCTCTGCACATCTGCCCAGACTAAATCCAGACTTTTTTTGCTTTTAGCACACAGGCTTGGAAATAAAAAGCTTGATAGTCAAAAGGTCACAAATATGAGTGCTTTTCTAGAACCAGACCTGTGTGGATAGGCATTCACATGTACATAACTCTTCCAAATTTGAAAGAGCTCCCAAATGTGTAAAATTAGGAACCTTTTTTGTCTGGTGGCCTTGAATGAACTGGGCTTGCCCATAAACAGGGATCAAAGATAGAAGTTAACCATATTGGGAGATTTTATATTTTTTGTGTAAGAAAACTTATCTTTCAGCTACATTTACCCACCTCAAACAATGAGATCACCACAAATGTATCTGCCTGCTTTGGGAGTAAATCAGACACTATTTATATCCAGAGCTTTGAATTTTTACAGCCTAGTAACACAGGACAAGACAAAGGAGATAAAAGAAGGAGAATATAGTTCATAGCTTTCTGATAGTTGGTGCCTTTTCCCCATCCTGGAAAGTTTCACAAACAACTGATGCTTTTTGCTTCATTGGTATGAGATCTCATTCTGAAATCAGTGATTTGAAATTTGGCTTGAAGACACTTCCCAAATCTGGTACTTAAGCTTTAATGATGCAAGAGTAATGAAAGGGCAGGATAGGCATAGACTATGGTAAATAAACAGTATGATGTGCCAGGAAAAATGTGGAAGGGAAGTAATGAAAGACAAGTGTTCTACCAGGATTTAGTGAGTTCCATCTCAGACTGGCACTAGCACAGTGAAGTTCTCCCATTACAAATTCAAGCAAAGCTGCAAGAAGCAAAGTTGTGAGCTTTTCTTTTGTACTGAAAATGTTTTGAGAAGTTACTTTTCAGGAATTTATCATAACAAAGAAAAACTGCATTTCCCTGCTTGCACTTTCTCATTGTGCTTTAAGAAATTAAGGTAAATTATTCCAATTAGATATTTTTCTTAGGATTTTTTTTTCTATTTAGGGGGAAAGAGATGACTGTTTTGAGAAGGATTTAGTGCAGGCATTCAAGCTGTGCTGCAGGAAAGAGTTAGAAGCAAGTGAAACAGATCTCGAATGTCAACTCATTCTCTTTATGTTTCATTACAGTCAGGCTTGGGTAAACCTGAGCAAACTGAAGTGTGTGCATACACACACCCTTCTGCTTATGGAATGTAAAACTCCAGGAGAGCTGAAATATTGTGACAGAGAACAAATAAAGAATTGTATAAACAGATTTCATTGCACTTGGTAGTCCTCAGCTCAAGCTTTCGTGTATCCACATAGTGCCAGCCCCAATAAAGACAGCATTTAACAAAACTGAATGCCAAGTCCAAACATAGGATCCAGTTACATTTTAATGTATAAATAAACTCTGGATGCAAATATTTCATTGCTAATCTGGGCACAAACCACTCAAGATCTGACCCTCTTGCCCAGTTTTCTGCAGATCAAAGAATGCCCTAAACTTGTCATTATTATTTTATAATTCTCTTAATTAAACTCAGAACAAGCTGGAGCTAAAAGGCCATAATTTAAGTGCTTTAGACCACGGAGATGCAGCTCTGAGGAAAAGTGTGTTTTTATGTTGCTAGGGGAACCCTTAATGTGCTATGGCACCAGGAACTTTTGGAAAAACAAGAAATGAAGCAGAAGTAAGTATTCGGTAATGAAAAACACAAGAAGATTAAATCAAGGTCTAGAACTCCAAAAGAGGGAGAGCCTCAGCATTTTAAAGAGTCTTTTTGAAAGAGTGGTATAATGTCTGTTTAAAATACTTATTTAGAAAAGTTATATTTAGTTATTTCAGGGGAAAAGGTTAGACCTGAATTATTGCCAGAGATTGCTAAAATTAAAGGATTAATGGTGCTCTGAAGAGTCTCAGATGTCTGATGTCCAATCCATGGAAAGGTGTGGACTGGGCTGTTCCACATTTTCTCAGAAATCCAGGAATCCAGAAAAAGTCTTCTGAGAAAACATTTTTCGCAGAAATTCAGAAATCTGAAGTTTTTAAATTTCTGAATTTGTTATAAATCAGATCTCAAGAAATCTGTCCATCTTACATGCATGGTTGTGCCATTTTGTACAGTAATCTTCTCCCAGGGCAATACAAAAATCCTTTTCAACTTAAGCCTAAACAAAGACTTTTTCCATTTCTGATGGATTGAAACCACTCCTCTAGACCAGAACCAATAGTTATAGGGTCAGGGGTTCAGCTGAGCAATGCCCATTTATACCCACAGAGTACATAATCCATAAAAGATGGAGAAATTAATGTCAAGGAAACAAGTTTTTGTATAGCTTGAATAGGACTGTGTGAATAACTGAATTTTTGGCCAACTGATCACACTGTGTCACTTAGTGTCACTGAAGTATTAAGTGAATATACCTAAACCTAATCTCAAGCATAGTTTGGTATTCAAAATTACACTATCTAAATTTTGAAAAAAAACATTTTGACCAGTCTCAGAGAAATCTACTTGCTTGGGTCAAAACTATTTGAATAAACAGCCTGAGGTTACCTCATCTTTTCATTGCCCTGACATTATTTTGCTGCATATATTTGAAAATATTACCAAATGGATTGGCAGGAAAGCCATCCTGATTCAGAAGTATTTTATATCCAAATGATTGACATAACATATGTTTAATCATACAGGAACTGAGCACTGCTTGATAGAAATCTTCCTGTCTCCCACAGCATCCACAGCAACAATGCTAATTTACACCAGATGCACATCTGGCCTGGCCTGTGTAAAGAAGCTGTTGAGGTGGAAATTTAATATTTAAACTAGTACAAACCTACAGAGTTCTGCAATAAAATTAAATTTGGGTAAAGGATTAGTTACTCCTTTCATTATCTACTAACGGAGGCTTATTTTTACAGCAGACAGAAATTGCAAATTATTGGAAGAGATATTTTTGCTGCTAATGCAGTGTAAATGTCATTACACCCTGCAAGTATTTCGCTCTGAAGTGGGTGAGTGACATAGCTAAACATGGTGACAGAGTGACCCAGCACCCCAGGCTTCCTCCCTTCTTTTCTACAAAAGCTGCACACAGCCACATACATGAACTCTTTATAGAGAGATGAACTTCAATATAGCACAATGCCCTGAAGAAGTCATAAACCCTGAAAATCAGGGAAGGTGAGAATAGAAATATTTACCACATCAGGCTTTTTATGAATCAAGGGTTGCTGAAGATACTTTTGGGACCAAGGCTTGAGCTTAGCAAGTTTTTAACAAAACATAGCTTTTGCATCTGTCCCTTTTCCTCTCCAACTCCTCCAGTTCTGCTGATTTTTCCTCCTCCTTCTGCTTCCTTCCTTCTTTTTATCTGGATATAAGAGGGAAAGGATAAGATGGGACTCAAATTATGACTTTTCTTCTGTATTTGTTTCTGTTTTCAAAAAGTGGGACTAGTCCTGAGGGCAGGTGACTGATGCCTCCTCAGTGACTGAAGAGGATGTAGAAGGGCAGCATGGTTGGCTCTCTATTGTCCTGACTTTCCTAAGCAAATTTTATCCTCCCCACCCTTAATGGGGTTTGTCTGGCCTTGCTGTTGATGGGGCTGAGTGATCACAAGTTTTAACGTAAGACCTGAAAAAGATAAACAGAGTAATAGAAATATTAAGCAGCCATGTGGTTTTCCTTAGCTTCCACCTGACATTCCAGAGATGTAATTAAATTTCTCCAGTTTTGGCCACTGCTGGGAAGCGTGATGGAACAGAGAGGGATCACTGGAGTTTGTGCAGTCCTTGCCTGACCTGAGGCACAGCAGTGTGAGAATGTGCTGGAAAGTCCTGTAGAGAGCCAGAGGATCCAAAGAACAGTCTAGTGCATCTGCACTGAACACCTACAGTATTCTCCTCACATTATTTTCCTTGGATTAGTCTGACCTTTTTTCCAATGTGATGCCTGTTGGATAATGGGGGCATTTAGATAACAGCTCTAATCAGCCTTACAGCTCCTTCTTTTCTCTGTAATGGTCTCTGAATGACACTGCTTCCACATCCACCTTCAGTGTACTCTGAAAAATATACAGTGTGGAAGGATGGTGGTGAGAGAAACAAAAGGCATTCACCATCAGCAGGAAAGGAACAATTCTGTAGATATTTATTTGTTAATCTATCTCAGTCTCTATATGCTGTGTTATTGCCTGCCTAATGAGTGAACCCATGCAGAATTAGTAACAGACTTCCCAAAGCTTGGGGATGAGGTAATGGTGCACTGGAAGAGTGACCAGCACAACTCTGAGTGCTGCAGGACACTGCACATACTACACAACAAATTATTTATGCACTTTCAGCAACAACAGCAGCTGAAATTTTTACAGGGATGGTGAAATGCTGGAATATGAGTTCATTTCTTAAGAATGGATTTGAGTAAAGGACATCAAAGCACAGACAAGGACTTCATTCTGTATTAATACCCCTTTGTAACCAGGTTTGAAATATCAGCTGTTATTATTCTTTTTGGTTTAATAACTTTTCCTTACATTGTAGGCCAGCAACTAACTAATTAGCCCTAGATTTGATAAGGGATCTTCTAGCACATATCCCTATCAGTTTGTCTCTTATGACCAACTATCAGGGAACATTCAGCACAACCTGACTTCACAATTACAGAAACCTATTTGGGATATTAAAAAGCCGTCTATGCCCTTAATTCATTAAGATGTATTATTTTCTTGGAGGTTTGAAAAAACCATTGAAATATTAATGGAAAAAATGTCTTTCCTTTTGAATGTTTTGAGCAGTTATTACTCTGTTAGGAATATCTATGGAGCATGATCAGCATTCAAAGTTCCTTTTTAAACAAATCCAAAATAGTTCACCATAATACTAAAAACTCTGTAACTCAAACCTGGTAATCCTCGATCAAAAAATTATGGAATGATCCTGATTATGGAAGATTTCTGCCAAACAAATAGAATAGAATACAAAACATCTACAAAAGTTATAAAGCAGAATTGACCTTGTGGACCATTTGGTTAATTTTTCATGGTATTTTCCCATGTTTTTATGCTTCATTAGTCCCCACGACTATGGCTTTAAATCTGTGCCCAAGGCCGTAAGAGTGAGTATGAAATAATGAATCTAGGTCATGTCAGTGGACAGGACCAGACAGGAAATCTATGTAAAATGCACCCAATTTAGTAGAGTTTTCAGCACCTTCTATTATTGAAAGCCATGAAAAAAGCAGTAAGTTACAATGAAGTTACATTCTGGCAGATTAAATATGCAAACTGGATGCTCAGTACTCTCACTCTCAGCAGATGGCGAAAGCATTGCCAGACAGGCCATATAATATTCTTTTTTATTTGGTATTTCCAGATCCTCTGAAAGAGATGTCCTTGCTATTTAGTAGAAATATGCCCTGTGGAAGATTTTCCCCTAAATGGTTAAGAAAGAAAACTGTCTCCTCTGAAAAAACAAGCATTTGCTAGAGGTACTGAGAAAATGGCCCTCCAGTTATCTGAACATAATTCCAAGAGCCAGTTCCAAAGTTTGGGTAGTGGACCTTGTTCACTATCTAACAGCTTGGTTCATTCACCTATTTCAAAGCATATATTCCTTAGAGAAGACAATATTTTGTCCTACTTTATTATAATAAAGCCATAAATCACAGGAGATTACTTTAAAGAAAAAAGGCACAAACACAAATGAGGCATAAGGCCTAAGCAGTATTTTGCTCTGCATTCTATGTTTACATGGCAGCTATACTATAAACACCAAGTATGCAATTCCACAATCCTCAAAAGAAAAGGCAAGTGACCTGGTTTTAATTTTAGGTTTTCTACATTTATATCTGGGAACTGTACACTTCCAGGAATTATGGGTTAAGTTGGAGGAGAAACAGGAGCAACTTGCTTTGCCAGTTTAAAATAGAGTCCACTCATTTCAGGAATAGTTTCTTTTTCACATGCTGAGACTTCTCCTGAGGGAATAGCTCACTGATACAGTAAGGACAATAGGAGCAAGATGTCTTCCTACAGTGTAAAGTCAGAATAGTAATGACTAGACATAAAAATTTGTAATTTAATGCTTTGAAAGAACAAACATTTTGAAAGCATGTTTCTGAAATACATCTGCAAAATAACTTGTCCTTTTCTTTTATTCATTGTTCCATGAGACTCATGGCACTATGTTTTATGGTTGCTCAACTCCAGGCACAAATATTTTCCTGCTGAAAACCAGGCAAATTTTTTGGCAAAAAGCATAAGCCAAAGCCAGTGTGGAAAGGATCTCCAGCGTGGATCCACTAAAACAGTGCACTGCATCTCTGCAAGTGACAGCAGCAGTAAAACATTATAAACACTCTTCCTCCTGATCCAACGTTGCTTCAAATGAATTGAGATTGTACTTGAGGTATATGATATTTATGGTAAAAGCTTGGAATCGTTATTGTATATTTTTCAAAACCCATGAATAACTTATCAGCTGCTAAATTGATGGCTTCTGTGCCTAAATTACACTCTATACCTCTTTTGGAACAATTAATACCAGTGGTCATGGTAGTTCCAGAGGAATGGAAAAGCTGTGGAACAGCAGCTCTGGCAGAAACAGACACAGCAATAAGGTCACAATATATGCAGGGAGCAGCCAGCACTGGGCTTGCTGCACAGTAAAAAGCAGAAAGAGTTTCCATAGGAAATGGAAAAACTCCCAAAGAAATATCTGTTAGCAGAGAGCAAAGAAGGTCAGCCAGGGTCTCTAAGATCCCTATTTATAAGAGCCTACCCCTGAGTCCTCATTTATGAAGGTGGCTGTTTTTAATAGGAATGACAGACAAAGGTCTAGTCATATCACACAAGGAGATTTGTGTACACAAAAGCATCTTCTGCGCTTCCTTTTCTTTTTCCCAGAAAGTTTGGAGATTTGAGCTATGTAAGATGGATGAATGAGGACGTGATCTTGTCTTTGGAGTTTACACTGCTCAGATTAAACTAAGGATATTTTCCAAAAGCATGTGTTATGTATTTAAGAAAAGAAGTTCACCGTGGGGTGATAGAGATCAACATTTTTTTTCCTGGAAGAAGCTTTGTTTAGTTTCCATTAAGTAATGAGCTGCTAAAGGATTTGCTGCTACAAGAATCTGAAAAAAAAGACACCTTAAACACACTGCAGCAAAGTATTGTCCTGTGGGATAATTCCATGGTACAAATTGGTGCCAGTAGGCATTCCATTACCGAAATATCAACTAGAAATAGCTAAACACTGAAAATTTGTTCCAGAAACATTCTTGAGAAAATTGTTTTCCTGAAATACATAATCATGCTTATTTTCTTACATTCCAGTGTTTTTACTGGTTTGGTAGTCTTGACAGGAGGCATGAATCACAAACTCACAAGCAGACAGTGTTTTGCATTCTTTTTTGTGGAAAATTTGGGCCCTAATGGTATTTGCAAGATAGACCAAGGGAAGATGCAACATGAAGATTATCTATTGGAGTTTCATTTACACAAAAATGAGAAAATTGGGTACTTCTGTGGTTAGAGTTGTAACAAAAGTTGTGTCAAAAATATGTTCTTTATTCTTTACTTAGCAATGTAGTAATTTATTTTATAGAAACAATTATTTTGACTGGAATACTCTATGAAGCGTTCATGACTGAGAAGAGAGGGGTGATGGAGTCAGCTGAATTTCATTCTGAGGAATTGTTGGTCAATATACCACCCAGCCTTTATATTACAGAAAGCTTCTCTTTGTTGCAAAAAGATAACCAATGTCAGCCCATATGAAATTTTTCTGTGCTCAATATTCACAATTCAGTATCTGAGTTGTTTGCTCAACTTAGTTCCTTGATATTGTTTCCTCTTCCTGACCGGATAGCCTTCCGGACTAAATTAATTTCAAACATACTCCACCTCATCATGAAACTAATCTCAGTTTTAAGTCCTACAGTCACTTTCTGCAAACACATTGTCATGACATGCAAATAAAAATGAGTGCAAGCATTTGCTGGGAAAAGGATAAATACTTTCCTGTAATGCTGTTGCGTTGCTCCCATCATCCTGTCTCCCATAAAATATACCAGCAGTAAAAAAGTGATAAACAATTGGCCAACACTTATCCACTTATTTAGAAACAGTTTCTTGGTGAAGATTTGTGATTAAGACTGCGCATGTGTCCTCAGCTGTAAGGCAGGATATGTATTTTATCCAGCCACACAAGAAGATCTCATCTTTAGTCCCTATTTGTGGAAGTTAATTGGGCATGATGCCAAGCCATAGCTCCCTGCACACACACTGCTCTCTGAAACCAGCTCTGTGAGGAGCTCACAGCACTGGGCTGGGGCTTACAGGAATCTTGTAGGGCCATAACAGCAAGCACAAGAACCAGCTCCAAACACCAAAACTCCACATGGGCTTACCTACAATTCTATTTGCTCCAGCCTTGCTGAAATCCTCAGATTTCAGCTCAAAATTCAGTGAGCTACAGGCTGACAAAATAAATCTGGCTGGCTTTGGGTTTGTGTTTCACTGCAATAGCTTGGCCCTCAAAACACTCCTAGGAATACATTAGGTTTCAGGGCTCCATGCTGACAGCCTTTCACACTGGGACAGTTTTCAAGCAGTTTGAACAAATAACTTTGCAAAAAGAATCTAGATTAAAAGAGCTCTTCCTTGCAAGGGTGTCACAAGAAGCATGGTAACAGACCCAGCTCACTGGTGCTGGAAGTGCAGAGCTCACCAGCTCAGCTTGTGACACTTGTGTAACGGGAACAGCACTGCTAATTTACTCATTTGCACAAGGATTTTCCTGGGTGAGAACCAATAGATGAAGTTACACAAAAATTTAGTTCAGGTCACTCAGTATCACTCCTAAACCTCTCTGCAGGACAGAAACACAAGTATTACTTGTAAAAGGGCCATGAGCATTTGTACAAAGTCTGGGACTCCTTCACCTCTTGGCTGTTCTAAGGGCTTGCCAAGTTGTAGGACTAAATCTGATATTCATATAGGAGACAACCTGGAGCTGAGATCTCTATTTCTGCTTTGAACTGGGGTATACAACTCCGTCCTCCAGAGACAAAATTTCAATATCTGCCAAAAAAGGTCCGAAAGCACTATTTTTCCCTAAAGGGAGAATTACAAAGTGAATTAGTTAACACTTAGAAAGTGTTTAGGGTTTCAGGAAAATAAGTACCATGGAAATGCAGGGTGCTGTGATCCCCTTCTAATGGAATATTTTATCATCCAAAAGTGGCAATTTCCTTACAAGTCAAACTGTGTTCCAGTGTAATTCCACGATATCCTTAAAAACAGACACCACAGGTTTTTCCTTGCATTTCGTACTTCAGCCAGACAATCCTCCACTCCTTCTGCTTTGAAAAGAATTGAGTACAGCAATGGTTCTGCTTCCACCCTACAGAACACTTGGAGTTTTGCACTTCACACTTGGGCTCCTGCTGTATAGGAAGTTCTACTGGTGACAGCAATGAAAGGAAACAGCCCTTCCGAGTTGTGAACTCCTAGGTGAGTTGCCTTTGTTTTCCAGAGTCAAAGCATGGTATAAATGTTCTAAATTAAGAATCAAAGCATTCCATATCTCTGAGTACATGCATAAATTAAAAGTAGGAGTTTATAAAATACTTCAAGACCTTAAACAATAGGTGGACACCACAGCCCATTCCACAGTTTTGGACTGGTCCATTACCATTTTATGTACAGTTGGGCATATATCTGATAAACACCCCTACATAACTGCACTTAAAAAAAAAAAAAAAAAACACTTTACATGTTAAAACAAAGATGTAAGTAGCAGGAGGCAATTCAAAACACCAAATGCAAACACTTGTAAATTTTCAGAACTTTGAGATCTTAAAAGAATTTGCATTCCGGATCCAAGCATTCTCATACTGACCTTGAATTTACTGGATGGCTGGAGACTTCAGAGTGGATGAAATCCAGTCAGCAAATGTTCCAAGTTTCTAAAACTCAAATACTTACCTGAATTTGAAGTATATAATGAATTTGTCTTCATACAGTAGAGACAATTTAAGTTGCATTTGGTACTCAACCATTAAATTATGCAGACTTTTAAAATGCACAAACTTATAATAAGTACCTCCAGAGCATTCTGAACAAAAGCATTCTATATGTTTAAGAAGAAACTAAACAATATAAATTATATTATTTTAAATGTGTGCTTTCAAAGGTTCCCCTGTTTACTGCATATTAAGAAATTTTTTTTTCAAATTTGTTTTATTGAGAAATAAAGCAGAAAGTAAAACTATGAATCTTAGATATTTAGCATTCACTAGTTATGTCTGTAATACTGTCTCATATCACAGCAAATTAGGGAAAAAGGATGAGCAGTGGGAGTGCAGAGCTGGAGAGTTATGTTCCTTATCAAATGGGAGCATGTAGCAAATGGATGTTCCACTGGGGTCTGTCCCAGTGCTGGTCAGTGCTTTCACTCCTTACCCAAAGGTCACATCACAGAACAGCCTTGTTTGACCTAGAGACAAATGAAGTCTGGTACATTCTCAGTACTTTGGAGGTCACATAGTTGTGACAAACTGGAGATACAAATGGAAAACTTTGTACATTTTTTGACTTCTACGAGAGTGAGCCACAACCTCAGGAATAATAACCTGCACAGAGAGAAAATATGGACTAGCTGAGGAGGGAGAAATTCAGATAGAAAAGAGCATAGAAATGATAACTGAGCAGACAGGATGGGAGTTAACAATGTCATGCTGCTGCCAACACAGAGTGTCAATCTGGAATGTGGAATGTTTGCAGAGGAACCCTTTTGCTAGAGCAGCACTGATAAAGCTTTAGCTGGATTGCTGTGGCTATGTCAGGGACCACACTTCAGGGAGTCCATGCACTGGTCAGACACAGTCCCAAACACAGCAATAAAAATGATGAAGTGATCTATAAATTATGATTTAGGGTAAAATATTGGAATAGTGGGATATTTAGCCAAACAGACTGAGGAAAGCCTCGATAACAGTCTCTCAGATATGTAGAGGCTATTTTATGTGTCTGCAGACGTAACAAGACAAAATTCAAGAAATACTCAGCTTACATCATCAGAAACATTTTGTAATGAAAGGGTCATGAACAGCAGGAAAATTTGACTGAGGTTTTGTGCATCTCTACTGAAGATTTCAAGGCAGGCTGACAAATGTCTGCCAGGAAGCACCCAAAAGTTTCTGCTTTTGTCTTGTATCAGGTGATTTCTTATTCTTTCCCGCCCTACAACCCTGTGGTTCTGTTTTCTCCTTATCCTGTTTAATTCAAAGCACTAAAAGCTCTGACACACACCACATTGTGAAATACATTTGATTTCAATGAGCCCAGAATACGTTTCTTATCCACCTTCAACTTCTACTTTCTGCTGAAGGCAAAAGACAAATTATTATTGTTCTCATTCACCAATTGTTTTAGTGAAATTTCAGTTTCTCTAGAAACTGAAAGGCTCAAGCCTGTGGGATGTCCTGTGGGATTGTTGTCCTAAGCCAGATAGAAAATGAAGGTTAAGAAGAAGCAAACATATACTTGCTGTTTCAGGAAGTGTGTCAGTGTCTGGCAGCTTGCTCAGAAGGCTCATTATCTTCTATGGAGAGACTGAGCTGTACGTGTTTCATTCAGGCAGAAAGACAACAGAAAATTAAATCTTGAACGCTGCCATAAATATCTCCAAAACACTGTTTGTTGTTTAATTTACAATTTCAGATGACTGGTACAGCTCAGACTGAAAGGACAGAAATGATGCAAATAATCACAAGAACTAAGAAATGCCAACAACGGAATCAATCTTTCTGTGGAGATTTTCTGAAAGCTTCATAGAAAAGTTGGACTGTAGGGAAATATGTACTTTTTTTTTTTAACCAGGTGGAGTTTTATATCAAATGTTGATCCACAGGTCATTTGGAGCTATTACAGGGATTAGGTGAAAGGCATAAGATGTAATTACAAGACAAACCATGCCAAGCCAACATGGGCATTGTTCAGAAAGTCATGCCAAATGACATCCCAAGCACACAATGTGGAGAGATTTGCCAACAATTTTAATTTGTGAGAAATTGTCTCAGTATTTTGTTTCACTTTGAGAGTAACATGTTTTTTAAAAATGTCAGCCAGTTACACAGGGGCTGGCTGCAGTCCAGGGGTGAAACTGTGATGAAGAGGACCATTAGTGAAAAATGCCAAGCTCTGAGTTTCATGTCATTAATATTTATGACACAGTGTGAAGAATCTTATTTAAATGCCACTCTGTGTGTGGGTTGGGGTGAAGGAAAAGAGGGATGCTAGGGAAGGAGAGTTACAGTATTTATGCTAAAGTGTGCAGGCATCTTGACAAGGAACAAAGACCTCGACAGACACTGGGTAGCAATAATTAGTCTAATGTTTGGATAGTTACACTTTAACTGACCTCTGATTTTAATGGCATAAAATTCTAAAAATTACTGTTCTGTCAAGCTGCCAAGCAAAATGTATTTAGATGGGTATTTGGAAACCAAATATAATTTTTAACCATCACCTATTATTTTGGGCAGATCGCCTGAAGTGGACTGAACTTCAAATATTTATTTCATGCCAGCCTGCTCGTCCTGAAACTGTGTTGTGATTTCAGGCAGACAACATGTTTTGTTCAGTACAGCACTGTAACTCCTACCAGTGCCTGCTGAAGTCCTGGTTCCAAAGAAGACAAGTTCCAAAGTGACAAATTCCTCCCTTTGCAGAGAGTGGGATAGAAACTGTGCTGCCAGGGAGTGCTGCCCTAGACCCTTCCTGGGTCACAGGAGGTGGTGAGGCACTTTCACACCCAAAACTTCCATAAGCAATGGGGTTTGTGCACTTACTAGATTCAGATTCAGAATGTGAGTTTCTCCACAGTGAAACTCTGTCCTGTTTGTGTGACTGTCCTGGAGTCAATGCTCTGTGCTCTGTCACATGGCTGCAGTGAGCCCCTCTCATGTTTTCATAAAGCTCACATAAGATTTGCATGAACTATGTAGCGAGTCCTCGTCTCCCCGTTTTTAATGCAAATTGTCTCCTCCTCTTGACATAAATAGTCTGTTTTATATCCTAACTTAATTCCTACAAACTGCTGTGTTTTTTCAACTTATGTTGTTATGTCAAGAAATAAATGAAGTGCACTGTACACATCATATTTTTCACACAAGTGTCTGGCATGTGTATTGCTTACATAAAAATACAGCATTGTTTAAGAAAGAGAAAATTTAGAGGGAACTGGTATAAGGGATCCATGTTTTTTAAAGCAGCAATTCCTTGGAGATGATTTTTTTTTTCAAATTACAGTATTTCATAGACTAAAAAGAAAACCATCAAGTGAAATAAAAGTTACCATTTTATACAAAGGAACACTGCTATTTGTAGCACTAAAATATAAAATGAAATACTATTGGAATTAACTGCTGAAAATTTATTTTAATATGCGCTAACAGAAATTTGGTTGTGCACTCTGTTACCCAGGAAATGTATCAGCTTTGAAGTCACTATCTCCTGTTTCTATTCAGAGAAGATCAAAGCTAAGGTTCAGCAGGAATCCAGGAACTTTTAAGGCAAGGATGAATTAACTCATGTGGCATGTTGTCCTAAATGATTGCTTTGTAACTATATCCATCTAGAGTATGCAGTAACATCCAGAAGTTACAGATAGGTGATTGTACTTTGTGTCTACACAATCAGCCCTGAAATAAGAAAGAGCTTGGTTTCTCATTGACTTTGAACTGGTAAATAATGACTGTGGAGAAATTCCTCCTAATGAATTTTAATAGAATTCTCATTAGTAGGATATCCCCTTTTGCGCTCCTCAGGCATCTCTTTAATATATGAAAGTCAATATGACTGACTTTCATACATGTGCCAGCCTCATCTCAGGGTCCATATTGATAAATATAAAAATGCTTCTGGTCATTCTAAAAAAACCTCAGTGGAAGGACAAGGAGCCCTATTTGATAATCCTGGGAGGGCCATGCTCAAGGGGCAGTGAGGATCAGGGCTAACTGGAGGGCTCACCCGATGCTACTACACTGCAGCAGTGTAAAGCTAAAGGGGAGGCTGCCCAGCATCTGGAACTGTTTAGCTTTTAGTGAGCATTTTCTACTGAGCACAGAGATTATCTTATCTCCTTTCTACCTCAGTGCAACATAGAGATGTGTGTTTCAACACGGTCATTGTCAGTGGCATTGCTACATTCACACAATTGCATCAACCGAGTTCCTCAGCATTTGATCCATTTCCTGCAAAGAGGGAAGGTCTTTGACTTCAAGTCTAACCAGAGTGACTGCAAGCTGATCCCAAAGGTGCTGAACACTTATGATCAGGACATCTCCAAATCAAGAGCTGAGGTGAAGAGTTCAGCTAAGAAGGTCCCTGACTCCCAAGAGCTGTGCACCTCCTGGGAGGCACCGGGCCTCTCCAGCTGCCCTGGCCATTAATGTGAGCTGAGGGTGCTCAGTATTCTGCATTACCCAGCTATAAATGCATTACACTTAACTGCATAATCTCAGGGATAAGGGAACATCTGTCATCCAATAGCAGCAAACACCATCTGCTTTTGTATCACCATACTCCTACTTACTTGAACAAATGGAGCTCAAGGCTCACTGGGCACTGCTTAAGAAAAGCAAAATGTATTTAGACTTGTTACTTTGCCCTTTTGCACATTTGGAATAGCTATAATGAAAGGCTTTGCTCACAAAAGCTTTCATTACAGTAATTTGCTCTTTGTGCTTTCTCTGCTATAGTTTCAGAATTATATCATTTTTCTCTAACAAGCTCATGGAAACTATCCAAACTAGTTATGAAATAACTCACCTCCATTACTCCCAACCTTAGCCAGTAGCCTACATCCTTTTTCAAGATAATATCATGAGTCTTTCTTGATCTCTTCATCTCCTGCCCAGAAGAATGCATGGCCCAGCCTTCTGCTTCTCTTTGCTGGTACTAAAAGAAAAGAAATGCAAAGGCAGCACAGTATCAGGAAAAAAACCTTCCCTGGAAGACCTCTGGAATTTTGCCAAAAGAAATTTACAACTCAGTTGGTTTGAACACTTTGTACTGTTCATAATTTATTGTGACTTCTTATTATTATTAATAATTTTAATGTCTGGAGGAAAATGAAATTATACTCTACTGCATTGTGGAGTCAAATTTTAAAGATGTTCAAATTATCTGACTAGATAATTGTTCCTCTTCTGGCTTTTGACTATGACTGTTCCTTCTGTTACTTGATTAAACAGATAGCAGAGCATGTGTCCTGGTCTGAAGTAGGAAATTGTTCTTTAGGATGCTTTGGGAAATCTATCACTTCTTCCACTACTCCAATGTACTCTAAAGGAAGTTAATGATAACAATTGATGCTGTGCTTTCCAAATTTAGCCCTCAAGGGATTGATGTGCTGAGTGTCCCCAGAAGAGTACTTGACTGGAAAATCAAACTTAAGGACAGGCATAGAAAAGGATGCTCAAGTAGGCCAAATGAACCAAATATAAACACAGCTCCAAGAACTAAGAGGAAATTAGTGGAGAACTGGAACGGCTCATAAATCTAGAGAAACAAAAATATGTTTGTCTGGAATCTTGGAAATCAAATTCAATTTGTATCTAGTGCTTGGCTGAACTTTTCAGACAACATTTTACAATGTTTGTCATTTGCTATACAATTTGTACATTTTATTATAATTTATAGAAACAGTGTCTACTTGCCTAAATAGGTACAGAGGCAAGGCCTGTAGACAGGTTTTGTACGTATTTAACAATTTACATCCATGCAAAACCCCCCTGAAAGAATAAAGCATTTCATTTAAAATGCCTTTAAGCTCACAGATCAAGCTTTAAATGAACAGCATTTCTAAAGCCCCAAAGTCTTCATCAGAGTTCCACATTCTCATCTCTGTTCTAACCACAAAAATGAAAAGTGACATCTCAAGGTAATGTTCAATATTATTTGTGTCTCACAGCAGCACTTGAGAACCCAAATAACTGTTCCCGCTGTATTTAGGAACTGAGCAGTATCTGTAATCCGAGGCTATCTTAGAGGTTTAGGTTATTAGCTCCTAACAGACTGGGGGTAGGAGGAGAAATAAGCTCTGAGAGATGAAATGTTAGAGCTCTATTGAATTCCAATTGAGCAAATGCACAACAGAACATGTTAACTCTTAAATGATCGTGGAAACAGGAGCAGCCTCTGAAGTGCGACTCATGTACTTGTGAGTCATTGTTTAAAACTATCTGCTAAGTCTGGAGACTGAAAGAAAGCTTTGCATCTCCTTGCAAGTTGAAAGAAAGTAAGAATTTGTTCAAATTCCCAATGAGCACATCTGGAATAGTCTCCTGTATTTTGCTGCCAAATTTCAGAGCCAGACACTGTGAGGTTTCTCTGGTTTTATCTGCACCACAAGCCGTGGTACAGCACGGCCATAATTGAGCTGTTCCTGACCACTCTGCCCCAGCTGCTGAAAACAGGATCCTTATTAGTGCTGACATTAGTGCAAGCTTATTTATCTCACTCTCCCTCCGCTGGATTACTACCATGCTTCTCAGAATGTCTTCTCAGCCTCAAATTAAATTGCAAATTATAATCTAAATTAAATTGTTCTTCTTTCCTGGCTATCTTTGGTTTCAAGAAGGCCGTACTTCCCAAACAAACAGTACCATACGGCCTTGAAAAAGAAAGACATGGGGAGAAGCCACTGGTCTCCTTTCGGCTGAAAATCAACTGGATAAAAAAGTTTCTGCATGATCACACTTCTAGATTACCATCCTCTAATATTTTTTTGACATAAATCAAAGGTAGTTAAACCTTTAGAACCAGTACTTCAAAATAATACAGGTTACTTTAAATGTTACTAAAAGTATTTGTTGGTTTTGGGTTTTTCTTCTCTAAATGAATGCTCTTTAGCACAAATTTCATTAATACCTTTGTCATCAAATTATAGGGATCAGTAACCTCTGCTGAAGAAAAGACAAGTCCGGATGAGAAACTTTAATGGAGCTGCACTGGGGGGCATTAACCTCATTGCTGCAGTTTGCTGGAGCCTGAGCAGGGCCCAGCTCAGCAGCCTCACTAAGGATTGGCTGACAAAAACAAGCCCTGCAAAATGGGATGTGAAACAAGTCAGGAAAACATCCTTTACAAGGCTGCATGGAATACAGGCTATTCCCCTGGATGATTTGCCATCATTAACCATTTCATTAGTATTGAACCCTGCAGGGCCTGTGAGTGCCCACGAGCACTCTCCACTGCTGCACAGCCACCAGGGTATGTTCTACATGAAATGTGTGCTGAGGCTCTGCCACGTGGGGCTTTTCATTGTTTCCCCCTAAACAGAACATTTTCTCTGAAAACCTTTTTTGCTTAAGTTCCTGGAAAGAATTATAGGGTGTTTTGTTTTTTCTTTTTCATAGAAGACAAGGTCCAAAGTGACAATTTCATTCTTGCAGTGGGTAAAAGGAATTTGAACTTGCCCTAATAACTGAGTACTTTAGAGCAGTGTTCAAAAACTTTTGAGATAAAGATATAGATATAGATGATATAGATAAGAGCTTTTCCAGACTTTTTAAAAGATTTAAGGACGTTTTCAGAGATCACATGCTACTCACTGGTAATGAAATAACAGCCTCTCTTTTCCTGCTGTTTGCAACTGATACAGGCTAAACCCCTTTCCCTCTTTCTCTAATGTCCCTTATATTCTTTTATACCTATATTACAAAAGCAAGCAAAGTTCTCTCCTGTACAAGCCATAGGTGGATAATACACTTTTAACTGTCCTTGCTGGGAATGTCAAAGCAGGCAGTGCAATCCTTCTTACTTCAGCAATAGGAATAAACCCTTGTTTGACAGTTTGCTGATTCCTAGATGATCTCTTAGAAAAGATAAATTGCGAACTTTCTCCACTTCCAGTCACTGACATATTTGCATAAATCAAATGAGAATAAATGGAAAAATAATGATTCAAAATCAGACATCAGTGTTCTAGCGTAGAAGGCAAGCAAAATATAACCTATGACAAAGTAGATCCCACATGTTTATAGTGCAACTTCTGGCTAAATTCCACTGGATGACACTGACAGGCTGGTGTTTCAAATCCATGTTCAGTACATGTGTGATTCATTTGTTTCAGCCATATGGGGTTCTGAATTTTTATTATGAATTAACAACATATTTTCAGTAAGAAATAAATAACTAGTTATAACAAAAATAATCCTAAGGAATTCTGACTCTTTGTCTATCAAGCCAGTAAAAGTAGCCAATTAGATAAAAATGGCAGTAAATCAGAAGGAGCTAAATCCCTACTCACATCCAAGAAGGAATTGCACTGCTGGAAGCCCTGCTCATGTAACTGAGATCTCGAGCCACTAGAGAACTCAGTGTCTTTCTCTGGTTCACAGCTCCAGCTTTCCCCCCTCTTTCCATGGCTGTTTTATTTCTGGTCTGTGCACAGCAGCCATGTTAACCAATTTGTAAGGTGGAAACTGTCATTTTCCATGAAGAAGCCAATTCAAAGAGCAAGCCTTTGAACAAGAGCAGGCAGGGCGAGACTGGAGTTCAGGCCCACACTAAGCCATTCACCCTGCATTCTTCCTGCTGCCCTGGTGTTATGAATTTGAGAGTTATGGAGAATAAGGTTCTTGAAGCATCAGAACAAATATTCTTGATTCCAGAGGGTATCTACCTACTTCATTAGATCACATGGATAACACACATCTATACTGAGCTCTCACTGACATCACTACTTCCTCTATGGTAGCAAAGTTCTCAGGGCTGCTCTTAGGGCTCATCCACTGTATTAGTCACTCAGAGATACTCAGACTGATGGACACCTCTAAGTATTCCCAAGCCAGCACTGGAGACAGAGACAAGACCATTTCTGTAAACTATTGTGGGACAGAAGCAGTAAATGTGTAAATTTAGGAAAAGCTGAATCTGATGGCTCAAGAAAAACAGTAACAGCTCTTAAAGCAAAATTGCCAAAGTGAAATAACACATTATCATCATTCAGATTTGGTGCTTCCTCACAGTTTTGATGGAAATACCACTTCAGGTGCAAATCTCCCAACGAGGGCAAAATGTCATCATCAACAAGCTTCTCCTTCATAGTATGTTTCCATAAATACAAATAAATCCTGGTGAAATTACTCACTCTAAACATACAGTACAGGGTGAAGAGGAGAATTTGACCCAAAAATCTGCTTCTCAGATTTAATTACTTTTGCAGTCATGAAGAGAATATGATGGTGAAAGGCACAGCAAAGAAGTATCCAGGTACCTCTGCAGCTATTTCTGCTCCCAAGCCTGTGATGCTTCTACTGCATTCTGCACTTAGTGAGGTCACTGAGAGGCACAAATCTGCACATCATATCCTGTCCTGATCTCAGAAAGATGAAATTATGGGCCACTCCTTGCCATAAAATACCTGCCTTTCACAATTCCATCTCTTTTCCGTCACTATGATTAATTTATTTCAAGGCAGCAAATAAGCACAAAACATTTTGCTTCAAATCTGCAAAAGATGTGGGATTTTCCTAAGGAAAACCAAGCCATGCAGTCCCAACACTGTTGATTAAAAGCACAACATCTACCATCCAATGCAGTTTATGACTTATGCCTTCTGTGGCAGGAGGGACATTATTTTGATAGCGGAGGTGATAAATTATGGAAAGAAATTAAAATTTTTCATCCAAACCTTTCAGATGTATCCTTAAATAACCCCCATCAGTTCTTCATTGATCTTCCTTTTTCTTTGGAGATTGCATTTGTGAGTTACAGCTCATCCTTAACTAATAAAATTTTACTTAGACACAAGGTAATTGTAGCATGAAACATTCAAACTGATGAGAATAAAAAGTTAACAAAATTTAAATATTTTGGCTTCTCAAGACCAAATTATCTTTTCAATCACATTTAAAATCTGCTTTACAATCCCCGAAGTGAGAACTTCTGGCTCAATAGCCAAAAGTACAGATTTATGGGAATGGAGCATAATTCCATAAATATTGTTGCTTATATGAAAAATCTTCCAGATTAGTAAGCAAAGTCACAGGTTTATCCATCAAATTAAAATCTATAAAGTCTTGGCTAGCAGTAGCATTATGTAGCAGGCTGATATTATCTGAGACAGCTATCTGGTGGAAAGAAATCATCTTTCTACAGGAATATTCTTGGTGTTCACAAGACCTCTGTTTTACAATCACATTCCCAAAGCTAGAAATCACATTCCCTAACTAGAAAGTTAGGGGAAGAGACAGGTTTCCTCAGAGGGATTCCTGTCTCTGGGCACCAGTAGCTTTTTCTTCCAGACAGGATTACCCTGTGGGAGTTGCATGAACTTTCTTTGAAGGACACAATTTTTGCTTCAGAATAGCTCAGACTGTTCTGAGCTGCAGGTATTTTGAAAATAAAACCAGGTTTCCATACAAGGTTAAAACTATTCCCTGAGACCTCTCCCACATCAGATTGCAGGAGCTGGACACTACTGTGCTATCGATACAGTCAGTATATTTTTCAGGAGCAAAATACAAACATTGAGTTAGAACACTTAATATAAGTTTGCTAAGTACTTTTACTTCCTTTCTTCGTCATGGTTCTGAGAGTGTTTGTTTAAATGAGGAGGAAAATGAATAGATTCCCCAGACTTCCCTCCACTGCCAGCAAATACAGAGCTCACCGTCGTCCTTTGCATAACAAGTGGTAAAAGGAGAAAAATACTCGCTGTCTGTCACTACTTTGCTTTTTACTTTTCCTATAAATGGATACTTATGGCCACTTCAGTTTTGTACTGACTCTTGTAGAGTCTTTGAGAAACATCTTAGGTCTAAATTCTGTGCTCTCATGAGCTGGCATTAATCCTGAGCTTTCCTACCAGCCTGACAGCAATGCTGAGGAGGAGCAGGGACATGGCAGTGGGCTGTGGGACTGGCCTGAGGGTCCCAGCTTTTACTGGGGAGGTTTAGTCAGCCGCAGCAGAAGTGTGGTATTGAGAAGAGAAGGATGCCACTGCAGCCTCCCCTTTCTGCTGGGCTGTGCAGCTGCCTGCATGGGCACATTAAAGGCTCTTTGAAGAGCGAGCTGTGCACTGAGCTCTGTGGGTAACGATCTCGGCCCCAGCACTGACAGATCAATTCCTTTCAAAGCACATTCAAACTCTCACATGCAAATAAAAAAGCTTCTTTCCTTAACTTCTGGGATACATACCTTCCAAGAAGGAATTTTAGTGCAGTGTGCACATATTATTTCCTATGAGAGTCATGGAGATACACTTTACAGAGATAAAGACAACAGTATTAACTATGCATTAACCTCAGGTCCCTTTTGTATGAATTTCTGTGTCATCCTGGTGTGTCAGACATCTGTGAACGATTCTGCCAAAGCTCTGGAAGCTGGCTTGGAACTACCAGGCACCAGGGAAAGCATCTGTGCTCAGGACAGCAGGGTGAATGAATGGTGCTGCTCCTCTGCCTGTGGACCACAGGCCATGCCAGCTGTTTGACAGGATGAATTGGAAGGCAGATCAATGAGATGCTCTGTGACAGAGACCATGGCACACTCCCAAACCAGTTTTTCTCCTTTCACTCCCCAGCTTTTATGCACTGCTCATATCGCTTCAGTTATTTAACTTATTTAATCTGATAAACATTAATAAAGAAGCAAGTTCTCCTCCCAGCACTGAATTTTTTAATAATTTCTTTAGGCACTGAGCTTACAGTCTGTTCCTTTGCCAGGGTCAGACAGCTCAGATTACACAGCCACCTTCCTGCATTAGCACCCAGGGATTTATGGAGAAAGTTTCTATTCTGCTTTGTAGTCAGTGAAAATCAACAGGACTGGCAGCACAACCAGCTTTGTTGTAATGACCTGTTCTGAAGGGAACATTGTTGTTGATTACTCAAATGTTTTTACCTTTAATGGTTTTCTTTAAATTGCTTCATTTCATTGTGTTTTGTTTAGCTCACTGGAGCTCACTAATCTGCTGCACTGAGGAAAAAAAAGTATCAGTTGTATTTTTCTCATTTTTGAAATAAAAAGAGATTCAAACGACCCATTTTGCCAACAAGGAAGAACATAAGTATTAACAAAGCTTATCTCATAATTTTGAAGGCATTTTCTTCTCTATTTACAGCTCCTTTTATTTGAGCTCCATGAACATTTGGGTGGGCAAAGCTGTGTTGGCATGAACAATACAGAGAGAGAATTTCAGGCCTGTAACAGAGAGTTGCTATCTCCGAATTAGATTCTTGATTAAATAAACCACATTTTGACAGCCTTAGACTTGCCTTTTAAAGGTCAAGACATTCATCCAGAGAACAGAAACACCCTGTACAAAACACAAAGCCTGGTCCGTGTCCCAAGGACCTTTTTAAGCAGCAGAGATCTGTGAACAGAAGACAGTGAGATCAAAAGGGGAGCAACAAACCAGAAGCAGCAGCATGGTCAGATAATGATGGCTGCTCCTATTGACTTGTGTCTGAGTGCTGCCAAAGAACAGGGACATGTGAACAGGACAGGGTATTTTGCTCTTGCACAAGAGTGTAAGGTATTTGCAAGTGCTGGTGAACAATAAGAGCAAGAACAAAAGGGAATATGGTGAAATGTGGTGAGGACACCAGACACACCAGAAAAGAACTTGACTCTAGAGCTGGAAGCTGCAAGGTCGACGTGCAGAGGGACATTTCCCCAATTTCTTCCAAAAGAAACTAAAACTAAGAGGGCAAAATTAGGCAAGGTAACAAAGTTATGCTGTCTCCACACTCTTCTTGCAAGTAGTGGGTAAGATGTTAGCAGGGGAAAAGGAGCAAGAGAGCAGACAGAGTCCAGCCTGAAGCAAGAGAGCTGCTTGCTCTGGGAGCATCAGAATAAACCCAGCTGCATTTTTTCTATTTGTATTTTTTGGCTGCCAAGTTTTTAATATTAATTATGCTAATATTAATCATATTAACACCTTTGTGGGACAGAGCTCCAGTTGAAGCTCCAGCACCAGCAAGCTGCTGGTTCTCTGCTGCCCGGATGCTGTCCCCTCCTGAGATGGTCACTGACACCCTGACTCTCGATGAAGGCATGAAAACGCTGTCTCTTCTCAACAGGACACCTATTTTTTTGGAGGTGCTCACAGTATTTTGCTACATTTATCTTTCCACTAGATGTGCTTGATGCTGGCTAGTGAATTTGAAGGGTCCTGGAGTTACAGGAACTGATAGAGAGTCAAAGACACAGATAAACACACAATCTGAAAGATATTTCAGTTGTTTCACCCTCTTTTTTAATTACATTGTAGTAAGAGATTTAGAAATTATTTTATTTTATATTACTATTCATGAGCACAACTCTGCTGAAACAGCAAGAATCCTGGGGGAATTATAAAAAAAAATAAATAAGAAAGAAGGTCTGGTTTTGAATGAGGGTGTTTCGATCCAAAGCTTTCCTACTGAGATATGAAGGGACCAAACTGTCCTAGAGCTTTGACCTACTTTGAATGAAAAGCAGCTGGAACGTGCAGGGACCCCTGAAGCAAGTAAGGCCTGTTAGCAAATGGAAACAATAGCACTGTGCATGTTTCAGCTCCATGCTCAGCTGGGCTGGATCTGTGGTAAAATCTACTTTCTGCAAGCTTTTGTGGCTGGAAAGCACTTGGGAGAACTTGCAGCGTTCACTTTCAATTTTACCAGCTTGTTTAAGAACAACTTGTATTTATTTCCTTTCCTTATTAGTAATGATAAACATCATAGAATTCCAGTTCCTGCTCCTTTTGTTTCTATAGACATATTTATATCCTTTTTTGTTATACACTTTTCATTCTAAATAATTCAACCTCCAGCAAGCAATAGAATTACAAAATTACAGGAATGCTAAAATTTGTTTTACCTGGTTGCAATATTAAACTCCATGTATCAGTTAAAATGAATACTAGTCCATAGAAAATCAACATCTTTCAACCTCACAAAAAATTCAGAACCACCAAGAAGATTGATTTAGCTTTGTCTTGTTTTCTTCCTTTTGATGGTTTTCATTATGTACAGTTCTGTATTCCCTTACCTCCCCCGAGTACTTTTAAGTAGCAAAACAAGGTCAGACTTTTATTCACACACAGAGATCAAGAAATTAAGAGTCAGACACGAAGTACTTAGAAGGAAGAGCTGTGATTTATCTCCTACAAACTAACAAAAATATTTTGGCTAAGACAGAAATGCTGGAAGGATAAATCAATCCACATCTGAAAGACAGAGAGCAGATTAAAAGAAGACATAAAGGTATCAAAAGAGCTGCTCTGGTCAATTGGCAATGACATGTTTGGTTTCCTTTACACTGAAAGAATCTGTGATGGCAAATGCTTCCTGATTTACTCTGGGTTTTCATGGCCTTAAAGTAAAAGCAGAGGAAAAGATGGGATTTAAGGGCCTGAAGTAGCTGTTTTCCTTTTAATACAGAATGCAGTCCTGTCAATACAAGTTTAATCAGCTGTGAGGTTTTCCTCACAAAACCCATAATTCAGCTGCCACAGAAAAAATAGATGTTGGCAGCTCTGATCAAAAGGCACACACTGCAAATTCTGATAACACAGTATGAATGAATCTGAAGTCTGTATAAATGTACTGAAGTCCAGCATTGCAATACTTCTCTTTCCATGCTTTTACCTGTTAATGTTACTATACTGGAAGTGTGTAGGCAGCATAAAATTGTCATAAAAACCAGAAACTCTTCTACATCTACTAACAAAGGAAAGCAAAATGGCAGAGATATGTCCCTCACTCGCAAAATCCTGCTTTTCAGTCCATTTTGCACCTCTGTCACCCAGTCTCACATGGAAAGGAGGAAAACAGCAGGGAATATGTATGTGCTCAGTGCAGGATGAACTGAGGAGCCAGGCTGCAGCCTTCAAGCACTCAGCTGTCCTCACAGGCTGGCCCATGCTGTGTCACTTTTCATTTCCTCAGGGGTGCTCGTATTTCTATTTGAGCCATGAGAACACCACACAAACCTGTTTCCACATAAACATTTTACTCTGGAAATAAATAAAATTAAAATAAATTCAATAAGCTCAAATAAAAACTGTGTTTTTTTCAAGGTTCTAAAAAGAGACCAGGCTTAGAAGCCGGAAATCAGGAATGTCAGGCACAACTGGTAGTTCACATGCAGCTGGAAGAAGTTTTAGGCTCATCAAGAGCCTCCTTAATATTGTTCCATATTGGAACACTTTAGCAAAATTATGTGCTTATTTCCATCCTGCTGCTCCCATATTCCTCACTCTTTCTGGCAGCTTTCTTCTCACACAGTTTGATTCTGCCCTGATTTAAAATCTGCAGTGAATGCCTAAAAATGGGGTGCCACAGCAGTACACAGGCAGGGCTGAACCAGCTACTTGCTTTTGGGGCTGAATGGCTGAGGTTCTCCTTCACCATGAACCCAGGGCAGCAGATTAGGCAGCCACCAGCGAGGTACACGCTGTTTTCAGATGCTCACAGCATCCATTTGGGAGCAGAAGTGCCAAATGAAGTCTGCCACATTGCTGACACAACTCCTCCTGCCTCTCCTAGGACCTGGTGTAAGCTGCCAGAAGTGAGTGTGTAACCCTCATGGCTGTAGAAAAATAGATTAAAAATCAGCTCCCTGATGATTCAGAAGACTAAATGTAATACTAAAACCGAGGGACTCATTTGATGTCATTTCAGCTGTGACAGAAACTTTTTCTACAACCTAAGTGAAATCCCATAAACTTTCTATTTTGCTATAGCTACCTATAGTACAGTACGAGTGACAATTATTGCTGTCCTCACTGATCTAATGGAGGGACAAAAATTTAATAAAAAAGCTCATAGATGATGCAAATGATATTTGGATTCCAACAAAAATGGATTTAATTCATCCCTTGCATTGGTTTTACAGCCTCACATGAAGTACCAACTATGCTAAGGGCTGCAGAAACACATGGCCATGGAAAGCCCCTGCCTCAGAAACTCAACAGTGTGCAACCTGCCAGTGATGAAATGTAAGTAGCAATCTCAGAAATAGTGATAAGTATCACAGTTATTGTGATAAGTGATTGTGAAGCCAAAAAAATTCCCATAAAATTCTCATAAAACACAGAAACTCTTGTACAACATTAACAAAGGAAAGCAAAATGGCAAAGAGATATGATGTCCCCCACACAAAATCCTGCTTTTCAGTCTGTTTTTCACCTTTGTCACCCAGTCTCACATGGAACCAAATGTGAAAAGCTAGGTTCTTATCACAATTTGGACCCAGCAGCTCTTGTAATACTCACTAATTTCCTGAGAAATACAGCTTCACTTCTCCAGGAAGGCAGGGTGATGCTGACCCCATGCTATTTGATGGGAGAATCTAAAAAACCATTTCATTGTTTTGCTCTAATAGTTTTCTTCTTTTATTTACCAGAGAGAAACTAGTTACCACATATCAAAGGGTTTTGATAGCCCCAGGTATTCACATCAGCCAAAGCTTTAAAAGAAAAGAGATGAGAAGGAATGAATAGGCATTTCATTTCCCCACAATGAACTGTGGGGAAAACCTCTCCAGGAGCCTGCTGATGATTTGGGATCAGCAAATTGTGAATACTCTCATTGTGAATACTCTCATTCAGATTCCCTTGGCCAAACAAACATCAACACCACAGATGTCTCTGGGGATAGGTATGAAAAGTGAAGGAGAACATGGAAGGATCCTGACTGTGCCATACCCCTCCAAAAAAAATCAAATGGGATAGTCAGAAATGGACACACTCCTGTTTAACAACCTCTTTTCAGTCTGGCTGTTCTCATATATTTTCTTCTTGAGTATAATTAAAATTCTATACAAACCCTCCATATTCATTTAGCAGTGCTGCAGTAAGCCTTAGTTACAAACTAATCTCTTATACATTTTCCTTTCACATTGTTCAGAACAGTGAAAATTTAGTGGTTGTACCTTTAGGTTATAATATCAATGTTATACATAAATAAACTCTATTCACTGTATTTACTGTTCAATATTTTTGTTGCTCTTCCACAATGAGAGATTAACATTTTCCTTCAATACCAGAATATGTCTGTGCTTTCCTAAAATCTCCTAAAAACAACTTTTATAATAGTCCACTGCATAATACTTCACCAGCTCTGCGCCCCTAAAATATTCCTCATGCAATCCATTAAAGAAGAAATTCGTATGTTCACTACTAAGATTCCAAAATATCAGAACTAAAATAATAGCAGTTTAACAGGTATGAACCCTAAACTTAAACACTAAAAGATAAAATTAAAAAGAATCAAACAAAGCAAAAGATGTCCTGAAATTCCACATAAGATCCCCAAGACAGAGAAGAAGCAAGCATTGTTCCATTATTTAATAAGGAAATTGCAGATCATTTTGCCTGACATCAACGTCAGGGAAACTGATGGAGAGGCTGGTACAGGAAGAAATCAGTGTACAATGAAAGGATGATAGTACAATTAACGCCAGTCTACACTGAAAATTAGTTTTGTCAGGAATAAAAAAACCTGCCTATTTTCCCATGAGACCATGAATTAGTTTGATAAAGTAAACTCCTGTAAGATTTCATTAGGGCTTTGGCTCACAAGTCTACAGGGCTTTTGATGAAAGCCCCAGCAATGTATATCATCAGTCTGGTCCACACTAAATGGACCCAAATCATACTGAATGATCTGAACAAAAAATATAAAATTATTGATGGAAAAAGCTGCAAATTACTAAAAGTTATAGAGATATAAATAACATGAAGGGCAGACCCTTAATATAGAGCAATTAAGAATACTTAGTGAGGTCTGGCCTATATTTTAACATAGAGAAATCTACGTTTTACATTAAAGGGACAAATAAAATCTCATTTAAAAGATAGGAAATTATTTTTGAAAAGGAGTTACTGTGAAAGAAAGAAATAGTACTAATAGGTCCAAGTAAACACATTCCCAGGGCAAAGTGTAGGCAAAATTATTCTTATTACCCAAGGTGGAATCAACCATGACACAGGAGCTGGTGCTACTACACCTCTCTATGGTTTCAAAAAGATCATTACTGGGAGAATGTACTGAAGAAAGAGCTCCAGAAACCCGAGGGTTTTACTGAGAGAAATTATACTTATTTGTGATGATAAGGGGCCTTCAGAAACTCCAGTTGTTAGATTAATGTGTGAGAAGTTCAACAGAGAATTGTGATATGAGTACAGAAACAGAAGAGTGAATGCCCAAATTGCAGTGGTATGTACTTGAAAAAAATCTGACTAATTTTTCATTTATATCATTTTCCACTGAGTCTCCATCTCCAAACAACCACAACTAGAAAACAAGCCCCTTATTATTTGAGTCAATATTATCTGTTAGACTAGGTATAAACCAAACACTTCAATTTGAAATCACAATTACTAGTAAAAGTACTAGTAAGAGCAACTGCTAATTGAAAATTACTAAGTAATAGCTAAGAAGGTCTTTAAAAATAAGCTAAGCACCATTGTAAATGAAGAAAGAGTTTGATATGCCATTGATAAGGGCCTGGAATGAATCTGCCCTACATATTTCCTACTTACCCTCCATCTCCCAAGCAAAATCCACCAAACCCTATGCATCCATTATTCACCTACATTTTCACCTACCTGCATCAAATCCAGTTATTTCCCAGTGATCAAACCCTATCACAGACCAGTGTCCTTCAGCAACCCTGCACTCAGCTTGGCCAAGTACACATTGCATGACAGGCACAGAATTCAGCTTGATAAATTGGAGATGTATTGCAAGCACGGGATGAAATTAAAAATGTTCAAGAGCAAGAAAATGCAGTTAGGCAGAGGTGAACATACAGGCAGCACCCGAGTACATGGGAAGTGTATAAAAAAGGGAACAGAGAGTAAAGAAGTCAACGATATCAGGCTGTTGCCAAGAAGGCACGAGCAAGGGTGATGGTATGAACAGGAACAGAGCTTGCAAGGAACCCAAAATACTCCTTCCACTTAATTGGGATTTGATCTGTGTTCAGATGGATTACTTATTCCTAGCTTGGTGAGATACTGCAGGAATGGGAGAGACGATCTAGGGAATGCCCAAAGAGAAAATTAATGATCAGAGGGCTGGAAAGCATGATGATCAAGGAAGAACTGAAAGATGTGGCACTACTTAGCTTAAAGGAGAGAAGGCTTGAGAAAAGAGATTTGCTAACAGCTTTCCAACTTATCCTGAGACTTCCAATAGGAATCAGAAAAAGTTAAAATTTGAGCAGACTGATAGATTTACATATCAAATGCTAATATGTCAAACTCAAATCCTAACTTACATTTTTCAGGAGATAAAAGTCTGACAGTGTTTTCCAGACAAATATCCATGAATTAAAAACAGCTTTGAGAAGGTGCTGCTTTCCTGACGTGAACAATAATTTTGCCTGGTACTTTGATTGACGCAAATGCTCAGTCACATTTAAATCAAAATAGGAGGAAGCTACTATTTTCCATGGCTTCCTGTAGGACATATGCACTGTTATCCCAGAGGAGAGGGCAGGTTATGCAATTGCTGAGCAGCTCTGGGGAAACATTTCCAGCAATTATTTGGAAAGGACTGAGAGAATAAATTTATAAGACATTCTCATCATTTAGTGTTTTCATCACTAAATAACTATTAGATGTTAAATGAATTGAATTTTGGTTATTATTGCACTCTCCTTATGCAACAGAATGGAAGGAGAATGGAAACTTGCCACACTAGTATTAGGATTCTTCCACTGCATATGTGTGAAAGTGCTGGCTAATAAAGAAGTGGAATAGTTTCCTCTGCCTTATCATATTCTAGCCTCACTGGCCATATAGTACAGTCCTAAACTTGATTTAGGAGCCAAAATGGACCAACTGTTTTCCAGATTTAAGAGATGGTAGAAAGACAGCCAATTCCCACTTCATAGCAAAGCTAAATGCTGCTCCAATTCATCTAATGAATAAGTCAGGCAAGTTAACAATGTAGACATCTGAAACATTATTTTTTTCTCTTTTAAAGAGAAATGAAATAGAATTATATTACTTTCAAATAAATTTAAATAAATATAGAGTTCTTTGAGCATAAATTATCACATAAATACTTTTCCTCTGGTTACATACTTCCTTATTCTTACTAATTATCCTGAGTTAGCAGAATTTCTAATTTATGTGCCTTGAGCATACAAACAACAACCCCACTTTTTTATCTCCTTACATGACAATATTTGCAAAACATCAGATGAAAGATTTCAGCCAAATAATTTTTCCATCCACTAGTCCTGCAATAGCATGGCCTACTGACGGAAAAGCTTCCTGGCTTCAACACTGAGCTGCTCTCAGGCAGCTTCTAAACTTGAACTGGACATTTTTATTTGTGTGACATTACTACAAGCCCTTCTCATGTTTAGAGCTACTCCACATCAATTCTATCCTCTGAGCTCTGGAAACAAACTGGAAAGCTGGGAGAGAGCTAAGATACACGGAGCTTTTTCAGAGCATTTTGGAAGCCAAAATTATGGAAGACTTTTTCCACTTTGACCATTCATTCTTTGTTATGCTTGGCCTTCATCCCCTCCTGTCACCCTGAAAATGAAAACAACATGTTCATTATTATTCATGGAAATTCATCGGATACGAGGAAGGCATCCCTTTTTCTCCCCCAGCTGTTCAGTTTTTATTTCTTTTGGGAAAGACTATGCTATTCTTTGCTTGGGTAGCAATCCTTGGAGCTGCTGCTTTGCCACTGAGTTCAGCACTGACCACCAGGACGATGATCATTTGGCTTCACTGATTCTTATCTGCAGGCTGAATAGGGGCCCCAGCAGCAGCAGCTGCAGCCACAGTCCCAGTTCCTTGCGGCACCGAGTACAGGGATGCTGGATGCACCTCAGCTGGCCTGGTATTTAACGGTACATGTTTACAGTGCTCCTTGGTGCAACCTCTGTTCCTGACAGGGGCCTACTGGATGTTACCACAGGATAAATGCTTATTTCTATTAGCGCTACTCCTAATTACATGAAATGAGATGCTATCTATTGCAGCTGACATAATTGCATTGACCATTACCTTGTTATTCTCCTATGAGACAGAGAGAAAATACTGTCCTACTTTTTAAATACCAGTAATTAAATTATACATTTGTATTTCTCCTTTTGTAAACAAACTCTTTCTGCTCTTAACAAAGAAGATATTTCCATGTGTTTGGTTCTTCTGCAATTGCTTTTTGAGACTGGATGAGCAGTACCATGATCAATATTCCATATGAGACCATTCAGGGAAGGCCATTTCAGTTATTTATAAAATCTGCATTCTATAATTGCATGTTTTACATTGCTATTATACTTAAGCATTTTAACACAGTGTCATTTTCCAAAACTTCTGCCTAGCTTAGGAGCTTTAACTGCCATGTCTACTGTAACCTCAGAACTCTTTTTCTGAAATGGTTAATGCAGAAATTTATGATTTACACAACGGGTTTATTTTATTCTTTTTCCTAACATATCACTCTTTCCAGGTTTTGGCACTAAACATCTGCTTCATTTATTGCCATGTTGTCTGTTTATGCAGTTTGCTTGGTAATTCTGCATTTCCCTGCTGAAGGCAAAGATTTGTCTTTGCCTTGAACAGCAGCTTGACTTGTGCTGCACGTAAGTGGCTTATGCTTTACCTCCACATTTGCTCTCTGGTCGCCATGCACAACATTTCCCCTGAGATTCTCTTTACAGCAGAGTAATGTTCATGTAAAACCTCCCTTTCTGTGTGCCTCATATTACACACAAACTCTGACAGCCAAAAGATACATGTGTCCAAGTCAGTGCTACACAGAGATGTGACACAAAGACATAGAAGATAAAACTTTTCCCTCGAGCTCATGGATAGGCTCTGAATTCCTCTGCTGTGAAGTTCCTGCTGTAGCCCCTTCTCAAGCTGCAGAACCCCACCTCTCTACATACAGGAGACAGATCTCTGTATCAGAAGTCTACATACACCTGAAAGGGGGTTAAGAGCAGCAGAAAATATTTCATACAATAGCTCTCAATTGACTACAGAGGAGAATAATTTGCAGGACTCTGTAGATTCCCCTCCCCGGAAACATTCTGCTATTTGTTATCTTACCTTCAAAGACACTGCACGTGTGGCAGCACAGGAAGCCATAGATATGCATTAGCCTTTGTGAAAGGTGCATTGTGAATGCAGAGGATAGATTGCTATGAACATGTGCACGTGCACATCATAGAATTGAACTACAATACATGAAAGTGGTGCTCAGTGTCAACCAAAATTGCAGTCCCAGCTGTCTAATTTTGAGAAAGTAGGAGCTGTGCGTTGAGCATCCTCAAAGCTAGGCTGTGCTTATTCAGAATCTAAAAGGGATCTAACAGCCGCACTGTAGGCATGAACGACTGTAAAACCAGGGGTTTAGTACTCGCATCCAGGCTGAGGTCTGTCAGAGACCACACTCTGACACCCGACAGCGGAACCCTCTAAAGCGACACTCGATCTGTCAAAAAGACACTTTTTCGAAGCAGGCGGGGCCGCGGTGGAGGTGGAGCCGGCTCTGCCCGCTGCGGGACCGGCGGCTGGGCCGGAGATGCGCTGGGGTGCCGCGGGCCGGGCTTCCTGCTGCCCGCACACCTGGGAGCGGAGCGGGGCCGGGAGCTCGGGGTACCGCAGCTGTAAAGCGGGCCGGGCCGGGCCAGGCCGGCAGCCGCGGCGGGAGGCGGCAGGGCGGCGGCGGCGGCGGGAGCATGGAGCGCTGCTCTCCCCCCGCGCCGGAGCAGGAAGCGGTGGAAGCGTGGCTGGACGATCACGGCGACTTCACCCGCTCTTACTTTGTTAGAAAAGCTACGAGGTAAGACCGGAGCGGCGGCGGATAGAGGCAGTTCCTTTTTTACAGGAAAACCTCGCTCTGTTCCATTTCACTTTGCTGCCTCCAAAGAAAATAAAAAGAAGCGTCTCCTACCCCACCCCCGCCGCCCCCGCTCTCGAAAGAGCAAGAACTGAAACCACCACGCAGCAGCTCCGTCCGGCTGCCACCGAAGGGCACATGCGGCGCTTCCCCGCCGGCTCTCGCCTTCAGCTCCCGGTTCGCGGCCGCTCTGCGGCGGGGAGCGCCCGCCCGGCACCGCGAGCTGCTCAGGGAAGCTGCCCCAGCCCCAGAGCTCCCCGTTCTGAGCTTTTAGTTATTTGTTTTGTGTTCTTCTCGGTTCAAACCAGACATAGTTAACTTCTCGTGAGTAGTGAGCAACTAGGCATTTCCCCGCCCTGCGAAGTAGGTAGAAGCCTCAAGGAGCATCTGATGTCTTTGGGGAGGGCGGGTTATGTCAGTGCTCAGTCATCTCAAAACAAAGGGCTGCTCTTCCAGGGCTCCGTCACCCTGTGAGTTCATCACCTTTTTTGACATAAGGGCGGCCCCCGCAGCGAGGGCCACGGATTAAGCGCTGCTGAGCCGAGGGCAGAGTATTCGAGACCGGAGCTCCGCCCGAGGAGGGGGCTCAGGAGCCCGTCCAGTGGGGAGAGCGCCTCTGGGACGCTGCGCCTTCCCCCGGGAGGGAGGCGGGGGTGCAGCCCGGGCAGGGCGGCGGGCAGGGAGGGGATCGCTGCCCGGATGAGCGGGGTGCAGCCCGGGCAGGGCGGCGGGCAGGCAGAGATCGCTGCCCGGGGAGCGGGCGCGCTGCCGGCAGGGGGCGGCGCGGGGCCGGCGGGCGCCGCCGCTGCTCGGGGGCGGCCGCTCCGCGCTCGCCCCTTCTCGGTGCCGGTTCTTACGAAGAACCCAATATTGAGGACCTGAAGAGCTCGTCTGGGCATTTCCCCCCCTTGACTTGACATGCTGCCTTTTGGAGATAAGACGAGGTATTTGCTCACTGTTGTCACACACTTCAAGAGCGGGACTTCAAGTTGATTTGGAGTAAATTCGGCTATTTTTAGAAGTGGAGTCAGGTTTCCATTTTGAATATTTTCCGATAAACAAAGCCGTGGGGGTGCAGAGCCCGGGCGATCTGCACTCCCACGGTATATCTTAGCGGGAGCTCGGGTTAGTAAGTCCTGCGGTTGGCTCCTCGGACACGGCGTCTCCGCGGGCTCGCTGCGCTCCCGCTCCCGAGCCGCTCGCACCATCTGCTCGCCGCTTCTTCCCCGAGTCACTTGGCGGGGATGGGTGCATTCTGAATGGGGTTTTGCTGCTGCTGCTCCTCTCTGCATGGGATGGGGCGGTAAGAAGAGAAATCCCCATTAATAATTGACTCGCAGAGAGCTAGAAAGCTTCAGGGGTCACCTGCTCGCTTGTGACCATCTGTTAGGCAGTCCCCTTTCTGCTGCTGCTGCTCTCTTAGGTTTATTCAACCGGGAGGGAAAAACCTTTGAAATGTTTTTTAAATGTGGATTTATTTTTTTTTTAAGGCTGTACATTGGTGCAGGATGCATAGATGGAAGTCGTTAACCTTGATGTTTGCTCTCCCGAGCACCAGTGCATGGTGTGGCACTGAAGGGCAGCTTGTTTGCCCAGGAAATAGGGTACTAGCAGCTTTAAGAAGTAACATTTTCCTGGTTCAGCCTATCACGCCTCCTTTGGAAACTGGATGTAGTATTGAACAAATAGGAATGCTAATTAATAGTAACCACTGTGTCAGATTTGTTTTCCCCATGGGCAGGATGGGTTAGCTTTTTTTTTTTTTTCCACTCTGAGGCACAGTTTTGCGTTTGTGCCGTTCTGAGAGAGGCAAGTACTTCAGACAAAACAATTCAGTGAGTCTCCGAGATAATGCCTCTGCAGTTAGAGAGGGGTTTGCAGAAACACTGTGGACTTTTGAGCCCTCGCTTGGCAACAATTCTGTGATGTTTCTGAAATGACGGAAACATTGCAATTGTGTCAAAACTCTCTTCTCTGCTGTCTTGCATAGAATGTTCTTTGTCCTTATTGTATAAGTAGAAAACTATATTTAATAAGGAATATCTCTGTTATATGTAAGTTTGTATTTAGAAAGACAAATGACAAATTACTTCACTGTATGTTGATACAAAGATGGTAACATGTAGACCTGAGTGGTTTGAAAGAACAGCTGTACTTTTTAAATTGGTTTAGTGTTCCACTTGGTAGTGTTATTTGGGGCTTGAAAAAAGAAAATCCTAGCATTTAATACTGTGCTTTGTTTTAGCTGAATCTTTGCAGTGCAGCAAACACTGAACAAAGACTATGCTGTTAATGTTTTGCTACTTAGCATTATATTTACTCTCTCAAGTAAAGCAGGGTTCCCTGAACTAGTTTCAACACTTTTCTAATCATAATTTACTGCTTCTCTTTTTTTTGTTTTGTTTCATAATATGCCAAAGTTCTCACAGGTCCTGGAAGCAATAGACCAAGAAGTTAGTTAATCTGGTGTTTTGCAGAGCATGGAGGCATATTCAGCTGCATGTTGTGAGGCACAATTGCTAAGGGATAAAGATAGTTTCTGTATCTGTTTCTCAAATATTTCTACATAGGAATAGGAAAAGATCACCTGCTTCATCTCTTTTGACTGCATAATACAAGCTGTTTCCACTCACATTAATGAGCTTTGAATTAGAACCTAATTTAGAAATTTTATAATGAGTTTGAGTAGTTAATATATTTTTTTCTGCAATTAATTAATTCCCACAGTGTTTGATATGTTAGTTCTGTTGGTAATTTCCAGACACAAAGAAGTTTTAATTAAGTGTCTAAAAAATACCTAGAAGGTGTATGCTTTGTGATTTTTTAAGTATGGGGTTAGGGTTATCATCTCATATAATTGAATAGTTGCCTCCTGATCCAGTTTGCATAGGGCAGTTTTATATTAGTATCCCTTGTTGTGGTTTGAATAAAAATTGTATTTTTTGGTGAGGTGGCACTTTAAAAAGATGTTTCTTTCTATTCACAATATGTTCATAAAGTGACAACTGTTGGAGTCACTGTGCTCCCCAGCCCATGTGCTGGCTTCTTGGAGAGAAGGGCTGCAGGTTGTCAGCTTAACAAGTCTGCACCTGTGTTTCTCTCTCCCCTCCGATGTGTTGCAGAAGATGAGCACATTCCAAGGGCTCACACCTTGTATTTTGATCTGCAATGCCTCGAGGCTGGCAGTGGCTGCAGGAAGGCCACATCCCGGCCTCCTTCCAGGCTGGGCTCCCTTTATGGATATTGTCCGATAAAACTGCGCTGATTGACTTCCACGGGAGCAGTGCGAGGCTGCAATCCTACACGCCTGTAATCCAGGTGAATAGCTGGAGTCCTCCCTCCTCTGAGGAGGTGAATGAACTGGGATCCCATGAGTAGGAAGGTATGAAATCAGATATTTATTACTTTATCTTGTACCAGGCAGGTGAGTGGCATGTGGAGGCAATATAAATAGCTCTTATCTGTGAGGTGCTGTTCCAAGATGATCAAAGTGCAGCACAACAAAGGGGAAGTGTGTCACCGGCACACTTGGGGACGGGATGAATTTGGTTCACTCAGTGAGGCTGGGGTGGCTGACAAAGCTTCTGGCTGGAGAGTTTGGCACTGCACACCTAAGGGTCAAGAGTTTTCAAATGCCTTGCTCCTATGAAGTTGAAGCTTTTTTTCTTTTTTCCCTGTGTCTTTTTATTTTCCCCTTCCCACAGTTTTAGAATTGCTTATCGTATTCCAGCTTCCGAGAAGCAGAAACATTTTCAAGTAAGGTGATTCTGCTTTGCTGCTGCAACTATGGTTGTTCTAACTAGATGATATAAAGGCATTATCTGCTGGGGTTTGGGTCACATTTATGGCTAAATTCATTAGCCTTTTTGTCTTTCTGAAGTTTTGTCTTTTTACATTCCTTTAAAAAAAAAACAATGCATGCCTTGCCATGCTATAACATCACACTTATTTCAACCCGCTACGGAATATTTTTGTACTTCTGACTTCCTGCTTGTCCCTGTTTTAAAAATATGGGAGTGATTCTTAGTGCTCTTGGCTCTCAGAAGCAGCAGACTCCAAAACAGCAAAAGTATTTTTTCTCTCAATTGGAGGTAACTGTATTCTTACAGGCAGAATTTTACCTGATTCCCTAAATGTATGGTGTGCTGAAGATAAATTATTGACCCAAATCCTACATGCCCTTCAGTTGAAATAAGATTAATTTGTTATAAATACATCTTGTTTTATTAGCAGGTTTGAGAAATATTTACAAATGAATTAAGGTGATGTTGTATTTGGAAAAATAAATGTTCTTAACAGTATGGTACTTCGCAGTACTTCCCCGAGGATTCCAGAACTGGTGTTTACTGGGAAACTGTGCTAAAATTCAGATATTGCATTACTTGAATATATCAGTTACATTTATTACTTGGAGAAAACTCAAGCACAGTTTTTTGGGACTTTTTTTTTTTTTCTTCTTGATGGCTAGTGGACAATCAATTTCTAGTGTGCTGCCTGTGGTACTGCATTAGTCAGGACATTTGCCTTCTAGTCTCTGTCTAGAGGGCTTTTAAAAATGTCTTTCAGTGTGAGCCAGCTATCTGAAGTTCAAGCTCCTAAATATTATGTGTCACATGTGTTCAGTGCATTGGTACTGAGTGTGTGCTTATTTTTTCTAATTGAATGAAATTTCTGATTTTCAAAGATAAAGCTATTGGATGTTTTCTGCACTGAAATGTGCTGTAGCCTGTGTTTTTTCTTTAAAAGGTGTTGCATACCAAAAAAAGTATTAATCCTAAAAATGCACAGATATGAACTCTTATAAGCACTCCTAACATAAGCTTGGTGAGTAGATAGTGGGCTTTGAAGTTCCATGATTGAAGGACCCCAGTAGCTTTCATGGAGGCACAGAATCCTGTGCAGATAGTTGGGATATGCTGCAAGGGGACTGCATTTTCTAAGTTACCCAGTGTAAAGCATTAATGAGAGGGCTGCAGACCCACTGATTCTTGGGACCACAGCCTGAAACCCACAGGAAGCAGTGGTGTTAATGCAGGGGGTCAGAATATTTTCTCCCACTTACTTGGTTTTATTGGATGTTTATCAAGCTTTTCTGAGATCTAAGTACAGGGGAAAAAAATCAATTTCTGTTTGAGTCTTGGAAAGTTTTCTTGTTGGTATAATGATGCTCATAGTATCCCACTTATAAATAATGTATCAATATCCTTCCTTATGCCTTTCATGATAACAGCAAAGCTTTAAGATGCTCCCAAAATATTTTAACTACTGATTCAGGAAGCTGAGGAATGTTACCAGTATTCACCTAGTTGCAAATGTGATTGACTACATCTGGCATTTGTTGTTGGAAATAAAGTGAGGTGAAAGCTGGAGTATTTTGGAAACAATCTTTAAAACAGCAATTACTGTAGACTGAAGAAATTGTCATTTGAGAAATGATAAGAAATGACTTACTAGCAATTTACATCTTAAATTCCCCCAAAGCTCTAAACTGAACTCCTACACAGTATCTTTGGTATGGTGATGAACAAGTCAGCAGAAACTGAGTGGCTACAAGGAGAATGTGCTTTCACTCAGTTCCACTTGCCCTGTGCAATAAAGAAACAAATGGGTGTGCACATTAATTAAAATACACTGGTGAGTCTTAGAGTATGGGTAGAAAATAAGATGGGGCAAACCACTCTGACAGTTTTTGCCTCTTTCTGTTTCAGGCTAACCATTACCATATTACAGTACTTTTGATCTTTTGATCTCATCTGCAGGAGACTCATGAAAGTTCGACAGCTTTCTTTGATTTCTAAGTTATAGAGGATCACGGAGGTTCTGTATTGGGTATCTGCTGAAGAACCCTCATGTAAAGAGGATATAGGCAATACATTCTTGATGTGAACTAATATGCTACCACCTACTTTCATTTTCACCCTTAAATTGTTTTGGTTTTGTCATTGAAAAATATAGTTAATAAAAGCACAGTATAGAAGTACTTCTTTTCCTTACTGGAAAAGAAACGTACATAAATTTATATAGAATGCTTTCTCATTTATACGATTGACTTGAAGAAAACTATATTTTAAAAAGGGCATTAAATACAGAAGGAGCTATTTGTAAACTGCCAGAAAAGAAGCCCTATTCAAACAGCCCTCATGTATAACACAATGAGTGTAATTTCACATTGGGTTTGGCATTGAAAATATCGCCACAAAGTATATTTGCTTAGTAAAAGATATGTATTTTCCCACTTATTTGTGCATTATGTGCACTCACCCCAGCAGAGAGAGCCATCCCAGAGCCTCTGCACTTCAGTCATACTTAAATTCTGGTTTAGGAATTCAGGTGGAAATTAACCAGTGCTGAAGATTTATGTGAGGTCTCCAAGCACATGTTAACTCTTAATCCATTTTTCACTGAAATTACTGGTATTGTCTTACTGCTTTCCCAACAAAATCATTTGTACCTAGTTATTGTTATTTTTTTTCTTTTTTTATGGGCTGGGAACAAGAAGCAAACATAGGGAGGAGAAATAAAGGTCAGGTTTTAGAATTTTAACTTTAATCCCTGAGGATTTATTCTGTCTTTATTTATAGTGCAAGTAGAAAGTCTCTTTAGTGGAAGAAAGCTTTCTTGTAAAAAGTGAAGCTTGAAGTTAGGTTATTAAAGAAAACTTGAAAATAGCCAAGAATAGCCTATCAGTGTTAGTTTTCCAATTTGAATACTTTTGCTACTAGTAAAGCCACCTCTGCCTTCTATTTTTTTAAAAATGAGCATTCAGACAAGATGAAAATTCCGTCGTTCTAAAAAGTTGTTTCAGTCTCTCATGAGCATGGTTTGAATCAGGCATTAATGTTCTAAATTAAGACCTGTATTCAAACAGAAGTCATTTGTGCCAATTGAAATGTTTAAAGCTAAATGTATGCTAATATATTTGACCAAGTTGTGCTAAAAAACTGGCACTGTTGTATTTCATATTCCAGAACTGCTTGCCTACCACTGTGAGAAATGACACCTCCAGTAACTGTAATTGGGAGGGGTTTAAGGAAAAACATCTAGTGTTTTGTTAATCTACTATTTTAGTCAGTTTGAAAACATTCCTTTTACAGTTTACAGTCTGTTTGCTGTTTTCATCTAACGAGGCCTTATACAATTTCTTTAAATCTTTCCATTGCTAGAAAAGAGACAAAACCACTTAGAATGTGATTGTGAAACTGGAAATACTAGAAAGAAAATGGGAAGGCAAGTATAATAACCAAGCAGCTTTGTATTTCAAACTCCTTTGCTAAAACTGAATAGTTTTGGAGTTTTTGCTAATGCTTTAAATGATTTCTGTGACTAAATTATGTCAAGATGCTGGAGAGAAATATTAAGACATCTAGTGGTTATTTAATGGAAGGCAATTGATAAAACAGTTATGAAGTTTAGCTTGAAATATTATTGATTTCAGCATTGTCAGGATTAGGCTACAGGAATTCAGACACTTGAAAGCTGGCATTTTCTGGTAGGCAAGTTTGTAATCCCTCTGCTGAAGTGTTACCAATAACTGCTGCTTTGAATGAAAAATTAGCAGAACAGTTTGGAGAAGCTAAAACAACTACTAAAACATCATACATGGTAAATATGAGTGGTTTGTGAGTGACAAGGAAAACCGGGAATTATTTGCTGTTTCATTGAAAACTACTTATTACTGTGTTCTGTTATGGAACTGCGAGTGTTATGCATTCTTTGTGCAAGGTAAGTAGCACTCAGTTTTTACTGTTGTTGTTGCACCTCAGCGTTATTTATCTTTGCATTCTGTTTTTTGTACGTTTCCACCAAAGGTGCCAAGTAGTTGTGCTGAATGCTCACATTGGTGTGTTCTTACATAGGCTATATGTAAGCAAGACAATTGCAACCTGGCTATTAAACGTCTCCACTAGGTTGGGTTGTTGTTTTTTGGGTTTTTTTGAGAAGTCTGCTGTGTACTTTGAAGATGATCACAATGAAGCAAAGATGGGTACAATAAATTATTTCATGTTCCTGGTGTATGAGTAGCATAGTGATTAGTGTTGTGTCAGTATGGTTTGATGTACACGGCACAGGAAATGCAGCCAAGTCCTCTTCAGCTCTACACGTGCCTTCCTGCATGATCTGGCTCAAGACATGTTGCTTCCTTGTGTCTGTGTTTTCTCAACCATTGATTTTTTTTTTTGTTTCTTTTATTGCCTATTAATACTGAAAACTTCTTGCTTTAGGGACAGGTCTATCTGTGCAGCAATTAACAATTCAGGGCCAAAGTCTTAATTCTTCTGAAGCTTGCAAGGTCTCATGTACTGCAGATTACTTGTTCTTGTATATAAGCAGTGACAGAGAGGGGAGGATCACACCATCTTTTTTCTTTTTTTCTTCAATGTTTTGCCTGCCATTGCATTTTTATCCCCTTCTTAGCACTATCACTTAAAAATTCCTCTCCAGTTTTGTCATCTGCTGAAGTCACCGGCCAAATTCAGCAGTCACTACTGTCATGCTTTGTAGAGGAAAGATTGGATTTGGCTGATAGGAATGACTAAAAATTGCTAACTTCATATTCTACTATTCCTGTTCATGAGCTGTGGAATAAATTGTCTTTCTTGAGTGAAGGCTCATATTAAAGGGTCACAGTGCAGTAAAGGATGCATTCCAGTTGTGAGGCATGTGGGTCCTGTAGCTCTTCAACTCAGTGATTACCATGCTGGGATAGAGACATTGCACTGAGTTTAACTGCATGGATCACTGTGGATCAGTATCTGCTCCTGAAACCTCTAAACTAAAGCCAGAGTCTTGTCCTTACAATCAGCTCTTGACAATGCCAGTGCTTACTGAAGACTCTTCCTATGAATAGTCCCAAGTGTTGGTTTCTTCCTGCAGTCCTTTCAAATAACATCTTAATTGTACATGGAACTCGGTGCTAATTTCCAGGAGCCTCACTCGTGGCTCAGGACGTGTCTAGTGTCAGATATCTGCTGTGCTATTTCTGTGCTCTGAGAGTACTTGTGTTAGCCATAATACCCTTCTTGTCATGCATTGTTAAATAGGCCTGAGTGCCAACAAGCGGACGCATGTCAAGGCACCTAGCGATTTTAAATTGAGTTAGAATACGTCAGCTCATGCGAAATGCTGGTTCTTCCACCCCTGTGTGTAACTGGGTGAGTAAAAGGAGCTAAATAGTTTCCTTGTTAGAAGAGGCATTTGGTAAAGGTCACTGAACACTGTTCTTTTTCCAGTTGAATTTGAATGGCTTTCCTGTTGCCCAAAGTAAAATACTTAACAGGCTTGAGGTTGAAAGCCATGCTTTAACCGGTTTAGTTAAGGATTTGTTGTTGGTGTTAATCTAAAGAGCTTTCTGAGAATCATGCAGTATGTTGGCAAATTATTGAACCATCACCCAAGAGAAATCAAAGGACATGAATATGTTACTCATAATTATGCAGCTTCACATACAGCTCTGTTCAATGTTTAAGTGCTTCATAAACAGTGCTGATACCCAACAAGTAGTTCAGTTCTTGTTAAACATTATTCCTTTCATGTGAAAGGTATTATAGCTGTGTTCCACATCCCTCAATAACCTCCATAAGAAATGGAGGTTATTTTACACAGTAAAAAGGCAAGAGGGTAAAAAATTAATGCTGTCACGGCCACAGTTTGAGAACAGGTATTAGCATTCAGAGTACATTGTTCTTACTGATTGCTATTGCTACACCATTAAGGCCTGGGGAAATCATAACACAACACTGCAGAATAAACAAAATGACAGGTTTCTACTGATAAATTAAATTTCTGCTGTAGTTTTTTCTTTTTATGCATGAAGGGTAACAGACTCTTTCTCTGCCTTGCATCTTGTATCAACACATCAGTGTATGTAAATTCAGTGTACATCAAGAGAAGGGAAAAGGATAGCTTTTTATATTCGCCTTTCCTCAGGAGTCAGTAGGCAGTGAATCAGATTGCTCTGCAAATTGCAGTTGCCCAACAACAGCACAGGTTCATTTCCAGACATGCCTTCAAACATGTGCATTTTCAATTACACAGCTTCTGAGCCTCATCAGTCATTGGAGAACCCCCTCCATCTGGTACCATGTCATTACTGCTACTTTTCAATCTTACCTTCCATTAATGCCAGTCCTCAGTGCTCAGAAAGGAAGTCAGCACACACGTGAATCTGGGTCAAGTCAGCAATCTTCTTTAAAACTATCAATTTTCTATACCTACCTACTTCTGTCTGAGGTTTAAATGCCTCCAGCTGGCATTTGCAAGTTCCTTTCTGCAGCATTAGTGCTGGATGATAGTTTTGTTTCGGAGAAGCCAAAATTTCCAGGTTATTTTTTATTTTGAGGTGATCAGAGTAAAACAAAAAGGACCCACCAATAATGCACCTGCTAACAAGAGTTAGCTGCACTGATTTTAGAGGTTGTACTGTATTTACATACAGATTTTCCTATCTTTAGCTTTTTAATTTTCTTAAGGATATTTTGGGTCATTTTAATTGAAAATGTTTATTCTTTCTCATTCAGTCTAATAAATGAAAATTCTAAGTGTAACCAAATGCTAGGTTCTTATTTTGGCTCTCAGTGAAACAACTTTTGCACATGTGACACTGTCCTATGCAAATCATATTATGCATTGCAGTAATGAATGGTCACAGTTCCCACATTTAATGTTTATCCTGTTTAAGTAATGGAAAGTAATATTGTTGAAGTCAAATTTGTTACGATATATTAGTTGTTCTTCACTGCAAGAAACACTTGCATGAGGTTACTGCACAAAAATAGGTATCACTGCTTTAACTAAAGGAGGATCATTGGTTTTTATGAATTCAATTTTTTTATAGCATTTTTTGTTTTTTTCAGTTTTTTAATAGCATTTTGTTTTCATATAGTTGAGGTCTCCAAATGGCGATGGAAGAAACTCTTTCAAGCCTTCCTAACAGAAATCAAATGAGTTTCCTTTTGTGGATGGCTTGCTATTAAAAATAATATTGTTGGACTTTAGATTTTAATTGATCACTTTGCTGTGAGTTAAGGGCCAATTGTGTTTGCAGCATTGCATCTTACAGCAAAGATAAAGGTGTGCTCCAACGAAAATAAGACAGTGCTTTTCATATGTAATGTACACTGATGTGTGTAACTGATCAGCAGCTGACTAACCTGACTCACTTCCATGGCTTCATTCAGCTTCACTCTTCAAATTCCTGTGGTCTGCTGAGTAAATAAAAAATATCCCAAATTTAAAACATGACCACCATGAAAGGTTTCCAAAAGATCAGACTTGTTAATAGGATTTTTGCTGTTCTGAGGCTCAAATGTTATGTAATATAGCAAAAACCCATTTCTTCTGAGATTAGGGCATTTGCTGTGAGGAATCCTTGACACTAAGCAAATAAAATAAAAAGCCCAGTATTTAAAAAAAACTCAACCAAACAAAAGACAAAAAAAAGCCTGAAAGAAAAACCCCCAGATTTTGGATGAGAAAATGATATTGTGATAAAAAATGTAGACTCATGTTATGATATGCTGTATTTAGTGAGGACATTTTTAAGGTTGGCTTTCTAGTACTAAGTTAATTTGAGAAGCACAGTTAAATACTAGAAATGCATGGCATTTTTTGATTGGTGGTGAACACTTAAAAATACAGTTTTAGGGTTATTCAGTATTTGGGGTTGAGTTAGACAATGAGTGTCATCTGCAAGGAAAGGAAATAGGAGAGATGCATGAGAATAGTCTGTTCTTATTTTGAAAGGGGTTGAATTGGTAATAATAAAGTTTCTTTGTTTTTTAAGCAAAGCTTTTATGCTTTGAGTCCAACTAGTATTTTTTATTAACTTGGAGGGCAAGGAGGTTAACTTTAGAAACAGTATATTGCAACAGAAAAATAGGAAGGACTGCTGGTGATTGCAGGTGATTGACTGAGAGAATTAAAGTTTGAAATTCTTTTTAGAGGTTAAAACCAGAAAGTTCTGTCTTCAAATGAATATGAACATATATATATCTTATACAGAAATCCAAATCTTGGGAATGGAAAAGACTGGAACATTTCAGTCACAAAATGATGGTGCAAACTTCTGATCTGTACTCTGAAAGCCAAAGCATAAGTGGTCGTTCTCTGCCCTATTCAGGTATTTCCTCTAGGCAAAAATAGCTTTTTTACGGGGCAGAAAATGTTACTGCTTAATCTGGGCTAAGTGCTGCATAAAACTGGGGAATATTGATGTAGAGGAGTCTAAAGGTGCATCAGTATCCTCTGTGTGAAAAGGTTTAGTTATCCTCTCACAGCGCTAGCTTCCAGTATGTGCTGGAGGATTTTCAATTCACGTCATTTGCTGTATTTTTGGTTTTGTTTGACAGAGAAATGGTTAATGCATGGTTTGCTGAGAGAGTTCACACCATCCCAGCCTGCAAGGAGGGAAACAAGTCCCAGAGTGAGGCCTGTGCCTGTCACCAGCCTGCCTGTGCCGAGACCACCAACTCCGGGACACCAGCGAGGAAAATCTCCGCTTCTGAATTTGACAGACCCTTAAGGCCTATTTTTGTCAAGGACTCAGTAGGAGCAGTGAGCTTCCTCTCTGGCTCTGACAAGAAGGAACAGATGCCTCTGCCATCTCCAAGGATTGAGACCAGTGCAGGGGATCAGTGCTCCAGACTATTAGAACTTGTGAAAGATATTTCTAGTCACTTAGATGTCACAGCTCTTTGCCATAAGATCTTCCTACACATCCACGAGCTGATCGCAGCCGATCGCTACTCCCTGTTCCTGGTGTGTGAGGACAGCTCCAACGAGAAGTTCCTCGTGAGCAGGCTCTTTGATGTGGCAGAAGGATCCACCCTGGAAGAAGCTTCCAACAACTGCATTCGCCTGGAGTGGAACAAGGGCATTGTGGGTCACGTGGCAGCCATAGGGCAGCCTCTCAACATCAAGAATGCCTATGAGGTAAGCCAAGGAAATTGGTCTTCAGCAACTCTTGAAAAAGTAGAAGCTGCTACATCATCAGCTGCTGGAATATTGCCATTTTAGTGCCTGTATTTGGTGCTGTATTGACTTGAAGTGGCTGAGATGCAAACTTGACACTGGTTTTGGTTATAATACATGTATTGTAGATACATGTGCGTACAGAGACATGAAGCTGGGACTAAAGAAATCAGTTCTGTTGAGGTCATTATTCAGTTTTCAATACTGAGGTGAAAAAATGAAACAAGCAATCTCTCATAAAAACAAAACCACAAACCACATTATGAGACTGTTCTTCTGTGGGCACAGATCTTTTAGTGTATTACTGCAATTTCTTCTTGATGATAAAAGGTAAACTAGGGATGGTTAATCCATGAGCATATTTATTATAATGATGGTCTAGGCTCAAAAACAAGGCTTCTCCTAGGGCTTGAGTTTTTTGTTGTTTATAGCAACAGTCTTAATCTATTGGCACTCATGTTCCACACAAATGCTTTTCTGTTGTTACCACACTGATAGGAACAACTTTATATAACTATTGGCTGGTAATGGAACCTTTGTTATCCTGGGTTACAGTCAAATAAAATATTAAACTTTTCTTAATTCATAAACCAAGGAAGGAAAAGAACCGGTCTTTAAGCTAGTAGTCTAAAAATAGCATTTTTTTTCTTGTATCAGGATCCAAGATTCAATGCAGAAGTTGACCAGATCACAGGGTATAAGACTCAGAGCATTCTCTGTATGCCAATAAAGAATCACAGGGAAGAGGTAAGTTGTAATCTTGGGATCACTTCATGTAACACTGTTTCCATGCTGATGCTTTAAACTTTCATTAGCTGGCAGTCATCATCTACCAACCATCTTTTTTTTTTTTTAACAAGACTGCTTATGTTTGTTTAGACTGTAATTTTATCTTATCTAGTTGAGTAATGTAAGCCAAAGGCAACTGTCAGGAAGAGTTTAATTCTTTAATTCCCAAAAGCAGCAGTAGAATATATATATATATATATTTAACTCCAGAAGTGCTGTTCCTACTTCCTGTACTCAGTATCTGTCAGCATTGAAGTTCTCTGCACACTTACTGGTCTATCTCAAATTGTGATTAAGTTACTGTACTTCAGCTTAGCTTGTATCTATATTGCTTAATTCAGAGGGCACAAACTGGGTTTTATAATTTTCTGAAAACCTGATTATTTTTACACTCTCTTAACATGGTTCCTAATTTATTACTTATGAGCTAAGAGCCTGACATCAGGCATTGAAAAACACAGTGTCAATGTGATTCAGAAAAGTCATCCTCAAGTCATAACTTAAATCACTCCTAAATCACTCCTAATTTGAAACAATGTGAATCTGCTCACTGAACTCTTGCCCATATTTCCTCTCCATGCTGCATCTCATGGGAGCTCTCTCATCCTGTCTCATCCTATTGCAGTAGGAAGAATTTTTCCTATGGGCTAACAACACCTTCTTACCCTGACTATTTGAAGAGTGAATTCAGTGAAGTCCATGAAAGCCAATGAATTGGGAAAAGAGGAGATGCACTCTTTGGGAGTAAGGAAAGTCTGGTTGGATTTTCTTTGATCCTCACTGCAGTGGCCTTTAATCAGTTCTAGAATACTCATAAAATATAAGGCCCTCCACACAGTGTGTCAGAGGTTTGAAATGGGGATTTCTCTCCTGGAATTCATTTATTTTTCAGAGTGTTCATAGTTTGCTTCCAGAAAGCTCGAGCTCCCAAAAAGAAATGTTGCCAAGATTGATTTGAAGGCATCATACCTTTTTTCTGCTCTTCCATCTTTCACTCCTCTTCTAGAGTGTCACCTTGACTTCTACTGCATTGAACCTTTTTTTTTACAAAGTAAATTTATTAAACTCCTGCATTAACTTGTTTATTGAATCTCATTCTAGCCAACCCAGATGATCAGCTGGTATTTCCTTTCTTCACATTCTGCAAATTTCAGCTTAAATTTTTTGTTCCATTCTTCCAAGGACAGCACTTGATCCTTTCCTCCTCCCATTCCTGCTTAAAAGTCTTCCTCTTTCCCCCTGGCAGCAGTCACTGCTGGCCCTGGGCCAGAAGATGAACAAAGCAGATGCCATGTGAAGAATTGTCAGGGATCAGTGGTCCATGTCAGGCTGAAGCAAGGCTTCCAATTTCACCCAAGCCATGCCATTTTCTTTTTGTCAAATGGAAAGAGATGGTATGCCCCACAGAACTGGGTACAGAAATGAGCTACAAAGCCTTGCTGCCTGGGGAGTGTGGAAGTGCTCAGCTCTCACCAGGTGCTGGTGGTGGGTGGGGAAGGCATGAGAGCTGCAGTCTGTTTATCCAGTCCTCCATGACTGAAGGGCTGAATAAACCTGCAACGGGCCGTGTCTTCGGCCAGCTTCCTCCTCCTGAGTGCATCAGCAAGCGGAAATGAAGCGGGAATTTGTTTATTTTGACAAGTTCAGCCAACCTGAAATTTGAGGAGTCTTATACTCACAAGCAATAACTTGAAGGTGTTAAACTGTAAGGTTTCTCACAGGGAAGGATGGCAGTTACTAAATTTTTTCAGAGTTCTACAGTCTCTACCAGAACGTTTCTCTCATTCTCACTGTAACAAATGACTGACATGTTTTTGGAGAGACACTGGAGTCAGTCAATCAGTCCTTAATTTTCCATTTGTATCCTGCTGCTTTTTCTGTTTAAAAATCCCCCAAACAACAGAACCAGAACATTGGTTCCTCCCTATTAAAAAAATAAATAGATAAAATTTAAAAATTCCCAAAGCCCCTCTAGAAATATTGAGGCTTGTGAATGCTGCCTTAGCCCAGGATGTTAGCAATCACAGTTAAAAGATGATTCTGGAAGACATCCAAAAATAAATGCTGAGAAAGAGGAGCAACTGGGGCTTTCTGTTTGTTTGTTTAGTATTAGTGCTATTTTTTTCAAACAAAAGAGTCAGTAATTGAGAGGAGGAAAATCTCATGCTGATTACTAAATCCTCTGGGCCTGCTGAAGTACGGAGATTTTTCCAGTAGATGTTTTTCACATTTGCCTCTATTTCTACGAGGCATGTGAGAAACCAAGGTCTCATTTAAAAATAACTGCTAGTAAGAAATTCCATAAATGAAAACAATTTGATTCACAGAAGAGCTCAGGGAAAGGACCCAGGAATTAGCAACAATGAGACACATTGCAGTGCAGTAAGAGGACTTTACCTTTGATACAGTTTTGTAGACACTTGTAAACAAACAGTCATTTTGACAAGATTGGATAGGGAATAGACGTCCTTAGTCCATTCCTCAGCTTAAACCAACTTGTGGAGCTTTCCAGCAGGTTTGGGATACCTAGAGAATGGATGGTTTCTGAAGCACAGAGCCACCACAACTACCACACAACATCTCCAGGAGTGATACAATTTTCTGTTATTGCTGGTATTCTTGTTGTTTTTTTGTTTTTTTTTTTCTTTGAGCTGGGCATAGTAATTTTCACAAAAAGCAATCTCAGTTTATATTCTACTAAAATACTAAAATCGATGGGTTTTTCTCATATGGAGTTTTCAGCTGACTTAACTGAGACACCTCTCTCATGCTGTGAGCATGTAGGACTGAATTTCCTAGTAATTGTCTAGGGAAATGTTGGCGGTTTTTTTCGGGCAATGTTTACTCAGTTGTTTGGTTTGTTGCTTACTGGGACCTATCTCCTGTCACAGGGAAGCTTTTCCCAAAAAATCAGGGGTCCTGCTACTTACAACAGCCTTTGAAAATCCCCTGTTAAATTTTATGGTGTAAAATGGGACTGGGTATGTCACCTTTAGCCAGCTAAGTCATCTTCTCCCTCAGAAAGCCCTTCAGATAGCAAGTCCCAATCATTGTAGGATACAGCAGGTCTAGCCAAGCTGACTTTAAACAAACTCAGTTCCAGCAGCAATCTTGCTGCAGCATTATGGAGATCAGTAATTTGCTTCTTGGATGGATTTTCAGCTTATGCTGAGACACACATTATAGTAGCCAGACTGCTGCAAAGCGTGGAGGCTGATGCTGGCATGAGCGATAGAAAGGGATGTGAAATTTTTGTTGATAAAAAATGAAAGTCTGTAAATACAGTTCTGTCACTGCAGGATAATTTTATAAGTTTGAATCCAACCTCTACAAAACCAGGAGAGCAAAGTAAAGTCAACACTGCTTTGTCTTCTGTAGTGGGTATCTTCTCTTATCAAAAATGTTATTTTTCTCATTTCTGTTACTATTCTTTGGCTTTAATGTAAAGTAAAGTAAATAAAATATATATCTCCTTAAGAAGCAATATTAATTACATCAGAAGTCAGCTTAAGTAAGAACCTACCGAAAAAGGCACCACCTGCCTTTAGAGCTGGAACAGCTTTCACACAGTTAGGACTGTGATTTTAATGTGCACAATATTGCAGCATGAAACCATCCATAGAAAATCCAGAGCACAGCCATGAGCATTAAAGCCATCAGTTGTCACCTACTGGGCACTCAAGGTAGCCTGCTACTTTCAGAGGCAGCACTCAACTAAATTTTTACTGTTTTCTTACAAAGCTATCTGATAATTAGAAGAAATCTCTCCTTGTAATGTGGATCAGGATTTATTAAATCGGAAAAGTAGCACAACTAGAAAAGGTTAGAGAACAGGTAGAGCACTGGAAGATCACCTGTGTTATCAGCAAGAATACAATCAGGAAAGCTGTGTTCAGATGTGGTAAAACACAGGTGGGTATTGAATCAGCAATTGCTGAAAGGTTTGTTCTTCTTTGGAATAGAAAGTAAGGGAACAATTCCATCATCAAAATTGCTTTTTGTCTTTGTGGTCTATGTCTGTATTGTGTGATCTGAATGGAAAAGAGCAAAGTACTTGGTTTCTGATCCAAGGGGAATTTCCTTCTGCTCACCCCTTAAGCTCTTTCAACAGAGCAAACCTGGAAGAAGGCTCTTGTTGGGAACTGCAGGACTCCTCTAGACAGGGTTCTATAACCCCATCTGCCTAGTCCAAACTGGAGGGAAAGCTCAGGAAAAGGAGCTTGTAGTACTCCACTGCTCACTTCAGTGATTAGGCCATCAACTCACAAGTGTCAAAGCATAAGCAGATCCTAATGACTTCAGTCTTTCCTTAGCCTTGGTTTTCTTCAGTCCAGAGTAATATCTTAAAGCTTTTTTAGTTCCCTGTCTAGCTGAGCCTAGAGCACTTGATCACCTTTGATTCAGTTTTTCTGCTGATGCAATCATAACTCCCAGCTGGAGATCAGATTTGGCCTATTATTTGTGATTTGTGTAGAATAAGTTTTAAAAATGAGGATTTGAGTTTCATGTTGTGCTTAGAATTCTCTAAAATGCAAGTGTATGTTCTCCATAGCCCCAAATGCTACCACATGATTGACTTTTGTCCTAATTACATAATTACTTTAGTAACAGGAGCAGATCCTCTCGAGTTTCCTACATCTTCTCCTAATTACCTGGTTGCAGGCAAGACTCCAATGGCATAAAAATGCCCCACTGAAGTTTTTCTCATTACTGTCTCTGTACTATATTCTATGGAATTCTGAAAAGTGCACTGAAATTTTAACTGACGCAAATGAAGCCAGAATTTGGGACAGTTTAATTTTTCAAACTGTTCATTTTGTATGAAAAAGAAATGGGCACAACACAAAGTTGTCTGGAAGCTTAGAATGCCACTGAAACAGCAACTAAAATGAGAAACATTTGTATATGCATAAAATTTTCATCCTAATCAAGTCAACATGGATTTTTAGGTTTTTTTCTCCTCATTACATCCTTCCCCTTCCATTAAAATCCTTTACTGAAGGACCTTATCAAAGATCTAAAACTGGCCACTGCTCTTGGAACACCTGCCTTTGTTAATGTATCTGAAACCTGGAATGCTGATGAAAGGAGCCTAAATAGTCTTTTTTTTCTATATTAATATGGTCGTTTTACTGTTTTCTTATAGCTTTTTTTTTAAGCACTGCAGACTTTCCTTTCATGGAGGGGATGTATTTAAACAACCAACATGAAAGCACTCATCTTTTGGGTGAAAAGCCTCTGGCCTTGCTAAAGTTGTCTTAGCTCATGCTGGATCAAAACTGGAAAAAAAAAATTAAATCCACACCCAGGAGAGACAGTAGCATGAGAAGAGGCCTAAACATTAACCTCTTCACTTGTAGGTGAACATAAAAGCATAATAACTCTTTCATTCAAAGTCTGCCAGAGGAGCATACAGGCTGGTGGTACACCGTTATTACAGAAAGGAAGTCCACTGGATAAGAAATATTCCTCACTGAAGTAAGAGGTTGACTGTGGGAAAACTGGGGTTGTATGGAATGGAGCTGACAGCTGAACTTTATTTCAGACATTTTTGAGCCCACAGTTGGCAGTGATTCATGTTAAAGAACAATGGCCTTACTTACAGCATCAGAATTTTGGGAATGCTGGACTGAGAGATAGTAAATTGTCCTCTTTTCCATTACAAAAATAAAACCACATGTCTTCCATCAGTTCAGCAGTTACAGCTTCACCATGAACGGTTAAACGCAACTTTTTAAACATGCTCACCACACAGTTTTCCTTTGATAGTGTATATCCTAAAAAAGCAAGATTAAAAAAACTCATTAGCATTTTGCATTGGTTTTACACTAATTACACTTCAAACAAAAAAGTTCTTTGCAGCTTTTTCTATCAGTTGTTGTAATCATGCTAAAAATCTGAAAATATCTAAAAGCTTTGCATTATACTTTGTCTCAAAAGAAATGAAAACACAGAATTATATTAGGGAAAGGCTAAGGTCTTCAAATCCCGTAATCTAGGAAATGTTTCTGCATGAGAGAGTAACATTTATTATCCAACAATTTGATTCAATAGTGAACCAAGCGAATACCTACAATGATCATTTATTATCTTACATAATTATGCCCGGAAATGGAATTCAGTGCCAGACCCCTAAAATTAGCTAATTTCTCCATTTTTAATGCACTAGGTTGTTGGTGTGGCTCAAGCAATCAACAAGAAATCTGGAATTGGCGGCACTTTCACTGAACAAGATGAAAAGGTATAAAAGCTGCATGTCTGTCTCTTCTGTTTTCATAGGGGAAGAGACAAATTCCTGCTACTCAGAAATTTTTAAGTTATTTAAAATTAAACATCTGTGAGAACGTTCCTGGAAATACTGCAGACATTTTTCTTTATGCGGCCATGAGAAATGTGGCTGTGAAATAATTTAATTTCTGGATCACATGTCATGTATCTCTGAAACACAGGCCTACTCTACTGAAATGCATTGTAAAACACTTTCATAAATTTCAATGGACGTAATTTTTAATTACTTGGTTCTAACTCTCCTGGCAAGCCCAAGAAACACAATTTGAACAATGACATTTGTGGAGTGACTGTCTTTTAAATACCATGTGACTTCTCAGTATAGCATTTGCAGGAAAAGAAAAAGCTTCAGATAAATTATGAATATATGAGAGAATCAGGAGAGCAGACAATAGAATGGATTCCTAATTCTCCCAGTGTGGTTGCATTCCAAAAATTTCCAGACTTCACGTTCAGATTGGCAGGGCAAAGCCCAGGCTGTGCTCAGGCTGAAGAAGTTGACTTAACAATCAGCAATAAAAGAATCAGAATTTATCCTTTCTCTTTGAAAAATCCCCCTTTCAAATAAAATGTACACTGAGTATTTGTAGGATATCAGAATTAATCCCATCCTGAATGAGGAAAAACCTGTGGGTTTGCTATGTTAGAAAATCTTTCTTTCCACTTCACAAGAGACTGAATTCCCTCAGAGAGGCTGGTTTTCTGTGGTCAGTTTTTCTTGCTAAAATATGCATTGCTGCACAATTATTTTTTTCCTTGAAGCTGCTTTTCAGATGACCCCTACTTGTACCAAGATAATGATCTTCAGATTCTAGCTAAATAAAAGGAGAAGGGATTCTTGAGGAAATAAGAAATTATGAGTAGCTGAAAAAAACCCAGATCCTGAATGTGCGGTTGCCAAAACCAACAAAATTATCAATTAATACTTCAGAGTGCAAACAAAACGTTGCAGTAGCTTATCTTTAATAGAGTTCAAATGCTGTGGGACATTATCTCTGTGAGATGTGGATGTTCATTTGTCTCCAGGATTTTGCAGCATATTTGGCATTCTGTGGAATCGTTCTTCACAATGCGCAGTTGTACGAGACGTCTCTGCTCGAGAACAGGCGCAATCAGGTACGGCCAACAGGTTTGTCCAGGGATACACAAATCAGGAGGGTTTGCAAGTCATCAGCACCTCCTCTTCCTGTTTGTGATGTGGTAGTTATTCCTTGGCTGCTTTTAATCCCAGTGACTGAATGCTGGGTGGCTCTGATAAAGCTCTCCTGGGCTGCACTGGGAAGAGGCTGGGTGCATTCCAGCTGGGCTGTGAGAAATGGCCTGTCTAGGGGAAGCAGGTAGAGTGAAATGTCAGAAAATTTGTTCCATGTTAATATAATTTATATTGCCTGTAGTTATCCTGTGGTTCACTGTATATATTTAACAACCAGAGGTGTCAGACTCCAGAAATTACAGGGAGGAATATCCCTGTGGAATGGCAGAGGGCATACAGACTGTTCCTTTAGTATAACAGTCACTAACCATGTTTTCAGTAATGATCAACTGGAAAACTGAATTTCCTTCTGATTGCTATAGCTCTACTTTGCTGCCAACTTGGTTTTGATGGGTTATTAATGCCATAGCCCTTATGGATGAATATGCTTGCCCTGTATCATGTGATAATGTTTCAAAGAAAAGACTAGTCAGCAGTTCTTTTTAAAATTTCCTAGTAGGTCTGAGTTTCCAACTATCAGTGTCTGTAAATTGGTACAAATTTGGACAGTTTATTAAATGCTTTCATGTTTCTTGTGAGGAAAAAAATATGAGCATATATGAGCAGCTAAATCTTTCAACAGCAGCTTTGAAAAACAGCAGAGTGTATCTAAATGATGTTTTCACCAAATAAGTTAATTAGGATCTGTTAGAATTACAACCAAGAACAACTGTGTTCAGAAGTCTTAAAAACTCAGTGGTTTGAGAATGTGCACGTGAGCCATAGGAAAATAGGTTTCCTAAGGGCAAGGAATTGTTTTCTAGATTTCACAGGTTTCATTTGACCTAAATCTATTCTGCTTCTCTGACTGAAAATATCAGACAGCTGATAGTCTGATATTTCTATTTCTGATATTATAAAAAAGTGTCAAACTGGCTAATACTGACTGTTACCTTGAAATCTGTGAGAGCCAAAACTTACTTCTGGTCACAGACATAAACATTGACTTCCTGATTCAGGGAAGAGAAGAAGACTTAAAGACATTAGTAACAACAGTGATTGCATAAATCAAAATTAGTCAAACCCTCACAAATTACCTTTTCTTCAGGTGCTTCTTGACCTTGCCAGCCTGATTTTTGAAGAGCAGCAGTCTTTGGAGGTGATCCTGAAGAAGATAGCAGCCACTATAATATCCTTCATGCAGGTGCAGAAGTGTACCATCTTCATAGTGGATGAAGATTGTCCAGTGAGTATGTTTATTCTGTCTGAAGGCAGAAGTGTTTATTCCCTGGCAGTGAGGTTGGCTTCCCTCCATTCTCATATGTTCTCTTGTCATTTCATTTTCTATCTTTTCCTTTGTGGCATCTGCTCAGGTTGGGTGTTGACATGAGAGGTTCTGGCTTTTATGTAATTATAGAATTTCTGTTCTGACGTATCAGTTTGGCACAGCTTGTCAATCTTCTCTGGGTCATGAGTAGAGATTCAAGACACTTCTGTGATACCTAAAGTTGTATCAAAAGATACCCTTATGGTAGGATCCAGTACGCTTGATGACAGATGTGGATGAAGCTAATTTTTACACTTGTCTGTAGTACAGAATAGGCCTTGATAACTGCAACAAAGTTTTAATGAGTAATACTGTTCTAAATAATGACAAACTTATACACCTGTGTATTCAAGCATCCTCTTGATATTCCAGGATACATTTTCTAGTGTCTTTCACATGGAATCTGATGAATTAGAGGATTCAGCTGAAAATCTGAAGAGGTAAACCAATTAATTCTGACTTTTGTTCATCCTAGGAGAATTCTGAAGAAACTTAGGCTTTTAATATTCTTTTCATAATAACAGAATTATTTCTGCTGGATCCCATGTATTACTGCTATTTTTATAGAGCAGCTTTTCCCCTGAAGTGGGCAGAGACCAACTCTCTTGCCTTAAAAAGGTCCCACTGAGCAGAGCAGGAGTAGGGCTTGATCAATTCACTTTGCTAGTCTAAAAACATATTTGTATTTCAAGACTAAGCTATGGAAATGCACAGAGGAGCTGCCCTAAAACTGATTTCAAAGAAATCTGTGTGGATGACTATGTTATAAAGGAGACATATGCAAATTAGTAGATAATAACCAAAATAATGCTTTTAATCAATTATTTTAATGATTATCCTCAACTCATAGATAAGGAAAATTACTCAAAGAATATGTCTGACTAAATCAAGACTGGAGTCCTAAAGTTCTAACGCTCACTCATCTTTGGGAAACCCCTAAGGAGTTCAACTGGGAGGAAAAAAAAGAGATAAAGAGCTGAGTTAAAATACCCAGCTAAAATACTTCCCAAAGTTAGCCTGAACCTCTCTAGTTTGAAGTTTGAAAATTACTCAAACAGTTGTTTCAAATCCTGTCAGAAAGAGAGACGGTTGGATATAAAATACTCTACTACAGCTATTTTGTGCAGGGAGCAAACAGATTTTGAGCCCCTTTGATGTTGTTTTGCAGTAAACATTTATCATATTAAGTTTAATTCTCTATATTAGAGAATGATGTCCAAAGTGTGTGATTTGAGCAACTAAAAGCTGTTGAGCTGTGTTACAGTTTTAGACAGTGTTTCACCAGAAAGTACACAGGTACAACAACCTGGTAAGATCACAGGTGAAAAAGAAAACTACTCTCTAGTCCTCTTCTTCTCTATAAGAAGGGAGCCTTCCTCCTCATTACCCCTTTTATGGTGACTTGTTAATGGACTTAAAATATTATTTACTGCTTGCATGGGCTGTCAGAAACTTTTCTCACATCTGATAGGGAAGAGGAGTCTTGGAGGCTTAGCTGCCTATCAGATGCTTGTTCACGAGACAGCACAATTAAATGCCTAGGACTGCATTCAGTCAACCACTGCAGTTAGAACTTCTGCTATGCTTGAAGGGCACAATTTCAGGCAAGAGCAGAAATACAATGACATGGATTAGATGGGAAGTATTACTTTACATAATATAACATTTCAGGCTTGTTATGCAATCAAGGACACTGAATCAAGCCCCAAATCAAATTGTTTTTCAGAATTGTGGGGCATTGCCTTGTATGTGTGAAATAACAAAAGAATAATTCCTCTCCTCCAGCCCTGGAACATCCTTACACCAGGAGGATAACAAAAATCAAGCCAAGTGTTGGAGGGAAACTACAGGAGCTTGATGGGAATAGGTTTATAAGTAGGGTATATGTCCTCCTCCAAGGCAGGCAAAGGGTCCAAGAGAATTAAAATACCTTAAATAAATCGTGGCTAAAAAAGTGGAGGTGATTGATTCTGTAAAGATGCTTTATGTCCTGATTTGGAATAGACAGTTCTATTTCAGTAACAGAACCTCCATGTGACTGTCTTTACTTTTAGAACAAATTTGAAATTAACTTAGCAGCAGAAAATTCACAAGTGACACCTGATGCACTCTCTTGAACTAATATGTGAATTTCACCCAACACTGGTTTTTCAGGAGTACCAGATTTGTGAATGCAGTTTGTTTTCAAATAGTTCTGTTCATTTCTGTATAAACCCAGCTGTTCATTCTTTATCCTTCATCTGTGTAAACTGTAGGGAATTGTTTATTTCTTCAGTTTGGTGTTCAGTGTTAATGTTGTTGAACACTAAAACATGGTGGAAAGCATGCACCAATCCATGCTGCATTTTTGTGATGACAGCTGGATTAGGATACAGGATTTGAACTCAACTCCATTATATATCTACTGGTTGTATCTATATATCCTTCTCTCATATAGGAAAGATATTCCTATTACCTGCTTAGCCTAATGAAATTACTCACTTTTATGCAAAGCACATAATAATAATGTTGTATCCTTCAGGGACTATGACACAAACAAAATCAATTACATGTACGCTCAGTATGTGAAGAATACGATGGAGCCGCTCAACATCCCAGATGTCTGCAAAGACAGAAGATTTCCATGGACAGTACGTAAAATAAGCTTAAGTTTGAAATTCAGAAATGGAAATTTTTTTTTCTGTTTAACTTTTAAACCTTTTTTGCTTTCCTCTTATTTCTGGCAGGGTGGCTCCAGTTAAAATGGTGTAAACACAGAGTGAGTGTTGGGAGGCTCTCAGAAGTTCCTTCCTTTTTATCCTTTCCTTTCCCTTCTCATTCTGGCAAAGATGAATGTTATAGATGCAAGTTCTTTGCTGTAGTTGAGATGGATCAACTTCACTTTTCTCTGGGAGCTTTTGCCTAACACTTCCTCAAGTGTGAGCTGGTGATGCAGTGGATGACTGAGCACAGGGATACTGGACAGTGAGGAGGGAAGGTCACTTGGCAAGGCTCAGGTTCCATTGAGGTTTGCTTCATGGTCATCATCCACAAAAAGCAAATTTTTAATTACGTATTTTCCCATATTTTCAATGCACAAATTAGAAATATGTCTGCTCTTCCTGTTTAAGCCTGTTGACAAGAGGGGAGAGGAGCTACTGTGGTCCAGCAGATGGCTTTTTACCAAAATTTGTTCTGAGATACACAACAAAATGATCAGAAAAGACAGTGCTCAGTGTGATTGTTCCAGTAACTGGAAAGGAGGGGCAGGCTCCTGGTGGGGAGCTGGGTTGTTTCCCTTTCTTTTCCTGTGCAAGGCTTCTTGGATGTTCTGGAGTGGGTTTCTGTGACAGATTGAGGAACACAGGAATTGAGTTCTCAGACTAAGCCTGTCTTATGAGCAGGACTGGAAGTACAGACAGAATCCAATGGATATACTTTATGGATTAATAACAAGATGATGATTTTGAAGACATTTAAAAATAATACCTTGAGAATCATCCAAACAACTGTTTGTTGGAAACAGGCTGTCCAGTAGACTTAGAGTTATTTTGATTCTTTTCTTTTTCCTGGAATTCACCTTAAGTATTAAAAGAGGACTAGTGCTTTTAGAAGGAATCTGGAAATGTTTTTCAGCAACACAGACACTGCTCGTGCACTACTGCAGAAGCAGGGCAGTAGGATAAATGTTTTGAAAGCTGATGCACCCTGACATGAGGGAAATCCCAGGTGTTGCCAGTGCCCTAGAAACCTTGGCTTGCCTCTTTCTTTGGAGGACATTCAACAGCACACTTACCTCATGAAAATCCTGCCAAGATACTCTCTATAGCCCTTGCACAGCAGCAGAGCACAAAGCAACAATATAAAAAAAAGATAACCTTTTGATCAGAAATATTAGCGTGTGCCCATTTCTTTTGGTGCCACACACAATTGGAGGTCAGACCCAATGTACTGCTCAAGAACTGCCACATTATTCCCGGGGCAGTCAGAGCAGAGCTGTGCCCTTTTCTCCCCAGGTGTTTGAAAAGGAGGCATTATCTCTTTGTTCTATCCTTCCTCTTCCCAAATGAGTTCATCTCCTTCTGTTGGAGCATGGGACATGCTGCAAAGTCCTGGGAAGAGTGCAGAATGCTGACCCAGCTGTAGTACTTTTCCTGCCTGCTGTTTGTGGGCAAACTCATTGATCACCTGGTTGCTCTTCAAAGGAAGATGTAAGCCTAGAGTAGTTGTAGAGCCCAGCTCTACAGCTTTTTCACTTCAGCCACCTGAAAAGCAGCTTTTAAAATTGTAACTGGATTTTTCTGTTTGTTTAACAGAATGACAATGCAGAAAATCTAAGTCGGAACATAAAGAGTTTGCTGTGTACACCAATAAAAAATGGGAAAAAGAATAAAGTGATAGGTAGGTATCTTAACAAAAATAATGCTGTACATTTTATAGATAAATTTATGTGCTCCATGATAAAATCACAGCAACGTGCAATCTGAAGACAGGAGAGAAGATCCTTAATTATCATGTTCTCAACTAGTAAGTCTATTGCAACCATGAATATAAATTGCTCACCTAACAAGCTGCTAAAGAGTAGAAAATGAGTGTCAGCCTATGGGATCAGTAAGCCCCACAAACAGAAAATAAAATGTACTCATTCTTAGATAGGAGAATGGATCCAATTTCATCAGCTTTAAAAAAAATTGACGAGTAAATATTAAGAGTTCCAAGAATGACTTTTTAATGATCTTGAAATAATTTTCCTTGAGAATGATGGCTAAACTGCATGGCCCAATTTATAGAGTAAATTTGATGTCTTTTTTTGTGAAGACAGATTTAGCTTTTAAACATCTGAAGCAGTACAAGAAACCTCATCTTTATCTAATGGAGTTCTCTGAAATTTCTTTTGCTATTAGCTTCTGTCATGAGTTCTTTTATTACTTTAAATATTCCAACAATCCCTAGAAGACTAAAATGAAGACTGAACTGTAGAGCTTTAATTAGGGATATTTCACCATGCTGCGAGCTATTGATAAAACAGTTGCATCTGCTTTTTTTTTCTATTGAGATTGTCTATTGAAGTTCAAACTGAAAGTTTCAGTCAGGCCACCCATTTAGGTGGGCTTTTCAAATCTGAGTCATTCTCATTGGGAAATGTTCTTTGAAGTATTTTATGGTTTCACAGCTACTTCATGTTCAATTATTTAATAGGGCAAGGTCAAGAAGTTTTCTTTGGGATAGTACTCAGAAGTTCCTTTACAATACTACAAAGCATGTATGACTATTATTATAAGTCTGGTTTCTTTTTAAAATTATTTTTAAGATTAGGATGCCCCAAACCAGAATTTAGGAAGTGGGATGGGGGTAAGAAAAACTGTCCACATGAAACCCAAGCAAATCTTACTAGCAAGAAAGATGAAAAGAACTTTATTCTCCTGACCTGTACATTTCTCAGGTATGTGATAAAAGCTTTACAGAATCCTGCTGTGATTTTATAACTCTGTCCCAGTGAAAGACTTTGGAGTTCCTTAATTTGTAATCAATGGACCTCTCAGTGCTTTGGGGAAGCTTTTGAAAGAGGTTAAAGAGTTTTAAGTAATACACAGTATATTTACTGCAGTTCTCTATTTTTTAAAGAGACATTTACGTGCAAATACTGTGTCTTTTAAGAATTCATTTACTTGTGTGGCATATTCACTGTCTTAATCTTGCATCACAGTCGCTATGGAAATAATTATAATTTCATAAACTGTACTAAACAGAAATCTGAAGGTCAGTTTCGTGGGATTTTCCTGAAGAGTTTTGCAAATCAGCTTCTTTTTTCCCAGGGAAAGTTAATCTTGTTTCTTATTTGAATGAATTCTTTTCTAATGGGATTATGTGATTCAGTGATCCATTCCTTTCCATCTCATTCCATAAAGGTTCAGAATTCTGTTTGCCATATTCAGATACCCCAATCCCTGCCATTACACTCAATGGTTACAGTCTTGGTCTCTTTAGAGGAGACTCTGATACTAAGTTTCTCAAACAGAATACAATTTGGAAACAGGACAATGTTCCATTGTCACCAGACATCAAAACTTGTGAGGCTAACATTCTTCTAAAACCACAGTTTGTGTGTGCTGCATTTTTTCCTTAGTTTTATTATCAGCTGTAACAGGGAAGATGCACACATGGTAAGTTTTTTCAGAATTTTTAATTTGCAGCTGGGCTATCTTGGCACTTGGCCAGGAAAATGCAACTTTTTTGCTCATGGCAGTGAGAAAGCATTTGGAGTCTGTTAAGACAATACTCATTGCCAAAGAAAACATATTCTTGTAATTCAGCTGCTTTAATTAATATTGTGATCTTAGCAGATAAAACTGAGGGCAGGTGTGTTTCTGAATTTCTCCCTGCTCACTTTAAACTGCAGCAAGGTGTGGTAGAAGCTACCTGTCAGACTTCTTCAATGACATGCGTGCAGAAAGGCCCAGAAATTCTTAACACAAAATTAACGAATGTAAATATCAGCACATTTGAACCTAAGTTGAATTCAGTCAGCTGTTTCTCAAGGAGTTCAGTAGCGTTTGCAAGAGGCTGTAATTCAACCACATCCTCAAAAAAAGGTTGAGTGTACTTCAGCTTTGAACCTCATATTGGGTATTCCCTGTTTAGCTCATTTACTTGAAAAAAATCCTAGTACTGGCTCAAATGAGGAAGTGAAAACTCTGTGTACCACTGTTCTGACTTTGATAAATGTTCTTTTGGCATGGTTGCAAAAATTTAATTAGCCTCCAAAGGACAAATTGTCTTTAGGGATTATATCAATCTAGAATAGTATTAATAATAAAAGTTAGGATGAAAACGACCCTTGAATTTGACAGGACAATCAAACCTCTAAAGCCCTACATTTTTGGTTTACAAATCCTATTAAGTACTTTTGAATTTATTATGTATATATAAAATTTTAACATTTATTTTATAATACATTGAAACTGCACTTTGGGGGGAAAAAAAGGAAAATCCTACAAAATTCCTATGTGTCGCATGTTGGTGGTTTATACTGTAGGATTATCTGGCCTAAACTTAATTCCTGATAGTGATATGTTCTCTGTATTACTTCCTTTCATTTCTGTGTCCTGACATAGGAGTTTGCCAGCTTGTGAATAAGATGGAAGACAACTTGGGGAAAATCAAGGCTTTCAACAGAAATGATGAGGAGTTTCTGGAAGCATTTGTCATTTTTTGTGGCCTGGGGATCCAGAACACACAGATGTATGAGGCTGTAGAAAGAGCCATGGCCAAACAGATGGTGACACTAGAGGTGAGCCTAAATCTAGGTGGTCCTTAATTAGCCCCAAACAGATCCTAATGTTCCCCAGATCTTCTCTGTTCTGCATGTAAGAGCAGCTACTCCCAGGGACACTCAACAGAGATTGTTATCCCTCAGGAGAGCAGCATTTGGACTGTTGAGTTGCTCAGGAATTTTCTGCTTGTTTCTGACTCTGCCAGCAGACTCTTTATTTGGTACTGTGTCCTCACTTTACTGCTGAGATTGACTGAGGAGCTGGAGGCTCTTGCTCTCCACGAGGCTGCACGCTGGCAGCACAGTGGGTGCGTTCTGCTGCGTAGGAAGGGAGAAATGGTTTGGCAGATTAAGGGGTTTCCTCTTCTTGTCTGAAGGTTTTGGTGATGATTTTGGCTCAGTCCTTCAGACAAAGCAGTGTGAGGAGTTAACTGCAGCATTATTGTAGGCTCTCAGCAATTCCCTCAGACTCCATCAAACCATATCTGGTCACAGCCTTTAAATTGGTTCCTGTTAAGCTTCACAGCTGAAGAGGGCTTTAGTCTGAGAAACTGAAATACTCAGGGGTGATAACTTGAAGGTGAAAGTGAAAAATGTGTAGACTTTGGATCTCCTAACATCCATTATGTAAACAGAGTGTTTGCAGAGCTCCTAAAATGGGATTATGTGCCCTGTGGCCTCTAACAGAAACATTACCGTTCTCAAATAAACCTGTATTAGGTCACGTTAAATAAAAAGCTTGTAAAACTATTGTCCAAATAATTTGCTTATATGGCAAATTAGCAATTCTGTCTCCAACTATAGCACTTCATAGATGCTATAAGAAGTTCCAGCCAGATTATAGGTTAGCGTATTAAACGGGTTCTTTAAAAAAAAATAAAACTCTGTAACATTTTCATGTTGTATGTTCTCAATAGTTAAAAATCTGAGCTTTTTTTTTTTTTAATTTAAAATGAATGTATTGTCTTTCAGACTTTTGTGCCAAGTTTCAGTTAGGGTAAAACTTTCATGTCTGAATAAACTCTTGAAAGAATTACTATGGCTATAATGTCAGGCTCATAATAAGAGCTGCTTTGTGCATTATTTGCCTTTGAAAATGGGCCATGAAAAAATTTCAAAGAGAAAATCAGATTCTTTGCTCTTTCATAGAAGCTATTTATGTTTTCTTGGCCTAATTATCTCAAGAAGATTCTGTGCTGTGGGAGATTTGTGAAAGATGCAGATATCTCCCCATATGCATTCAGAAAGCTTCCCTAAAACTGGCTCAGGCTCTGCATGGACAGAAAATTTCATCATCAAATCCAGTGGAATGCTGGAAAGTCTGCTCTATGAAAAGTACCTTGTTATCTCATGGCTTTTTTCTTTGTACTAAGGGCTGCTTTTTCTTCCTGTAGGTTCTCTCATACCATGCTTCTGCTGCTGAGGAGGAAACGAGGGAGCTGCAGGTAACAGTGGTAATTGCATTTTTTACTATTACTTTAGAAATATTGCTTTAGTAGAACAACCAAGAGCAGTCCTGTACATAGATGTCAACCTTAAAGGGGCAGAAGCATATGTTCCAGAAATAAAAATGACATTGAAGCCCATACTGATGGGTTCCTGAGCTGAATCACATAAAAGGGAAATATTATAGTGTCTACAGTGAGAGACAAAAGCTGGCCAGAGCACTGTGAGACCCAGACCTGTGCTAACTGATTTTTCTCGGGAGTTTGAGACAGTCACTGGTGCAATGTCAGTATCAAACTCATAATGATTAAGTATTCCAGAAGCAAAATGTTGAGAACTCTTCTTTCTGCAGCTAAGTCTGAACGCTGTATATCTTACAGGTTTGGTACCTTTCAAATATCCCAAGTACGGCTGCAGCTTTATGGCCTTACCTATAAATTCTGTATTGAATTTTTAATGCAATGATTTTAAATTTCTTTCTAGTTGCTTTTCTGTGCAGTGTCCTGTTCTGCTCATGTTTAATTCTGTGTTTTGAAGCCACTGCCTAAGGAATAACTACAGCTAGGATTTCAAGTGCATTTCAAAGCACAGCATGTGCTTAGGTTCTCCAAGCCCTCAGCAGCTATTCCAGGGAAATAGCATCACCCCTGCTGCATGAAAACAAACAGGAGGGATGGAGAGGAAGGCAGGCATAGGTGACCACGAGCTGAGTAGCATGGGATGGTCTGGCCAAGTGACACAACAAGGTGTGGGAATAAGAATATTTCTAGAATGGTGTCACATGGATTTTTGAACCTCCGTCCTACCACACTGCTGCTCATCAATAATGGGCCATGACAAGACCAGAGTGCAACTCCTCTCCTAAGGTTTTCTCCTCAGGGCTTGTGATGAAACCTTTGTGGTTCCACTGTTACTGCTCGATGAAACAGGACCACAGCAAACCTAGAACTGGGGCAGTGTCCACTGGCATGGCTTAACTGTCCACAGCTTCCTAGCACAGTCCTGGCCTGTGTCAGCCACTGCTTCTAAGGTGATACCAGAGCACAAGCATGGGCCTTTTATTTGCACTCATTAAATTTTTAGTTTAGTTTTTATTTTTTGCACTCATATTGTCATATAAAGATGGCCAAAATAAGGTGAATTATTTTCTGGATATACCTTTTGCTTCTAAATAATCTGAACATATATACTTATCAGGCAGTTGGACTAGAAGATGGTTGTAGGGCTTTTCCAACTGGCACTATTCTATTCTATTATTATCTGCCTTATGGAGTAGGCTGCAGTCAATTCTTTAATCATCATTTCCAAATACTACAGAACTGTCCTATTGTATCAGTCACCTCCTTTGAGCCTGGGTACTGTCTACAACCTGTGTTTTATCATCCAAAGCAGATGAAACAAAGCAAATCTCTCTGTAGTTGCCACACAGTGGTCCCACACTTTCCATTGACTTCTTTTTGCTGCCCATGTATTTACAGAAACCATAGCTCAATAAATTGAAATTAAAATAGCTGATGAACTTTCATACTGTAAAACAGGAGGCAGAAGGCTCTAGTGGCTTCATTAAGTGAAAAAGGAAATAGTTAATCTGGTTAAACAACACTATAAACTGTCATAGAGTGCAGGGTTTTTATATTTCAGCTGAAATGAAACTTACTGCTGTGGCTGTAAAAGGCAGAAGATCAAGGAAGGGAAAGATAAATTATGAATGAAGTTAGGTGTGAGGTGTTCTTTTGAGCTCCTTCTGTGTCCTTGCGGCCCCTTTCCTTGTGAAACACCAGCCTGCAGTTGCAGTTTTTCAAAATTATGTCAGTAGCTTTGCTGAACAGTTGCATTATTTACCACTGAGCATGCAGGCCTTTCATGTGCTCACAGCTGAAATCCCACATGAATCCAAACAGGGACATAAAATTAGTGGCAGAAGAAATGTGCAAAAAGGGTGCATTTTTTCCCTGTGTCGATACTCTTTTTCATAATCTTCTGTGACTTCCTGATTCTGACACACAAGGGAGAGGACAGTGAACTGATATGGAACAGAGGCTGGCAGACACAATTCCATGGATTTGCATGTTACATGTACTAATGTTGTAGATTATGACAAATCTTCCTTTTCAGTTCCTCACCTTCTGGGACACAGCTGCCCACACTGGAGAAATGTTTTCCCCCAGAATTACAAAGAGAAAGATAAACACAAAGGTTTATTTCCTTCACCATTTCAGATTTACCTGATTTTCTTTGGACACACTCATACTGAGGTGAAATAGCTCTATAGCAGTAGCACTGAGAAGCCCACCTTTTATTCTACTGCAGAAAATGACACTACATTTTGTTCTATAGTATAAGATTTAGCATTTATTTTGTTAGTATGAGAGTTAATGTAAGACTTAGCATAATCTCCACCTGGTATTTTGAAGGGCAACAGATATAAATACTCGGTATTTTGCAAGTAGAAGTGGGATGTAATACGTGGAGATATTACTGACAATGAAAAACCCAGATTTAAAAATACGCAGGATAGCAGGTGTATTGTGTACCTTGTAGTTTCAAATTTCACATTGAAGGTTTATGGTTGTATGCAAACTGCACCAAAACCACTGACCACGGGTTTTAAAGATTACTGATCACAAATGAACTCTCATTTTTTAGGTTTCTAGCCCTGAGAAAGCTCTGCCTGTGGACGTGTTCTGACTCCCATCGTGCTGAATGTGGATTCTGTTAGCAAAACTGTTTTACTGACATCTCTTTCCTCACCATTTTTAGAAAAATGCCAACAGTTACAGATTTTGCTGTCTGCATATCCATAAAAACAAACATGTAACTCCACTGCCTTATTTTCTCCTTCTCCCAATTTCATCAATACTTTTGGTTACAATTTGCCTCTGGTGATTTAGACAACCAGACTGACCAGGTAATTCTACCCTTGTTCTCCTGATCTATGGAAAAGTGCTTGTTAAATCCAAGGTAATGTTAAACAAGAGAGGCATGGAGAAGTAAATGCGAAGCAATCCTCAGTTTTCAGTATCACATGAAGGTAAAATTGGGCGTCTCTTTTTAATTAGCCTGTTGAAGAAACAGGTATTTGTTCTGCTCTCTGCCCCAGCACTAAGCTGTGTTCTCTCATTCTTCTCCAGGCTGCTGTAGTGCCATCTGCACAAACTCTCAACCTGACTGACTTCTACTTCAGTGACTTTGAGCTGTCAGACTTTGAAACAACACTGTGCACAATTCGAATGTTCACAGACCTCAACCTGGTGCAAAATTTCCAAATGAAACACGAGGTATGGTTACTGCCAAATACTGCCCCACAGAAAGAGGCACCTTAATTATTAGGAATTCAGAGTAGTGAGATGATCTCACTGTAAATAGAATTGGACATCTGTATTAAGGAGTAATTAGCAAACCAGGAGGGCATATGAAGAATTGGGGTCTGTCCTGAGATTGGTTCTACTGAAGGATAAATAATTTTACAGTCTATGATTAATGGACTGGAAAACAGAATACTGAGGAGAGAGAGGATAGCAACTTCTCAGGAAGTGAAAAACTCTTACAAAGAGGACAATAACATTGTTCACTATGTCCATATGAGGTAGTAATTACCTTAGTCTTTCCCTACAAAATAACAGATTACAGATTAGGAGGAATTTCATGGATATGGAGATAGTAAAGATTGAAGCAGATGATTACATAGATGAGCTGTGAGAATTTCCCTAAAGGTTTTTACCAACACATCTGTCAAAGGTGATCAAGACAAGTAAAATAGAAAAATCTCTTCAGCCTCTTCCATTGAGTGCACACAACATATATTTGTAGAAACCTTCATTTCTAAATACCTTATTTTTGCTTTATAACATTTTCAACAAAGCCATCAAAATTTATATCAAAATGCAAGATCAGTTTGTAGGGCTTCATAGGCCCTACAACATTTCTTTAACATTAGTTAAAGAAAGCATATATTTATTGTCTAGATCACCAGTTTATAGACCAATTTAGATTAGTAGTGTCCAAGGGCCAAAAGTGCTGTATTATCTAATCTGATCCCTTGAAGGTCCTAGTACTTAGCTTCACCTCTGTACTAAGGTGAACAACCTTAATCCCAATATCAAATTACTACCTGACCTTCATACTGTCACTTCCTTACAAACAAAAGGTAGGAAGAAAGTGTGTGTATATGTGTGTGTGTGTGTATATATATATATATATATAAAAAAGTATATAACCCATAATTTCTAATACTGTTGAATAAAACATCCAGGACATGCTTTCCTCCAGCATAAAAAAGAAAATACCCTGCAATGTAGTAATCTTTCTATCATACTTATTTGCTTTCCAAAGTCCAATTCTGCTTGGGTTTTGGCAAACTGATAGGAGGGAAAAGCTGTCTGTTTATTTTCAAAACAGATCTTAAGCAGATTCAATAACTAAATAAATTTTCTCCATCAAATATGATAATCAAGGATTTTTTCTCCCGGGTATCTCAACATACAGTTTCTGAATTAACAGCAGTGCTTCTGACATTCATATTTAGCCCTTAGCAATAAAACCCCAAACCCACAAGTATGACACACTCAAATAGGTGCTGTACTAGTGGGTGTAAGCCTGTTCTTATCAATGTTCACAGTTACAAGCGTGTTACAGTTGAACTTGAAATTGAGTTAAATGGATTTATTTTCTTTTTAATAAGAGAGTTTTCAAGTGGGATTAAGAAAGTTTGAATGTATTAGAAATCTGTTCTTATGAAAACACATTTATGTGATGCTGTTTCTTAAAGGTTCTCTGCAGATGGATTTTAAGTGTGAAGAAAAACTATCGGAAAAATGTTGCTTATCACAACTGGAGACATGCCTTCAACACAGCACAGTGCATGTTTGCTGCTCTGAAATCTGGGAAAATTCAGGTACATTTCCAGTTCCTCTATTAAGACAAATTCTCTAATGATGCACAGCTCTGACTGTCAGGTCAGTAAGATGTTCATCATTCCATGGTATTGTCAGTGGAATCTTCTGCTGAAGACTTCTGGCTATGAGGGCTTGGTTTGTGAAACTGCTGCTGTGATTTTTGGTTCCCTGTTTCAGTTAAATCCTCTGGAAGCGGTTATCGGGATGTTCCCAACGGGAATATCTCTAATAAGGCATGTACATGGTTATGTCCTTTTAAAGTTAATGCTTATGCTACAAGCAAGTCAAAAAAGTAGAGAGAAAAAAAGGCTGACCCATTTTCAGGATGTTTCCTTAAAATTTTCTACAGGAATTTTTAAAGTTCAAATGCAAAGCTGAGTACAGCTTTAGATACATAACAGTACATAAAAACATAGAAATATTTAAATGTTCCTTCCAAAGCTTTTGAACAAATTTTCAACCTTTCACTTAAAAAGACACCTAATAATTTAAAAAACAATGTAATCATTCTGATTAGGGCTACATGATTCTCTAAAATAAAATACTGATTCTATATTCTTGCAAAACAGGCTATATGTTTTGGTTTTATATTCTTTTAGGAAACAGAATGTTTCTGTTCATTCTGAATAAACATGTCTTTAATACATTTGTATGTCAAAATCCAATACCAATGAGGAAAAGAGGCATTTCTTTCCGCTACAAACTTTATCTCACTAATGAAAATGACAAAAGGTGCTGAAAGAGACCAAGGCAAGGACATCCATCTTCCCTCCCTGTTGGAATGCATGAGGTAGTTTAGCTCTGTGTGCGGTCGAGCAATCTCTGATGATCCTGATAGTTTGCCTGCTATTTTTGGAATCCTGACAGTCTCCACTGCAACTTCCATAAATTGTTTATTCTTAACTACACTGAATTCACTCCCTGCTGATTCTCATGTCCTAGATTCTGGAGTCTGAACAGCATTGAACATAATTCAATTTTTTTCTAGTTTAAAGGGAAAGGCAAGCACTGGGAGATGCATCTTCCTAGCAGAAACATAAAATCAATCATTTCCAAACTGAGTTGTCTTTTGTGTACTAAGAGCAGTTCTCATTATTCAGAAAGCAGATGTAAAACACATTGTAGTAAATAAATCCACAACTCACTTGTGGCATTACTTTTTGCATACAGAGCAAACTGACTGACTTAGAAACGCTGGCTTTGCTGATAGCAACTCTGAGCCATGATCTGGATCACAGGGGAGTGAACAACTCTTACATACAAAGGTAAGTGGGTCTGAGAGAAGTTAAATAAAAACAAGTGAGTGAACAAACACTAGCACAGAGCTAAATTAGGTACACCCTGACTGCTTTGATGCTGTGGAGCTGTGCAAAGGAGCAGGTTTTCACAAAGCAGAAAGCGTAAGAAGAGGCAGAACCATTCCCAACTTCTTTGAAGTAGATGCACCGCCTCTGTTGCTGACTATGATGGCAGATTAAGTGAACTCTTTGCTGTGCAGGGACAACGTTTTCCTGCTCCCAAAGTCCCCTCCCTGATTTCCCATCAAGTGACAGCAAAAGGCTGCAGCTTCCAAGTGACAGTGTGTAGGAAACGTGCAGCTTTTCAGATCACTCCCTGCCCTACTCAGCTGCTCACTTCTTGTCCAGGCCCACACAGCACTGAGGTCTGCACCCCTCTGGTACAGAGGGGTCTCCCCATTGTTTTGAATTCAGATTGTTTTACTCTTGGTTTAGTCATGTTTTTCCAGAATTCTAAGTTGTTTAGAATAAGTGACATAGTTAAAATCATATTAAAAATGTATGGTTGTTTTGCATTGATTGTGGGTTATCTGTACTCTTTAACTTTGATCCAATCTGGAATTACAGAAAGGCCTTTACAATACAAAAAGGCAAAATATATTTAAAACACTGAAAAAATATTTTTACTAAACAAAATATTTTGGCTTAAAGTTATCAGAATGAAATATCAGAACAAGACTAAAATTTTCCCCATATTTTCAGTTTTAACTAAAGCTACTTAAAATTTATTAGTAGTTTGAAATCTGCCCAATCAAGTGAATTTGGTAACACTTCAAATAACATATGAGTCTTCAGCTGATTTCAAGTGTGGCTTAAGGTGATTCCTGTGATATGGCAGTGTGTCCTGGGAAAGAGATGGGCAAAAGATACCCAGAAATGTGCATCATCTTCTGGCAGAGCTGGAGAATGGTCTTGAAGTGACCTGTGAAGAAGTGGTCTGCCATTCTCGCTATGTGTAAAGTAAGATCGTAAGGGAGGAAAAACTTGTTTAGGTACAGAATACTGAAAGGCAGAAAAAAAGTAAGCTGAAGCAGAACTCTTGCATTTCAGATGTATGTGTTTGGAGTAACACTGACTGATATGTAAAGGAAAAAAAACCAAACTCCACAACATTAGAATAGTGATCTTTTTCTAGCTTGGTAATAGAGGATTCCAGCAGTAACTGTAGCCTCACAGCGATTGGAAATAGTTAGCTATTTTTTGCTTTATTTATTTAAAAATAAATTTCCTGGAAGACATCTGGAGATGCGTCATCTCCTCTCAAAAATGTCCTGGGAAAGTGTCATAGACAGCAAAATCTAACGTTTACACATGCTGTAAAGCTGAGATGACTATAGCTTAATAATTCCTTTCTCAACAGAAAGTTCCATGATTTTTTTTTTAAACCTAAATACAAAAGTTATTTCTAGGAACAGATCCCTTTTGTTTTTTCCTTTGAAGCAGGGAGGGTGGATATTCAGTGTATGATTTTTTTCTTAAGCAGCAGTTTCAAAAATTGAAATGGTCCTGGCAGTAGAAGTTACAGAAGGGAAACTGCTTGAAAGCCTTTTGGTATTTATGCAAGGGGGTTATTTTCTTTTTGCTCCAATCCCACATGCAAAGTAGGAAGCACAGAAAGCTGCATAACCAAATCCCTATGCTCAGAAAGCCACAGTGTCCTTTGGCCTGGAGTGGGGGTTTGACTGAAGTGCCTCTACAGAAGTCAGAGCTGAATTTATTTCCAGCCCCAGTTAGGGTCTGCGAGTACTAAGCAAGCTCTAGCTTGGAGCAATACTTGGGAAGATAACCTAAGAGATTTCTCACATATTTCTCTCTCCAGTGAGGATGAACTCTGGGACACAGAATATGCATCCCACTTCATTCAGTGGGAATTTCACCCAGCATGTGTTGGCACCATCCTGTGGTTTGTTTCCTTAAAGAAATACAAGAGTACATTTGCTCTACGCCCCTTTTGTGGTGGTCTCAGAGGAGGTGCTGGGCAGCCAGCCCATATTCCTCAGGGGCTTGCATCCTTTAATCTTCCTTTCTGGGTTTTTGTTTGTCTTTCCATCTTTCTCTCCGCATTTTTGTGCTTCTTAAATCCCCAGAGTCTTCTCTTATGACTTTTATTTGAGCCTCTGTGCACTCACTGACACGGGGGCCCAATCCTGCAGCCATTAAGTCTTGTGAATGGTCTTTAACCATACAGAAAATCTCATGGAATTATATGCTAAAAGAGCTACTGACATGATAAACATTTGTAAATCAGATTATAGTTGGAGTAATAGATCCAGGACCATCAGCAAAATAGACTTCCAAAAAATCCAGATTTAGTTGAAGAGACTACATGAGCAATGTGGGACCAGGGGTTGAAAATTAAGACAGAGCAGCAAAAACCAAGAACTGTATTATGCAACAAGGAACAGGGAGAAATTGGAAATCCTCAAGAGAGGAGTCTCTCTATTTTGACTAAAGCTGCTCAAATTCTACTCAAATGCTACTCAGTTTAGAAAATAGAATTTGCTATTTAAGATGCTTTTAAGTTTTGCACTAAGGTATTTTTAAGTTCTGTACCTACACAGTTTGGTTTCCTGCTGGATTTTTTTCACTGCCTGTAGAACAGTCAACATCACTGTTGGCCTCCAAGCAGTTTCCCTTTTGGATTTTACCCTGGGCAAAGGGTAGGTAACAATGTTGCAGTAGTTTGGTCATGATAAGAGTGGTGATGAAACACCAGTATAGTTACTAACACAAGGAAATTACTTGATCAACATTTTGGGCCCAGCACCATATTGCACTGAGGTCTGCAGGAATTTTTCCATTGGTATCGGTGGGTTTCCTATTAGGTTTGCATATTACTTACAAGCTCAGCAGCTGAGCTAACTAAATATGACAGGTGGGTTAAGAACATTTGGTTTAAGAATATTTAAGAACATGTTGCAGAAACCAAAACTGTCTCCTAAACTGTGCTTGTGAATGAACTCTTCGTGTTGCCTTTGCTTTCTCTAGAGGAACTTTCACTCCTTATGTAACTTTTTATTACATTGTCACTCCTCACATGCAGCTGGTCTCTACAGGTAGAGAAGGCAGAATACCAGAGCTGCAAGTGCTCTGACAAAGGAACAGCATTATCTTTTTATCCATATTCCTACAAGGTGAATGTTAAAAGGGAAGTTATATCTGGATCACTAGTATGTTTGTCTAATTTGACTTCTCCATCTCTTTCCTCCTCAGAAGCGAACATCCACTGGCTCAGCTGTATTGCCACTCAATCATGGAGCATCATCATTTTGATCAATGCCTTATGATCCTGAATAGTCCAGTGAGTGCCACATTGCTGTGTATGCTGAAGGAAACTATTTTACTTTCTATTTTTAGCTTCTGGATAGAATCCCACCCTTATATGTTCTAAAGTGCTCTTTATTCCTTTTTGGGTAAAGAAAGCAAATGCAGCAACAGGGAAATCACAGTTCTGTTGCTGAGTGCTACCAAAGCCTTCCAAGTGCTGCCTGATAAGGGAAGCCTTGCTAACTCCTTCTGAGTACCTGCTTCCTTGCACCAAAGGAAACAAAAGGCTTTGTACCATTTTCAGGACCTCTTATGAACCATCAAACAAACCCCAGTCCTCCTTCTCGTTTCAAAAACATTCCAGCCTACACATACACAAAGCAGCCCTGATGAGACCAAACCAAACACTGCTTGTGTTGACATTCCAAAGTGAAGCCAAACCTAAGTTTAGTAAATATGCAAATAAAACTACATTCTTCTTGTTTGATGCTATTAACTAATACTCAGGACCAGTTATTTAGCATTCACAATCCTTCCAAAGGACTGCTCCTTTTGTGTCACAGGTTGTGGTACTTCTGGCATCCTTTGTAGTATAGCGATCCTTTCCTATTCATGTAGGCGAATATGGAAAAACAATTGAGGTGAGTTCCATTTCACCTGCTCCGTAGTGCTTTGGTTTAGTAGGGGGCTGCTGAGTTCATACTTTTACTTAATAACTTATTTATGCTGCTTCATAAAAGGAAAATATTTTCATTTACTAGAGGTGTATGGGCAGGTATGGGAATAATTCCTCTGCTTCAGGGAGGGGAACGATGAGGAAAGAGAAGCTGTGATACAGCCAGTGACAAATTTAATTTTAATGAATAAAATGGACTTAAAGGCTTTGATGTTGCTCTGCTTGCAGTTTCATTTTGTAATAGTCAGTGATGATGAGTGATGAGGTTGCTGCTGTGCAGCTTTCTGCCATTACTTGGGAAGACTGGAAGTATTATTTTTAAACTAGGCAATCTGCAAGAGGAGGGAGGGTAAAAGAATGACCTCAGATATCAGCAAGTAACTCATAATGATTTGGTGACTTAGAGATACTTAAGCAAACTGGTGTGCTGTTGCCCTTTTTACTGATAGCACTGGTTTTGGGGTTTTTTTGTAAAGGGAAATCAGATTCTCAGCAGCCTTTCCATTGAAGAATACAAGGCTACACTGAAAATGATAAAACAAGCCATTCTTGCCACAGACCTGGCACTCTACATCAAGTAAGTCAGAAGAAACTTTGGCTGAATAATCACTGCTGGATATTAGCATCATGTCAGTGTCCTGCAAAATCTTTTGTTTTAACTTCTTTTTAAGGAGGAGAGGAGAATTTTTTGAACTTCTAAGGAAGAAGCAGTTTAATATGGAAGATCCCTCACAAAAGGAGCTATTTCTGTAAGTAAAAGCAGAATAATCATGAAATCAGTTAATATTACTGGGTAGCCAATTTCCCATGCCATGTTGCTGTGAACTTGATTAAACCTAGCAGATCTTTTTGCCCTGGGCCTGTACAACCTGGCATTGTCACACAGATCACTGAACTCCCTGGGTCTGAAGTACTAAGTGTGCAACCTGTATAAGAAACTTTGTTAAATAGCATGTGGCGTTACATCTATAACTTTGCTCTAATTTCACTTGTTTTTCTGACTTGATGTTCCTTGGAATTCTATATTCTATTTTACCAGTCACTTGACTTGGTGGCTACATACATTTCACAGAGAGTAATTTATGCCTTTCTTTCTCTTTGTTCTGCAGAGCAATGCTGATGACTGCTTGTGACTTATCAGCCATAACCAAACCATGGCCAGTTCAGCAACGGGTATGTGTTTAATTTTTAAGGTTTTCTAAATGCAAACTGCATTAAAGTTTGTTTCCTCCACCCAGTCCTTACTGCAAAGCAGTGGTGGAATCCTGAACTGGAGTCTCATGATGTGTGTGGGGGCTAATATGATATATCCTAAGGAGAGATAGGAACTACTCGTTTGTAGGTAGCAAACAAACTTTTACACTTCTCAATGAGTGAAATCTCTTACAGATTGCTGAGCTTGTGGCTACTGAGTTCTTTGATCAAGGAGATAAAGAGCGGAAGGAACTCAACATAGAACCCACAGTAAGTGGCACCTCTTGCTCAATGTGTTTTGGAAACAGCACTTAAAATTTCTCCCACTGACCACACTGCAGGACTAGCTCCTTCCCTGGCCTCCTAGAAGCCAGTTTTGTTCTGTGGTTCCAAAACACCAATAGTGTGTCGTTATTTCTGAACCAGAAGAACAGACAGGATTATTTCCTTTAAGTCATTATTACTAACTGGCTAGGAAATGCATTCCTAAATTGGTACCTATATGTAACTATCCAAACCCAGTAAGTTTGCCTGGATATTTGGGCTCTGTCAACCCAAAGCCAGTCTCCTGAGGGAAGTCATGCAGTCCAATTCCCTTCCTTCTAACACCTGTGATGACACCCCACTGTGCTGAGCTTGCTGCGCTCTTTAAGGTGCTGCTTTTTAATTCCAGACTCTGGTTTTGGTTGGGTTTTATATTGAATGCATTTAAACACAGAACTTGTTCTCTTATTATTTGCAGGATCTAATGAACAGAGAGAAGAAAAACAAAATTCCCAGCATGCAGGTTGGATTCATAGATGCTGTTTGTTTGCAGCTGTATGAGGTATGGTGCCTAAGGAAGAACAGGAAATATCTGAAACCAGAGCTGCTCACTGGTAGACACAGATTTACCATTAGAATAAAAATCAAATTAAAAACTAGCCCCTTAGTTAGAAAATATTTTTTATATTAACATGGTTCATTATTCCGTTGAAGAAATTATTATTTTAGTATTTATAATTTGTCTGGTTAATATGTTTTGTCAAAATTTTTTTAAACCTAGTTAAAATGCTGTGCTCTCTGCAATTGATGTTATGTCCTTGGGTTATATTCTGGATTATCAGGGAAAGTCACAAAACTAATGCTTTGACCTCTAGGGAAAGAATGGTATCCAGGTAGTGCATTGATAGAAAGTGTTTACAAGTTTTTAAGAATTCAGAATTTGTTATACAAAATGTGATATGCTATGTATAGGAAATTGACCCAATTTTACCAATTTTAACACTTCCCAACCCATTCATTTCTTTCTCTCTCATCACACACCAAAGCATTGCATGAGATAATCCACTGAAATGCTTTTTTGTCCTGGTCACAAACTGTATGAGAAGCTGCTTGGTCAAATACAGTGTGAAAAACAACATAATGATTTCTGGGGGTTTTTTAACCCAGTACAACATTGGAGCAAAGGTCTGTTTATTTGACCTGTACCGAGTATTTTAGAGAAACCAAGGTGAGAAAAAGAAAGGAGATGAACAGAAAACCGAATACTTAAGAACCTTCCAGTGCAAGGAACAGGATGATTACTTGAATTTTTCCCTCTGACACAATTAGCTTTTCTGAAAAGAACACACATTCACCAGTTCAAAGGAAACAGGGATAGAGAAAGGGAGCTACTAGCTGCTGTCCCTGAAAATCAAGTGCTTCTGTGCTGTAGAAACTGTCAGGAAAATAAGGCAGCCTTTGCTTTGAAGCCTCAGAAAACTGTCTCCAGTAGGAGGTAGGCCATTGAAACAAGACTGAGTGTCTCTGCAAAGATACAGATTGGACAAACAGAAAACTTTAACAGAACGCCTGAGGAGACTTGAATGCCCACAGTTCTAGAGCCTGAACATCTATATTTCTTCCTATTAGAGTGGAGCTTTGCCTTTCTATTTATGAAAAGATCAGAAAATTGGAATAATTTACTCTAAAATGTGCACTGCTGCTTATATCTACAGTTACCAAGTGATCCTAGTCCAAACTCTACCCAGCTCTTGTGTTAACTAACCAGTGCATTTAATGATCTACAAGCCTTCCTCTAAGTTCAGAAATCTGAAAAAAATATGAGATGTGTTTCATTTGCCATTTTTAAATTAAAAATTGAATACAATTTGTTTTCCATGTTTTCAATGCATTTCAGGCCCTAACACATGTGTCAGAGGCCTGCTCCCCTTTGCTGGATGGCTGCAGAAAAAACAGGCAGAAATGGCAAGCCTTGGCTGAGCAGCAAGAGAACCTGATTAATGGAGAAAGCAACCAAGGCAAACGGAACTGATGTGCTGATTTCACCACCATAAGCTCAAGTTCACGTAGGAGACACAGTAATAAGAGAGTACTGCATTTTGCTAAACACTGTATGAATTTGGCTTATGTTTTGCCACTGCTGTATTATTTTTTCCACATTTCAAGATATAGCATGACTGTGTAGATCCCAAGATTATCTGAAGACAATATGTTCTTACATCTGACTGAGATGGAAGATGACCTGCAGGGGTGGTTTTTGCTACCCCAGCCCACAAGAAGGTACTGGTGCAGGCACTGACTGTGCCCGAAAGCCTGTTGCTTTACAGATGTACATAGTTGTTTAGTGATCATGTTGTGGCCAGTATCTGAAAGACTACTGCATTTTGCACCTTTTCTCTCCCTCCTCCCATCTTGCTGTGTTAAGTTATAAAAATATTGAGCAGTCTTGCCTGGTCTATTTCCAGAGGTTCGGAGGAAAGACTGGGACTCACTCTGGGGAGCCTATTCAAAACAAACTATTGCTAACCTCTCTCAGACAGCAGAACTGGGCTCTGAGGTGAAAAACCCCCAAATCCGTGCACCCAGTAGAGTTTGGTTTTTTCCAAATTAGGTGGATGCCTTAGCAAATGTGTTATTGCAGCTGAAGAAATGTCTAAGACCCCTGTGAATGACTAGGCAGCCAGAGTCTCAGGTGTGGTAGAGGTGTCCGAGCTCTCCATGCCCAATGGAAACTGCTTGAAGACAGATGAAATATCCCAACATAACTGACAGGCTGCCATGGAAAGCTGCAAGAAGCACCCAGAGAAATGGAAACAAAGCAGGATTGGTTTTGTTCGCTGGTTTTAACTTCATTTGGGAGTTGATTTTAACATCATCTAACCAACAGACTGGATCACAGGCAGAAGAGAATGACTGCAAGAGGTGAAAAGCTGAATCAGAATGATGCAGGAAGGGCACACTCCTGGTGACCACCAATGACTGATTCTTCAGGCCAGTGTTACTATGAAATGGCTATGACCACTTTGAAGAAAGTTTTATGTTAACATCTCTTAAAAATCATTTTAACATTAGTTTAAAATGATTAATCATAGTGTCTTGAAGAAATAGGAAAATAATAATACCAAAAGCAAAAATGGCCAAGAGTGCTATTTGCCATTTGTATGTGAGGCATTAATGTTCTGTAAAGTAAGAAATCAATTAACTTGCACTAGTAAAAAATAAAATTGGTGCATTATTTAAGTGAAGATAAGTAATAAAAATGGTTTTGAATTGGAAACAATTATAGAAAATATACACATTGGACAAATCCCAGAAGAGGAATACAAGGAGAGTACTATTATTTAGATGGACAGAATAAGGAGATACATGCCAGTAGTCTAAAATGCATTAGCAGCACACATAACTTTGGCTGCACAGAGACACACAAAATGTTCCATTTTTTTAATCTGTAATCATTATTTTTTAGTTAAAATCATCATTTGGCAAAAGCAGCACATTTGGCACTGGACTTTTAAGTGTGGGAATTTAGTTCTATCACAATATTCCAGGAAATTCTAGTTAGAAACTGCAATAAATTCTTCTTCCCAGGAGATTGTCAACCCAAGTCATAAGATCTGGTCAAAAAGGAAAAACTCACCCTTTCAATTTCTTCATTTAGACAAACAATGCCACAAGCTAAGAAAAGATGAAGCAAATGTTTCAAAATGTTTGATGATACTAAGTTAGAGTTGATATTTTTTTAATATAGAACAAGGTATTCTGACAGTCAGCAGTATTTCTGACACACTAAATTATTTGTCACTGATTAAGTCCTATCTCAGACTTGTGTAGTGAGGACCAATAATAAATGATTGCAGCTGTGAATTTGAAAACATTTTAGTACAGAAGTATTCTCCTTATTCTGTCCCAACAAATTAAAAAAAAAAAGGATGGATTGCAACACTCACTCAGAATTCTGCTGTTTTGCAGTACTCTGTATATGTATTTCTGTGCATACACAGTATGCAGGTGACAGCAGCCTGACCCTGCCAACACACACCCCCCCAAAAAGGTTTTAGGTACTTCTGGATAAATAGAAAACTTTGCTTCAGGATTTGCATAGCCCTTGTATAGTCTTTTTCTTGAGTGCTTGAGATACTGAAATATAATTATTATACTGATGAGATACATATTTAATATAAATAGGAATAAAATATATGTATATAAAGGTGTATTCTTACTATTGGTTTGGACTAGTAACTCATGGTGACAACACAGCTGATAACTATGATGATATCACAGTGTAGTGATGTAACTTTGACATGAATATTCCAGTATTTCTTTGCTATATTTTGTGTTCAGCAAAGCTTTATTATAACTGAATTTATAAATGCTATGAAGGAGTGCTGGATTCATACCTTTGACTTGAAAAGAAGGGCATGATGTTACATTTTTTTAAAGGTTCACTTAAAATGAACAGTTATACAGTATGTGCATATATTTAATTATATATCTGTACACATTTATCCCATAGAATCTTTTCCACCATAAATGTTGGAACACACATATAAATACAGTTCCTAGTAAATAAACATTTAAATATCATAACACACCTGTATCTGCATATATTTAAACAAAACCAAAGCCTTTAAACTACTGGTTTAAGTACCTTAAAAGCATAGAGTGCTGTATTTCATGAGATTCAAAGCCTTTACATAGTGTTTTACTCTGCCTGAAGGCAAAATCCAAGTATGTCATGGCTTTGTGTGACTCAATTGCAGAAACCGCTCCCTCCTTTCATAATGTAGATAGGGGACAATATGGGAAAAAAATCCAAACCTAACCTGGCTCCAGCAGGTTTCCTGCTACAAGTTCACTGTCTGCAGAATTGAACCTTTTGAAAGCCAGCTGGTGGATTACAGCTATGCAGCTGTCATTTATTTCATCATGAGCTGTGTATCTCAATATTTCAGTCTGATCTCAAAGACACGATACTGTCTAGCTGTAACAATCAGAGTGGCTTACACAAGAAACCAGCTGAAATGGAGTTTATCCCTTTGACAGTTCAGCCTGAAACCATTGTCGCATTTGAGATTTCAATTTCTGGGTACAAGAATTTGTTCCACTAATTCTTATTACGTCTCTCAGTGAGGACAACTGAGTCAGTATCCTACTTGATCTCAGACACAAACATGATTTCTTTCAAACTCATTCCATAGCACAGTTTAATTCTTGAAGTACACTTTATTTCTGGATTTGTTCTGAAAAAAATTACTTGTGTTAACACACACAAAATTACTGATTAACCCTACCTCTTCTAATTCCAAGTAACTGAATTTTCCAAGGAATTAGCCACACATGCAATATTAGCTGAGGGCCTAGGTTTTCTATTCTATCATACAGTTAAAGAAAGTGAGGGGGGGAATAATGTAATGCTGACTTTGGAGATGGTGTGAATTTTTAATTAAGAAGCAGTTTATACTTAAGAGCAGATTACTCATATCTTCACTGTGCACATATACAAGTGAGCTACTGATAAAAGGAAACAATTAATTTCATTGATGATCAGCTGATTTCTCCTCAGAAGAGAGAACCAAAGCCTCTTTATATGCATCACCCTCTGACAATTGCATGCATCTTTTGATTTCCAACCCCACACATTTTACCTGGTAGTGGTATGAACTGACACGTTCAGGGCACTTAACTAATTCATACATAAAGTTTGTCAAAATTAGCAGGTAATTGATTTTCCAGCTCATTATACAGAAAGATAATGAAGAATCAGGTCTAGGCCCTTAAAATTAGAGGAGTGATCCAGCTGCTGTCCCTTCCAGTCATGCATAAAAACATGGCAAAGACTTTTTATGGAAAATATTTGCCTTGCTTATAATAAATTCACATGTTTTTAAAGGTTTTTATAAAGACCTCATATTTCAAGCAAATTAATATAGTAGCATTAATTCAGAGTCTTATCTCTGTGATGCTGCGGGTGTTTTCTTCATGTTAAATTACATGCAGTTTACATTCCACAAGGTTTCAGCTTTATTTCCCAGTTCCCTGCTGTACTTTTTCAGGGGCTTGCACTAATTTAAAACATAAGCTTGAACGGCAGAATGAGTCTGGGCAGAGTATGGTAAATAATGAGGGCTGAGTTTTTTTGGTTTGGACTTTGCTAAGAAGAAGAAGAAACACCACAGACTCTGTGCTGGTAATGAGTGACACTTGCTAAATGCAGCAAATTGTGACAGCAGGATATTTCATCTTGGTCATTGCGAGGTGAATGCCATGTTTCTTCTCCACATAAGGAAGGTTGTTTGCATACAGAAACTCAAATCTGAGTACCAGTGTTTGTAAATGTGTATTTATGTGACAATGCTCTGTAATTGCTGGTTCCCACTAACTCCCACAGCACGAGCTTGGCATGCCATGGCCTCACGCATGCTCAGATGCCCACCTGAAGTCAGTATTGTGATTCCCATTTACCTCAGGGGAGCTGGGTTGTGCTGTATAGAAAGTGAAAGAATGGGTCAAATCCATCTTTTCTTACCTGTGAAGAGGGACTAAACCCTTATCCTTGGTGACAGCTGCCTCACTTGCTCTTTGCTGGTTCAGCTATTGCCACCGATGCCCAAGGTACCTTACAGATGTAACTGAAGTTAGAATTTGAGTCCTCTTTGTGTTCACATGGCAGACACCTGCATGTGTCTCTTAAAGAATGTAGTTTGAAAAGCACTGTAAATAGTTTTAACACACATTCCCATTATAGTTTAATAAAACCCTTAATCACAGTCACTAGTCACTGAGTTTGTCCATTTGTATTCTTCTATCTTTTAAAAATACCTGAACAAATATATAGTTTCTGGGCACAGTATTTTTGTACTAGGTTAAGGGATTTCTCTGTATATTATGTTTGCCTTTAAACACTATTAAAGTCTTCTGAATGTCATGTGTTCTCTCTTGCTTCTGTCCATTGACTTAGAACAAAGCTAGTTACATTACTTAAGAGAATCATTAGCCCTACTTACCGTACAGCTGCTAGAGAACGTAAGGGTCAGCTAATTTTCTGTGGTCAGACTGCTGCTTATAACTCATTTCTTCATTCTTCTCTTTGTACTGTTTTCATGCTTTCTAAAATAAAAAGGATTGTGTCAAATTTTACTGTTTGTTATATTACTGAGGTGTAATTTTTAATGCCTGATTCAAATCATTGCTTCTGTAAATTTGTATTTCATAGCAACTTTTCTAGGTCCTAGAAATCCTGAAGAGAAAAATATCCGTTAATATCAAGATACTTCTGAGTACTACTGAGATCAGCCAGCAGTAAAGCAGTTCTTGTTTCAAAACCACAAAAAAATCATTCAGTGCCACTGACCACTAGAGAGCACTGGAGCTGCACCTCCTGAGAGCTGTCAGAAACCCGTTCATTTCTGATAGAAAGCAGAACCAGCAAATGCAGGAGTTACACAGAGTGATCCCTGATCCTCTGCCCCCACAGATCAGTTCCTGGGGGATAACAATTGCAAGAGAGATAGAAATAGTCAGCCCAGTGACTCCAACCAAACTGTGGGAAAAGTTTTTTTTCTACAACCAAAGCCTCATCTTGCACAAACTGCTGATCCTAGAAGTAATTCTGGACCAGTGGGCTTCTTGGCATTTTCTCTTCTTTGCCTATTAGGTCCTTCACAGCAACACTTCTGGCTCGACTTTTTTTAGCTCTAGGCAAAACCAAGAACTATGTACACTCCTGACAAACAGCAGGCTCATTCAAGAAGTTATGAAGGGCCAGATTTAGCTCAGCACAAAACACAAGCACTGTTTGCTCGAACCAACTGCAGTTTATGAGTGAAACTGCACAAGTGCCCGTGCAGATCTGCAAACATCAGGTCACCATTTGCTGCTGTGACTCCAACATTTCCACCCCCTCACAGCCCAGTCTGCTGCTGCTCAGCCTTCCTGGCCTGCTGGAGGCTTGAACTCCCTGCTGAGAAGTGGCAATGTTTGCAGCAGGAGCAGTGGGATCCATTCCTTACCCAGCCCTGAGCAAGGGCATTTTTATTGAAGAGGTGAACGAACATCACACAAAGTCTTTCCTTTCTTGCACAGATGTAATGCCTCAGTAACAAATGGAGAAGACAAAAGCTTTTTCCTCCAGCCACATTTTCAGCAGCAGGTGGTGACAGCTATTGCATTCCACAATCCCATGAAACCTCCCCTTTAAGACTTGTAGGAAAAGTCTCACATGAGCGAGTTTGTTGCCACAGTAAGCTTTAGGGACAGACTTATGGAATCTGACAGTCACTGTGCTTTAGAACAGCACCATTTCTTAGCACACACAGAACTTTAGAACCACTTCATTTGAAAAATACCCCAGGTCACTGGCATAATACCCCAGTTCATAATGGCTGAAAAATCCACAGTTTACACAGGCTTCTCTTGTGCACCACCATCAAATTCTGGGAGTAAAATCCATGGTTCAGTCATACCAATGGTTTACATGTGATACATTTGCATAGAAGCATTCAGGACACTTTTATTGTAGTAGTTAATGAAGTCACTGGCAATTTATTTTATGATATATAGAGCTTCTTAATGAAAGGAAAGTTCATTTTACAGATAAGTAGAGGGATTAATTTGGTCAAGGTCACATGGAAAGTCCATTTCTGAGCTGGAAAGAGCACCAGAACCTGGGTGTCTGTTCTGCTTTTACATAAGACACATGATGCCCAAACTAAGAAAGGAATTTTAATCTGAAACCATCTTTTCCTTTTGCAAATACAAGTATTTAAATATCTTAGCCATACAGGGTGCTCCCTTGCTCAAGAGCAAGATATATAACATTGCACTTCAGAAGAACTCTGAAGCTCACTATTTTACAGATTAAATTAGATTCGATATATCCACAAAAAACTTTTGTGGGGTTGGGAGCTATATTATAACCAAGAGAAAAAGTTCACAGTTAATAAAAAAGTTATGTTGAAATGAGCTAAAAGTGCAGTTCAGATTTTGGAGAAACTGAAATGACTGATGCAGACTTTCAATACTGTACATTCTGAACTCACTGGACTATAACTTGACCCCACTCTATGATCACATTTCATATTCTATAAAAAAGAAATTGGGTAATACAGGAATATTCAGATATAAATTTAAATACCCTTAGAAAAGCCAGACAAAAAGCCCCACAGGACAACTGGCATATCAGTCTCTGTGTGGCAAGTGTCAAATGGCACTAATACTCAGAGATTCATTTCACCTTTTCTGGAAAAGCACACTCACTTTTATTAGTAGGTGTTCACTGTCGCCCTTTTTCACTGAAACAAGGCCAGATTCCATTATTCTATGTAATCCTAGGATTCATTTTAGCATACAGAAACTGACAAAGTAAATACCAGGGTTGTTACTCCTTTAATCCTGAATTTTGCTTCCAGATTTTTTCAGCCTGGATCTTATTAACTCCTGCACTTCAGTTCTCTCCAATTAAAAACTCTCAAAAATGCAGCACTTTATGGATCAGAGCCATTACACAGGAATTAGAAAGCAATGGATACAGACAGTTAAGAGCAAGCTTTAAAACCCACAGCCCACTACTAACTGATCACACAGATGGATCTATACTCACTGGAAATTTCTAGGCAATCCTCAAATGCTCAATTCTCATGCTGAACAGATTTCACATTAGCAGCATCCAGGAGATTCTCCTTGAACCAAAATAAAAGCAGAAATTCAGCAAACAGGCAGCTGGAGCAGGACAACATCCAGCTCAAGCAGGATCTAATCCTGCTGCAATGCAACACTCAACTGCAATATGTACTTTGAAATTATTTATCCAAGACAAGGCATTAGTTAGGCTCCATCAAGCTCCTGGTTGCTTGGCCACCCACTGTTAGGCTTAAATTGGCTTTACTGGCATAGAATTGACTATTTACCACATCGATATGGAATTGAGCATTGTGGTTCAAATGCTTAGTGAAACTTCCCAGCAAGGGATCCATCTTTGCAAGACATAATGAAGACTCATTCAGTAGAAAACACTCATAAATCCTGCACAATCTGCATGGTTTTATCAGGGATTAGTCTCCTGTTATAGAAATCAATATTTCCATGAGTGTATCATGTTTATGCTGGCACCAAGCCTTAACCAACCCAACAGTTCTACTGGCCTGGCTAATTTTAGTCAGAACAACTTGAATACAAGCCACAAAATAATAAACAGGGGAGATGAACACAACCCACTGCAAAAGACTTTTTATCACCCTGATCTTTGGAACTGCACTGCCATCACACTACACCTTGCTACAATGATCACAGCTTGGCACGATGAGGTTGGCATCACCATATAAGTTAATAATTTCTTGCCATCCACCTCATCTAAAGATCAAACTTCAAAGTCAGTACGTTTGTCCATTTGCAGTGTTCTGAAGCTGGCATGTTGGAGAAAGCCACAAAGCCAAGAACACACCCTCAGCTTTTAAAACTGTCATGGGAACAGCAATACTAGACAACAAGATTTCAATGCACCATCAAAGAAAATGCTAGAGTTCTGCAAACCACACAAGGAAGAGAGAGACAGAAGTAAGAATAAGGTTGTGGAATGTCCCAACTAAGAAAATCTACAAAACCAATTTTAATTGTGATTTTAGAAGGAAAACCAGCTACTATAGGAGGACAAAAGAACACTAAATGACGTGTAGATTATATGATTCTAATACATGTGAAAAACCAAAGTCATATTTTGCCATATTGAGCAACTCACATTATTTTAGACCTTGATTTTCTACTAAATACAGCAGAAGCTGCACTACAAGCACTGCCAGAAGGAACCTTTCTGCAAAGACTGTAAGGAGAGTTACCAGTTTTGTTATGTAACACCTTGGATGAACTGTAACTCAGCCCTGGGTGTTTAGGTGCATACACTGCACAGTTCAGGTAAGACAGCCAGTGATAACAACAAAGGTCAAGATACACACCAGTGCAATAAAAACAGATAATCTGACTCTCAGAATAAAGTCTGGCCATTTTCTGAGCTGGCAGATGGGCATGCATTATTGGCACAGCACAGGACATCAGCTACAATATTTTTTGAGTTATTCAGGTGATCAAAAACTGCATGAAATTGTGGGGAAAACCTCGATGTGAAAACTACACACAGAGACCTAACTGATGTTGTGAAATGCACATTGTGAGGTAGTTCCCTCATCACCCTTAGGAGCAAACAGCCTGAACACCTTCCATCTGGCTGTTTTCTTCACTGAATGTGTTATAATGAAGAAAATTTGCAGATGCTGCTAAGAATTTAAACAATATATATAAAAAAGCGATGACATGAATAGAGACTACCATCCCAATTTTCACAGCTCAGTGTTAGGACAGGCAGCAAGAGGAGAGTTTTCTGAATCAACCTGCAGACATTCAGTAAATCCTCTGCCCCATGCTTGTTGTGCTGAGCAGAGCAGGCCACAAACAAATTATAATGGACAAAGTAGAGACTTGTGTTTGCTTTGTTGGGTAAATAATATCATCTCCAGTTGCCTGAAGACTCTCCCACAAGCTGGAAGGTGCAACTGAGATAAAAAATGTCAAGCAATGCTGTTAGTTTAATTATTACTTTCACTAGACACCTGATTTTTATCCCACATTGTAGACAGAATGAATGGATTAGCAATTCTTATTTGAGATGAGCAGTTAAGATTCTGTCATGATCTGGGGGCAAGAGGAGAGATTCAGCAAGCAGTGTGGTCAGGACTGGGAATTGGCTAAGTAACAGGAAACCTCTCCTTGGAGAGGTCAGTGTATCAGTTGAGCTTTACTCAGCCTCGTCATGCAGTAAATTGCCCTCAAGATAAGGCAGAGGATAAATTCCCTGAGCAGAGCCTGGGCCCTGCAGAGCAGCTCTCCTGCAGCACAGCCATGGCTTTCGACGGCACGTGGAAAGTGGACAGAAACGAGAACTATGAGAAGTTCATGGAGGCTATGGGTAAGGCTCAGCTCTCCAATCCCTTCTGCAGGAAGAACGTCACTCAGCTGAATACAAACCCAGACTGCCTGACAACTACCTTTGGGCCATCATGCCCTTTCACTCTTCTCTGCTCTGCCCCTGCATGTAATTTCAAAATATTCTGAGGTCGGGGGGAAAATGCTGAGAAATATTCTGGTTTTAATTACTCTGCATTAATCTTAAGCAATTCCAAATTTATTTCAGCGGAAAAAAAAAATCTCTATGTCTAGATTTGAGGAAAAGGCTCAGACAACTTGAATGGATAAACTTTAAATCTAATTCTATAGCTGGACTACTATTTTGAAAACATCAAACCAATTTAAACATTCAACAGGGAGGAAATCATCATTCTACAATTTCAGAGAAACATTTGATTCAAGTAATTCTAACATCCTAATATTTACTTGAAGTTTGTACAAAGTGTGCATTATATGGACATAAACCTAACTACTCCAGTTAAGGCAGTGATTTGTATTATATGTGTACTAGTGAACACGGCCTCAATGAAAACTGAAGGACAAATATTTGAGTCAGAACCCTGGAATAAACTCACTTGGCCACATAAAATTGATTTAAAAAAAGACAAATATGATGCTCCAGAGGTTTGGGGGGTTTTTTTCTGATTTATGTTAACTGATTTTTTTAGGTATTGGCATGATGAAGAGAAAGCTGGGAGCCCATGACAATCTGAAGATCACCATCCAGCAAAATGGGGACAAATTTAATGTCAAAGAAGCCAGCAACTTCCGAACCATCGAGATTGAATTTACTCTGGGAGCCAGCTTTGATTACAGCCTGGCGGATGGGACCGAGCTCACTGTAAGGGCCTTCCTGCACAGTTCAGTATTCACTGTGTGACAATGACTCTGTAACATGCAGTTTCCAAATGAATCATGTGTCTTGTGAGTTTGTCATTTCAATTCTCCTTCTGAATTACATGAAATTTTCCTGAACGTGACTGTTCAGGAATGCTTGCAGCTTATACAGCAAAGCATAAGGGAGTCTTCACTGTTAAAGGTTCAAGACTGTACCATGGATCTCAGGGTTCCAGAGAGCCCAAAAAGCAGAGCAAGTAGCAATTTTCATAAGGTGAAATCCAGGTGATTTGCAATTTTACTTCTTCTAATACTCAAGTTCACCACCTAGAGTGGGTATTTGTAAGAAATTACAAATCTCTGTTGATATAATTATTTTAAATTAAGTGTATTGACCAGTAAAAAACACCTAGGTTGGCCATTATGCATTTAAATAAGCCAAGGGTTTCATTAAAATTTCATTTTTACAGCCTTGCTAAAAAGCATTGTTACACTGTTTTAATCTTTTTTTCACTTTTAAGCATTCTACAGCCTTTAAACCAAATCAGTGTCCTAACTGTTGCAAAACATTTGGGCTTTTTTCCCATTATAGGGTGCTTGGACCCTGGAAGGAAATAAACTTGTGGCCACATTTACCAGAAAAGACAATGGAAAAGTGCTTAAAGCAACCAGAGAAATCGTGGGTGATGAACTCGTTCAGGTGAGTTAAGAAGTCATTTACACACAAGTTTGCAATAGAATCAACAGAAGAAGTTTTAAAAGCTTTTCTAAAAGTAGAAAATATTTTCTTCAAACCAAATAACTTCATTTATCTATAGTTAAAATTCTCAGCTGCCTATAAAGAATTTCAAACTCTCTGAACCATAACTGGGAAATGAAACTTTGCAATTCCAGCCACTGATTTTTCCTTCCTAATTTTTTAACAGACCTACCTATACGAAGGAGTTGAGTCCAAGAGATTCTTCAAAAGGGGCTGAGCACTTCACACAGAACTGCACCACAATGAAGGAACAATAAAAGACCATTTTCTACACATCCTCTGCGTGGTTTCCTTTCCCTTTCCATCCCCTCACAGCACCTCCCTAGCAGCAGTTACCTATGTTAAAAACGTGGGCTAGTTCTTCATGTTCCTGTTTTGCCTCGAATGAACAAATTCCCATTACCAAACGCTTTTTAAAATGTCTTCTGTACCAAGTCCTACTGAAGCGCCACAAAGGCTGCAGAAATTATTTTGCATAAGCAGAACTACAATATTTTTTGCACAAGCTCGCAAATGGAAACTTAGTTTCCTTGCAAAGGCATTTATACTGAGAAACAGTTTCTCTGTGCATCTAATATTGCACAAAATTGTGGGAAAACCAAAAATAAATGAGATAGTACAGATGGGGACGAGGCTTAAAAGGGAAGTACTGTCATTGTTTTGCCCCAAATGTCTAACATACTTCATCTACTACACATGCTTAATCAATACTTGCTATATAAAGACAAATCCATCCTTATTTCTATTGACAGAATTTATAAAGGAAAGCTGCTACCCTTAAGTGCTTGTTTAAGAAAAGTAAGCTCTGTTCAGAAGCACCTGCTTGCAATCTCTTAATAAAATCTCTTAATATCTCCTAATATTGAAGCTAAAAAGGGGTAATAGCTACCAAGAGAAAGGTTTTGTTTCACACACTCCTGGGTTTCTGATAATTCTTCTGGACACAAAAACGATAGCCCTGATTTCAATATGGAGTGCACTGGAAGGACTGAGGGTGGCATCACGTTGTGCCACTTCGGTTTTTTTTATTTACTCCTGCAGCTGGGTGTTGGGCACATAAAGCACAACAGAATACACTATTTACATGAACTTTTCCACGTTCGTCCGGTGCACAAGCTCCGACTAACCTTAAGGAGTGTATCTTAAAACAATTTTAATTTTCCTAAACTTCTTCACAACAGGATTCCCAAAAGGTCTTCTAGTTTTTCTCAGAGCATCATCTGCTCTCCATGAAACCGCATCGGGAGGAGTTGGTCAATGTTTATTTCCACACAAGCCCCGGCGCAGGTGACAGGACTGACCGCCTGCTCTTCCCCAGTGTCCGCATCTCACCTGGCAGGGAGCGGCAGCCAGCAGCGCCCGGGAAGGAATGTCAGCCACCAGCACTGCGGAATCCACATTAAGCACCGCTTATCCCAAAAACAGACGGACAAGCAGAAATACTCTCCGCCTCCAGCGCCTTTACTTCAAGAGCCCACCCTACAAGGCAGAGCCTGAGGCGGGGATTGCGGGGCTTTGGCCGGGGCGGGAACGGGGAGGCGGTGCGTGAGGGGGCAACGGTGGAGCTGTGCCTGAGGCCGGGATTGCGGAGCTTCCCTGAGGCGGGAATAGTGGGGGCTTTGGCCGAGGCGGGAATGGCGGGCCGGTGCCTAAAGCGGGGATTGCAGGGCTTTGGCTGAGGCGGGGATTGCGGGGCGTTCCTGAGGCGGGAATGGGGGGGAAGCTTTGGCTGGGAGGAGCGGGCCGGTGGAGCGGGCCGGTGCTTGAGGCGGGGATTGCGGGGTTTTCCTGAGGCGGGAGTGGCGGGGCTGTGCCTGAGGCGGAGACTGCTGGGTTTTCCTGAGGCGGGGATAGCGGGCTTTCCTGAGGCGGGAATGCCGGGGCTCTGCCTGAGGCGGGGATAGCGGGCTTTCCTGAGGCGGGAATGGTGGAGCCTTTCCTGAGGCGGGAGGGCCGGGGCGGTGCCTGAGGCGGGAGGGGCGGGGCCGCCGGGCGTGACCTTGGGGGCGTGGCCGTGGTACGTGCGCTCCGTTCCCATTGGCCCCGTACCCGGAAAGGCCGCTGGCGCCTGCGCGGTGGGGCCGCCGCCCTGCATCCCCCTTCCGCCGAGGAGATGGAGGCGGCGGCGCGGCGGCGGCCGCGGGAGCCGGAACGGCGGGAGCGGGACGATGGTGGGCGGGTGATGTCCCCATCCCTATCGGGACAGTCCTACTGGCTGGACCTGTGGCTCTTCATCCTCTTCGACCTGGCGCTTTTCCTGCTTATCTACCTGCTGCCCTGAAGGCGCGGCCCAGGTGAGGAGCCGCGTTCGGGGGCGGTCGGTCTGTCGGTCGGTCCGTCGGTCGGTAAGCTCCGACGGGCTGTGCCCCTGGAGGAAAGGGTCCGCTTCAGGAGCGAGCCCCTGGGAGCAGCCTTGGCATTCCCACAGCCCCGCCTTGAAGGAGCACAAATTCCTCTCAGGAAAATGGAAATGATTCCAAGCCACAGCCAGCTTTGTTTATTTGTTTGCGAGATTTATTATCCGCCGTCTCTTCAGGAGGTGTAATTGATGCTCCTTACATGTCAGTGTGCTCTGAAAGGCTGTGCAGCGCTGCGAGCATAACCAGACCTTTTCTGTTCCCTGTAGGGCCATCGCCACCGAGGGAATTCTCACCTATTTCGCACCTTACGAACACCGGCGGTGGAGAGGAGGACAATTTGTGCGGGATAACCAACAGGGAACACGGCTCCACTTGAGTGTGGGTGGAGGAGGCACATTTCTGTACTGTGCTATACCGTGATGGAGCTCTGTGTGTCACAAGTGTCACTGTTGGGTTTGGCCTGTGTCCTGAGCCGTGCCTTGGAGATCCCGTAAGACAGACTGACTGTGCTTTGTGATTAGTGCCTAAAGGTGTGCTGGGCAGACATGGAAGTGTGCACTGTGTGAATAAAATCCACTGAAAGAACACCCTGCAGAGTGGCTGAGAATAAAACCCAGCTCTTCTGTACACTGAAGTTGTAGCTCAGACCTGTGCCCTCAACAGATGAAGCTTGGCCAGCTGTTCTGCTTCCAAAAAGTTAAGCCTGATGGGTTGATGCTGGTTGGTTTTCTATAATACATCTCTCTGTTTTTTCTTTCTTTACTTTCAGCAGTTACTGCACCCTCTGAGGCTCAGTATTTATAGATATAAATATACACATATATAAACATGTCAGTGTTTAACCCAGCAGCAGTGTCTTGTCCTCACTTTCTGATTAAGATAAATCAGGTTCTGCTTTCCTTGCTAGAAACTGTGAAGGAGGAGCTTACAAAAGCAGCCTTGAGTCACTGGCAGATGACACATAAAGATCCCTCCTCCTCCCCACCCATGGATGGTATAATAGACAGTGGCAGGTAATTAAAAGGTTTCAACATCAATTTCCTCTGTCTCACTAGAGGGAGACTTTCAAAGTTGTGTTAAAGGAAGGAGTCTTTTGCAGTCTTCAGAGAAAGAAACAGGAGCTGAGCACATGGAGTGAACTTTTTGCCAGGGCACATTTGGGGGAAGCATTTTCAAGCTATGGGTGAAGGGGATTCAGTTTTCTTTAGCATTTTTCCCTTGGGAATACTAATTTCTAGTTCTGAGAAGTACAGTCCCTGCCTGGTGGTTGTTTTTTTTCCAGGAGTGCATAAAACAAAATAACTGGATTGCAGATACTTGCAATGCTAAGTGGTTCAGTGTCTTCTCACACAATAAATGAAAATGGCCCAGAATGAGGTTAAATAGGATTTGGGATGCAAAAATAGACAGGTGCTCTTTCTTTTATTTTTATTCAATTGTGAAGACAGTTTTGCTGCTGGCAGTGGTTTGTTCCATGTGTCAGCCCTGTGCTGTGAGAACAGAGATGCTGTGCCCTGCTGGCATTTCTCATCATGGCTGCAGCTACCTGTGAGGTCAGGGTGGTTTCAGAGATCTTGACTCAAGGTGCACAGGAGCCCTGAGCTGTGACTGCATTCTCACAAACACCACAAGGGGAGTTGCAGTTTTTCCTATCAGGCATTAAAAAGACAAGCTCACTACATTCACTACCTTTTTTTATCCCCCTTCTGGCATGATATCACATGGGATGGCATGAAATCCCCAGGGAACAACCTATTGGGAAAAGACTGTAATGTTACTGCATTTCTTTTTTCATAAGGGAGACAGGTGAGGTTTAAAGGCTATTAAAGCTTAGGAAGTTGAATTTCAAACTATTTTCCACTAATTTAGTTTTCTCCTTCAGCCAGATCTGACATGAAAAGTTTTGCTTATCTCAGAAAACATAAGAGCTATCAAAGTGCAGGCTGGTGCTGCACTGGGCTCCAGCTGTTCCATAGGCACATGGAGCTCCTAAGCACAGAGATCCAGGTGAATTTTGCTTATCCCTAGTAAAGACAGTAAGGTATCCCATGAATCTGTCAATCACTTGTCACCAAATCTGTGGGATTATGGTATGAAAATGGCTTCATGCATTTCATAGCTGTTTAAAAAGTTTAATCTATTTAACAGCTTTATGTAGAAATACTTCAGAAGATGAATTTTCCTGTTCAGAAAAGGTGACCAGACCACCATCTCCACAAAAACTTTGAACCATCAGTTAGCAGCATTATCTGTCATGTTAAAAATCTAGTTCTGGACAGACAACTTTTTTTGGTTTTTTTAAACAAGAAACACAAAAAGAACAGACAATAAAGATTTAAAATTTTTATCTTGATATTTCGAACAAGTAGAACTTTACAAGTAAATATTCCTAAAGACTGAAAAATATATTAATTACAAGACTCATTAATTTCTTTACTGTTACAAAAATTGTCTAGGCTCTTATACAAATCTATAGCTGGGAGGGGACATTTATAAAAAAATAAATAGGCACCCTAGGTAAGTTAAAACAAGTTATCACATATTAGTTAGCAAATATTACATACATACATACATGGAGTGCAGAGGCAAATATAAAAATGAAGGTGCCTTGATTAGCTGTCTGTTTAATCATGAAATACCTGGTAAACATGGGTCACAGAGGAAGCTGTCTGGTGAGATTGCTCCAAGCTAAGCAAGGAAACTGAAGTACACCTAAGTTACTGCAGCTACTTTAGAGAGGAGTTTACCAGTTGTGCTTACTGGGAGCAGAGTTCATTGGTATCAGTAAGAGGCATTCATATTGCTCATGGTACAGAAGTATCAACATTGCTATGCATGTTTAAAAATAAGTGTTCTGACATCATTCACAGTTGTTGCTGTACTATCCATACATAAAAATACTGTCATTTCAAATACAAGATTTTTTTTTGTTTTTTGCAAAACATAATTTTACAAATTATACATTATTTACAAATTCCAATAATCTCGGTTTTTACACAGGTATTAGAGGACAGTTGTACTTAACTGGCTGTGTATATTATGTAACATGGCTAGGTGAACTAGAAAAGTTTAATTTACAGGTTCTGAAATCTCTCTTAAAAATATTACAAGAGGAATCACCCAAGTTCTTACATTTTTAGTGTTCTTCTGTATTCAATATATTTTCCTACAAAAAGATCATTGTTTAAGTTGCTGTTTACTAGCAGCCATACAGAAACATGCATAGTATTTTCACTATAAATTCTAGAATTCATTTCTTCCCCAAGTGCTACAACAAATTTTGATCAAGAAGGTAGAAAGGTTAATCTGAGATACCTGGTTTGTTGCATATATATCATGTTCCAGTTCTACTGTAAGGTACATGTTACTTAAAAGAAAAAAAAAACTGACCTTGCCACAGAATAACCAAAACTACTGTTTAAATGTTTACCTTGGATAATTGTGCTAAACAATTGCCATGATTTGGTTGAACCACTAAAACACATGTACATAAGGTTATGAACATGAAAAAAAGCTTTTCTGATTTCTTATTATTTTCATAATAAAAGGCATTGATGTTTAGGTGTAATCAGCAGCACCCCAAGTTAACACTCCAATATGATAAATGGAAAAATTTTACCTTTTTAGGTTGTGCCAGGCTTTTCTATGCTGCCTCAGCACTCAGTAGATAGTTCTGTGCACTGATTTACCTAAACAGATAAAAGCCAAATAAATTTTCCTCCTTGTTACTGAGATAAGTCAGGTTAACAAAAGACAAGGTAAATTCCAGAGCTGCCAAAACTGGAGAAGAGTGATAGAGCAGAGAAAGAGGAACTTGTTCTTTCCATACTCCCTTAGCCACCAGTCTGGCTGCACATTCAGCCTGACCTGCTAATGCAGACCATATCCACGTGTAGGACTGATCCAAATGGGAAAACATGTTGGTAAAAAAAAAAAGAAAAATGAAAAAAAAAAAGTCAAAATGTGTGATCCCCATGAACCTGGAAAATAAAGGGAAGTTTAATAAATAGCAGCATTGACTTGGCATGCAATTGTAGAATAAGTCAGAACTGAACGTAAGTAGGAATTACTTCTAAAATGTTACAAAATTAATCTGTCATAGTTGCATAACTCTGTATTTAAAATTAGCATCCTATTCTGTTATACTGGTTTGTAACTTAGGAAGTTAAATTTAATAAGTTAAAGTATACAGCTTAAAGGAAAAAATCTGATAAACATGTTTAAAAATGTACACTAACAGAGCAGAGGTATTAATAGGAAAGCATTACTGCAGTTTACTTCAATTCCCTTTGAAAGTCTAATTTAACACTTGCAAACCAAAATGGTTTTTAAAGAAGTATTATTATTAAGGCTTTTCAAATAAAAAAGAAATCCTCTGGGTAAACTTGCATTAAAGACACTTGAAGGTTTGTGAAAGCACAGACTACGAGAGACATCGCTTGAAAAAACCATGTCACCTCCTGCTACCTCTGAGGATAAATACTGCTCTGTCGTGACTTCATGTACTGCATTAGTTGTGGTAGCATGCTTCTCCCTTTTGTTAGTCTAAGAACAGTGACCACAGCCTGAAGGAACGCTTCATACACTGCAGCTAACCACATCTTCTTACAGAGTTAGTGACATCCAGCTGATCCCACTGCTGCAAGGTGTGCACGCCCAAGGGACCACATGGATACAAACTGAAGAAGACAAGCTGAGTAACAGAGGTAAGCATTAAGGCAACTAGAGTAACAAATCCAAGAACCACAAGTTTAGCACCTCTTCTCTTTGCCTCTATTTGCATATTTGTTTGAACAGTCACAACTCCTAAGCAAGTACAGCCAGCTGGGTACCTGGTTATCACACACACACACAGATTTGAGGTTGTGCCCCTTTACAGACATCATGAAACGCTGAAGTCACATCAAGGTGTGGGCTTCTTGAAGAACCTATCGACTGCAGTGTATTCCTTCTGCATTTGCCTTGTACCTCTGTTCAGGGGTGGGATGCCTGGGCTCCAGAGTGGCGGGGTATGTGGCATTCAGATCTACTGCAGCTGCTGGAGAATGCTTCTCCTTGTGGAAGCTTCCACTCTCTGTGAAATACAGCTTGGGTCTCTGGTGGTACTTGAGCCTGTAGGTGTCAGTCATGCAGCTGTCTACTGAGAAGTAAGTGGTGAGGGACACGTTGTCACTCCCATCCGCATAGGCAGGGCTGGGTCCCGTGTGGCGAGATCCTTTCTTCAGCATGTTCTCAGACACGGTCCAGAACTCATTAACTGATAAGCGAGGTGGAGAATCCGGTTTATGAACAAACACTTCGTTCCCTGGAAAGGGCTCCTTGAGCCTTTGTTCAGCTGGGACTGCACTTGCTTCTGCTGCAGACTTTGAAGGTGCACCTGTTTGCCTCAAGGGACTATTTCGCAACGCTTCTGTTGATTTCACATCTGCTAGCGAGTTATTCTCTGATCCTGCCAAAGTGCTCAGAGCATATTTCTTTGGGGGTAAAGGGGGAGGAACGTTCTGGTACACGGCTTCAGGCACCCAGAGGGGATCTGCCCTCCGGAGCAGGTGCCCCATGTGCTCACTGGGAGGGACGGGCGGCACCGCCGGGATTTCCTGCAGGCCCTGAGGTGCACAGGGCACCAGCCCCGCCTTGGGGCCCAGAGTGTGATGGGACAGACTCCTTGGGTGGTGGGACTGCGGCTGGGCAGGGGGGGGAAAGTCGCTGTGGATGGGCTTCCTGCCACAGGCATTGTCTGGGAAGGGGTGGGGCACGCTGTCTGCACAGAACACCGGCACGTTCAGCTTCTCAAACCTCTCTGTGTGGAGCCACTCGCAAGGGCTCGGCTCGCTTGCCTTGTTCCTGCTGTCTGACTTCACAATCTCTTTGACAGCTGGCTGCAGAACTGATGATGGGAAAAATTTCCTGTTGGTCTCAGGCATTTCAACTCTAAAATACAAAACCACACAGGATGTGAGTATCCATAAAAACATATGAAAAGGCTCAGATAACAGGGATTTTTTCAAATACACTCTTGGTAAAACTGCTGAAATATTCAAACCAACAAGAGTTAGGATCTGTTCAACAGGATACAGCCCTTGGAGTTGGATTAAATTACTCCAGAGTTCCTTTCATTTGAAATGTAAATGTGCCCCAAGAAGGTAAGACAAATTCCTTCAACATTCAGGACTCCACTCTCTTCTAAACGTCCTTGTGACTCTTATACATCCTTTTTCAAATACTGGATGCTACTTTAAGTTGATAGATTTGTATTTACATTCCTCATTTTTAGGAGATATTGAGCACTTAGAGTTCATATTAGAACAACAAGATACAGCAGTAGCTTCTAAACACAAATAAACTCTTTTCCCCCTTCCAGGCAAATCTTTCAAAGCTTTATGGGGTGACTGCACTAATCACAAATTGGTTAATTACTGCATGTAGCATAAAATTCCAAACAGGAAAATGTTAAATCCCTCTGTTTCTGGTAAGATGGTTTCAAACCATCTAAGCCAATTGGTGACGTTGTCAGCATCAAAATTAAAGACAGAGTTTAGACTTATCAATTATGCAAAATTCAAAAGGAATTGCCTGTCAAAACTATTGAGTGCTTTAACTTGTCAATGCTTAATATTGATCATAGTAACACAACAGAAATCAGTATTTCTTAAACTATTACAGAGGAATATGCCAGTACTGCTTACCTCTTTACTGGAGGACTGGGCACCTGCAAATGTAATTCTGTTGGGAAACCAACATGAGGATGAGGTCTGTAGTTAACTTCAGAATTGATCTGGTCTTTCCTCAAATCTGGGGCTAGAAAAAAAAATATTTCATAGTTAACACATGTAAAATCCAATTCCTTCTTTGTAATTCCTCAGAGATTACAGAAACAAAGAAAATACAACAGGGCAATCTCTTTCAAGATTTGAGATTAATCAAAAGAACCATTTTGAAGATAATCTGCACAGATGGCCAGATCTTAGAATTTGGAGGAAATTTTCTGCATTTTCTTGTTACCAGGAAATAGGTAATTATCACAATTTTGAAGTCCTGTAGACATATTTTCAAGATCACCTTAATATTTAATCTGGGGAAAAGCACATTTTCAAAGGAAGCTTTTCTTAAAAGGGTGTTTATTCAAACATCCAAAGTCATTTAAATGACAAAATAAAACTATGACTTCTAAAAATTCATTATGTGTTACAGTAATTAAACAGAATGAATACTGCAGAGATGGGGGGTGGTTTAGGTTGTTCTGTTTGTGGGTTTTAGCAGCTCAAACCCTAGAGCAGGCTGTAAGGCTCACAGAGACACTGGGCAGACAAAGAGCACGGTCACCCACGTGCCCCAGACACACAGCACTGAGTGCCTGGGCCAGCACTACTGCACTCCCACTCCTCAAGCTCCTTTTATTCCCAGGCAAAGAATCCTTCCCTGAAAATACACAAGTTCTGAGCAAGGCAGCTCCTAGTGAGCAGGAAATAAAGGAAGCATTGAAGTGTTCGTGTCAACATCACACAGCATAAACCACTCACTTGGCAAGTGACAAGCAGCAGTCTATTTGTTTAGAGACAGACACTCCACATCTTCCTAATGCCATGATTAGCCCATTAATATCAGTCACCTGCTCTGAAGTCACTCAAAGGAATGGCTTCTTATTTTTATTATTATTATTATTAATACAATGGCTTATTTTGGCTGTGTACAGACTACACTCATAACTGCTACACCTATTTCACTTGTTATTTCCTTAAGTTTTAAATATTTAAAGTCTTGGAAGTCTTTAGACTCGTGAACATGTGAGCCAAAACCCCAACAACAGAGCAGAACTGAAGTGAAAACTGTGGGTGTTGCTGTTGGGTGACACTTGTTTTGAGGGTCAGTATCTGCCCTATGTTTAGGTGATGTGAGACTTTTAAAGACATGAAATCTTTCACCAAGAACACAGGTAGCGGAGGCTAAAGCAGCACACAGCTCAAGAGACAAAGCCACCATATGGCTTTCCTCAAGTCTTGAGATGAAAAAATTTTAAAAAGTCATAATAAACAATACCACAACCTTAGAAATAACATTTATGGGAAAATATTCTTACTAATGAGCTCATGCGAGGCACAAGTAATTAACCTGAGAGTTCAAAACAGCTTGTGTGCCACGGAGCTGCCTAGCAGAGAGATAACCAGCACTGAGGTAGTATTTCACACAGAAATATTTCATTCTGCCGCAGGCTGGGATGATTTCCCTGCAATCCCGATTCCCGGAGGAACCGGGAGGGGGCAGCAGAGGCACACCCAGCCGCGCCAGGCGCTCCGTGCCTGCGGAATTCCAGCCAAATTAAAAATAGATGTGTTATTTTCCTTCTGCTGACAGGACAGCCATGCACGGCTAAAACCAGCCGCCGGCTCGATTGGGAATTTTGGCTCTATGTTCTCTGCAAACCTAAATATGGGACACACAAGCCCTGCTCGGCTGGAGCCCGGCCTCCTTATCAATGGGTCATTAAGAGCTGAGCAATAAACGAAAGGTAATTGTGTTCTGATATATAAACCAGTCTGCTGTTAAGATTTACAGACATCTATTTTCACAGCTGGGTAGTCAATCCAGATTTTCAAGAGATGAACATCCAATCTACAGGTAGCACTAGGCCCACAGACAGGACCAGCAAGGTCTTGTCTAATATATCTCCATTTACACAGACAGAACATGTGCAAAAATCTACCAAGTCCAGCTTCTGTGGGGAAAAAAATCCCAAATAAAAATAAACACAAAACCCCAATGGAAACCTCCAACAAAAACTCAACTCCACATTAAATTCAGCTTCCTCTTTATGGGTTTTAACTGCATGCTTCCTGGAATTTTTTTTAAGATTTCCTAAGTTGTCAGTAAAAAAACCCAGCAACAAAGCAGAATACTTATTGTAACAAATATTTGTGGGCAAATTCCTCTCTCTTAGCCCAGATATTGTCTGTATTCAGTTGAAATAACAGGCAAACTTATTGGAAGTTTTGGAAATGTGGAATAACAGCCTCTCAGTCAAGGAAGTAAATATGTTGTAACTTGTCCAAAATGCAGTATTATCTCAAAAATACAGTGAGCAATCTTATTTTTAAAAAAGTAAAAAGAAATCCTTTTATTCTAGAAACTTTACTTTTGGAGCAACATTCAGCTGCAAAACCTTTCATAGGTATCTTTATTTTATCATTTGAAGATACCCTAGTAAAGCCTTTATTTGTTTCTCTTTCATGGTAAGTAAATTAAGTAGCTACAAAGCTTTAATTCTCTACTCATGTCTTAAAATGTGACATTAATGTACATTGACTGCACATAAGGGTAAGAACTGGATTTCCTTAAGAGCAGTTGCATGTTTTAAATTATTACTATAAATGTTCAGTTTTCCTAAGCATATGAGCTGTCTTCCTGAGTTGTGGTTGGTTTGTGGGGTTTTCTGATGTGACACATAAGCAAAGGCAATTTGGCTTCTTCTTACACACTAACCAGATCTTCAGAATGATTCTAGATTTCAGTTTGAGTTGGCACATGCTGTTGAACTGAACAATGGGAAAACAATTAAAAAACAATGGGAAAACCATCAAAATTAATAATCTTTCTTTATCTTGCAAAACATGAGGTTGGAAATCTTGCCCTCACACTGCTCATGTCTCAGGTTTTTCATACTCAAAAAATTTTGCCTCCTCAGCTCACTGATTCCAAACTTTATAAACACAAAGTGATTAATATAAATAATGGATACTACCTCTGCTTACTCAATATTTACATTTTCCTGTCAAAATCTGACCACACAATTTAGGGATTGGCTTTGTGGGACCTTTGTTTCAGTACTACAGTTATCCACTGCTAACTGCCCCTGTAAGGAGCAGCCACTTGCTCTCCCAGCCACCATGTGATCCAGTGTTTCCATCTTTATAATGTTCTGACAATAAGTTTATTTTGGTTAAGTCAGGGACAGGATTCCACAAGTGCTGAACAGTAACCTCATTCAGCTCCAGTAAAAAACAAGGAGCTACTAAAGCACAGTTATACAAACAGTGGGCATAATTAGAAGTCCAACATTATTTCCATAAGAAGTTTTCCACACAAGAAAACAACTCTGACATTTTTTTTTTTGGAGTTGCCATGACAGCCTAACAAAGATTTCTTACATTCCATTCCTCTCTCAGAAAGGACTGAGCATTTGTTTTTTAAAGTTCTATTTTCTGGGAGTTCTTCATATTCAGAGGTGGAACACAAGGTAATATACCTGATATATTACACAAGGTAATGTACTGATACCTGTAAATGACTGCTGTTGTCCTTGCTAAAGGTGTCCTGACACACTTTTTCACAACCCAAAAACTGAGTCCAAATAAACTCTTAACCTCACGTAAATGTAAAATTATCAAATTCTTCACATCTCTTTTTGGTCACTTCCATTAGAATTACTATTTTCTAAAATGGAGCTCAATACATGCAATTTTTATAAGAAGCTTTTTAACAACTATCTACTGAATCAGAATAATTGAATAGGTGGGATCCTATCATCAATTTCTTTATGGTATCTTGGAGGATCACATAGAATCACTATACTTTTTTAAAGAAAATGTAGGATGCATGTTGAAAGCTTTAAGTAATCTTAAATACTCTCTCCAGAGAACAATTCATTGCTTTAACCCACTCATTTTTAATGCCTAAAGAGTATTTAAGTATTTTTCACTGGTTTTTTTTTCCCTTTTTCCTATCCAGCTGTATTTGATAGAAATGGTATAGTACAGAACTAAAGCAGAATAAACCTCATGCAAATCAGATCTTTGCATTCCATGCTACTCATTTTTGTTTTTTTTTTTTTTTTTTTGTTTCCTTGTTTTGCGTTGTCAAAATAAACAAATATGAAATTACTTTTCTTTCTGCACTAAAAACAAAATTAGAAAAAGGACAGAGAAGGTAGAAGTGGCATGGCAACATCCCCACCCCCACTTTAGGTCCTAGGAGAAACTATACTATACATTATTTGAAAAGAAGTATGATATCTATAAAAATCAAATGTTTCCTGAGGAAGTGGCCTAATATTCATTGCCCCTCTTTGTACAAGCACCCTCCCATTGTTTCAACAACAGCAGATAATGATTTTGGCTGGCCTCAGGCTGACCTATAATATTTATATGCCAAGGCATTTATCAACTTTCTAAAACCCTAGCAGACATATTAGTATGTAAAAGGAAGTAGACTTCCTTATTACAAGTGTTTCTTCCTGATACTGCTTCATATCTAGGAGGAAAACAAATGGTGCCACAGTCCACCCAGACATTTAAAAAAAGTCTTGCTTAGTATCCACCAAGAAATCCCCTGGAGAAGCTTCTGGGGAAACCACAGGGAGTGAGCCAAATTACCATGTCATCTCTGGTAGGGATTTTTGGGGTTTGGGGCTGGGGGGAAGAGAAATTCTGGTATATCTACAATAGTTTTTGAAAACTTCATTTTTATATGGGTTCTTACCATGGAAGCTTCTGTTCTGCTGGGGTACTGAATGTACCACACTGTCAGCTTTTTTGGTTGGCAAGCTCTGTTCACTGTAACAGAAGCACATGTGTGATTACAGCATTGAAACTGTTAAACAGACACCACTGGTCACCTAATCCAATTTATTTGTAGGCATAAATATCTTAAGTGTAACCTGTTAACCAGCATTCCATCTTGTCCATTTTCCTAATTTGATAATTTGCTATTTATTAATTCTTTGTTCTGGTAACAAATATTATTTCAAGTTTTGATTGCCACTTGGTATCTCGTTCATAGGGATTGTCATTTGATTTTTTCCCCTAAAAGTTGAATAGAACTGGAAGATCACAGCTACAAACCCAAAAGGAGAGGGAAAAAAATTATCAGAGGATTTACTAAATCTTGCTGGTTTAGATAAGCAGAAAACATGCATTACTAATCCAGATAAGAAGCTGACAAACACACTGCCAATTTCTACCTTCTACAGGAGTAAGGCAGGGAAGAAGATACATGGGGGCAAAAGTTCAATTTAAAAAAAAAAAAAAACTTTTAATAAAAGGACACAAAACCAAGAAAAATACTGAAAGAAATATGAGGAATGAAAAACAGTAATATTTCCACTTTCTAAAAGGACTTTCAAGTAATTGATTTGTATTTTTGGGGGTTTATGAGACAGAGTCTGAAAGGTTAGCAGGGAACTAGTAGGTATTGCCAGCCAGTTGAAATTACCAGTCATATAAAGCATGTCTGGAAGTCCCAGGAAGTCAGTTCTATTTTGATAAAGTATGATTCTTTCTTTTTTTGACATTGTTGTTGAAACAACAATGTAAGCAGCTTCTTAATGAACTACACTGTTAGAAATTTATCATATTCTCTCTCACAAAATGATACATTTCAGTGCCCCATTGTCTCTTGGGCATGCTTAAAATCAGAGTTTCAACTGTCCAAAATCAGTGTTTGAGGCAACCATCAAACACTGAAAATACAACCATGAGTTGGAGCAGCTTTATACATAATTATGTCATTAACTAATGAAAGCCCATCAGGTTTTTGCATAGTGGAATTTTGTACAATTTGGTGGGAGGCACAAAGGGGAGAATGGCAAATAGCAGCATATGAAAGGGCCTTGACCTTTCTCTTTTCCAGTGAAATAAGTTGCCATGAAAATATAAATTTGAAAATTTCCTCGGATCTAGCAAATCAGATCTATCAAAGAGAGTTGGGCTTGGGCTCCCAACTGTGCTCTTCCATTTAATGTATGCAAATTAGATTTGAAAGAAGAATGGGTTATAGAAGGATCTGCATTCTACACACAGTTTGAGATACACAATACTGAAAACTGCATGTAGAAGGATTATAACTTCTTATTTCAATCATCACATAAATTTAAGTTGGAATGGACCTCTTCAGATCATCAACCAGTTTTAGTAACTTTACACTTTTCAGCAAAGATTTATTTCAGACAGGTCAATCAATTACCAAGTGTTCAATACACATCTGATGTGATCTAGAAAACTGAATTTCTGCACTATGACTGGTAACAGCACCCAAAATTCACCTGCTGCCACTCCCATCTCCTTGTCAGGGCCTGAACCAATGTTACAGGTGTGATTAAAAGGGACACTGTATTATTCCACAGCGGATGGAAAGTTACACAGTCTAAAATCTTGTAAGTAAAGGAGTGTAGCAATTACTACAAATGAACACACCCTGCCCCTCAGCAGGGCTTAGCAGTTCTGGCTCAGTGCCTCAGTAACTGGCTCAGTGCCTCCCAAAGAGAACCAGAGTGAAGGTAGATTGAACATTTAATTGCCCACACCCTTATTTCTAGATACACTTTAGCTTTCCACATACCTGACTTCAAGCAAGTTTCAATGCATGTTTTCCTGGATGGTTTTGGTTTTGAAGAACACACAAACGTTAGAACAGGTTATTTTTCCATAAATACAACCTATGCAAGCTCTAAGAGAACTAGCATTACCTGCAGGAAGCACTTTCCTTCACATTCTTGGCATCTGCTGTATTGATTCCTTCAATAACAGGGGAGTCTGGATTTGCAGAGCCGTTGCTGATATGGTCACTGCTTTCATACCCAGATTCTGTCCTCTGAATTTGCCAGTTATCACCATGGATTTTTCTCTCTGTAAATCCCTTGCTTTTTTCAGCATTCCCTTTTCCCTCAGAATCCAGTGAACTTCGACTTCCTGTATCCTGTTTTGTCTCATCTTCATAGATAGTCATTAAACCTTTCTGCATTTGGTTCTCCTTGGGCCAGTGGTTAAAGCCCCGCTCCTTTTCGTGCTTAGATTTACTGCTCAGGTTTGCTTTGTGCTTTGGGCTGTGCTGCTTCTTCTCAGTGTCACTGAAAATGCTGTCTACATTCAGTGTCTCTCTCATTGGTTTCCAACCTTTACTCCTGCTCCTCATACTTCCTTTGTCCCTGGAGTCCTGGCTGGTGTCCGTGTCGTAGCCAGTGACGCCATCACTCCGAATCCTTGTCACTGCTTTGTCCCCTGCAGGAGAAGGCTCTGGTTTGCTTGATCCAAGCCCATGTGCAGAAAGCTTTGCCTGCTGAGGTGCTTGGCTCTCGTGCCTGTAGGGGCCCCTTCCCTGGCTGCCGTAGATGCGCTGATCCACACAGTGCCTCAGTCCATTGCCGACCGGAGGAGACCCTGACTTGGCACTGGAACGCTCTTCCCCAACCAAGTCTGACAAGAACAAAAGGAAAAAACTTCCATTACAGTTCTCATTCATGTTTCATAGAATGATTTGTGTTGGAATGGACTTCAATGTTCATCAAAGTTCCCGCTGCCTTGCCACAGGCAGGGACACTTTCCACCATAGCCCCATCCAACCTGGCCTTGAACACTTCCAGGGAGGAAGCAGTCATTTAACTGATATTGTTTAATGTTTCTTACAGTGTCTCTACAAATCCAGTATGTGTTTTAGCATACTGAAAACTGGGAAAGTGTGATCTTACAGTACAGTCTCTTAAAAGGAGAAAAAAATCTGCACAAGCAGCATTGATGCTAAAAGTTAGTTAATCCATTGGTTCTCTGGTTGTATTTTTAAAATGTACCTCTTTGTCTCCCAGACTCTTTCCTTAGTCCTCTGTCTGCATCTTTCCGTACAGATGTCAAGTTTTTCATGTCAGCAGCTTTCTGGGCACACTCTCTGGATAAATCCTTCAGCCTGTCCTTCTGCTCACTGTATCCTAACTTGGCTGCAAAAAATACTTCTTGTCAAACATCCTTGCTCAAAAGTCATTCACCACCAAAACACATAAACATACTTATGGCGTAAGATTTAGGTTTTAGTGTTAGGACTACATAAACTGACTAATGAATTGTTTGACACAGATTAGGAGTGTGTGATTTCTTTCCAACCATAAGATCAAGTCCATTTACATCCAGGACTAGAAATCATGCTGATATCAGAGTATTCCTGCGGAAAAGTGTACTCAAGTAGCCAGTGACCAACAGAGCCACACCTCAGCCTCAGGTCACTGATGTGCCTTTTAATCAGCAACATCACTGGAAAGCTCGATAGTGTTTGAGAAATGGAACAAGGCCTCAAGAGCCACTGAAGTTAAAGCATAACAAAGGTAATAAATATTCTGCATTTACAGCCCTCTCTGGAAAAGTTAACATTCCATTGCAGATATTCAGATATTACTTATACATTGAGAAAATCTTTGAATAACAACTGAGTCAGTGATGGAATTTTTTCCCTTAGAAATAGTTCTAGTCCTGATGTTAGAACCCCCCTGAAATGCTATCAGCTGAAATGTTTCATATAAAACACATCTGGTTTGGCTTTTTGGGGGTGGTAGTAGGGAATACTCACCTGGACCTCTACCACCACTTGCTTGAATATGGCTTCTAGTGAATGCTGGATTATCTGGCTGAAGTTTTTTATTATTCCTTTGATTAGTGGAATCTCCAATTCCATTCTCTTTCACGTGGTCTGATTTAGCAGCCAAATGCTTTTCAAATCCTATGAAACAACATATTTTTCTTTAGAAATAAAAAGCTTCCTAATTTAAATTTCTACTATGTAAAATTTTAAAAAGAGACAGCTTTTTCATTCTGAATTAAAAAGCCAGAAGAGAAACATCACCAAAAACCACACTACATTTCAATAGACTAGGCAATAAGGTTCTCTAATATTTTATATACTGCCATATTTATAGTGGTAGCCTGCAGTGAAACAGGGTCCTCAATTCTCTGCTGCCTGAAGTAATCTATGTTCTATTGCTGCACATGTTGTGAAGAATAACATGTCAAATGCAATTTTCTTTTTATTTAAGTTCCTTGTAAGTTCTGCTTAGCACGAAATTAAAAAAGCCAACCTGAGACAGCAGTACAAATTACAGAACCAAAAGACTGGATTCTTTTTCCCATTACCCATTAGTCTCAATTTGTATCCCCTTATTAACAGGTCTAATACTAAGTATACACACTAATCTCTTTTCTTTTGAGACTCTTTGGATAATTATTGATAACAGTATTTCAGAACAAAGCAGCCAATCCATTTTTTCTCCGTTATAGTGCCCATTTCAGAAATACAGCTGATACTGTTATTAAAAAACCCCATATATCTAATTACCCAGGTCTTCCCCATTTCCTCCTGCTGCTTTGCATTGAGACCAGTGAATAATCTGCTTTGGTGCATCTTCTGGAGACACAGCTGTGCCATCTGGGTTAGCATAAAATAGCAGCAATGGTTGGAAGTGACACCGAATGCACCTGGACACCACATCTTTCCATTTTGTTCCAATCTAAGAAAAAACAAAAACCAAAATCCCAGAACTTTATCAACAGTGCTGAACCCAAATATGGAAAGAGTAATTCATTAAGCAAGAGACACCAACTGCCTAATTCCAAATGTACATGAAAATACAACATTTTAGCACAATGGGTTGCATAAATGGCAACAAAAAGACAGAACTAGCACTGTAAGGGCTAAAAATCAGATCGTGTTACCTCTTTGACATTAGCATCATCAAACAGCACCCATTTGCAGCTCTTGGTGTGAAAGGCAAAGGCACAGTAATGTCGGCTCGTGTAGCAAATCATTCCCACCAGGAAGAGCTCACTGTTTTTGGCATTTTCATCTGTAACCCTATAAAACAGCTGTAAAAATGATTACATATTTTAAAACACGTGCAAAACACAGCCTCAATTTCCTGACCTACTGCTAGCATTTCACCAAGGCAACTGTTACTTAATGTACTGTTGTATTATACAATGTTCCTGAGTATAAATACTCATTTTTGCACTTACTATGTCTACTTTGACTTTTTTGGGTTTTTTTGTATTTGAAAGAGTAAAGTATTAATGCTCTGGAATAATTCCACAAATTTCAAACTGATATTCCTAGATTTTCAATGAGGAAGTCTCCTGATTAATCATTGTAGTTAGGGACAAAACACTTCCAACAGGACCTTCTCCTCTCACAGAAACTACATCAAGCAGCACACTATAAAGAACTGTAAAAGTAGATATAAACTTCATATATTTATATCTACTTTATGTCAAGTTAAGTTGCGCTTATAAAAAATACATATGAATATCTCTATTTTTTATATATTCACATATACATAAAATAAAAAGTAAAATGAAATTCTAGAAAAAGCAAAGAGTAAATTTTAGGTCAGATACCCCTGGAAGATAAAGTTGTGTTGCCAGATTCCGCATAACCTCTTCTGTCAGGTCGGAGTGTTCTGAATCCCAGACCAAACCGATGGTGACAATCTCAGGACAATTCATAAGAACACGACGAATTTTTATTTTTTGACCACAATTACTCTAGAAAAAAGGAAACAAAAACCATGATGGGAAGGAAAACAAAAGTGTCCAAAGGTGAATCACTACACAAGAATTAGTTCAAAGAAACAACTCTGCAATGTCTTTAATCCCAAAATTTAGTTATGGTGTTTGTTCCCAACAATTAAAGGATAACATTCTTCATCATAAAAACACTTTGATGAAGACTACAGCTTACCTTCTATATTTAATCAGTACCTCAAAACAAATCTCTATAACTGGAACAATAAAACATAAGTGTAAGAGCTTTCTTTGCCCTAAGTTGACTGCTCTGAAGCAGCAACTCCACCCTGCTTGTAGAGGAATACTTCTGGCCTGATTTAACATCCCAAAAAGTTCTCCCTTGTATTCCCAAGTCATGAAACATTTTTGTTTACTTACAGGACACTTTCTGTAGTCATCAGCAGTATTTGCTGCCTGCAGCAATTCCGCAAACATTTCTGGCTTGAGACGTTCATGCCTCTCCATCATTTTTTCTACTTCATTACTGCAAAAAATAAATTACATACCTATGGATCTCCCTTCTAAAGAGTAACAGATTTTAATTAATTGTATTGTATAACTAAAAAGAAGACACACAGCAGTAAAACAGTAGAAATGCAAATTTTTTTGTCAAGCCCTCTCTACATCTTGATTTGAAATCCAAATGCTGTTTTTGAACAGTATTTCAAAAGCACATTGCAACCAAAAAAATTCATATTAATTTTTAACACTTAAAAGCTGGGCATGCTTTTGCATATTATTAGAAGGGTGCATATAGAAAAATGAGTAACAAGAATAAAAGCTCTTACCACAGGGCTGTGGTGGAAATGTAACGCACAAATTCCGTAAAAGGCAATGGATCTGATGATGCTCCACAACTGCGACACACACACTAAAAAAAAAACAAAAATAAAAACAACTTTTGCTTTAATTTACTAAGGAAAGAGAAAACAAGGTATTTGTTAAACCAACCAAATGAAGGCCTGACCTGCTCATACAGGGTCATAGCAAACTTCTGGTGAGAAATGCAGGATTTCGAAGTGCACATATCTGTTTCACTGTTTGGCACTAAGTGGAAATGAATCCTCTCAAGGATATTTTCCTAAAAAGAAATAATAATATAAATGTAAACTGAACTGATGAAGTTAGAACACATGATGAACATTACAATGTAGTACTCCAACTATGCCCCTTGGCTCCAAAATGCTGTGGCTGCAATGAGCTTGTCCTCTGAATTAGCAAGGCCATTTTTTCCTTTTGTCAAAAACATCAAAGGTAAAGGAAAGAAGTGAATCTATTCAGGTAGATCAGATAGATGATTCGTTCAGGAGTCCAAATGCATTTTGAGTAGATGGAACAGTAATAAGAGGCTCTCTTTCATGACTGCAAGATCCCAAATAGCCTCTTTCAGGAGTTCTGCACTGGATTTTCCTACATATGTGAAGAAACCTCTAGCAGGTAGGAATTAATTTGTGGATACTCCCAAAGGATGTCCAAAGCTAAAAGTAACTGAAGCAGTAACCATATTTCCTGCCCCTCAAATCCATGTCTGAATGTTAATACTGCAGGTGTTTCATGGTGAACATTTTCACTGTCTAACACAGGAGCTTTTAGGAAGTTTTCTTTAGCAGACTTCTGTGACATCTGGAGTCACCTTTAAGGGTCATAGCAGTGGCTTGTGTTTTTCAGTAAGACACTGCACTGAAGCAGAAAGTAACTACAGGAAAATCTTGCAGTATTTGTTCACTCTTGGGTAAGACAATGGAAATCTCTTCTGCAGCAGAATTCAGCAATGCGCTGGCCAGTTGTATTTCAATAGCTGGTGACCCAATACTTCAAGGAACAGACAATATATTCAAATCCATAGGTGCTTCTCCTGAGAAGACAACTTTTCTCTCCATCAAAATATTTTGGAGAGTGACTCAGAGTTCATCATCAGCTATGAAGTTAAGGGAGCAAAGTATGGAACAAATGCAAGAGTACTCCATCGAGTACTCCATCTCCCTTACCTGACACTGTTACTCCATGTGTCTGTTGCCCTAAACAGGCATAAAGAAGCTCAGCAGGATTATGTTATTTAAATCCTACCCATGAGCCTGGAGCTAACAAAACCCCTAAACTAACTCTACTAGAAGTCAACTCAACTCTCATGAAGACACTTACAAAGCATTCTGCCGCATCATCCATGAAGCCCAGCTGGAAGCGCTGCTCATCCTTGAAGCTCTCGGCGAGGGCGTGCCTCATGTTGTCCGACGGGAGGGCTTTCTCTCGGCTGTGCTGGAACTGGGAAAAGATGGCCTAGGAGCAAATGCAGAGCTTACTTAGTTTCATTAACCACTTGGCTAGACACTGTGCTTCTGCACAAATGCATCAGTTCTTGCATAAACATGTGAAATGTGTATAAATATAATGCTTATAAATTTCAAAATTACTGTTTTCAAGTTACTATATTTGTATTCTGCTGATTCCTCTATAAGAAGTTATGGTACCAAACTAAACACTGAACCTGTAGAACAACAACATACAAATACAAAGCTAAAAGTGATTGACTTGAGCTCCCAGAGGCATCACAAGCCCTGTTCTGTAATTATACAGCTTTTTTAATTTGGCCCCTGGAATAGCAGTTCATCCAGATGTATCTCATGTCTACAGACAGAGTATATTTCTTAGGGCATAATCTAATACCACTCATGATTCACTAAATAATGTGATATTTACTGCTTAGGAGGGGACTGTATCTTTATTAAAGTTATGAACCTCCCATAAATTAGATAGAATGCCAACAATCCTTGCTATGAAATTAGCTCAGTGCTGAACCAGTGCACACAACACAAGAGAAAAGGTCAATATCTGCAGTTCTGGGACATGATAATAAATTGCACTTGGTTTTTAATTCATTTCCCAGAAGAGAGAGCTGGCTGCTACTTTTCTTTTTGGCAGGGATATCCATCCAAATGAGCTCATCATTTAGCAAGTAAAGGAGGTTGATTCTGAAAGAACTGAAAGTTAAAAGCTATTAAATGAATTACAGATTTGCAGATATTTAAAGGTGTCTTCCCCAGTCAAGAACTCTAAGTCAAACTTTAGAGAGAACCGAAGAGACTAATGACAAAGCAAGTCAGGAGAAGCCATGTAAAACATAAATAAGGATAGGCATTCTTCACATTGGCTTCCTATGGTTAAAATCTGTTGGATAGAAGGCAAAGATAAAACAGAGAAGCAAAGTTTCACTGCTAACAAAAAGTATTGTTTTAACCATGATGCCTTCCAGGGTGTCTCTCAAGTATTTAATCCTTCCTCTCAAAACAAAAAGCAGGGACTACTGACAAAAATTACAGCCATTACTATCTCCATGCAAACATTCAAAATGAAGTTTTTAACAGATCTGCTTTCAAAGCATTTATCACTCCTTATTTTGGCTGCCAGGTCATTTTTTGTTATGCAACATAGCTTTATATGTCCAGCTTAAAAAAAAAAATTACAAGCAGTACAGATAAGGAGGTGTGCAGACAGGTATGCTCAGTTTAGCGGCCTGCACAGTCCAAGTTCCAGAACTTACTGGCTATGCTTTTAGTTCATAGGAGAAGCTGACAGAGATAAAATATCCTTCATTGTTAAACATATAAGAAGGGTTACAATAGCCTAAGAGCATAAACAGAACCCCAAGCCAACCAAAAAATCCACTCAAGTCACAAACAAGTCACTGTTTATCCTCATCCAGTGTATATATTGCATGGAAATTAACATGTCCAAGATTTTGAACACAGAACAAACAGAATTACTCAGTCAGCGTCCTAAAGAGCCAAGAAAGCAAAACCAGTAGTGTACAGAACAGCAGGGGACAGACCCTTGCAAATAATTTAAGTATTCTTTTTTGAGGTGAGTACATAGGCCATTGAGTTAAATATCACAAATACATTGTTAAAAAAGATAACTTATGCCATTCTAACCAACTCCAGAACCCTGCAAAATTTCTTTACATACAAGATAATATTTCTCTAACAAACATTTGTTAAACATGTCCTTAAATCTAAATTGCTTCTTTACAAAAAGAATTACTTGGTCACCCAGGGATAGGTATGTTACAGACACACTTCCAAAAAATAAATTTGATTTTCCCTCATTGTGAAATATGATTTTTCCAGAATTTTTAATCTACCTTTAAAGCACAAAATATGCAGGCATCTCCTTGACACACGTGTCCAGTTAAACCTCTTAAACTTCGTCGAAATATGTCAAGTTGCCATAATACCTATAAAAACAAAGAGAAAATCAGTAATCAGTTCTGAAGGTTCTTTGCTTACACAACGTACAGTAGATTTTAATAGTTTTTTAATTTCACATAACATACAACTTAACTATCAGCATTGCTGCAGGAAATGTGGGTTCTTTCCATTATTTGGTAACTTACGGAGGTGGAAATGAAAGTTTTACATTCAGCACTTAAAATTTAGATCTGCCTTTTAAACTTTTTAACACAATGTATTTTGGAGAAAGAGCTGAAGTACTCTCAAGGAAACAAGCAGCAATGTAAACCCCGTACAGGGACTGCAGCAGTTTTCTTAAAGCTCTACATAAGAGTTAAGTCCTATATGATATCCTTACAGTCTCTTATCAAAATGATTGCTGAAATACATTTGTTCTTCCACAGATCAAAATAATCCAGGTGCTTACTCTTATTTGGGTAAATATCCCACAAAAATGTAATAACAGCTTGGCTACACCCACTGCTTTCAATATCTAATGTCTTGGGTACACATGAAGTAAAGCAGTTCAGAAAGTTGTCCATTGAAGAAATAAAAATAAAACCCCTAAAAATGAGTTGTCAAGAGGCACAGTAAGACAACAGCTGCAAATTCAGGGGGGAAAAGATATCCTATCTATAAATATAAAAGCTAAAATGAAATAGGATGTGTTGGAAACCAAAAGTCCAAAGCTCAGTTCTGAAGGTGGAGCAGAGGTGAAAAGAAAAGAAAGGAACACATTCTTCCTTGTAAAAGGGCAGTCACCAACCATCTGCCCCTGCTTGATAAACAGCACTGGGTTGTGAATTGTAGGATTGTCTGAAAGTAGAACTAAAAAATTACTTAGGGCTTCATTTTAGGGCACCTAAGTGAAAATAGCAGAACTGCAGGAGAATATAGGTCATGATGCTCCCATTGGATGCAAAACAGCCAACACTCCACTAAAACCACAGTACAATTTTATTTGAAATACATACAGCTACTATACACACCACATAGCTATATCTCTCACATCTCCAAGTTTTAAATCCATGCCGATTTTAAGTCTTCCAATTTTTAGGAAGACTTTAGGAAGTCCATGTCTATTAAGTCCTCTGCCGGTTTGAGAAATCATTCTGCACAATTTAAAAACATTCAGATCCAAAATCTGAGCATTAAAAGAAGTACCTTAGAAGGTAGAATTCTTAGAAGAATTCCTCTTAGAAGAAGAATTCCAAGTCATATTTCTTGGGTACCAAGAGTATCTCCTACTCTAATTCCACAAATCTTTGCTAAGATTAGAATCAAAGCCTTCACTATATGTGCATATTCTGATATATCCCAGCATCACAGGCTTGCTCATGTGCTGATTCTGAGAAAATGAGAGCTTAATAAAAATAGTGTCCTAGTCAATACAAGCAGTAATTGTTGACCCACATAAAAAAGTGTCATATAAATTTTCGAAGTTATTTTGCTATGCTTGACAGAAACATTACTTCTAAAATCCAAGAAGAAAGTTTTAAAGTTCTACTCCTACATTTTCAAATACAAAAGGACAGTTTTTCAGATATTCTTGATGCATGCAAATGAAATTTTGTGCAAAATAAAATATTAAAACTCTCAACTCTTTACAGCTAAATGCTGAATAAAATTACCTTCATAACAGTGTCTTATTCCTACAATTGCCATTTTTACTTCCCACACACACTCAGGAAAGCCTACTCAAAAAATGTTTAATAGATGAAGATTTTTCTTACCTGAACAGCACTATTAAGAAAGCAGCTGTTTTGTCCAGGTTCATTTAATAAGCCTTTTGTAGGGGCCAGGGACAGGATACTTCCAGGCTGATAAACTTTTCCAAGGTTACCCCCAGGTTTTCTTAGGAATTTCACCCATGCCATTATTTTTTAGAGTTTATAATCACAATGTTCACACTTGAATATTTAAGGATATGATGGGTGCAAGGCAAAGAAGGTGGTTCTACAATAATATTTCTAAAGTCATTGCATTCCATTCAATTCTGTGCAGTTGTAACCAACCATGGGCTTAAGTCCATTTTCCATGAGCAGCTGTGAGCCATCCCTCAGGAGCAGTCTCCCAGTAAAAATACAGCTGGACAATGTTTTTAACCTTCAGTCTTAAAAAAATAAATAAATAAAGGTGTCCAGTTAAGGTTAAAACATGTTAAAGGTTGTTAGAATACAAGTTCTTATGAAGCAAGTTGCACAGTAACTGACTTCTTCCAGGGATATCAATGAAGTATTACTATAAATCATTAGCTGTATTATATTGAAAGTTTGTGTGAGTGTGTGTGTGTATATATCACAGGACTGGAAAGTTCTTGTCAGGTATTATACTCCTGTTCTCTCATTTTGTTCCATCTTCTTTTTACTTCTAACTGTAACCCATGAAATATATTCCAGTTTAGAAGATGTCATGCTTATTGCATTCTCTTTCCAGTGAACCTGAAATAAGAAAAAAACAGAAATTATTGAAAAAAAGAGAAAAATCCAAAATGCTAAAGAGTTTCCAAATTAAAAAAAAGATCATGGCTAAAACAATCTCTAAATCTAAAAGCAAGATGAAGTAGCCAGGAAAGAGAAGAAAACATCCCCACCCAATAATTGTTTTTAAGCCATAAAAGTTATTTTATCTATCATAATCTATTATCTTCTAATTTCTTACACATCTCTAAAGATCAAAATAAAATTGTTGTAAAGATACTCCTAATAACCTGCAACAGCTTATAAAAAGACCATATAATACATGAGTTATTCAATCTTTGAAACTCCAAGTCTAATAAAAACATTACCAAGAAGTAAGTCATTTTATTCAACACTCAAAAAGCTATGCTGGTTTTTATTTCAATTTTATGGATGGATTGTCAGCTAGTACTCAGCTTTCAGAAGTTTCTTCTGCCTACCAAACACTACATAAATGTGTCATTAACCTGGCTGCATTCTCTAAGCAGCCAGAAAAACAGTGCTAGCAGCAAGGCAAGAACATTCTGGTCACTGCCTCAATTCTAAGATTTTCAAATTGCAACAATAAGGGTTGTTTCTCCAGCTCTTGAAGGAGCATGTTGAAGGTTAAATGAGTCCATTTCCAGAACATCCCCACAACCACATGTACAGCCCAAGCTGTGGTCCTCACACAACAATGGATTATTCTGTTTGGCATTACTACATCACCCACACAAACATTTGGGTGGAACAGAACAGAATAAATTTAAATAAACCAACACAATTGGGGTTACATGTGTGGGAAAGAAAGAAAAAAAAAAGGGGGGGTAAAATTTGGGCATCACATTTCAACAGAGATATTCACCTTAGATTTCACAAGCATGCGAGATACTAAAGACACATCAGTATGCTTCAAAACCTGCAGCTCCTCACTACCGTTTTTTCCACAGGGTAAGCTTAGCAAGATTAATGAGGAGTACTAAAAGACAAAAATTAATTGTTTAGTTGGAATACTGTATAAACTGGAAGAGAACTTAGCTCAGAACAAGCAACACCACATTCACAAAAAACCACTCTACAGCTCTCTAATACTGCACAGCTGGGATATGTGGCTTTCAAAAATACCCAGAGGAAGTCTTGCACCCCTAAAACCATTCCCCTTTATTTAAGACAAACATTGGCACTTGCTTGTATTTAAAAATAAAATCAATAACTGGAACCTAACCAAAAGTCTCTTTTGCCCCATGAATAATCAGATGAGTTCTGTTTGTTTACTGATGTTACTGTATCTCACCCGTAAGTAATTTGATTTAATAATACTGGAGATAGGAAGTGTGATTTGTGGCAGCGCTGAGCAAGGAGTCTGAAATGTAGCTGGAAACTGACCTTGACAGAACATCATGTAACAATTTTGTTTTCTTTATGTTCACTTCAGTTAACCCAGAAAGAGAATAGGAAAAGAAAACGTAGCTGGAAATGTCTACCAGCTTCAGATCTTATTAGAAATATACAACCTGTTTGGGAAACAAGAGCTCATCCAGAACAATTTAGGATAATGACAAAGAGCATTCATTTACTAAGAACTTGCAGGAAGTAATTTTCTCTTGCATTTCAAGGATGCCCTACAACCAACACTCCATGCACCAAGCATTTAGCTGTTGAACTGGCTGTGAGGAAAAGCTATAAATATTCAGTGCAAGAATTTAATGAAAAAGTGTTTCTGGATTAGCTCTGTATTACTGTCCCATTGCATTAAAATGCTTCCTGCTGAATTTCACATCCACAAAGCTGTGAATACAAACAATTCCATCTATCACACAATCTTACTCTAATCAATTGCAGAACACATTAATTGCAGTTTTCGTATGCAGAAGTTCCACTGCATTAAATACTAAGGTTCATGGCTTCTCATTCATCACTAAGAGAGGCACTGTAGATGAGCCTTCCAAGGGTGCCAGGAGCAATGGGATTAATTTGTCATCACAGCCTCTCCATAGGGTGAGAAAGCTAGAGTAGCATTTTGGTTTGAAATTTATATTGGACAAATATCTCAGTTTTGATTTGAAAAAAAAAAAAAAAAAGAAAGAAAAAAAAGAAAAAAAAAACAAACAAACAAAAAAAAAAAAAAAACCAAAAAAAACCCATGATTGCTCTGCTGACAAACCTGTCCTCATCACAGATGGCTCTGTAAACCAGAGAAGTGATGCTGCTGATCAGTTTTGGTTGCTTCACCTTCCATGAGTTTGGGTTTACTTTCAGGGACTTGGACCAGACTCCCATAACCTAAATTCAGTAGTCAATAGCACCATAATTAGGACCTAAAGACTACTTCTTGTCTGTGGTAAGCCAGTGCTGCTAAGGGCACTGTAGCACTCATTAATCACTGGGGTTTACCAGATCTTTATTTAAAGTGTGAGTGACAGAGCCTAAACCATCAGTCAGCTGTGGCTGCCCCATCCCTGGCAGTGTTCAAGTGCAAGTTGGATGGTGCTCTGAACAACCTGGTCTAGTGGAAAGTTTGGAACACAATGATCTTTAAGGTCCCTTCAAACCCAAACATTCTGTGATTGAACCATACTGAGTCTACAGTAAGTGCAGTATTTCAGGAAAGGAGTTATTTCACACAGTGTTACTGACATGCTGCAGAAGATTTTTAGCAGCTAAGAATTAAAGGAATACTTTTACCCTTCAGACTACAGGAATTGATTGTGGACAACTGTTTTCAACCAAAGACACTAAGCAAGGGCTATAAGCTCTCAAACCAATGTCTATTTACCAGCCTAACTCCTTCCACCTTGCCCAATTTCAGTCACTGTTCTTCAGTCACAGGTGATTTCATCAAGCACCTTGCTACCCTTAGCTGTGCAGCCTTACAGGACCAAACACATGCCTGGCAAAAATTCCTGGCACTTGCCTTTACAGCTTCCAGAACAACAAATCCACTTGTCAGCAGACCTGCACGTTATCACCTGCTTGGTTGGTACATCCCAGCACGTAGCTGTGCCTGGCACAGACCCTTTAGTTTCAGAAGCAGTGTCACTAAAGAAGCTTAGAAATCAGCGCAGCTGATATTTTGCCTAAACAATCACTTTCTACAAGCACATTTGGGTTTAAGCACCCCTGATATCCCTCAAGATAAAACTGATGGGATAAACAGTTGGCTCTGTGAACACTGGAACTACCAATGCCTGGGCTCTTGGTAATTTTCTGCCTCATGGCTGAGTTCGTGCAGTTTTCTCCTTAGCTGGGGCATAAGCCAACTCTGCTCCTCACATCATCTTACAAGGTCTCTCTCTTCCAGCCAGCTGCCTCTATTCATGCACTTTCTAAGTACATAATCATCTTTGAGGCTTCTATCCCTTCTGTCAAATTGAGTGGAAACCTGCCAACAAGTTCAAAAGTTGTTGACTGCTTCTATCCCCGAAATTTGGCCAAAGAATAGTTATTTAGATCTCCTCAGCTTCACTTTGGAACTATTCTCAGTGTGCTGCACAAATTACTAATGGCAAACCTTGCTCATGCCCAGTGCTGGGTTTGCTGTTAAGCCACACAGCATTTTGCTTCTGCTTGCAGTTCATGCCTCTGTGCTGAGCCTGGCAACCCCACCCAACACAGTGACAACTCTGGAAATCAGTTCCTAAACTGATGTAACTTCGGAATTTACACACAAGACAAAAAAATTGCGAAGGAGAGCGATGAAATATATTATGAGGGAATAAAGCTGTGATAGGAAACCACTAACATTCTCTGCAATGAGCCAATATTATTAGGACTGGGGTTACTGTCTCCTCCTTAACAGAATGAAATTCATCAAAATGTCAACCACTTGCCACTGCAAGAATTGGAGTGCTTTCCTCAGTTCAAAAGGTTGTCATTTAAAATTGACAAATTCTGTTAACTGAACAAAAATCTGATTTGTATTGTCACAGTGCTGGAGGTTGTAATGATTTTCCCCTACATTTGAAGAAAGAAACAAAGAGTGAAACTGCTTTAAAAATGCAGAAAAAGACCAAAAATTGAAAGAAATAATCTCTTACACCCACCTCAATGAGGCTGAATCAATTTTTTTGTCCCCTGCACAGATCCTGTGCCCTTCTACCATGTTAAATATATTTGTCAACTAATCTCATGCACCATAAAATACATGTAAATGTTTTGAGTAGCCACCAGTCTTGGTCCTTGGAAGATGTCACAGAAATACATTTACAGCAATGCAAATTCCCACTATTTTAAACATCGGAGAGGGAGAAAAACTCCATTAACAGCACACACTTGCAACACACATGAGAAGAAACAAGAAAAACACTACAAGAAAGGGCCAATACCAGTACTTTACCATTGGCTGGTATTGGTCTGACACACTCTTTCTCAACAAGAAAGACACATTCTGATTCAACAAGCCCTCAAGACACCAAAGGAGCATTTGATGTATCTCCTTTAGAAATTCCTCCAAACAATCCCTGTAGATTTCCAACCCAGACTTTTTCTTTTTTCAGGATCTCTATTGTCTCTTCTGGAGCCCTTGCCTATTTAGCTGTCCCTCCTACTCCAAACCACTGCTCCTGCAGGTCACACGTCTCTGTTCCCTTCCAGGACGGAGAACCAGGAGTGTAGATGCTATCCCAGACAGCTTTTGTGCAAGTGCACAACTTTTGCTTTAAGCTGTTCCAATAAAAATTTTCCTGTTTGCATCAAAAGCAAAACAACAGGTTCACAGCTCAGCCTCCCTCATCTGTCACAAGGAGAAACTGACTTTAGAAATAGCTGCAATGGGAACTCTGAGTAAAGATCTTGGAGAACACAAATTCCCAGCCCATGACATGGGCCAGCATTTACAATGAATCATCACACAGACACCACGGAGAAGATTTTTGTTTCTCTGCCTTCCTACTGCTTTACACGTGATTATTCAAAGGCTACAATGTACCTTTTCCTGAGCCTCAGAAAGATAGAATGTATCTTTGCAGTGATGCTCACACTAGCCCTTTTGTCTCAGATTAATTGCCTTGCTTTTCAGTTTGATCTTTCATCATTAACAGAAGTGCAAAATGTCAAGTTCCGCTCTGCCTCAAAAAAGCTTTCTGATTTCTTAAGTCACCAGGGAAAAAATGCAAAACTGAGTTACAAGGAATGGTAATGTCAGCATCATCCTTAAACCCACACATATTTTATAGATTTGTCAAAAAAAGAGTTTGAATGTCTGAATCACTACACCTCATATATTTCCTCATTAACATATCCTGTAGAAACCTTCCTACAAACACTTCGCTCAGTCTGAACATCTAAAATCCTGATCCAGCCTCAACCCAACATCATTTAACCTGGCCCCAACAAACTCCTACTTGATTCTGCTCCAACCATGAAGCTTGTGAGGAACCCTGTGAATGGGTTTTGCTCCCACCACTACATCCCACAGTGACTAAACTGTTTTACTCTATCAAGAGGCAAGGAATAAGCAAGGACAGTGCCAATACCCTGACACCTTCTGGGTCACACATGCAAATAATTTTGTCAGTAGCTCATCATGCATACTGTATGGCCAAAAAAGATTCTGCACTATCAAGGCTTGATATGAAAGTCAAGTGCATATTTTTCCTGTTTTTAATGTCAACATCCCACTGGTCAAGAATAATAACTTTTGATGCAAGTAATTTGATACTCCAAAAAAATAACTAGTAAGTACTTCTTGCTTTCCAACAACTTGTTAGGGGAAGAAAGGATTATTTACACTTTGACAAGGCTAATTTACAGTCAGATTATAACATGAGGTCTCACTATTCTGACACCAAAAAACACCCTTTCATTCTATAAGATCAGGTAATCATAAAATGAGTCAAGTGATTTTCCATTGCCTTGGGGTGGAAGGGCATCATGAATCAGGCACAATGCTGTTTGCACGATTAAGTTGTTGTTCTTAAAATAATCCTAGTAGCTTCAAAGTTAAAAAAGCTTAAGTGTTTCAGTGTTTGGTGGTTTTGGTAGGGGGTTGCATGAGCAAAATAAAGCACTAAGTAGAGATATGTAAAACTCACGCTTATTCTGGGAAGGGAAAAATGTAGGTTGAAAGAACAAGTCATGGTTCCTCTGAAAAGCTGATTTAAAAACATTTGCATTGAAAATCAAAGTAAAGGATATAGGTAAACTTAGACCTGATGCTAAGCATATGATTTGCATATATTCCCATACACCTACCCACATGCCTCCGAAACTCCATCTGTAGGAGAACACACAGCAAACAACTCCGCCACCGAAACGCTGCAAAGCGATGAAATTTCAAAGAGCCCCAGCACTACCTGTACTGGCATTTCCTGTTCCAGGCAGACAGCCTCTGGAAGCGCTCCTGGAGGGAGAGCTCGCTCGCTGGCTGCCGGGCATGTGCCGCCCGCGTTGAACATTAACCGCGCTCCGCCGCTCGGCTCGGGGGTCCCGCTCCGCCCCGCGGCCCCGGCTCCGCTTACACAACGGCGGGGGCAGCGCCGCCCGCGGCCCCGGAGCTGCCGCTGACCCGCACCCACGCAGCCCCGGCAGGGATTTAACCCCGGCCGGGAGGAGGAGGCTGTCCCGTGCCCCGGCACTCCGTCCGCACCTCGGCACTGCCACCGCCTCCCCCGCCGGGAGCGCGGCCACAACCGTGCCCGCTCCCCGACGCAAGCCGACCCCTGCCCACCGCAGTTTACCCCCTGTCCCGCACCCGCCTCAGTCCCCGCGGACCCCCGGCTCACCGGCGGCTCCTCACGCAGCTCCTCTCCCGCCCCCTCCCGGCGGCGACTCCGGGCGCGGCCCCGCCCTCGCGGCAACTTTTACTTCCCCCGCTTCCCGCTCCTCCTTCGAGCTCCCCTCCCCAGCCTGGCGCAGCCGCGCCTGCGCACTGTGGCGGCAGCCGGGACGCGCTCCCGGAGCGGTGTCCCGGATATTCCCGAGCCGGGGCAGGGAGGGAAGGAGCGGGGAGCGGCGATTGGAGCCCTTGGCCGCGCCCTCCGCCGGCGCGCCTGCGCGATGCGCGCGCGGGAAGGTGTGCGAGGCCGGGGGGCTCTTGAGGGGCGGCGGTGGCGCCTGAGGCGATGGGGCGGGAGCGGGGCTCGGATCCCGGATCTCCGCGTCCTGCCGAAGGTGAGGGGGGAAATGCGGCCGGGTAAGGGGCTGTCACAACCCCGCTGCTCCGTCCCCGCCTGGTCTCGATTCGAGGGCACAGGCGCCCTCGGTTGACAGGGCACAGCGATTGCCCCTCAGGTGCCCCTCAGGAGTCTCTCAGGTGCCCCTCAGGTGCTCGAGTTTGGAGTCAACAACCCGTTCAAGTGAGCGCTGCGGCGCTTGTTTTTTCCAGCAATTGTTTTCCAGTTCTCATTCCAGGATATTTGGCCGTGCACGTTGGCTTTCCTTGAGATGCCCGTGCAATAGCGCTGGCACGGAGTGGCTTGTGAGCCAAAGCCCACACAAGCATAAGTCCCCCTCGCAGTTGCGTTTGGCTTCCATGCGGCCTACAAAGGTCCTATGTGATTATTAATTTATCTATCACCTGCCCCAGAGTCATAGCCCCAAAGCTGTGTTCCATCTGATTTTTATCTAATCTATTATGTTGGCCAGGGAGTGGTGTTTCCTTTTGTTATTTGAGATAGGAATTCCGTATCCACAAATGCTCATATTTCTAGTTGCTCAAGTACCTTTTATATTCCACTATTATGTTTTTTTTCCCCGGATAAACATGTAGATTTCACTAACACAGTTCATTTCTAGGTTAGCGGTAGTATTTTAGGTGCTACCACACCCAACATCAGTCCTTGGCACATGCTGATGGTTACAACTTGTATTTTTTGTCTTCCAATTGTCTTTCTGATAGTCTTCTAGGGATGAAAAAGTGCTTCTGTGCCTGAGAGCATGTTCAGTTTTCCAACAGCATCTTCTGCAATAGTAAATAAAATAATTTCCCTGTAGAGTTCCCTTTCTGTATCTGCTTCAGGTCATCCAGATTGCAAAATGACTGTGTGGAATACGAGGCACTGCATCAAATTAGCTCACTGCCTTAAATAGTACATTTTGTTGTTCTTGTATCCCCTTTTTTTTAATAGATAGATTTTCCTCAGATTACTTTTTGCTACTGCTTCTTCCATTGTACTGCCAGTGTAAAAGCCCCACTAGCAAAGCCATTTTAGCAGGTTCACTCTCCAATGTTTTCCAGCAGCTTTTTGGTTTGGTGATTCTTTGGTAAGATTTTCATTAAGTTTTCCAGACTTTTGTCTTTACATATATATAGAGATAGCTAGATAGATAGATCAACAGATAGATAGCCACATTTTTCAGTGATTTGTAGAGTCATGTTCACAAACTGGAATTGCTTACTGCAGGATTTGTATAAAATGTTTTTTCTTGAGGCATTAAGATGTTTTCACTGGATTCTTTTTAGTTTTTGATGGATACAATTTTTTTTGTCTCTTGTTTTCTTAAAATTTCTTAGAATCTGTGATTTTTTAAGGGAATTGAATATCTGATCCATTGTTCCAAGATTTATACAGTATCCTGGCTCTACTTTTTTGCATAGTTCTTTCTTAACTGTTTATTGAGAGACACTCACTGGAAATTTAAGGGTAAAAACCTGTGGAAAGTCAGTGTGTTAACATGGCAATTAAAAATCTAATTTTGTGTTTGTGCATCTTGTTATTGTACACTTATAAAAAGCATTCTGCTTATTGTTTTGGGTGGTGTCAGTTCAGTCCTTGATCCCTGCACTGCTTCTCTGCAAAGCCAGTCAAGCAAAGGCATCTGTGTGTCCCAAAGTGGGATTATGACCTCATTTTGATATTTTTGCTTTCCCTGAACTCTGCTTTTCATGTTTGCCTCTGCCCTTTCTTCAGCACGGATTTGTTTTTGCCACTAATCTTTAGAAGTCCCTTAGGATTTATATTGGTTTCTTCTGTTCCCTTTTTTTTTTTTTTTTTTTTTTCTCTCAGAGTAAGTGTGGTCTGTGAGCTTTAATTATAATGTATTTTAAGATTCTCTAGCACTGAATGTTAAGAGAGCAGTTCAGGCAGAGGGTGACACAGGTGCAGCACAGGAAGCCCTGAATGAGGTAGCAGAAGAATTTTAAAATTAGAATAAATAGCACAAAACAATGCTACCAGGGCAAATGATTTCCTGCTGCCTTTTGTGGCAGTGCAGGATATGTGCTGGGCATGATGCAGAAGAATGTTTCTGTGGGTTTATGAGTACACTTTGGTATTATTAGTGAATAGATTGTTACACTGGAGAGTTGATGGAGAGCTGGAGAGGTGCTACATTTGATGGAGAGGGGTTGAAGCAGGAGCACTGAGGATGTGACACAAAACACCAAGCTGGGAGGGAAAGGAGGGGAAACTTGTCCAGATCCTTGAGCACATCCAGGGCACTGGGGTTTGCACATGTCCATCCAGGGTAAAGCACATTTGTGGATAGCTACATGCCAAAAGAAAAGTCTTAACATAGTTAGGAGACATCCAAATGTTCAAAGGTAATTGCATTAAATATTTTTCCTCAATGTTGCAGGAGTCACACAGCATTTTCATCACTGACTGAGCTACAGATCTGTGTTTTACAGATGCACACAAGGGTTTATTTTGGTATTTGTTACCATTTTCCTGCCTGGGGTCATCTTTAATCTTGTTGCCAGTGGCTTTTCTGTAAATGTATTCTGACTTCTTCCTCTGAAATAATTATATTTTGTCTTTTTTTATGTGCATTTTTATGAACATTTTCATACCTGTAGCTGTACTGAAACACCTGTTCTCTAATTTCTTTCATATTTCTTACTAATGCTTGGAATATGTTTACAACAACCTTTTCAATCAACTGCTATCCTCTCCATGTTCAAATGTTTCATAAAAAATTATGCCTGCTCTGATTCTTCTTGGAAGGGTAGAATACTAAGGTTTGTGGGGTTTTTTGAAAAATGGTTAAGCAATGTTTTGAATCATTGGTTTTGTCATTGTTGCTCTTGTCTTCTGCATGGATCTTGCTTCTTCTTCATGAGCTGTTCATAATGTGAAATCAACTTTGTGTACTTAATAGGAACTGTGTCTGCACTTACTGGAGTATTTTGCAAAAAGTAAATTAGCAAATTATGTGTAAGGTCTGAGGCAGAAAATTCCATAAGCCAATGCAGAATTCAAGGTGTGCTTTATTAGCTGCATCTTTCTATGGAAGTGTTTTCACTGCAGTGAATTCAGCACTACACAAACCTGCCTGTTATGGTGCAGTGTGTTTTACTGACCTATGATGAACAATTTTTATGTGATTAAGTTCCATTTAGCACTGACTTTGAGACACTTATGGGATAATGCCATTTTAATTGAAAACATGTTTCATTCCAGTGCATGGGAACTGCTGCCGTGTTGTTGTGAAGTAATTACTGAGCTCTGAAGAGAGTGTTTGAGGCTGTGCTGCCCTTTTCAGGAGAAAAAGGATAAAGAGAATCATTCTTCTAGAAGAAAATGTAGTTTGAAAGATACCAGGGTCACTGGGCCCTATTCTGCATAGTCTGTAGCAGGATAAAGTTTCATTAAGGAAGGTAAGGGTTACTTTAGAATATGTGCACATTCTCTAAGCCTTTGGGGTGTTGTCAGATCCTATGTTTAAACAGTTCTGCCTGAAGAGGAGGAAAAAGTCTTTCAAATTCCAAGATGTTCTTGCAGTTTGCTTGTCTTCAGGAGCAGTGCTTTTCCATTGAGTGATTGGCTCAGTGCTCTGCATAATTCTGCAGGAGTTAAGGAAAACACCCTGGTAGGATGGAGTGCCATAAAGGTGGAGAAGAACCAGAGAAAAGGAAAATAGTATTTTTATTATTTGTGCCATCAAATAGCAATCATATGCATTTGCTATGGCTTCTGAAAGGAAGCCCTTGAGTCCAAGTTCTCTAGGCTGTATGCTCAGCTGTATTGCCACAAAATGATCCAAAACAAGAGCAGAACACATGAGAAATATATCTTCAGCTTGCAGTAAGCTACATGAGGATGTGTTTTCTTATGGGGAACTTCACCTAACTCCATTCCAGTGCTCAAATCTTCCCTGCATGAACCCCTTATTCCCACAACCTTTCTTTTAAACACACTCCAGCAGTGTTTTCCTCATATAGTCTGTAGCAGCAGTCACATGAAGCTTACTCATCCAATTGATCTCATTCCCACATCCTGCATAGAGCCTAAAATTTATACATGTAAATTGAGGCCATTACAAGGCATGAATGAAAGGAGGAGAAAATGGATCCTGTCTGGAAAAAAAAAAAAAAAACACCATAAAACACATCACTGGCTTTTTTCATCTTGAAAGCTCCAAATGAGGCTTCAGAAGCAATGAGAGTGTTAAGTGGTGGTTTATTTTAGCTAGGTTAAAAACACTGCCCAGCATTTCTGGTCAAGTTTGATCTTTTTTCTCCTCCTTCTCTCACTTAGCTGTGGACACTTTCATAGAGCACAGCCACCTTTTTTAAACTTATCTTCCTGTAGGTGCAGAAATAAACACAAGATATTTTCCTCTTATTCATTGTACACTGGCCTGACTATACAATTTTTCCTGGTAGCTTTTAAGGGCTACAATGTTCAGTGGGGTGGCAAAAGCAATTTCATTGAAGTCATCTAGGATTTCACCCTTAGAAAAAGAAACATTGGTTTGCATTCTTCTCTAGACTTTTTGATGATAATGGGCCTGGAACAAGGTCTCTGTGTTCTTGATTTTTTTCTTTCTTTAGGAACAAGGAAAAGGGTGGGGGTTGCATAAGTCTTGCAACTGAATATTTTTCCTCTTGGATAATCCAGTTTCCAGTCCAATAATCTACTTCTGTGGAACAACAATGTAATAGAATAGTCTAAAATAGGAAAGGATTTCAGTTTTTAAAGTTAGTTGCTGAAACAGTCAAAGTATAAGAAAATTCTGTTTTTCATGCTGTACATATCTGACAACTGTTAAAAAATTGTGTCCTCATCTGGATGCTCCTGAAAAAATAAAGTTTTCCTGATGATCTTTGTTTGTGTTGCATCAGTCTTCAACAATCCTTGCAAGTTTCCAGGTCTCATTTATTGCTTCCTCCTAGCATGTAAACCAATAAGAATGGAAGTCTGCAACAGAAAAAGAAAAGAAAGAGCTCTGATCCATACAGAAAACTCCTGTGGTTGAATGAAACTTTCAGGGTGAAATCCAACATGAAGTAAAATGAAAACAAAAGAGAAGAATTTAGTGAGTATAAAATCAGAAGTAACATAGTGGCTGACATTACATAATATATTTTCTGTCTCATTAAAAAAAAACACATTGAATACTTCAGATAATAGAATGCAAAAAGTATTTTGTATTTTGTCCTGGGTGAGAAACTGAGCATTATTTGATTTGAAATACATGAGTTGAGTCCCTTCCTCATGCACCTCAGTCTGTACCCAAGTAAAATGTAACAAGTTTAAAACATAGTATTTAAAGATGATGGTGACTTCTTAGAGAAAAAATGTGGAAGTAAATAGAATAAAACTTTTTTTTTTGCCATAGACAAATCATGCCAGATTTGCCTGCTTTCTTTCTGTGATGCAGTAACTGCTTTTCTAAACAAACTTATTACACTGAAGAAAAGGGGAATTCTTAAGGTAAGTGTCAGATGGGCAAAGAAATAGCCCAGAGGAAAAGGTGGCAATATGTTACAGTTAATGACAGGGGGAGGTTGTTGGAGCTCTGTCTGAAAATTGATATTGAAACTGATATTGTTTAATTGTTTCATTTGTGATCCTGGCACAAAAAGTGTAACTTGCTAATGAGCTCTGTTGACATGCCAGAGTTGGGAAGCAGTCCCTGTGGTGTGGTGTCATACTGAACTAATTGGATGAGCTCGAGCAGTAGAGAAATAAATGGGATAGAATATAAAGTACAGGGTCATGTGTTAGAGCCTAATGGGAAAGGCTCCCTGATAAAAGCTCAGAGTTTGTTGGATGGAAGATGAGAGGATTTTAAAGAAGTGGGTGTGCAAGCCAAAGACAGAGTGGCTGTGAGTCACTGATTGGATGCTACTGTGGAAAATGTGAATCCAGTCACAAATAATTTCATCTCTGTAATTCTTGTACAGATAAAACAGTGTTAATGCCGTGTGTTGTACATGGGGTCGGTGAGACCTTAAAACAGAACAGATCTGGAAATCTACATGCAAAAAATGGAACTTGAAACAGTTGTAAAAATATGTTTTAAATCCCTACTAAATGAAAAGAGTGGACAAGAGACTAAAAGGACTTGAATTTTTTAGTTATTGAGGTGTCTGAACATTGCTAAAAGAAAATGTCTTGTGCAAAGAACACATTCTAGAATAGCACTGTCTTCATCTCACAGAACTCTAGAGCTGCAGGTTGCTTTACTGCTTCCCACTGATGCTTTCCATTTCCACATTTTCCTTTCTTTCTGCTTATTTTATAAGCCACATCTGAACAAATGATAAAGTGACATCACTAAATATAAGGAGACTTTTCATTTTGAGCTGTGTGTAGTATTGCTTCCTTTTCAGCATCGAGACATTAAAGAAATGGATTTGCATCACTGCAAAACCCAGATAGGAAGTAGACACTTCCATTTTAGTTCAGCTTACTCTTTTCCTTCCTTTTTGTACAGCATGTTCTTGTTTTTACCTTTGCCAGCAAATAGTCAAAATGTTCTCATTAAGGACTTGAGGAATGACATAGTGCTGGAATTTGCTGCCGGAATTAGGCCTGACTTGGCTCCTTGACGTACAGTAGGCCAGCCTAGGAAGAGCCTGTCATGCCTCAAATGTTTGTTTATAATCATTTGTAGTTATCTTGCATAGTCATCTTTCAGTAATCTGGAGGGTAATGACCACAGTAAGTACTGTTTCAAGTTACTATTTGCCTAGATTAACTTGGCTCTGCAGAGAATCTTCTCAAAGGAGAAGGAAGTGCAATGACACACTCTGGATTTCTGCATGGCTGCCAGCCTTCCCCCTATGGGGACTGGGTATGGTCAGCCTTCTAGCACCCAGGGTCTCCTTAAGATTTGAATTTTTTAACTTTTTTGTTTTGGAAGATGACTGTCCATATGTCCTTCAGAACTCTAGAGAAATCTAGTTCTAAGTTATACCTTCCATGCAAAGCAGCCTGAGGGCTTTCCTGTGCTAATGAGTACAGCCAGCTCTGAACTGGCAAAGTTCAAGCTGTTCTTTGTACAAACACCATCGAATATTTTAATCTCCATTTGCTTTTGAAAGAACAGTTGGCTCAAAATACCAGGGCTTATTTTCACTCTTACAGTGATTTATAAATCCTCTGCCTCTTGCAAATGTTATTTAACTTTGTCTCACAGTGTCTTTGTGCAGTAGGGAAGTATTGCAAATTCTGGGCCAGGTATTTTGGATGAATAGTCTGTTCTCAATTTCCATCTGAAAACAAAAGGGTTGTGAATTCATCCTGAATTTAGTTTAAAGTTTTGTCCAAAAATAACAGTAAGAGAAGTTATTTGGACTTTTTAATAGCTAAACTTACATCTTTCTTTTAAAAACATCAAATACTGATTTGTTGATACTTTTATTAGTTAGAGCCAGCCCATTGTAGAATGAAATCCAGTATTTCAAGTAAAATGAAAGTAGAATGTTATTCTACTTGTAATGCTTCTTGCATTCATTTTACACCCTAGCCGGGAATATTATGTATGTACTCATGTAAGGCTATTTTTTTACTTTCTTCATTTTACTATGAAATTCATTCTTCAACATGAGAAAAAACAAAATGCAAAAAAAAAAAAAGGAAAAGCAAACCAAAACCAGCACAAAACAAAACAAACTAACATAAAATAAAACAGAAAAAAAAGCAAACAAAAAACCAAAACCCCAACCCCCTAACATACAATAATGAAATGAAAGGTTTATACAGCCTGCATTGATATTTCTATTTTATTAAAGGGAAAACTGAGGAATAAGTTTTGTATGTTGTGTCCTAACCTGACCTCTCTGTATAGGATCAGGACTCTTGCCAAAGGTGTGGCTGAGGTCAGGCTTTTGTGTTCCCTGCAGTGCCCATATGCTGTGTGAGAGGTTTAAGTTAGGCCTGGCTCTCTCTGGTCCCAGTTTACATTTAAATGTCCCCATTTCCATGTGGGAATTTAAATGTCCCCATTTCCATGTGGGAATTGACTTTGCTTTCACTGCTCTCCTAATGGATATTTTGATGTAAATTAATGAACATCAGTACTAATGGCACGTGCTAGAATTGACATGGTACTTTAATACATGGCTTTGGGGAGATTGAAAGTATTTCATAGGACTGACATATCCCTCTTTCCCAGATCTTTAACAGTGCCCAGTAGATGATATTTATAGAAAGAAATGGCATAAATATGGGGTGATCTTTGTAACACACTTCCTATGTTCCAGGTGCAGATCCCATAGTAGCCATTATCCATAATAGGCATAGTTACCACTATGAAGTTGTTTATGCTATTTTGAAGTTATTAATAGTTTTTGACCCATAGAATCTTATAGCACCAGGTTCCACAACCAGGCATTTCTTGAAAAACTATTTATTCCGTTCATTTTAAAGCTGGTTCCTTACCATTTTATTAAGAGTCAGTTTGTTCCTGTGTATTGTTCCCTCATCATCTTTTCCATACCATTTGTGGAGACCTCTGTCATAACTTCCTTTATTTGTGTTGAGATAGTTTAATTATTATGTCCTTGCAGTAAAGTTTTATTTGTCTTTTTGTCTTCTGAGTCTCCTCTATTGTACTCTTTAACCATGATAACTTTTTTTGGGGGGGAGAAGGGTTAGAGCTCTATAGTAGCTTTTCCTTGCTCTGAACACTTACTCAACAGGCTGTTTAAAATAATACATTATTTCCTTGAAAGGATTTCACCCTTTCAGTGCCTTCTTTATTTCCTTTTAGTAAGAGTAATTTATATGCATTTTTTTTTGTTGCTTACACTGTATCAGTATTCTGACAGCATTTCGTAACTTTTTTATACTCTATATTCTAACACCCTGTTACATAACAGCTCTGTGGCAAATGCACTATTTATAAATCATTTAGATCACTTTTTATTTGGTTTTGAACAGTGTGTAGCCTCTGGGAATAATGAAGGAGCCAGTGCTACGTGACTTGTCAGCCTTATAGGGATCTTCTGTGTTTCTGTCTAGTCTGCTTATAATTTATGGGCCTACCAATGAAAAATACTGATCTAACATATATGGGGGTTTATGCTTCACAGTCTTAATGTATTTCAGGAGGGCTGTTTTATCCTTTTGGTTTAGCTGCTGCCCAGAATATTTTGTGCTGGTTAGCAAGGCCATCAAAGAGCTGAGGTAGGGTGCAGATTATTCATGTCTGGTCTGAAAATAATTTTCAAGAGATCTAATTAGATAGGGGCTCATTTTCCCCTGCATTTCCATGTTGTTTCCCAGAGTATTTCTAAGGCATGATTGGGGTTGTTAGCACTTCACCGTATGTAAAAATGCAAAACAAACTACCTACATAGCTAGGCCCAAAACATCAATTCTGATGCTGAACACATAGTATGAATTCTAATTGCAAGTACATATTTGAGATTAAATAAATACCATGTAGAAGTTCTGTCTGCACAGAGAGCAGTGCCAAGAGCTTTCTTTGGTTTCATTGGGAGTAGAATTCTGTCTCCAGTGTGTTTTTCCTGCTTCTGATTGAGACAATGTGTATTAAATTAATTTAAACACAGGGATACTTTGAGACAATGGAATAATAATTTATTTCCACAATTGTCAGTTATATGGATCATACAGGAGGGAAAGCAGCCAAGATGTGCTGACATATTTCTGACTTCTAAGAAGGGAGCATGCTGTTATTTTTTTTTTCTACAGAACAGACAGTGCAGGCCACGGACTCTGATTTTTCATGTCAAAAAAGGTTTTAGATTCATATGTTTTTAAAATCCTTTATAGTCATGGAGCTATTTAAAAGTGTACACCTCTTATTTATTTTTTACTTACTGTGATCACAGGGTATTTTGTTTAGACTGGGAAATAGCAAATATATTTTCTCAATTCAACACATTTTTAGTGAAAACATTTAAATTAATTTTTGAGTTCCCTTTATACTGCTGCAATGGGTATCTTATTGTAAATAAAAATGAGACCGAAAAAAGCCTTTGGGAACTAAGACTTTTAGGCATATTTATCATATATTTATTGTCACCATACTTCTGACTTCTCACCATACCCTTCAGTGCCTTTCTCTTTTTGAAGCAAATACAAGTCTTGTGATTAAATGTACATGATGTTGAATGCACATTTCCTGAAATATTTATAAACTTGTGCTTGCTTCTGTTTGTGTAAATCTGTTACTTGTGTATTTTCCCCATTCAATCTGTCCTTGCAGCTGTATTTGTTACAGCTAAAAGAAGCCTTTAGGAGCCCCCCTGCAGCTTTTCTTTAGTTATAGGATACACTTCAAGTGCAATATAACAATCTAAAAAAATAAATGCAGGTCCTAAAACCCAGTGAAGGTAACAGTGGACTTCTGAACTCCCAGTCTTACCAAGAGATGTTCCTTTGTGGCAAACAAGTTGGATTTTGGCAGAGGGATTTGTTTATTGCAGTGGGACTTGCACAATGAGGCTCCATGCAGGCTGATGCAGCCAGGGAACATTCCTGGACACTGGCACTGGCTCCTGCGTGCTGTTGAATGCTTAGCACATTGCACAGTTAACACTCTCCCAAACCCTTCCCAGCACAGCTCAGGAGTTCCGTGGGGTCTGTTCCCAGCAGGTGCTTTGGCCAAGCCCCTCGGGGCAGGGAGGTTGAACCGTGTGGCTGCGGACTCCTCCCAGCCAGCGGGGCTTCCCCGGAGCCCATGGCCCCTGCGATGGGCTGGTGTTGCTTGTGGCTCTCTGCTGCCAGAGCTGGGGACAGGAGGCACAGGGCTCCTACTCTGCAGCTACTGACTGAGCTGAGAGGGGAATCAGAGCTCTCGGTTTTGCCTGGACACGGCTTCTCTGAGAAGTGTCAGACAGAACGTAAGGACTGCCGATGCTTTCAGTTGTTCAGACCATCAGCTGAAAGTGTCCACAGCAGGCTCAGCGCCTCTCAAACGTCTGAAGCCTCCTGAGCCCGTTCTGCTCCGCTGGATCCACGGATTGCCATTATGTGTGCTGTGTAAGAAGCAAGGTGGCACACTCTGCATGTACAGGTTGTTTTTACAGAGAATGCAGTAAAAATGATGTATCCCCTCTTCACAGTTCTCACTGTGTGTGTGCTACGCACCAGTTTGCTCATATTTCTCTTCATTTTATGAATGCTCATAAAATGCTGATTCCTCCAGAACTTGTTTGCATTACACCTCACCATAGTTTTTTTTATTTAGTCTTGCATCTTTAACTTTGAAGAATTTGTATTTTTGTCATTGTCCATTTAATGGTTGTACAATATGCACAGTTAAGATCCCCAAACTAATCCCTTGCTAGGAACTTGTTCTCAGTCAATGAGGTGGAATTTTTTAAAAATTTATTTCTTTATTTCCTAAATTTGTTCAGCACCTGTACATTTATTTGTGAAAATTGTGTGACAGAGTAAATGAAAGGAAATGGATGGCAAAATTTCCTTTGCCAGCTACCTGCTTTGAAATGACATTTGCAAAACACGTATACTGATATTTATAAAATATCAGAGCCTGTCAGTATATCAAGAGCAAGGACTCTCTCATGCTTATAAGTCCCAGCATAGATGTAGAGGGAAAGGTCTATGAAGCTTCCTTCTAGTAAGAAAAACATCTGTGGTAACAGAGCTTGGTAATACTATTTTTGTGTGTTTGACATAACCAGTCATTGCTGGGCCTTTTTAGTTGTGAATAATACAAACATTCTAGACATCCAGGAAATACCTGTGTACTGTTTCATCCCACTACGTAATCCTTGTCATTGCCAAATTTACTGAGTTTTCTGTAAACAAATCCAGGTGACACAGGCACTGATGTGCATCATGACTGCTGAGGAAGAGTCAGAAAGGAGGAAAATGGTCTGAAGCTGCTGTCACTGAAGTAATAGCACAATTCTTACCTTGGGCCAAAGGCAGGTTTTGGGAAGGTTGAATTGTTAGATTTTATCTACAGCAAGCAGGACTTGGGGTGCATTGAGTGCAGAGTTTGCTTGGCTCTTTTCCCTAAATTACTGTACCTTTCAAATCCCTTGAGAGTAGTGTCACTTCTTTTTTCGTGGTACACCTGCTCTTAAATGACATACAGATGTTTCAGAAAGTAAAAGAAGAACATGTGAACACAAATAGAAAACATCACTGTCATATTTTCCAAGTTACTTTATTTAGCTCATGTTTACAGATGAAACCGGGTGCCAGAAAGGAGCCACTGCATCCCGCGTTATTAATTATACTCCAGCTTCCAAGGAAAAATTTTATCAGTGGCCTTTAGTAATATTTGGACCAAAAATACATGGATGTGCAGCTTTGAGCATTTTGTACCATGTAGGGTGCAGCCTCTCTCACAGGTCCTCTGTTTCTGGAACGGGGTTGGATTCTGCAGGCTGAATGAACACAACTGGGATATTCTCCGATGTCCATCCTTTGGGAGTCCTGTTGAAGGATCTTCTGGCAGCAAGAGGGTTTGCAAGGATCATGAATCTGGGGTCGTTTAGCATCAGCATATTATAATCTGGTACCTTGAATTTAACCAGCTTTGATGCTCTCTCAAAACCACCAAAGGGAGTGGCAACTCTGTAGATATCAAATAAATAAAAGTTAAATGTGATTTTAAAGATACTTGTTTTCTTTCCCTCCCAGAAGCTGAAAAGAACAAATTTTTGTTCCAGTTTCTTGTTTACATTTTCAAGCTTTGGGAAAAAAAAACATTCTGTTTGTTTTTCTGGGAAATTCTCTTTAAGATCTGATTAATTTCCCCTTACATAGAGCTTGCAGCCTTTTCAAAAATTCAAACGGATGGAAAAGCCAAGAGAAAAAGACGTTACAAGAAAACCATGTAATTGGTGAGTCACAGTTACTAAACTTATTTTGTTGGTGATAAGTTGATAAGTCTGAAACTGTAGCTCAACACATTCTCTCTAGCAAGTAATTAGTTCAGAAACTTCTCACCCCATTTTCTCCTCTCCTCAGCTGCTTGTTCCTCCCACTACACTGTGTTTCAGCACCATATTGTTGTACCAGTTAGAATGTATGTGGGTTGTGCGGTAAACTTGGGTCACTTCTGTCATCTGGGTTAAACAAATACCCTTCAAAACAGAGGAGCACTTCAAAATCCAAATTATTTCAGCAATCTAGTTTATATCAGTATGCTCGAACAATTGTAGCAATACAAGTGAAGAGGAGTGGAGCTTAATGAGTGAAGCAGAAAGGAACAGCCAAAGACACCAGGCTCTGAAAAGGAGGGGATGGGTGAGGACTTGATACACCAGCTTTGTTTCTAAAGAAAATGTTTATGTAAACATTGAAACACTGTTCAGCCAGTATTTTTCATGTTATTTGAATGTAGATTTCCCCCCAGGCAGTAAGCCTGAGAAACTGGAATATAAGGAATACTAAACTGGAGTTGACTGTTACATGCATTTGCAAATACTTTATAACAACAGTATTTCCAAATACCTCCCTTGATCTTCTGTATATACAGGTTTCAGACTGAAAAAAAACCCTTGAGTTTTCCTGTCACTTCTTCCAGGCTCCTTTGGACAAACAAACAGACTATGGTATGTGCTCTGCATTTTGATCAGCTGCACAGCTTTGCTGGGATATATTCTAGCCAGTGAAGAGTGTCAGATTTTTAAATTGCACAGGAGAACCTGGTTTCTGCAAAAACCAAACATGTTATAGCATGTTTATGGGAAAATGAATTTTTGTTGAAATGGAATTTCACCAGCCTTGGTATATTTGGTGTGTGGTACAGAACAGCAGATCTGATGGAATATACTTCCAGTGGCTCCAGGTATTTTAGCAGAAGCCCAGAGAAATTAATACCAACAGAAACTAAAAGAGATCATTTGAAGATCTGTTCAGGATTTTCAGCAGGATAAACCCCCTAAGTTTTGTACTAAGAATGAAGTACGTGCACAAAAGAAGAGATTAGTTCAGAAAAATGAATTTGTGACATGAAAGAAATGGTACTGCTCTCTCATTACATGGATGATTCACTGCATTTTGGTACGAGCAGCATTTGTTGAAGGGGATGGTGTTAACTCCAAAGCATCAATCCTGGGAGATATAAAAAATCATGCAAGCTCTGGGCATGCATCCTCACTGAGAGAAGAACACTGCTTTAGATTAAGCTCTAAAAATGTGTCTCAAATGATGATAAGACAAGGTGTTGCAGCAGCAGCAGCCAGTTCAGGCATTAAACTCTTTTGAGGTCAATGGAAATTGTTTATCCCAAGTTGGTATCGAGCCTGTGGTATCAAGTTTTTCTTGTGGAGCTGTCTTCTAGGTCACAGTGTCAACCTGGATCCTGTGTGATACCGATTGAAATAATTGCTTGGTAATTGGCACAGAGTGAATGTAGCGATCTACATCTCACCGGATAATAAATATTGTTGTAATTGCTGCCCTAATTACGATACACATTCTCACATTGTTGTGATGGTTAATTATCACTGATGTGTGTATTAAAAGGGTAATCAAAATAAACAGAAATGTAAGTTTTATAATTTGCAAAATAATTCTGTTGTTTAAAACATCCTCTTTGTAGTATTTATGGGTTTTATATAGAGCATATTCCTGTATGTAACAGAAACAGGAGGGCTTTCCTTGGAAATTCAAGTATCTTTTGTGGCAAAATACTCCCCCCCCCATCCCCATAGCTGCTATACAGAGTCTGGCCTCAGAGAATTCTGCATTCCTGCCTTATAGGCAGGGGCACATGACAATTGACAGAAAGGAGAGTACAGTAATTGGCTAAGAGATGTTGATTTTCCTTTACAACAGCAGTAAATATGGTCTTGTGAGCAATAACTTGTCTGACAACCTGGTGTTGTAATGACCTCTGTTGCGTGCACATCAGCTGTGCTACTTGAGCTCTGATTCATTGTATAGAAGCCTAAATCTCATGCCTAAAAAATTCCAGTAGTCATTGCTCATAAGGGCGGAAATGCTGGTTCAGAGCCATAGGAAATAGTGCCAGGAAGTGTAACAGATTGTTTAATATTCACTTTGCATATTCCTAAAAAGTAGGTGCTTGATTTAAGAATAGCAGATACAATCATGTTTGTTTTACCTGTCATTTTAACAGGAATTCTTTTTCATTTTTTACCCTTAGTCTTTCATATTGAATATTATATTGTCTCAACATAGGAGACTGCTTGCAGCTAATGATTTGGGAAAGTCTGAAGAAATGTTTTAACTGCATTAGATTAGCACCTCTGGTTACATAACCACAAAAAATGAGTTTCACATTTTAAAATGGGATAATCATTCATAGAACATTTTGTTTATCATTAATTCTGCAAAAAAATGAGATGTAGGAGGAAAGAATCTGACCCTGCAAAATGCTCAGAGCTTCATGGGATCTTAGTGCAAGAGCTAATGCTAATTTCACAGAGGTATTTGGGTGCTAAGGAACTGGCTAAGCACCCAGCTCCCACTAATATCACATCCCTTGAATTCCTGGGAGACTCTGGATCTTAGTTCTTTATAATGGACTTCAAGATCCGTGAATCAATGAAAACAGATCCCAGTCTGGATGGACTGAATTCCTGTAGTGCTTTTGAAAGAGTAGTCTTTGGGAATTGAGAAAGCTGAGTAGAATTTGTCTGGTAGGAGAGGCAGAACTAGTCTGACTTGCTTGTCCTATGTGGGTAAGATGTGGTGCTTTGGATGTTACTCATAATCCTACCTTTGACATTTTATCCAGCTCCAAGAAAGCAGATGGAATAAAGGTACTAATTTAAGTAGTATTATAAACTCCTTAGCAAATGCAGATTCATGCTGCTTTCCCACAGATTCATTACTTGGTGCTTCCGTACTGGTAAAAGAGACAAGAAATTTTTTCACTAGCAAATGCTTCCTCAATCCTAATAGGAGTGAATCTCCAAGAGAAGCCAGATGGCATGGTCTGTTCTGCTGCTTTTCTCTGCTAGCACAGATTGATTTTATCTCTGAGGGGGACAAAGAGTAGCCTGGTGTGCACAGTGTGTTCAGAGCCCCTCTGAGCCCCACTCCCCTCTGCCCAGTGCTGTGCTGTCAGAGCACCTCTGCCAGTCTCACAGACAGCCCTGCCTCCCAGCACAATCCCTCCTGACATTCCCTGCCACAGCTCTTCCTCTAGTGATCTGCAAGGTCCCTGCAGCTTAAAATGAATACTAGACTCCAAAAAATACCTCTACGAATTCCTTATGTGTTTTAAAAAATTCCTTAGTGTTATAAAAATTGCCCTGCTGCAGGGTCCACAGTCACCTCTTCACTGCTGGACAGTGGGGAAAAAAATCTGGATGCTGTTTAGTGTTGAAGCGCTTTTATCTGTGAACATGTGCCTCACTTCCAACACATCAGACCTCCCCACCTGCTCAGGTTGTGCTGCTTTTCCAGTTTGTTTTGTAACAAGGAAAGCTGAAAGGAGCCTGAAATGATTTGTAAAGTCTGAGTGCCACTTGAACAGACGCCAGTGAATGAACCGGGAGGGTTCCCAGGCCCATTTCCCTTGGGAATCCTATGGCTCACACTTGCTGCGAACCACACCCCTCCTGACTAATGGTGACTGTAGCAGTGCTCTGCAGGAGAACAAACACAATGGCGCTTTGCTGGTTGATTAAGCAGGATGGAAAGCCTAGATAGATCCCCTCACTGATAACAAAATGGTGCCATTATATCACACTTTAATTGTTTAATACACTATAATTTGCTTTCTCTCCAAGACTGCAATTAAGCAGGCCAAGGATGCTGTGACCTAGATGCACAGAATGACTTAATAGGATTTAGACACAGAAGTCCAGGTAGTCTTCTTCTGCTGGATAGCATGGCATGGCACTGTGCTGTTTTAAATCCCATCATCAAACACTCTCCTGTGCATTTTTAGGAGTGTAGACATCTAAGTCATGGCTGTGAAATCCTCTCCAAGAGATGAGTATCTTGAATTTTAATTTTTCAAATACTCAAACTTTTTTTGAATCTGCTAGAAAACATCAGTCTGACTGTAGCATGTAACTTTTCTAGGGCTATCAAGCATCCTTTTCTACTGGATATCAGTTTTTTTCCATGGAAAGAAGAGTTGTGATGGACTATGCTTATATATTTTTTGGTTTGAACTTTACCAGTTTCACAGTCTGGATCTGGATTATGTGCCAAATTTTAGGGTTTTATGGCAGTTACAAGAGAGGTTATTGACTTTTCCCTTATAAAAATGCACATATGTTCAAGAAATTCAGACTGCTGAGCCTCATTCTGCCATGTCATACGCAGAGAAACTCCACATAGAAAGAAATCCAAATAGTTAGTGTTGTGAAGAGGGCAGCTAACAGAACACAAGGCCACAGAGACAGCCTTAAAATCCACAAAGAAGCCATCAGACACCATCTCAAGACAGATATCCCTGTTAAAGGAGTCTCTGTGTCCTGTCTGATGCTGTCCTTCACAATAATGACTAGCACCTCTTATGAGAGGGAGAACTGATTCTGTCTCCATGCATTTGTATCTTTAGCATTTTTCCTTGGGCTCTTTTTTTTTTTTTTTTTTTTTTTTTTTTTTTTAGGTTACAATAAGCACAGTACATGAACTGTGCTGTTACTGTTCTGATGTTGGCAGCTGTGGCACTTCTCTGGCTTGCATTTGCTGTTTTGTCTGCTGAGGAGAGTGTGCCACACAGACTCAGTTATTAACATGGCAATGTATATTGCTGCTAGGAAATCAAAGCTAATGCAGTGTCTGCAGTGCCAATTTTGATGCTGAAATGTGCAATGTTTTAGTCTTTGCACTCCTAGTTGGGGCCCGCATCAACATCAGGAACAGAAGTGATGTTTGTGGCATATTTTTCTAAGTTTGTATTTGTAGGGGGATAGAATGTAATTAAATAAAGGTAGTATATAGAAAGTAATTATATAAAGAGTTGCAGCTGGGTTAATCATTAAGGATTAGGAGCAGGCCTGACTTTAACAAGCCACAGCTGTAGCTGATAATAAGAGTGCTATAAAAGAGTGGGTTGGTTGGTTGGCTAAGTGGAACTGGAGTTAGGTAGTTCCTGTGAGAAGGAAGAGTCAGTGCTTAGGGGGGCTGCATATGAGAAACATTAAGGAGGCACAAAACTCTAGCAATGTGGAACCTTTGCAATGTAATAACAACATGTATTGCTGTGGCCAATTTTGTTTTTCAAAAGATTGCTGTCAGGCCTTATGAGGAGGGGTTTTGGTTTGGCTCAGCTGTCTGAAACTCAGCAGGGTTGTTCATTATTTCAATAAATAAAAGTAGTGTAAATGGAATGAAAGAAAGCAAAAGGCATGAGTAAGAATTTGCTTTCAAGCTTTAAAAACCTGGTGTTGTCCATATATCCAGTTCTACTGAAAGCCATGATACACTAGTTACTCTGTAAGTAAAACAATGTTTAAGCTGTTAGTTTGTTGCTGAAGGTTGTCAAATATATAAGAAATGTTATACTGCAATAACAGAGAAATCTCCTAGTTATTTAGTGTGAGGGATTGGTTGTGGGATAAAGTTCATTACACCATCGTTGCCTAAGACAAAGCCATGTGAGTTGTATTAAAAAAGAAATAGAAAAAGAGTACTTTGCATTAGACAACTTAGAAACGAAGCTCTGACTGAGACATCTGACAATACTACACTTACTGAAGTCAACAACAGGCACCCTGAAAGGAATTTGAAGCTCATATTTCCCATTTATTGAGTACACTGAATCACAGAATCATAGAGTGGTTTGGGTTGGAAGGGCCCTTAAAGATGATTTAGTTCCAACCCACTGTCATGGGCCGGGGGATCTTTCCCTAGACCACGTTGTTGAGAGCTCCATGCAGCTTGGCCTTGAACACCTCCAGCAATGGGCATCCCCCGCTTCTCTGGGCACTGGATTCTGATACTTTCTTTCTTTCAATATTTTCAGCAATTTATCTTCTGTTCCTAGTTCTAGCGTTTGAATTTGGGCCCATACTTTAGAGATAGACTAATTTGCTCCTTAATGCTCTTGTTTACCACTTGCAATCTCTGTGTGTGTTCATGTTTATGCATATACTTGCAACCATGGCTGGTAGGGTTTTTAAAGCTGGTGGAAATATTTTATTTCATAGTAATTTTCCTCTGGTCAGTAAAATTCCGTGTTTATTTATGATTACCTGTTAAAGCTCCTGTAGTCAGGCAGTTCTGGCTTTGCTTCAGGTGCAAAAAGTTTAGGATATAAAGCTTCCAGTAGTTCTGGATCATCTCTAATGGCTTCTATCCAGGGAGACTGGTAATACTTTGGCACAGCTGTAGTGTTGAACTTTTCAGGAGGAATTTCTTTCAGTGGTCCAGAATATCCTGCAATGTGGTCAAGGTAAAATGATTATAATAATTCTTTGTGTTTTCTGCTTCCTTGCACCATCCTGTGCAAGCAGGAACTAACACAGCAGAACTTCTCAGTGAGTTAAAATGAACAGTTGGGCCAAGTCACCAGGCTGGAGCTACACAGAAATAAAGACCAGGCAGGGCAAATTTGTAGCTTTTTAGACAGATAATTCCTCCAAAGTATTCCAACTTCTTTTGAGGCTGAGTTTATTTTGGTCTTTTTTATAAATTTGCTTCTATTGTAAGCATTTGTTTGAAACCGGAGAGTCCTTAGGCTAAATTAACAAAAAGATTTTAAAAGCAGACTGTTGATTAAAAGTAACATAATTCTACCTCTTTGAGTGAAATTTTCCACAAGTACATCTACATCTAGGTCTCTAAATGAATGCTGTTTCATTCTATAAGCTTAAACCTCCCCATGGCTTAATACCTACTCTGACCAGACCTTTTTTGCCTAAAGAAAGGCTTGAAGATTTCCATCATGTCTTAGCAATGGAAATTACCTCTGTTTGCATTGTGTTTGGCCAAAGGATGCACAGAGCCTCAGCAGACACCAGCAGAGCAGGACTGACCTAGTTTACATGGACTGGAAAAGGTCTGCACAAAACATGCATTGAGTAATTCTGAACAAAGAATGAATTTGTAAAAACCACAGTCTGCTCATGGATAATTCATAAACAGGAAGAAGGGCTATATCACTGAATAAATTAATTAAAACAAATTAGCCTTCTCTAGTCTTTAAAGAATACAAAATAAGGCCTTCTTGTAACTCACTCCTTTAAATAAAGCCAACAGTACCCTCACAGTTAAGGATTTAAAAAAGAACAGTTTATGCAGCCAGAGGCAAATTCCTTTCAAAGTTACTCCTCTCTAAATGGTTCCAGCAAAATTTAGTGGCTTCAGATTTACATTTATGGATAATTAAACTACAATGGATAGCTTGCTGACTGTTGAGCAGAGTGTTGCATGTTGGAAACAGTGGTTTGACAAAGAAAAATCAATATATCAATGTGATTTTAAATCAAAGGATCTCTTTCTCAGTGTTTTTAAGACCTGTACATATAGGAGCTACCTCTCTTGATATTGTTATGTTTTCAGTTTAGAGAGAAGTAGTACAAAAGGTATATCAGATCTTTTAAAAATGAACACAAGCAACTAAGAGCATCCCAGAATTTCTGGGAGAAGTTCTGATTAGTTACCTGACTCAAATGTGTGTATTTTAATATTAGTCCATTATCTTCTAATTGAAGATACTGCCTTAATGGTCATTTCTTTGCTGTGCAATGGGGCTGAGTGCAGTCAGTGTGTGCAGTGTTACCTGGGGCGATGTTGTCAGGGTGTGGAGGGCTCCGGGGGTCAGGTGTGTTGGGAGGTGTCATTGGGGCGTGCTGGGGCATTCCTTCCACACTGAGGCCGTCCATTCTGACACTCTGCATGGGCTCTCCACGCTGTGTTCAGACAGGAAGAAATAACGTTTCAGGCAGGGCATTCTCTGGGAGGCTGCACCAGTGCTCTGATTTACAGCCCAGATCTGATTTCCAGCGTGTACAATACTAAAGCACACTATGCTGCTGTTTGGTAGGGTATTCCCTTCACACTTACATTGTCCAAGTAACCAAAAATGAGCATTTTTTGGTCACTAGAAGCTGTTCTGTGCCATACAGAGCCCCCATGCAATGCAAAGGGTCAAGAAATTTGGCAAGTTTGAGCCCTTTGATTCTTCAAAGCATCTCTTCCCATATCAGTTGAAAATTTGCTGCATTTGTTGCACTGCTTTTGTTTGGGATTGTCTTTTCCTTTATTTGTAGTAGAAATAACAACTTCAGTGCAGGTCACTTTCTGGAGATTCATGATATGCTGTTATTTTCCACCCTCCTATTGGGATATCAGTTCTAAGGAAACATCTGAAGGCTTAATCATTGTTGCATAAATATAGAATTAGAGTCTCATAAGAAGTCAGCATCTTATTTTAGCCATGACACATAGGCTAAAAGCAATTTAAATATAGACTGGTTTAGAGTAAGAATTTCTTGAATAGGAAAAGAAACAAATAATACTTGTTTAAACTTGAAGTAACAACAAAAAAAGATCAAGGCAGAATGTTTTCTAGTCATCCTGAAGTATGTTAAAAAGATTAACTTTGGCAGGCAGAACCCTAAAGATGATGCAGACACCACCAGCGGTGCTAAATAGACACTTAGGGGAGGGAACAGGAGCCAGAGGCATCGTTTTTTCATGTGTTGGAATGTCATACTGACTGTAAACCAATTGTACTCTGTGGTTTTGGGGGGGAAAAATGGACTAGAGGGAAATGGATCAGTCAGACTGTAGCAAAATCATGGAATTGCATACAGCATTCTGACAAGATTGATGGTGTGCTCAGAATCTGTGTAGCTTCTAATACTCAATAGTATTAGATATAGATGGGCTTTTAATGATAGTGTTTAATAGATGGGCTTTTAATTATAGTGTTTAATAATAGCCTTGGGTGCTCGGTGGAGTTGTTCAGATTTTTTATATGGGATTTCTTTTGTGCTGATTTATTTTAAAAAGGCAGATTAATCAAAGCTCAAACTGGATCTCATTTTATCCCAGTGTAATTTAACTTCTGTTGAGCAAGTGATCAAAGACATTGGAAATAGCCATACCATATGAAAATAAATGTAAATTTATTTTCATGTCTACAGGATCTCATGTAATAAAATACAATTGCGTCATTTCTTCTTAGCCTCATTCTAGGATGTTGCTTTTATTTATCCTGAAACTAAAGTAAATCACACACAGTGCATATCATGAGCACCAAAGGAATCTGATGTAGAATCACCAAGAAGCCATTACAAAATACTCACATTTCTAGGCTTGCTTGCCACGTAATGATAATTTTCATACGTGTACTTGTCAGATCTCCGCTGGCGGCGCTTGAAGAGCCTGGCCCCTCTGTTGCTGAGCGTCGACAGCTCCTCCACCATGATATCTCTGGGCGTGCTGACCTTTTTCCCAAGGTTCAGGGTGGGTGAGACTGCAATGCCATGGGTAAGTTCAAACCTCTGTTTGTCTTAAATGTCTGATATTCCATGCTCTGCACCTGAAATCCAGCAACTTCCTCATGCATACTTAGTTAACACATAGCACAGTATCGCATGGTGAAATTAAGCCTTCTTCCCAAATTTTGGAGGACATTATTGAACACCATAAACCTGTATTCTAAAAGATGATAAGCACCTCAATCTCCAAATTAGATCAGGCCTATAGTGTCCTACACATTATATTAATAGCAGGCTAGCAAAAACAGGCTTCTGCTAAAACTGGGAACAAAATTCCTTCTGATCCCAAGTTCCCACATCAAAACTTCAGTTAACTTTCTGTGTCCTGCATTGGATAGATAAGAGATAATCCACTTTAAACACACCTACCAGTTTCTATTAAATGCTATTTTTAGACTGACTTTCAAACTAAAACTCAAGGTGTGGAAAATGAGTCCTAACAAAGAATTACAACATACTTCTAGAAATTGATTCATTTAGGACCTTTTGGGTTTTATTCTCTTTAAGGGGAAACTGAAATACTGGATGCATATTTCTTTATTCACTACTTGGGAAAAATTTCTTCTATGTCTTTATTCACATCCTGTGGAATTTGAAAAGGAAGATGCATAAGCAGGGAAAGGGGAGATCAATCAGGACTGTAAACAGAGAATTCTGAATGTCAGAATTCCTATGGTCATGTTCATGATGGTGCTCTGAAAGCTGGGACACTGGTGGCACTGAGCAAGCTATTGCTTAGTGACTGAACTCTCACTGAATGTCCTCAACCTAGAGACAAAACTTCAACTTTAGAACACAGAGACCTAAATGCTGAATAAACTATTTTCTATTTATTAATTTTTGCTTAGAGCATTGCAGAATTTAAGAAATGTAACAATAATGACATTCTATGTTTCACATATTCTTATGGTCTTCAGGATTTAAAATTCTGAACTTTGACATGCATTTTAGTACATTAAAATGAAATGAGGACACATTATACATAATATGTATTCTGTTAGCAGAGTAAGCAGACAGGAGGGTGAGTTTGAAATTAACATTACAAATTAATTAGCTGCAGAAGGTGCCTAATGCCAAAGTCAATATTGCATATGAAGGATTTTGTTTTTAGTAAATGGCATGTTCAGCCTGGCATGTGTCTCCTAGTAACTTTATGTTGGAAAAACAATGTGATGTGCTGACATTTAGAAAACTTAATGGAGACAGATATATTAAATATTTAGCTGAAGGTGGATGGACAAGAGTTTTCCACATAGTAAATCAAACAAGTAGATGGGCCCTGGAGTGCACCCCTGTTGATCCATTTCTGTCCATACCAATTTCAACTGAACACTTGCAGTGGATTTCAGTGGAATGAGAGCAAGTTAACTGGATCATGAGCTGGACTGTGCACTTCTGCTTTAAAAATTGTGTGTGCAAAGAATCCTAACAACCTCCTGTTATTTAAGAGCTAGTTACAAAACAGAGCGTTCTTAACATGGGAGAAAATGACTCAGCTTGCTCCGTGTATCCCTATCAGTGGCTGATAGTGGTGGGATTTTGGCTCTGACATGGAGATAACTGTACTGGTTATTGGCTCATGGCCTGAAATTTAGACCTTAAGTCATATTTTGATTTTATCATTTCTCAAAACAACTGCAGGGGTAGAGACTGCAGGGGTTTTATGTTAGCAAGAAGAAAGATATTGACCCCACAATTCAGCAACACTTTGACATAGAAAATCTTTTGTTTTTACGCAGAATGGGGAGCTTGAACATCCTCAGAGACCAGGGAGCCAAGGCAGCTGCAGAGCTCTGTCCAAAGCACTTGGGATTCTTCTGGGACACTCTGGGTGTTAGCTATTTTGGGCCTTGCTGTTCCCTTACATACACACTGTTCTTGTTAATGTTAACTGAAGGCTCCAAGCTACTTTGTAACCCACAGTTGTGTACTCTTGTGTATCCAGGCAGCATCCCAAAATCATAAGTGTAAAGTTCATTTGAATTCCTGGCCAACTAAAATCTAATCATCTGTCTAGCTTTATGATGTGTCTAGGGATAGTTTCAGTGTCAGTGCAGATAAGGTGATAGAGGATGAGAGAAGGAGGACATTTAGGGGGTGATGGAAAGAGAACATTAATGTCTTAGATGGACATTGAAAAATAATATTGAAAGTTTAATTCATAGTTTAATCTTAATCTTAACCTTTTACCTTCATTTATTTAATTTGCTCCTGCCAAGTCCTTCTTGTCCTGTGCTTAAAATCACAGCAGATTGTATTTAAATATGATTTATATAGTCCCTCCTGCATTCATTACCTAATATTCCTTTAATCCTTCAGTTTACAATCTTCTAAATACCTTGATCTGGCCTATAAACTTTAATGACAAATATTAGAAAGTGTGTTTGTTGTAGTATCAGAAATAAGGTCTCTTAACTCTATCAGGAAAGACAGTTAATCACATAGATACTGTAGAAAGCATTTAAGAAGTAGTATAGAACTCCATGTAGGATATAAGTGGTGAACTCCAAGGGCTTCCTTAAACATATGTATTTATGTGCATCCAAGTAGTCTTAGAAATGTTCTTATTGGTCCAAGTCTGCCAGTGACAAACCCTGGGCTTGAGGAACTCGTGTATGCACCCACTGATTTACTCATGCAGTTTCTCTTTGAGACTGTAAGAAGGTTTAAAGTTGGTGTCTATTCCTACAGCATTTTATGGTGCGTCCACTTTCTCTAAAAAATAGGTCATGTCCCACAAGCCAGCAGCAGAGGTGGACTTTCAGTCTTCACCAGTCTTGCCCAGAAAGTGGTGATCTCAGACACTGGCAAAAATCTTGGCTGGTTTTGGAGTCTACCACCAACTGTTTCATTAATGTCTTTTAATAAGGAGGTGAAGAGTCACAGTTTACCTGAAAGCGTTATAATAGAAAGGGTCTGAAATAAAAGTGGAGTAGGAACGCTTGCACCATTCCAAGGTGCTAGGGTTTATGGTACAGAGCCTTCTGTTATTGTGTGCCTGTGCTGTCAGTGGAGAGTTTCACAGGGCTGGGAGACTGGCTGGAGCTGTACATTTAGTTTTGATGTAATCACCAGCTGCAGGACTGTCATTAGGAGTAGTGATTCCAAGCCCAGGGACACAGCAGTTCACCTTCTAGATCTCAAATTAAGCTCATTGAATTAACAATTCAGAGCAAAACAAAATGTCAAAAATTAGTTAAGCTGAATCTAGTAAATTAAATGCTGTATTTCTCCTTGGTTTTTCCAAGGCTTGTTCAGATTTGGTCCCAAAAAACTGGCTTATATTTTGTGTCACCACAGCTTTGGTTATCTTTCTATTTTCTATCTGGCTTCACTGAACTTGTACAGTTCTAAATTTCAGTCTCTTATCACACCCAATTCATGGACTTTCATTTTCTGTTAACATATAAATATCTCAAGCACCCGAAGAAGAGGTAAAAATAGAATTTTACTAAGAGTTAGAATTGCCTTCAGTGGCCACATATCACAGCATATCTTGCAGGATAAGCTGCCATAACTATGAGTATGAATCTTGACAGCAAATCTGATAATACGTAAATAATAAAAGGGAAGATTATGTGAGGCAAATGTTAAGCATCAGCACAGATTATCCAAATACACCAATGATTTCAAGAGCTGTATGCTACATTTATTACTATTGCTATGAATAGTAGCAACATTTACCATGTGAAATGCCTGGTTCCAAACAAACATATGAAAGACTTTTTTTTCCTTTTGCCCTGAAGAGCGTACAGGCTATTTCAGGCACATGTAGTGCTTGGGTTTACAATACCAAAAAAAAAAAGGGGTTGTAATGAAATCTGGAAGGACAGACTGGCTTTCAGATTTGAGTGCATGTTCAGTGGAGAATTGAAACAGGAAAGAGGTATTTGTTTAGGAATAGAAACTTCAGGAAAAAACCTCTGGAAATATCAGAAGGGGTAGGACCAGGCAAGTAGCTTCGTGTTCTAAAAATTCTTAAGTCCCTCGCCCTACCCTTCATGTAATCACAGTGGTCATCAAGTGAGTGCAGAAACCATCCACAAATTTTTTGAAACAAAAGCCCACTGGAAAGATTTTCTAAACTGGAATTCCATGTTTGATATTTCATCCCATGAAAGTGGTATAACTTTCATAAATTCTCTGCAGCTCTCTATGGTTGCAGCTAGGCTTGAGGGGTGCTTATCACTTTTAGAAAATTGATCTTTTATGTAAATAGTAAAACAGGCTTCGTGAGCAGGATTGGAAGGCTCTCCAAAAGCATCCAGCACATGCCTAATGAAAGCCAAGCAGGTTTGTATTCCCACTGGAGTTAATTGCTTCTTAAGGTGTCATGCTAGAAGCATAACTTCACAAACCTTTTCAGAAAATCAAACAACCTTCCAAAAAGTGTCTGCATTTCCATCAGTGCCACTACAGAGAAGTAAAATTTCTGTCAAATAAGATTATTTGGTGGCTGTGCATTAGAGAGAATGCCAAATGCTAGTAAAATGTGTTAGTTACAAAGACGAGATCTGAGAGGAATGGAGATGTGAACATTTGTTTCAAATTTTCTTATCAATTATATAAAAAGCAGAGTGAAACAGAGCAAAAGAACCTAACAAACCAAGAGGGTACAGATCATTATGTTTCTTAGATGATAGCCTTTTAATGTGGAATGAAGTCATGTTATTAACCCCAAATAATGTTCTGAAAGGCTATCCTAGCAGAATGTACATCAGCTGTTAGATTACTTCATTCCTCCACAGCAGTTGTTCATCTGAAAATAGCTTTCAAATGAAAAGAGGCAACTACAAAAGGATTAGTTACCATAGGCAGCATGATACTCCCACAAGATTATTTATGGCAAAACACCCAGAGACAAAGCTGTAAGAGAGTTAAACTCTGTGATTAAAAAAAAATGTATTAGGGAGGGCTAGAGGACATTGCATATGCAGTAAACTGGGTTCAGTGCTATACCATTTCTGTGTATTTCATCCATAATGGCTGATGCTTGCTCTTTCCTCTCTTTGGCCAGGGCAGAATCTGATAACATTGTGATTTTCTGATACGACTTTTCCTTGCTGCAAAAAACCAACACATTTTTATTGTTGAGCCAGCGCACACAGTTTGGCCAACTTTCATTTCCAATAGCCTGTTTAGAATGGCTGAACAGTGAAGTCAGGGGTTTCTGCCTGAGAAATACTGCACTGCAAAATGCACTGGCAGTTCTTGCTTACAGACAGATGTTAGGACATGTTTTGATGGATAGAAGATTCATAGGAATGGACTTTGAGTTGGTTACATAAATTCTTCAGCAAAAATCAGTGTCAGTGGTATAGGCCTTCTCACATCTACTTGCTATACCTCAAGATGTAAATTCCTAACTAATTTTAATTTACATCTTGGTTTATGTTTGCAGAAATGTTACATTTTGAAATTTCTTAATCTAATAAAGAATCTGAGGAATGAAACTAGTTCTTCTGGCATCTTTAAAGAAGGTGCATTTCTGACTAAGTAAAAACATAAACATCTGTTAAGTTGCAGAGTCAAGAGGTTACATAAATGTCTTGTATATGACAGTTTGTAGGACAGACAATGTCAAAACATTTCAGGAAACAATACACTTACCCTACTGTTTTGTTGTGCAGATAAAAAGCGATGTCAACCCTTTAGCTGAGGCTTCAGAAGTTAGTTATGCATGGGGATGACCTGCCTGGTCCTGGATGGTTTGTACCCTTGTGCTGGGATCTGCATGGTACCTAGAACTGAGACAAACTGGGGGGCTGATCCTCTCCAAAGGGGTTGGCATCCAGCTGACATCAACCAGTTATATATAGAACCAAACACTCCAGCCACTCATATCTTCCTGGCAAAAGAGGAGAACAGAAAAGATTCGACTGCACCCACAACAAAGAGAGGTTATGTCCCTTTCAGAGCTTATTGAAAATTTGGTGGAATGCCCCCCCTGATGTACAGATCATCCCCTCATCTTCTCATCACCCCAGAGAATTATAATCTGCATGTTATAATCAGGAAGGAGACATTTAAAAAGAAGGTGTTAAGTGTATAGATAGGCAAGACTATAGCAGATGAGAATGGCATGGGCTAATCCTTCAGTGAAAGATGAAACCCTGCTCCTGTAGGGGCTGATGGCTAAAGTCAGCGGCAGATGGCTGATATACAGAGGCTGCTCTGCAAAAGAAATGAGATTTTCTTCAGCCTGATACGTGCTAGGGAGTAATTGCTCAACAAGCACACGTCTTACAAACTGTTACTCAAAATCCCTTCACTTTCTTTGAGCACTGGGGACAAAAAGCCTTCAGCAATTTGAAGCTCACTAATATCCAGCATTCCAGGATAGTGTTGTGTCAGTTTATCAAGGAAATGTGTGATTTGTAGTGCACAGATATTTCCAGACAGCAACCAACTTTGGACAGAATTAAACAGCGGCAGAAGAGAATATTCCTCCCTTGCCCTCCTGTCTGAATGCAGATAGATGAATTTTGGGGCAGCAAAACCAAGGTGAAGTTCTTCTGTTTCTGATTTGGATTTTGAGTTCTAGGAAATTCCTTTTTATAATGGAAAATTATGGAAAATGGAAAATTATGATCTAATTTGGCTTGGAGGATTGATCAGAAAATTGCACGTATTCTGACTTTAAAGGGAATCTGGAGAGTAATAAAATAAACCAACACAACCTGCAGACCTTTTCCAGCAAGAAGCACTTTGAGGTAGATAATATTTATGTGCCTGATCCAATGTCCTGAAAATCTGCCTGTCCAACTGAAAAACTGCATTGTTTTTCCCTCAAGCTTTCTATTCCCTTTGCTTAGCTTTGCAAAACATATTTCTGAGATCCTGGCCATCTCTGCCCAAAAGAAATGTTCATTTTAATCCTCACCATCAGAACTGACCTGCTATTATGGCTGATTGGTGATTTTTTTCAAGCTTTTGTACCTGGATCAGACGCTTTTAACAGTACTAACAACCATGGTCAACCAAGTCTTGGTTGAATCTTACCTATTCAACTAACAACTTTGAATAGTCTCAGTGGTTCATTACCAGCCTGCCAAATAACACTGAAGGGCAGAAATTTAATGTTAAACTAGCCTGATGAATTGGGGGGGGGCATTGAGGTTCAGGTGGGGGGGTGGAAATCAAATGCCATTCAGTAAAGCCATATCCAAAAGCAATTATAAAGTGGGCATTCATCTGATTGGCACTGCCTTAAATGCTTAATCCAGGAGGAAATATCAAGAGACATCCCAAATGGGATAGTCTCATGTTTAGTCTATTCCAATTCCCATTAACCAATTATTTAATACAATAAAAAGTACATAAATGTTATTGTTTTGAAGCTGAGCATTAAAAAAAGCTTTGTAGCGTGACTATCCTAGAATTTAATTCACTACTTAGTAGTGTGTGAAGATTTTGAAATAGAAAGTACAAATAAGCATGTCATTGCAGCTGAAATAAAGAATGTGTATCTGTCATGACTGCAAAACTAGAACTGATCCTGTTCAATGCTGCTGTCTTTTATAATGCTCAAAGAGGATCAGGACACCATAAAATACACCAAGTTACTGAATCATCTTTCATATAGAATTGTGACTAGTAAAATGTCGATAATTATTAGTAAAAGCTAAGGAAGGTGAAAGAATTACAGTGCCATAAGGTGAAAGAATTACAGTGCCATGTGACATCATCTTAAAAATTAAACCCTGCATGTCAATGAGAAGAACTATTTTATTAGTGGCAAACTAGGATGTTTAGTCAGCCTGGTAACAGAGGCAATATTTTCCTGTCTTCTTCATTTAGGGCATTTTTATTTAACCAAGTAAGACTTGGTTAAATTGCTTTTATGTGACTAAAAGACTTTTCCTTTGGGTCTGGTCTTTTCTGACACTTTGTGGGTTCTTTCCCACCGCACTGCTTCCTCTAAATTGCATAATTGACCAGAAAGGACACCTGGGCTGGCAATGGAAAAAGCCTGAACTATCTCTCCCTCATTTTCTCTCCTTTTCCATCCTTTGCCTCTTCTTTCATCTCCACAGAGACAATTTAAATGCTGAATAAAGCCCCAATTCTTAACAGGTACTTAAATTCAACCTGAGGCTGTGACTGCCACTTCATGCCGTGAATTTAAAGCAACGAACTCCTCGGGCTGTTCATCTATCTGTAGTGTATAATTCACAATATGAGCAATATCTGTTTGTAAAAAGAGGGCTATAATTACTAGACAATGGCAAAGTTGCTGTTCAATTAATGATGAAGCTGATGTTTCTGTATTCTGTGTCCATCTGTGCTTCAGACAGCGATTTACAGGTCTACCTTATTGTAAAATACCTGGTTGGAGCCAGGTAGGCATCAAGTGCCAACTATTGCTTTTAAAAATTAAACTGGTCCTTTTTTTTGGAGATAAACTGCCAACAGTTGCTTTTTTCAAATGAAACTGGCCCCCATAGATCTAAGTGTACTTGTAATCTTCTTTTTACTTAAATTCTGAACCTAGGCCTCCTACATGTGTTGCAAATGAGACCGAGTGCTCTGTTGTCATAAATTTTCATGAAATATATCTTGCAGTCTGACTGAGGCAGTACAGGGTTCCCTATTTCCACTTCTAAATTCAAAAATATTGGAGTCAAAAAACGCCCATTATAGAGTTATCTGGAATATCCTTCTCTGCCTATGAAAATTGTGGGAAAAGCCTTTTTTAAAAATAAGTCCAGTTTGATTTTTTGCTTAGGGATTTTTTTTTCAGATGAAGAATGAAGTATTTTAATTTCAATTACATGCTTCATTGATACTTTTTCTGTAGCTACATTAAGCAGACTAACAAAAGATCTGAGGTATTGATGTATTCAATAAGATATAAACAATAATTTGATAGGCTTTTAAAAATATTGTTACTGTTGTCTTTCTGTTCAGGATCCAGACAATATCATTTTTTATCTGGAATTCATAGGAAGACATTCTATGATTTAGTAATCTCATTATCCTCAAGTTTTTTTTAAAACAAATGGGAAGGTTTATTTTGTAGAATTTACATTTGCCACATCGGGCTCAGTAACAATTCACATAAAAGCCTGAGAAAAAAGTCCCCTTGTTTTACCTGCAGTGTCTGTAACAGAAGAAGGCCTAAAGGAGGATGACAGATTAATATTGCCCTTGCTCACAGGCTGTCAGGCTGATTTAATTGTCTTAGCTGTTAAATAATACTTCTCACTGAAATTCATGGTTCAATAGGTACAACTCATTGGAGACTGTGCTCTGTGTTTGACTGCTGTTAAATAATCTGTAAAAAATAGGAGAATTTCTTCAGTGGCATTTTTTCCATGCTGTGGGATCTTTCTGCATTTAGTACAGACACATGAGAAATACATTTTCTGTGCAGAGGTGGGGATGGAGCTTCATTTTTGGAGGCAAAAATCCTGTGCCTCTACTCTCCCTGAAAGTGGGAAACCTGCCCCAGCAGCCTGGGGCTGGGCTGCTGCTGTGGCATGGCTGTAATCCAGCCTACAAGGACAGCAGATATGGGGGGACTCCTCAAGGTTCATCACTTCCAGTTGTCTGCACTTTCATGCTTCATTCCCAGTTGAAATAGGCATTTTAAGAAAACATAAAGCCGACAGCCTGATTTAATCCCCAGGGCTCAGGCCACAAGCAGCAGCCTGTGCTGTCAAAGACTAAATCAGAGCCAGCAGCTGGCCAGGGAGCTTTATTTCAGTATGTGCATGTTCTGATGGTCACTGATTGAAAACTCCTTCATTTCTGTGGGTGGTCCACCTCACTGTGAGCCTGACATACTCTTTGGGGTTGTTTTATTCTTCCATCAAAAGGATACAAGTCTTCTCCCTGCTTGCATCAACATTGCAGTCTGACATTGTGTCACCAGCATGGAGAGTGCTTGAGTAAGGGGCTCTAAAAAGATCCTTTCTTCTTAAATACTGCAGGGCATGCACATCTTTCTGGCAGGTTCATGTTTTTTTAGAGATAAACCCTTCTCATACTGCATTCAATTCCAAATTCTGTCTCCATACCTAAACAATCTATTTAGACGCCTTCACCACAGGATTTGGATACCTGAGAATTTTATTTTGTTATTTTTGATGTGGTGCTGTGATTTTAAAAGGAAACATTCCAAATGAAATAGGAGTTCAAAGAAAAGACTGACTATTCTGCCAAGTTGTTGAACTTCTTCTGTTTGCTGTGGAGTGCCAAACGTCAAACTGGGAGAGTATCTTGGGGGGTTTTGTTTTTGAAGGTGAAGGGGGAAATTTTAGTCCAAAATACATGTCATAATGGTTAAAGTATGTAGAATATTTTAAAAGTACTTGAAGATGCAGATCCAAGGCAAATCTTGCTGTATATCTGATTTTTATGTGCTCCACTGGTACTATCAGATCAGTGGATTAGTTTCATACTTATTTTCCTAACTTGGTATTGACAAAGAATTCAGAACCAAGCCATTCAGAATTAAGAACTATCTTCTGGACAAAGGTTTATAAAGAATGTGTGGTTTTAACTGCATTGTGGGGGAAGTACATAGTAACTTTTGTCTGGTGTGTGTTTCAGACATCTTTTCAATTTTCTGAAAAGAAACTATTGGAAGGCTCAAGTTCTTATGAATGCAGGAGCTGGAAATAAACAAACAAACCAAAAAAGCCTTAAAATTTTTTATTAAATTCTGACATCTTAACAGCATTGCTGTTCCTTACTCAGAAAAAAGCCAAACTTGCTGCCTTCATATGCATTGAATTCTTTTCTCTCTGTTAAGACAGCTACCAGCTTGGCTTGTGATGCTGGCACTACACAGGATGCAAGTATCTTGCTGATCTAACTTCTATAATCTAAGTAGTTTCAAACAACTACTTCTATAATCTAAGTAGTTTGAAACTTCAGAGAGGACAAGAGACTTTTGTTATGAGCAGGATGAGTTCCTTCATATGTGGTGTGTAGTTCATATGTTTGTTTTTAAGTCAAGACAGTGTGAACTCCTCAAAATAAACAAACAGGAGAGTAAAATGCCACCACTTAAAATCAGCCTTAAAGTGGTAAACACTAGTAAACAAAGCTGAGAATACTGGGGGTGAGGGAAAATAATTTTTGGTTTAAAAATAAATAAGCTCCTGATCCTACCAGTTCAATTTTGTGTGTTTGGTCTACTGATCACTGGGGGTTACAGCTCCAAAGCAAGACTGGAATAATTGAAGCATGTTCAACAGAAAAGTAACCTGAAAGAGCAAATAAAAGTCTGTAGAGCTAGAAACAAATTTGAACAGAAAGAAGAGTATTTGGACTATTATTTTTACATTCAAGTATGAGTACCATCAAGCCCTGTGTTTAAGTATGGTTTATACAACTTTTCATGCTGAAATAATTTTAAATTAAGCATAAGTCTGTCAAGCTGAGAACACCATGTGAGTGTAAAGGCACAGAGGTTGAGATGGAGTTATGGCTAAGTAGGAACACTGTTGTGCACACACAGGAACTGTGCTAGCAGGAAATAGTCAATAACATATCCCAAGAAGGAATCAGCTGGCCAAGTGTTTCCATAGGAAAAAAACTGGCAGGAAAATAGCCTTATATTAAAAAAGAAGAAAACATAAACAAATAAGGTGGAAAAGCTTACTTTGGTGTTTCCCTTTTTTTCCCACACTTGAGAAAGAGAACAGTTATTAACATTTGGTTGAAAAACAGGGGTTCTGGCTGCCAGCCAAAGGCAGCCCTGCTGTGAAAACATTTATGTGGCTGATACAATACCTTATGGTAACCACTGTCTTCAGCAAGGAGTAGTCTACAGTGGGGTAGCACAGTACCTGTTTTATTGCTGATGTGTTTCAGCAATTGTAAACATTTTTTCCTGAAGCAGTTCTATTAAAGAAGCATTTTGCTGTACTATTTCTGTTTCTTCCTCCATTGTTTCATCCTCTGTACAGCTCATCATCTTGCCTGGGACCTCTGCATAGAACTTCAGTGGACTTCTGGTTTGACTACCAATGTCAGGCATCCTTTAGAATCTCAGGTTTCCTTTATCACTTGCTCTAATTCTTTCTCCCAGCCAATAAACTTACTGGGGTGTGAATTATTCCATGTGTAATTTTTGTTCTCCAGAAAGGACAACCTGCCTTCTTGTATAATAACAAACTTTATATAAAGAGTAATTGTATCTAGAGATTACCATCTTCTCAAGTGGATTTTTTTTTTTTTTTTTTTTGCTTTTGGTGTATTTGTGTTCCAGGCAGATTCTTTTTTCTAAATTAAGAATACAATCTAATGTAACTTCTATTTACTTAGTTTGTAAGGCCCTAGACTGTATCAGCAGCTACTTTATTATAACCATTAGATGAAAAGCACTTTTCTGTTGAGGAAAGTAGCTCCCACAGCCCCTCACTGGACTCACAGCCTGGAAGCCTCTGCCCATGCTTCCATGATAGAGAAAGGATGAAGAGACAGTTCTCTTTGAAGAGTGGCAGCCTGCAGTAGAAGGGACATGGATAATTTTGCATTCTTTTCTTAAGTCACTGTGTAGGCCATAATACAAGTTTGAAGGCTGGCCCCAGTGCCCCATAAGACCACAGCTAAAAATCCCATTTCTTCATGCAGACATGTGCATGAGTGTCTAATCCTGTTTCACAAGAAAAAAAAAGAGAAATGATGTGATACTCCTGTGCTGCCCTGAGGAAAAATTTTGTGAACATGGCTTCTAATCCCTAGAACTGAAGTGAGTCTGTCCTGGAAACTTCAGCACGGTTCCAAGAGAAGTGTCATCCTAGGTAACAGTGGTTTCTTTCCAAGACACTTGTTCCTCTGGGTACAGTTGCTATTTGTAAGTGATTCAGACTAATGTCTCATAGTCTGCAGGAGCCTTCAGTCCTGACACGGGGCAGCTGTGCTAACCTTGCTTTATCCTCGGGGCTTTGGGGCAAGGCAGCTCTGGGACTCATTGGTGTCACTGAGTTTTAGGCCTCCGTGTCACAAGGATGATACTGTTCTTTTTGAGATGGGAATATGTGATGCAGTGGATATTCTGGTGTTGGGTATAGTAGCTTTTGATGGACATTTCACCATAAATTAGAATAAATTAGGGGGAATTGATTTGTGATTTAAAGCCATTGAATTTTCCCTCAGTGGCAAAGCTGGCGTTCTCTCCAGAGATGGCAATTCATGTCTCCTTTCAGAGACATGAAGCATATTTCAGTAAGTACACATTACATAACTTGTCCCACATTTCTTTCTCTTTTTAGTATCCCAGTTTGTTATGAAAAATTATGCTCCCATTAATCATTATAGCCACTCATATTTTTCTGTGAAAATAAATCACCGTCCTCTGCCCTTCCTGCACAGGAACATATTTAAATCAAAACAAGGATATGTCCACGATTGGTTCAGGGAAGGGAGTGTCGGCTAATGTGGCTTTGCTGCTGCAGAAGGATGAAAGCAGGATTTGTCTCTGTACTCAGTGGATTGCAATGCTGTGTGGTAGTGTCACTTGCCAAATAAGATTTCCCCTTTAGCACATGCAGAGCTTGGCTGAACGTCAGTGGAAACTGCGAGGACTCAGCACAGAGGCACCTGCGGTTGGGTCCTGAGGGGAATATTGAACCCTCTTTTGTTTCTCCTGCATGTGAAAACATTTGGGCTGGCAAAGCTAGAAAGCATCTATACTACTGGGAGAAACCAGCAGGCCTCTAAATTCCTGATTTAGGTTGTCACCAGCTTTATTGAGACTGTTTTTAGAAAGCATTTAAATCGAGGTGTCCAAAATTGCATATGCTACACCACATTCAAGCTTCAGAGCAGGGGGCTGATTTTAAGACATTTAGGCATTTACTGTTTTCAGATCTCAAGGCTTTTGCAAAGTCCTTTTTATTTACATGCTTTGAACATGAATTTAGGGACCTACCTTATCCAACAGTGTAAATATAGAGGCTAGGCTATTTTTAGACTTCACAATGTGATACTGGGCAAAAGGACTTTTGAAGCAGAGATTGCTGATTACCAAACCACAAACCTGGACCTACATTTTTCAGTAACTGTCTGCTTCTCTCTATTCAGGACATGTGAAGCCTTGGAGAGTAAGTTAAAGGCTGTAGATGTAGATGATTCTCAGGGAACAGATCCTCTCTTGGGATGTCAGTTCCTTCAGAGAAGAGATCTGAGGAAAATTCACCCTTAGGACAGACTGAGTTTTCTTTTAGAGTATATATAAGATGTTATTTCTGTATTATTTGTACAAGGAAAATCAGTTCCTTATTTGGCCGCTGAAGAGACAGAAATTTACTTTGGTCTTCTGGAAGAGCACAATGCTTTATTTTGGAAAATGAATATACAATACAAAAAAGACAGAAATTTTAGTGCAAAATGAATCAGATTCATTCGGACGATTGACTACTTAGAAATTAAGCTTTTCTGCTGACCTGTTCAATTTTGGCTGAGAAATTAAGTCCTTTCATAGTGAAGGTAACAGAAGTAAAGAAGTCATCCAAATAAACTCTGGTCATCTTCAGAGCTGAAAATCCTGTGACCAAAGCAATGGATGTTCCCTTTGCAATCATGCAATATTTGCTGACCTTATAGGCATTGGGTGTCAGTTAACAGCCAGGCTTGTGAGGCAACCTGGATGTGTTTTAGAAGCCTTCAGATATTATTTGTTGAATAAAGTCAGAGAATGATTATTTATTAGTAAGGGAATAGTCCTAAAACTCTAAGTCTGCCTCTGGCATTTGTGAAAGTTCTTCTCTGGGTGTTTTTCACAGGCAGACTCAGTATTAGCAGAGAAGATGTAGAGTGTATTGCTGTTGTAATTTTTTCCCAATAATCAGAAATGAAATGTAGACCTCACTTTAAGATTATAGTCTGGCTGAACTTGTTTTCTGTTTGGTGCTTTCATTATCAAAGAAGGTTCAAAGTTTCTCTCTTGTCACTGTTAATTTTGCTGAGGAAAAGTACGCCCACCACCAAAGTAGTCTCCTTGTGGGAAAAATCCTCTTGGAAGAAATTCAACACCATTGTCACCATTGAAACAACACAAACTATCAGTTTGATTTTGGGGCATTTTTTCCTCTGTTTCACATGTAGGGAACTGATTTCGGCATTCAGCAGTGCAAATTGTTAGCAACCATCTTTAGTGAATTTTCCCTAAATGGTAGTGATATTGCTGTTCTGCTTTGAGGCATTTCCACTGTTTGGTATTTTCTGGTGCACCCATTAACTTTGAAGTTAATTAGAATACTTCATGGCTGAAATGTAGAAAGCCTGTAGTTCAGCAGATGTTCTTTCTATCAGTTAGCACAAAAGTGGTGAATTAGAAGTAGTATTTCTTTGTTGCTGTGTCATCAAGACATGTCATGACCTTACCTTTCAAAAATTTGAACACTGTTTCCAAACCCATTTCAAAGGCTCTGCTAGTCAATGAAACTGAATACAGCGTCTTTAACTTAGGCAAGAATAAATTTTAAAACTTTCACATGTTGCAGTTGCTTTTTACCCCCAAATATACCTATCAATTTGACCCTTTTAAGTGCAAAATATTTCCATAGTTTTCATTGTGTGGAGCACATCTACTGTACTACTGTGCACGTATTTTAGGGATAATATCTGTTTGTGATTAATTCTTGGCATTTTTCCCTTTTTTTCCCCTTTAGCTGTTATTGGAGTCATGCAGAAAAGATCAGTGAGCAGGTTGCCACAGAAAGGATGTATTTTACAGGATATTTGGAATATACAATCAATTTACAATAGGTTGGACACTATTCTTTACCATGTGAGCAATGGTGTTGGAAGAATACTTGCTGGGTTACACCATCATCAATCTGCCCCTTTAATTTTTTTAATAAAAAGTAATTTTCTGCTTCCAATTAATTGTGACCTCACAAAGCTCTTAAATACGAAGAATCAAAGGCCAAGTTTTAATCCATAGTTCCATCTTTGCAAGAAGAATTATTTTAAAATGGGAGAAGGAATATTTCACTCCTGAAATGTGCTGCATTTTCTCTTAATGTTGCTCCCAGTTCTTTCTTCACAGATTCACTTAGTTTAGAGGCATTCCATGACTAATGGGCTTGCTAGATGATTAGCAGCAAACAAAACTCCTACCATCTCATATTTTCCCCTCTACAAGAGTCCAGCCATGCCATAGATATTTTCCATTCTTACTCTTGATGTTCTACAGATGTGGAATTAAAACTCCTCGCACTGAGAGGAGTTTGTAAAACACACATGTCTAATTCCACAATGCATTCCCAATGTATGGGAATGCATTGTGGAATTAGACATGTGTGTTTTACCCTCCTGAGTAATTTCTCCATTACTTGAGCTGCCCTAAATGTGGGCATTGTGCTCAGTGGAGTAACACTTGCTGTACCAACACCTTTATACTCCTTAATTCAGATAAAGCTTATCTGTCAAATCAAACAGAAGCTGCCAACATTTGCAGCTTAATTGCTTTTCCAAATTCCTCTTTCACTTAGAACAGTGAACAGAGCTAAAAGAAACAAGAAACTATTGTTGGCAAAGGTCTGGAGTTGTGTTTATAGTTCCATCCCCCTCAAAAAACACAATGCAAGAGTAAAAGTCATTGGTGGAGGAATTAAGGCTCTTTGGACAGTAAAACTTCCAGAAATGTGCACTCAGAATTGCACTAGGAATAAAAGATATGTATAGTATATTATGTACACACTTAAATACCAAGGCTGAAGGTTTTTTCCCAGGGATGGATTTATCTTTATGCTATGACATTTGATTTAGAGCAAATAGCCATGCTCTGGTGCAATAGGAAAGAAGAGACATGGATGGGTGATTAGGGACGACAGATCCAATTTTTGCTGTTCTCCCTGAATTGTGTTTATGGTTAGAACTTAAAGTAAACAGCTATTTAGCACTGCCATGAAAGTGGATGGTAACTTGGGCCTGTGTGGCAAGGAAGCTGTAAACAAAGCGTTTGTGACTTTTGCCTGTGCACATAATGCATTTGAATCATGCCAACTTCCTTCTCTTTCCCCCAGAGACTATGCCTCAGTATCTTACATGGAAATCACTGCAGCTGGTGGTCACGTAATCACACGAACTGACTCTACATTTGTTCATAACCTTTAGGCTCGTCCTTGCCACTGTGCATTCAAGGAAGATTCTTTAGCAGTGCTTGTGTTGCTTTCTGTTTGTGTACTTTCTGTCTCTCTTTTCCAGGAGGTTTCTGTTTCCAGGAGTTAGTATTGCTAGTCCATTAGCAGAGTTTTTTTTTCTTTAAGCTTTTTGTCCATAAAGTACTTTGTCTGCACACTGATTTTATCTACATTTATTGTTATGCCATCTGCTAAGAAGAAGTTAATTGTTAACTCCACTTTGTTGAGAAAGAAGTGGCAAGTTGGTCAAGTTTTGCTTACTCATTTTAAAACTAATCACAGTTTCTTATTTATGCAGTTTTCAAGGAGGCCCTAGAGAAACTCTTGCACCATCTGTCATAATTTTTCAAGTGTGTCACCTTTTCCCCAGGTTAATGGAAGTGACTCCTGACATAAACATGCCTTCATTTGGTGCCTTTGAGTATGGCTGAGCCATTCTTTTCCCTTTAGTGGCAGGGTTGATCCCCTTAGTAGCAGCTGAGTGTATGTTTTACATTACTGTTGGGACAGATAGAGAAACAATATGCGCTCCTTAGTAACAGACATGAGACTGAAGACATTGCCAGTGGTGATTTGGCAATAGCTCATGGGTAGGCTCATGATTTAACAGGAACTTAAGATTTGGTTCCTTTGGATGGGTTTTGTTTGCTTTGTTACAGAGTTTAGGTGAGACTAGCATGGTGACATGGGAGAAGGCAGGGGCTTCTGTTATGGTAAAAAATGTGGACTCCCCTTTAATTCTGATATTTTAAACTAATCCTTCTACTGCCCTTTGAGGTTAATCTCTGTTCACTCAGCTGTGGTTACTATGAGTAAACAGCTCCAAAGCCTTACATTCTCTGTCATGGGATTTGGTGAGTTTTGTCTGGCAGTCTGGGCCATAACTTGATCTGTCTCTTGAATTACTAGATTGTTTCTTCAAAGGACCTGGAGCTCCCTTCCTCTTCCTTTTCTGAGCTGTAAGAATGTAATTGTGCTGCTTGTGAAGTATGCATGACTGCTATAAATAACCAGTGGATTATAGGTGAAGGTAAGAGCCAGGAATGTCCCCATCCAAGTGCAACACTGCCATTGCCCCAACAGCCTTGGGCAGTGCACGTGTTCTTTCCATTCCAGATTCTCTTCCATTGGTAAAATGAGATAATGACATCTGTCCACCCCGTGCTGCTGAGGTCAGGAGTAATAAACTACAGTCTGTGTGAGACTCATTAAGCAATGCCTCCTCTATCATCTGATTTAGTTCAAACTTTAAAGTTTTATGGCATTTGAGTTCCAGTGGTCTGCTGATAATGACACTGCTTGGTGTCTGGCGTCCCCACAGATCTCTAACTGTGCCACGGCTGCTCTGTTGTAACAGAGGCTTTGTCAGGGAGAGCAAATAGTATGGATTGTATGGATTGTGTACCATTGCCCTCTGTTGGACAGCACTAGGCTTAGTCCAACCTCTTGTCGTCCTTTGGGCTTGCAAAACTTCAGAGCAATAAACCTGATAATGTTGTGAAAGTAAGCTTGAAGTGTTTAGTGACAAACTGACCATCCTTGTTCCAAAGATTGCACCAGTCCCTAAAATGCAGAGGGAAATAGAAGTTTGAAAACCTACCATGTCCTAGAATGTCCCAGAATTTTTCTGCTTTACTGGTAAAACATAATTTTTTTTCCCCTCCTGCTCTCTGCCTACCTCACATCTTCTGTGGCTTGTGAGCTTTCTGTGTATATGTAGGTGAGTGTTCAATATAATGTATTTCCTGTATTTAGTTTAGCTATGGTTTTTCAGGAAGTTTGTATACTTTGTCAAAAAGTATCATGTATTTCATACACACTGTAGTATCTGCAAGAGATGGTGAATAATGGTAAGAATTTAAAACAGGGAAGTAAAAATATGAAAGGTACAATCAAATTATTATCTGAGGGGAAAAGAAATTACAATGTTTCTTGCAAGTGCCCATAATCCTCATTGTGGTTGTGAACTTAGTCCTAACTACTTTTGTGTTCTCTGCCCTCCAGTACACAGTTTATGGCAGAGCATTCTGAGCAGTAGAAATTATTATAAAGGTCACAAGGAAAAACAAAGCTACTGTTGCTACTGTCTGAATGTTATCTGTTTGGATTGCTCTCCAAACCTGTACTCATGCTGCTGTTCATTTGAGGTTACTTGCAGAGCAGTCACATCTAACTCCAGTAATAACCATCCAAAACACAGTGATCTGTATCTAATTCTGCTGGGTAAACAGCAGCTTATTAAAGTGTAGGAAGAGATGAGTGCTGGCCTGTTCCTTTGAGAAGCTTCAAGCTGATTTTGAAAAAGCATCTGCCTAAACTTCCATAACTTTATGGCTCCCAAAATAACAACAATCATCTCTTCACTGTCCTTGGGTATTTTTTCTGGTCTGTTGATGATCCATTTCTCAAGTACAGAATTATCCAAACAGACCTCTGCAAGCCTAGGTGAGTTTGGAGTGATGTAAGGCTATGCCTGGGGTGCTGGGATCCAGTCCACCTATTTTAGGCATTTATTTGAGGATGGAGTTACTTTCTTTTTAAGAATGCCCCTACACACTGGTTATACAGGAGGCCAAGATAGCAACTTGAGCCTCAGCACAGTCCCAGCTAACTCCATAATTCTGCACATGAGTGAGTGAGTTCCTAACAGAAGATAACATTTAAAAATCTGATTATTGCCATAGTGTTTTGTCAATCACATTTTGTAATTCTGCAGGCTACAAAAATCTACAGAACTGATGACACCAATTCAGTGCTTGTAAATTTGTTGTGTTTTGTGGTGCTACATATTTCTGTGTGAGATGGAGTCTTTGCCCTGCTGGCATAAGTGGTAAATTAGTCAAGTTCCTGTTGATTTAACTGGTAACAGGATTCTGCTCCACGTGTTCCAAGGAATTCTGTTGCCCTGTTTTGTTCTTGGTGTTTCTTTGGAATGTGGGTTTTCTCAGGGCATACTGATTCAGTAGGAAGATTTATTGATTCTACACTAATCTTTTTATTTTATTGCCACATGGAAAATCTCTTGGGGTTTTGTACTGCCGAAGGAAGTAAAGAATGGTGAACTCCGCAGAAAATAATCTTGAACTTTCACAAAATGATGAAATTATGTGCATCTGTGGTGGGGAATTTCTTGGAAACTGTAAAAGTTACCAATATTGATCATCTTCTTCAAAATATTCTGTTTTGCATACAAGTAATTCTCCAGGGAGCTTCAAGTCCTGTGTTTGTATACAAACCATTTTATAGGCCATATATTTGAATTTAAATATAAACTGTCTTGAAGAGACCTAAAAATCAGAGTAGCTGATGTGCACCTGATCAAAACTGCTGTTTATGCTCATAAGCCTTCCTGTTAGAAAAAAACCCCAAAACATTAGAAATACCAGAGTTAAGAATATGCTGACTTTATATTGATTCTTATTTTTCAAAAATTACTGACTTTTTGAGGCTAAACCCAAGCACATCCATTGATATTAGGAAGTGACTAATTAAAATGAAAATTACTTTGGAATTGTTAATAATATAAAGAGTGGCAATTGTTTTATAGCTGCCACAGTTCTGTGAGGTTGTTCATGCTAGGAAACTCTACCAATACATCTATTATTCTGATTTAGAATTCTGTAAAGCTTCTTATTTTCCATTTTTGCCTTGGGCAAATTTGCTTGTCTACAGCCTGGTTTAAATTGTTTACAACATTTAACATTGTTTGTCCAGCAATTAGCATATCTTTCGTTTAGTTTCCTTATTTATAGGGAAAAAACTAGTCATGAACCTCTTCAGTATTTAGACAAAATTACCCTTGGGTTTTGATTTACTTTCAAGATTAAAATTAGATCTGGAGGTTTATCAACACCTTCTTTTTGATACGTGTGCCAGTGTATTGGAACCTTCCAGCTGTTTGAACTGCAGCACAGCACAGAATGTTCTCCATGAGCATCTGTTAATTGGCCATTACCTTTCTTCCTCCACAAACACCCCACAGCTTCGTGTGCACGCACACAAATGCTCCCGAGGTCATTTTGTTTTGAGTGTGAATTACTTGAGTCCTTTTCTGGGACTGAAAATGTGTGAACAAACACCAGACATTTTCCAGCATCTTGAGTGCTGTTTCTGACTCAGCAGCAACACAAGGCTTCTTTTTAAGGTCCAATAATATACCCAGGGAAAAATTTCAAAGCACAAATGTTCCGTTTGAGGAAAACCAGACACTGGCCTGGAAATGTCTGCCTCTCTGGACTTAAAATTCCCCATTCCATCAGCCTCACATTCAGTAAGGGAGAAATCTGCCACACTGGAGTCATTTTAAATGCTCTTAAGTGTTGATGAATGCACCAGAAAATCGAGGGCATTCCAAGAAACCCAGGGTACATTCTCTGCACAGTGAAACATCCTACAAAACCTATGACTGTTCCCCTGGCAGGGAGATTTTTAATCTGTTGCCAATTACAGGACTCAAGGGAGTTATGTTAAACTGCGAGTGTGGCTTATGCTTCCTTTCTTTATGATGTATTTTAGAACTTACCAAAGAATGGAAATGTAGCTGTGGAAACGAATAGTACTGGGTCTCTTATAACCTTGTAAATCCTTTGTAGAGCAAAGCTCTTAAAATGCTATTGTGGAGCTTTTTCAGTTCCCTGAGTTTGACATGCATTAATCATTTTTCTTGTACTGGGGACAAAATCCTGCTTGCTGTACAAATGCAAAAACTGCTTTGGGATTCATTTCATGTGCATAGTGAAAATCTGATCTGACTTTCCTCAGCTAGATTGTATATGCTGGCCTTATTTCCTGAAGAGCTATTTATCCAAATAGCCTTCCTAGTGTACAGACTGGGTTCACAATTTATTCCCAATATTTATTTCACGTTTGAACAGTAAGTTTCAAACAATGAGAATACAGCAGTGTACAAGGAACTAAACAGAGGGTTAGGTGCAAGTAAAGTAGACAAGTACAGTAAGTAGATTTTAGTTGCAGATTTTTGTGGTTGGGCTGAAAATGTTCAAACAATAAAAACTGTTCTGTTTTTATTATTTAACCTGGCTAGATTGTACTTCACTGTGTTTCCTTCCCCTGCTTAGTCAGTATGGAAATGAAATTCCACTAAATTTGATAAGTTGCCTTTTGACCTGATACTGATTTAAGCTTCTAGAAGCTCAGACCAGCACGAGGTCACTGACAGGCAAAGTCAGTGAGTCTAAAAATGGTGCAGAAAAAAAGAGATTAGGCTTTACTTGGGTTCAGATTATTTAAACAAACAGAAAAGAATTTAGGGAAAACAAAATTGTGTTTCTCATCTGATTGGTCAAATCACTTTATTATATGATACAATTTACATCGCTGGCATGCACTGTCAAATAAAGTGTCCTCTGCAATGAGCAAAAGTCTTTAGAAGTGAAAAGTCTTCTATAAAGATAACACAGTCTCTTGCTACTAGGCAGAAATGCAGTGTAAATAGATATTTGGTTGTGTTAAAGCACACCAAAATGAAAACAAACTATGAACAAGATTGTGAACATCATCATCTAACATAACTAAGGAAACTAATTTTCAATTATATTGTGTATTCAAATGCTCTGCATGTTAACAGAGACACCTCTGAGGGTGAGCACAAAGCCAATGATTTAAAATATCAAGAGAATTTTTTCCTCACATTTACTGAGCAGATCTGTGCATTCAAAAGCAAATGTATGAAATACTTGCATTAATATATTCAGAACTCACACACAACAGTCACAACTATTTTATAGAAAGATGCTTTGCTAGTGGAGTAATGGGGTGAAGGACAGAAGGTGAAAAATGCTGTGGGGTCCTTCTAAAGCTCTGATGCATTAATATTTCATTTACTGGTCTGGTCCTGCTGCTTTCTTTGAAATCACTACATGATCTCAATCTGGATTTAGCCTGATTTCCTTCCAAACAAGGCTATGTGATCTGTCTGCATGCCTGCCCTCAGGTCTGCCCTCCCATTAATAACTTCAAAATTGTTTATTAGCTCAATTTCTCTGCAGCACAGAAACAGATCTCAAAGACAATCCATTGCCCACAGACTTTGTAAAAATAGACGGTGTCGGGGAGGCCAGATCCACTTCCCAGTGTTGCTATTGAGGGAAATGCTGCACTGGGAAGTCATTCCATATTAGATAGGGGAGAATCCACATGGGAAAGAGAGCTAGGAAATCCTCAGCAGGAGGAAAAAAAGAAATCTGGAGTAGGTCATATTAAACACCCAAATTAATCTATGATATGATACAAAGCTACATGAAACTCCAGCGTCAGGGATTCTCATGTTCACAGAAGTACTCAGAGATTAATTCCTGCTTGTGAAGAGAATGAAATTATAGGGCTGCACAGTTTTTGTTCTAGGGGAGTTGACAGAAAGTCAGTGATCCTGTCTGAAACACTTCACTTCCATCTTTGTTGCCTATTTGCGGTGGGGAGTTAGGGCTTCATCCTAGAGAATCTTTTCCTGTAAAGCCATGTGATCACAGCATTAAACCCTTTCCAAGATCACTTGGTATCATAACTTTTTTTGCAATATCAACATTTAAAAACACTTTTGGCAATTTTTAATTGCATGCACCTTAAAATTAAGCACACATTTTCTTCTGATAGATGCATGACCTCAGAATTCACACCACTACTTTCAATGGGAATGTAAAAGTTAGGTGTCCAATTCTTAGAATTAAAATAATGGTGTTGGGTAAAAATATGCTTTAATGCAAACTCATTAATCTGTTTTTCTTTCTAATGATGTAAAGGAAACAGTTAAAAGCAGAAATCTGAACTTGGCCTGGAAAGAGGAACTTGTTTTGCTCTGGTAATATGGACCACAGGTCAGCAAAATATGTAAGAAGCATGCACTTTTCAGAATGTAGGCCTTCTGTGAAATGCATTGCATTGGTACTTACTGAATATCTAAGGCCTTGATGACCTTGAACTATAGATTTCACTGAATTTCAATTTGATTTATAATTTAACTGAAATTAAGTCAGGATTTGGCATGTACTTTCAGGGCTATAGCTTTAGCTGTGAGGATAAGCCCTCAAGGCTAAGGGGACTTCCAAAGTCCCACTGGCGGAATATTCCCAATTGTGATAGAAGGGGACATAAAGGGACTCTGCAGAGAGACATCTATTTTTGCCTGTGTTGCAGGAGAAATTACTCTGATTATATGCATATATAACTCTGAGGTGCAAAGTTTATTTTCAGGCATATCATGGCAGCCTTGTTCATGTAATTTTTCTAAATCACTTTTTTTTTTTTTTTTGGAAATTCATATTATGAAATAAATCTGTAAAGTGCTACAGCATATGATCATATTCTAAAAGTTTACCCCTCTCTCATCTTCATTTCCTGACTGGTCAGAAAGATCAGTTGAATTTTAGGGAGACTTCTGTTTGGATACAGAATTTCTGCCAACTTAAACTCATTAAGGCTATATTTTTTCCTGTAATTATTTGCTTTTAGGGGAAGTTCCACCTCAACTGAACTTGGATTTCATTTTCCTTTCTCCTTCATTTTATAATTGCTCTAAGTGAAAATTCTTTGCAGATGGGAATTTTTTGTGCTATATTTTTTCTTGCTGCATATGTGTTTTAGTTTTTTCTAATCGAATCCCTTCACTCACAGTGACAGCCTTACTGAAACTAAGGAGAGTTAATAGTGCTGCTGCAGTAATTTCAGCTGACTGTGCTTGACAGATCCTTCAAGAATTCCCAACAGAATAAGGAGGATTGACAACACTTCGTAAAACTCGGGGTGTTCATTTAATGCTTTAACAACATCTAAACTACCCAGGAAGCCTGGAATACATACATTTTTAGCCACATATTTCTATTGTTTAAATAAGCTGCAAATGCAAGGAATGTCTCACCAGCAAAAATTACTCAGCATTCCTTCAGATCCATCAGCATCATTTAGGTATAACCAACCACCCAAATATTTGCTCCTAGACTCACACCCTGCACCACATATCAGGAACCCTCTGCCACATGCCAGCTTCTAGAGCAGGAACTGTCCTTGCTAAACAACTTATCTATGTCTTCCCAACTGAGGATACAACTCAAAAGCTTTCTAAACATTGAGCTACCTTAGAAACACAAATAACTGCCCAGCCAGTTGGATTACCAGGAACTGGAGCAGTAAATGCTCAGCAAATAGTGCATTTCACAGAGAAATAAAGGCTGTTCAGCCTCTGACTTGTTTGATAGTTTATTACAAAAATATCTTGCAATCCAGTTTAAATACACTCCTCATCTCTTTTGTTGTTCAAGTATCATGGTATTGATCTCTGTTAACAATGACTCTCTTCCTGGTATTTTGACATTAATTACAAGATGTAAAACTTCATTGGAACTGTCTTGAAATCTATCTGAAATGATTGCCTGTGTATGATTTCCTGTATCTACATATTGTGGTGTTTCAGGTACCATTGCCACAAATGTGTTTTAACTGTTGCCACAGTAAGAATATTCATGGCATTACTTTCTTAACTCATTATAGAAATGCAGTAAAAAACCATATGGCAAATAAGCCAGTGCTTCAAAGTCTTCCACTTCCATTAGAACTTTTGCAAATCTGACTATATTTAGTAACTTAGAACTCATGCCTAACATACTCAGAAAACCTGCAAGATCCTGTAAAATACTTCTTGGTTTTAAAATGCCCTTATTTTACTTTTTTTTTTTCACATTAGCTTAACTGCAAGCATTTTTGCTGTCACTTTGTACATCCTTGCTAGATTTTTGCATCGAGTACATGGATTGCCCCACTTTCATCTCCCCCCTCACCCCAAGAAATGCATATTTTTGCCTTTTGACAAACAGAACAATCTTAGGTGTAAAATGAGTCTATTCTAGAGGCTGCTAGCGCTGCAGTCATGTGAAAACTGTGCTCCATTCAATTTTTTCTCCTCATTTTTTTACTTCAGACATCACCAGGCCAGCCAGAAACTTTCCTTCTCCAACTCATATCTTAGGGCTTGCTGAGCTGGAGGAAGGGAAAATGCCCCAGGCCCTTCAGCTGCTCATGTTGGACGCCTCCATCCCCTTGGCTGTGGATTGTAGTTTGAATCAGCTGTTGACAAGCAATAGTCAGACCTGGAATCCATGGACATTGTATCGGGATCCATTGTGGAGCGCTGAGTGCAGTAGGGATACTGCAGCTTAGGGCCAGCCTGCGGGGCACTTGGGGCAGACAGGGAGCTTTTTTGGGGTGACAGAACCCCTGATTGCTTCCCTCCCAGTGAGGCTACACTACCACTCGGGGCTGGGGGCTCGTAAGCAACTTTAAGTTTCCATTCATCTGGTGGCTCAGGAAGCGTTTTCCTGCGAGCAGCCGACACCACATTAGCAGCAACGGATTCCTGCATGCTTTGGGGGCCAAAAGCTTCATCCACTAGGCCAAGGGGAGATCTGGCTGCTGCTTCCCAGGGAGTCAGTCTCTTGCCAGGCTTGTCAGCTGCTGTGTCTGGCTTGCTGAAGTAGTCAGGGGCAGGCTGAAATACAAGAGGAGAAGTGGGAGACATGGCTCGAGGGATGAATGAGGAAGGTCTCCCAGGAAGCGATAGTGAGCGCCCACTGCTCCTTCCCTAGGAAGACAAAATACCAAATACAGTTATTAAGCAGCACGAAAGGAAGATCCTTCTCTTCACTTCCAAACTGGAACAAAAGACACTGAAGGCATGTGACATCCTGGCAGTCCCTTTTTATGTCTATGGGTATCTTTTAGAACTTTAATTTACTGGAAAGACAGGAGGCAGAGAAAGAAACAGGAACAAAGACACAGCAAATTGAATTTTTGAGGAAAGCAAGCAGACCAAAGAGAGATTTTACCGAAAAAGTACAGTGGCATTAGCAACTGTGCAGCTTTCCCACTACTTAGCTGGTGTGCTTTGCTCTGAAAAGACCATTCTTAATGCAGAAGGGAGTTATGTTGTGACAGTTCTGTGTGTGTTTACAAGATTCTTTCTAACATTAGGCACAGCCTAATTTATTTGATAACAGGCTCTGTCTAGGACATCTGTCCAAGAACGTATCTTTGGCAATCTCCTTTTAAGAAAGGCTTTTCTTACTCAAAAATTATTAGACTGATCCCAGTTTTCTCTTTTTGGGGCACAAAAGTGAGCACAAGCAATTAGAGGTGTTAATGCAATCATTCACTTAATACCCTTACATGACACTACTTTTGGCTTCTTTAAAAGGCAATGCCCTCGGAATTTCAGTACATTCCGACCCACTTATAGGAGCAATCCATTCATTTTTGACAAATCCTAATCTTCTTAGTAATGCAGCACTTTGAAACAGAAACTGTGTTTGTGAGAAGGTTCTGCTGCAGCAGCCATTTGGCAGCGCACAAAGCAGGTACAGCCTGTCCCCAAGCCAGACCTGCTCTCTGTGTCACACAAATTACCTTGTTCTTACAGTTTCTACAAATGTGATTCCTAAACTCACTGATTCACACTCATTGATTCATGTCCTCAGGCTTAAAATACTTTAATTCTGAAATCTGCTCTGAAATTCCTGGCTCTTTTTGCCAGAGACTTTGCTAGAATTTACTCTGAACGACATTGCCCTGCATTCCTTTTCCTAATGAGCTTCCCAAACTTAAATCACTGTAAGCATGAACTACAGAGCAGCTAACCAGGTGTGTGATCATTCAAGATATAGCTGATCTAGCAAAGACTCACATAGAAATGTCACATTTTAAATTTTTCTGCCACAGGACTTTGGTGCACTTAAAAAACTTGAACGACCACTGCTTCAGGTTTTAAATCATGTTGTAATATCAGCCTTTTGTATGAGAGATGGAAACTGAGGAAGAGACTTCAGATTTCATAATTTTCAGTCAGTTGGGTCACACTTAGCCTGAATCTCTTTTAAAAAGTGTAGTGACACTCAGAGGTTATGTCATGAGAGTTTTGACAAGTTTCACAACTGATGCTTTATGACAGGACTGTCCTGTCATCTCTTAGCTATGATCAGCTATTTCCAGTTTGCATTTTCAGAGAGAAAACTCCCCAACATTATCAATCCCACCCACACACCCCCCTATGTTAGAAAGTAATCAGATAACCCAAACCACAAGAAATTAGGTGGTTATTAAGAATATAAAATATAAAGCAATTAAGAAGATAAGGTCATAGAGAGGGATGAAGTAGTTGATCAAACAGGCCCACCTCATCAGTCCAGTGGTGTAAGCTCCTCTCAGGAGAGTTCTACTGCACAAAAATTCCCCTTTTTCAATGGAAATATCTGTTCAAAGCCCTGTGAGTACTTTGTAGGTTTTCAGAGATGCAGAGAGAAATGATCCTGTTTAAACAAGTGTTGGATAAGATATCTGTCTTTTCAAGACCTTTAGATGAAGATACTGTTGAGTCTGTCCTGTTCAGAGAAAAACTCCAGAGCTCATCAAGTTATGGAAGTATCTTTTTGGTGTAACCATAAGTTATAAAGCAGGAACTAATTTTCTTTGACAGAGTTTAATCAGAGAATGGTGAGTTATTAAGTGTTTTACTACCTTTTTATCAAAATGAATCATTCTATTGTATTATTTATGTAGAAGTCCTGGTCTGGTCTTCCATTTCCCACTTGATAGCTTGTCTTTAGAAAAAAAGGTCTGAGGACTCTTATTTAGACTAAAGACTTTAGGCTGGGTTTTAACTTTGAAATTCCAAAATGTGAAAATGCACATCAGTTTCCTCTAGCTTTTGTAAAGTAAGGATAGTCTCTGCTTCCTTGAAGTAAGGACTGAACAGTGTGTGGGTTTAACTAATATTTATCTTCTTGGATTGTCAGAGGACAAAACTGTGAGGGTAAACAGCATTCCAGATATTTTACCTGGAAGAAGGCTGAAGTACAGAGGAGGAACCTTGCAAATTCCAAAAGGAGGGCCTGAAGGAATTTGAGGAAGAGAAAACTAACTAACTAACTAACTAACTAACTAACTAACTAACTAACTAACTAACTAACTAACTAACCAACCAACCAACCAACCAACCAACCAACCAACACACTACTTTGGTGTTCAGCCCCTTCAAGCTAACAAATTCTGGAATTCAGGCAACTTCCAATCACTAGAATTCATCATTCATCTGCTGGACAGCAGCAGCCAGAGATGCTAATACTTTCTAACATTTCCCCTTTATATTTAAATTCTGGAGATACATCTGTTGACAAGCATGTACTAGAAACAATGCACAAATCCCAGACACAATCAAAAACATGAAGTGTAACTAGAGAATAATTACTCTCCCTTCTTTTTCCCTTAAGCTATAAGAAAAAAATAAAAAGAGGGGTAGAGATTTTCCATTCTTCACCTCAGAAATCAAGGATGAAGAGAAAAGTGAAATGCTACCAGAATTATTACTTTATCACCTTTTTTATTCCTATGACCTTGTGGTAAAACAGTTACTAGAATTATGCAGCAAGACAAGCTAGAACCCTCTACACTGATTAATTTATTCTATTCCAGTTCCTGGATGTTTTCATAGGGAAAGACCTTTTTCTGCACTAGTTATTGAAGGGAAAGTGATTCCTAAATGTAAAGAAGAGGAAGGGCTATTTAGTGTTGCCCTTGGCCATCAAAGAATCCTGTCAGCTGCTGAGTGCCTTAAGTGTCTGTGCAAACAGATTAAACTGTTTAAGTTAGTTTTAGATTAACACTGATTTTGACAATGCAAACTAGTTATAAACTGCTCACTGAAGCAAACATTCATGACACTGCAAGAATCTCTGGTAGTTATAAGATCTGTGTTAATAAAAACTAATATTTATATAATACTACTTCCAAAAGGAACTATTTCCATACATAAGCAAATGAACGTAAAAGCAGTACTTAGGTGTGTGCCTGTACAGATCTAGTTAATGTAAGATGGATAAGTGTGACTGTCTGCCTTTGATTTAATGATATCTTTACCAATTGTCAGGAAAAAATGGCTTATTTGGAACTTACAGCTATTTCAATTTTCTTCTTAATTATGAAAAGCTGCAAGACAAAAAGAACAGTACTTAAGTTCATAAATAGTGCAAATTTTAAAGGCAGGAGTCAGAAAGGTCTTTTTTCCTTTTCCAGGCTAAATAAGAATGTGTAGTACTACGTAGTGAAATGATTTCCCAGCAGCTGTTTTTGTGTCTCAGGTGGAACATCTCAGTACGAGAAAACTCTGTGTGTGTGTGTTTACAAACCACAACTGCTGTTTTGCCAGTCAAGAACACAAAATTGGGTTGGGCTCTGAATAGTCCAGTGAAACTCTCTCCACATAAACTCCTCCCTAATGAAGTAATTTGAAAAAGTTGGACCTTCGTGTCTAAGTCATTAAAGCAATTTTATTTTTGTCTTTTCATTATGGTCCTGGTCCTTAATCCCATATCAAAGCACATTAAAATCCGAGTTAACAATAGTGCCTGGATGCTGTTTACACAGAAAGGGACAAAGGAGGAGGAAGCAGATAAAACAGTTGTTTTATCTCAAAAAGTGACTCTGAAGCCCAGAATGATGCATTTCTCCTTTGGCCTTCTATGGGCTTGCAATGGCCTCTCCAGTTAGAGACCAAACCACTGAGAAAATGCTAGGACAAAATAAATTATACTGAATTTTTATGCCTTTCAATTCTTTTCTTATTTCTGTTTTTTTAACATGAAAGAAGCAGTTCAGCTTTTTTAACTGAGCTGAGTATGGAAGAGAGACATATTGTTAATAATATTAAAGCTTTTTTTTTCCCCAAACCATTTATTATTTAAACTTTATGTAATGAAAACATATTTTCTCTCAGAAATGCTGCCAGCTCTGCAGTAAATGCTACAGCTATTTTACAATTCAACTACCAAAAGTTTTGAAATAAAATGGGAAAATAATTTTTATTTGAAACTCTTGAAATATTTTACAGTAGACTAAAATAGGAATGAAGAAATTTGACTAATGGCTGGGGAGGGAATCTCACCTGTCTAACAACTAAAACCTTGTCAGTGGCTGTACTGAGACCAGGAATAAATTAGAATCACACAGTTCAGGCCTGATCTTGTCTTCCTCAAAGCTGTCTTGTCAAGGCGTGATTCTGAAACTTTATAGGGAATTTTAGGACTGGAATCTAATTTATTCTAAATTCAAATTGTTTCTAAACGTGGTGTTATTTCAGGTGAGAACAATCTTGTTTTCATAATTTGTATACAAACTAAGGAAGCAGTTACTGTCAGCCACCTCACATAAGTTTTGCGGCAACTCACATAAGATTTGTGACAAAATTTGTGAAAAGTTTTGCCTTTGAAAATAAAGTCCTTTTTAGCTGTCAATTAATTTTAGAAAAAGAAAGTAAATTACTAGATTAGGCCTTCACTTCTGCGAAATGCCTGTGTGCTTAAAAACCAAAAGACTGTTGCTAACTTGTCTTTTAACTTGATAAATTAGTTAGCTCATTTTGGACCTGTGCATATGAAAGAAAACCAGCTTTTTATTATAATTTAATCTTTATCCATACGCAGTTCTCTAAACACAGTACATTTATGCCTACAGAAAGCAAATGTCTGAAAGTTTTGGCCATAGGTGCCTTAGATTTCCTTGGAATAAACAGTTTATTTCTTGTAATGAGCAATATTTGCTGCCACCTGCTGGATTTTACATTGCACAGCTACCAGTGCAAACTTGGCCCTGTTTTCTGACCTTTCTACCTTGAGATGTGGTACCCGCGCCTGCTTTAGAACTGGTTTGACACAAACCTTTGTGTCTGAAGTGTCCCATATTTCAGTGTAAATGTCCCTGTGTGTGAACATTCACGCTGAGAGCTTTATGCAGGCTCAACAAGAGCACAGCCTGTTCCAGACCCATATCCTGTGAGGTATGAGTGTTTTATTCATTCATTCCTACAAGCATCTGATGGTTCAACCCCTCTGTTACAGTGTGCTCCATGATGGAATTCCAGGCTTTATTTTGGCTCTTAAAAAAGTTGCCTTGAAGCAATGCTAGGGAAGTTGGAAGGTCAGCTCTTCCAAAGCTCTGAAATGAAAGCACCATTGCCCAGTGCTGATGCATTTTGATTAAATTTCAGGATTTCTGCCCCACCAATTCAGGGATTAATTTAGGAAATATTAGGGTTCTCTAGCACAGGAGTAGATTGTAAAAAAAGGTGGTTTTGTGGGTTGGAATTCATAGCTGGTCACTGAGGGCTCCCTTTCTGGAATTCCACCTGGAGTCTGCCAGCTGTTAACACTCACAGAGGGATGTTAATGATGACATTGACAGAGTAACTGCTGCATGTGCTGCTGGGCTCTGGAGATGCCTTGAAGTGCCTTGAACTGGACACCCAGGGCCACAGAGTGCCCTGGTGTCAGTGCTGCTCAAGCTGTGCATTATTTATTCATTTGTAGAATGCAACAGTGCAAAGATGAACCCTAGCTTCTGAATGGTTTGGGTGCCAGCAGCAGAAATCAGTAAGAAAATCATTCAGAATGAAAGGCACCCTTTGAAGAGTGTGCATTGAGTAAGGAATGGTGCTGAGCATGGAATGATGTCAAAACAAAGCAAAGAGCTGTTTGTCAGATGGGAATCCTTGCAATGATTGCAGATGTTCTGGCCACAAAAACCAAGGAGATTGGATTAAGTTGACACAGGCAACAAGAATTCCAAGTGCCTCACTTTGCAATCCAAACAGCAGTGTTTAATATTGCTTTTCCCATAATTCTATATACACAGTGTCAGATGCTTGCATCAGTTCCACTTCAGCACTCTAGGGAGAAAACCAAGTGTACCCAGATGCCGGATATTTCCTTTTGTTTGCAGTATAGAGCCATGTGCCAACAACAACCTGCATAGAGGGGTTGTGAGAAGAAGCATTCTCACAAATCAAAGCCAAAAATCACTAGCAGTTACTTATAGGTTTTGGGGAAAAAAGAATCCTTCTTTTAAAAACCTGAAAATATTTGTCCTTAGGTTTATACTGTATGGAAGCTTTTACGTATAATATAAATGTGCTGAATTCTTTGCTTCTCAATCAGTTAAAGCTCACACTGAAACTGAATGTTGTGCTCCATGTCACCCTTTGTAATCCAATGTGCTCCCGTGATTGGGAATGTATTTTACTTCTGTAATGTTCCTCCTTTTCTTCTGTTTGTTGTATGTTTCTTAAAACCATTACAATCTGCTGTTTCAGATCTAGATGGAAACATTAAGAGAAACATTCCATCTGTTCAACAGTCCAGTCTTGACACTTATTTAGAAATCACCTGGTTATTTTCATAGTATCTTATCTTTGAATTGCCTGGAGTTATGAGGGGAGTCTCTGGTTTAAGATTTCTGTCTTTAAAATGTACAAAAGAATGAGGATTCTTGTATGAAAATGCTGGTTTTACATTAATTCCCCACAAAGGAAGCCTTCATCCAGATAGTTAAGCTGTAAATTCAGGAAGTTATTTCTCTCACAGCTGAGTTTTCTCAGCCTAAGGGAGTGTGCAGTTATTATATTAACCCAGGTGTTTGTGCAGGTTTCACGTGCATTGCAATTAAAAAGTTTGTCAAGATCATTACAATGAGGAATAGGTTTTTCCTTTAAATGCTCTAGAGGATAACTGGAGACTTGATCAGCACACAAAGAAAAAGTCTTTCCCTGCCTTACTTAAGGAAGCAAATATTAAACCCATGGGATTATTGTCATATGGTTTGTCTTAGCTCATAAAGGAAGAGTTCAAGTCTGCATCTGTAGAGATCATTTCAACATAGAGTTTCAGGTTTTTTTCTACTTTTTAAATCATTTGATGAAAACCTGAAGGGCTTCCATTAGTAAGCAACCAGCCTGAAAACCACTTGTCAAACATAACTCTTGAGTGATCCCAACTTCTCCTTTATGTAATGGCATGCAAAAGTAATGTCTACTGTAAAGTAAGACCAGTTGTTGTACTGGGTACTGTCAAGTTGTGATGGGGGCACCAAGACTGCCATGAAATTACCAGGCTCACATATTTTCCCAAAAGATCTACCAGCAGTGAGTTCATTCAGAGCTTGTGAATCCACATGGTTTTGAAGATCTTGTCAAGTTTCTTCATCATATAGTGTTTCCATTCCAAGCTGAGCAGAGCCATTATAAATTATGCCAAGCTTTGTAATAAAGATTTGCACTTGCTGTGCCAAACCACCAAAGCAATCAGTGCAATCCCAGCTGTTTGACTTCAGGTACAGAAAGTTGCATCATGTAAAAAGGCAAGACTGGAAGAGGGAACCTTTTTAGAACCAAAGGGTTTGGAATTTTAAAGCTAGCAAATCTGGAAAAGGATCCTGGAAAAAAGAGAGGAGAAACATTTTGCACAGTGTTAGTTGTTGTCATTTCCCTGCTGTTCCCCTGCCTCACAGCGTACAGAGCATTCCCCACTCCAGAACAGCTGGAGCAGCACACAAGGGTCAGGCTGGTCCTTTGCTGAGCTCTCCTCCTGGATACTTGATAAGCAATGCTCCTCCCAGATCCCATCATCTGGTGTGAAGTTCTCTTTATAACTGCTTGTCACCTTTTCTCAGAGTTCAACAAAAACAAAAATCAGGAAATGTCTGGAAATAGTCAGCTGTCTCTATATACAGAGCCCCTCTTGCTGTTCTTTTACCATCATTATTTCAAAATCCTCTGACAGGTACTTTATCTTGTGTAGTCGCTCTTTTTTTTATGGAGTTTTGTCCCCCTAGCTTGCCTCCCTCTAATCCCAGTACTTTTTTCTCTCAAAATTTCTGCTCTGCTAATTAGCACTAATTTTTCTACCTGAACCACACACAAACTCCACACTTCCTGGTTTTTTTGGAGCCTGCTGGTACCTCAACCTCTTATTTTTAGTTTCTTCCTTAGGAGAAGAAAGCAGAAGAATGAGGCTTGCTTGTAAGAGATGGTAATGTTTACATTATAAATGTTGCTACAGGAAAAATTCATTGAAATCACTTTCTGGTTGTTTCATAGTACATTATTTTTTCTCAAGCAAGAACATGGTAAGAGTGGTTCCTCTAGAGAAGGGAGGAGGAGTTAAGCAGTTCTTAAGAAGAAGAGTTCTTCTTTAGTTCTTTAGTTCTAGGCGAAAAACTAAATTTTTTCTTTCATTTTTGCAGCAGAAATTTTAACTTTTTGTCTGAAAGCCACTCATCTCCAAAACAAAACTTTCCAATTCAGTTATGTAGCAGGATGTTTATAACTTAATTTATGATTAAATTGAAGATATATTAACCCTTGATTGAGGTAGCTATTTTTATGAAAAGGCTGTCTAGAATGTGAGATCAAAACTGGTGTATTATAATACCTCCAGTCTGTGTTAATTAAATGTGTTAAAATAGTCATAAAACACATAAATTCCTCCTTTAATGTGAACATACTGGAAGTATTGTTATTGGACATGGCTTAAAATTCACTGTTAAATATGCTTCCATAGCAAAGATGACAACTGCATCTTGGCAGGCTGGCCATATTATATAAAATAATTCTAATAGCTTTTTCAGAAAACCATCTACAAAAGCTCACTGCCCTTTCCAAATGAAATTTCAGATGGCTCCTCTACACAAATAATTCATTTTCTTGACATTTCAGATACATTTGACTTTAGCTTTTCATCTAGACCCATGATAATGAGCAGCTCAGCTTTCCTCTAAATATCTGCTTCACGAGAGATTACATCTTGAATAAACCTGTAGGCAGAGCAGTCTTTTGAAACAGTAATAAGAATTAAAGACTTACCTGATTAGTAAAACGAGCCTTGAAGCCAAGTTGGATGCAAGTCCCATGTGTGTAGGATGATGTGTATATAAGGAATTGAATTCAGAGATGGGCTTTGAATGAGATTTTCAAAAGATCCAAACTGAGCTATGAGCACTAATGTCATTGAGACTTTTGTTTTTAACTCTAACTGGTGCTTTAAAAATCCTTCTGTCATTGTTCTAGGCCATATAAAATACTTGTATTTGAATGCAAATGGGATCAAATTTCAGCTTTTCAGTATAGATGCACTTTGGAAGCTCCTGTGTCTCGGAGCCACATGCATCAATACCAACACTTGTGGAGGAAGGACAAAGCTGCCATAAGTCTCCTCCTTAGGGAAATATTCTTTTGGTGGTGGAGTGAACAAGTACAGAAGTATGATTATAATTTACAGATGTGCTCTACAGGAGGAGACTAAGCAAAAACAGAAAGGCAATATGAGGCTGATTGGATTTCTGTGTCTCTTCATAGCATTACTTACCTTTGGCAGGGGATCTTTATTCAAAGTAAATCCTGGTGTCTTAAAGTCTACCTAAAATAGTGTGTGCTACTCCAGATTGATCTTGGAAAGAGGGAAAGAAAGGAGGGAGCAAAGGGAAGAGGAAAGAGGTGGGGAAGGGGACGGAGGAGCTTTTGTATTAACAGACTAGCATAGGAAATAGTCTTCCCCCAAAAATAAGCTGTCAGTCTGTACATGGATGTGAAGCAAAAAAAAAAAGCTGCCAAACCAAAGAAAAAAGCCACAAACAGGCAGAGAGGAAAGGGACAAGTTTAATGATAGAAGAAAAGTACAGGTATTGACAGTGGAAAACAGGTATAATGGAGATCTCCAAAGGACTAAAATATTGCTACTTTCTATTTCCAGGTAAATGCAGTATAACTATTTCTTGAGTTTTTCAATTTTTTCCCCCTCTGAACATCCTATAATTTTTCTGAATTTTAAGGGGGAGATGGCCCCTTGGTCTTTTTCTTCTAATGCAGTCATTATCCCAATCTAAAATTTAAAGGGGAGAGTAGAATTTTGGAGGTCCAAAATTCATATGAGTGTTTTTTATTGATTTGATTAGAGTTTGAATTCAGCCTGCTTTCTGCATGTGCAACCGAATGCATTCTTCTCATCTTTGATTGCAGTTTGAGTTACCATCATGGGACCAAACTACAGAGATTTTGTTCATACTTAGGAATGTTTTCTTCATTGAAATAGATGGTTCTTCAAACCCTGCTATGATATACAAGGTCCATAATCTGGTCGGTGACTAGCTGAATGATAGTTTAAACAAATATACCAACAAATTCTGCTACCTTTATTCACAGAGTTATGCTTTAATCTTTAGCTTCCCACCTGGGATGGATTTTGATTCCCTTAGTTGTGAGAAACAGCACCTTGTTTTAGCCCTAGCACCACTAATGCTGATGAAAGCCACGCTAAACTACTCAAATATTTGCTCTAGATTTACTGCAGGATTATACAGTACATTTCAAGATCACAGACTTTTAGAAGCTCTCCCCAGTAGCAGTATTTCAATCCTTAGTCCCCAATATGACAAGTAAAAGATAAAAGCAAAAGACCAGAGTAAAAAGATTTAAAGTGTGAAGAAGCACTGTAGAGGCCCAAGAGAAGAAAATTAAATGTGTACAAGAGGCCAGTAGGAAGACATGGTCATAATCATGATTTACAGGTAATTTCTGTGGCACAAAGTACTCTGGGAGCAAGAATCAGAACTCTACACTATAGGCAGCCCTCCAGTTCTCAGTCACTGTGCTTTCACAAGAAACGGGTTCATTGCATTAGAGCTGCAAAACCCAGCTCACCTCTCTGACTGCTCAATAATTTTGATTTACATGCTTCTCTCATACTTGCTGGGTTCAAGGCAAACTCTGGCTAAAAATATGCCTGCATGTGGGATGTGAAATTTCCCCAAAATGGGAAATTTTAAGCAATTTGTCCAGCTGTCTTTCCACCTCTTTTTAGTCTTCATAACACTCCAGCATCTCTTATAGCACATTCTCTGTGAAATCACAGAGGCAATTCATGATTTTGGATCACAGCTGATCCACATAGCTTACTAGCTAAGCCCCTGGCTGATCAATCAGATTCCTGTGGAAGGACCTTTGAGCCAGGACAGACTCTGAGTGAATTCCATGAGGCTCTGTGCAGGCCAAAGGTCTATCCAGTTGTGTTCTGCTAGTGATCAGTCAGAGTCTACCACTGTATCTATTTTATGCTGTGTTAATAATACATATTGCTATTAGTTAATAAGGCACTTCTTTTAAAAAAAAGCAACACCAAAGTCCTCTAATCCCTAGGTCATTAGAACACAGTTGGGGAGAGTGACAGGAAGAAAGCTGTTCTCTGTTAATTTGACATACCAGGAACATTGTTCACTGTTTCTATTGTTGTAGTCCTAAAGCAAAAACCTAGTGTCCTGCTCACTTCGTGCAATGGCACCTCTCCATTTCAGGATGTCATCTCTATAAAGCACCTGATAAAATGCATAAATGTGCTAAAAATTTTAGATCTATTTTGATTCCTTTAAAAAGTTCAAATATTTTGGACCCAGATTTGAGGTGATACATCTGACATTCTTAAGTAAGCTAAGGAATACCACTGGCACAGTCTGTGTGCCAGGTGACCACTGCAAACCAGTGACTGCAAGCAAAATGGACACTAAGTTTCTGCTTAGAAACCAAGTTTACTCTCGAATAACCGATGGCTTCCACACCTGTGCAGTGACACCAGCTTTCTTGGCTGAGAATTTTGGCCTTGGAGCGGTAAACAAAGAGGATGTGGTGGTTTCTGGCTTAGAAAAGGCAGAGTAGCCCGTGGGTGAGTATGATTCATTCCCTGGGAGAGAGGCGTTGGATGGGAACGAAGGCTGGGACCCGTAGGCTGGCACGGAGTACACCGAGGAGGGCCGGGCCCTCGTGGGAGAGCCAGCACCAGGTGGAAGGAAGGTGGGTAAAGGCAGTGTTTGCTTTGAGGGGGACAGCTTCGATGTCTGCTTCAGGGCAAGGCTTTCCTTAGGAGGCTGGAAAGTAAATAAAGATGGATCGAGTTGATAAGGTTGATGTTTCATGATATCCAAAGCATTGAGACCTTTCTTAGGTTTTCTTTTTGTGTTTTTGGTAGCAGCAGGCGCTTTAGAAGAAGGCTTGGTAGCAGCAGCAGGGTAAGATGGGCAGTGGATGGGATTATAAGCGACGGGTGGAGGTGCTCGGACGTTAGATGAATATTTCCAAGAAGCTGGTAAAGATGGAGTTGGAGATGCTGCTCGTGCCATGTTAGCCTGCACAGTCTCTGAATCCACCACATACTTCTCCATTCGGGAATGCCTCCTGGCAAACAGCTGTGCTCCTTTCCCACTCATTTCTGGTGGCATCTCAAAGGGAGGCTTTGTTTCTCCAGAGCTTGGGGTGACTGGTGTTGCCTTGGGGGCAAGGTTTGGACTCGCCAGGCTGGCCTGAGGCCCTTTGAAAGGACCAGCAAGGTCGAGAGTGCTTGGGGGTTGGACGGGAGAATGAGGATACTGTGGAGATTTGGGTGGTGCAGGATACGCTGCCTGAGGTGAGGCTGGTGCTGGGAAAG